>NC_135345.1:43040590-44305590 GCF_023851605.1 Tamandua tetradactyla | reverse complement strand
CTTTTAATATGATGCTGGATTCGATTTGCAAGGATTTGTTGAGGATTTTTGCAACTATATATATATTAAAAAGTTTGGTCTGTAATTTTCTTTCCTTGTAGTATCTTTGTCTGGCTTTGATATTAGGGTGATTTTTGCTGCATACAATGAATTAGGTAGCTTTCCCTCCTCTTCAATATTTCTGAAGCATTTGAGCAGGATTGGTACTAATTCTTTCTTGAATACTTGGTAGAATTCACATGTGAAGCCATCTGGTCCTTGACTTTTATTTGGGGGGAGCTTCTTAATGACAAATTCAATGTCTTTACTTGTGATTGGTTTATTGAAGTTGTCTATTTCTTCTTGGTCAATGTTTGTTTTTCATGTTTTTCTAGGAAGTTGTCCATTTCATCTGTGTTGTCTAGTTTATTAGCATATAGCTGTTCATAGTATCCTCTCATTACTTTCATTATTTCTGTCGGGTCAGTGGTTATGTCCCTTCTCCCATTATGATTTTATTTATTTGCATCCTCTCTCTCGCTCTATTTTTGTCAACCTAGCTAAGGGTGCATCGATTTTATTGATTTTCTCAAAGAACCAACTTCTGGCTTTGTTGGTTTTCTCTATTGTTGTCATATTCTCAATTCATTTATTTCTGCTCTAATCTTCATTATTTCTTTCTTCTGTTTGTTTTGGTGTTAGTTTGCTGTTCTTTCTCTAGTTCTTCCAGGTGAACAATTAATTTCTCTATTTTTTGCTCTTTATTAATATAGGCATTTAAGGCAGTAAATCTCCCTTTACCATTACTTTGCTACATCCTATAAGTTTTGATATGTTGTGTTTTTGTTTTCATTGCCTCAAGATATTTACTGATTTCTCTTGTAATTTCTTCCTTGACCCACTGGTTGTTTAAGAGTGTGTTGTTTAGCCTTCATGTATTTGTGAATTTTCCAGCCCTCTTCTGTTACTGATTTTCAACTTCATCCCATCAAGATCTGAGAAAGTATTTTGTATAATTTCAATCTTTTTAAATTTTTGAAACTTGCTTTGTCTCAGTATGGTTTATCTTTGCTTATGGTCTGTCCTTGAAAACGATCCATGAGTACTTGAGAAAAATGTATATCCTGCTGTTGTGGGATGTAATGTTCTTAAGTCTAGTTTATTTATCATATTATTCAAAATCTGCTTCCTTATTTGTACTATGTCTAGATGTTCTATTCCTTGATGAGAGCAGTAAATTAAAGTCTCCAATTATTATTGTAGAGGTATCTACTTCTCCCTTTAGTGTTGACAGTGTTTACCTCATGTATTTTGGGGCACTCTGGCTCGATGAATAAATATTTATGATTGTTATGTCTTCTTGATGAATTGTTCCTTTTATTAATACATAGTGTCCTTCTTTGTCACTTTTAATTGTTTTACATTTGAAGTCTAATTTGTTGGATACTAGAATTGCTACCCCCAGTCTTTTCTGGTTGTTGTTTATGTGAAATACCTTTTTCCAACTTTTTGCTTTCAATCTGTTTTTGTCCCTGTGTCTAAGTGAATCTCCTGTAGACAGCATATAGATGGGTCCTTTTTTTTTAATCCATTCTGCCAGTTTATATATTTTGATTGGGGTATTTAATCCATTAACATTTAATGTTATTACTGTAAAGGCAGTGCTTTCTTCTACCATTTTGTGTTTTGGATTTTTATATGCCATATTTTTCCCCTTTTTACTTTTACTGATAGTCTTAATATCTACACGTTTCTCCAGACCTCTGTCTCTTCTCTTTTCCTACCTACCTGTAGTGCTCCCTTTGGTATTTCTTGTACAGCCAGTATCTTAGTCACAAACTCTCTCAGTGACTCTTCATGGAATTTCTCGCATTGCTTCTAATGCTATATGTATTTGTAACTCCTTGATCATTTTTTAATATTTGACCAGGTATGTGATTGAGTCTATCACAGAAAGAACACCTGAAATGATCCTGAATAAATAAAGAGCCCAGGAATGTGGCAAAACATTCATTTCCTTTCCCTGTGGAGCTTCTTATCAGAACATAAATTCCACCTAGACAGCATTAGCCCCACTTATTTCTTGACTTCATGCCTTTCCACCATCTCCTTCCTCTCTACTCACCCATTCTCCCAAATCTTTTTCTGCCCCTGTCTTCTATTATGTTCCCATCGGACAATATAGGCTCTTGCAGGTCCCATCTATCTCTGAAGGATGCTTGGGTCCTTTGGATTGTTCAGAATGAAATGACTACCATACAAACCTTTCTCCTGTTAAGACTAACCAGTTCTTAAAACTTAACTTTAGACTAGTTTGTTTCTAGTATGACAGAACAAATACGCCAAATAAACTTTCAGTTAAAAGTAACCTTAAAAATCATGTTAAACAGGGAGTCCAGAATAAGAATGAGGACCTTTATCCCTGTATAGCTTAATGTATTACCTAGATACATCACAGAGTATATTAAGCAGATAATCAAAAAGTATCGGCAAAGTCCCTTGAGGGATGGGAGAACAAATATGGAACTATTAAAGTTTACCACCAGGGAAGCCCCCGATACTGTGTCAGACATTAGGGACACCCAAATCAAAAGACCAAGCCCTTGATCTTGAGGCTTGCTCTGGTAAAGCTTATGTATGGAACAGAGAGGCTTAGCCTACCTGTAGGTATGCCTAAGGGTAACTTCCAGAGGACCTCTTATGTTGCTCAGATGTGGCCTCTCTCTCTCTCAGCCACCTCTGCAAGTGAAATCATTGCCCTCCCCCACTACAAGGAACATGACATCCAGGAATGAAAGTCTCCCTGGCAATGTGGGAATGACTCCCAAGAATGAACCTGGCCCTGGCACCATGGAATCAACAATACCATCCATCCTGACCAAAGGAAGAAAAGAAGTGGTGTAACAAATAAGGTATCAGTGGCTGAGAGAGCTCAAACAGAGTCAAGAGGCTACTCTGGAGGTCACTCTTACTTAAGCTTCAGTTAGACATTGCTACCTATCATAACTTGCCAAACCCCAACCAAAACCATTCCTGCTAATCCTAAAGAACACCTATGGCGATATATAAGATTCTGCAAAGTTTCCATGCACTAGGGTAACTTTCTAGAAACCTACAACCTCCAGATGAGTCCCCGGACCAGATAAGTACTGAAATGTAGAGGGGCCAGCCTCTCCAGAACATCAACTAGTTCCGTCTCCTTATCCCATATTATTGAAAGTGCTTTCCAATGTGAAAAGGTTAGAATGGGCATAGCCCAGATACCCCTAAAGACTGGGTAAAAGACCAAAGGTGATGGTGGAGTTATACAGAGAAGGTAGAGTTTAACAAATGAATATGAATGCTGAATCATACTGATATTTCTTTTAGTCTCCAGCATCTTAGAGCATAGAAGTAAAAACCTAAAATTGCGGAATTCTAATCCATACCAAACTCTGAAATCTGTTCTACAACTAACTGTTGTGATGTGCTTTGAAATCTATTGTTTTTTTGTATATGTTATTTTTCACAAAAAGGAAAAAAAAGTCGACTGTAATGATAAATACACAACTATATGATGATATTGTGAACCATTGATTTGTACCCTTTGCATGATTAGATGGTATGTGAAAATATAATATATATCAATAAAAAATAATTTTAAAAAAGGTCAAAGGAGAATGTGGAGTTATAAAGAGAACATAGGATTTAACAAATGAGTATGACTCCTGAATCATTATATTGATATTTCTTTTAGCCTCCAGTGTCTTGGAGCAGCCAGAGGGAAAAACCTAAAGTTGTGGAATTGTGACCAGTATCGAACTCTGAAATCTGTTCTTTAACTAATGTGGTGTGCTTTGAAATTTATTGCTTTTTATATATGTGCTATTCTTCACACCCACACAAAAAATAGCTAACATAAGGAAAAAAAATCAAATTAAACAGGAAAACACAAACACAGGTACATTAAAAGCAATCCTGGGTGGGCCACTGTGAGTCAATAGGCAGAGTTCTTGCCTGCCATGCCAGAGACCTGGGTTCGATTCCTGGTGCCTGTTCATGCAAAAAAAAAAAAGAAAGAAAGAAAAAAAATAAGCAACCCTGAAAAATTTAAGGAATTTTCATAATAAATGAAAGTAGGAATTCAGAGGGATAATCTAGTACTGTACTCTAAACCCTAAAATTTGGGGTGAGGGTTGGAAGCCAATACCGGAAACTGAAGAAGACAGGAGGTCCCATCCAATTTGGGGAATCTATGTTTGCTTAACAAACAATTGTATTTGAAGTCTAGGAAACGTTAGGAAAGTTGTCTTTTTCTGCCTTGGTGGTAGGGGGAAGGAAGAAACATCTCCCCTAAATAATTCCTAACCACAAATCAGTATTCACAACAGTTTTACCCAAATTCACATTTCCTATGTTGCAGAAAACCTTTTTTTTTTAATTTTAAAATCTTGAATGAGAATTTATTTAAAGTGGTCCTAGTTTGGTAGTGTCCAAGGCACTTGGCAGAAGCAAGTTTAAATCCTTTAAACCAGAACTTTGTTTGGTTTAAAGGTACACATGTTAAAATTTCTAAAATTTAAAGAAAAGAAATAGTGGCAAGTATGTATAAATCCTAATGGTGGAGGGAGGAAAAATGGAATGGAAAAAAATTCAATCAACATAAAAACAAGCAAGAAAAGCAGGACAAATAGTACAAAATGCAAGAAACAAAATATATCAATAAGAGGAAGTATAATTAGCCTAAAGTATCCAGTTAAAAAACAAAGAATTCAGACAATTAAAAAAAAAATGTACGTTGCATCAGTCAAGGTTCAGTCTGGGAAACAGAGCCACCGCATTAAGGAACAAGGGATTTATACTGAAATTAAACTTAATTGTAGGAAAATCCTGAAGGGGGAGATGGATGATCAGATGAAGTCAGTGACTAGTGTTTCTGAGCACTGCTGGGAGTGGACAAATGGAAGATTTTAGGGAAAAACTAAGACACAAGAGATACCCCATCTAGCTGCAAAGTGGTAATTCAAAAGAAGAATTTGTGGAGTGTTTTATGGGAAGCTGTTGACTCCCTGCAGCCACCACCTCTGTGGGTCCC
Organism: Tamandua tetradactyla; assembly: GCF_023851605.1. Taxonomy (NCBI): domain Eukaryota; kingdom Metazoa; phylum Chordata; class Mammalia; order Pilosa; family Myrmecophagidae; genus Tamandua; species Tamandua tetradactyla. Next base: position 44,300,537 of record NC_135345.1, on the reverse strand, counting down.
CAGCCAAGTTTCTGGGGTGAATCCAACCAGTGTTCAGGAAGAAGAGTTTGAGGAAACACACTAGACCCTACTGAGCACCTCTGGAGCTATTCACCACTCTGCAGATCTTCAGAATAAACATCACTTCTTCACTTCTGCTTCTTAACTCTCACGCAAACTCCTATTTGGGCCAACTCTAACCCAGAATCCTAGAGGATAAGAAATTGTGGGAAATGAAGTTCCTGGCTTCACAAAGTGGAAAATAGGATACAGCACAGCTGTTTTATAAGAGACACACCTAAAGCATAAAGAACAAGAATAGGAAAAGGTACACAAGACAAAAACAAAGCAAAGAAACCCACTATAAATAATTGAAATCAGAAAAAAAGACTTTAAAGCAATTTTTTTCTACAGTTAAAGGGTCATTATAATAAAATGGTTCAACAGGAAGATAAAATTCTAAACTTGCATAAATGTCAATAATATAGCCTAAAAATACATTTTAAAAAATTGAGAGAATTATGAGAAATTGACAAATTGATCATCAGAGTGAGATTTTAACATGCCTTTCTGAGTATTCTATAGTGAAAACAGGTAATAAGAAAGGATACACATTCTAAAAACACTAATAATAGGCTTAAAGAAAAAATATAGAGTGCTGTGAGAGGAATGGGGAGAAAGGGTGGCAGGGTCTGTGCAGGGGTGGGACAGTGAGTCCTCGCGATTTTGCCAGGTAGGTGTAACAGGTGAGGACAATGAGACAAAAAAAAAAGGTTCAAGTCCTGGCCGGAGGTACTTAAAACGACAGAAGACAGGAAATAATGCTGAGACAATGTTGGACATCTTTCTGTACCTCAGAGAAGAGAGGAGAGGTGTCAACAAAACTGTATGCCAGAGAAGCCTAAGATTTATCCCTACTTGAAAGGTGTCCATCCTCCTTTCCCTTCCCTCCTTTAACCCGTTCAAAATTGAGAACTGTTGGGAAGAGATTATGAGCTCGTATTTCAGGGCTCAAACTCAGGTATTTTCTTGCCAAGAGGCATCTGGGTCAGGGACTAAGTTCACCTGACAACAAGAGGTACAAGGGAAAGATGTTTTAGCCTTAATCAGTAAAAGGAATGAGTTCTCAGAGTTAACATGTAACTCAGCCCAATTTGCCAGGATAAGAAGTCAAAGAGGGTCTAGGGCAGAGCCCGTCACTATTAAACACTGGCCCAGGAAGGGACCACAGTCTGGTGGCCCATAAGCTAAATTGGATCTACTAATTAGCAGTGTTTTAAAATTTTTAAATTTGGCTACCCATACATAAACCATTTACTTTACAGCTCAGTCAGTCTTCCCATTACTCCTGACAGTGCTTTCACAGGCCAATGCATCTATTTTAGCTGTGGCCCCTAGATAGATTTGTCCATCTGTGATATTATCCGTTGAGTTTACTTTCCTTGAGTAAGGTAAGTAGCTAGTTGAAAACAGGGGTCCTGGCTCTGTACTTGAGAGTCTTGACCAACCTTAACAGCAACATTTAAAAAAAAATCCTATGTGATTTTGCACTGTAATTTACAACCAGATTTACTAAGTGATTCGTTATGATAACCCAAACTTGTTTTATACCTTTCAAAAGGGTTTGTGGTGTATTCTGTTTAATGGTGAAAATAAAATATAGAAGATGAGCTAGACCATCTATAAACAGAAGATAATACAGAAATGACATTAAAATATAATTAACCAGTGTTAAGTTCTACTAATGTCTATAAGTAATAATGTATTATTTCTAGGCAAAAGAAACAGAATATTTGATTTAAATCGTTCTGCAATACTTTGTTTCTTGGCATGGCACTTAGGAGATGAGATCCATGTGACAATCAAAAACGTTCATTTACTAGAGATTATTTCCTTTTATCCTTGCTCAAAACTCTGAAGACACATGAGAATGTCTAAGACCACTTTTCTGAGTCTGCTGCTTTTGGACAAACAGGAAATGTCTAGAGGCCCCTTCTAAGTCTGGAATCATTTTAAAGTTCCTCTACAAATTTTAGGAAAGAAAGAATTAATCATGTGAATACCCAAATTATGATGGTATGCTAAAGAACATCCATTGGCTGTTGTTTTCTAAGACTCTGTCACTTAAATATAAAAATGGGCATGCATTCTGTGAACATGGCCTGAATGAGTTCCTTAATAGATTATCAATCAGGAATTCCTGCTGACTAGTCTGTGGAACTGGACATAACTATCCTCTTTTATTTTGGTTTCTGTCTTTAAAAATAGAGGCAAAAAAAGTCGGTCTACTTGTCTTATAAACATGATTGAAAAATTCATTAGCTCACTTAGTCACCTTGAACACTGACAGTGATTAGCCAGGGATAATGATCTAAAACTCTTTACAACATTAAAAGATTGCAATTATGAGTAAAAAGCCTTTTCATACTTTTTCTTTAACCTTGATTAGATATTTTAATGTAAAAACCAACTGGAAATAAAATCAAGTCAAGCTGTTTCTCTTTTTCTACCCCTATGTTTTATTTTTTAAATTGTGAAATACAACATACATTCAAAAAAGGAATAAATTCTCAAGAACATTGTAACGTGTAGTTATAGAACAGATTTTAAAGTTTAGTATGGGTTACAGTTCAAGGATTTTTCAAATTTTTCTTCTAGCTGCTCCAAGATATTGGAGACCAACAGAAATATCAATATAATGATTCAGCAGTCATACTCATTTGTTAAATCCTGTCTTCTCTGTTATACTCCTCTTCTCTTTAAATAACATATATACATAAAAGCAATAAATTTCAAATTTTAAATTTCAGATTTCAAAGAAGAGTTTTCTTGGAATATAGGAGATCCCCTAGGGCGTCTGTTAGTACTACCATGCCCTGTGATTAAAATCAATGGAAAATTGCAACAACACAATCCAGGCAGGACTACTAATGGCTCTGAAACTTCAGGAATGAAGGTTTGGGTCACCCCACCAGGCAAAGAACCACGGCCAGCTGAAGTGCTTGCTGAGGGGAAAGGGAACATGGAATGGGTAGTGAAAGAAGGAAGTGATAAATATGAACTTCGACCACGTGATCAATTACAGAAATGAGGACTGTAATGCTGTTTTGTTCATGTTATACTATTTAAGTTGTAAGATATCAAGTTTAGGAATGAATGTTGCCCAAGGATTTATACCCTATTCTGGAGAGATTTAATGTGTTTCCAGTTATATGCAGGACAGTTGAGTATTGTCAGGTAAAAGAAAAAAATGTGTGCTTATTTGTTTTCATTTGGAAATTAAGTATGGTTTAAGGTGATATATATATATATATAGGTGCCAAGTTGACAAGGGGTGGACATGTGTTAGTTAGATTCAGTTGTCAACTTGGCCAGGTGAGCATACCTAGTCTTGTTGCTGCAGACATAAGCCAACGGTATGTGAACCTCATCTGTTGCTAATTACATCTGCAGTCAGTTAGAAGGCGTGTCTGCTGCAATGAGTGACGTTTGACTTAATTGGCTGGTGCTTAAATGAGAGAGCGCCAAGTAGCACAGCTAAGCAACTTGGCATTCCTCATCTCAGCACTTGCAGCTCAGCCCAGGCCTTTGGAGATGCAGAAAGAAGTTACCCCAGGGAAAGTTGTTGGAACCCAGGGGCCTGGAGAGAAGACCAGCAGAGGCCATCCTGTGCCTTCCACATAAGAAAGAACCTTAGTGGAAAGTTAGCTGCCTTTCCTCTGAAGAACCAACAAAATAAATCCCCTTTTATTAAAAGCCAATCCGTCTCTGGTGTGTTGCATTCCGGCAGCTAGCAAAGTAGAACAACATGCAACAATTAGTTGTAGAACAGATTCGAGTTTGGTATAAGTTACAATTCCACAATTTTAGGATTTTATTTCTAGCTGCTCTACAGTACTGGAGGCTAAAAGAAATTAAATTCAGAATAAAAGAATAAAAGAAAAGAAAAGAAAATTCAGCACTCATACTCATTTGTTAAATCTGACCTTCTCTGTATAACTCCACCATCATCTTCAATCTCCCATTCTGTAGGGGTATTTGGGCTATGCTCATTATAACTTTTTTATGTTGGAAGAGGTTGTTGATAATATGGCATAGGGGGATGGAACTAGTTAATGTTCTGGAAGGGCTGGTCCCTCTGAATTTCAGGACTTATCTGGTCCAGGGACCCATCTGGAGGTTGCAGGTTTTGAAGAGTTACCCTAGGACACAGAAACTTTGTAAAATTTTATGTAATGCTGTAGGTGTTCTTTGGGATTAGCAGGAATGATTTTGGTTGGGGTTTGGCAAGTTATGATAGGTAGCAGTGTCTAACTGAAGCATGCATAAGAGTGAACTCCAGCATAGCCTCTCAACTCTATTTGAATTCTCTTAGCCACTGATACCTTATTTGTTACACCACTTCTTTTCCCCCTTTTGGTCATGATGGCATTATTATTATTATTATTTTTTAACATGGGCAGGCACCGGAAATCGAACCCGGGTCCTCGGGCATGGCAGGTAAGCATTCTTACCTGCTGAGCCACCGTGGCCCGCCCCATGATGGCATTATTGATCACAGGGGTCCAGGGCCAGGCTTATTCCTGGGATCATCTCCCACACCACCAGGGAGACTTTCATTCCTGGATGTCACAACCCACAAGGAGGGACGGGCAATGGTTTCACTTGTAGAGTTGGGCTGAGAGAAAGGCCACATCTGTGCAACAAAAGAGATCCTCCAGAGGTGACTCTTAGGCATACCTATAGGTAGGCTAAGTTTCTCCGCAACATACATAAGCTTCACCAGAGCAAGCCTCAAGATCAAGAGCTTGGCCTTTTGATTTGGGTATCCCTAATGTTTGGCACAGTATCTGAGGTTGCCCCGGTGGTAAAGTTTATTAGTTACATCACTTTTCTCCCATCCCTCAAGGGGCTTTTTGATTATCTGCTTAATATACTTTGGGATGTATCTGGGCATTACATTAAACTATACAGGATTAAAGGCTCTCATTCTTATTCTGTGCTTCCTGTGTTTGGATTGTTTAAATGATCTATCCCGATAGATAGGTTGGGTTAGATTATGTGCTAGAGAAAACCAAGGTTCTGGACATAATAAACCTTTCTTCCTTTGGCATCAAAGATTAGGTGAAGTTCTAAAATACAGGCACAATGTCCTCCTTACTCCTGTATTCTGAATTACCTTAATCTCAACCCGAGCATTCATTCTTCTCTCTAAATACCCAGGTTATACATATACAAAAACAGCCCCTCAAAATCTAGAATTACCACTCCAGACTAAATGTGACTGCTATAAGAGCTTACAGACTAGGTCCCAGTTTTCTTACACCCCTATGGTTTTTGATTATATGTAAAATGAGAGCCACTAGAATTATTTTTCAGAAAACTTGCCACCAGGGGGCAGTTTGCTTACAATTAAAGAAAGATTCTAATGTTTTAAATTTTGAGAATCTGATTACCAATAGGTAGAAAATAAATAGGTTAAGAATGATTTTATAAATATAATTCAAGGCTATTTGTGCATTTTAATGTCAAAGGGTCGAGAAATATTAAGTTACTGAACACATACTAGTACTATATAAATATGTGTATATAATTTTTAACAATAGATGCCACAAACCATTTAAGAGCAAGAATAATGGACATAAAAACTAAGATATTATTTTTTATATAATTTTATATAATAAATAAATATATTTATTATAATAAATAATAATTATTTATTATATTTTGACTTTGCTGCAGCATTTAAAGGTAAAGGAACACTGGTCGTTTCCTATTACTAATTTTGAAAACATTTTTGTTTAAATATTCATAAATAATTAAAAATTAAAGAGCCCAAATTAAAATGTTCCTCTAAAAACTGTTCCAATATTTTTGTAGGAAATATCCTTTTGCTTTTATTTTGAAATTGAGGAACTTCATGAAAGAGAAAATTAAAGTTTATATATATATAGGATATTACTGATAAATAAAAAGTATTCAAAATGAGCCCAACAGTACAATAAGCTCAAGAGGAAAGTTTAGCCTTTTCTATAAAGGGGTTAAAAAAAAAAAGGTAATCTTAAAAATTTCAAAAGACAAACTACATGCTTTGGCTATTACTGACTAGAACTCATGAATCTGATAATTCATAGCCCAAGGACCATTATTTTAGATCCTGAATGTATGTATCTTTTATGAGTTAATGACCAAAATAGACATTCCCATTTTACTCTGGATAACTGCAAGTTTCATTTCTTTGCCTTGAAGTTCTTTTTTTTTTTTTAACTTAAATGAAATGATGTATTATTATTGAAACTCTAGGTAGTGGTTACAGAACTCTAAATCTGAGGAATTTAAAATACCACAAATTCCTGGGTTGTTAAAACAAAACAAAACAGGAATTTAAAGGTTAAAAAACAAAAGTTGGGAATAAATTGACCTGAATTCCAGAATCTCATTATTTGAAAGTATTTAGTTTTAAAAGTAATTAATGAGAACAATGTTGTTACATAACCCTGTCTTAATGCTATAACCTAAATTACTTTGGTTAGCAGCACCCTGCTTCCTTTGAAGAAACAGCGTGCTTCCATTCTGTTTCTGGTGAGACTGCCAATTAAAATCCCACACTCCCATGTTTTCAAGGAAAATCTTTGAACACGGTCTCCTTTAAAGGAGAGAGTTAAGAGTGAAAAGGCAAAATCTCCCTTGTCACTTCCTCAAGAGGGTGAAGGTGTTGATCTCTGTGTTCTTGAGGGTAGCTATATAGTATTTACTAAAAAATACTAGATTTTTCCCTCTGTTCATACTGTAGTTTTAAAATAATGCAAGCCTTTTTCATATTTGGGTTTTACTGTTAGTCATATCACTTCTAGTCATCCAGGCTAAAAGACAAGTTATTAATTTTTATATTGATTTTTAAAAGGATCTATGTTTTTAGAGATAATGAAAATTTTATTGTTAAGTGATATAAAATGTGAAATTATTTAAGCCAAGAAGGGAAAGTGAACAGGGGTAGAATGGGTAGAACTGAGGATTGTGAGAGCTGGGTAATAAGATTATGGAGGGTTGTTATATTATTCTTTTATGAATGTTCAAAATTCTCCATATTAAAATAATTTTTAAAAAAGACCTTTGTTGACATACCACCTGCTTAAACTGGTAACTCTGAGGAATCTCAGTTTACCACTTCTTTTAGGAATCTTTCCATTCAAATAACCTCAAGGAATGAAACAACCTTTCCCTTCCCAAAGCTCAGAATTACCTCATAAACAGATCCAAAGAGTATTATGAAACAAGAACGTGGATGTCCCTAGGACGTTATACCATTAATCTTTAGGAAATAAATTTTCCTAATATTCTTTTCATTTGTTGTACTACCATTTTTTTCCCTTATGTGAACAACTCATTTATAACTCAATATTTACCTTATCAGAATTGTCTTTACACAAATGATTTCTAGAAAGCCTCTAAGATTATAACCTCCAAGTGGACAAGAATTTAACTTGCTTTGTGCAGTGTGTTGCTTAGCAGCACAGATGTTAAAGTGCCACAGAAAATATCTACTGGTTTTAAATGCCTAGAAGGGCAATACATTCCTCTATGTTACTGTGTTGATTTATGATTTTGGATATATTGTGTATTGTGAAATCATTTTAGGATTATGAATAACATCTACTACAATATAAATTCCACTAGATAGAAAAAATACAGAGGCAAATAAGCAGTCAACTGAGAGCCACTGTAATTTAACTTTTTTTTTTTCCAGATTCACCATTAGATCACAAAAGCACAGCATTTCAATTATTTGTGCTGGGCTGGGAACAATAGAAGTGTGTTTAAATTCACCTTAGTCTAACAGTGAGGATTAAATTAAACTCAAAGGAAAACTGAATTCCAATGGTAAATGTTCTTTCGCAACATATCATTTTTAAATCTGCTTAAATCCAGAGAGATTTTTATTACACAATTTGATTTTTACATCAATAAAATCTTAGATTTAACAATACAGATGAAGGAACAACAATTTAATTTGTATTGAAATAAATACTAGAATACAAAGCACATACAGTGAAAAAAGGTCACAATAAATTACAAGTGGAGACATTATTTTGCTCAGTCACCAAAGAAACCCTTGATACTTCCAATTTCACACCACCAGATTTATCATTCTTGCTGATTTAAGCAGAACACAAAACAAATATGGATCCCAGGGTTTACTTTCACAGGTAGCAGCATGGATAATTTACTACAGTGATCCAATTTGGAAATCAGTAGGGACCAGTAAATTGCTGCATAAAAGAAAAGAGCGAATGACGTCCTTTTTCCTTAGTGTCAGCAGCCTATGATTATTAGGTTTATTAAATTTTCTTGAAAGGGTTTCACATTTTCTCAAATATGCAGAACTATTATTTCCCCTCTGAGCCCTATATTAGCATTTATGTGCTTTGGTCTTTAATTCAAGGGAATGATGAATTTTTCAATTTATTTTTATAAATTTATATAGTCTGGATAATATTGGCCTGAAGAATTAAACTCCCCAACCTATTCAATATTAGATATTAAAAATGGATTCAAGAGAAGTTACTAAGAAATGCTGACACACTGTATATACAAATTTTTAGTTCAATATCCCATTATAGAGCACCCAAAGTAATGCATTTATAAAACTCAAGCAGCTTTTTATGACTCTGTTTCTAATCTTTGTGACCCTTTCACATTTGTTCCAATATATACACATCATAAATGTTAACTGCCCAAGACTTTGCTCATTTGGTCTCAACTTACAAATGTGTATGTAGGCAAAAATGTATGTCAAAAGGAAGTCTTCTATTTCAAAGTTACAAAAGAAAATAATTAAGTCTGAAATTAAACTGTCATGAAGCAAGAAAAAAAGGTTAATATCAAAATGCTGAGCACTAAAAAATAGCTCATAAGACTATGAAGGAAAAAGTGAAATGATTCTTGGGCCCTTTCCCTCCTGGAATACAGGCTAACTTTTAGATTCCAGCAAAGATATCTATGATTTTTCCTTATTCTTTTCTAGGAAAAAGAATCTGCTTTAGAATAAAAAAATACCACACTTTACTTCTTGTTAAATCAACTGAAACCCAGTTGTTAGTCTTCCTATATGCACTGCACAAGAAAATAAAGGCTACTCTAGAGCTAATTCCTCACAGTGGAATAATGTGTACCTTTCTAAAGAACTCTACCTAAATACTACCTTAAAAGGTAAATGTCTCCTAGAATAGCAACCACTAGGTAAAACCTCCCCAAACTTTCAGTAGTTCCTTTCTAACCCTTGAAAACAGACCCAATAACCTTCCACCCAGAATATTATAAGAGGAATGCTCATTAAAGCAACCCATGGAAATAACTCCTAGATTTATAAATGAATGACTTTAGTATACTATTTGTTGACTATACTATCACATACCCTCTGTGGAATTCTCTTAATCCTAGAGAAACGCCAAAAAGGTGTTAAGAAAAACTAGTCTCGTCAATCCAAATTGAATTTTCAAATCTATGCATCATTCCTTATACAATAGACAAAAAGTTCAATATGCTTGTTTATTACTGAGAATTATCTGAATTTTAAGAGGCTGAATTAGCTCTATCTTGTGTACTTACAAAATGACAATAAAAATATTCTAAGTAACAGTTTCCTACATCTGAAAATACAGAAGAGCTGCTTTACAACTGATCTGGTTAGATAATTTAGGCACTTAGAATGAAAAGACAAAAACCAGACCATCATCTGAATAATGCCAACCCAACCGTGGCCTATTTTACTGTTTTCCTAGAAAGCAGATATTGAGAAGGTATTTTTTCCAGCTTTTGAAATATACTCTCATTATTTTAAAAATGTACTCACAGTAAATGCTTGCTAAATATCTGCTGAATATTGAATGATTGCACATAAAAAGGGTCACGGAATTCAGAACCTTAGTTTTATGGCTAAGCACTTTCAGTGGCATTTAACCTTTCAACACTGCTTCTGTAACAAGGTGGGGGCAGGTGGGGGGAGAGTGCCACCTACTGATTATAAACATATTTTGTCCATGGCCACTTTCTCCAATGAGTTTTCAAAGTACCAAAATTAGTCTAATTTGTATGAAAGCTTTGAGGCTAGATATGAAGGGGACTGGCAGGCTTTCAAAATAACTATATTAGTCAAAATAAATTTCTCAGCATTAGTTAAGGGTCTTTACCACAATCCCTCAAAATTAATTTCATTCATTCTGATCTGAAACGTTAAAAACTAAATCTTTCAGTTCTGCTTGTCTTATTATATATACACATATTTTTCTTTCCAGGATGAACAACATTCATGTCTAAAACTTCCACATCTAATCTGAATTTCTGAGCCTTATTTTTAGGAAGAAAGGAAAGCATTCTAATACTTCTGTAAATCTTAGTAATATAACAGACTCCATTGATATTTCATAATTTTGATTTAATATTAGCATGTCTTGATTTTCTCTAGGAAGTTCCTAAATATCCAAATTTAAAAACAGTAATAATTAGGTTAGCTTCCTTCCAGGAGCATTTACTATAGTGAATTTTATTCCAAGAAAACTTAAATACAAATTGTATTTTAAGAAATTTCTCTTTTGGTGATTCTAAAAAGTTTCTATTCTTAAGGAATTAAGTATACAAAGAAAAATAGAATCCGTGCTATATTAAAATAATGGAGGTTTCGTGTATGACTTCCACCTGTCAGGAAGATTTAATATTTAAGTGCTAGAACAATGCACTATACCACTTCCTGAAGAATTAGATACTCAACATGTCACGTGAACTTCTTTTAAATCAGTACGTACAAATAAGTTCAACTATGCAGTAAGATTTAATTTTTCCTATAGTGTTCATTCAGTATACAATCATTGTATTTCCTTAATTTTAATTTGATAGTTGCATATGTTACCGTATTATTTCAGATGTCAAATTAGCTGGTTGTACATATTCAAACTGCATAACTTCTAAACTATGACTGTGTGCAAATTAAACATCTAGCAATGCTCAGATTGTAAAATGTATTTTTTTTTTTAGGAACCTAGGAGTATTTTATTTAATCAAGCCTTCCTTTAAGGAACAAATCTCTATTTCCATTCAGTCAAACATGCACAAATCAGAGATTACAATCCTGTTATGTGATAAAAGCCTCAATATAAAGCAAAAACTGTCTTCAAGTGTAGTGGTTTTAATATTAAAATTTTTTTTGTTAAAACCAACCTGAATTATTCGGAAAAATCTTTTTTGACCAACAATAATTTTTCAAAACAGAGAGGAAAAACTCAAAACATATGCTTATAGGTTATTAAAAATAAAAGATGATCATGGTAAAAACAGAGCACACAAAAAACGGAATTTAAAAATAAAAAAAATTTTAAAACTGGTGAAATCCAAATAAGTGTTATATTTTAGCTAAGAGTATTGTTCCAGGATAAATTTCTTAGTTTTTATACAAGTTCTTTGTTATGTATGTTAACATAAAGGAAAGCTGAGAAGAGTTCCTAGGAACTCTGAACTATTTTTGAAACTCTTCTATAAATTTAAAATTATCTCAGGATGAAAAATAATTATACAAAACAAATAAACCAAAACAATCTTATAACCTCATATTTATTAGAAAATAAATATGACTTCAGCTGCCAAAACTTCTTGATATATTCAAGACAATTTTTTATTCATCATTAGAAATTAATAATGTACTGTTTACTTAAATTTACAGTCGCTTTATTGCTCTAGAAATTTTAGTTTTTAAACCATCATATTACATAGTGATAATGAGGTTAGCCTCACACACACAGACGCATGTGTGTGAGCACAAAATCAACTATGTATTATGAGGCTATTTCTCCAACTTAGTGGATAATTACAAAAATGCAAAAATAGCTGGCTACAGTTGAGTTCAAGCAAGTAAGAGCTATCAAGTAGAATTTCCTGTCATTTTTTCCTAAGAACATCACATTTGTCTAGATCAGGAGGTTGAACAAAAAATTTTACTGACAAGGTACTAATGAATATATTTGATAAATTCAAATCACATGCAGAGAAGAAAACTGGTTACAAAAACCATTAGTAATTCTGTACTACAATTTTGTAATGTTTTTAGCATTTCCAATCATGTAACAGTAATGCAGACCAGAATGAATGTTATAGGAGTTCATGGAAGCCGAATAAACAGGATTTAACATTTTATACAACCCAAATCAGTTGTATAATACATCCTATTCCTCCAAATTTATTTGTGCATTACAAAACTAAAATGCACACTTATTCTTCCACAACTCCTCCCCAACCTGACTCCCAATCAGTAACTTCACCCATAAACCTTTCCATTTAACCTATTAAATCAGATTTGATGGGTAAATATGTAATCTACAGGTTAGTCCTCATTATTATTTCAGAATAGACACCAAGGATAGTCATGTGGACTTCTCAATCTTCAGTTACACTCCTTTCAAAAGGCATCTGAACTGCTGCATTTATCTATGAAAATTTAAGCCTAAGAAACCGAGAAAACTGGCAGTCAAAAATCCAAAAAGTAATTCTAATTACTTTTTTACATAATAATACTAATAACCTACGTGTCCACATTTGTAAAAGGACTTCCTATTGGATATTGTTACCCAAAGGATCTTTGAAAGGACAGCCTTGAAAGTACTGCTTTCTAATGTAAAATGGTCAGGTGACCCCATATATTTAACAGCTGGATAACAAGCTTTCAATTGGGCCTTTTTTTAATATATTAAAAACCAGAAGTATTTGTGTAAATAAAGTTTGGAAACTCACAGAATAACAAATATAAATGGTAAATCCAATTAAATCTGTCCAATTAAAGCAGCACAAAGTCAGTCTAATAACAATTTGAAATTAAATACAGTGGAAAGTTCTTCTGTCAAAATCACCAACCAAAATCACTGAATGGCAGAATACTGTCTCAAAAGATACTGAAGTCATGCATGTTAATATTACCACAATGAACCCATGCTAGATACAAACTGAGAGTACCAATCAGATTATGACAAATTTAAGAGCTATTTTTACAAGAAAAATAAATGTACTTCATGATAAAGGCATAACATCTAAAAGGAATTTGGTACATTTGTCACAAGATATAAACTTCCTTAACCATTAGCTACACGGCACAATAAAATTTTCTCGGAAACTTTTTAAAAGGCTTGATTTAACATGCCAGGAAGATGATTATTTTTCTACTGAGATGCATTTAGGTAAATATTTAAATTGGATTGAGGTCAGTGTAACACCTGGAATTTACAAATCCCTAGCAGAAGTACCAGCTGCTAAAAATAGATACTTGAATGCTAAACTACGCAACTGTTGGTGCCAGTCTGCTTATAAAGGCAATGCTCTGGAGACAAAGTCTTCTCACAAACGGTGGGCAGGCAGGCTTCATTATTATGTGTTCAACAACAATCCTCAGTTCATTGAACAGGGTCCTGCAAGATAAAATTATTTTCTTTCAGAAAGTAACATAATGCTGCAAGTATTTCCCATGTTCATTAAAAAAAAGTGAAGTAAAAGAAATAACTAGAAGGCATTGTATGAAAAGCAAAAATACACAAAAATTCTCAATAAATCAGAAATTCATTTGAAGAAAACAGTTTGATGGTTCCTCAAGAAGTTAACACAGAACTATCACGTGACCCAGAAATCCCATTTCTAAGTATATACCCAAAATATTGAAAGTAGGGACTTGAACAGATATTTGTACACTAATATTCATAGTAGCATTATTCATAATTGCCAAAAGGTGAAAGCAACCCAAATGTCCATGAACAGATGAATGGACACACAAAATGTGGTATAATCATACAAGGAAACATTACTCAGCCATAAAAAAGGACTAAAGTTCTGATATGTGCTACAACATGGATGAACCTGGAAAACATCATGTTGAATGAAATAAGCCAGCAATAGAAGGAGATATTTTATGACTTCACTTGTATGAAATACCTAAAATATGCAAATTCAGAGACAGAAAATAAATTACATGTTAATGGGGTGAGAGGAGAGAAGGAATGTGGGGGAGTTGATGTATAATGAGGGTAGGGTATCTGAGGTAAGGAGGAATTTCAGTAAGAGATGGTGGTGATGGTGGCACAGTGTAAATGTGACTGAAGCCACTGAATTGTATGCTTGGGAGTGGTTAATATGGGAAATCTTAGGCTGTATATATGTTACCATAATTAAATTAACAAAAGAGAGACTAAAGAGATGTGAGAGTTAAATGGAATACATGACACTGGATTGAATCCAGTAATAATGGAGGAGAAATGCCCCAAGAGAGATATTGGGACAATTCAAAAAATTAAAAAAACAGATTATAAGCTTTATAACAATGTTAAACTTCTTGAACCTGATAAGTGTACTTAATATGGCGACATTAAGTGAATATCTCTGTTCTTAGGAAATACACATGGAAATTTTAAGTGGTAAAGGAGCATGATGTATGCAAACTACTCTCAAATGCTTAGAAGATAGATAATAAACTGCTATCTCAAGGGCTGAGATTGGGGACAATTTATATTTTCTTCCTTAGTTGCATCACTCTCACATTTAACTAAGGCAAATTCAATTAGCTCTAAAAAAGAGCAAGAAAGAGAAAATTATATAGTATATGCAATTCCACCCATTATTTCCATAATATGTCTCTCAGAGCTTTCCTGATCCATAAAATAGATCCTATAAAATAGGAATATAAACATCACAAAGTTTAAATGAGACTACATAGTAAATGCTCAATAAATGTTACTTTCCAGTAGATCATTCAGCTGATCAAAATGGCTTTATTTACTTTAGAAAGCCCCACCCCTCATCATAACATCCAAGACTCTCCATAATATTCTACTTCATCTCCTGCCATTCTGCCATGACTCCTCAGTTCCAGCTCTGTCATGTCTGTGCCCAAAGTTGTAGACATGGTCTTCACTGTGCTCACTGCCTACAAAGTACTCTTTATTACATACTGTACATTACTGTGTACAGCACACTAAAATCATGTATTTTGTAATTTTATAAGTACATTTGAAGGATTATCAAGGGTGATATTGGCATTTCACAATTTTCACCTTATGTACTGACTCACAAACCTAACCCCTGCATAAGACGCAATGCCTGTTCTATTTTTCTGTATCCTATTTTTTTACAGTGAGAAAAAAGCAATAAATCTATTTTTTTAAGTATTTAATATGCTCTTATACAAAGACAAGAAATTTGGAAAGACGCACATTTATCCAAAAGCCTGCCCTTCTTGTATTGCCTATCTTGGTGACAGCACCATTACTCACAACTCGCTTAGGCTCCCAGGCCAGAAACCTGGAGGACTTCTTTACCTCATTCTTCTTCCACAAGTCCCAAGACCTACCTCCTAATATCTTTCAAATTTATCTCCTCTGTCCTTTACCACTAAATTAATTAATATTATCTGGACTGGACTCCAAATTAGTCTATCATTTTTTCCTCTTGACAAGCCTGCAATCCATTTTTGGAATGATATTTCTAAATCAGATTTTAGCATCTTTCCAAACCCTCCACATTAAACTCTTCCTACCTTGAAATAAAATCCAAACCCTTCTGTGATCTAGTCCCATCTTCCTTTCTGAGCAAAGATCATCATCATTTTCCTATACTTCCGTGGCTCCAGCAATATGTAACTACTGGTTTACAAGCATTTTCAGGCATTTATGTGCCTGAACTTAGACACAGAACTCAGGCTCAGTCTTCTAATGACTTGACTTAAAATAACCATCTCTGCAGTGAATTCTCATCTGTCTCCTTTATTTCTCTGTTATCACAGCACCTTGATCATTGCATTTACTACATAGCTGTCTAATTAACTCAGCTCTAAGTTTCCTGAAAGCAGATATTTTAATTCTACATTGTCTTATTACCAACACACAATCACTGTTTTCCGAAAGAATCAATCAAATGAATAAAGCGTCACCTTGAAACTACTCTAGTCAAATCCCATCAGGTTATAGATGAGGTCCAATGAGGTGAATAACTTGTCTCATGTCACATGGCTGTTTATTTTATTCCCCACTCTCATCTCTGGCATAATCCAGACCCAGTTACAGAGTTTCTCTAGAGCAATGCTAACAACAGAACTGAAGGTAATGACGGAAATGCTGTATATCTGTGCTGTCCAATAGAGTGCCCAATAGCCACATGTGGCTTCTGAACACCTGAAATGTTGTCAACATAACTTAGGAATTGAGTTTTAAATTTTCTAAATTTTAATTAATTGAAATTTAAATAGCCAAATGTGACTAGTGGCTACCAGAATGCACAGTTCTCAATACTCATCTACTAAGGACTGATACCACCAACTTGAAAATAAATAATACAACAGATAAAAAATGGTACAAACTACTGATGTTGAGCCTCAAAACTCTAACAAAAAAAAAACTGTAGGATAGGAAAAGTTATTTATCAACATTTATGAACCCAAATCTTTTCCATGACTTTCCACTGCTTTGATTAAGATGTATACTCATGGGAAATCTTTGAAGATGTTTAGCACATATTTGTGTTATCTTATCTACTGCTATCTTTTCTTTTACATTCCACTGAACATTTCTAAATTTCTAGAAGTGTTGATATAACTTCACAGCATGTAGAGAAAATGGGAGTTGAGAAGAAGGGAGTATAACAGAGCACAGAGAAGCAAATCTGCTGATGAAAAATTATTGTCAGGGCAGGGAACCAGAAAAATAATGTCTGAAATGAATGGACCAGAAAGAAAAGGCAAAATTCCATGGAATCCAGTACAGATGAAAGTTTATTTACCACTAGGGACTCATTAAGAATCCATGTCTAAAATAAGTAAGCTCTAATTCAGGAAGTGCTCCAAAAAAAGACATTGTCTTAAAAAGCACAAAAGATCTCAAAGGAAGAATCAGAATCACAGAAAACAGAAAATAAAACCATTTATGAAGAACTTAATAGATTTTAAGCACATTACTCTGTTTCACTCTCACTACATTTTCTGGTCTACCAAAGAAAAAATTCAAATTTAATTAACGTCTAAAGCCATACAACTAGTAAATAATGGAGCAGTATTCAAATTCAATTCTTTTCACTTTGCTTGTTACAATATAATAGAGATCATTCTAATACACTACTTGGATTTCTGACTGAATTCAACTACTACATGATGAATTTATTTTAAACTTGAAAACAAAAAGTATGTTAACATTAGTATCTAAGAAACATTTTAAAAATTAGTTTTTACCAAAACAGCTGTTCATTTTAGTTTTACTCCAATTTTTGAGATCAAAATTCATAGTTTTCTATCAACTTCTGTCTAAGACCAAAGGAAGAGATGTTTATTTGATGCAAAGTTTGTATTTGGGTGGCGCATTACATAACTAACTTGTATGGTCAGTTTAGCTGAATGCCATAAGTATATGGGATCTTGAATAGGACGTGAGATCTTGTTGGTTTGTATAGGTTAGTGTGATGCCTCAGTATATTCCAGAGTAATCTGGGCAGAGAATAAAAAAAGTATTTGCCAAGTCCCCTTGGGGGGCTGGGGAGAAAGGAGGAAATATTCAACCTCCCAGTTGGGGAATTCCTGATATTCTCGCAAGCAACAGGGACAACCAGTTCAACAGGCTCAGCCCTCCATCTTGGGGTTTGACCCTGTGCTGGTTTGAAAAGATGTATGCCCCCTAGAAAAGCCATGTTTTAATCAAAATCCCATTTCATAAAGGTAGAATAAGCCCTATTCAATACTGTACGTTTGAAACTGTGATCGGATCATCTCCCTGGATGATGTGATTTAGTCAAGAGTGGTTGTTAACTTGGATTAGGTGATGACATGTCTCCACTCATTTGGGTGGGTCTTGATTGGTTTAATGGAGTTCTTATAAAAGAAAAACATTTTGGAGAATGGAGATTCAGAGAGCAGTACCACAAAGCAGAGAGTCCACGAGCCGGCGACCTCTGGAGATGAAGAAGGAAAACGCCTCCCGGGGAGCTTCATGAAACCAGAAGCCAGGAGAGAAAGCTAGCAGATGATGCCATGTTCGCCATGTGCCTTTCCAGCTGAGAGAGAAACTCCGACTGTGTTTGCCATGTGCCCTTCCACTTGAGAAAGAAACCGTGAACTTCATTGGCCTTCTTGAACCAAGGTATCTTTCCCTGGATCCCTTTGATTGCACATTTCTATACACTTGTTTTCATTGGGACATTTTCTCAGCCTTAGAACTGTTAACTAGCAACTTATTAAATTCCCCTTTTTTAAAAGCCATCCTGTTTCTGGTATATTGCATTCAGGCAGCTAGCAAACTAGAACCGACCCTTTGACACTTATTCCTGCAAAGGAGAAGCTAAGCCTGCTTAAAATTATGCCTAAGAGTCACCCCCAGAAAACCTCTTTTGTTGCTCAGATGTGACCTCTCTCTCTAAGCCAACTCAGCAGGTGAAATCGTGGCCCTCCCCTGTACATGGGATATGATACCCAGGGGTGTAAATCTCCCTGGCAATGTGGGACTGAACTCCCGGGATGAGATGGGACCCAGAATCATGGGACTGAGAAAGACTTCTTGACCAAAAGGGGAAAGAGAGAAATGAGACAAAATAAAGTCTCAGTGGCTAAAGATTTCAAACAGAGTTAAGAGGTTATTCTGGAGGTTATTGTTATGCATTTTATGCATTATATAGTTTTTATAATTTTTAGTTTATGATGTATTGAAGACAACTGTATAATGACGTCTTTTACAATGTGATCATGTGATTGTGAAAGCCGTGTTTCCTTTTATTCAAGGTATGGACAGATGAGTAAAAAACTAAAGATTAAAAATAAGTAAATAATAAGGGGGTGTGCCAGTTTGAAAGGATTATGTGCCCTTGAAAATCCATGTTTTAATCCTGATCCATTTTGTAGAGGCAGCTGTTTCTTTTAATCCCTATTCAGCACTGCAGGTTGGGAACTTGATGAGATTATCTCCATGGAGATGTATCATGCCCAAATATGGTTATTAACCTTGATTAGAGGGAGATGTAACTCCACCCAGGTAGGTCTTGATTAGTTTACTGGAATCCTTTAAAAGGAAACATTTTGGAAAAAGTGAGAAAGCCATGAGAATTCATTTAGCTAAGAGACCTTTGGAGATGAAGAAGGAAAATGCCCCTGGGGAAGCTTCATGAAGCAAGAAGTCTAGAGAGAAAGCTAACAGACATTGCCATGTTTGTTACGTGCTTTCCAGTTGAAAGAGAAACCCTGAACGTTATCAGCCTTCTTGAACTGGTTTGGTATTCCCTGGCTGACTTAGATCGGACATTTCTATAGCCTTGCTTTAATTTGGACATTTTCACAGCTTTAGAACTGTAGACCTGCAACTTAATAATTCCCCTTTTAAAAGCCATTCTTTTTCAGGTATATCACATTCTAGCAGCTAGCAAATTAGAATGGGGGTATAAAGGGTAAAAATGGGGTAGACTGAAATACTAGTGGTCAATGAGGGGGATGAGAAAGGGATATGGGATGACTGAGTTTTTTCTTTTAATTTATTTTCTTGGAGTGATGCAAATGTTCTAAAAATGATCACAATGATAAATACACAACTGTGTGATGATACTGTGAGCCAATGACTGCATACCATGTATGGACTGTATGTGTATGCAGATTTCTCAATAAAAATACTAAAAAAGATTCATAGTTTTCTGCATAAGAATTTCTATGCCTTAATTCCTGGAACACTATAGTAAATTCCTAAAATATTTCATGCTTTCCTTTTTTTCTTCTTCAATCTATTTTGCACAAGGCTACCAGAAGAATACTTTGGTTGTGTAGGACATCACCATTATTGCCAAACATTTAAGATAAATTCCTGAAATTTAGAAAGTTTTATGATATGACTCCAGTGTACCCTTTCCACTCTTAGCTCCAGTAACCTGCCATACAGAATCTTCATTATAGTCAAACAGGTCTATTCAGTGTCCTCAAACATGACTCACACCACTTTGCCTCTTAACAAGTGCTCCTAATGGCTACCTAAAACATTCACCCTTATTCTCACTGTTTATTCAAAGGCTTTAATCCTTCCAGAACAAATAAAAAACTCTATATTGTAAAACCGTCCTAGGCTGTTTTATCTTCTGGCCCAATGATATTTCCCTCCTACAGACTACCATATAATACTGATATGATAAAGTAAACATGTGGCAGCCTATCATATACTGACTTGTGAATACTGTATTTTCAAGTATCATTTCTTTCTTTTATCTGATGTGTCTTCGTTTCTTCACTAGAAAAGTCCTGGAGAGTGGAGTTTATGTCTTAACACAACTTGAACTACCCTAAGGCTATAGTAGTGTTTAAGAGGTAGTCAAGATAACTCCAGTCTGCTTCTGAAAAGAAATACAAAATCTTCCTCACCAAGCCGTTAGTACTAGGCCCTAGAACTCTAATGTCCAAAAACACGGCTTGCTTCTAAATTTTAACATATCAACTAAATAACTCTTGTGGATTACTACTACTATTATTTTCACATTACACTTAAAATAAACAGATTTAAACTAATCAGTAGCTTACCGGCAATATGGATTTCTTCGAGAGGAATATCGAAGAGTAAGAAATCTATAGTATATGAAAGGCTGGAGTAAACTTCCTTGACCACTGAAATAAACGAATACAAAATTCTTAAATTTACATTGTCACAACCTCAAAACTTAAAAGCAATTCAGCTAGAGAATAATTATGTCTTCACTCATCAAATGGTCACTGTAAAATCTATCACATCTAAGTCTATTACTCTAAAAAGGAAATACAAGAATGTATGATGGTATAGAGTAAAGCGTTATTGTTTATATTTTTATAAGCATGTATTCACATATGCATTACTTTTGAAGGTTTAAAAAACTATTTAAAAATTACAAAATGTTACATAAATGCTCCCATAATTACTACTGATACATCTGAAAACTTTATAAAACACTAAAATGAAGTGGATCATTGTAAATAAATGAAAAAACTAATAAAGTTACACAGACTTACTAGAAAATTTACATAGGCTATGTTAATTATTGTTCTTGGTTAATAAGCACAATTATAGTACCCCAAGAATTTTTTATATTTTAATGAAATTCCAAGTCTGAAATTCCTCCCTAGGAAAAGCTTACTGGATGAACACATGCAATGAAATAACTACAAACAAAATGCAGCAACAACCTAATGTAGACAGAAAGGGCTTGGTCAAGTAAAGTAGGTTTATTTGATATACCCAGTATACAGTTATTTAAAATCTTGATTATGAAAACCATATAGCAACTTCCAAAATGGAAGAATACAAACTATACTGATTATTACAGCTATTTTAAAAATAATTTTTGGAGAAAATACATTAAAATGCTAAAATCTGGGTTTTAGGGTTTTTTTTAGCTTTCTTAAATTGTGTGATATTATTTTCATGGTAAAGACAGATTACACAGTATTTCAGTGGTAGAATGCACACCTTTCATGCGGGAGACCCAGGTTCAATTCCTGAGCCATGCACCCCTACCAAAAAAAAAAAAAAAAAAAACAGATTACAAACTTATCACTAAACTGAACGCTACATCCATCTTCCCAAATAAATATCTGACAAATTTTTAACTTTTTTAATTGAAAAAGTAATACTCTAGAAAATAGAAGTAGAAAAGAATATTCACTAAAAACAAGTCTTCCATTATCTGATTTATCCCCTTCCTATAATTTCCAAAGCTATAATAATTTCTAATATAGCCTACCAGATATTTATGTAAAGTATATATGACTGCCACTAATACAGTGCTCACTTTATATAATTCACTGTATCCATATAATAATTCTTAAGAGGGAGGTGATATTATCATCATCTACACCCTAAAGATTTTGAAACTGTGGCAGAAATAAATAAATAAATATATACCCTTACACACAGATACAACAAAACATAAATGGAAATGTACTGGGCGGGCCATGGTGGCTCAGTGGCAGAGCTCATACCTGCCATGTCAGAGACCCAGGTTCAATTCCTGGTGCCTACCCATGTAAAAAAAAGACAAGAAATGTACTACACTGTTCTAACATTTTCACTTACTTTGTTTTGGAGATCAGTCCATATTATAACATATAAATTACCTCACTGTTTTACAGCTTCAAATTTTCCATTTTATGCATGTACCATTATTTTTAAAACTCCCTACTAAAAAATACTTTGGATGATTCCAGTCTATAAAGCCATAATTATCATCCTTTTGTCTGCACACATGTGCATGTATATATAGGATAAATTCAGACTATACATTCATTTTTAAATACAGTACTTTGAACATTATTACTACAGGTATAACCTGTAAAGTATTCTTAGACTGTGTTTTTCACATAAGGGGAGTATATAAGGAATACCAATGATTTTATATGTTTGCATTACATTCAAGTGGCATAACAGCTTTTCCTGTTAGGGACTGAATAAAACCTTATAACCTTATTTTAATTTTTTAGAACAACAAATCGATTTATTTATTTAAATATTTCTGGTGAATTCTCTTTTCCTTTACAATAATCTTGAAAACTAAAGTGATAAATTTTTACCCAAGTGTTTAAGTAAAATATTAAGTAGCACAGTGAGTTAATGTACCAGTGCAATCAAAACATAGTGCTCCAACAAAAAATTCACTGCAGTGCCGAGAAGAGGCTTTTTGTGTAAGTGTGCATGGCATGGCAGCATTTTATTGTAATGATCTAAAGCTGATTTAAAAAAAGCATAATAAATTTTTCTTATTACACAGAATCTGGAGGTTTCAGATGTGGACATCAATTATATTCTTATAATGAACTAGTTTCAATATCTACCATTTTGATCTTCATCCAGTTATATGAAATAAATCACAGGACCTGGTATGACCCAAGATCATAATTAGGTGATCCCAAAAACAGAAAAATGAATAAAAATATTAGAGGGCAAAAAGTCCTTTTCCTAATTAAAGTGCAAACTAGGTTTTAAGTGTCAGATCAGGATCACAAAAGAGAAAGATGAAAAGTAAGACCTATAAATCACGGGGAAAATACTGGGGGGAGTTTTGATCTTGTCCCTTTTTTCTTTTACCCAAGGTTATACTACACTTTCCTTTCAGGTGCCTTCAGCTTCCAGGATAAGAGAAGACTTTATTAACCTTTACAATGAAAGTTTAAGAGTTGAATAATTGATAAATACAGCTCCATCAAATCCTGTATTAAGCATTCATGGAAGAATATAGCTGGAAGGATGTTAAATCACCTATGTCAACTACTATTGGCCTTTTAAATGAGAAAATCAAGGCTCAGAAGGCCAAGTTAATGGTCACATCACCTAGAACCAGGTTCCTAACATCCACTAGGAAGCCTTTCCATTGTACCATTCTAGAACTTTACCTAGATGATATTAGTTCAAAACCCCAGACCTTAAGTACCATGTGTCAATCCTGTAGTTCTGAAGAAAACGTTATTTAAAAGAATGGAAAAGAAACATTTATAAGGAAATTCTAAAAAATTCTGTTATTCATTTAAAAAGAAACTGCTAAAGAAAGGAGTAACTGTCAGGTATATAAAAACCTCACTAATTAATCAAGATAATGCATATTAAAATGAAATATAATTACATAACCCACAAACATAAAAGTTCATTACATATTCATGAAATTATGGAAAGGTGATTCAGACCTTTTAGAGCACAATGTGGCATGGTTTATTAAATACAATGGATCTAGCTTATATTCAGCAAAATAGAGGCAGAAAGTAGATTACGTATCCCAGAAAAGTATGTTCTTAAATTTAATCCACTATTATGTGTGTAGAGCTGTTGTAGCTGGGACCTTAAGATTAGGCTATTTCAATTGAGATGTGACCCACCTCATTCAAGGAGTCCTATGTAAGAGGATAAAGGATACACAGTAAACAGACCGAAGCTCACAGAAAAAAGCCCCAGACAAGCTGAGAGATGAGGACATACTTCACAGAAGCTGAGAGAGGAAGCCACTAAAGCCCGAAGATGGAAGCAATGGAAGCTAGGAGAGAAGGATGAGCAAATGCTGGCTTGTGCCTTGCTATGTAACAGAAAAGCCCAAGCTTGCCAGTAACCAGTCTTCAGAAGTTTCATCCTACTGATGACTTAATTTGGACATTTTCACAGCCTTAGACATGTAAATTCGTAAACTAATAAATCCCCATTGTTAAAAATCAGTCTATTTCTGGCATATTGCATTTCATCAGCTTTAGTAAACCAAAGCATAGGTTACCTGGAATGAAATGGGAGAACAAGGGAAGAGGGAGCAGATGGGGAGTTACTGCAAATGGGGGTAAGGTCTTAGAAGTGATGAAAAAACTTGGGTAATGGATGGTGGGGATGGTAGCACAACACTGTGAAGGTAAATGAATACTACTGAATTGTATATTGAAAATGGTTAAAATGGGAAATTTTGTGTTGTATATAGGTAACCACAATAAAAAGTTAAAAAAATTTAATACTACAACATAATTTAAGATTTTTTCCTACTATAAGAAAAATCATCTCAATTTGGAATAAATAATTTCTCAAGATTTTTTCAAAAGCAGTGATTTTTTTTTTTGGTATACAGAAATCATTTTATTTTCTTTAAGAAACACACTAAACATATAATCAATATTATTTCCTACAGTGTGCAATATATAAATTATTCACATTAAAAAAATAAAAATGGAAAGCCTCATATGTGAGAAATTTTTTAAATGTATAACTAATTTTGGACCTAGGTCTTTGACAATATACACTAGTAGCTTTATCAATCTGAATGAATATGACATGATATAATTTGAACAAAGTACACGTAAGCATAAATTCCAGATGCTTAATACACTATATGAATAATTTGCTTTTCACTTTGTTGGTTGAAATTCCATATGCTGAGGCATACAGTGCATCTAAAGATACTGTCAGAGGTACATCTTTATATGTTTTTCTCTTACTCTCCTTTATAGTGAGAGGGGCCTTTTCTCTTTAAAAGTAAGAAGATCTTCAAGCCTATCTTCTTGGAATGGTCTGAACATAACGAGCTTTTATAGCTAACCCTGTTACTAAATCAACCTTCACTCTTTGATTAATTGCTAATTTTCCACTTTCATTGCCACAGGTCCCTGAGGTACAAACTCTTGCTAGGTCCAAGGCCTTCTTGTATGCAGCATTCCCCTACTTGATTCTGTTCTAGAACATGGCTGATAAGTCTACTGCTTAAGCTTCATGGTCATCTAGCACATATGCAGATAAGCTCCTTTTGCCACATTCCAATGGTGCGTGGCAATCTCTGTGTTCCCCCCACACCAAGAATAATTGTCAGCTTTGTTTCAACCAGGCCCAGTTTTGCAGAGGAAGGTGCCACTCTTACATCACAAGCTAAAGCCAGTTCAAGGCTACCACCTAATGTAAGTCCATTTATTGCTGCAATAGTTGGCACTGGAAGACTAGCTATTTCAACAATCACTGCTCTTGCTTTGGAGACAAAAGGACCAACTCCGTGGAGTGCACTCTGACTTGTTCCTTAACATCAGCACCTCAATTTTCCTCCTCAGGTACTGTATACACAGCTTTTCCTCTACCTTAACCTCAGAGCTGCAGCCTCTCCTGGGTGCACCCACCCCAGCTGTGCAAGGCCTGGTCCAACCCTCAACGCAGATCCGGGAAGCCCCAACCCCAGCCCAAGTTACACACAGCAAGTGGTGACCAAATGGGCACAGCCAGCCTGCAAGGCCATCAATGGCATAGCTGCCATCATTATCACTGGTTTCTGTTTATGGCATGGGCCTTTGAATGCCAAAAGCAGTGATTCTGAAATTAATTTTCAAAATAGTAAACAATAAATCACAAGGTGTGATACATAAGACAAATTCCTAGGTTTGCTGTAATGTCCCAGTTTCTCTACCTATACAAAGTGAAAAGGGTTGGATTAGGTGATTACAAAGATCCACATGGCTCTATATGTCAATATCTACTTCAACCAACTTAAACAGGATAAAAAATTTGAGTTGTTATCTTTATTATCTTCACTTCGTCATAAGCCTCCCAAACAAATGTTACTTTTATTCTTACCTAAAAAGCATAAAAACTGTAGCAGGCATCAAGAATATTTCATTACAAGCAATGAATTTCAGAATATTCTGTTGATTAGCACTTAATTTATCCAAGACAGATCTCAGCAGAGGAAAACTATTTGAACCCTTTGCCTAAAACAAAAGAAATCAAACATTAGAAACAATGAAGCATTTTTATCTCTCAACTATTTCCTTTCTTCAGATAAAGAGCATATCCAGGAAGAAATAGAACCAAAAGCAAATTATTTGGAAATGATGGTATAGAAGTTTACAAACTACTAAAGGACAAAAGTTACTATATTTTCCTGCTTTATTGTACTCTGTGTATTTTAAGAGTATAAAAAAAAAAGAACTTTAAGAATCCTCTTCATATTCTGATGTTTTACTTTAAAAATGATTAAAATTTGAATAGGAAGTGAGACCTTGCTAGTTTGTACAGGTTAGTGTGATGCCTTGATACATCCCAGAGTATTCTGGGCAGAGAATAAAAAAGTATTTGTAAAACCCTTTGAGGAACTGGGAAAAAAACGTGGGAATATTAAACTTCCCCACCTGCAGAATTTCTAATATTCTCACAAGCATTGGAAACTACCAATGTAATAGGCCAAGCCCTCAATCTTGAGACTTGCTCTTATGCAACTTATTCCTGCAAAGGAGAAGCTAAGCCTACTTATAATTATGCCTAAGAGTCAACCCCAGAGAACCACTTTTGATGCTCAGATGTGGCCTTTCTTTCTAAGTCAACTCAGCAGGTAAACTCACTGTCCTCCCCAGTGGGATATGAGTCCCAAGGATGAGCCGGGACCCAGCATTACAGGACCAAGAAAGCCTTCTTGACTAAAAGGGGGAAAAGACATGAAATAAAATAAAACTTCAGTAGCTGAAAGTTTTCAAATAGAGTTGAGAGGTCATTCTAGAGGTTATTCTTATGCATTATACAGATGTTCCTTTTTTGTTTTTAGTGTATTAGAATAGCTAGAAGGAAATATCTAAAACAGTTACACTGTATTCCAATAACCTTGATTTTTGAAGACTATAACTATATAGCTTTTACAGTATGACCGTGTGATTGTGAAAACTTTGTGGCTGACACTTTATCTAATGTATGGACACATAAGTAAAAGAATGAGAACAAAAATAAATAAATAATGGGGTGTGGGATAAGGGGTATGGGATGTTTGTAATTTTATTTTTATTTTAATTTTTATTCTAATATATGGTTTTTTTGGACAATGAAATGTTCAAAAATTGATTGTGGTGATGAATGCAAAACTATATGATACCATGAACCACACTGACTGTACACTTTGGATGATTATATGGTATGTGAAAATATCTCAATAAAATTGTATTAAAAAGAGAATTAAAAAAAACAAATTATTTTACAAAAAATGATGCCGATCTCTCTCAAACCGTAACAAAACAGGATTACCAAGTAATATAATTAAAATATCTGGGACTCTTAAGGGTAAAAATTGAGTAGTCCCTAAAGTACTAATCACTGCTGAGACCAAAGAATTACAGGGATAAAGAAAATGGCCAACATGAAACAGAGAGTTGGATATTTTAATTACATTTTCAGTATATATGAAGTAAATCTATCTGGGACACTGAAGCTAGGCTTTGTGTTCCAACAAAGCAATAAGAAAACTCTTAAGAAAGCAGAGTTCTGAACATTAGTGTAAAAAAGAGATACAGTCTAATTTTACTTAGCTAATATGCACTGACAGAACAAGAGATCTCTGACAGTATAACTTATCAAACTTACAAGGTATGACTTTTTAAAATATGTATTTATTTCAAATTTCAAAAATTTTAAAAATATATCTCATACTTAGAAAATTCGTCTAGAGACTGGAAGTCATTTTAAGAAAAATCCTTTATCTACAAAATCTTCAACAATTAAAAAACTTAAAACTTTCAAATAACTAAATAATTCAGAATAAAGTTTTAAAGAATAAAGAAACTTGTGATAAAAGCCAAAATGTCTTGAAACTTTCAAGTCCATGTCAACTATTACTAATCCAGGAGTCAAAAAAACAAACGTTGTTCTACTTACATCAAGGATCTTTTTAGTATACGTGGCAGCATGAAGCAAAGAAAACAACAGGACTGGAAAAATACTCACTGAAGAAAACAATTAAGGAAAACATTTAAAATTCACCAAGTATGTTGCAAAACAAGCTATGTATTATGTCCAAGTGTACAGATGCGAGACAATCTCTACTGAAACAGTTTAGTATAATGGCTTTTGATTTACATAACCAAATGAAGCTTTATCTGTAAGGAAGAACATAGACTATTTTACTTTCTAAAGTTCACAGTACTTTTTATGAGGAAAGTTAATAGTGAAAAAAACTTTCCCCATTTATTATTTATTGTAAATATTTGCTAAATTCAATTGGAATTTGGGCCATCTCAGAGGATGAAATAATACCGCCTCGAACACTGAGAGTGACCCATCTTGGCTATTTCAAACTTAGCCTTCAAATAAAGAGGCAGACTTTTGTGATGCTTTTGCCAATCTTAACTGCCAAGAATAAGTCAGAAGTAATGTCTTACAGAGAAGCTCTCAAATTTTTCCTCAACTAATGATCTATTATTCCTTTCCTAGAAACAGACCCTATTATTTTAAGATACTGAACCTGTCAAGCTATTACAATTAATGTGTGCAAATAAAAAAAGACAGTATATATTTGTATATGGTCAATTGAGAATCTCATCAGTTTAATCCCAAACATAAGCAAAGAACTGTTATATCTGAGTTTAATTTTCAGATTTATGTCATAGATAAAAATATAGTTTCCATTCATCTTTTTGAAAAATAGAAATTGTTCAAAAGACCCCATTTTTCACCATAATTTCTGCCAGGGTGAAGTTATGTCCATGAAATGATATAAACCATTAGTGAATCATAAATGGCAAAATACTTATCCTAAAAATATTAGAGGTTCCTAGAAAATGAGCAATTATATTTTTCTACGCTAATTGAAGATTTGTCATGACAAGAAATGGTGACTGCTATAGTACAATTTTGAGTATCAAATTCATTATAACCATAAGTCAATAGGCTCCAAACCTTCCTAATTTCCAATTGGCAAGAAATATACTGAACTATACCCAAGTACAGAAAAACCCTAACTTTCCAGTAATAGAGTTCTTCAAATTAATATCCTGATCAATTATTTTCTGCACTCACAACTATGTAATAAAATGCCAATGTCCTGAGTAAAGACCACATATATATAAGCAGTTTGAAGCTTTTTAAAGAATCATAGACCCCTTTGAAATTGATAAATGATACCATACTCTCCTCAAAAAAATGCTCAAGCACCCAAACATTTATATATAATTTCTAGGTATCCATTGACATTCCCCAACGAAGTTCATTTATGGACTCTCACAGGGTGTATAGAAACCTGGGGACTGACTAGTTCCCAGGTGTTTTTACATGAACTATAAAACTCTGTTGCTTCTTAAACAAAACCCTGAATTGGGAGTCAAGACACTTGGGTTCTGGTTCTGGCTCTGTCCCTAACTGACCTCATTTAGGCCAAGTTTCACACTATGTCAGATGAATACTGTAGAGATCAAAGCTAGAGATTTCTAATGAGTCTGTCACTTCTGCAGTTCTCAAATCCTTAATCAGAGACTCATAGCCTCAGCTTTCAAAGCCACTCGAACTATTTAGAAGGGGATGAAAGTCTACAATTTAAACCTTAAGTACCTGTCACTGTTAGAGCAAGGACAATATATGATCTTTTTAAAAGCAAAGATCAGAATACAACTTTGTAATTTTATTTTGGGCCCCCTTTTATTTACTAATATAAAACCCAAGCTACTTTAGGCATTGGATTAGTACTTCTTGCCAATTACTAGCTTACGTTTTCCCACTGCTCAGTATTTTCCTCTCTGTAAGAATTTCAGGAATACCTAATTCTTGATTGTCAACATTTCCATGAGAAAGGGGCTCGCAAACCAACTGCATAGAAAACACAGAGAGGCTGTCTTCACTGGACAGCTCTCTTATGGTGTCACCTCAGGACTCACTCAACGAAACCGTGCACCTGCTCTGTGCCAGTCACTGCTCAGAGATCATTATTGATGTATTCAATTTGTTCTATATTATCAATTATCTTCAAAGAAAGTCTCTGTTATTTCTATTTCTCTCTACAGAGAAATTTTAAGCTACTACATAGAATAGGTTGAAGAACCTCTATATAACTTCCACTTTAACTTAAAGGGCCAAGAATTTTAGTACTGGTGATTCCAAAGAACCTCAAAGCTGCCAAAAGTAGGTCAATCCAATGATATACCAAACAAATGTGATCATTGTTAAGTATTGTACAACAATCATCTAGTGAGTTTTACCTAAAAACTAACAATGCAAATTAGGATGGGATATTATACACCTAGGAACTGAAACATGAAAAACTTTATATTAGCCTTCCAAACAATTTACATTTTCTTGGTAAACCAAGGAATTTAAACAGAATATACATATACACATATATGTAGCTTTGCTCAAGTTTGAACAGAAATATTTAAAACTACACTTAGGTGTTATTCATCTATTAACTGTAGATTAGGCAGGCCTTTTAATCAAACAGACCTTTTCAGCATTATAATTATTAGCTAGAATAATGTGAGGGAAGTTATTTTAAACTGTTTAAGCCTCAGTAATATGCAGCTCAATGATTTTTTCAGTGTGTTGCAAAGATTAAATTAAGTTCCTACATATTAGCAAAACAGGAGCCAAAGAAATTTTTTTTCTCCTAGTCTCTTGTCCTTACCCAAGACTTATAAACAATCTATTTAAAATTGGTACTTCACAAACACATATATGTGTAATGTTTAGTCTTTATGACATATTTTATCATACACAGTTGTATCAAAATATTAAAGAACTCTTAAAGGAGCACTTCTCAAAGTGTGTTTCACAGAAAAAAATGGTTAAGTTTAAGAAACACAGATAACTGTTTCAGTCTCACAATACACATTATCAAATCATAGGTCCTACAGTAAAGAAACCTTTAACAATGTTTAACCCAGTGCCTCACAAATTTACTTAACTGCAAGAAATGCTCCCTTGCCTCCCCGTCCTTTTGTGGAATAACACCCCCTATCACGCCACTTGTGAAATATGTAAACATACAAATTCCAATTGAGTTATTTCAATCTCATTATCTGTCAGGGACTATCTATATATGTTATTTTCTACTCTAACCATAGCACATACCAATTCCTTATTTTGTTTTTTGATTTAATGATTGATTATCCAATTATCTACTTAAACAATTTCTTGATTAATTTCCATTTATTTCCAGATCACTGGGGATTAAGAAAGGAGAGCTGAGGATCTTTCTATTTTAAAACAAGATACTTGAACACGTTCCTAAAGATGTGAATTAAATGAAAGAAAACTTAATGTTAAAATAAGTCCTGCCTTGACTTGTACTTTGAATCTAAAAATTTTAAATATCCATTGCTAACAGAGAAGCATTATGAGGTGAGAACAAAGATAAATAAAGTCCCAGCTCAGCTCATCAAAATCAAGAGTTCACATTTTAAAGTCAGAAATGCTTATACTAACTGCATCTTCATTCAAATAAAGTTTCAGTAAACAAATCAGGCTTCATGGAACATCCTTGCTGAATAGCTCATATAGCAAAAAATAATCAGTAGAGATCTCCTATATGCCTACGCAGCATTTTCATTAAAGCATTTTCATTGTAAAAAAAGGTAGAAAAGGATACTTGTGACTGGATAGGAGTTGACAAAGATGAGAGAATACAACAGGTAGTGGCAGCTGTCCTCTAACAATGCCTGGGCCAGAAACGCTCTGCTTAACTGGAAGTGTGGTAATCTTTGGTGGAGCCTCAAAGCACTGGTAAGAGCATTTGCCAGCAAAGCACGTTGGTAAAAGCTTGCTGCTTCATGCAACCTGCAAATTACCAGAAGAGATGTTACCCTGAGATGTAAACAACTACCATGTGTCTTCCTCCTTTGTGAATTGCATCAGAATTGCACAACACCTAAATCTATTATTTAACAGTCAATAGAAAAAAAATTACTTGAACCTATTCTACCTTCTTAGTTAGAATCACTTATATGACCAATTAAATTTTATTAAGCATTCATTCTTTCTGTCAAGTTAAATGCAAAAAAAATGAACTCATCTCATCCCCACCCATTAATTTTTTTCTAAGATTTTCAATTTGATGGTAGTATTCACAAAGCACAAGATAAAAATATTTCTGCAATACATATTACTAGATTATTAGTGCCTTAAGGATAGGACTTGTGTTTTTAGCCCTAATCCCCTTACAGTTTAACAAGTTTTACACCTAAAAGGCATCCCATAAAAGCTGACTGAGTCACTGAATATCAAAGGCAGAAATAAGTATAATACATACCCAAGAAGAGGCAGAATAAACAAAGCAGAGCAGTAAACTGTGAACAAGCGAGAAAGCCACATTGCCGTATCCAGTTTATTGGTCATCATAAATTGCTAGATTTAAAAAGAAAAATATTGTAGTAAACTAAGTCTTCAAGTTACGTTTTTAAGGATGAAGATTATATATTTTTATTCCTATTCAAAATGTTTCAACAATGCTATAACATTTGATTTTAGAACATTAAGTGAAAACTCTAAAGCAATTAACTGCTTCACCTATTAACAAGTCTAAACACATTATTTTGATGTGCAGGCACAGGATGTATTTAAATAGAAAAATATCAGATGACATCTAAAAAAACTAAAAGACTAATAAGGAAAGAAAAATCTGATCAGAAATTTTAACTAATTGTCTGTATTCTTCCAACATTTGTAATACTGGCTTCACCTATTTTAAAGAGAGTTAAATAAGAACCACTTGCTCTCAAGAGAACCATAATGCCTATTCTTGGAAAAAATCTCAAAGTTGCGTAGATCTGAATAAGTCTCAAATTTGCGTAGGAAGATATCACATTAAATCAGTCTGGATTAAATACAGTTTACAACGAAGAAATATAAAACCAAGGTAACAGTTGCTCAGTATTAAACTCATGAGTCTTTGGACCTTTTGCCGAGGTTCACAAGGGCCTGGCATTAGGAATGTGCTCTAAATAAATAAGGTTGCCAGTGCATCTCTGATTACATGATTCTCTCCATACCCTCCAAGCTCCCCCATAATTCTTAACCTAATTTCAGTGGTCCTAGATAAAACATACAAATAGTACATTCTTCTCCAACTTTTCTCATTCTATCTATTAAAAAAATATTTTCCTTTGCTGCTTTTTTCCAATTTATGTGTCCATTACCAATAAAGTAATAACCTAAAATCTGTTTCCTCATTCAAGATGTGGCTGATAGGAAATTCTAAAGTGGTTTTTAAACTTTTTTGACAAGGCATAAATATTTTTTTACATCTAGACCCAATATATGTATGTTTTTAAAGTGGGTAGAATGCAATACTAGGGGTCAATAAGGGGAGGGGGAGTGGCAGAGATAAGGGGTGTGGGATTTTTGTAGTTTTTTTTTTTTTTATTTCTTTTTCTGGAGTAATGGAAATGTTCTAAGAGTCACCATGGTGATGAATGAACAACCATGTGGTGATATGGTGAACTACTGATTTTATATTTTGGATGGACTGTATGGTATATGAAATATATCTCAATAAAATTACAGTTGAAAAAATGTTATCTAGAAGAAGAGGAAATTGGCGAATGAGAAACAATTAGCACTCAATGAACTGCTAAATTTCAAGACAGGACTGTGAAAATAAACAAAAAGACCCAATATAATATACAGGTATATAAAGTCAACAAGTTTGACAAAACAATACTTATTCTTACCACACGTGGTGGATTTTGATATTTTCTATTCTACCTAATAAAAAAAAAAAAAGTTGTTTGTGGCCACTAACTGATTTCAAAACTCACTAATGGGTCTTAACCTGGGGTCTAAAAATCTGCTCCAAGCCATCTAACCTAATAATTGTTTGGAAAAACATACCCAAATTTTTGAAAAAATTCACTCAAGTACATTTAAAAATTCAAAGATCTTTTACTGCATATCTTTTTTCATCATATGCAAGTAATTTCAGAAATATGAAAATGCCTCTGGTTTATTCTATCCAAAAATTACCATACTAAGACTCCTCTGATCAGCAGTAATCAAGTGGAAGGATGAAGTTAGCTTACTGTGTTCAGTTTCTCTACAAACACTCAGAGTCTACAATTAAGTTTTGAATTTAACTTTAGAACATTTTTTTAAATCTATTTAGGGTGTTCATTTTGTGATAAATCACTGAACTATGCATTTCAGTTTTATATACTTTTCTGTATATGTAATTTATTTCACAATAAAACCGGCTTAAAATTTTTTATTGGTTTACATTTTAAGAGCAAAGGGCCTAGCCACCACAGTAACAAATAGTTCATAAAAAACATCAGTAGTTCTTTGGGTGAAAAATTCTTAAGGAACAGAAAATACACATAGTCCTAAGTACCATGCTATAGAATCCGTTCTAATTGAGAAAGATATCTACAATGGAGAATGCCATAGACACCATTTTAATCAAACAAACATACTCAATGATGGGACAAATCAGCATAAAGTGCTTCCTGAAATACATTCTCACTATATACAGAGTTATGTATCATATACCACTTACTTAATAGTCCTGCCAAAATGAGTCGGGTGAAAAAAATTTAAATTCAATTTGAGGAACATTCTGCAAAACAACAGGTCTGAACTCAAAAAAAAAAAAAAAATCAATGTCATGGAAGCCAAAAAAGGGGGAGGGCGTGGGTAGCAAGGCAAAATGTTCTAGAATATAGCGACTAAAAAGATACGGAGAGAAAATGCCTTGCACGCTTTTTGTTTAGATCCTGCATGAGGGCAGAACAATTTTAAAGGACAAATGAGGAAATCTGAACATGAACTGTCTATTAAGTAATAATATGTCATTAATGTTAAATTCCCAAATGTGATCAATGAATTGAGGACACGTAAAATACTGAAGTATTTATGAATTACTATCATGATATATACGGTTCAGCAAAAGAAAAACGTGCAAATAGAGATGTTGCATACTCTTAAAAAAAAAAAAAAAAGGAGAAAGGACGATTCGCCCAATTTACACAGATAGTTTAACACTAGTAGGGCAATAACGCTCCGGTATAAATAACTACTAAGCTGCAGACCGGCGTTATAAAAGTATGTTTCTCTTCGTAAAGAAGTAAGGACAAAGTAAGGAGAAAAAAAACAAAACCGCTCTCCGCCCTTTGGGTAATTTCTACCCAACAGCACAAAATAGGCAGAAACGTTGTCTGCCAAGTACTACTGTGCGGAATGAGACGCGTTGTGTCACGGCACAACCTCAGATGGCATCTTCAACCTTGCAGCTATGACAATCAGAGAGCAAACAGCGGAAACAGGCAAGAAGGCCCAGTTTCCATGTCACACAGGTGAGGGCTACCTGTTACAGGCTGGCCCGTTATCTTTTCAGAAACAGAAGGCTATAGTTCCCTTAATATTTTCGCCCGCAATCCCCCCTTCCCCACCTCAATCCTATACCCATCTCGCAAACCCCTTTCCCGAACGCACGGAGCTTCTGGAGCCCGTCGGGACCAGTTTGCAACACTTTCTGCTCCATCCTAACTCTAGTAGATCAAATCCTAAGACCCTGAACGCTCACTTACCACTGCGCCCGCCCCCTGAGGGCCATTCGGGGCCGGATCTGCCATGGGGACTCACACACGCGTCAGGGGACGCTGCGATCACGAAGAAAGAGACAAAGCGTCAGCACCGGGTCCACAACACAGTAACCACACCCCTGCCCCCTGGCCACAGAACCACCACGCCCCGTCCGAACTCCAAGCCTCCTCAGAGGAAGGGTCTCGCCCGCCCGGGTGCAGTGGTTTGCCAGAGGAACAACCACCGCCCCGGGAAATACCTGCCCGGCACTGCCGCGAGCAAAGCTGGGTTTCCAGAAAGAGGATAGCGTAGGCCGAGCTTCCGAGCAAGGCCGTAGGGACTGCTCCAACACTGCCGGTACCGGGTTATTGCCAAACCCGGAAATTCTCCTTTCACTTCCGTGGTAAAGAGGCGGTGACTAAGGTGGGGGAACGGAAGGAATAACCTGCGGCATGACGGGAAGTGTGGTTTTTTGTCTCCTTTGGCCTCCCGGAGACCCACTTTCAGGTTTGGTTCGGGTAAGCTAAGAAGCGAGGCTGACGAAACAATTTTTCCCTTATCTCCAGCTCACAAAAGTTCCTATCTGCCTAAGTCCAAAGCAAATCTAACTACCTATTATGGAAGACTCAGAAACGTCATCTCACTCTCTCTATTCAGGGGCTCACTAAGCCCTGTGGTTCTTCTTCTAATATTAATTAATTATTTCGGCAAATATTTAATGAGGCCTGCTATGTGACAAGGCCCCGGGCTTGGCACTGACGATGGAAAAACGGAGAGGCAGACAAGTAAATCGAAATCACAGCACAGTTTGTATGGCCAGAAGCAGAGTTAAGTATAGGAAGGCACTGTGGGAGGGCAGAGAAGGGTACCTAAATGATAGGGGCTCTGGGAAGGTTTCCTACAAAAGGTAATCCAGGCCCTGAGTCCTGAAGGACAAGTAAAAGTTGGTTAAATGGGGAAGAAGAGTCCAGACAGAGGATCCGAAAGTACATGAAGCAACAGGACAGAGTCAAAAGACTAGCTCCGTATGACCTGAAGGAAGGTGCCAGTAAAGGAATTATGGAAGATTTGGACTAGAGAGGCAGGCAGGGGTGTGCTAAGGAAAGGATCTGAACTTGACCCTGAAAGTCCCAGGGACCCACTGTACAATTGTAAGCAGAAGCATGACATCCTGAGATTTAGAAAGATCACTCTGGCACCCAAGTTGAGGACCTTCAGAGGGGCAAGCTAAAAGCTTAACTTGGGAGGTTGATACATCCATATAGGAGAAAAACAGTGAGATGCTTCTGAATCGAGGTGAGATTTTGCAGGAAGAGAAAAGGAAAGATATCGTCGGCATCCAAGATTTAGTTACTGACTAGACAGATATGGGTGTGCAGGAAAGGCAAGGGAGAAGTTACATGCAGGGCAGTTGGTACCCCACTTGGAAATCAATGCACCTGTAGTGCTTCAATTTTTTCAGATGTGTTATATTCTCCGGTATTCATGGGCAGTCCATTACTAGTCACCTATAGCTGAGAAGTCAAGTAGAGTGCTCTTGAAGCTGGGTAAACTTTATTTCTGAGGCCACTGTCCAAGTTCAGTTCCTCAGGATTACTTATCCCCCTAGTTGAGCTAGAATTCCACCTCCTCTGCACTCACTTATCACTTATCTATTTGTCTCGTACTT
Source organism: Tamandua tetradactyla (assembly GCF_023851605.1). Taxonomy (NCBI): domain Eukaryota; kingdom Metazoa; phylum Chordata; class Mammalia; order Pilosa; family Myrmecophagidae; genus Tamandua; species Tamandua tetradactyla. Next base: position 44,263,133 of record NC_135345.1, on the reverse strand, counting down.
AGCACTTTCTAACATTTCTTATAATCACTTATGAATCTGCCTCTGTGTGTATATGTTTTACTGTCTGTGGTGGTTTGAAGCTATATGTACCCCAGAAAAACATGCTCTTAAATTTTATCCCATTCAGTCCCTCTGTCCTGCCTTCACAAGAATGATGTTCTGCCAACTTGGGCTACAGAGATATCTTTTGCAGCAAGTCAGGGCCAATGCTATGCGAACATTAAGCAGAAACTTGGTGAAATATAAGTCAAGATTTGAAAGAAAAGTAGATAATTAACATTTAACTAGTTGAATGAGTTTTAATAGGATAATTTCTAAAAATTGAGGTATGGAGGAAATTCACATGTGGTAGTTTGGAGCTGTACATTCCCAGAAAAACATGTTCTTAATCTTAATCCATTCCTGTGGGTGTGAACCCATTGTAAAATGGACCTTTTAATGAGGTTCCTCCAGTTAAGGTGTGGCCCATCTCAATCAGGATGAATCTTAATCCTGTTACTGGAGGCTTTTATAAAAGAATGAAATTCAGAGAGAAAGCCAAGAGGGGCATGGAGCTGAAGGTCAATGGAATCTGGAAGAGAAGGAAGAAGCCACCAAATGCATTGCCAAGTGACAGAGGAGCCAGGGACCAAGCATCACTGACAGCCATCCCCAGAATACCAGTCTTCCAAAAGAAAGCATTGCATGAATGAATCCTTGATTTGGACTTTCTCTTAGCTTCAAAACCATGAGCTGATAAACTCCCATTATTTAAATCAACCCATTGCATGGTTTTTGCTTGAGCAGCCAAGGAAACTAAAACAACATGATGTTCACTTAAGGAAGTATAGTGCCACACATTGAATTGCAAGATGCATTTCTGCCTTTCAATTTTGTGGCAATTGAGCATCAAAAAAGTTGGACATCTCTTACAATAAATTGAATGACAGACTATCTTTCTTATTATGTCTTTCCTAAATATTATTTGTAAACATTAATTGGGAAAACAACTTTTAACAAGACACAGACCCACATGTATAAAATATACATCTTGTATTTTTTTCCTGGCCTGTCTGAATGAGATGCCTCACAGATAATCTATTTTTTTTATTTTTATTAATAAAACCAATCAACATACAATATGAACATTCTTTTTATCACATAAATGGATATTCATTATCATTATCATCCTTAGAACATTTGCATCAATTCAGAAAAAGAAAATAAAATAGAAAAAAAATTCATACATACATACCCCTTACCCCTCCCATTCATTGATAACTATCATTTCAATCTACTGAATTCATTTTGACATTTTTCCCCCTATTATTTATTTATTTTTAATCCTTATATTTTACTCATCTGTCCATAAGGTAGATAAAAGAAGCATAAGACACAAGGTTTTCACAATCACATAGTCACGTTGCGAAAGCTATATCATTATACAATCATCTTCAAGAAACATGGCTGCTGGAACACAGCTCTGAGTTTTCAGGCAGTTAGTTCCCTCCAGCCTCTCTGTTATGCCTTAACTAAAAAGATGATATCTATTTCATGCGTAAGAATAACCTCCAGGATAACCTCTCAACTCTGTTTGGAGTCTCTCAGCCATTGACACTTTATTTTGTCTCATTTCTCTCTCCCCTCTTTCCATCGAGAAGGTTTTCTCAATCCCCTGGTGCTGAGTCCCAGCTCATTCTGGGATTTCTGTCATTGGTGCCTTCTGGTCCACACCCTTGGGTGTCATGTCCCACATAGAGAGGGGGAGGGGCAGTGAGTTTGCTTGTCCTCTTGGCTGAGAGAGAGAGAGGCCACATTTGAGCAACAGAAGAGGTTCTTTTGGGGGTCACTCTTAGGCCTAATTTTAAGTAGGCTTAGCCTATCCTTTGCAGGGTTAAGTTTCATATGAACAGATAATCTGTTTTTGATGGAATTTCAATTTATTGGTCAATCTGTTATATGATTAGTATATGTGGCTTTCTGCTTTTGTTTTAAATATTCTTTGGTTCTTCTCAGTTTACCAAGGCAGAATTTTATTGTGCAAATAAGAAGTACAAAGCCATATTTCTTTACCAGATGAGCCTTGGGTATTATGCTTATCTGAGAATGTCCTCTGTGTGTGTTTAAATAAATATATCATTGTTTTGCAAAAAAAAGATATATATATATATATATACATACATAAAATTTGGTCATAAAATACTAATAATAATATTAGAAAGACTAATCAGTGAATGCTAAACTAATGTATGAAATGTTCTTAGGGGATCATATTCACACAGGTCCATAGTATCATTTATTTAATTTATTTAGCTAATTACAAAAGGACAGAGGATTGTTTTCTATGCAGCAACATGTCAGTTAACACCTCAACCAAGGAATCAAATTTAGCATCCTTTACGATGGTTTACCCTGTGTTTGTCTCCTAATATGATATAATACAATATAAATAACATTCCCTATAAAAAATTCTGAATGTAATTAAAAGGGGAAATGTTGGGTTATATACATGGTAATAAAATTAAAAATTGTTTAAATAGATCCATGGAGACCTAAGAGTTGCTTCCAGGAAGCCTCTTTGTTGCTCAGATGTGATCTCTCTCTAAAAGCCCAACTCTGCAAGGAAAATCATTGCCCTCCTACGTGGTACAAGCATTCAGGGGTGAAAATCTCCTTGACAACGTGGGTCATGACTCCCAGGGTGGAGTCTGGCCCGGGTAACCCGAGATACACAACACTTTCCTGACCTAAAAGGGGAAAAGAAGTGTAATAAGATAAGGCATTAGTGACCCAGAAAGATCAAATGGAGCTGACTCTATTCTGGAGGCTGCTGTTATGCAAATTTCAGTTAGATACTGCTAATTGCCATGGTTTGCTAAACCCCAATCAACATCAGTCCTGTTGACTCTTAATACCTTGGGCTCAAACTGAGACTGTAAAGGTTTCATGCACTAGATTTGTCTTCCTGGAACATATAATCCCCAGCGGGTTCCTAAATTAAATAAATCCTGAAACTCAGAGGGTCAGCCCCTCCAGGATTATTGATTAATTACATCACCCTATCCTTTAGTATGGATACCCCTTCTCAACATGAAAAAGTCCTATAGATTGGGAGAAGGATTAAAGGAGAAGGAGGAGATATAACAGAGAAAATGAAATTTAACAAATGAATATGGCTGCTGAATATATATTAATACTCCTAGCCTCCAGTGGTTTGGAGAAACTAGAAGGAAAAATATGAGACGATGTCATGATCCCATGTCAAACACTTGGATCTGTTCTGTAACTACTTGCTGAAGTGTCCTTTGAAAATTATTGCCTTTTTTGTTCTTTGTTTTGTAAATATGTTATAAATTTCAGTGAAAAAAATTTAAAACAAACAAGGAAAAGATCCATGGAGATGCAGTGCACAAACATGAACCCTAAATTGAACTATGGGCTATGGTTAATAGCACGTTTATAAAATTAAGCTATCATCAACTGTAACCAATGTTACAAGACTGGGTGTTAGTGGTGGTGGTGTGCGGGAGTCCTGTATTTTGTGCATAATTGTCCTGGAACCCGCAACTTCTCTAATTATATATTTTAAAAGATGCAGTGGAAAGGATATAGACTTTAATATCAGAAAGATTATGTTTGGTTCTGACACTGGCAGTTCTATAGCAATGTTTGTATAACCTTGGGAAAGATATTCAACTTCTCTACAAAACTGTTTTTTAATCTGTGTGATGGTTAGGTTCTGGTGTCAACTTGTCCAAATGATTATTCCAGTTGTCTGGTCAGGCAAGCACTGGCCTGACCATTGCTGCAAGGATATTTCGTGGCTGGTTGATTAAATAATCAGTCAGTTGATTGCATCTGTGGCTGATTCTATTTGTGATCAACTAAGGTATGTCTTCCACAGTGAGATAATCCAACCAATTGAAGCTTTTTAAGGAAGAAAAGAGACTCACTTCTTCCGCCAGCTAGTCTCTCCTGTGGACTTCATCCAGACCCTACATCGGAGCTGCCAGCTTCTCAGCCTCCCCTATAGATTTTGGACTCTTCCATTCCCACAGTTGCATGAGATACCTTTATAAATTTCATATTTACAGATCTCTCCTATTGGTTCTGTTTCTCTAGAGAACCCTAACACAATCTGTAAAATGAGAATGTGTCCATTTGTATTCTGTATGAAGCAGACACCAAGAAAGTGTTAAACATTCAAGGGATTTATTGAGGCAAACATCTGTGAATGATAATGAGGTGAAGCAAAAGTAGACAGAACTTCAGTTAGCAATGGATGTCTGGCACCCAGAAAAGGAGAAAGTAAAGGAAGGTATAAAGAACCTCACAATCTGAGAAAATCTTATGGCTGATGGAGAATCCCTGAGAAAATCTTATGGCTGATGGAGAATCGCTGAGCCAAATGTGCCTGCTAGAAGAATCCCATGGAAAGTGGGAATGGCTCAGTTCTAGCTGAGCAATTGGGCTCAGTCATTGGATGGAAGCAAGTAGCCTTATGCAAACACAGGAGTAAATTTGAAGTGGTGGAAGCCCCAAGCTGTTAATCAGTAATGCTCTCTTCAGCTGGTTTTCTTGAAAGGCGTTCTGAGTGGTACACTTCCATGGTTGCCATAAGAGATAAGAACACCATGCTTATAGGATTATTGTAGTAAATGAGATACCATGTAAATTTCCTGCCACAGTGTCTGGCATATAATAGGAACTATAGAACTGTACTTTGAATCCAACCACTGGAAGTATAAATAGCCTCAAATGAAAACTTCCTAAACATGAATCCTCAGTGGTCTAAACTTTAGAATATAAATATATATTTTTCATGCAATAACATTATATTTGTAGTGTTAATTGGTGGTACACATGAGCCTATATAAATCCTTTCAATTGTGTTCAACTTCAATATGGTAATATTACTTATAGACCCACTAGTGAACTGCTTTCACTTCTATCTATTCCCTTACAATTAAATTCAACCTCATTAGCTAATGTTCACCCATCTAAACTTCTGTGTATCTTTAGGTCCCTTATTTTCTGTATTATAATCCTCTGATTGGCTTATTTCACTCAGGATTATGTCTTCAAGGCTCATCCATCTTGTCATGTGGTTCAGTACATCATTTCATTTTACTGCTGCATAATATTCCATCATATGTATATGCCATATTTTGTTAATCCACTTACCTGTTGATGAGCACTTGGATTGTTTCTATCTTTTGGCAATTGTAAATAGTGCTGCTATGAACATTTTGTGCAAATGTCTATTTGTGTCATTGCTTTCAGCTCATCTGGGTATATACCGAGTAGTGGTATTGCTGACTCAGAGGACAACCCGATATTTAGTTTTCTGAGGAACTGCCAAACTGTCTTCCATAGCAGCTGTACTATAATACATTCCCACCAGCAGTGAATAAGTGTCCCAATTTCTTCACATCCTATACAACATTTATAGTTGCCTGTGTCTTTAATAACTGCCATTCCTATAGGTTTAAGGTGATATCTCATTGAGTCTTCATCTGCATTTCCCTTATAGCTAATGGGAATGAGCATCTTTTTATGTGCTTTTTAGCCATCTATATTTGCTCTTCAGAAAAATGTCCATTAATATCTTTAGCCCACTTTACAATTGGGTTGTTTGATCTTTTGTTGTTGAGTTGTATGATTTCTTTACGTATACATGATGTCAAACCTTTATCCGGTGTGTGAATTCCAAATAATATTTTCTCCCATTGAGTTAGCTGCCTCTTCACCTTTTTGACGAAGTCTTTTGAGGCGCAAAAGCATTTGATTTTAAGGAGTTCCCATTTATATGTTTTTTCTTTTGTTGCTTATGCTTTGCATGTAAAGTTTAGGAAACTACCTTCTATTACTAGGTCTTGAAGATGTTTCCCTACATTTTTTTCTAGGAGTTTTATGGGACTGGTTCTCATATTTAGATGTTTGATCTAATTTGAGTGAATTTTTGTATAGGGTGTAAGGTAAGGGTCCTCTTTCCTTCTCTGGCTATTGATATCCAGTTCTCCCATGCCCATTTATTGGAAAGACTATTTTGTCCCAGTTCAGTGAATTTGGGGGCCTTGTCAGAGATCAGCGGACCATAGAGTTGGTGGTCTATTTCTGTGCTCTCGATTAGATGCCATTGGTCAATACTTCTAACTTTGTGCCAGTACCATGCTATTTTGACCACTGTGGCTTTATAATACATTTTAAAATCAATGAGTGTTTATCCTCCCACTTCAGGCTTCTTTTTAAGGATGTTTTTAGCTATTCAGGGACTCTTTCCTTCCGATGAATTTGGTAACTAGCTTTTCCAAGTCTTCAAAGTAGGTTGTTGAAATTATAATTGGTACTGCATTGAATCTGCATATCAATTTGGGGAGGATTGACAGCTTAACTATATGTAACCTTCCTATCCATGAGCAAGGAATGTCTTACCACCTATTTAGATCTTCTTTGATTTCTTTTAGCAATGTTATGTAGTTCTCTGTATATAAGTCCTTTACATCCCTAGATAAGTTTATTCTTAGGTACTTGATTCTTTTAGTTGTTATTTTGAATGGAATTTTCTCCTTAACTGACTCCTTGTTTAGATCATTGTTTATGTATAGAAATATTACTGATTTTTACATATTAACTTTATAACATGCCACCTTGCTGAATTTGTTTATTAGCTCAAGTAACTTTGTTGTAGATTCCTCAAGATTTTCCAAGTATAATATCATGTCATCTGCAAATAATGAAAGTTTTACTGCTTTCTTTCCTATTGGGAATCTTTTTATTTCTTTTTCCTGCCTGATTGCTATAGCTATAACTTCTAGTACAATGTTCAATAGTGATGACAGAGGGCATCATTACCTTGTTCTCGATCTTAGGAGGAAAGTTTTCAGCCTTTCACCATTGAATATGATGCTGTCTATCGGTTCTTCATATATGCCTTTTATCATGTTGAGGAAGTTACCTTTAATTGTTGTATGTCTCTAGTATGTTTTTTATTTGGTCTACAGCATCTTTAATCTCTGTAATATCTGCTATTTTTCTATTTATTCTTTCAAATTCCTCTTTATGCTCTTCTACTGTCTTCTTGATCTCTTTCATGTTATTAGCCATCCCATTTATTTTACTTAGTAGAGTTATATGAACATCTATGATTAGTTGTTCCAACATCTGTGTCTCCTCTGGTGTTTTAATTTAGTCATTATGCTGCACTATATCTGTCTGCATCTTCATATGGTTGCTGAACTTCTCTTGTCTTCGTGGCCTGTAAATATGTTGATAGGGTTACTTTGGACGTTGAGTTCCTTCAGTAGTCTAAAGCTTTGTATAGAATATAAATATTAAATATACACTGAAAAATAGAAAGCACACTGAAAAATATATTTGAACACATGCTTGATAAAGCTTCTAGTATGTGATTATAAAATGAGTATAGGGATTTTAAACATTGTGGATTACCAAACAGAAATAAAAGTTTCTCAGGATTATTTGTCAGAGCTGAAAATTATTCTAAATTAAAACACATTCATGCAATATTAGTAAAAATTATTCATTTGGAAATATTTAAAGGTTTGGTGACTGATGGTCCTTCTAAGATTATGTAAAACAGCTTCCATCTTTTTTCAAGAGATTGATTCAGATTACCATTAAATCCATAAATTTTCTAATTCAAAAATACCCTCTTAAACATATGAAAAGATTTTGGTCTCATTAAAATCAGAGAAATGTACATTAAAACATTAATGAGGGAAGCCTGGAGCCCTCAGGAGTGCATGGACCAGAGATGGAGACTATGAAGTAAACCAAGCCACATTCCCTGAATATACTATCCTCGTTGGTGCAGCCCTGCGACCTGTGACCTACCCCATACCCCATGCACCTTAACCCAGTCACCTGGACCCCTCCCTGAGCTCCAAGCAGCCCTGACCCACCAACCCCCATACCGTCCCCATATCCCCACCCCAAGTATGTGCTTGCCTGCTCCAGCACAGTCCACCTCTCCTGCACAAGTGCAGTCTCACCCTGTCCCTCCCGAGCCCTACTTCCCCCTCCCTACCCCTGCAGGTGGTCACCAGCACATAAAAGCTGCTGGCACTTACCTCCATACCCAGGCTACACCCAACCCCAGCCCATACAGTCGTGCAACCTCACCCCGACCTCTTGGCGCTGCCGGGCCCCATCCATGCAGATTCAACACCAACCCACCCCCCTGAGCTCTGCGTATGTGCACAAAGTGCCCCTGTGCCCTATAACAGCGCACACCAGGGCCCCGCTCCCCAGACCCATGGACCTGCACAGCCACATCTTCCCTGCCACTGGGCACCCACACTCACAGACACCCACATAGCAGTCCCAACCTGGGCCTATACTTTCGCTGCAACACATCGCTGCACTGTTGTGCCCCACTACATGCCCCACTCCATGCCCCACATCCTGCTCCATATCCTTCCTACAAATACAGATCTTTAGACTACTGAAAGAAATCAATTTCCAAAGTAAATTCAAGATATTTAAATGCCACGAATACAGCAGAAGATCACTAAATATATCATGATGCAGAAAGATATAGCCCAGCCTAATGACCAAATAAAAACACCAGAGGAGTCACAGACATTGGAACAATTAATCTAAGATGTCCATATAACTTTACTAAAAAGAATAAATGTGATGGCTAATGACATACAGGAGATCAAAAAGACATTAGAAGAGCATAAAAAGGAATTTGAAAGAATAATAGAAAAATAGCAGATATCACAGAGATTATATGTTGTAGAACAAATATAAAGCATACTAGAGAGCTGAAGAGACAGAAGAAAGAATAAGTGAACAAGAGGAGAGGATAACAGATTTTGAACACAAATGGCAAAAAAAAAAAAAAGATGGAAAATTTTGAATTGGATCTCAGGGAAATGGTGGACAAAACAAAGCTTACAAATATAAGAATCATTGATGTCCTAGAAGAAAAATAGAAGAGTAAAAGACTAGGAAGGTTAGTGGAGGATATAATGGGGGAAAACATCCTGTGCTGGTTTGAAAGGATGTATGCCCCCTAGAAAAGCCATGTTTTAATCAAAATCCCATTTCATAAAGGTAGAATAATCCCTAGTCAATACTGTATGTTTGAAACTGTAATCAGATCATCTCCCTGGATGATGTGATTTAGCCAAGAGTGGTTGTTAAACTGGATTAGGGGATGAGATGTCTCTACCCATTTGGGTGGGTCTTGATTGGTTTACTGGAGTCCTGTAAAAGAGGAAACATTTTGGAGAATGAGAGATTCAGAGAGAGCAGAGAATGCTGCAGCACCACGAAGCAGAGAGTCCACCAGCCAGCGACCTTTGGAGATGAAGAAGGAAAATGCCTCCCGGGGAGCTTCATGAAACAGGAAGCCAGGAGAGAAAGCTAGCAGATGACACTGCACTTACCATGTACCCTTCCAGCTGAGAGAGAAACTGTGACTGTGTTCACCATGTGCCCTCTCACTTGAGAGAAAGACCCTGAACTTCATCAGCCTTCTTGAACCAAGGTATCTTTCCCTGGAGGGATGCCTTAGATTGGACATTTCTATAGACTGGTTTTAATTGGGACATTTTCTCGACCTTAGAACTGTAAACTAGCAAATTATTAAATTCTTCTTTTAAAAGCCATTCCATTTCTGGTATATTGCATTCTGGCAGCTAGCAACTAATACACATCCCAACCTTTATAAAGGATGTAAATATGCAAATAAAAGAAGCCTAATGAACTCCAAATAGAATAAATCCCAATAGTCTTCCCCAAGACACATACTAATCAGTTTGTCAAATGGTGAAGGGAAGCAGATATTCCTAAAAGTGGCAAAAGAAAAGCAATCTACTATAATCAAGGGAACACACATAAGGCTGAGTTCAGACTACTCAACTGGCACTATGGAGACAAGAAGGCAGTGGTATGATATATTTAAGATACTGGAGGAGTGGTGCCTGCCCATGAAAAAGAAAAGAAAGAAAGAAAAAGAAGATCCAGAATGAGAAAGATGTCCAGCCAAGAATTCTGTACCCAGCCAAACTGTCCTTCAAAACTGAGGGAGAGATTAAAGTTTTCACAGACAAACAAAGTCTGAGAGAATTTGTCAACAAGAGACTGGCTCTCCAAGAAATACTAAAGGGAGTTCTGCCAGTTGAAAAAAAAAAGACAGGAGAGAGTGGTCTGGAGGAGGACACAGAATTGGAGAGTATCAATAAGGGTATCTTAAAGGATAAAAAGAGAAAGAGGGAAAAGAATATATAGATCTGACAAAGAAAATTCAAAAGATAAGACGGTGAATTCAAGAAATGCCTTAACAGCAATAACTTTGAATGTTAACAGACTAAACTTATCAATTAAAAGATACAGATTGGCAGAATGGATTAAGGAATATAATCCAGCTATGTGCTGCTTACAAGAGATTCATCTTAGACACAAGGATACAAATAGATTTAAAGTGAAAGGATGGAAAACGGTGTTCCATGCAAGTTGTAACCAAAAGAAAGCAGGAGTAGCTATACTAATATCAGATAAAATAGACTTTAAATTTAAAGACATCATAAGAGACAAAGAAGGACACTATATATTAGTAAAATGGACAATTCGCCAAGAAGATATAACAATCATAAATGTTTCTGCTCCCAATCAAGGAGCTCCAAAGTACATGAGACAGACATTTTCAGAACTAAAGGGAGTGATAGATGTTTCAACAATAATAATAAGAGACTTCAATATACCATTCTCCTCTATAGATTGAACAACCAGAAAGGAGATCAACAAGGAAATAGAGAAATTAAACAATTTGATAAATGGATAGACCTAATAGACATATTAGACATACTTTCTTCTCTAGTGCTCATGCAACATTCTCCAGGATAGCTCATATGTTTGGGGAACAAAACAAGTCTCTATAAATTTAAGAACATTGAAATCATTCAAAGCATTTTCTTTTATCACAATGGAATGAAGCTGGATATAAATAACCACCAAAGAATGAGACCTTTCACAAATACATGGAGATTAAATAACACACTCTTAAACAATAAATGGGTCAAAGAAGAAATTGCTAGAGAAAGCAGAAGCTATCTGGAGATGAATGAAAATGCGAATACAACATATCAGAACTTATGGGACGTGGAAAAGGCTGTGCTGAGAGGAAAACTTATTGCCCTAAATGACTTATTGCCCTAAATGTCTATATTAAGGAACAAGAAAGAGCAAAAATTGAGGACTTAACTGCTCACATGGAGGAACTTGAGAAACAATAAGCAAACTAACGCCAAAGCAAATAGAAGAAGAGAAATAACAATTATTAAAGCAGAATTAAATTAATGGGAGAACAACAACTAACAATGGAAAGAATCAATAAATGAAATGTTGGTTCTTTCAGAAAATCAATAAAATTGATGGGCCACTACCAGGACTGACAAAGAACAAAAGAGAAGGTATGTAATAAACAAAATCAGAAACGAAAAGGGGTGCATTACCACAGACACTGAAGAAATAAAAGAAATCATATGATGATGCTATGAACAAGTATGTGCCAACAAACTAGACAACTTAGATGAAATCAACAAATTCTTAGAAACACACAAACAAGCTACACTGACTCAGAAAGACATAGTAGATCTCAACAAACCAATCACAAGTAAAGATATTCAGTCATCAAAAATCTTCCTACAAAGAAAAGCCCAGGGCCAGGTGGCTTCACAGGGGAATTTTATCAAACATTCCAAAAAGAACTAACACCAATCTTGCTCAAATTTTCCAAAACAATTGAGGAAAAAGGAACACTACCTAATGCATTTTATGAAGCTAATATTTTAATATCAAAACTGGGTAAAGATGCTATAGGAAAGGAAAACTACAGGCCAATCTCCCTAATGACCACAGATGCAAAAATTCTCAACAAAATACTAGCAAGTCAAATCCAACAACACATTAAAAGAATTATACACCACGACCAAGTGGGGTTTATACCAGAAATGCAAGGATAGTTCAACATGAGAAAATCAGTTAATATAATTCAGCACATTAACAGATCAAAAGGGGAAAATCATGTGATCATCTCGATTGATGCTGAAAAAGCATTTAACAAAATTCAGCATCCTTTTCTGATAAAAACAATTCAAAGGATAGGAATCAAAGGTAACTTCCTCTATATGATAAAGGGCATAATGAAAAACTGATAGACCCAGGTTCAAATCCTGGACCATGCACACACACAAATGATACACAAATGAACACACACAAAAAAATGATAGCCAGCATCATAGTCAATGGAGAGAGAATGAAAGCTTTCCCCCTAATATCGGGAATGAAAAAAGCACATCCTCTGTCACCATTATTACTCAACATTGTACTAGAAGTTCTAGCTAAAGCAATCAGACAGGAAAAAGAAATAAAGGCATCCAAATTAGAAAGGAAGAAATAAAATTTCATTATTTGCAGATGACATGATACTAGGAAAATCCAGAAGAATCTACAACAAAGTTACTTGAGCTAATAAACAAATTCAGCAAGGTAGCGGGATAAAAAATTAATGTGCAAAAATCAATAATGTTTCTATACACAAGCAATAACCTAAGAGAAGAGTCAGTTAAGGAAAAAATCCCATTCAAAATAGAAACTAAAATAATCAAATAGCTAGGAATGAACTTATCTAGGGGTGTAAAGGACTTGTACATAGAGAACTACATAACATTGCTAAAAGAAATCAAAGAAGATCTAAATAAGTGGAAAGACATTCCTGATGATGGATAGGAAGATTAAATATAGTTAAGATATCAATTCTACCAAGGTAATCTGCAGATTCAACAGAGTACCAATCAAAATTCCAACACTCTACTTTGAAGACTCAGAAAATCTAGTTACCAAATTCATCTGGAATTTGGGAAAGAGACCCTGAATAGCTAAGAGCATCCTAAAAAAGAAGAACAAATTGGGAGGATTAACACTTCCTGATTTTAAAACTTATTATAAGACCACTGTGGTCCAAACAGCATGGTACTGGCACAAAGATAGAAGTATTGACTAATGGAGTCAAATTGAGAATGCAAAGAGATAGACCACTAAATCTATGGTCAACTGATCTTCAACAAGGCCCCCAAATCCTCTGAACTGGGACAAAATAGTCTTTTCAATAAATGGGCATGGGAAACTGGCTATCAATAGCCAAAATAATGAAAGAGGACCCTTACCTTATACCCGGTGCAAAAATAAACTCAAAGTGAATCAAACACCTAAATATAAAAACTAACACTATAGAGCTCCTAGAAGAAAATGAAAGGAAACATTTTCAAGACCTAGTAATGGAGGTCACTTCCTAAACTTTGCACCCAAGGCACAAGCCACAAAAGAAAAAATAGATAGATGGAACTCCTCAAAATCAAATGCTTCTGCACATCAAAAGACTTTGTCAAAAAGGTGAAGAGGCAACCAACTCAATGGGAAGAAACATTTGGAAATCACACATTGGACAAAGGTTTGATACCTTGTATACATAAAGAAATCATACAACTCAACAACAGAAGAACAAACAACCCACTTATAAAATGGGCTATAAGATATGAACAGGCACTTTTCTGAAGAGCAAATGCAGATGGCTCAAAAGCACATAGAGAGATGCTCATTTTCATTGTCTATAAGGGAAATGCACATCAAGACTACCATGAGAGACCACCTCACACCTATAAGAATGTCTGCTATTACACAAACAGGCAACTACAAATGTTGGAGAGGACATGGAGAAATTGGGACACTTATGCACTCCTGGTGGGAATGTATAATGATGCAGTGCTATGGAAGACAGTTTGGTGGTTCCTTAGGAAACTAAATATTGAGTTGCCCTATGACCCAGCAATAGCACTACTTGGCATATACCCAGAAGAGCTGAAAGCAACAACACAAATAGATATTTGCACACTGGTGTTCATAGCAGCATTATTCACAATTGCTAAAAGATGGAAATAATCAAAATGCCCATCAACAGACAGGTGGATTAATAAAATATGGTAGATAGATAAGATGGAATATTATGCGGCAGTAAGACAAAATGACATCCTGATGTACATGGCAAGATGGATGAGACTTGTGGACATAATGCTGAGTGAAATAAGCCAGGCACAAAAGGATAGATACTATATGACTCCACTTTTATGGCCATCGTAAAGGTAAAATCAGAGGCCTATAATACAGAATATAGGGGACTTAGAGATACATAGACTCTAGAGATGGGTAAACAGTTAGCTAATGAAGCTGAATTCAAATGTAAGGGAATAGATAGAAGTGAAGGTGATTCGCTAGTGGGTCTATAAGTAATATTATCATATTGAAGCTGGACGAGATTGAAAGGGATTGTATAGACCTATGTGTCACGTTAGTTAGCACTAGAAATATAAATAAACTCTTGCAAGAATTTACTATCTCAAAGATATGATTCATGTATAAAGAGTGTTTAAGTCCAGGGTACAGGGGGAAAATTGCTGTTGCATGCAATGGGCTATGTTTAACAGGAAAACATCAGCAGTACCACAGCAACAGCAGGGGTAAATACTGGGGGAAGGTACAAGAGTTAAGGGGAGGTTTAGATTTCCTATTTGGTGAGGGTGTGTTTGTTGGTTATCTTTCTCTTGGGAACAATGAAATTATCTAAAATTGAGAATGTTGATGGACTTGGGACTTTTGTCATTATACATGATGCCTAGTGAATGCAGGTGGCTGAAGGATGCACTGATGGAGAAGTAGATTAGCAAACGATGCTGTATACATATCGAGTATTGAGCTGCTAGAAAAAGGAACAAAGTCGGGAGACATACAATGATATGGGATATTTAGTGAGGCAAAATAAGCCAGAAATGAAAGAATAATTATTGTATGGTCTCCTTCAGAAAATGCTTATAAGAAGACAGGGGACTAGATTGTAAGCTCTTATAGCAGTCACATTTTAGTCCAGAGTGGTAATTATTATTTCTGGATTTTGAGAGGCTGTTTTATATACATATAACCTGGTATTCAGAGATAAGAATGAAGCCAATCAGGTTGGGATTAAGGTAATTCAGAACACAGGGGTAAGGGAGACATTGTCTGTATTTTAGAACCTCACCTACTCTTTGAGACCAAAGGAAGAAAGGTTTATTTTGTCCAGAATCTAAATTTTCTGTAGCACATAATCTAAAACAACCTGTCTGGATAGCTCATTTGCAAAATAGAAACACAGGGAGCCCAGAATAAGAATGAGTGCCTTTAATACTATATAGTTTAATATAATGCCTGGATACATCCTAGAATATATTAAGCTGATAATCAATAAGTATTGGCAAAGTCCCTTGAGGAATGGAAGGAAAACGATGGATCTATTAAACTTTACCACTGAGACACCCCTGATACTGCATCAAACATTAGGGCCCAAATCAATAGGCCAAGCCCTTGATCTTGAGGCTTGCCCTTGTGAAGCTTATGCATGTAGCAGAGATGCTTAGCCTACCTGTGGGTATGCCTAAGTGTTACTTCTGGAGGACCACTTCTGTTGCTCATAAGTGGCCTCACTCTCTCTAATCCCAACTCTGCAAGTGAAATCATTGCCCCCCCCCCCCATGTAGGACATGACATCCAGGGGTGAAAGTCTCCCTGGTGATGTGGGAGATGACTCCCAGGGATGAATCCAGACCTGGCACCATGGGATCAACCATTCCATCCTGAAAAAAAGGGGGAAAAGAAGTGTAACTAATAAAGTGTCAGTGGCAGAGAGAGTTCAAATAGAGTTGAGAGGCTACTCTGGAGGTTAATCTTATTCAAGTTTCAGTTAGACATTGCTACCTGTGATAACTTGCCAAACCCCACCTAAACTATTCCAGCCAATCCTAATGAACACCTAGGACATTATACAGGATTCTACAAAGGTTGTATCCACTAGGATAACCTTCCAGAAACCTACAACCTACAGATGGGCCCCTGGACTAAATAAGTCCTGAAAACCAGAGGACCCAGCCTCTCCAGAACATCAGCTAGTTTCATCTTTTTGACAGCCCCTTCCAGCATGAAAAATTTAATAATGGCCATAGCCCAAATGCCCCTAAGGAGTGGGAAAGAAAGGTCAAAGGTGATGATGGAGTTATACAGAGAAGGTAGGGTTAACAAACGAATATGATTGTGAATCATTAAATTGATATTTCTTTTAGTCTCCAGCATCTTAGAGCAGCTAGAAGTAAAAATCTAAAATCATGGAATTGTAACCCATATGAAACTAAAATCTCTTCTACAACTGATTGTCATGTTGTGCTTTGAAATTTATTGCTTTTTCATATATATGTCATTTGTCACAAAAAAGGAAAAAAATATCAATTGTGCTGATAAAAAATATGTATTCCTTCTAGCTTTCTATGTTCTGGAGCACTAGAAGGAAAAATCTGAGATGATGGTATGGTAGCCCATGGCAAACTCTGGGATCTGCCCTGGAACTATTTGTTGAAGAGTGCCTTGAACACTTTTACTTTTTCTTTCTTTGATTTGTATATATGTTATATTATACAATAAAAAGTTAAAAAAGAACATTAATGAGAACTTTAGAACCTTAACAAAGTTGAAGAGTTAGCAAGAGGAAAGATAAACAGGAACTCTCATACATCACTGGTAGAAATACAAAATGGATCAACCCATGTTTCTTAGGTTAAGAAACATGATTGTACATAGGAAAAGTGATAAAGTGTATGCACTCCAATTCAATAATTCCAATTCTAGGTTTATGAACTAGAAATGCTTTTACACTTGTACAGTATGTCATGTACAAGGCATGTACAAAACATCGAACATGTTTTGTTATATCAAGAAAAGGAAAAGATACATATTCATCAATGAGATAATAGATAAATAAAATATGATCTATTCATAAGACTGACACCTATAATTAAGAAGAGTAAACTGGACCTGTATAAGAATGGCTAGACAGCAAAAACATAGTACTAAGTTATGTAATTTGAAGAAAGATTCACATAATTTAAGGCCTTCTGTTTTAGTCTGGGTCCTCCAAGAAGCAATCACCAACAGAGGACAAAACATTCAAGGATATTTAAAAAGTAATTATCGGCAGACTATTTAACCTGCATCTAATCAAGCACATCTGGACCTAACTCCTACTTTACAAAAAAATGCAAAAGACAGAATTAAAAGTTAAACAACAACATGTAGTAAAACTAAAAAATGTGGTACCTTCTATAATAACTGGTTTGTAATCCTCAAAAAGTATCATTGTACTGGGCCAAGATGGCAGCTTAGCAATGTGCGTGTTTTAGTTTGTCCTCCAGAACCACTACTAAATAACCAGAAACCTGACACACAGCAGATTTTTCCAGACCAAACTGGCCTCCTATCAGGAGGAAAGAGTCACCTGCGTCGGTTTTCCCTGAGGGTGAGAACCAGCAGGTTGAAAGACTTTCCTGTGAAGTCTCTGAGCTCTGCTTTTCTTATCCTTCCCAGTATGTGGTGCTTGTCTGCCTGCAGGTCCCACCAGCATAAGATGATGTGGTTCCTTTAACTTTGGCAGACTCTCCCTGCTGGGGGCGTGGTGGAGACAGAGGAGAGGTTGTAGGCTAGTTTTAATGGCTTCAAATTACCAAGCCCTGGTGTCTGAATTCCTTGAGGGAGGGATTCCACCTGGGTGGGGCTTCACCCCTCCCCTGGGGAAGGCACAGGCTCCAGACAAGCCCTCAAATGAGCTTGTTTCTGCCTATGCCTGTGGCAGTTGCAGCCTGAGAAGCCCTGCCACTGTATCCAAAGGCAGTCAAGACTTTGTAGAAACACAGCCACAAAAACCTCTGTTTCCTTTTTTTTCTCTTTTTCTGTCAGCCCTGCCCTCTTGGTGCTGGGGTAAAAATGAGCAACCTCTGCTTTGACCAGGTTCACCTGAGCTGGGGGCCTATCTCTAGTAGTCAGAATTTGTTAATTAATTCCACAATTGGCGTTTGGTTGGGCTCAGCCCCTGCTGTTGATAAAGTCCCTTTCTTTCCCCTCTGTGAAGCAGCCTGTGGGGGAGGGGTGCTGCCCGCCATGGCTTGGGGAACTCATGGTTCTGGAGGGGCTCACAGCTGGTCCAGCTGGTCCAGACTCAGGTACAGTGTGTGTCCGGTCACCGATGTGGCCTCAGGAGCTGTTCTGTGCTGTTTCTGGTTATTTAGTAGTTGTTTTGGAGGACGAACTAAAATGCACACATTGCTAAGCCGCCATCTTGGCCTGGGCACATTAATTTTATATCCCACCACCTTGCTTAATTTATTAGCGCAAGTAACTTTGCTGTAGATTCCTCAAGATCTTCCAAGTCTGAAAATAATGAGAGTTCTTCCGTTCCAATTTGGATGCCTTTTATTTGTCTGTGCTGCCTGATTGCTCTAGCTAGAATTCTAGCATAATGTTGAATAATAATGGTACAGTGGGCATCCTTGTCTTGTTCCTGATCTTAGGGGGAAAGCTTTCAGTCTCTCTCCATTGAGTATGATGCTGGCTATTGGTTTTTCATATATTCCTTTGATCACATTGAGGTAGTTACCTTTGATTCCTAACTTTTGGAGTGTTTTTATCAGAAAACGATGCTGAATTTTGTCAAATGATTTTTCAGCATCACTTGAGATGATTGTATGATTTTTCCCTTTCGATTTGTTAATGTGCTGTATTACATTAATTGATTTTCTTGTGTTAAGCCATCCTTGCATTCCTGGTATAAACCCCACTTGGTCATGGTGTGTAATTTCTTTAATGTGCTGTTGGATTTGATTTGCTAATATTTTTTGAGAATTTTTGCATCTATGTTCATTAGGGAGATTGGGCTGTAGTTTTCCTTTCTTATGGCATCTTTACCCATTTTGGTATTAAAATGACATTAGTTTCATAAAATGAGTTAGGTAGCATTCCCTTTTCCTTATTTTTTTCTTTGAAAACTTTGAGCAGGATTGATGTTAGTCCTTTTTGGAATGTTTGATAATTTCCCCTGTGAAGCCATCTGGCCCTGGGCTTTTCTTTGTAGGAAGATTTTTGATGAATGATTGAATCTCTTTACTTGTGATTGGTTTGTTGAGATCTGTTTTTCCTGAGTTAGTGTTGCTTGCTTATGTGTCTCAAGGAATTTGTCCATTTCATCTAAGTTGTCTAGTTTTGTGTATAGTTGTTCATAATATCATCTTATGATTTCTTTAATTTCTTCAGGGTCTATGGTAATCACCCCTTCTCATTTCTGATTTGGTTTATTTGCATCTTTCTCTTTTTTTTCTTTGTCAGTCTTACTAGTGGCCCATCAATTTTATTGATTTTCTCAATGAACCAACTTTTGGATTTATTAATTCTGTTTATTGTTCTTTTGTTCTCCCATTCATTTATCTCTGCTTTAATATTTGTTATTTCCCTTCTTCTGTTTGCTTTTGGGTTAGTTTGCTGTTCTTCCTCAAGTTCCTCCAAGTGTGCTGTTAAGACCTCAATTTTTTCTCTTTCTTGTTTTTTAATGTAGGCATTTAGGGCAATAAATTTCCTCTCAGCACAGCCTTTGCCACATCCCATAAGTTCTGATAAATTGTATTCTCATTTTCATTCATCTCCATATAGCTACTGATTTCTCACGCAATTTCTTCTTTGACCCACTGGTTGTTTTAAGAGTGTGTTATTTAATCTCCATATATTTGCAAATGTTCTCATTCTTTGGTGGTTACTGAGATCCGGTTTCATTCCATTATGATCAGAGAAAGTGCTTTGAATGATTTCAGTGTTTTAAAATTTATAAAGACCTGTTTTGTGCCCCAGCATATGATCTGTCCTAGAGAATGTTCCATGAACACTAGAGAAGAATGTATATCCTGTGCTTTGGGGTGCAATGACCTATATATGTCTGTTAGGTATAATTTATTTATCAAGTTATTTAACTTTCCTATTTCCTTGTTGATCTTCTGTCTGGTTGTTCTATATATAGAGGAGAGTGGTATATTGAAGTCTCCTACTATTATTGTTGAAACATCTATCACTCCCTTCAGTTTTGCCAATGTCTGTTTCATGTTCTTTGGAGCTCCTTGATTGGGAGCATAAACACTTATGATTGTTATATCTTCTTGGTGAATTGACCTTTTAATTAGTATATACTATCCTTCTTTGTCTCTTATGATGTCTTCACACTTAAAGTCTATTTTGTCCAATATTTGTCTAGCTACTCCTGCTTTCTTTTGGTTACAAGTTATGTGGAAAATCTTTTTCCATTCTTTCACTTCCAACCTATTTGTATCCTTGTGTCTAATATGAAGCTCTTGTAAGCAACATATAGCTGGATTATTCTTAACCCATTCTGCCAATCTGTATCTTTTAATTTTCATTCAAAGTTATTACTGAAAAAGCATTTCTTGAATCCACTATTTTATCTTTTGAATTGTATTTGTCAGATCTATATATTCTTTTCCTTCTTTCTTTTTGTATTCTTTAAATTAGTCTTTGTGGTACTCTTCAATTCTGTGCCCTCCTCCAGACCTTCCTCTCCTGTCTTTTTTTTTTTTTTTCAACAGGCAGAACTCCTTTTAGTATTTCTTTTAGGGCCAGTCTTTTGTTGACAAATTCTTTGTCAACGTCTTTGTCTGTGAAACTTTAATCTCTCCTCAGTTTTGAAAGACAGTTTGGCTGGGTACAGAATTCTTGGCTGGAAGTCTTTGTCTTTCAGGATCTTGGATATATCATACCACTGCCTTCCTGCCTCCAGGGTGCTAATTGAGTAGTCTGAAGTCAGTCTTATTTGGTTTCCCTTGTATATAGTAGATTGTTTTTCTCTTGCTGCTTTCAAGATTTTCTGCTTCTCTTCAACATTTGACAGGCTGATTTGTATGTATCTTGGAGAAGGCCTATTTGGATTTATTATGTTTGGAGTTCATTGGGCTTCTTTGACATGTATATTTATATCCTTTATGAGGGTTGGGAAGTTTTCCCCTATTAAATCTTCAGCTACTCTTTCCTAGCCCTTTACTCCTTTCATCTCCTTTTGGGACACCAATGATTCTTATATTTGCATACTTTGTTTTGCCTATCATTTCCCTGAGATCCAATTCAATTTTTTTCATCTTTTTTGCCATTTGCTGTTTTGAGTCTTCAAAGTCAATTATTCTGTCCTCTATATCACTTATTCTTTCTTCTGTCTCTTCAGATCTTGTGTTGTGTTTTTTATTTGGTCAACAGAGTCTTTCATCTCTGTGATATCCACTATTTTTCTATATGCTCTGCTACTGTCTTCTTGATGTCCTTTATGTCATTTGCTAGCCCACTTACTTTATTAAGTAGAGTTGTATAAACATCTTTTATTAGTTGTTCCAACGTCTGTATCTCCTCTGGTGTTTTAATTTGGTCATTAGATAGGGCTATATCTGTCTGTATTGTGATATGCATAGTGATTTCTGCTGTCTTTGTGATGTGTAAATATCTTGATTGATTTACTTTGGGAGTTGATTTCTTTCAGTAATCTAAGGCCTTGTGTTTGTGGTATGGTTGTACAGCAGGGAGCAGGGCACGGGGTGGAGCAATCAGTACAGTGATTTGTTTCAGGGCAGGTATAGATGCAGGTTGGGGGTGTTACACTGATGGTTGTGAATGTGGGCACCCAGTAGCCAGGGAGGATGTAGCTGTGTGGGTGCACTGGTCTGGGGGGCATAACCCTGGTGTGCATTGGTCTAAAGCACAGGGTCCTTTGTGCACATGTGTAGAGCTATAGCAACAGGTCGGCATTATGCCTTCATGGATTGGGGGCAGATGTGACCCAGGCATGCAGGTCAGCACTTTCTCAGAGCTGGGAAGTGTGGCTAATGGCTATGTGCATGCGCAGTACTATGATTGCTGTAAACTGAGGTTCCCAGAGCTGAGTGACATGACTGGGGGGCTGTGCACATGTGTAGGCCTAGGAGTGCCTAAACGGATGTGCAGAACTCAGTGAGGGGTAGGGTGAGTCTTTGCAACACTATGGGGAGGTGGGCAGGGGTAGCCTGGGTATGGAGGTTAGTGCCCACAGCCTTTATGTGCTGGCAACAGCCTGCAGGGAACAGGGAGAGGGTGGTAGTGCTTGGGAGGGGTGCAGGAGAGGTGGATTGGGCTGCACTTGGGGTGGGGATGTGGGGTAGGTATGTGCACTGGGGGCTGGTAGAGTGGGGTCGCCTGGAGCACGGTGAATGGGAGCAGGTGACAGGGTTCGGGTGGGTGGGGTGTGGGATGAGTCACTGGTCATGGGGCTTTTGCTGGTGAGGGTACGCATCCAAGGAATGTGTTCTGGCTTATTTTCTAGTCCCCAGTTTCTGTCCATGCACTCCCATGGGCTCCGTGCCAGGCACCAGCTTCCTGCTTCTCAGTTCCTCAGCCTCTGCAACCAGGGCTACCCTATGTGGTGCAGAAGGCTCTCCTAGATCAGCCACACTCCCAAATTGCTGCCTCAGTCACCCGCCTGTCCTTTCTCTAACTTTTCCATGGACTAGAGCTAATCTTGAGCTACTCTATTTGGTTATCTTTCCAGAAGTCCTAGATTTGCTTTTAATAAGGGGATTTATCTAGTTACAAATTTATAGTTCTTCAGAAGAAAGGCACCTGGCTTTCCTCTGGCTTTCTCTGACATGGTGGACGTTTACTCTTAATTAACTCTTGTTAATTTTCTATGTAGTTTGGTGGGATCATGCCCATCAGAAAAAAAAGGACTTTCCACACATCCTTTCTGAATAACTCCATCTCAAATCCTCGCTTGTCCTGGAAAGGCTGTCTGCTTCCATGTTTAGTTAAATCCTCACATGGGGCACTATTTTCTGGGGTCTCTCCTTCTGGAAGCCCAGAATTTTCCAGACCATCAATTTCTGGTTTCAGTCCTCAATTTATTTCTCTCCTGTCACATTTCACTATAAGCTTCAAGGAAGAGCCAAACTGCATTTTCCACATTTACTTTGGAAATTTCTTTGGCTAAATATTCAAGTTCATTACTCTCAAATTCTGCCTTCCATCTACAGATAATATCTTCCTTCCAATTATCAATGGAGT
Source organism: Tamandua tetradactyla (assembly GCF_023851605.1). Taxonomy (NCBI): domain Eukaryota; kingdom Metazoa; phylum Chordata; class Mammalia; order Pilosa; family Myrmecophagidae; genus Tamandua; species Tamandua tetradactyla. Next base: position 44,240,138 of record NC_135345.1, on the reverse strand, counting down.
TATCTTCAGATTCCATCTTTCCACCAACAATATCTTCAAAATATTCTAGGCCTTCTCTTTCAAGCTCTTCACAATTCTTCCAAAATCTTCCCCTTATCCATTTAAAAAACTATACCAATGTTTGGTATTTGCAAACTGCAGCAGCACCCCAGTTCTCTAGTACCAAAATCTGTTTCAGTTTGCTAAAGCTGCCAGAATGCAACATGCCAGAGATGGATCAGCTCTTACTAAGGGGATTTATTTAGTTACAAATTTATAGTTCTTAAAAAAAGACAGCTGGCTTTCCTCTCACTTTCTGTGTCACATAGGAAGGCACACAGTGACATCTGCTGGCCTTCTCTCCTGGCTTCTGGGTTCAAACAGCTTTTCCCGGGGCAATTCCTTTCTGCATCTCCAAATGTCTGGGCGGAGCTGCAAGTGCTGAGATGAGGTATGATGAGTTGCTAAGTTCGCTTCTAACCTCTCTCTTTTAAGCTTCCAGCTAATTAAATTAAACCTCCCTCATTCTGTAAGGCACTCCCTTTAGCAAATGGTGAATGTAATCTGCCATAGATAAATTTCACATACTGATGATTTAAGTCCACAGCAAGAGAACAACGGGCTTCATCACCTGGCCAAGTTGACACATGAACCTAACTATCATATGGGTATAAATTGGCATGTTGTTTTGTTTTAACTTGCATTTTCCTTCATAGCAGTGAAACTGAACATCTTTTCACAAGTTTATTGGCCATTAAAATTTTCCCTTCTGTTAATTGCCCCTTTTCTCTCTCAGGTTGTCTTTTTTCTTTTTTAATCCCAGTTTTTTGTTATATAAGTTGAAAATTTTCCTTCCTCTTTAAAACTGAATAAAAATACTAGTGAATATATGACAGAAGAGTAGAGGGATGATTTATCCTGCAACCTTGGATCCCAAACTGAACTAGAAATTGCCAGGCTGTGGCTCCATAAATCTGCTAAATTAAAATAAATGAAAAAGGGGCACTAAGCAGGCTGCTTTCCAAATGATTCATCGTTTCCTTGTCTGACTTATGAAAGATGATACTCCCCATCAAAATTATTTTTATTCAGTTGACTTAGTTTTGCTGATTTATTCAACTTCATCATATTAATCTAATAATTGTGGGGTTTTTTTATATCACTCTCTTTTCTCTTCTGTTTTCTAAGAAGTGTTGAATATAGATTAAAATGGGCCACAGAAGTGGACCTACAAGGAAGGTTCCTAAAAGGTTTCCAAGGAGAAATTGTTTGTTTTGAGTGAATAAAAATAACGGGAGGATAGTGTATCAGATTTGTACTATAGATTTTAGTAACAGCTAGATTTTCTTCTTCTCTTGTATCCCCCAGGAGCATAAGTATCTAAAGTCAGATTGTGTTTTCTCCATTGCTGTGTCATTCCCCCAGACTTCAGACATAACAATAAGTACTGATGTCAATTCAAGAAGAATGTTTTAGGAATTTTAGGGAAAGTTATAGTGGAGGAAGTTGTAACCACTTTGCCAAGATATTTGATTCTGCTAAGAACTTTCAGTTATTAGTTTTAACTCTTGAATGCAAAATAACATATCATTTTCCCTCTGCGAAAGGTATCATGAATAATTTTTTTTTTTTTGCTAATGTGTGGATGATATTTGGATGCCTTTTTTTTTTTTTTTTTGCTTTTGTGTTTTAACAATTGGAACTCCTATGGGTCTTCCCACCCTTATTCCCCCATCCCCATTGTATTTCTTTACTATCTGCTTTGATCATTCAGGCAGGTAGGTAGTGGGATAGCTTTCTCAAATATGTATGGTTGTATTAATGGAGATTCTTGATTGCAAGTGACAGAAATTAAACCTAAACGGACTTATGAAATAAAAGCCAAAATAATTGATCACTCTGAAAAGGCCAAAGGTAAATGATCTTGCAATAAGCCTGGATGGATTCAAGAGTAAAAATGACTTCAAAGAAATCTGTGTTCTCATCTCTGCTTTCCCCTCAGTTGGCTTTACTGTCAAGCAGATTCTCTCTTAACTCCAGCCTGTGGTCCACCATTTTAGCAAGGCCAGCAACAAGGTGCTGCTTGTCTGATACTTCCAACTAGTGATCCAGGTTTGATTCTCATTGTGTCAGATTTGTTTGCGTAACAGTTCTTAAACCAGTAATTGAACCAGATGGGCCAGTCTTGGGTCATTTGCCCACTCTTATTTGAATCAGAGATGGTGAGGAGAGTGTGGGGAGGATCAGCTTCATCTGAAACTCTGTGTAGTGCTATGAAAAATACAAGGTATGGATGATGGGAAAGCAAAAGCAACATAAACCCACTACAATAGATTTTTATCTGATGCCTTCTTTATTTTTTTTTTTTACTTTTTATTTTTGGTTAAAATGACAAATTTTAATGTCTTTTATTTTATTACAAGCAAAAATTTTAAGAGTTTTTATTTTAAAATACTTTCAAATTTGCAGGACAATTCTGAAAATAATACAAACCCTATGTAAGAAATCCAGTATGTCCCTATTCCCCAGATATCCAGATCCACCAATTTTAATGTTTTACTGCATTTGCCGCATCATTCTATCAATCCATCTATCTATCCATCTATCTGTGTGCTTATCTGTCTACCTATTTAACAAGCCATTTCTTTAAACTTTCTAAATTGTATAATATAACTTATATACAAAGCAGAGAAAGAAAAAAGCAATAGTTTTCAAAGCACTCTTCAACAAGTAGTTACAGGACAGATCCCAGAGTTTGTCATGGGCTGCCATACCATCATCTCAGATTTTTCCTTCTAGCTGCTACAAAATAGCAGTCCATTTTCTGAACCTTTGAGTGTAGCATATGTATACTACCATGTATATTTCCTAAGAAGAAGGATGTTTACTTATGTATCCATCCTATGCAATTATCAGGTTCAAGAAATTTAAGAGAATAAAATTTACTGTCTATATTTCATTTTTTTGAGTCTCAGTAATGTCTTTTTTTAAAAAATACTTTTATTGAGAAATCCTCACATATCCAGTCCATATATGATATACAATGAATGGCTTAAAATATCATCATATAGTTGTGTATTCATCACCATGATCATTTTTAGAATATTTGCATCACTCCAGAAAAAGAAAGAAAAAGAAAAAAGAAAAAACTCATGCATCCCATGCCCCTTACCCCTCCTTATCATTGACCACTAGTATTTCAATCTACCAAATTTTTTACTCTTTATCCTCCCCATTGTTTATTTATATGTGTCCTTATTTTTTCACTCATCTGTCCATACCCTGGGTAAAAGAAGCATCAGACACAAGGTTTTCACAATCACACAGTCACATTGTAAAAACTATATAGTTATACAATTGTCTTCAACAATCAAGGCTACTGGAACACACTCAACAGTTTCAGGTACTTCCCTCAAGCCATAATGCACCATAAACTAAAAAGGGATATCTGTATAATTCATAAAAATAATCTCTGGGATAGCCTCTCGACTCTGTCTGAGATCTCTCAGCCACTGAAACTTTATTTTGTCTCATTTCTCTCTTTCCCCTTTTGATCAAGAAGGCTTTCTCAATCCCATGATGCTTGTTTATCCCTGGGAATCAGGTCCCACGTTGCCAGGGAGATTTATACCACTGGGAGTCATGTCCTGTGTAGGGGTAAGGGCAGTAAGTTCACCTGCCAAGTTGGCTTAGAGAGAGGCCTGCTTTCTTTATTTTTGCACTTTTTTCTCAGTTCCCATCAATCAGTTTTTACTTGGCAAGAGTTTCCATAGGGTCAGGGTCAATTCCTAAGCGTACCCCTTGTTTTAATCAAAGGAAAGAAAATCATGATGTAAGACAAACCCCAAAGCTGAAGCAGTTGCCTACCAAGAGGTCATTCCTCCTTTTGGCTAGAAATTGGCTGATGGAGCAAGAATTGATTCCAGAGTTATTGATGACTTGGCTTTTCCTACTTTTCTAAGGGGGATTCTACTGAACCATCAAGTCATCAATTTGCTCCCTTCTATTTCCATCAGTGATTAATGATCCTGTGGTTGAATAGGGCATCTTTGCAATTTCTAAGTGCTGAGTCATTTATCTCATTATGAATACACTTGTACTTTAATTTGCTGCCTGAAAACTAAGCTCCATAAACACTGAACATATAGCATGATGTTCTTAATTTAAAAAAAAAATAGCGTTACGCTCCTAAATAGGTAAAGAAAAAATTAATATATACACACACACGAATTTACTGTTTTAAGAATGTTGAACTTTGAAATACTTGATAATAAGAATTATCTCCTAATTGTGTTAACAGATTTATGTTTTGAAATCATGAATTTTCTTAAACTGATACACATCTTCACTTATTCAGCATTTATTCACTTATTCACACAACTAATATTAATTGTCAATTGCACTCCTAAAAGCTATGGATATAGCAGTAAACTACTAGGATATGGTCCATGCTCTTACTTAGGGAGCTTATGGAATTGGAGGCAGCAGTTGTGATGATTTCAAGTTTTAGTTAAATCAGCTTGAGAGTGAGTTCATCCAGTGCCTTGTCCTGCAGTAGTATTTGGCACATAGTAGGCACTCAATGCATTTTTTGAATGAATTGTTGAATTATTTATCCTTCCTCCACCGAGTATAAACTGCAAATAACTCAGGCTTAATTCCTGTCATGGAGATTGTCTTTATTACCTTTAGCCTATAAAACAAAGGATCATGATAACAATATTGTTTTTATATCATGGTAGTCTGTATTCATAGAATTTTATATTACAGATGCTTTCTTGGCTCCCTGTGAAATTAGCAATTATAGTAATTCCTATATAGTCCTAGTATGTATTCTAGGACTCTAGGACTTCCAAAAATGAGGATATCCCCCACCCTTTTCCCTCCTCCTACTAACAAATGAGTTCTTCTTATCAGAGACTTACCTACTATAGGTAGGTATTTTTTTCTCATTTAGAATAAGTATTCATTTTGTAATCTAATTTTGTATTAGCAATGTGTGTGTATTTTTTTCCTTGGAGAATGTCCCCAAATATCTATGAGCTTCAGTCTCCTCAAAACTGCAACTGCCTATGGTCTTCATTTCTTTCAACAAATATTTGTTGAGCTCCTCTTGTGCGTAAGACATTGTGTTTGACACTGAAAATAAAGCAGGAAGCAAAATTAAAGATAGACTCTGCCTCAGAATTTCTACTTAAAGTTTCACATAGTCTCTCCTGAATAATTTCATCAACTTGTGGCCCTTATCAGCCAACTTGAAGAAATTTAAATCTGGGCCTAGAGAGAAAACTGATGCCATACTACATCCTCTCTCTTCTGCTTTCCCTAATTTTGGGCCACCTTCTGTGGGAAGGGTTTCTTCTCAGGTTACATGCCCTTAAAGGCCCAGCTGGGACTCTGCTCTATGCTGTCCTCACCTGGGATCCAGGCTGCAGGAGTAGCCCCATATGGGACATGTCGGTCTTGTGGCAGAAGCAAATGAGAGTTGACAGACCAAGTGATAGCTTTTAAAACATCTACATATAGTAGCATATGTCATTTCATTCACATTTCATTGGCCAAGGCAAGTCACTTGACAAAGCTTGGCCTTATGGTGTTAGGAAGTAGAGTTCTCTAATAGGGAAAGACTCCACATACGGCTGCACATATCTGGAACAAAAGTACAGCCTACCTCATAAACCTTCTGGAGTTGATTAGGGATCAAGATACTGGAGATGTCTGTAAAATCCATGTCCAGAATGTTGGTTTTCAAATATCCATCTGTAGGATGTAGATAAAACTGACAAACACAATCACATAGCCTGTAGTGAAGTATTTTAAAGCAGGTTGTAGACAAGTGCTGTCCAATAGAAATAAATCAAAGGCCATGTATATAGCTTAGAATTTCCTAGTAGCCACAGCTAAAAAGTAAAAAGAAACACATCAAATTAATAATATATTTTATTTAATCCAATATATCCAAACTACTATCATGTATTCAATATAAGAAAATATTAATGAGATATTTTTACATTCTCTTTTTCATACTAAGTCTTCTACATATGGTGTGCATTATACACTTAGAGCACATCTAAATTCAGACTGGCCACATTTCAAGTACTCTGTAGCCACATGTAACTAGAGACGACAACATGGGACCCTGCAGGTCTAGACAACCTCTGTATAGTCTCACAGAAGCAGGCTCATTAATTTCTAGATAGAATATCAAAACCAGAGACTAACATCCTTCTTTGTAAAGTGTACATTCAATGCTTTTCAGGAAAAGCAAGCAGATTTCAAGTGTAATTATTTTACTGTTGGCTTCTCACCTATAGCTTCTTTCACCTCTTCAAGAAATATGCCAAAGCAAGTTAAAATCGTTTTCCAACCTTTGGTGACCATTCATCAGCTTGTGATTTGGTGAGCAGAAGCCAGCTGGACCAAGAGTGTATGAACTTGATGTGGATTTCTGGTTATCAAAGTTTCCACCAAATCTACCTTCTAATACCACCTGTAGAACTAGGGTGGGCAGGAACATCCTCTTAGCAGAAGAAATTATTTTGTGTGGTTGTAAACAATGCATCTTAGCACCACTTCATTTATGTGTAAATCGTTTGGTACTGTTTTTGGATGATAGGACTGGAACATTTAGATAGATAAACAGGAGTGTCTTCATAAATGAAGAAATTGTTTTATTGTGAATCAACTATAGCATTATGAAACAAAGTTTCCAGTATCTGCAAGATGACAGGATCATCATTAATATGGGGAAAAACAACAAGAACAACAAAAATCATCTAAGGTAGTCATTCTCTAATTTTTACGTGCTCAATGTCAAATGTAGCTACATTTGGCAAGTGAGAATCTATTCACTTAATCCAAGGGAGTGCTTTGTGGTTAATTCATGTTGGTAGGTCCTTATTTTATTTATGTTTTTATCCCTAGCACCCATCAGAGAGTTTGGTACATAGCATACAGTCCATAAGTAGCTGCTGATTTGAATTAAAATTGGCCAGCTGGAAGTGCGTGGTGTGGTGGGCAGTGCTAGAGGGACAGTAGGGATTGGAGAAGGCACAGGAGTCTGGACTGGGCAGAGGGTTGGAGAATCTAGTGCAGAATGACAAGAATCCTGAAGTGATCCACGACAAATGCTCAGATGACTTTAAAGACCTCTCAGGAAACCTCAACTTGAAAATAGAGACCACGTAGTTAATAAGAAAAGCATCCATAGCCAACATGGCGAGTTTTAAAAATCCTAACTATTAAAACACTATGTATGCAGGTGCAAGGGGGTAGTTCAGTGGTAGAATTCTCGCTTGCCATGCAGGAGACCTGGGTTCAATTCCCATCCCACGCACATCATCCCCAAAACAAACAAACAAACAAAAATTCAACAAATGGTGCTGCCATAATGGGATACTCACATGGAAAAAAGAATGAAATGTGACCGCGCCACACAGCTACAAAACAACAACAACAACAACGCTATGTATTTATTTTGCAGATTCAGTGGAAGTCTGTCTCAAAATTCAATATTGCAGTAACTTCAGTACCATCCTTTTCAGGCATCTAATGTCTTCAGAAGCAGCCCGACAATGTAAAATAGTTTGTGTAAGTCTCCAAGAGGAACACAAAATCCCTCAGGGCAGGAAAAAGAGAGCCCAACAAATTTCTTGTCTAATACAAAGTCTTGGAAGGTGGAAACACGCTAATGCAGAAAAGGGAATGCAACTAGGAGTCAACTACCTACTCTCATGGAAAATATCAACAGTTAATAGTGTTTAAAATTCACAGGATGTTAGAACAGAAAGAGTCCTCAAATATCAACTAGCACAACTCTTCTCCTTTTACAATTGAGAGAACTGAAGACAAGAGAAGGTGAGTCAAGCTTTCAGTCTCATAATGTAAGCTGACAAAGATTTCATATTTCACTGCAAAAACAGCTCTTCCAGCCATCAGTGCTCCCTGACTCCATGAAGGGAAACAAAACAGACTGGTCAAGATATTTTAAAACATCCTTTTCTTCACTCACCAGTTATTTACCACTCTATCAATTATATTAGAATCCAGAATTTAGGAACTTGCATGTACAGTGTTTCAACTGAGGAATGTAAATGTGTGTGTGTGTGTATGTTTGTGTGTGTTTTCTATATACATACATGTATGAGCTAATACACAGAGATACATCATCAGTAGTTAAATAACATTAATATCGTAGTTATATGGCACAAAATGACCACCATTAAATGTATTGGAAAAAGAGAAATGAAGGCAAATTTTCAACTTATTAATATTTCAAAGTGTTTGTGAAAAATTTATCATTCTGTGACTCTGATAGATTCTGTTGTCAATTCTTTGGCTTTATAGCATCTAGTAATAAGGCTTAAGTCAATTATACTAATGAAAAATGATCCACCCTGAGATGAGTGCTTAATGTGAATGACCCAAAACTGTTTGTAGAAGAATATGAACTTTTACTTAAAGACATTTATAGCAATCATCTTTTGTCAAATGGTAGTGACATAGCTCTAACTTAATTACTCTTCTGTATTTTTAAAGGCAAGGGGGTGTGTCCATAATCCTGTGCAACACATCAAAGTCCGGATAATAAGGTAAGGAAGCTATCAGGCAATTAATTTCACATGAGCTGGATCTGCTTCCAGTTTGAATTATGATTTCTGGTGATATGTTAGGTGTTCTTGTGCCCTTTGGACTCGGACAGACACACAGCCACACACACACACACACACACACACATACACACACACAGACACACACATATGTGTTCCAGATAAAACTTATGAGAATATTTGTTTTCTTACCAAAAAGACCCTTATTACTGAGGGGAAAATCATTGCTGAGAGATTAGCAGCTTGATTATTGAATTACTATGAGGCAGCAAAGCATTGTGATTAAGAGCAGTGTTTTGGATTTTATTACCTCCTGGCTGTAATAGGGGCAAATTATTTCACCTCTCTGTGCCTCAACTTCCTCTGCTATAAAATAGAAATAATCATAGTACCTACTTCATATATTGCTAAGATTTGTAAAATGCTTAGTACAATGTCTGAGTCTCAGCAAGTGCTACATATGTTTTTGTCATTCCCTGCCATGAGAATTACCAATAATTTGGCTCCAAATCTCCTGTCTGGTTGGCAGTGGTATTGCTGTCATTGTTGTCATGATCAGTGTGACAAGTCCTTGGACTGTTTTCCCTCAACGTCACTCACAGAGAGTTGGGTATTGCCTGATATCTGCATTGCCACAGAATTTAATTCTTTGAGAACAACATTGTAAAACAAGACTTAATTAAGAGGATCTGGTTTTGCATTAGGACACCCACATGTACCAGATTTTTCTTTCCTCCAAATGTTTGTAGATGATGATGTGGTCATGAACAGAGATGAGAGAAATGTTTCTACCTACTCCCTAAACCTCAGCTCTTCCGAATGTGTCTCAACTAAAGTGACATTGCCTCTTCTTGAGGTTTTATTGCGCCACATCCAATCTTTCCTCTCAAATTGTTAGACCCAAATTGTCTTCTAACTCTTAGTGATGTAATTGGAATTAGTTGTACTATACAAATGTTTAATTTTTAATAGCAAAATAGATGTTCATCTTCTGGAATTGGGTTGTAATCCAATAGAGGCATTTTCTAATCTTACTTTAAGTTTGTATTTATCTTTTTTTTTTTTTTTGCTTTTTCACATATGATGAGAAAACAAAAATGATCTGGATTACTATTTATTTTTAAAATTCAGGGCTGGCAAAGTGACTCATAGCAACAAAAATGAAACAAAGCTGAAAGTAAATATGTTATTTTATTTAATTCAAGAAATTAAAGAGAGTATTTGTTGCATAGTATGGCTTATTGCCAGAGCAGTTGCTGAGAAAATAGTTATAAGTATATTAAAAATGACATTTACAGAAATAACTATCAAATTATTTGTGGAATACATTTCAAAATGAAATTTTCATTCCCAACCCCAATATCAAAGGCCATTCTTAATATTGCTTAGGATACTAATTATGCAAAGTAGGTTGAAGATGACATAATCAGAAATAAATTGCCAATTCATATGGAAACTACTTGCTCAGATTGAAACTAATTGCTGAAATACTGCTTGCTTAAAAATTCAGAGACAACATTGGAGGTTCATAGAAGTTTTTAAATCCTTACACTTTGCTCAAATCATTTCCAAGATAAAAGCAATTGCATTACATTTTGTCACATTATAAAACAAGACATACTCTCTATTGACTTACATGGAAAATTACCAGAATGTCCAATTCAAATTCTTTTGTGTATAAATATCCTCTCATTCAACTCTGAAGACAGAGAGTCCTAAATAGAGAAGTGATGTGCAGAATAAGCAGTACCCAACTGAGATAAAACTAACTGGTCAGCACTCATTTATCTGGAAATGAAAGGGAATAAAAACTGTACGGTTACATGTTTTACTCCCTGTGCTGGTTTGAAAGGATTTATGTACCCTAGAAAAACTATGTTTTAATCCTAATCAATCTTGTGGGAGCAACGGTTTCTTCTAATCCCTATTCAGCACTATAGGTTGGAAACTTGATTAGGTTATCTCCACGGAGATGTGACTCAATCAATTATGGGTATTAAACTTGATTAGATGGAGACAGGTCTCCACCCATTCTATGTGGGTCTTGATTAGTTTACTGGAATCGTATGAAAGAGAGACATTTTGGAGAAGGCTTCAGAATGACAGGAGAATGAGAACGACGGGAGAGCAACAGAGAAGTCATGTGAACGATGAGAGAACCACAGAGTCCACCAGCCAGTAATCTTTGGAGATGAAGAAGGAGAATGATCCTAGGGAACACCATGAAGTAAGAGACCTAGAGAGGATACTAGAAGACGTCACCATGTTCACCATGTACCCTTCCAGCTGAGAGAGAAACCCTGAACCTCATTGGCCTTCTTGAATCAAGGTATCTTTCTGTGGATGCCTTAGATTGGACATTTCTATAGACTTGCTTTAATTGGGACATTTTCATGGCCTTAGAACCGTAAACTAGCAACTTATTAAAGTCCCCCTTTTTAAGCCATTCTGTTTCTGGTATATCACATTCCAGCAGCTAGCAAACTAGAATACTCCCTTAAAACTCATTGATAAGAATATGCCCCAAAGACATGGTCAGGATCATAAGCAACATATATATATAATATACACATATACTGTCTTACTTACACATTCAAACGTAGTATGATCTTCTCTTTCTATTAATGCAGCACACTGCATTCTGGAGATACATCATTGAAGCCATCAAAGGCCCTACTTCCATGGAGCTTACGTTATAGTAAGGGAAACAAACAATAAATAACAAATACATATTTTTCTATGATATAGTTTATTAAGTTGTTTGAAGACTTACCCTTTACAATTGAAATGATGAATTATGAATTATTGCACTTGAAATTATTAGCTTTGCATTATGAAAATGTGAATTTGACGGTTTCACCAAATTTGTAAATTTGGCACCTATTTTAAAGTCTGTCTCTTCGGGGATTATTACAACAATAACGAAGTGGTAGCTAATGCTAGGTTGGGTTGGCAGTTTAAGTTAAAACAAACCACCATGGATGTTCTTGAGAGTTCATTTTTATCACACTGTAGTCCTTTCTACTAGTGGCAAATGCAAATATCTGCTTTCTTCTGGACCTTCTCTATCACACTATTCCATACCACTGTGCCAATGTAGAATAGATAAATATAGGAGTCCAATAAAGCACTAAATTAATACAAGTTCAACTACTATTTTCCTGTAACAAAACAGAAGAACCTAAGCTATTCCTAGGTTGAGGGAAGACTTTTTTCATGAAAGGGCCAAGGATCTAGGTCATTTCATACAAGGGTCTCCTTATCCTCTATACATTTTTTTTCTTATAGCTTTTCTGACAAGCTCCCCAAAGTTTCCATCCTAGCTTCCCCAAACCTACAGAATATTGTCAAATGATTTGGGAATTCAAGACAACAACTGAAAATTTCAATTACTTATGGAAGATCACTTGATCTTTATATAAAAAGAATGATACAATTCTGAAATTCTTGTGGGCAGGCTCTCCATCTGCCAATACACTGACAGCCTCTGTCAAGATTCTTAGTTGCAAATAAGAGAAATCAACTCTGGCTTTTTTATGGAGAAAAAAAATTTATTAAAAGATATTGTCATCCATCCAGAGAATATGGCTTGGAGACCTCATAGCCAGAAAAATGCCCCAGATCTTGCTGGAACTGGTCCTGAGAAGTCACCTCCACTGCCACTCTGGGCCAAGATACCATGACTTAAACCACCTCCACCACCCACACAGCACAAGACACTTGTGCTAAAACCACAGACACTGATAGCTCTTCAAACCATGTGCATCTACCACCGTGGCTACCACTTTCTTCAGAATGGGTCTTCCATAGATCTTGCTTCTGTGAGCTTTGTAGAATTCTGGCCCTGGCTGCAAAGGAGGCTAGGCTAGTGAGTAACTGACATTTCCAGCTGTGTGTGCAGAGGCAGGCTCCACCTCAACAGGTAAGAGCTCCTGACAATGTAAGTGTGGTTAGATGCAATGACATATATCTTCTTTACTGGCTGTATTAGTTAGAGCTCTCTAGAGAAACAAAATCAACAGGGAACACTCGCAAACATAAAATTTATAAAAGTGTCTCATGTGACCGCGGGAACGCAGAGTCCAAAATCCGCAGAATAGGTTGTGAGGCCGATAATTCCAATGGAGGGTCTGGACGAACGCCACAGGAGAGGCTCACCAGCTGAAACAGGAAGAGTCTATCTCTTCTGAATCCTCCTTATAAAGCTTTCAGTGATTAGATTAAGCATCACTCATTGCAGAAGACATGGCCCTTTGGCTGATTACAAATGGAATCAGCTGTGGATGCAGCTGACATGATCATGATTTAATTCTATGAAATGTCCTCATCACAACAGACAAGCCAGCACTTGCCCAACCACCACTTGGCCAAGTTGACACATGAACCCGACCATGACAGTCCACCCCTTATCAACTTGGCAACTATACATACCACCTTAAACCATACCTAATTTCTAAATAAAAAACAATAAAACACACATTTTTTTCTTTCACCTAACAATACTGCATATAACTGAAAACACATTAAATCTCTCCAGAATAGGGTGCAAATCCTTGGGTAATATTCATTCTTAAACTTGATATCTTACAACTTCAATAGTATAACATGAACAAAACAGCATTACATTCCTCTTTTCTATAACTGATCATGTGGTTGAAGTTTGTATTTATCACTACCTTCTTCCACTACCCATTCCATGTTCCCTTTACCCTCAGCAAGCACTTCAGCTGGCCTTGGTTCTTTGCTGGTGGGGTGACCCAAACCTTCATTCCTGAAATTTCAGAGCCATTGGTAGTCCTGCCTGGATTGCGTTGTTGCAGTTTTCCATTGATTTTAATCACAGGGCATGATAGTACTAAAAGACACCCTAGGGGATCGCCTATATTCCAAGAAAACTCTTCTTTACCTCCATTATGTAGTTACAGTCCTACTTCCTTCTGATCATCAGGGTCAATCACCCCAGACAATAATGTAATCCCCTTCTTGGCTTGTTGATCCAGTGGCATAAGTAGCCCAAAGTGACCAGGTGGCATACTTAACTTCCAGTTCAATGGAATCATTGTTGTTTCTCCTGGAGAAAGCACTCCCTGTTTTGGAACTAAAACCTGTAGACCAGCAGAGCTCAGGGTTGCAGGGACAGGAAGCAAAAATTTTCCTAGTGGATCATTAGGGGTAATAGTGAGTGGTACCACTTCCATTTCCACCCCGTGATTCCTGGACCCATGGATCCTGGCTATGGGAAAAATAACACCATACAGCGGATGCGGATTCAGAGCATATACAGTTTCCTGGAGAACGTTACCCCAGCCTTTCAAGGTATTACCACCTAGTTGGCACCATAATTGAGTTTTCAAAAGGCCATTCCACTGTTCTATCAATCCAGCTGCTTCTGGATGATGGGGAACATGGTAAGACCAGAGAATTCCATGAGCATGTGCCCATTCCCGCACTTGATTTGCTGTGAAGTGTGTCCATGACAATGGATAAGGCATTCTGTAAGCCCACGGGTGGTAGTTTTGGCAGAAGCATTGCGTGCAGGGAAAGCAAACCCGTATCCAGAGTATGTGTCTGTTCCAGTTAGAACAAATTGCTGCCTCTTCCATGAAGGGAGTGGTCCAATGTAATCAAGCTGCCACCATGTAGCTGGCTGGTCACCTTGGAGAATGGTGCCATATTGGGGGCTGAGTGTGGGTCTCTGCTGCTGGCAGATTGGGCACTCAGCAGTGGCTGTAGCCAGGTCAGCCTTGGTAAGTGGAAGTCCATGTTGCTGAGCCCATGCATAACCTCCATCCCTACCACCATGACCACTTTGTTCATGAGCCTATTGGGCAATGACAGGAGTTGCTGGGGAAAGAGGCTGACTGGCATTCACAGAACAGGTCATCTTATCCACTTGATTATTAAAATCTTCCTCTGCTGAAGTCACCCTCTGGTGTGCATTCACAGCCTGGACCTGTCGCAGAGCCTCATCTTGTTCAGGTCCCCACTCAAAATTAGCAGCTTTTCTGGTCACTAGATAAATGGGCCAGAGTAGCACACCCAAATGAGGAATATGTTGTCACCAAAATCCAAAAAAACCAACTAGGTGTTGTGCCTCTTTTTTGGTCATAGGAGGGGCCAGATGCAGCAACTTATCCTTCACCTTAGAAGGGGTATCTTGACATGCCCCACACCACTGGACACCTAGAAATTTCACTGAGGTGGAAGGCCCCTGTATTTTTATTGGATTTATCTCCTATCCTCTGACACGCAAATGTCTTACCAGTAAATCTACAGTAGGTGTTACTTCTTGCTCACTAGGTCCAATCAACATGATATCATCAATATAATGGACCAGTGTGATGTCTCATGGAAGGGAGAAATGATCAAGTTCCCTGCAAACAAGATTATGACATAGGACTGGAGAGTTGACATACCCCTGGGGTAGGACAGTGAAAGAATATTGCTGACCTTGCCAGCTGAAAGCAAACTGTTTTTGGTGGTCCTTACTAATAGCTATTGAGAAAAAAGCATTTGCAAGATCAATAGCTGCATACCAGGTACCAGGGGATGTATTGATTTGCTCAAGCAATGATACCACATCTGGAACAGCAGCTGCAATTGGAGTTACCACCTGGTTGAGCTTACAATAATCCACTGTCAACCTCCAAGACCCATCTGTTTTTTACACAGGCCAAATAGAAGAGTTGAATGGGGATGTGGTGGGAATCACCACCTCTGCATTCTTCAAGTTCTTAAGAGTGACAGTAATCTCTGCAATCCCTCCAGGAATCTGGTATTGCTTCTGATTTACTATTTTGCTCAGTAGGGGAAGTTCTAGTGGCTTCCACTTGGTGTTTCCTACCATAATAGCCCTCACTGCACGAGTCAGAGAACCAGTGTGGGGATTCTGCCAGTTGCTCAGTATGTCTATACCAATTATACATTCTGGAACTGGGGAAATAACAACAGAGTGGATCTGGGGGCCCACTGGACCCACTGTGAGATGGACCTGAGCTAAAACTCCATTGATCACCTGGCCTCCATAAGCCCCCACTCTGACTGGTGGTCCAGAGTGACATGTTGGGTCCCTGGAATTAATGTCACTTCTGAACCAGTGTCTAATAATCCCCCAAATATCTGATCATTTCCTTTTCCCCAATGCACAGTTACCCTGGTAAAAGGCTGTCGGTCTCCTTGGGGAAGGCTTGGAGGAAGATTAACAGTATAAATTTGTGGCAGTGTAACAGGGTTCTCCCCCAAAGGGACCTGGCCTCCCTTTCATTCAAGGGGCTCTGGGTCTGTAAACTGTTTCATGTCTGGAAACTGATTAAGGGGCCGTGACTCTGTGTTTTTGTAATTCAGGTTATACTTCTGTTCACTTGACCTAGAACTCTTTTGTTTATATAGCTCAAACAAGAATTTGGTAGACTGCCCTTCTATTGTATTTCTAGGTACCCCATGATTTATTAGCCAATGCCACAAATCTCTGCGTGTCATATAATTTTGATGCCTGCTTTGAGTTTGCTGTCTATTATAATAGCCACATCTACCCTGTCTTTGGTGATTAAGTGCTGCCACCTGGCTTCTACCAACTCAGGATCCTGTCATCCCCATTGTGTTTAAGGATTCCAGCTCAGTGGCATTGGTTCCTACAGTAATATCTGACCTACAGAGAAGTGTAACCACAGAGCTCTTTAGTGATGATGGTGCTAGTCTCACAAATTTATTTCTCACTGTTCTGGTAAAAGGTGCATCCTCTGGACATTCCTGGCATGTAAAAGCAGGCTTTGCATGATAAATCCACTCTAACATTCCAATTTCTCTAAGCCTCTGGATCCCCTCTACATTATACCAGGGCAGTTCTGGCATTTCAACCTCAGGTAATGTCGGCCACCTTTTGATCCATGTTTCAAACCAACCATCCAAACAAACTGATAATACCTTTTCTGACTGCTCGAGCTATAACATTGAATGCAGAATCTCTGCTTAGTGGGCCCATATCAATAAATTCAGCCTGATCCAGCCTTATATTCCTCCCACTATTATCCCACACCCTTAAAATCCGTTGCCACACATATTCCCCTGATTTCTATCTATATAAATTGGAAAACTCACACAGTTCTTTTGAAATATAATGTACCTCCTCATGTGTGATACTTTGTACTTCACCTTTTTAGGGGCCTGTTGGGACTTTAGTTACAGGTCTGGAGGAAATGAGGGGTGGTGGCGGTGGCTCATGAAAAGAATTAGAAATATCTTCCAAGCCATTTGCTTCAGGGCCTTCGTTTGCAGTTTCATCTGGTGAAACAGGATTAATCACTGTAGGGCTAATCCCTTCAGGAGGAGGTTGGGTGGCCAACTCCTCAAGGCAGGCTGGAAGTGGGGCGGTTATGTCCTCAGGGCAAACTATTACAGGGTTATCTAGAGAAGACTCAGCATGATCTAGGGTTTCAACCTCACCCCTGACATCATTATCAATCCATATGTCACCATCCCATTTTTCAGGGTCCCACTCCTTTCTAATCAATGCCCTCACTTTAACGGCAGACACCATGCAAGATTGAGATTTCAGTTTACATTGTAAAGTTGCTACTCTAACAATAAGATTCTGGTCTGATTTTCAGAGATCTCAAATCTACGGCTACAGGAAATAAGATTTTCCTTCAGGATGCTCATAGAAACGTCTACATCTTTCAGACGGCACTTAAGCTTCTCATTTGAAGCCTTAAGCCCATCCCTTTCACCCCTTAATGTAGACAGTATATCTAACAACAACCGACCAACATCTCTATACCTCTTATTTCTACAAAACTCTATAAAGGTGTCAAAAACATTATCCCCCTGAGCTTGGCTTCATACAAGCGAAGGATTAAGAGAATCACATGATATTTTGACTATGTCTTTTGCCAACTCACTCCATGGATTGGGAGTGTCATTCTGATTATGGGAATCAGAGTCTTTAGTGTCTTTGAGTCCAGTCAGAGTAGAAAACCATTTATAAAAACCCATTTTTAAGATTCTATTTCTTAACCATTCCTGGCACCAAGATGTATTAGTTAGGGTTCTCTAGAGGAAAAGAATCAACAGGGAACACTCGCAAATACAAAATTTATAAAAGTGTCTCACGTGACTGTGGGAACGCAGAGTCCAAAATCCGCAGAGTAGGCTGTGAAGCCAACGATTCCGATGGAGGGTCTGGACGAACTCCACAGGAGAGACTCACCAGCCGAAACAGGAAGAGCCTGTCTCTTCTGAATTCTCCTTATAAGGCTTTCAGTGATTAGATTAAGCATCACTCATTGCAGAAGACACGCCCCTTTCACTGATTACAAATGGAATCAGCTGTGGATGCAGCTGACATGATCATGATTTAATTCTATGAAATGTCCTCATCACAACAGACAAGCCAGCACTTGCCCAACCACCACTTGGCCAAGTTGACACATGAACCTGACCATGACACTGATTAAACTGGAAAGTGATGAACAAGTACATGAGTTAGGAATTGGGTTCGAGGCTTTGGCTCTTTTTATTATGTAACATAGCAAAATGATCCAAGTGTTAGCAGAGGGCAACTGCTCTTCCCCCCGCCCACCCCACAGAGTAGCCAAACACAATTAATTGCTATAGCGGTATCGTATACTTGTCGAGATCAATGTCTTGACCCCCATGGTGCCCAATGCCTGGCATGCTTTCTGCCTCTTGACACCTGCATGACCCAACCAAATACCACTAAATGTCACTTCCCCCAAGATGCTTAGAAATCGATTCGCATAGATTAATTATGGCTTAAATTCCTCACAGGAGATCTCACTTTACTCTCAAGATTCCCTGCTCAGCTATTGCCTTTGGCACTTACCTGCCTTGCAGTGTGGTGACTTGTAAACACACCCAATTTTCAATGGAAATTTCAGAACTTCCTTCCAGGAGGACAGAAGGCAGTGATCAAAGTAGTGTGGGAGTTTAGGGATTGGGGCTGTGTTTGCTTCACACATTACTTAAGACATAATAAATGTCTATTCCATAATAAAGATGGGGACGTTTGATGGAGATTATGTGAGAGCGAAATGTGCTCCTCTTCCCTAATAGCCACTTTGCAACTCTGCTGCCTTTTATGTGGTGCTTCAGAACACAGGCTCTGCAACCATCAGATCTGGGTTTGACTCTAACTCCCTGCTCTGCCCCTTCCTAGTTGTGTGGTGTTGTAGCGTTGTCATGTTGTGAAGTTGTGAAAACCAACTGTGTTAATATCTCAAAGGTGCTAACAATGGGCCTGGAACCCCATAAGTCTTATGTTATTTATTATCATCATGATCTTCTACAGGGAAGAACCCTTGGTTTTCTTTTGCATTCACCTCTGCCCAGGCCCTTTCCAAGGGCTTTGGGCTTTGCTTAAGGGAGAGGCTCATCAAGTTTGTTGGCATCTGGAGGATATCCAGATATCAACGTATCCAGATGCCAACAAATTTCAATTCAACAGACTTAAATTGAAGGAGCGGGTAAGGTTTGCAGGAGGCAGAGTGATATATTGTGGTAAAAAATCTTATTGTAGCAGCAAAAATCCTGAGACAATTCAAGTCAGGACATGGGTCGAGGGCAGACTTTCCTAGACCTCAAAGGTGAAAGGATTTGGGGGTGAAGTAGAGCAGGGAAAGAACTCAGACTAACTATTTGCAGTAAGGCCAATTAAGTGATCTTGGAAGAAAAATAAGTGTTCACCTCAGTCTGTAGAACTTATTTGTTTGAAACCAACATTTTGAAGAGATATTTCATAGAGAATACTTCATTTTCCCACCAAAAAAATCCATAGTCAACAGTATTCCTTTCTGTAAATGCTGTTGTTTATTGTATACATCTTTCATGTGCAGATTTGATTCAGTAGGTCAGGATGGGCCTGAGATTCTTTTTTTTTTTAATTTAATAAACAAACATACAAATATTCTTGATATCAAACATTCTATATATGGTGTACAATCAGTGGCTCACAATATCATCACATAGTTATGTATTCATCACCATGATAATTTTTTGAACATTTGCATCTCTCTAGCAAAAGAAATAAAAAAGAAAAAAACTCATACATGCCATACCACTTACCCCTTCCTCTAATTGACCACTAGTATTTCAATCTACTCAATTTATTTTAACCTTTGTTTCCCCTATTATTTATTTTATTTTTTATCCATATTTTTTCACTCATCTGTCCATACCCTAGATAAAAGGAGCACCAGACACAAGGTTTTCCCAATCATACAATCACATTGTAAAAGTTATATCATTATGCAATAGTCTTCAAGAATCATGGCTACTGGACAACAGCTCAACAGTCTCAGGTACTTCCCTTCAGCTACTCCAATACACCATAAACTAAAAAGGGGTTTCTATATAATGCATAAGAGTAACCTTCAGGATAACCTCTCGACTCTGTTTGAAATCTCTTAGCCACTAATACTTTATTTTGTCTCATTTCTCTCTTCCCCTTTTGGCCAAGAATGCTTTCTCACTCCCATGATGCCAGGTTCTGGATCATCCTGGGAGTTCTTTCCCACATTGCCAGGGAGATTTACACCCCTGGGAGTCATATCTCATGTAGGGGAGAAGGTAGTGAGTTCACTGGCCAAGTTGGCTTAGAAAGAGAGAGAGAGGCCACATCTGAGCAACAAAAGAGGTTCTAGGGATAACTCCTAAGCATAATTATAAGTAGGCTTAGCCTATCTTTTGCAGGAATAAGTTTCATAGGGGTTAACCCTAAAATTGAGGGCTCAGCCTATGGATTTGGTTGTCCCCACTGTTTAAGAGAATATCAGAAATTCTCCAAATAGGGAAATTGAATATTTCTTCCTTTCTCCCCAGTTCCCCAAGGGGACTTTGCAAGTACTTCTTTATTAACTGCCCAGATTACTCTGGGATATATCATAGTATCACACTAACTTGGACAAACCAACAAGATCTCATACGCTGTTCAAGATTCCATGTACTTATAGGTTCGACTAAACTGACCAAACAAGTTAAATTAGGAAATCCACTACCCAAAATATAAATTTTGCACCAACTAAACATCTCTCCCTTTGGTCTCAAACAGAAGTTGAAGTTTTAAAATATGAACAATGTCATCCTTTACCCTGTATTCTGATCTACCCCAGAACCATCCAGATCAACTTCATTCATATCTGTAGTCAAAGTCTAATCCCTTTTTCAACTTTGTAAATAGTTCCTATATGGTGTATTGCTGACTTTCATAGCTTCAGAGCTCTAACTCTGAGTCTCAGGTGTCACATAAATATCTGAGCTTTCTGGGAACAACTAGGTTACATACAAATAGCTCAGAATCTCAGAATATAGAAATAACAATTACAATTCCTGAGTATATGTGAATGGCTGAGTATATGTTGTAAGAGCTTATAACCTAGGACCTTTTACAATAATCCCCAACTTGATAACCCATGCTTTCAACTTCAGTTCACCGAGTTTTCATATTATTTTTAGTCCATATGAGTGAGGTATGATTTTTGTCTCTTTGTTTCTGACATTTCATTCAATATGCAGTCCTTAAAGTTCATTCACCTAGTTGCATGCCTCACAACTTCATTTATTCTTGCAGTGCTCAGTAATCTTTGTATGTATACACCACAATTCTCCCTTCCATTCCTCAGTCATTGTACCCTTAGGCAACCTCTATCCACTGTGAAATTCTGCATTTCTAATAATCCTCCAGGTGATGCTACTGGTCCATGGACCACACATTCAGCAGCCAGGAGATGCAACATGGATGTGGGAGATTGAATTATATACCCCAACAAAGATGTGTTCTTAATGTTAATCCACATTCCTTTGGGTATGAACTTACTTGTAAATAGGAGCTCTGGAAATGTTATTATTAGTTAAAGTATGGCCAATTGAATCAGGGTGAGGTTTAATCCATACTATAGGAGGCTTTATAAAAGAAAAGAGCCCAGAAGCCAGAAGTAAGAGAAAGCTAGAAGCTGGAAGTTAGCAGAAAGTGAAGGAGTAGACATTGAAGGAGACTACGGACTTCATAGAGACCAAGGACATGGCTATGTGATGGAAAGAAGAGGTGAAAGCCAAGGAACCTCAAGGATTGCAGCAAGCTGGGACCAGAACCCTCCAGACTTTGGGTTAGAAAGCATGGTCTTTCTTTCCAACTGTAAGCCAATAAATTCCTGTTGTTTAAGCCAACCAGTGTGTGACATTTGTCACAGTAGACTGGCAAACTAAGACAATCGGTGAAGAGAAAACGTCATATAACTTTTTCCCAATCATGGCAAAATAAAGATGCACATACCTAGGAAAGCCCATTGAAATTTGGATTGTTTCAGCATATGTGTTGTTGTGGTAGGATTTCACCACAATGTATCTGTGCTGGTTTGAAATGACGCATATACCCTAGAAAAGCCATGTTTTAATCCTAATCCCATTTTGTAAAAGCAGCCGCTTTTTCTAATCCCTATTCAGTATTGCATGTTTGAAACTGTAATTAGGTCATCTCCCTGGAGATGTGACTTAATCAAGAGTGGTTGTTAGGCTGGATTAGGTAGAGACTTGTCTCCACTCATTTGGGTGGGTCTTGATTAGTTTCTGGAGTTCTATAAAAGAAGAAACATTTTGGAGAATGAAGGAGATTCAGACAGAGCAGAGGATGCTGCAGCATGACGAAGGAGAGAGTCAACTAGCCTGTATTTTGGAGATGAAGGAAAACACCTTCTGGGGAGTTTCATGGAACCAGAAGCCAGGAGAGAAAGCTAGCAGATGACACTGTGTTTGTCAGGTGCCCTTCCAGTCAAGAGAGAAATGCTGACAGTATTCACCGTGTGCCTTCTCACTTGAGAGAGAAACCCTAAACTTCATCAGCCTTCTTGAATCAAGGTATCTTTCCCTGGATGCCTGTGATTGAACATTTCTATAGACTTGTTTAATTTTCTAGGCCTTAGAACTGTACATTTGCAACTTATTAAATTCCCCTTTTTAAAAGCCATTCGTTTCTGGTATATTGCATTCCAACATCTAGCAAACTAGAACAGTATCCCCTTCTTCTCTCCCAGCAATGGAGGGTCCAACAAGGGCATTTTGTGGCCATTATGACAGTGTAGAAAGGCTAAAAAAATTGTCCAGAACCTTGAGGTGAATTAATCTCAATAAGACTCAAGCAAGTTCTGGGTCAAGATGGCGGCTTAACAACATGCGCATTTTAGTTCGTCCTCCAGAACAACTACTAAATAACCAGAAACAGTACAGAACAGCTCCTGGGGCCATGTCAGTGACCAGACACACAGCATATCCCAGTCTGGACCAACTGGACCGGCTGCGGGCACCCCCCACAACCGTGAGTTCCCAAAGCTGCGGCAGCCAGCACCCCTCCCCCACAGGCCGCTTCCCAAGGGGAAAGGAAAGGACTTTACCAGCAGCAGGGACTGGGCACAATCAAACGCCAATTGTGGAATTAATTAACAAATTCTGACTACTAAAAATAGGCCCCCAGCTTAGGTGAACCTGATCAAAGCGGAGGTTGCTCATTTTTGCCCCGGCATCAAGGGGGCAGGACTGACAGAAAAAGGGGGGAAAAAAAGAAGGAAACAGAGGTTTTTGTGGCTGTGTATCTACAAAGGCTGGACTGCCTCTGGATACAGTGGCAGGACTTTTCAGGCAACTGCCCCAGGCACAGGCAGAAGTGAGCTCTTTTGGGGGCTTATCTAGAGCCTGTGCCTTCCCCAGGGGAGGGGTGAAGCCCCACCCAGGTGGAATCCCTTCATCAAGGAATTCAGACACCAGGGCTTGGTAATTTGAAGCCATTAAAACCAGCCTACAGCCTCTTCTCTGTCTCCAACATGCCCCCAGCCAAAGTTAAAGGTACTGCATCATCTTATGCTGGTGGGACCTGCAGTCAGACAAGTGCCACATAATGAGCAGGATAAGAAAAACAGAGTCCAGAGACTTCACAGGAAAGTCTTTCAACCTGCTGGGTCTCACCCTCAGGGAAAACCGACGCAGGTGACTCTTTCCTCCTGATAGGAGGCCAGTTTGGTCTGGGAAAATCTGGCTGGAGTCTATAATATCTAAGTAGACCCTCCTAAGTGTGTGTGGGGGAAGGCACCACACAAGCAGGGCAAGAAACAAGAAAACAAGAACTGAAAAATTCTCCTCTGTTAAACAAAACTTAAGCTAAAGGTCCAGATAAAGCTGAACGGAATGTCAAAGAACAGGTAGACAACAAATTCATCCAGCAAGAAAACCCTAGATAAAAGAAGTGAAAGCAATCTCCAGAATAAACTAATTAAGGTAATTAAATGCCTAGACGCCAGCAAAAAATAACAAATCACACTAAGAAAATTGAAGATATGGCCCAGTCAAAGGAACAAACCAACAATTCAAATGACATACAGGAGCTGAAACAATTAATTCAGAATATACGAACAGACATGGAAAACCTCATCAAAAACCAAATCAATGAATTGAGGGAGGATATAAAGAAGGCAAGGAAAGAACAAAAAGAAGAAAACGAAAGTCTGAAAAAACAAATCACAGAACTTATGGGAATGAAAGACACAGTAGAAGAGATGAAAAAAACAATGGAAACCTACAATGGTAGATTTAGAGAGACAGAACATAGGATTTCTGAACTGGAGGACGGAACATCTGAAATCCGACAAGAAGCAAAAACTATAGGGAAAAAAATGGAAAAATATGAGCAGGGACTCAGGGAATTGAAAGACAATATGAAGTGCACGAATATACGTGTTGTGGGTGTCCCAGAAGGAGAAAAGAAGGGAAAAGGAGAAGAAAAACTAATGGAGGAAATTATCACTGAAAATTTCCCAACTCTTATGAAAGACTTAAAATTACAGATCCAAGAAGTTCAGCGTACTACAAAAAGAATAGATCCAAATAGACATACTACAAGACATTTAATAATCAGAATGTCAGAGGTCAAAGAGAAAGAGAGGATCTTGAAAGCAGCAAGAGAAAAGCAATCCATCACATACAAGGGAAGCTCAATAAGACTATGTGCAGATCTCTCAGCAGAAACCATGGAGGCAAGAAGACAGTGGGATAATATATTTAAATTATTAAAAGAGAAAAACTGCCAACCAAGAATTCTATATCCAGCAAAACTGTCCTTCAAAAATGAGGGAGAAATTAAAATTTTTTCAGACAAAACATCACTGAGAGAATTTGTGACCAAGAGACCAGCTCTGCAAGAAATACTAAAGGGAACACTAGAGACAGATACGAAGACAGAAGAGAGAGGTGTGGAGAAGAGTGTAGAAAGGAAGACTATGAGTAAAGGTAAAAAGAAGGAAAATCAGATATGACATATAAAATCCAGAAGGCAAAATAGTAGAAGAAAGTATTACCCATGCAGTAATAACACTGAATGTTAATGGATTAAACTCTCCAATCAAAAGACATAGTCTGGAAGAATGGATTAAAAAACAGGACCCATCTATATGCTGTCTCTACTCAAAGGACACGAGGCCAAGGATACAAATGGACATTTACACACCAATATTTATAGCAGCATTATTTACAATTACCAAGAGATGGAAATAGCCAAAATGTCCATCAACAGACAGTTGGCTAAACAAACTGTGACATTTACATAAGATGGAATATTATGCAGCTGTAAGACAGAATAAAGTTATGAAGTATATAACAACATGAATGGACCTTAAGGACATTATGCTGAGTGTGATTAGCCAGAAACAAAAGGACAAATACTGTATGGTCTCACTGATATGAACTGACAGTAGTGAATAAACTTGGAATATTTCCTTGGTAACAGAGACCATCAGGAGATAGAAATAGTGTAAGATATTGGGTAATTGGAGCTGAAGGGATGCAGATTGTGCAACAGGACTGTATATAAAAACTCAGAAATGGACAGCACAATATTACCTAACTGTAATACAATTATGTTAAAACACTGAATGAAGCTGCATATGAGAATGATAGAGGGAGGAGGGCTGGGGCATAAATGAAAGCACAAAGAAAGATAGACGATAAAGATTGAGATGGTGTAATCTAGGAATGCCTAGAGTGTATAATGATAGTGACTAAATATACAAATTTAAAAAATGTTTTTGCATGAGGAAGAACAAAAGAATGTCATTACTGCCGTGTGCTGAAAATAGATGGTACTTAATAGTTTAAAATTTCAACTAATGTGTGAGACCAAAGCAAAAAAATGTTTATTTGGTACAAATCTATACTTTGACTAGTGCATCTCCTAATATAACTCATGTAGATAGTTGATTGAACACCTTAAGCACATGGAACTTTGTGTAGGACATGAGATTTTGTTGGTTTGTCCAGGTGATGTCCTGATGAATCCCAGAGCGATTTGATCAGTGAGTGGAAAAGTATTTGCAAAGTCCCCTTCGGGGAATGGTGAGAACAGGGGAAAACTCAACTTCCCCAAGTTGAATTCTTGGTATTCTCACAAGCAGTGTGGACAACCAAAGCTATAGGCTGAGCCCCCAGTCTTGGGGGTTGTTCATATGAAACTTAACCCCACAAGGGATAGGTCAAGCCTACTTAAAATTAAGCCTAAGAGTCACCCCCAAGAGAACCTCTTTTGTTACTCAGATGTGGCCTCTCCCTCCAGCCAACACAGCAAACAGACTCACCACCCTCCCCCTGTCTACATGGGACATGACTACCAGGGGTGTGGATCTTCCTGGCAGCATGGGACAGAAATCCCAGAATGAGCTGAGATTCAGCATCAAGGGATTGAAAAAAACCTCTAGAACGAGCTGAGACCCAGCATCAAGGGATTGAGAAAACCTTCTCGACCAAAAGGGAGAAGAGTGAAATGAGACAAAGTGTCAATGGCTGAGAGATTCCAAACAGAGTTGAGAGGTTATCCTGGAGGTTATTCTTACACATTAAGTAGATATCACCTTGTTATCCAAGATGTAATGGAGAGGCTGGAGGGAAGGCCTGAAAATGTAGAGCTGTGCTCCAGTATCCATGTTTCTTGATGATGATTGTATAGTGATATAGCTTTCACAGTGTGACTGTGTGATTGTGAAAACCTTGTGTCTGATGCTCCTTTTATCTACCTTGTCAACAGATGAGTAGAACATATGGAATAAAAATAAATAATAGGGGGAACAAATATTAAAATAGATTTAGTTTGAAATGCTAGTGATCAATGAAAGGGATCAGTAAGGGGTATGGCATTTAAAATTTTTTTCTTTGTTATATTTTTCTGTCGTCTTTTTATTTCTGTTTCTGAATTGATGCTAATGTTCTGGGAAATGATCATGATGATGAATATGCAACTATGTGATGATATTGTGAATTGCTGAGTGTATGTGTTGGGAATGTTTGTGTTTCTTGTAATTTTTTTTAATTAATAAAAAATTAAAATAAATAAAATAAGACTCAAGCACTTCAACAAGGGGAAACAATCTGAAGGTTCAAATTAGGTGATTCTTACAAAATAAAAGGATATTGAGGGTGGGCCACAGTGACTCAGCAGGTAGAGTTCTCGCCTGCCATGCCAGACACTTGGGTTCGATTCCCAGTGCCTACCCATGAGGGAAAAAAAAAAGGATATTGGATATAAAAGGGTTGTTGTATTTCTTAGAGTCTACCACAGATTCCTGCATCGGAGTCCTCTGGTATGTATGTAGCAATGCTGACTTCTGAGCCTTATCCTAGATGTAGTGAATCACAAGCTCTGAGGTGGGGTAGAGGTGGGGAGGCTGGCAATCTGCATATTTAATTAATAAACGCATTCCAAGCAATTCTTAAGCATATTAAAATTCAAGAAGCATGGGTTTAGAGACTTTGAGGTCGCTTATAAAATTTGTGAATATCATTTGATAAATTCACAGTACTTGGAATTGATAAAAGGGATGGATGGTAGTAGCCCCTGTTCTTATCTTGTCCTAAAATATTCTGTGTTTTCTCCTTTGGTTTCTTACCAAAATCCTGCAGGAATCTTCGGGTCAATGCATAAATGCTCTGAAGTCCACTGAATACTTGGTCCAATTCTTGGTGCTTTAAATTGATATTCACTGAATATATATATACATATATAGTTAGGCAGTGTTAACTCCACAATTTGTACACAAACGGGTATTGAGTACTTTCCTCCTCTATATAGTACATAGAGAGTCAAATTGATGACGTGCATTTCCACCAAAACCTGCAGTTACTTACTGGGAAATATGTCCCCTCACCCCTCAGAATCCTAAATTAAGTTTACTTCCAATGAAAAAAATAAAAGCATCTAACAGGGAAAGGAAAATAAATTTATGATATCATTAGATGAATACCATCTGTGGCTAAGTGGGCATTCAGTAAGAATAATAAACAGTGGGGGGGGGTCTTTTTTCAGCTTGGATAAGGTTGCACTCTCCCCAGCATCAGCACCCACTGAGCTACAATTGTGTGTACAATTGTGTGGTGTCTTAAAGGCATTTTTTGGTGTAGTATGTATCAGAGAACAGCAGAAGTTTGTGAAAACCAAAAATACTTTTCTTCACATTGTTAAGCGACTTGCATGCTTTTCATCCATTCTTTAGAAAATGAAAAGCTAATGCCATGTAATTCCAATTTCCTGGGATTCTGAAAAACCATTAAAGACACACACTGATGCCCTTTGAATGGAAGCACGGATTGGATTGGTTCTGTTATAGGGGTTCTTGACACTCATATGCTCAAATCAGAGTTTTCAAATGTTTCCTTTGTGTTCAAAACACCCAGACGGTCTGATTTCAATCTTGCATGTGTCTCTGGGTGAATGCAGATGTTAGTATTTTTTTTTCCTTAGGGAAAAAAGAAACTTCATTAAAACCTATATTAGTTATGCAATACTTCAGATTTGATAATTATTAGAATTTCAGGTTTGTGTGTATAAAATGTAATGTTTTAAAGTTTATTGTCAATTGAAGTGTTTCCCTTTCTTGTTCTAGATTGATGAAAAACTAACCAAACACCTTATAAAAATGAGCTTTAGTGGAAGCAGGGATAAGCAGGAAGATTTCTAGCACATTAGTATTTTGTTTAAAAACAAAGTAACATATCTGTGTTACTAGATACGTTAGGCTAAACTTTGAAACCACCTTATTCTTCCTAAAGTTGTCTTCCTCTTCCTCATATCCATTTTATGCTGAAGTATTATACTTGTATGTAGAGTCCTGAAGCATTTTCCAAAGGCCTCATTGATTCCCAGGAAAATGGTTACGTAGAAACAAAATTGGTGGGTGGTGTGCTCCCAGAGATGTGCAAGAACGAACATAATTTATTGGTGTTTATTTATTATTATTTTAAATAATTTTTCTGTTTATCCATTCATTCATTTTTTTACATATATTCCATACATGGTAAGCAATCAGTGGCTTATAATATTATTACATAATTGTGTATTCATCACCATGATCATTTTTTCAAACCCTTGCATCACTCCAGAAAAAGAAATAAAAAGAAAAAACACATACATATCATGCCCCTTTCCCCTCCCTCTCATTGACCACTTTTTGGTGTTTATTGCATGCAAAACAGTGTGCCAAAAAAACACACACAGAGTTAGGCATGAAGTTATTAAACACTGAGGCATGGGAAATGTCAAGCGTCCACATCTCTGTGTCATGGGAGACCTAATTTTGGTTCTCTGGGGAGGAAGTAGCTTTTCCTGCTAAAAGGGAGATCAAACCCCTTCAAAGATCAAGGCCAGGTGGGTGGGAAATACAGAGAACTGTAGCACCACACACCCATGCTCCAGGCGGGTAGGTAAGTCCATAAGAGCCTGAAACCAGAAGCGAACATTTTGACTGCCTCAGATAGGAACAACGTGGGACCCCCCAGAAAAGGAGAGCTCTAGACCTTGGAAACCTGTGAAGGATGAACTTACAGGATATTAGGGTTTGTCGCTAGGTCTCATTCTGGAATTCAGTAATTTTGAACAAACCCTTTTATGACTTTCACAAAGTCCATTGTCAAAGAACACTTTTTAAAGTGTTCTGTGTAGCTATATGGACCTGGTTCACCTTAAAAGGACAAAACCGGTTACATAATTTCTTTTACTAAATTGGGTAAGGTCTACTTTAGTATGGATGAGCTACATGTGATACTAGCATGTGTGAAGAATCTTATAGCTATCCTGAATGAAACAATCCAATCATCATATTTTGGTGATGTGAAACACTACAGATTTGTGAAAAAGTAATGAGCAATAAATTAATTGGCATTTGTAGAAAAGAATCTGATGATTAAGCTCATTAATTGAAGAGGTATTTATTGCACCCCTAATACATGCATTGCTCTGATAGGTGTTACTGTGGTGAGGATAGTGGAAGGTGCAGGAAGGGGAAAGGAGTAAATTCTAATCTCCTACAACTTCTAATTCTAATTTCCTAGACCAGGATGATGAACAGCAATGCTCAGAAGAGAGATACTGTGGCCCCTGGAAGTGTGCTGTGAATTGTAAGCAAGGCAGTTTAATATAGAGTTAAGAGCATGGGCCCTGGAGCCCAATTATCCAGGTTTAAATTCCAATTCTGTCATTTACTGGCTGTGTGAGAGTTCTCAGTTTCCTTACCTCCACAAGTTTTCAATAGAAGTCTTCCTATCTTGTAGAACTGGGGAAATAAAATGAATCAATATATTAAAGCATTTAGTATAAGATTTAAATATTAACTATTATCAAGTTCTACTGAAATTGATATTCAGCAGTCCATGCATTCCATTACATACTGTAACAATTCTTTGCAAATCATTAATTCATGTAAGTTGTATCAGTGACTCTGCGATAACCTATTAATTAGAACACACAATTTCCCAGTCATTCTAGAGCAATGGAAATTTACTGTACAAAGATTAAGACAGACTCTGTCCTCACAGTTAAGGATGTTCTAAGAGTATCTGGAACAATCTAATACTTCTGTATTTTACTGAATTTACATATTCAGGATTAAATTCTTATTTTCCTTCAAATATAATTCATATTGACTCAGGGACAATAATTCAGGATAGTTACCCAAAGTAGCCAAAGCAGGATGCTGGTTTTCATGTGATCTGCAGCATTTGTCCACCAGGGGGCAGTCCACACATTGAAACCAAGGACAGAAATAACAAGGATAAATTGAATCTGTAATTAAAAAAAAAAATCACATTTTAAATTAGTTTCAGTTTCAATAAACCTAGTAGCAGAGGTATAACCACATAACAGAAGTGGTTCTTCTTCCTGCCCTCTGGTAGAAAGATAATCAAGAGACAGGAGGGAAAGCAAAGGGAGTACTAATCTACAATCCGGACTCACAGCCTGCCAGATAAATGAGGCCAGTGGGCACTGTATGAAGTGAAATGGACCAAGGCTAAATTCAGTGTACAGAACAGGATTTAAATGCAAGGGAACTACTGGCAATTAGTGAGATTATTAAGACTTCAAGTATATAGATGTTCATCAAAGGGTGTTTTATGTCTTCAGTCTCCTCTAAAATGTGGTGAAAGCAGCAGTAGCTATAAAAGCAGAACAGCTATGAGCTTCTCAGCTAAGAAATACATCCCCAAGTCCAAGACTACTGTTTCACATTTTAGAAGGTCTGAAGCATTCCGGTGGTTGTATCCAAATAAATAACCATATTTCATATGCCTAGAATTGACATTTAGCCCTAGAATAGATGCTCCCCATTCCCAGAACATAGAAATCATACTAACTGATGGCATTTGATTAAACATTTTAAACTCTGAACTTTCTCTAGGCCCTGGTGCTGTTATTGTATGTTTGGGAAGGAAGGGAGTTGGGACTAGATGAGCTAATCAAAGCTCCTCAAACTTTAATGAGCACCTGGATTATGGGGACCTTGTTAAAATGCTGACTAGGTCTGGAGTGGAGCCTGAAATTCTGCCTTTATCATCAACTCCTAGGGGAAGCCGATGTTGCAAGTCTATGCATCACAACTTGCAGCTTTTACAATTAACCAGGAACCAGTCGAGTGTAGTGGAAAGAAAAGTGACTTTGGTGTTCAAACATTCAAATTTAAATTCCAGTCTCTACTCTTATGTTATGCAGCCTCAAGAAAAATATATGTAAGAGAATATGTAAAGTATTAATCATTTAAGGCATAAGGAAGAAATCGAATGAAATCAAATCTTCATATTTCCCCACCATGTGGTGCATGATCATATCATATATTCATAGAACTTTACCAGTTACAAAGCACTTTTCAATGCATTGTATCCTCATGAAACCTTCCTCAGCTGGGTTTTTGCAAGGGTTCAATGAGATATTTCACATCAATCACTTGCAGGGCGCCTGAGCATCAGGGCAAGTGCACAATGAATGTCAGCTGTTATTATTCTAATTTGATCCTCACAACAATCTTGTACAAGAGAGGTTATCATCTTCACATTGCCAGATTTTTTTTTCTTTAACTGAGGCCCTGGGAGATATAAAGTGACTCACCCAACATCACATAGCTGGAAATGTCAAAAGCTGGACTTGAGCATACGTAATGTTTTCTTGTTGTCGGGTGCATGTTCCAGTACACTATTCACCATAAACACAAATGGGAGGGGGTATGAGGTTAGTTCAGTGGTAGAATTCTTGCCTGCCATGCAGGAGATCTGGATTCAATTCCCAGTCCATACGCCGCTCCCCCCCCAAAAAAATATCCAACCAAACAAGCAAAAAAAAAAAAAAATTCAACAAATGCTGCTGCAATAACAGGATACTCACATGGAAGAAGAATGAAATGTGACCCCCCCACACACACACACAGAGCATACAAAAAAGTAGTTATGGGACTTTCTTTCCTTAAATACTATTATAAAGTGTAAGTCCAAATCCCATGCCCCACCACTAGCTTTCCCACCCTTTTGGTTCTGAATTTATAGTTTCACTGACCCCCAAATTCTCCTTCAACAACTAGGTATAGGACAGAGGTGCCTAGTCTTGGTTGCCCATAAGAATTCCTTGGGAGTTTTAAAAAGTATTGGGATGCAGATGCCAAACCATCCAATGGCATCAGACTGTCCCATAGACCATTTTTCTTCTGCTCGATCCACAGTGGGTATGTGTAAAGCTGGAACTCAAAGTCAGTTTTCCAACTCAAAGTCAGTTTCTCCAACTCTAAATGTACTGTTCTTCTGGCTGCCGCATGGAAGGGAGGACAGGAGACCACCATAACAACTGGAAGCCAATTACAGAAAAACAAATTTTAACATAAAAGATTGAATATGCTCAGGGAGGTGATGGCCGGGAAAATGTAAGCAGTTTAACAGAGAAGTTATCCTGAAAAGTCAAACTTCCTACAGAGAAGGAAAAACTTTGGGCTTAGTGGCCCACCTTTCCAGATATGGAGAAATACATCAGCATGAAGCATCCCTGTAGATGCAATACAAAAAAGGACTGGCACAGAGAGCACTGATTGAGTGCACCATTTCTCTGTAGAAGTAGAACAGAATTAATCTGGGTGGTAGGCAGCTTTCAGATAAAAATTCCTGGATGACAATTACTGTGTACCTCCGAGACTGAAATGATCTGGTAATTTTTTTGTACTCAATAAGAGTAAAATACCAAACACAGGATAAATCTAAATTTGGATGTCTGGATCTTTAACCAAAATATTTTACTGATCAAGCTAATGGATACCCCCTTAGCTCCAAATTCACCTACAAGAAAATATGTCACCAACATCAAGTAATCCTGACAAGTAGAGATCGGATTAATAGGATAATCATAAAATATGGGGGTTCCTTTTCATTATCTTCTGGTGACTGTTCCCCAAGCCCTTCCCTTATCTCCTGCTACCTAAGGCAACAAGCACATGGGCAATTGGGTCAGAACCACTGCCATGGAGATTGGGTCTGGAATCCCTGGTCAGAACTGCCAAGGCAATAATGAATATTAAGTGTCAAATCTTCCAGATTTCCTGGCCGCTAATGCAGACAGGGTTATTGCTCCCCCGCAGAGCTGGCAATGGAAGTAGAAGCCCCCTCCCCGATGTAATTCCTCCCTCAGATTTGGAGCAAGTTCTCAAAATTTGCCTCAACTGAGCAAAGCACAAATTATATCACTGTTTGGATCTATTTCCTCCTTCTCTTAACAAAACTCAAACGCCAACAAGAAAATTCCACTTTGGACACCCCTGGATGTATCTTCTTGTCCCTCTCCAGGCCCCAGATGTGTGGGTCCCTTTTTCTGGTTGGTGTCCAACTCCAGTTTGACTTCTAAGGTCTCTCAGTAACTCTGTCCTGAGTTAACCATTGCTTTTTTATGTAGCTTGCAGTCCTGCTAGGAATCAGCCCAAAGGGAAAGAAAATGGACATGGCATTCCCACTTTGGGGGATAAAGACTAGAAGAACAAAAGCTTTAGCAGACAACAATGGACCCTGTCAATTAGACTAGGTGAAGCTAAAGCAAATGAATGCTTTTCTGAGGAAGATGGAACATGGTGAGGGAGAGAAAACTGGGCTGGAGGAATACAAGTACAATGGTTGCGACACTGATTACACAGAGGGACCTTTAAGAGCACGTGTGCCAGTGGAGCGATGCCCAGATAAAGAACGTCAACACAAAAGCCTGCTGCCTGCTCACCCTAGGATCAGAAAGGGGCCAGAATTCCAAGGAAAAAACTCGTGTTTAATCTAACAAGAGTCTACAAAAGGTCAAATTGGACACTTTTCTGGGATGATCAAAGGGATTTCCTTACCTGCTAGGATTGTGAGAGGCAAGAGGGAGTCAGAGCCTCTTTTTTTTTTTTTTTTTTTTTTTTTTTACCCCTTATCCCCTCCTATTATTTATCTATTTATTTTTCCTTATTGTTTTACTCATCTGCCCAAATCCTGGATAAAAGGAACATCAGACACAAGGTTTTTACAATCACACGGTCACATTGCAAAAACTATATTGTTATACATTTGTCTTCAAGAATCAAGACTACTGGAACACAGCTCAACAGTTTCAGGTGCTTCCCTCCAGCCGCTCCAATGCATTATAAACTAAAAAGGGATATTTCTATAATGCATAAGAATAACCTCCAGGATAACCTCTAGACTCTGTTTGAAATCTCTCAGCCACTGAAACTTTATTCTGTCTCATTTCTCTCTTTCCCCTTTTGGTCAAGAAGGCTTTCTCAATCTCGTGATGCTGGGTCCTGGTGAATCCCAGGAGTTCTATCCCACAGTGCCAGGGAGATTTACACTCCTAAGGAGTCATGTCCCACGTAGGGGGGAGGGTAGTGAGTTCACCTCCCAAGTCAGTCGGCTTAGAGAGAGAGGCCACATTTGAACAACAAAAGAGATTCTCTGGGGGTGACTCTGAGGCATGATTATAAGTAGGCTTAGCTTCTTCTTTGCAGGAATAAATTTCATAGGGTTGAACCCCAAGATTGAGGGCTCAGCCTATTGAATTGGTTGTACTCACTGCTTATGAGAATATCAGGAATTCCCTAGATGGAGAAACTGAATATTTCCTCTTTTCTCCCCAGTCCCCCAAGGGAACTTTACAAATATTTTTTTTATTCTCTGCCCAAATTACTCTGGAATATATTAGGGCATCACACTAACCTGTATAAACCAACAAGATCTCACGCTCTATTCAAGATTCCATGTACTTATGGTGCTCAGCTGAACTGACCATACAAGTTAAATTAGATAATGCACTGTCCAAATTATAATAAACATCTCTCCCTTTGATCTTACATGGAAGTTGAAGTTTTAAAATATGAACCATATTATCCATTACCCTGAATTCTGATTTACCTTAGTCTTATCCAGATCAGCTTCACTCATATCTCTAGTTGAAGTCTGATCACTTTTTCCACTTTTTTAACAGTTGCAGAGCCTCTTTTTAATTCCTTAATAAAAACAAGAAAAACAGGTACCTCTAAAATACACTCCTGTTTTAAGTTTTTATTACAAAGGGCAAGGTGGACTATATTAACCTGGAAAGCAGCAGTTTTCTCCTCTGGTTTTACCGGAGGGGACTGTGTGTCTGCAAAGAAGGGGTCTGAGATATATGACTGTGCAGATCACATCATTTGTAGTGATTTATTAGTTAAGAAATAAAGCCTGACGGGTGGGTGTGGTTACCATAGTGTAATCACACCCCTAGGGTGAGACTACACTACAACACAACCAAATCCCCCCCAGGGGTGTGATTAGCTCATAAGACCCTGCCTCCCAGAATTGCCAGACTCTTTAATGTCATTTATTTATTAAAAAAGAATGGGCCAGTCAAATCTGTTCTGTAATGTGTGGCTGTCACTGAGGCTGGCCTTCCTGCAAACAAAACAAAAAAGAAAGAACAAACCAAAACTCTGAAGTATTTGATATCTCCTACTAAATACTGTTTCAGTTGAAGCTCATGCAAGCCAAAATAGCACAAAAGCAACCTCACCAGTCCTTTCGTGCTTTTTGTGTTCAGATGCAATAACCATTCAGTGGACCAGTAGGGAATCAGAATCTTTATTTTATTGATTTCATGGTTTCTCTCTTGCATACATTATGTAGCCTTGGGGAGGGGCAAACTAATAAAACATTTCAAGGCTGGTATTTATTTTATTTTATTTTTTGGTGCTTATTTGCAAGACTGGCTTGAACACTGGCTTTAAAGAGTGAAGAACCACAATAATGAAGTTGAGTAAATTGAATAAACCTTCTCAGTTTGAACTTGTCACTCATTTTAGAGATTGTTATGCTTGATAATAGTAGTGATGAAATATACAAATGTGGGAAAAGTTTATATTTTTAAAATAATATTTATTATAGGTTGCTTGCCTTTTTCTCTGCTCCTTCCTTCTTTCCTTCCTTCCTTCCTCCCTCTCTCCCTTCTCTTTCTTTCCCTTAAGAGCTTCAAATAATTTCTTCGGGTCTTTTATTCTATTTCATCCCCTTAAGAAATTAACTTTATAAATATCCTTTCCCCTAATTGTTCTTCATTCCTCCTACAGCTGTTTGCTTCAGGTGATCAGGAGCACAATCCCAACAGAGGCTCCTTCACACACACACACACCCCACCTCCATCCTTTTAGAGTAAAACGGTGGATCTCAGCCCTAACAAGATTCCAAATCAATGGGTATTCACACTCGGGGAATATCTGGCCCAGACGACACATAGTTCACCTCTGGGCGAAGAAAAAGAATAAAGTATTGAATTTTGCTTTAAGCAAGCTTTTAAAAAACATGGAGCCACTCTCTCATCTCAGCAAATGCCCCAACACCTTATTAGGGTTTCATTTCAATTACTCCGAAGACAAAGTGGATATTATACTTTATCTTTCATAGAGCCTAGAGGGTGTGTGTACACGCACGCACACACACACACACACACACACACACACACACGGCGCCGCACGGAAAGCTGCGTAGGAAAGTCTTGATAAATTCTTCGGTGGACCCTTCTTCGCGGAACCAGAGCCAGGCTGGCACCGTAATTTGACACCTGCCTTTTTTTTTTTTTTTTTTTTTTGACACCTGCCTTTTCAGTTTGTCACTTAAAACGCTGGAAGAGAAACATTTTATTTTTACTAGGCACTTCATACTATTTCTGTGCCCGAGGCTCTCATAAACTACTACTCTCTAAAGGTCTGGAGCGGAAAATAAGCATGAACGATT
This sequence comes from Tamandua tetradactyla, assembly GCF_023851605.1. NCBI lineage: Eukaryota > Metazoa > Chordata > Mammalia > Pilosa > Myrmecophagidae > Tamandua > Tamandua tetradactyla. The sequence goes on along the minus strand of NC_135345.1, from coordinate 44,202,984 downwards.
GAAAACGCGAGAAACTTCAAAGGAAAGAACCGCGGCAGACGAGAAACGCCGAGCACCGTTCAATGGTACCCGGAGAGCGCCGGGCCCGCTCCCCGCTCACGCCACCAGAGGGCGCTCGGCACTCCTCCCTCCCTGGTAATTGATGGAGGCAGCCGAAAAAAGATAATTAGTTTTATGTATATAATATTTGATCATGAAAATATCTTTGCCTTATTTTGGTATAGGAGGCCTGTAATATATGTTAAAATACTTAATTTTTTATTATCTCTTCTCATGGCTGCAGCCCGGCCTATCCAAAATTACTGGAGCATCAACTGAAAATGCAGGCAATGTAAGCAATGTTAAATCTAATTTTTCTGCACAAAACCTAATTAGCCATTTTAAAAAAAGGTTAACGCCAGCGCCTGAGACGGTTTTTGTTTAATAATCCTATTACTGACGGCTCATCATGTATAAAATGGTGCACTAGGATGCAAAATTTCCACTTGTTTATAAGCGTATCGCCAAGAAATGTATAAAATAATCGAGAGCGGCGGAGGCAGGTCCGAGCCGTCTGGAATGCGCGCACCTCCAACGTAAGTAGGCGGCGCGGCTGCTCCGGGTTGGAGCTCACACCGTGCAGGGGACACCTTGGCTGGGCACGTCCCCGGCTTCTTACAAAAAGGCCTCGGACTTTTGTTTTCGGCCCGCGCTGGTTTTCCCGGTCATTTGGATTTGGAAGCTCCCTCCTTGCCGGGGGAATCACAGGGTCGCAGCCTCGCCGGGGCCAGGCCGGGAGCGGGGCCCGAGGCCAGGCCAGCTCGGAGATTCTAGGAGAGTCGGCTTGCTAAAATGCCCCTACCTCTACCCCGTGCCCCTGCCCCCCCCCCCCCCTTGCACGCCAATAAACAAACTCGGTGGCCGCTGGGGGTGGGGGAGGGGTGCTTCCCCCCCCGACTGGGGGGTCTCCAGGCGACCCAGGCCGGAGCTGGGGAAGAGAAGTGGGACCCACCAGGGCTGTGCGGGTTCGCTCCTGGTCGCGCGCGGCCGGCTTGCATTTTGCCGGGAGTGTACCGAAGCTCCGGGAGGGGACGGGTGGGGACGGTTCTGGAAAATTCTGGCCCCTTGGAAGATTAGGGAAGGAGCCAACGGGCCAGGGAGCTGGGGAGCAGTCATTGGGCGCTGTGAGGTCTCCGGGAAGGCTGTTGCACTTAGGACTCCGCGCCCCCAGCCCAGCTTTGAAGGTGTTTTAAGAATGGTTTAGGAATGGGGGCATCAGAAGGATGCGCGCACGCAGAGGGCCGAGCGAGAGTCCGGCTGCTCTGCCCTGGGAGGGAGGGAGGCACCTGGGATGGAAAGCGAGAAAGGCGCAGGCGACACAGCGGAAGGCGCCTCGGAGTCGCGGGAAGTGCAATGCTCCGGAGATGAAAAGTACCCGAAACTTCTGTTGTCCCTTATCCCCAACCCAGCGCCCAAACCCATGGAGGCGAGCGCAACCCCCGCCCCGACCCCTCGCCGAGCCCGGCCCGCGCGATTACTAAGGAGACGCGGCCTCCGGCGCTGCTGTCTTCGCGCCGTTTGAAAACGGATCCATCAGCGGGTACCGGGCGTTTAAAAGGGTCTTTCTGAAGGAACTTGTGGGAAAGGACAAAAGCGGGCAGCCCCCATTCAGCTGACTAGTCAAAGGCGCTAAATGGGGCATCAAAAGGCGCCCCAGCTAGGAAACAGGTCCAATCGCAAGAGAAAAGAACCTGGTTTCTTTTCTCGGCTGCAATACGGCTGAAAAGCCCTAAAGCAAATAGGCAAAGAATGCAGAGGGGGCCGAAAGGAAAAATAAAGAAACAGTCTCATGAATGCATTTTCCTGGACTTTAATCGAAAGAAGTGACAACTTCCTAAGCGCCGCTGGGGGCCCGGCGCGGGGTCTGTTGCGGTGCGGACCCGTCGGGAGCGCGCCTCTGCGGTCCCTCTGCCCTAGCCGTGCCCGCGCGCGCTTCCAAGCGAGCCCCCACCCACCCACCCACCCACTTTTTAAATTGTGGTAACATATATAACATATCCCATCTTAACCACTTTCAAGAATACGATTCAGTTGGCGTTCATTACATTCACAAAATGGTGCTACCATCACCACCAGCCATTACCAAAGTTCTCCATCACCCTGAAGAGAACAGACTTCCTTTTTTGTGTGCAATCCTTGTTTTTTATTTTAAATGATAATGAAGGGAAGGGAAGGGGAAGTAAAGGAAAGAAGGGGAAAGGAAAAGAAGGGAGCTAGGGGCAGAGCGCGGCCTCAGGCCAAGGTTCTCCAAAGGCTTTTCTGCGGAAAGATTGTTTTTATGGAAACCGAACCCAGGCTGTGTGACCCGGCGATCCTCGCACCTTCCTTTCCGTGCTTGACTTTTCTCCAGCCAGGTGATTTGGAGATTGTTTGCGTTTCAGTTTTCTGCGGGTCAAAAATGAACAGGATTGCCAAGCTTAGCCACTTTTTGCAGCCTTTTCATTCGCGCCCCCGGTTCCTCGCTCAGGGTCGCCCTTCCTTACTTAACTAACTTTGTTCCCTTACTTAGAACAGGGAAGGGAGTGCGGTCGAAAGCCTCCCAGGTGCGGTGATTTGGGATCAAAGACTGGCCGAAGGTCGAGCTCGGGATTCAAGCTCCCGGAGTAAAGTGAATCACCCCTGTTCCGATCCCGCCTCCACCCCGAGCCGGTGTCGGAAGAAAGGGTGCGGGACGAGGTGATTGGCGGGGAGGACGTACTGGCCAGGGCTGTGGTCCGATTGGCTTTGCTTTTTTTTTAGTCTTAGTGTGTGTTCTGTAAAGTTGTGTCAGGTTATTAGCAAAGAAAGGGGCACCCGGGGTCATAAATATGCCGGGTTATGCCTGCCGCGACTGGTCGGTTCTTCCAACTAGCCCAGCGCGCCCAGCAGTTGTGGGGGAGTAGGGAATGGGGTTCTGTCTTGGGGCTCACACACTCCGCAGCTTCAGGGCAGTTTCCAGCCCTGGAGGGCCACAGGACTTCAGCACTGGGGCGCAGCGGGTGGCGTGGCGGGGTGGGGGAGTCGGGGAGAGGACCCTTTCCGCTGGGTGAGCATGGAGATCTCCGCAAGGTTGCTCCCAAGCTCAGGTCCGGGTTCAATTTCCCAGTGGTCCCAGGAAGACCAATTGGAAGACGTATTTCTGGCAACCGGTGTGAGCTGCTGTCGCGATCCCCTAAAATATCGAGGCAGGAATCTTAAGGCCACGTTCCTCAAAGACTACTGATTCCAGAAAAGCTACTGGCGACAGAGTTGTGGCCCCCCAACGGACAGGTTTCAGCCAGGGATGATGGTTCGTTAAACTGTGTGCACAGGAATAAACGGGATGCAAGGGGCCACATCTCCACTCCGGGCTTTGGGGAGACACTCCTGCCCTGGATCCGAGGTGGTAGGGCAACTCCCTGCCTTTTGTTTGTGGGTGAGGGATGCGCGTTTTGGCGGCAGCCGAGCAAAGGGGGGGAAATTAATTGCAGCCAATTAATAATTAATCCCCTTTAAACAGCTTTATTATCTCCCTCGAACGACAGGGATTTGTCTGATAACCCCCCGAAGACCAAATGTCAAGTTTAACCAAATAGTTATTGCTTTATCAACCCGAGTCTGCAAATAAATTAATCAAAAGCAAATCTGTCCTTTGTGCGGCTCATTTGCTGGTAATGGATGGATATGAAGATTTGCCAATATTATTGTCTGTCATTCAATCTAACAAAGTGAACATTTATTGCATATATATTAAAAATTATCCCGGAATCGAGTGGCGCCGGGTTGCATTTATTGGAGTCTTCGCAGGGGTGAGGTCCCCTCGGATGGAGACGCGTGGGGAAGAGAGAAAGTGCAGGACTGTGTGTCCCAAATCTCTTTAAGCTTCTGTGCCGGCGTCTGTCCCCCTTCCTGCGGCATCAGGCCCCCTCGCCTTTGTCCCGAGCGGCCGGACGTGCAGGCCGCCGCCTGCCGCACTGCCAGGGCCAGCGCAGCCGAGCTGCTGTCAAAACAGAAGCCCGGAGCCCCAAGCACTTGCAAGCGGACCGGCCCGAGGAAATTTGGGGGGGTGACTGAAGAGGGAGAAACGGGAGGGGCGACAGCAACTCTTTGTCTGCTCTCGGGTTGCATCATTTTCTAATTAGGCATAAAATTGTCTTCATACACTGGTATCGGGGCCTTCATAAACATCACCATTATGGTTCATAAGGGCGCCATTGTGGGGAGGCCGTCCCAAAATAGAAAGGGTTAGGGAGGGAGAGGTCTGGAGTCCAGGAGGCCCGGCTTTGTCCTCCCCTGGGAGAAGATGGATGGCCAGTGTCACTCAGATGATGACTTGGGACTATTAAATTGCCAGAGGGCGAATTATCTTTTCCAGCTCCCAATGGTTGTGGAAAATTCTAGAGGTTGGAGGTGGAGGGTCTTGGGTGGGAGGAGAAGGTCGAGAGGCTGGAGTAGCTGGGCAGGTTGGAGGAGGAGGCAGGGTAGTGGCGGTGCCGGAGGCTGCGGGTCTCCCTCCCGGGCACCCGCGGCTGCTGCTGTGCTCTACAATAAGGGCGCACCTGGTCCCGAGTTAACCTCCCACCCGGACCCTATCGCCAAAACTGGGGGACAGGCGGGGCCAGAGAAACGAGAGGGGCAGGAACTCGGAGCCGTTCGGGGCCGTGCCAGGAAGGGGGACAATTGTTCCCATTATCCGGAGCCGAGGCCAGAGCGCGGCTCGGCGGGGGAGTTAGTACGTTGCTAACTGGATGGAGATGGATGGAGCGCCCCGAGCCCTCCCGCACACCCTCCCCCGCGACGTCGTGTCAGACTCGGGGCAATTACTGTCCCGCCAGGATGGACACGCCGCCAGCCACCCTGACCCCGGCGCGCTGGCCCACTGGCTGCCCGCGCCTGCGCGATTCGCTCTCTCGCCTTTACAATAACCCTACTTGACACAAACTCCCGTGCGCTTATCTACATCTGCTTGACCTCCTGAACCCGCGGGAAACCTCTGCTGCATTGAGCCCAGTTACATTTTTTCTTAGGGGAAGAAAAGCTTTTAAAAGTACAAATTTCAGTTCCCTGCCTAGTCAGCCCTCTTTTGGCTTCCGTGTCTCTTGGATTTCCATAGCCGCACAGACAAATCAATTCGCTTCCTTCTATGCTTTGGCCATGGCTGAGCTGTTTGGGAATCCTGAGCTTTCCAAGGTGACCCACAGGCACTCCGCGCCACAGGCAGTGGTCCTGCCTCCTAAGTCCAGCCGGGCCCTGGCGATGCGGTGGGGAGTGGGGAGGGAAGAAGCTCTCAGACGTGCCAAACCCTCTCTGGGTCCCTGGCCAAGTGAGGGCGCAGCTGGGGGCCAGGCCAGGGCCCCAGAGCAGCCTGGAGCCCCACGTGCGCTCTCGCTGACCTGGTGGGGGCGGGGACCCAGGCAGGGCAAGTCCGGGAAGTGTCTGCAGGCTCCGGGAGCTGCGGCTGCCAGGCGCCAAGACCGGAGGGAGCCAAGGGTGGGGAGGGGAAGGGACTTACTCAGAAGATTCCGGGGAAAGAGCCTGGCCAGGCCAGTGTCCAGCGTGGATCCCCAGCTGATGCCAGACCCCACCTTGCTCTCCGAGGCTTGCTCTGGGGGGACAGGAAGGTCCGGGTTGCATTTACACTGCCTGCTGTCTTCCTGCCAGTTGTCCCTGGTCTAATTAGGTCCAGCTCGCTGTGAGTCAGAGGCTCTGGATGAGACTCCAGAACTTTAGAGATAGAAAAGTTCTTAGAGGGCAGATGGTCACAGTGACCTCCAAGTAGAAAGGAACAGGTAGGTCTCATCCACTCCCAGCCAGGTCTGCCCTCCTGACTTGTCCACCTGCAAGGGAAATGTCAGGAGCTGAGGCTGGGGCATGCCAGGTAAGGGCTCCCTTAAACTTAGGTTCTGTGGCCTTGGCTCTCCTTGTTTAAGAGTGGTGGGAAGTGGCCATTGCAGGTACAAGACGTTGGCAGTTGTCTCAAAAAAAGCAAGCAAACAAAAATCCCTGGTGTCCAAAACTCTGGGTTCCAAATATAACATATTTTCTTTCTATTTAAAAAAAGAGGATCTTTTAGATGTCTAAATATATGGAATATAATTTTCACACTGCCACTTGTTACTATCATTGGAGGTAGGCCCAAACCAGTGTCTCAGATTAGTGTTCCTGAGCCTGTCCATTTATTTATCATCCATTAATCATTCTTTAATAATCCTATAAATAGTTATGGAGGAGACAGTTCCACATGGGATCTAGAAGAAACAGAAGACACTGTACTCAAGGAACTTGCAGTTCCTTTGGAAGAAAAATCAATGTTATATATACCGAAGGGTTTTGCATCAGGCCTGGTCATGGAACCACAGGGTCTAGGCTGAGCCTAAATTTACCTCTTCCTTGGGACCTGAATGATTCTGAGTTTCAGTTTTCTTAACTGCGAAATGAGCATGTTGGATATATGCTCTGGAAGTCCCCCTAAATTTTCTAGCTGTTCCAAAACATCTAAGTAATATTCACAACCCAGATATTAATGAACATTGAAGTGCCTTTACAGACTTAAGGAAGATATCAGTTTTTAACCATGCCTTTGAACTTAGCATTCCAAACAGAGGCGGACAAAGTCTGTACACAGGGAAAGGTATGGAACACACTAGATTAGGAATTTGTCTGTCAAGGACTGTGTAAACTTACGTAAGTTATTTTATCTTTCTTAATTCTCAGGTTGCTCAATATACAGTGGGGATAATAAGATAATAATGTCTGCCTTATTCACTCTCAAAAGTACTCATATGGATCCACTCTCATAAAGTATGTAAATGTGTTGTGAAAACTAACAAGCATTGTTGATATTAAAGACACAGAGGAGGAGCCAGTGTCTTTATAAAAGCACCCTCTATAAAAGCACCCCAATGATGACTGCCCAAAAGATGGGTTCCCTGTTTCTTTTGACTCTGAAGGAATTCAAGGATGAGGGATCCTGGCAGACTTGGAAGATGCTGGATCTTGGGCATTGGTTGTCCACAACTAGTGTGATTCTCCACCTGTGGGTTGCTGTCAGGATAGGATGTTCTCTCCTTGACTTTCAGCATCTACCTTTGGATATTAAAGAGAAGATATTTTCCCATATAGGTAAAATCCAGAAAGATCTAGCACAGGTAGCAGAAATACTGCCTTAGTAAGTTAGTTTGAATTTTAAGGGCTCTGCTGATGGAAGTTTCATTGAAAATAAGATTGTTTATAGACTGGAAAAAAGTAAGGAAGGTGAGAAATTCTTTTAAAGCCTTTGAACTGCTGTCCCCCTTCTGAAGAAATATTTCTTTATTCTTAGCAGGGAAAATAAAACCGAACCCAAACTTCTTTTCATGATATTCTCCTTGCTAAGAATTCTATTAGCTCACTGAGGGCTGCGATGATGTGAATTTTAAAAGAACCTTCACCTCCTTGCTGAAAGAGAAGGAGGAAAATCACAATGGGTTCTGAGAGAAAACTTTTGACTTTAGAGAAGGAATATGCCTGTAGGTAAGAAGGAAACCTTGGGAACCGGGTGGGGGCTGTTAAGCCCGGAGGAGTGGACACCCACGTTTTTCCTGATGGTCATAACATTGATAAAGCAGCTAGCAACGTATTCATCCAATGTTGCATGTGGAAATCTTCCAGCAGGTCCTCAATTAAGGGAGCTGCCTTTCCTTTCATTCTCTTAACTTTTGTGTTAAATGTTAACAACTTGATGCTATCTATTATGGTGCCATTATCCACAGAATGTTAACTAAACTGGTTCTTTTATCTCTATTATGGGGCTGCCGCATTTGCAGATTTATGCATTTTTGATATTAAATTCTTTCTACCATTAAGCCTACCCTCTTGTTGACTTTCATTGACCCCCCCGCCCTGGCCCCCAATACTTTTCCATATTTAATATTGAAACATTTTTCTCAGTGCCCCTTGGCTTTGTTGCTACCCATTTGACGGCTGTCCCTAATGGCCTGTACTGTTTGCTCTGTTCTTGAACTTGGTAAGGTCACACAGTCTTAAACAGTGATGTCCTCCCAATGTCCACCCTTGCTGTCCAGCTAAGTTGCCCTTGTGTCACAAGATCTGCCCTTTTCTCCACCCCTAACTACCAACTGCCCCTAATCACTTAAACAAACACCTTCCCTCCTGGTGCCCTGGGCCCCCTGAGTCTTTGGGGTTTTGTTTAGCTGAGCTGCTAATGCTCTGCCAGGCCCACTGGCGGCTTGGCCTCGCTGACCTGATACATCGCAGCTCTTCTCCTTGGAGCGCCTGCCTTGTCCAGTGCGCCCTGGGCCAAAGGCCAGGGTCCGGGCAGGATTGACCAGCTGCTTCAGGTGGCCACAAAAGACACCAAAAGACTTCAGCTTGGAGCGGGCAAATGAATGTATTCATTTATCTTCCCTGCACCCCCACCCCTAACCCATCCACAAACTCAATCTACAGCTTGGCTTGAGACAAGACAAAGGGGAATTATCCGGAAGGAGTTGGGGGGGGGGTGCAAGAAAGAGGCCCATCTCACACCAGAAATCTTAGCTCCCTTCTTAGGGGCCGTCTGTTCAGTTTCACAACACTTACACGACCAATTTCCAGAATTGAAGTTGCCTGGTGTTTTGATTCTTCCTTTGCCTGTGCATTTGTGCCCTGAAGGTCCCTTCCAAATGGATACTAATTGTGGGGGCTGCACGCTGCTGGCTGCTCCAATGCCCCAGGGCCCCGAGGACCTGCTTCTCAAAGCCTTAATTGACAAGGACCTGTCTGTATTTAGGAGCAGCTGGTCCAGAGCGTTGGCACATCAGTGCAATCTTAACGCAGCATCCCTAGCCCCGAGGAGGGTGAGGGTAAATGTGGTTAAAATGAAGGAAGATTTATAGCCGGCCCCCTTGGGTAATAGGACAGAAGACAGCTCCCAAGATTTTCCCCTACGAGGGGGTTCATTCATCAGCTCCCGGGCCTGGTAGCCCAGTAGGAGGCATACTCCAGCTATTATTACTAATGGAGGAGGGGAGGAGAGGAGGCCTGCTTAGAACAATTAGGCAGGTGACAATATCCCACTAGAATGCATCGCCCCCAAGATTGGACCGAGGTTTCGCTGACGATCACGGCTGTCTCCTGCTTCCGCCAACCTCGGCGCCGGTTTCTCTGTCGGAGTCTGGCTTTGGGTTAATGGTGGCGCCGCGGGCCGGCTGGGAAGGGAGAGGAGGGTGCATTGGCTGCCCTGCCCGGGAACATGCTTTCAGTGGCCGCTCGGACTTCTTGTTAGGGATTTTTTTTAAAGACCCAAGTGGCCCGGGATAAGGGCCAGTGCCTAGGCCATTTGTCCTTCCTGATCAGCCTCGGCAGGAGCGCCCAGCTCCCCGGCTCCCTGCTCCACGCCGCGAGCGCTTTTTTGAAACCTACTCGCTGCGTAGATACAGCCATTCAGCGGGTTTACAAAGAAGGTTTATTGGTTCAAGAGGACCCCGGTTTTGTTGCTGTGTGTGGGAAATACTTTGATGTCCGCCCCGTTCGCACGTGTGAACAGGGATAATGGGTTTGGGGATCCTCATTGAAATTTGAAGTTTTAAAGCAGAAATTCTCTAACTTTTGCCTGTTTTCTCAACTTTTTCTTTTTCTTTCTTTCTTTCTCTCTTTTCTTTTTTATTCCTTCAGGAACAATGCCAACATTGAAACCCTCGGTTGGAGTCTGCACAGTTGGAGATCTTTGGTGCCATTTTAGACATCTTTGGATTTCATCAATCAAACTGACTGCAATTTTCCATAAAAACCCTGAATTTGGGTCAGAAAGTGGGCAAAGTAGATAAAGATCATTCGAGCTGTCCTATAAGATGATAAATAGATATCCTTTCAGGCCAACAATGCCAAAGTGCAGTTTTGTGATTCCCTTCCATGGGTTCTGAATGCAGTGAGTCAAAACGATTTACACATGTTTTCCCATGGTTTAGGAGGTGTCTTTACATCCTTGTCAATCGTAGCCTGGCCTTTTCCCCCACTGAGTTGCTAAGTGTGCTGCTTTGGGTTTTTTTTTTTTTTTTTTTTTCCTTTCTGTCTTTCTTTCTTTCTGACATGTGCATGTGTTTCCCAAAAACATCAAGAGAAAGTTTTTTTTTTTTATCCTTCTATTGCTCAAATCACTAGAATATGAGTCTGATCGAGATAATTCTCTGCAAGTAGGCTGGTAACAGAAGCCCACGTACTGGTGTAGAAATCCCATTTGCTCTGTGGTTGTTCACAAGGTATTTTAGACACCATGCTGGGGTCTAAACCCATTTTCTTAACAACAACATCAACACCCACTGGCACTCTGTCCTTCATATTCTTGAACTTGACAAATGGCCTTTTGTATAAGGTAAATAAAAGGAAACCCTAAAAGAAATGGCAGAAAATTAACCCAAAGAAAATCAATCCACTACCTACAGAGAACTTCCAAATGTTAGCTGAAATACTTCCTAAGTAGAGCATTTTACATTTTTCTCCTTCATTATTAAAAATCCAAATCTTCCCACTGTTTGTTTAGCATACAGTAAGGGCCGCTTCCTACTCACTGAACTCCCCAGTTTAATTCTCTCCTTCTTTTGAATCTTCTTGGCCCTTCCCCTCAAAATATTTTCATTTTGGTAATCCCTTCATTCATCATTTTCAGTTAGCTGGACGTCAAAAATGGTCTTGAAGGATTACTGGCTCTTCATGGAGAAGCCATGTTTGCCTATTTCTGAATCAGTCATCTCAGTAGCCTCATGAACCCGTAGATCTTGTGGGGGCATCTACGAATATGCAGAAAATACATTTATTTTTCTTGATATAAGAATTTTTTCCCAATATTCATCACATGAGCACAGTTTCCTTTCTGTGCTTTGCTTTTCCATACTCACTAACTAAATATCAAATGTATAAAACGAAGCACCTATGGAAGGGAATAACACACTGGAAGTTAATTACTGTTATTAACTTACTGGCTTTATTAGTTTTGAATGAAGCGCAAAGCCATGGCTACAGTTATTTAAATACTGTCTATTAGTTAAAATAATTTGCAGTTTTGGATGCACACTCACCACGTAAGATCTAAAATGGCAATTGGAGACTTAGAAAAAATCCCACCATTCCTCATTTAAGTAAATCTTACTGTCAAGTACTAAACATTTTAACTTAATCTTAGCTATATGAATTACCCTTTATCATTCTTCAGTGCTGTTTTATCAATTTCTCATTTTATATAATGAAAAAAATATGCCTAATAAGCGATGTTTTAATTTTAAAAAGTACTTTTTGAAGTTTCAGAAAGGCCATTGTGAGTAGCAAATTCATGAAGGTAAAATACCCATAATTATCTCTCTTGTTTAATATATTAGCAAGATAAATATTTTCTTAATGCCGTCTTCTTCACCACTAATATTTATTTTAGATATATCCACGGTATTCACGAAATCTATTTAACAAGTAAGAGGGGCAAGGCAGGGAAGTAGAATAGAAAAACTATACATTGAAATTTGTTAGTCACTTCCAATCAGAACACATGATAAAAGCACATCTGAGAGTTAAACAAAAATAAGTGAATGGTAAAATTTTTTATACAACTTCTTTCAGGAACCCATCTACCACATCAAATAAGCATATATGGTATTCTTATTTTAGAATGCTAACATGTTCTGTACATACAGTGAAAAACATTTGATTATTGTCAGTGTTGATGAGAGCAGAGGCCCTATTCATTAAAAGAAAGAGGTCAAATAACTATAGGCAGTGCACTACACTCTATAAATAAAGTATAATGCAAAGAACAAATGGTGAGTCATAAACTTAAAACCTCAGATTTGAAGTTAGCTTCTGCAAACACATGTACTTAAGACTAATCAGGTATGAAGTAATTTGGGCTTTTGTCAGGGACTGGATCTCCTAAGAATCAGAATTGTGGACCACCGAGGGAATGTCTGGACCATCCAGTTCTAGTTTCCATTTTTATGTGGGGAAACTGAGCCTGAGCAGGTCAAATGGCATCATATTCTCCACTAGTGGCAAGAATGCAGTTGCAACCATAGCTTTCCCTCCTTCTCCCTTGACTTTACAAAATCAGGGACTTATTCAACTTTCTTTTCCATAGCCATTAAAAAAAAAATCCAAAGGGCATTTACATCCAGGTCTTAGAAGACCCTCCTTTCACTCGTGCCATACCTTTAATAAGCTAATGTCTGCACAGGCCCAACAGCTCATTTGGGAAGTTGGACAACAGTTCTCCCTCATGGATGATTTTTGTTCTTGAGACTTAAAACTGGATATTTCCCTCAGTGCTCTGACCTCTGTTTCCCTATCTGAAATAAAATGAGGAAATGAAAATGCTTCCAATAAGGCAAAAAAGAAAATGAAGGCTGTGGCTGTATACTGCACATAAAGCAAAGATGAAAAAAAAAAAAATACCAGGTGAGTATTTGGATAATTCAGGTCCCCAAAGAAAGCTATTCATGGTAAAAGAGGTATTTGGGACCCCAATTATCCAGTTTGCCTATAGGTAAATTCTGAATTTATTGTATAGTTAATTACATCCTTTAGTAGTCTAGACAGCTACCACCCACATCCCAAGCATATAGAATTCACTTCTTATCCTAATACTATAATATTTTAACTCCGTCATTTGACAATTATCAATAACACTTTTCAAAAATGTTTTAAAGCTCATGTTAACATGCACAGTAAGCAATGATAACATTCTTCTTATTTTCAAATACAACATTCATTAACTTGCTATCATCACCTCCTCCAAGAAGGGGATTATCCTGGGAGTTATTGTCAAATCTTACAATTTCTAAAAATGATATGGTTTACTAAGAAATTTGGTGGTGGTGGTGAGGTTAAAAGGCAATTCAGAGTGAATAATTTAAGCCAAATCTATCTCCTCTTCTCATTTAGCTGTGTAATTTAAACAAAAGCAAACTAGTTGGGTGTCATGAATTATCTGAGTGGTTTGACCTTCTGGTCCCAGATTACCATGTACATCATTTTAAAGATTGCTTCTTAAAAATGGCACTTTATCACTTCTTTGCAAGTGTGAAGTACAATTTTACTTAAGAATGTTTTCAAGTTTTAATAAGGATTTAATAACCTCTGATGTAGAGGCAGCCAAAGTTGTTGAATTTAATAGAGGCTAACATATGGGAAGGATTCTAAAGAGCCCTTCACATCCAAACCCCAAAATGGCTTCAATCAGTAGGTATCCCGATGTTTATTTAATGAAGAAATGTATGAGCAGCTGCTGTCTCCCAATTTTGGATGTAGTTATCTTTCATTGTTCTGCAACAAAGCAGGAAGAAGAACAGATTTTAACTGTAATTTGGGTTCATTCCATTAGATACACAGGACTATCTACAGTAGTAGATTCATAAACAAGAACAATATGACTGGTTTAAGGAAGAAAATCAAATATCCTAACAACTCTGGGGATGGAATCTGTGGGTTGTGTTTTCAGCTCTATCACTTAGTTTCTAGCTCATAAAATTTCTCAAGTTTAGATTAAGTCCTAAAGGCCTTTATGAGAACAAATAAAAATCCAATTTGACTCCAATTCTTGACTGACCTTGTAGTATAATTGCAGTTGGACACTTGGGGCTAATTTCTGTTACCTAGTGCATGGCAGGCATTGCCAACATGGTAATATCCCTCTAACCATGATGCCAAGAAAAAAGGGCTATTGGGGTTGAGTTATAACCTAGAGTATGTATGGGGCAATTGCTCTGGGACAGACATTCTTACAGCAGGGACACCCAGCTATGAATGTACCGCTAATTTTACTCTTTTTTTAAAGCAGGTTCTCCTGGGGAGCTTAAGGCTTGTACAAATATCTATTTCCTTGGTACATGTTTGCTTTTTGAACAAATAAGAAGTAGAGGGGACATATACAGTTTGCTGTCTTCCATTTATCAATGCATATACTGGACTCATAAAAGTGAATAAAGTTGGTTATTTGATGATCTTCATGGTCAATTCCCTAATTAAAACAGCAATGAGAACGTCTTTGTAACTTTGGTGGGAATACAGTTAACCCTCAGTCTTAGAACTTTCACCTGATATCTTTTTATGAACAATTCCCAAGTTTGGTAGAGAGAATCATTTAAGAAATGGTAGCTCTGTGTCTGCTAGAATGGGGCCTATAAACTTTAATAAACATTTAAGTTAGAGTTATATTTTTAAATTCTCCATTCAGGGTCAATAAAATAATGAGTTTATTTAGAACTTTTTAGAATGCAAGTTTCTCTCTTTTCAATAGTTTCACGTTGATATATATTTATTAATTTTAATGTGTTTATTGGTGACTAAGGTAAAGTACTTGTGTAATTTAGAATCTCAGAAGCCTTAACTATTTTGTGCAAATTCCTATATGTGAGGTTTAAATGAAGAGGAAGAAAAAAGGAGGTAACTTGAGCTATTACCCAGTAGCAGTAGGCACCAATGTCTGAGCACAGGTAAGGACCATGCATTTTGATTAATCTTCAAATGGCTTGTATTGCAACTGTTCTGTATTACCAAATGGGTTTACTGGTGACGTGATTGCTGTAGCCGAACACTTAACAAATATCAGGAAAGTAGCTATTAGTTAAAAGCAAGTGTTCTGAGACCAACTGCTAAGGTCCAAATCTGGAGTCTCACTTACCAGCTGTGCGACGGTGGGCAAACTACTTAACCTCTCTGCCGCTCGATTTCCTCGTCGGCTTATTACCGGTATTAAATTATTACTTCTTTTGCACAAATCAAAACCCTGCACCACACTCGATGTAACGATAAGGCTTCAGCTCACTTCCTGCCTTGGCTAAAAGCCACACTTACCAAGCGCCCCCTCGCTTCTAGGAAGACACCGCTCGGCCATGAAGCCCATTCGGCCCTTGGCTGCTCCAGGGATTCTGCTCACAGTTTAACACTTTGACCTTCCCTACACCTGGCCGGCGACAGGTCCGCTGGGCAACAGCCTCCAGCTGAATCGTGGCTGAGCAAGGGTGAAGCTAGGGATCCCGCACCCAGGCGGACGGCAGAGACCCCGAGGGGCACAGAGTGGCCTAGAAGCCGCGGGCGCACTCGGGGTGCATGCTAATGAGGAGCGCGGGCAGCGCCCGCCCCCGCGGGCGCAGGAGCCACTCAGGAGCCGCGCCCCGACCGGGGCACGCGGTGCCACTCAGGCCAGCGGGGGGCGCGCGGCTCGCAGCAGCCGCGCTCCCGGGCCTCTCAAAGCTCCTTTCAGCAGCTCTGCGGGCTCCTCACCGGAGGAGTCTGGAGAGACATAAAAGCGCATTATGAAAATTATAATATCAGCCACAGAGCATGTCCACCGAGGCAGCTCTGCACCTTTCAGGCATTGAGCCTCGTTCAGCTGGGCCGAGGGAGAAATATCCATTTGAATTCGGTCCCTGAATGGGGGCAGCGGCGGCGGCAACCACAACAGTGCCTCCTTTATCTGTTCTGCCACTTCTCCTGCTTGCTCATTCCCGGGCTGTTGCACCTTGTCTCCTTATGGGCAGGGATGTGAAGCGGGAGGGGTGCAGGGAGGACAAGGGAGCAGAAGTGGGGGCCCGGATTTACAGCCGGGCTGGGACAAGGAGCGTTGTCATTCGGGTCCCCATGAGAATGATAAATGAGGCTTTCTGGGACCCGGGGAAATTTTTGTTCCGCTGGGCACCTGAGAAGCCCGGGGTCAAGGGCTGGGGGCATTTGTGGAGGCTGGAAGGGAGTGGATGTAGGGATCCTGCTCCATTCTCTCGTCCAGGTGCCAAGCTGGAGATGCCTGCATGCGAGCGTTTCCGTTTAAAGTTCAGATGCTTGACATCTGGAACTGTAGGATGCGAGCAGGTGAACACCTCTAGGCTCAGAATCGGGGTGCAAGCCACTGGTCCCCGTTTTGGGACCACACACATCTGGGGCTTTAGCGCGGGTGCAAGACCATGCAAGGTCAGAGTGGATACCGCACTCAGGTCTCCCTCGAGCTGTCGGGGTCAGCAGTTTCAGCGGCCTGACTCCTAGTAGGTCTACGTCACGCCGATCTTCCACTCCACGCCTTTGGACTCCTTGGGATATCCGGGTGCAATTTTCGCGCGCTGAGGCCCCGAGGCAGGAATGATCTAAGACAGCAGATGAGTTGCTCCACCATTCAGAGCCCTGTCCATTGTCTTGTTAATCACCTTTCAATGCGGACTGCTTAGGACCATCATAAGGCTTTTAATATTAATAAAGCCAGCCCAGCACACCAGCCCCCGCTCCGCGGGCCACAGCGACCCAGCAGACAGCGCAGGTGTCGCGCTGCAACCTGTTCGGCTCGCAGAGGCGCGAGCGTCCCGGGGTTAGCGCGCTGTGTTGGGGGCTAGGGGAGGCAGGTGGAGCCGGGTTCCAAAACAAGAGCGGGAAGAAAAGCAAAACAAAAACCCCAAAATCCTTTTGTTCAGACAAAGGGATTTCTTTAGATCCAATGTGTGCGAACTAGGAGTTGTTTAACTCCGAGAGTGGGGAAGTGAGAGCTAAGAGTGGGGAACGAGAGAGTCCGCTTGGGCCGGGACGTGACATTTCCTGTGGTGAAGCCTGCATTGGCTGCTAATAGAGATCTAATTGATGGGTGAAGTCCCATTTCCGCGCGCGCTCTCCTTTATTGCTCCTTCCAGTCTGTTGCAAAATATAACCTTAATCTGATTTAGCAATTCCTCCAGGATTCGGTGCGAGCTTCCAGCCCAGGAAAAAAAAATCGTTATTAAAAAAGTTAAAGTACAGACTTGGATTTGGTGTGTTGCCTTTTAAAAATCTTGCTCCGGCTCCTGACATCTAGCACTTTCTCTTTTTGTAATCGCCAGGTCTTTCATGATTATTATCTGCGGTGCTTGGGCATCAGCACAGTGCGCGTTTGTTGGAGCTGCAATTCGAGCGGTGGCGCCAGGATCCCGGGGTGTGTGGGCTGCGTACTGAAGAACCGTTCGCTGGGATTCACGGCCGCGGGAGTGGTTTAGGGTTTCATAATCCTATTCTTACCCTAAGATTCCCGCGGAGGTCGCCGAGGGACAGCTGGTCTGGGAATAGGAGCTTCCTGGTGCCAGGTGGTTGCGTGCTGGCAGGATGGACCAGAGCTGGGAAGGTGTCTTAATTCTCTTACTTTAGTTTCCCAACAGGTCTTAAAAGTAACAGTACAGGGCTTGGAGTCAAGTTCACTGCCTTGCGGTGCCTGGCCCATAATTAGATGTGTGCGCGCACGAGGTGGTTCAGGGGCCATTATTCTAAGTTTTGAGTGGCCCTGTAGGGATCAAATTTGGCTCTCTCTCTGTCTCTCTCTCTCTTTTTTTTGTCATATAAACTGGATGCGGAGGCCATTCTAAGGTTGTCACTTTCTCACTCCCTTCTTCCCTCCGCTCTCCCATGCTGCTCCCTACCTCCTATCCTTCTGCTCTGCTCTAAGTTAAATGCATGTTCTCCTGTTGGCTCTAACAAACTAATTTTACCAGAGTGATCATAGGTCTGGGTTTTTATGTTTTCTTTTTCCTTCTCTTCTTTTTCCTAGTAGGCTGGGGAAGACCGTGTGGGAAGTACAGTTGTATCTAGATGCCTGATATCATATCATAGACATTATTACAAAAACAAACAAAAAAATCCCCAAACACCACCAGCACAAAACCCACAAACAGTAGCCCCTTCCTGAACTTCGCTTCCATGTCAACAAAGTTGTAAAGGAGACAAGATGGGATTTAAACCGACCACTTACTAGGCAAATGGTCTTGGTTAAATTCACTCTCTGTTAAGTTTGGCATTTTCACTTTTAAAACAATGTTGATAATATATCTGCTCTAGCTATCTTGAAAAGCGGTTGCGAAGTAATGTGCAGGAAAACCCCTTATGATGTGTTTATATATAAAATAATCATAATGTAAATCTAAAAATGGAAATGTGAATCTAGAGTTAGCAGAATAGCAGATTGGGATATTGTGGAAACCTCCCTTCCCTACATATAGAATTGGGCTTTGCCCAAGTTACCTGGATGGCATTTCAGTGATGCGTATGCCTCGGAAGGCCCTAAATTCAATGTTAAGCTTGTTTCCTGACCTTAGGACCCCCAGACTTTTCTACAGCCAGCATTTGCATCTCTCAGTCTTAAAACACTCCACTTTCTGTGATCCAGCATTTGCATCTCTCAGTCTTAAAACACTCCACTTTCTGTGATACTATAGTCTTCAATTCCTCTAGCAAAAAAAAAAAAAAGTTCCTTAAGAAGGCTAAGGAGGGCATGTTTGTCAGTCTGGGATACTCATTAATTTCCCAATGCAGCTTTAAGAAATCTCCTGCAGCAGTCTCTGGGCCAGTGAGAAGGATGAGGCCTGAGCACCTGGTGGCAATGGAAGTCATCCTATGCACCCTTTCCCCTATGCATGTGCAGCTTTTCTCATCCCTGCCATATAGAGCAGCAGGAAGGAGTGCTCAGGCATTCCCGGGCCCCACAGCCTCTCCGCAGCACCCTTGATGGGTTTAATGAGGCGGAACACTGTGAAGGGGATGTGAACTGGTCCAAATGATTGATGAATCCAGGGGCAAAGCCCAGGCTTTTTCAGATAAAGCCCTATACAGCCTGTGATAAAGGCCGGATAGTGGCAGGGCTGGGCTCCTTCAAAAGCTGTGGCCCAAATGCATTGAGAGGAAACAGGGAGGGAAGGTGCTCTGTTGTTACCTAATCAGTTCATGCACTAAGCCACCAGCCACAGAGAGCAGGGGAGGGCCACAGAGGAAGTGGGGAGGGTGAAAGGCGAATCTCTGCTCTCATTTCCACACACACAAACATCACACTCAGAGACAGAGAGAGAGAGAGAAAGAGAAAAAGAGAGAGAGGGAAAGAGAGAAAAGCTGTCTCTCACTCTTCTCTTCTGGCTTAGCAAGGACTACATCAGCCACCCCAGATGTCCGGGCACTCAGCATGGGGCTGGGGCATTCTGTTTATAGGGGCAGAAAATAACCCAAGTCCATTGCTTGGCAGTTTTCCTCAGGGTTAGGGCACCTGCTGATTCCCCTTCCTACATATAGCAGGCAGCAATTTGGACACAAATTGTGAAAGTGAAAGAAAGAGGGCGGAAACAAATCCCAAATCTACTCATGGATTTCTGTGAAAAAAAAAATTCTTTCTACATTATGCTAAGAGAAGTAAGCCAGATCTTAAAGGACAAATATTATGATTCCACTTAAATGAAATATCTAGAATGAGCAAATTCATGGAGACAGAAAATAGATTAGAGGTTACCAGGGTGCAGGGGAGGGGAATAAGAAGTTATTGCTCAATGATACAGAGTTTCTGTTTTGGGTGATAAAGGAGTTTTGGTAATGCTTGGTGGCAGCAGTAGCACAACATTGTAAATGTAATTAATGCCACTGAGTTTTACACTTGAAAATGGTTAAAATGGCAAATTTTATGGTATTACAATAAAAATTCATTCAAAATCATTCTATTTCTCCATTGTAAACAACTAGAATAAAACAGGATCATTGGATTAGGGTGAAAACAAAACCAATTAACTTTTTTCTATACATACATATTATTTTATAAAGGATGATGTACAGTGGTTCTTATAGCAAATAAAGAAAATAGCAATCTTTTGGTCAGAAATAATTACAGAATTAGATGTGTGTACCAATTGAAGAAGCAGTAGTTGCAAAACCAACATAAATATATTTATAGCAAGAGATGCATTCCAGTTAAGTTACTTCCACCCTCTAAGAAAGAGTAGGAAGTTAGAATAAGCTGTTAGCCTTTTCTCCCTTTTGGGCCTCAGGAGCTGATGAGTAAACCCAATCATTCTTTTCCATAACCCAGGGTTAATTCATAAGCCCTTGTAGGCATGGAAGGGGTAAGGAACTTTTCCATCCAAGTGATGGTACTTCTGGGTTTTGGTAAGAGCATACCAAAGTTTTGATACACTTTGAACAAGTTTTGATACACTTGTTCATATAGATCATCTACCTGTAAATTCTAGTTGCTGACTAGAACTTGTCTTCAACTTCTGTTTCATGGTTGTGGCTATATTTTAGTATTCTGTGTTTCAAAGAATGTTGATAAACGTGCTGGTGCCCATGAAGATTTGAGAGCCCCATTAATAGACGGGGAGGTAAGAAAAGCCTCCACTACCATTTAAAACAAAGCAAACTTGCCTGAACATTAGCCTTTTACCATATCAAATAGTACTGACAATATAAATAATCTATTCTGTTTATTTTCACTATCACCTATCAACTGCTCCTGAACTTTCAAGTTAGAAGAACTTTCAAGTTATCCTGGAGGATAGGTATCCTGTCTATTGAACAATTATATATTGCCATACAAGGAAGTAGAACTTAATAAAAAAATTCATGTAAGTTTATCATTTAAAAGAGAAATATGGAAATTTTGGTTTAACATTCTAGACAAGGAAAGGTATTTGAAAAAGAACCTTCTATTTATGATTGTAAAATAATACATATTACTAAAAGAGATTTTTAAGTACATTGTTTAATGACTCTTTAGAAATAATGTTGTGATCATGTTTTTAAGAATATATTCATGTCTGTGACTATTCCTTTGAAAACTCTCCTATATTTGTTGTATTAAAGTTAGTCCTTTTCTTTCTTACTTTGGGTCCTAAATATAATATGCCCATAAAAAATTTTGCAGAAGAACATAAGCCCCTGGGCCTGAAAAATTTAATCTTGAACATAATTAGGGACTTGCTCGAGATTATACAAAACCATAATCTTTTATAAACCACATTTAACGGACGACAGTATCATCAACATAAAATCTTTGTGGCCACATCATTTGCCAAACTGAGTTGCAAAATTGACACAATTATCCATATAATTTGGCTTAACAGACATTTGGTAAACGTGGCAATTTTTTCCTACAAGTATTTCTTACAATGACTACACATATACCCCCAATTATGCATGGTTTTGAGAGTAAAAAAAGAGAGAGAGAAAGATTTTGGGGTCAAACTAATATATTCAACTCAACTGATTTTCGTGATAAACTAACTGTTTAGCTCTCTCATTGTGTATGAACAAAATCATTGTCTATGAACACAATATGTCTTCATGCGTTTTGGAATAAAAAACTTGCTGTGTGTCTGGGTTCCTGAAATCATATCGATCTGGTATTGCTACTCAACCTAAGGATAGAGCATAACGAGTATCGCCAATGTTGGCCAAAGTTCTGATCGAGGCTCTCAGAAACTTTGATAGTTTGGCAACGTGCATAGTCGTAAAGGGAACCCTGCCGGCAATGGGCTTATGAAATTCCTCAAGACAAAACACTATTCAATTTTTATGCAATTATTCTCTAATGCACTTTGGAAATAGATGCACCTAAAAGGTGGACTTCATTTAGCTGCAGTATATGACAAGTCCATCTTGTCTTTTCCATCATTCCAAGTTTCCTACTGTTTAAATGGATTTTAAGAAATATGTTAAAAGTAGGTTTATGCAGATGGATGAATCAGCATTTTTGTACTTTAAACATTAAAAAATAAAATGATTTCAAAATCGAAAGAAAATATGGAGAAAATTCCAGAATTTAAATTAAATATACATGATTGTTTCTATGTTTTGTTGGAATCATAATAAAGATGTTAATTATGAGTAAAAGCTTCCGAAAGTGTTTTTTTAAAAACAACAACTTTACTAGACATTGTAAAATATATATCTATTTCCTTTTCTCTCTCTATTGCAAGTTTTATTTTTTTATTAGAAAAGAAAATAGGTGATTATTACTTCCTCATTTACTTTGTTTTAAGGAAGGCCAAGGGAATGAGTCTAAAATTGCATTTAAGTTTTGCAGAGGCTGGCTTTTACTTAATTTTCTTTTCATGATAAATAATATTATTTTAGTAGCTTGTTTGAGCATCATTACTAAGGTGATATACACATTTGGAAGCTATTTTTTGTACTTATAATTTTCCAGAAATATTTTATTTGCTTAAAATGCAAAGTGAAAATTTTTCCCTCTTTATTCCTCTGGAAACTGACTGGCTGTAGACTAAAAATGATGAAACTTTTTATGTGTTTAGTTCTCACTGGATCTCCAGGGAAATCTGAAAAGAAATGACAAAATAACTAGCTATAGTGACTGAAAAATTGCATTTGTTCAAGTGCAGGATGGAATTTCATAAACATTGGGATTTACATAACTATTTATATGACTATAGAGTTTCATAAGCAGGAAGTATTGATGTTTGATATTTACATGGCTATAGTTTTAGTATATTTGTTTGATAGTGATGCAGATGGGTTTTGTTTGTCTATTTAAATGAGGCTATAGATAGCTGCATTCACATTATTATTTTTTGGGGGGTAACGTGGTCTGGGAATCAAACCTGGGCCTCCCGCATGGAAGGCAGGCATTCATTCACGTTATTTTAATTTTTGTTTCTCATCCCTTCTATGGTAAAAACAAATCAACACAAAGAAATTTTAACCCATGGGCCTTAAGTTCAAATTCCTTGGACCTCTTAATAAATCTTTAAGTTAAAAACACCAACAGATACAAAGATTTTGCTCTTAGAGTGAAATATGTTTATCCACATTGTGAAGAAAAAGATTTCTTCTCAGCTTTTAAAATGTACCCTCAAAGTAATCTATAAAAAGGGGGTTGTCATTAGTAATACAGAGAACTTAGTTATGCAATTTACATATGTGGTTCATTGAAACTGGGAAACTTATGATTCATTTTCTTTTACACATATAACAAATGCCTCATATTTTCAAAGACTATCCCTCTATTCATGGCTTTTGATTAAAAATTTCACCCACAGACTAGCTTTCAAGTATTCTTGATACATTTTTGTGAGACTCTTTAAATTATATAATTTTCCCATAGATCAATAAGAAAGATATTTACCTCACTTTCCCCATAAACCATGTTCTCAATAGGTCCTACCTCGTGAAAAATGCTTGTTTTACATATTCTCGATCTTTCCTATGATTTTTAAAAAATGTTTTCTGGTTTAAGAATGTGTCTATAAATAACTTAAATAGTTATTGAAGAAAAAAAATTGCCCACTGGAAGCGAATAAAATGCACAACAAAGATTAGCTGGGAAGTGTTCAGTGTGCCTTTTTGCCTTGCTTTCTTCAGAAGCCACTGCTGTCAGTGGTCAGTTATAATAAAGGAAGAACAAAGTTCCTTGATGTAGACTGAAAAAAAGCTGCCTGCAGTTCCTTTCAATTGCTCTGTGGCCCAGGCGGGCCGGCCTCCAGCCAGAAGCCAGCAGGCAAAATTTAACAGCCACGCTTCAAAATGTTAGTAGCAGCTATCAATGCATCCATAACTCTCAGCCCTCTAGATATGGGGTCATCTTTCAATACTACCCCACTGTCATATACAACATTTGTCTTGTCCCACATTCAACTGATTGTGTCAAACTATGGAATGACTATATAATACACATATACAATAGCACAATGAAAGCAATAATCTCCAACCCAGTTTCTTTCTTTATTTGAGTGCTATTACAAAGTTTCCTGCAGTAAGAAGCTGGGGAGGCTGCAACATGCTCCAGCCCCACAGTGGATCTTGGAGGCGGGCTGAAGTATAGAATGCTATTATTGCTTTGTTTTTTTTATCCAAGAATCCAACTTTTCTATGACTTTGCTAAGCAATTTTTTTTTCTTCAAATTCTGGTAGTCATTAGTTTTATTATATAGAATTTACTTTCTTTTTTTTACTTAAGAAAGTGTATTATATTAATGTCCATTTATCATAGCTAGAAAAATAATAGATAATATAAACAACCATTTAACTCACCTTGAATTTTAAGTGCTACTTATCCTTTAACCCAAATGAAAGGGTTTTCTCAAACCCTTTTTGAGAAAGTGCATCTTATTCCGTCAGAATCAAGTTTAGATTTACAAAATTACAGTGAGATATTAAACACACCCTTGCCTTGGAATGTTTTTTTTCAAATTGTTTTATCTGCGTGTAAAAGCTTTCAAGAAAAACAAAATGTTGGCTTTGAAGAATGATTGCTTTTTTATTTTGAATCTACACCTGCCATAAGAACTGAAACGTCAACAAGTGAATAAACAGCATTTAATTATTTAGTCACTGGAAAGGTTGATGAGGCATTTAGATATAAGCCTGAATAACTGGATAAAATAATATTGAGAAGACATGCACTTGATTTAGAAATAGTACGTAAAGCAGAGATTTAGTTTGTTAAACAATAGTAAAAATTTCAAAGTCATAATACAAGCATTCTTGTAATTAAGATTTATATGAAGTTTTATCAAGTAGGTAAGTACCATTGTTTCATTTTTTAGGCAATTATTTCCTTTTGTGATTATATTGCAGTGTTTTCTGAGCAATTTTTCCACTATTATCATGGCCACATTAAAAGAAAAATAACAAAGAAAGGAATGAGTTTCAGGAAAGCACTGTTGGTTCCAGCAAATGCTTTGTTCTAGAATATAGTTATTTGATTAATATGAAAATGACCATCACAAAAAAATTGCACAGGTGTAACAGATAATTTGTAATCCATATACCACAGAGCAGAGAAAGAATCACTAAAAGAAGAGTTCATTTCCTTTAGAGTATGTTCAAAACAAAATGAATCTTGTAAATATCCTCACAAAAGTCAATTCTCTTTCAACAGTCTTTGTAACATAGCTGCAAACTACATGGGGTTTTCAGCCACACTGTAATATTTTTATAGCCCTGCAGTCACCATCCATTCCATATACACAAACATCCGCGTACCCAGAAAATAATTGTGGATAATTCAATGTTAGGATTCGATAATGGATGCTCAAATAAATATGAGAATTCCAAGCAAATTTGTGCAAATGAAAAAAGATTTCCTCTGACATAATGGCATGGTGCAAGGCTGTGTGTAATGAGCTGTAATTTGTCTGGAAGAGCATTTTAAAGGGGTTGATCCATCCACTGGAAGGCCAGCAGCCGCTCCAACCCTTGCAGCAGTGAGCCGGCCTGCCTCGTCTCAGAGGAAATTACACCACAAGCAGGCCAAATTTCTGACAACTTCCATAAATTATTTCAGATTTTCATATTTCAAATTTCATCTGCATTCATCATGTGAGTTTGACTGGGGAAAAATGTCTAGGAGGAGCTCTGCTAGCATTCAATGCAGCAGTCCCAAGAGCCTGCCCTGGGACTAGATAATTTAATTTTGTTTTGATTAGATTATTCTTGCTGCAGTCTACTGCCAATCTGAAGTATTGTGCCTTCTCTTCTACTTAACCTTCCTGCCCCATGCCTGCTCCAGCCTGCATGCAGCTCTCTGTATTGCAGAATATATTTGAACAATCAAAGTTAGGAGTTATTATTTTGCTTTCCATTGTCCATCCTTATAAAAGCACACATCTTTCACTGGGCTCCCTCTTCCCAGAAATCAGATTACTCCTTTTTTTTAGTTTGTAATATTGTTTACCATTTTCAGTGGAAAGTGCCCTGTAATTTAGGTGGAAAATCTAAAATCATTACTAAATCTCAGGATGATGCAATAGACCATAAATGAGGATCATCTTTAAAACAACTATAATCATCACTAGGCAATACACAAGAGATTGAAAACAGGTAGATAATGAATACATCCATCCATTAAACTAAAAATCTATTGTAAACCAAAGTTATTTTTCAACCCTTTACCTAATGGTCAATGAAGAAAATCCTCTGTAATCGGTCTTCAAAAGTAGGACATTAGAAATTCAGGATGCAAAAACTTGGTAAACATGCAAGACCATAAACATGATTAACTTATGAAAAATAGGGAAACAGACTCATGAGGTTCTTAAAAAGTCTCTGAAATTAAATTTGAATACATGAAAAGATGATTAACAGTAAATATGGACCATGGCTATCTCACAATGCATAATCACAATTTTTTTTCCCTCTTTTTCAAGACGATTGCATTTATGTGAGATTCAATAACCAAGGTATTCCAAAAATGTTTGTCACTTACTAAGTTGCAAGCAGGATCATTACAACCACAGATACATAAACAAAGCTAATGTTGTTCTTTAAGTAATATCTATCACTTCCCCCTTATTGAGTTACTTCTTTAAACAATATAAGTTTTTTTGATGCTATGTGTCTGAACTGAGGACTTTCAGTTCTTTATTGTTCTCCATTTTGATGAAAAAAATTGAATTGGGGTCTGTTATATTGAATTTTGTTCAGTAAATATACTGAAATCATATTTTTGTTAGAAACTATCAATAAATCCAGTATAAGAAAAGTAATAAGATACAAATATGAACAGGACCTTTGCAAAGGAAATATTACAAAGAGAGTGCAGCCAGAAAATATATTAGGGAAGGTGTTTCTTCCCTTGTGCTAGGAGAAAATACAGAAAGGAAGACACGGAACTGTGTTATTTTAAATACAGATTTCATGCTTGAATTAAAAACGGCTCTAACCGTTCTATCACATCATTGAATGAACTCATTTTTACAGCATTGCAGTTAAAAAATATATTAGGAACGCACCTAGATATCTTTTCTACAGCAAGATAACTTACTAAAAAGATATCACATTCTATAAATAATTAAGAATTTCTGGAATATGAAAATGTTTTTGTCCATGCTCTGATAAAGTGTACATGACAGTTCCAATTACTTCTTAAAATCAAGCTCGATAAAATATGTGGCTAAGACATCCATATTTAGAACTCCATTATATGCCACCAGTAGTATCCTAGGAAAAAAGGTACAAAGAGTTAACAAAATCTAATTTTTTAAATGGATTTTTGATGCAATAGATAGTGTTTATTCCTTCCAGTTTTTTTTTTTTTTGAGCCATTGGGAGTCAAGAGAAAATATTGAACATGTTGAATAGTTTTTTCCCACTTATTTAACAGACAATACCACGGGAAAGGAGATGACTTTGTAAATGAAGCTGACATCAAGCAGCTTCGTTCTGTGAAGAATAATAATTTCCTTAGTAACCCCTTGCTCTCTCATATGAGCTCAGACAATGGGTGTTGGTCACGTGGGACAGAAAACCTTCTGTGATGTCCTCACTTTTACACATATCCTTGTGGTAACAAACACCTTAAACCCAGAAAACTTTAACAACGTTCCCTATTAGCTTAGGCCTTTGAAGTGTTAGATGACTACTTGTATGTTAGTGGACAGTTAAATAACTACAATAATATAAAACATGAAAAGAAAAAAAATTGTGATTCAGCAATTGCTGCTTGTCTTAAGGTTTTTAAACTTGTTCATATAAAACTTGTTCATATAAACTTGTTCATATAAAATTAAATGCATGATGAAGAAATGATTGAAAAAATCATGCATTAAATGCCAAAGATGCACGTATTTTAACTATAAATTTAATATAACTGCTTATTTTACCTTACTAAACCTAGAACATGTTATTTTAACAATTTTAAAAATAAAAGGCAACTCTGACCTACCTGAAAAAAAAAAAATTAAATGCATGCACTTTTTTTTTTTTTTCTGCATGGGCAGGCACCAGGAATCGAACTCAGGTCTCTGGCATGGCAGGTGGGAACTCTGCCTGCTGAGCCACCATGGGCTGCCCAAATGTGTGTGCTTTTAAAGTTCTGTCTACTCACTTGCTTGAAAATCTTTGTGACTTAATGTTGGAACCACTTGTGCTGTTTGGCAAGGAGGACTGGCAATTCAACATTTTGTACCCACTATTCAAATTTGAGAATGTCGCTATATTACTTTGATTTTTAATTATGAACATGTCATCATAAAGACTTCCACCGACTATAGTAAAGGAAAAAAAAAAAACAACTTTACTGGAAATGGCAGTCAATGAAGAGAAAAGTGGCTTTCCTAGAAATGCATAATTTATGATTGAAGGAAGAGGCTCCTGTGAGCTCTTGGTAGTTTGAAACAGGGATAGAAACTTGTGGGAGTATTCACATGGCTGGGTGCCTTTGGCAGCAGAGTTTTGGCTTCTGAAGCTAGGGAGTAGCCTAACCTCTTCAAGCCTTGTCAAATGAGCACTGGAAGAAATGTGATTAATTTTGTCTATTCTATAGAAGGCCTAACTCATGCTTTTGATAGAACAAGAATTTTGTTGCTGTGAAAAAAAAAAAATCAAAGCATTGTTTGGCAGACCATTTTCCCAAGGTAGAGTCATTCTAACCTTTAATTAGAAACTCTAACCACCTTCCACCCCCAATAATTTAGAGGCTGCTGTGTAGCCTAATTCTGAGACCTCATTCATGTTTTATGCCAAGGAACTGTGCTCCTGGGGGACATTTTCATGAAATGCAGTGGGAATAGTACTCTCTCCCACTTGGGGAACTCGGGGACTCTGGTGAAAGCTGTTACTGGAGGGTGTCTGTTATGTCTCTTCCTGGGAAGGAGGGAAGACAGGGGGACCGGGAAGCTTTAACTTTCTCTTCTACTGTATGTGGACTCTTCCAAGCTACTGTGGGGAGGTACTTAGCTTACCAGCCTTCAGGAGCCCAAATGGAGGAATGGTAGAATGGGAGGCTAGCTTGGCTGCGTTCTGAAATTATCTCTTGCTCTGATGGTTTTCCTGTAGTCAGAGAACCTCAGGTTGCCAAATCAGTCAGGCAGCTCTCCATGTATTGCAGTGGCAGCACTGCATTAGAGCTGGGACCAGAAGCCAAATGGACCCAAATATCTCTTCCCAAGGTGATTCTTCTTGAGTCAAATGGAGGCTTTCTTACCCTCAGGGGAATGTCTTTAAACCAGAAAAAGTTTGGATTACTGGTAGAAGAATTAGTTCATTATTTGAAAGATTATTTCCTTAAGGAAATGTGACAACTGGCTTAAAAACCAAATCTATTATGTTTTAACCTCTAATTGAGAAAAGAGGCCATATGGCCCTCTGGCTAGGAGTAGAGGAGGAAGATCAGAAAAATCAAACTTCTTGGGCTTCACTTTCCTCATCTGTAAAATGGGATGACTGGATTGGATTGTATCTTGAGTTACGAAATTAGTTGAAAGTAATCTGAAATAGATAATAGTCAAAGAACAGAAGTTTGTGAATTTCAATTTAATGAAATTTATTTTAATAAACAAAAATAAATAGACAAGTAAGTTTATCTCAAAAATAAATTTGAACAATTTTGCATTCATGTGCTCTCTGTTATGCTTTCTTTTGTATGGGGGAATATAATAGTAGACTTTCAGCCAATGCCCCAGAAATGCAAGTGGGTCAAGCCAGGATAGCTAAGTATGTGGTAGTGCAACCAGAGTTGATAACTGCTGAACCCAATGACCTCTAAGGCAGCTTCTCTCTGAGACAGTCAGCGACATGTCAGTTCCTGGACATATCTGTAAATGAGGTAAGTAATCTTTGGTGTTTCCTTGTTCTTTCCATTCTTGACATTTCATCTCCCACTTCCCACATGTATCTATGCTTTCTCCTCTTTCTCTTCCTTCAGCCTGCACCTTGCCTTGGTTGGTTTCTTCCCTCAAAATGAAATTTCTCTTTTCCACGTGGTCTACTCTGGGCCAGTTTTGTAAGGTGTAGTTCTTGTAACCTTGGTAGTTCTTGAGATGATTTTGGAGAGTTACTGGACAAATATTTCAAATGTTAATAGTTAACATTTCTTTCTTTCTTTTTTTTTTTTTGAAGAATAAGAGCTAAATATTACTATTTTAAAGCACCATGAACAATCACAGCTGGTGTTACAGACAGTGTTCTGGGGATGATATTATGCTCTTTTACAAAATGCACACAAGGAATGAAGACTTGGGTGGCCCTCAGCAATGTTCCTTATGAGTGATACAAAATAATCTTTTATTAATCTTATTTTAAACTTGTTACCATTGTACATGGTCTCAGAAGACCAAGTGGAGAAACACATTATATAAATCAAAGGAATAAATGAATATGAAAGAAAAGACAATTATATGCCCAAATAAAAAATGTCTGCTCATTCTATTACACTAGAAAGAATTTTGTAAATGGGAAAGTTGTACATAACTGTTAAAAAAACAAATATAATCTAGAACATCAGTAAACAAAGAGTCACAATTTCATATTTAAAAGGTCTATCAGACTCACATTTTCCAGGCTGAAATATTACCCAGGGTGGTAGTTAACAGTATTGGGTTGGAAGCAGATAGAATTAGGTTCAATTCCCGACTTTGCCATTTAGTAGCTATGTGACCTTAGAAAAGGTATTTAATCTACCTAAGCCTTGTTTTGAAATAAGTAAAAGGGGATGATTCTTCTCATTTCAAATTGGTTGTGGGAATAAAATGAGATTATGTAGAGCATAGCATAGTGCCTGTCACTTGCTTGTGGACATCACTGTCAGCATTACCTCATTGGAGGTCATGGGTATGTGTGAGAGCATTTGCTTGTGTGCCAGGAGAGACACAAGACAGGCTCTAGATAAAATAATACTGTGGCCTGTCCACTGCCTTCAGATTGGGAGGTTTGGAATGGCCAACAACCCCTCTATAGTTTTATCAATCAATCCTCTCTGATAATTAAGAATCTGGGAGGGAGGGGATCAGACTTGTAGCCTACTGGTTGTCTGCACATTTAACTTAGCAAGTTTGGTTTCTAATTCTTTATTAAGGAACTTGTCAATAATCTTGCGAATGGGTTCTAGAGAGAATTATCCCTAAAACAAATTGTCACCTGGAAACTCATAAAGGATAACATCAATCCAAATAAATAGGAAGTCAATTTTATAACAGTTATTGACTTTTGGGAACTATAAATATTTCCAATCTTGATGGATAACAGATATTCTATTTTGGACATATTTCCTCTTACTAATAGAAGTATCAACATACTTTCCCCCGTTTACCATTCAAAACAAAGAAAATTATTCATTAGAAACAGGAAGATTTACTCCAGGTAACAGCTCAGGATATAAATCAAAAGTGATGAAGAATCCATAATCAGGAATCATCCATCAATACCTCTTCTTCTGGTGAGGTCACATCTTTGCCTGAGAGTCATTCTGCTCAGCAGTCTTGGGCCCTCCATGGAGTAACTGCTTGGAATAACCCTGTCTAGTGCTTCACCAGAACAGCCACACCTTTTCTGCAAAGCCAGTGGGTCCTTGAAGTCTCAGTCATTTAACCAAGGGGCATGGATGTTTCCTCACTGACATCATAAAAGATCTGGTATTCCAGGATGACAAACTTTGTTCTCTGCTTTTTACTTATGTGAAATCTACCCTTGAGATAGGTTCCTTTGCAGCATGTAGACTTTCCTTAGCATCAATGTAGATACAGTAAAACAACTTATTTTCCATTCAACAAGTAGGCACCTCTATTTTCCACTTTCTTCTAAGTAAGTTTATTTGTCAGGATTATTCATAGATCCAAACATCCACAGTCTTTACTATTTTTATACATTTTCTGTAGTTGGTCATGAGATAAACTCTTGGTGTGGAATACCCCATTTAGTCCTCACAATGAAAATGAAACACTGTTGCTGTTTCAATTTTATAGATGAGTTAATTGAGACTTGGAGAGGTTGAGTAACTTTCCAGAGGTTACACAGCTAGCTAGTAAGATGCATAGATGGGACTAGATCCTTGGTCTTCATGGCTCCAGAGTATGTGGTCTGACCATTTCAGTATCAATTTTCCCTGAAAAGTTGTTCTATTGGCACTACGTTTTGTCTAGAATGTAGACTTTCCTCAGCATCAATGTAGATACAGTAAAACGATTCATTTTCCACTCAACAAAGATTTATTGAATGCCTATTGTATGCCTGGTCCTGATTTTCATCAGCTTTGAAGGTTTCTAAAGGTGACATTGCATTTATAAACTCTTTGTTTACCCACAGCTTTTCCAGAAACACTTTGCTCAAGAAAGGCCATTGAAGTTTGGGGTTTCTCTCTCACCTGGGAGGGCACATAGCGATGTCTGCTAGCTTTCTCTCCTGGATTATTGTTTCATGAAGCTTCCCTGTGGCGGGTTTCCTTCTGCTCCAAAGGCCTCTGGC
This sequence comes from Tamandua tetradactyla, assembly GCF_023851605.1. NCBI lineage: Eukaryota > Metazoa > Chordata > Mammalia > Pilosa > Myrmecophagidae > Tamandua > Tamandua tetradactyla. The sequence continues at coordinate 44,171,073 of NC_135345.1, read as the reverse complement.
TGTGTGGGCTCTATTGGTTCTGGTGGTACTCAAGAATTTGCTTCTAATTACATTAAAACACATAATTTGTACATCAAAACTATGTTTCTGGCATATTATTACTTAGGGCTACAATAAAGTAGGACTATACATTTTCTAAAAGGGAGTCAATTTAAATAAACTATTGAGTAAATAATAGTGTCATGATATCACAACATGGAAGAAACCATGAAGGTGGTACATAAGGACTGAAATTAGAAAACATTTGCATAGATCAATTTTTGGTAAAGAAATGGGAAATCAATTAGTGACCTTCCTTCCTAATCCAAGTAAAAGAAAAGCACAAAATAACAGTGTCCTCAGGTGATAAACCTCAATGATAATATGGATAATCTATTTATTTTTGTGTGCTAATTTCAATATTGCTGTTTATTGTTTCTGATAGCTCATACTCATAATGTCTAGGTTTCTTGGGTGTCTAGTGATTTTGATTGTGAGTTCTTATTCCTTAGGTAATTCCTTGGGAATTTCTTTGAGGTCTGGTTTGAAGGAATATTTTTTTTTCTTTTGGGTGAAATACCCATTTAGAAGTACTTTAAACTAAATTCTTGCCTTGAGATTTTCCAAACCTCTAGGTAATAGGAATTTAGTTTACAGACCCTTGTGAAGGGCAGCTTATGGTTTTGAATTATCAGGGGTGATTTCTCTCTACTTCCTTCTCCTCAGCCCCAAGGTTCGAGAAAGGCAGTTTTCTTACAGTCCTTTTTCTGAATATTTGAATTTCTAGTTCATCCTTGTCTTGGGCACTCTGTCTCTTATCTTCCAAGCCCGTTATAGCCATGAAACCCCAAGCCCAAATCACGTGGACTCAGCAAATGTTTCTTGGGGGAAGTTGATTACACAACGCTATGTTTTCTGGATTCCTGTTTTCAATTAATTGTTGGCCTCTGAATATTCTTACTTATTTTTCTGTTCATTGATGCATTTTTTTGTTCATTGATACATTTTAAAATTAAAAAATACTTCATAAAATAACTTTCATATGTGATTGGAGAAATGTCGATTGGTACAACCATTTTGGAAAACTGTTTGGCAGTATATGCTAAATATATGCATAACTTATGACCCAACAATCCCACTGTTTGGTATATGCCCAACAGAAATGCAAATAAAATTCTCCAGAAGTCATTTATAAGAATGTTCGTAGTAATCTTATTCATAACAGCCTTAAAACTGGAAACTACACAAATGACCACCAACAGGAGAATGGATAAATAAATTGTGGCAACATCACACCGTGGAGTACTCTCTGGAGAATAGAAGTGAACTCACTACAATGACATGCAACAACATGAATGGATTACACAAGCATAACTAAAGAAGCCAGACAAAAGAGAACAAACTATGTGATTTCATTTATATAAAATCAGCTATCTAATCCTATGCTATTAGAAGTCAGGGTGGTGGTGGTTACCGTTAGGGAATTAGTAACTGGGAAGTATCTGTGGTACTGATAATGTATTCTCTTTATTGGGTGCTGGTTACACAGCTCTGCTTAGTTTGCGAAAATTCATTGAACAGTACACTTAAGATATCTGCATTTTTATGAATATATATTTTAGTTTTCTAAAAAGGAAAAATGTGTTACACATCATTTTGAATTCTTTCTAGTGCAAATGGTGGTCAGAGTAAGAGATTCAAGGTATTGTAGGAAATAGAATAAGACTGTATTTGTTTTGCTTGTCATTGTATCTCTAGCATCTAGTACAGTACCCGACTCACAGTAAATACTCAATAAATATTTGTAGAAAACATATATTTGGGATTTAATTTTTTTAACATACAATTGACCAGGTTTCTTCATTAAAAAAGAAACAGGTTATAACCGACATATTTTTAGAAAGACAATCTCCTTAATTACTCTAAAAACTGTAAACTGAACTGATTACACAACTTCATTCAGTCTCAGAAATCTTGGGGTAAGTAAGAGAGGCTCAAAATTGTTTCTCAATTTAAAAGAGAACAGAAGGCTCCTAGGATCCAGGTATGAGTGAAAGGAATTCTTAAGTAAGTTCTTTTTATTTTGACCATTTTGACCTTTGAGATGTCAATTCCTTGAACAAAGAGTATAAGTAATTTCCCTAATGGGAAGAAATGGAAAAAAAGAGAGTCTTTAGAAAAGTTCAAATTATATTTAGGACATAAAGGGCATCTTACTTGGAGAAGTTAAAGCTTCTAACTAAAAATGATACAGCTTTGTAGGCAATGTCTGCAGTAGCTGTGTGACCTTGAACAAGCTTCCAGTCCTCTCTGGTTCCCAGTTTTCTGGGAAATCAGAAGCATTGGGTCCCTTTCAAAATGAAAATTGCACAATTATGTAATTTCATCTACTTGTTGGAAATACTAGCTTGAATTATATTAAAAATAAGATCTACAAAAGCTACAAAGCATTAAAAAGGAAAGGTGGTTTTGTAAACTTTAAAGTAACAAAATACAATATAATTTAGGATAAATTTTACTTTGCTCAATAGAAGTCTTTTAAAGATGGCTGATTTAGGATTAAAGAGGATTTGTAATTGGAATATTAATTTAAAATTTTTTCTTCTGCGTTTTGGTATATACCATTGTGACAGACCACCTAGCTGTCCACTGAGCCTGTTTCCTCTACATCCTGGGCACACAGCTCAGCTACTTTCCAGCCTCCTCTACAGTAGTTAGGTGTGGGCATTGAAGTTCTCACTGATGGTGCATGAGCAGATTTATGTCATCGGGGTCTGGCCTATGAACTTCTCCCATACAGGATCCTCCAGGCTCTTTTTCTCTTTTTCTTTATTAAAGAAGTTGTGCATTTATGGACAATCATGCACAAAATACAGGATTCCCATATACAACCCTATGATTAATTCCTTGTATTGGTGTGAAACTATTTTTTGCAGGGGAGGCTCCAGGAATTGAACCCAGGTCTCCGTCATGGCAGGAGAGAATTCTGCCAGTGAGCCACCATTGCCCACCCTTGAAATATTTTAAATAATTGATGAAAACATGTTTTTATTATTGTACTATTAACTACAGTCCATGGTTTAATTTAGGGTTCAGTGTATAGTGTAGTTCCATGTATTTTAAAAAAAATTTTATTCTGTTGCCATATAGATAGTTTAACATTTCCCCTTTTAATCGCATTCAGATATATATCTCAGTGCTGTTAATTACATTCACAGGGTTGTGCTACCATTGCCACCATCCATTACCAAATCATTTCCAGCATTCTAAATAGGAACCCTGTATATTTTAAGCCTTAACTTCCCATTCTCTAACCCCACACCATCCCCTGGTAACCTACATTCTAGATTCTGACTGCATGAGTTTGCTTATTCTAGTTGTTTCAAATCAGAGAGACCATAAAACATTTGTCCTTTTGTGTCTTGATTATTTCACTCAGTATGATGTCTTCAAGGTTCATCCATGTTGTCGCATGATAAAAGGACTTCATTCCTTTTTACGGATGAATAATATTCCATTGTATGGTTATACCATATTTTATTTATCCACTCATCGGTTGGAAGACACTTGTATTCCTTCCATTGTCTGGCAATTTTGGGTTAATGCCTCTATGAATATTGGTGTGCAAATATATGTATGAGTTCCTGCTTTCAATTCTGTTGGGTACATACTGAGTAGTGGGACTGCTGAGTTATATGGTATTTCTACTTGGTATTCTGAGGAAATCTTCCAAGCAACTGCACCATTTTACATTGCCAACAGCAATGAATGAATGTTCCTATTTCTCCAATCCTCTCCAACACTTGTTATTTTCCCTTTTTAAAAATAATAGCTATTCTCCTTCTGGGAAGAGGGCCAACTAGAGTAGTTAGAGATTAGCCCTGCTCCATGGAAAAGTTAAAGAGGGGACAGGAAGGCGACTGAGGCAGCGATTTTGGAGTGTGGCTGACTTATGCACCACATGGGGCAGTCCTAGTTGCAGAGGCCAAGGAACTGAGAGGCAGAAAGCTAGAAGCTGGCGTGGAGGCACAGAGCGACAGAGCCCATGGGTGTGCATGGGCAGGAGCACAGGACTAGGAAGTAAGCCAGGCTGTGTTCTTTGGGTGCTCTACCCTCACCAGTGCAGCCCTGAAACTGGCAATTCACTCCACACCCCACTCACCTTAACCCCATCACCCACTCCCATTCCCTGCACTCCAGGCACCCCCACCCTACCAGCCCCCAGTGCATGTACCTGCCCCAGACCCCCACCCAAAGTGCAACCCAATCCCTCTCTTGCACCCCTCCTGAGCACTACGTTCCCCTCCCTGTTTCCTGTTGCCAGTGCATAAAGGCTGCTGGCACTAACCTCCATACCTAGGCTACCCCTGTGCCCATACTGTCGCTCAGCCTCACTCTGCTCCTTCCCCCAGCTCTGTGCATCCATTTACTGCATTCCTAGTCCCATGCATGCACACAGGCCCCCAATTATGTCATTCAGCCCTAGGAACCGCACTTTTCAGCAAGTCCTAGAACCGCGCATGTGCACAGCCCTCAGCCTCAATTCCCAGCTCTGAGAAAGTGCTGGCCTGCACAACCAAGTCACGTCTACCCCCAATCCAAGAAGGCATAATGCCAACCTGCTGCCACAGCTCAACGCATGTGCACAAAGAGCCCTATACCTTAAACCACTGCACACCAGGATTATGCCCCACCCCACCCCCAGACCAGTGCACCTGCGCAGCTACATCCTCCCTGGCTGCTGGGGGCCCATGTTCACAAATATCAGCGTAACACCCCCAACCTGCACTTATACCTGCCTGAAACAAATCATTGTACTGAGTGCCCCACTCCGTGCCTTGCTCCCTGCTGTACAACCATCCTGCAAACACATGGCCTTAGAGTACTGAAAGAAATCAATTCCCAAAGTAAATCAATCAAGATATTTACATGCCACAAAGACAGCAGAAGATCACTAAGCATATCACAATACAGACAGATATAGCCCAGCCTAATGACCAAATTAAAACACCAGAGGAGACATAGACGCTGGAACAACTAATCAAAGATGTTCATATGACTCTACTTAATAAAATAAGTGGGATAGCAAATGACATAAAGAGACTCAAGAAGACAGTAGCAGAGCAGAAAGAGGAATTCGAAAGAATAGAAAAATAGCAGCTATCACAGAGATTAAAGATTCTGTTGACCGAATAAAACATACGAGGCACACAACACCAGATTTGAAGAGATAGAAAAAAGAATAAGTGATATAGAGTACAGGATAATTGACTTTGAAGACTCAAAACAATAAATGGCAAAAAAGATGGAAAAAATGGAATTGGAACTCAGGGAAATGGTAGACAAAACAAACCCCACAAATATAAGAATCATTAATGTACCAGAAGGGGAAGAGAGGAGTAAAGGGCTAGGAAGAGTAATTGAAGATATGCTGGGGGAAACTTCCCAACCCTCACAAAGGGCATAAATATACAAATTAAAGAAGCCCAATGAACTCCAAACAAAATAAATCCAAATAGGCCTTCCTCAAGGCACAAACTAATCAGCCTGTCAAATGTTGAAAAGAAGCAAAAAATCTTGAAAGCAGCAAGAGAAGAACAATCTACTACATATAAACAAGGGAAACCAAATAAGACTGAGTTCAGACTACTCAACTAGCACCCTGGAAGCAAGAAGGCAGTGGTATGATATATTCAAGATCATGAAAGAGAAAGACTTCCAGCCGAGAATTCTGTACGCAGCCAAATTGTCCTTCAAAATTGAGGGAGAGATTAAAGTTCTCACAGACAAAGCAGTCCTGATAGAATTTGTCAACAAGAGACAGGCCCTACAAGAAATACTAAAAGGAGTTCTGCCAACTGAAAAAAAAAAAAAAAAAAAAAAACAAAAAAAAAACAGGAGAAGGAGGTCTGGAGGAGGGCACAAAATTTAAGAGTATCACTAAGGGTAATTTAGAGAATACAAAGAGAAAGAGGGAAAAGAATATATAGTTCTGACAATAAAATTAAAAAGATAAGATGATGGAATCAAGAAATGCCTTTTCAGTAATGACTTTTAGTGTCAACAGACTAAACTTACCTATTAAAAGATACAGATTGGCAGAATGGATTAAGAAGCATAATCCAGTTATATGCTGCTTACAAGAGACCCATCTAAGACACAAGGATAAAAATAGATTGCAAGTGAAAGAATAGAAAAAGATTTTCCATGCAAAGTTATAACCAAAAGAAAGCAGGAGTAGCTATACTAATATTGGGCAATATAGACTTTAAATGTAAAGACATCATAAGAGACAAAGAAGGGCACTAAATACTAATTAAAGGGTCAATTCACCAGGAAGATACGACAATCATAAATGTTTACGCTCCCAGTCAAGGAGCCCAAAGTACACAAGACAGACATTGGCAAAACTGAAGGGAGTGATAGATATTTCAACAATAATAGTAGGAGACTTCAATACACCACTCTCCTGTATACAGAGAACAACCAGACAGAAGATCAACAAGGAAATAGAGAAGTTAAATAACTTGATAAATGAATTAGATCTAACAGACATATGTAGGTCATTGCACCCCAAAGCACAAGGTTATACATTCTTTTCTAGTGCTCATGGAACATTCTCCAGGATAAATCATATGCTGGGGCACAAAACATATCTTTATAAACTTAAAAAAGTTGAAATTATTCAAAGCACTTTCTCTGATCACAATAGGATGAAGCTGGAGCTCAATAACCACCAGAGAATGAGAACATTCACAAATATATGGAGATTAAATAACACACTCTTGAACAACCAATGGGTCAAAGAAGAAATTGCTGGAGAAATCAGTAGCTATCTGGAGATGAATGAAAATGAGAATACAACTTATCAGAACTAATGGGTTGTGGCAAAGGCTGTGTTGAGAGGGAAATTTATTGCCCTAAATGTCTATATTAAAAAACAAAAAGAGGGCAGGCCATGGTGGCTCAGCAGGAGTTCTTGCCTGCCATGCTGAAGACCCAAGTTTCATTCCCAATGCCAGCCCATGCAAATAAAAAAAAAAAACAAGAAAGAGCAAAAATCAAGGACTTAACAGCACACCTGGAGGGACTTGAGAAAGAACAGCAAACTAACCCCAAAGCAAATAGAAGAGAAATAATAAAAATTAAAGCAGAGATAAATTAATGGGAGAACAAAAGAGCAATAGAAAGAATCAATAAAACCAAAAGTTGGTTCTTTGAGAAAATCAATAAAATTGATGGGCCACTAGCTAAAGTGACAAAGAAAAAAAGAAAAAGGACACAAATAAACAAAATAGAAATGAGAAGGGGACACAGACCCTGAAGAAATAAAAGAAATCATAAGAAGATACTACGAACAACTATATGCCAACAAACTAGACAACTTAGATGAAATAGACAAATTCCTTGAGACACACAAGCAAGCTACGCTGACTCAGGAAGAAACAGAAGATCTCAGCAAACCAAACACAAGTAGAGAGATTCAATCAGTCATCAGAAATCTTCCTACAAAGAAAAGCCCAGGGCCAGATGGCTTCACAGGGAAATTTTATCAGACATTTCATAAGGAACTAACATCGATCCTGCTCAAACTTTTCAAAAAAATTGAGGAAAAAGGAACTCTAACTCATTTTATGACGTTAATATCATTTTATTACCAAAACCAGGTATAGATGCTATAAGAAGGGAAAACTACAGACCAATCTCCCTAATGAACATAGATGCAAAAATTCTCAGTAAGATATTAGTAAATCAAATCCAACAGCACATTAAAAGAAATATACACCATGACCAAGTGGGGATTATTATACCAGAGATGCAAGATGGTTCAACATAAGAAAATCAATTAATGTAATACAGCACACTAATAAATCGAAAGGGGGAAAAGTCACATGATAGTCACAATTCATGCTGAAAAGCATTCAACAAAATTCAGCATCCTTTTCTGATAAAAACACTCCAAAAGATAGGAATCAAAGGCAACTACCTCAATATGATAAAGGGAATATATGAAAAACCAATAGCCAGCATTGTACTCAATGGAGAGAGACTGAAAGCTTTCCCTTAAGATCAGGAACAAGACAAGGATGCCCACTGTCACCACTATTATTCAACATTGTGCTAGACGTTCTAGCTAGAGCAATCAGGCAGGACAAAGATATAAAAGGCATCCAACTTGAAAAGGAAAAAGTAAAACTCATTATTTGCAGATGATATAATACTATATTTGGAAGAGCCTGAGAAATATACAGCAAAGTTACTTAAGCAAATAAACAAATTCAGCAAGGTAGCAGGATATGAAATTAATGTGCAAACATCAGTACCATTTCCATACATAAGCAATGACCTAGCTGAGGAGTCAGTTAAGGAAAAAGTTCCATTCAAAATAACAACTAAAAGAATAAAGTACTTAGGAATGAACTTAACTAGGGATGTAAAGGACTTGTATACAGAAAACTACATAACATTGCTAAAAGAAATCAAAGGAGATCTGAATAGGTGGAAAGGCATTCCCTGCTCATGGATAGGAAGGCTAAATATAGTTAAGATGTCAATTCTCCCCAAATTGATCTACAGATTCAACACAGTACCAATCAAAACTCCAATAACCTATTTTGAAGACTTGGAAAAGCTAACTACCAAATTCATCTGGAAGGGAAAGAGGTCTCGAATAGCTAAATGCATCCAAAAAAGAAGAATGAAGTGGGAGGATTAACACTCCCTGACTTTAAAACCTATTATAAAGCCACAGTGGTCAAAACAGCATGGTACTGGCACAAAGATAGAAGCATTGACCAATGGAATCAAATCAAGAATGCAGAAATAGACCACCAAATCTATGGTGAACTGATTATTTTTTTGATTTTTTAAAGAACTTTTTATTATAGTAATCTATGTGCAACTTAGCATTTCCCATTTTCTTAATTTTCAAGTGTACAATTCTGTGGTATCAATTATGTTCACAATATTGGGTTACCATCATCAATATCCACTACCCAAATGATGTTGTGCATCTTTTCATATGCTTATTGGCCATTTGTATGTCTTTTTTTTTTTTTGAGAAATTTCTATTTGAGTTCTTTGCCCATTTTTAAAAACTGGGTCATTTTTCTTTTTCTTGCCAAGTGATTTTCTTTTCAATTTTTAAAATCAATTAATAAATTTCTTAAAAATATAACAACAAACACAAACACTCTTAACATATGATTATTCCAATCTACATATGTAATCAGTAATTCACAATATCATCACATAGTTGCATATTCATCATCAAGATTATTTCTTAGAAATTTGCATCTATTCAGAAAAAGAAATAAAAAGATAACAGAAAAAAATTCATACATACCAATCCCCTTACCCCTCCCTTTCATTGATCACTAGCATTTCAATTTACTAAATTTATTTTAACATTTGTTCCCTTATTGTTTATTTTTATGCTGTACATTTTATTCATCTGTTGATAAGGTAGAAAAAAGAAGCATCAGACACAAGGTTTTCACAATCACACAGTCACATTGTGAAAGCTGTATCGTTATACAATCATCTTCAAGAAACATGGCTACTGGAACACAACTCTACATTTTCAGGCAGTTCCCTCCAGCCTCTCCATTATGTCTAGACTAACAAGGTGATATCTATTTAATGCATAAGAATAACCTCAGTATAGCCTCTCAACTCTGTTTGGAATCTCTCAGCCATTGACACTTAATTTTGTCTCATTTTGCTCTTCCCCATTTTGGTCGAGAAGAAGATGTTCATAATAGCACTATTCACAATTGCCAAAAGATGGACACAAACCAAATGCCCATCAACAGACAAGTGGATCAACAAAATGTGGTATATACATACGATGGAATATTATGCAGCAGTAAGACAAAATGACATCCTGAAGCACATGATAAGGTTGATGAGCCTTGAGGACATAATGCTGAGTGAAGTTAGCAAGAAACAAAAGGATAGATATTGTATAATTCTACTTTTATGACCTGGCCAACGGTATAATCAGAGGCTTATAATATAGAATATAGGGGACTTAGAGATACATAGAAGCTAGAGGTGGTTGAACCATTAGTTAATGAGTTTGAACTCCAATGTAAGGGAATAGAAGTGAAGGTGGTTCTCTAGTGGGTCATTAAGTAATATTACCATATTGAAGATGAACAAGATTGAAAGGGGTTGTATAGAGCTATGTGTCCCACTGATCAACTCTGGAAATACTATAAGTAATTCCAGAATTACTTCAAAAGTATGATTCTTGTACAAAGAGTTTTAATATCCAAGGTACAGGCGGAAAACTGCTATTGCATGCTATAAACTATGCTCAAAATGAAACCATCACCACAACCACAGCAACAGCAGAGTTAAACAATGGGGAGAGGGACAAGAGTTAAGAGGAGGTTTAGATTTCCTGTTTGGTGAGGGTGTATTTATTGGTTTTCTTTCTTTGGAGAACAATGAAATTATCTAAAATTGAGAGTGTTGATGGACTGTGGACTTTTGGCCCTCTACACGATGCCTGATGAATGCAGATGGCTGTAGGATGCACTGATGGAGTAGTAGATTGGTGGACAATGATGTATACTTATGAACGAAGTTGAGCTACTACAAAAAGGAACAAAGTTTTGAGGCATGCAGCGATGTGAATGAACATGTGGGACATTTGGTGAGATGAAATAAGCCAGAAACAAAAGAACAAGAATGGGATGGTCACCTTTAGAAAATGCTTTTAAGAAAACAAGGGCCTAGACTGTAAGCTTTTAGAGCAGATACATTAAGTCTGGAGTGGTGATTATCATTTCTGGATTTTGAGAGGCTGTTTTATGTATATAACCTGATATTTAGAGATAAAAACAAAGCCGAATAGGTTGGAGTTAAAGTAATTCAGAACATAGGGTAAGGAAGACAGTGTCCATATTTTGGAACCACATATACTCTTTGAGACCAATGGAAGAAAAGTTTATTTGGTCTGGAACTGAAATCTTCTGCAGTGCATAATCTAATTCAACTTATCTATAACTTATTTGAGCAATTGAAACACAGGGAGCACAGAATAAGAAAGAGGTTCTTTAATCTTGTATAGATTATTGTAATGCTTGTATACATCTTAGAGTATATTAAGCAGATAATCAAAACCTATTGGCAAAGCCCCCTGAGGGATGGGAGAAAAATAAGGAACTAGTAAACCTCACCATCAGGGAATCCCCTGATACTGTGTCAAACTTAAGGGACACCCAAATCAATAGGTCATGCCCTCAATCAGGAGGCTTACTCCTGTGGAGTTTATGTAGTTAGCAGAGAAACTTAGACTACCTATAGGCATACCTAAGAATTACTTCTAGAGGACCTCTTTTGTTGCTCAGATGTGGCCTCAGTCTCTCTAAGCCCAGCTCTGCAAGTGAAATTATTGCCCTCCCCTCTACATGGAATATGACATCCATGGGTGAAAGTCTCCCTGGCGACATGGGAGATGACTCCCAGGGATGAATCCAGACCTGACACTTCAGGAGCCACAATTCCCTCCTGACAAAAAGGGGGGAAAGAAGTATAATTAATTAAGTGTCACTGGCAGAGGGAGTTCAGATAGAGTTGAGAGGCTACTTGAAGGCTGCTCTTATGCAAGCTTCAGTTAAACCTTGCTACCTATCATAACCTGTGAATCCCCAACCAGAACCATTCCAGTCAATTCTAAAGAACACGTAGGCCAATATATAAGATTCCACAAGGGTTCCATGCACTAGAGTAACTTTCCAGAAACCTATGACCTCCAGATGGGTCCCTGGTCCAGATAAATCCGGAAACCTAGCCCAGCCTCTCCAGAACATCAGATAGTTCCATCTTCCTACCCCATATTAGTGACAGACCCTTCCAATACGAAAAATTTAGAATCACCATAACCCAAACACCCATAAAGAGAGGGATGGAAAGATCAAAGGTGATGGTGGAGTTATACAGAGATGATAGAATTCAACAAATGCATATGAATGCTGAATCATTAAATTGACATCTCTTTTAGTCTCCAGTATTTTAGAGCAGCTAGAAGTAAAAACCGAAAATCGTGAAATTGTAACCCATGTCAAAGTCTGAAATATGTTCTACAACTAATTGTGGTGCTGTGCTTTGGCGTTTATAGTTTTTTGTATATAGGTTATTTTTTTTTTAGAAAAAAAGAAGAAAAAAAGTTGATTGTGATGATTAAAAAGTACATAAGCCCTGTAGCCTTCTGTATTCTGGAGGAGCTAGAGGAAATAGTGCAAGAGGATCACATGGTAGCCCATGACAAACTCTGGGATCTGTCTTGTATCTACATGTTGAAGAGTGCTTTGAAAACTATTTCTTTGCTTGGTATATATGTTATACTATACAATAAAAAAAGTTTAAAATAAATCTGCTAAAATAAATAAATAAATAAAATAGTAGCCATTCTAATGCATATGAAATGGTATCTTCTTGTGGTTTTGATTTGCATTTCCCTGTTGGTCAATGCTGAGCATCAATTCAGTGCTTTCCAGCCACTTGTATATCTTTTTGGGAGTGATTTTTATTGAAATTTTGTGCTCATGCTTTAATTGGGTGGTTTACCTTTTGCTGTTAAGTTGAAGGATTTCTTTATATATTCTGGATATTAAACTCTTATCAGTTTCCAAATATTCTCTTCTATTGTGTAGGTTGTTGTTTTATTTTCATGATAAAATCCTTTGAGGCAAAAAAGTTTTAAATTTTGATGAGGTCCCATTTATCTATTTTTCCTTTTTTTGCTCGTACTTTGAGTGTAAAGTCTAATAAACCATTGCCTAACACAAGATCCTGAAGATGCTTCCCTACGTTTTCTTCTATGAGTTTGATATTTCTAGCTCTTGTATTAGTCTTTGATCCGTTTTGAAATGCTTTTTGGATAAGGTGTGTGAGAGAGGGATCCTTCTCCCTTCTTTCTTTTCTTTTCTTTTTTTTTTTTTGCAAATGGAGGGCCGGTTTTTCCAGTACCATTTGTTAAATAGACTATTCTTTTCCAATTGCGTAGTCTTTGCCCCCTACTCAAAAATCAGGTGGTCATCCTGTATTCTCTCTCCCCTTCTGCTGCAGCATGTTAACCTTAAAAACCACATGAGGAAGATGGTAGAGCATTTTGTTTTTGCTAAAGTTGCTGGAATGCAATATACCAGAAATGATACCGCTTTTTTAAAAGGGAATTTATTAAGTTGTAAGTTTATGCTTCTAAGGCTATGAAAATGTCCAAACTAAAGCATCAAGGGAGACATACTTTGACTCAAGAAAGGCTGATGGGTCCAGAACACCTCTGTTAGCTGGGAAGGCATGTAGCTCTTTTCTGCTGGTCTTTGCTTCTCGTTTCAAGCAGTTTTCCCTGGGCATTTCCCTTCTGCATCTCCAAACTAGTCTGGATCTTGTGTTGGCTCTGTCAGTTCTGAAGCTTTTTCTAAAATGGTTCCCTCATAAAGGACTCTAGTAAGCAACCCCAGCTTGAATGGGTGGAGACACATCTCCATGGAAACCACCTAATCAAAGGTCACACCCACAATTGGGTGGGTCACATCTCCATGGAAACAAATCAAAAGGTCCCACCATAAACAATATTGAATCAGGATTAAAGAATGTGGCTCTTCTGGGGTACACAATAGTTTCAAACTGGTATACAGAGACACAAGATTAAGGGATTCTGTGCCTTAATTCATCAGTTGGAGGAGAGCTGCTGACCAATCAGAAACACCTGTTTTTGGTCTTTCCATGAGCAGAAAATAAATATCTGGCATATATGATCTATTATTTGGTTTGAATTTGCAACTATCTATGCACATTTAACTAAACCATCCTCACAACATAGAAATATGGCTTCAAAAGGAAAATTACAGGCAGGAGAGAATACTAATGATGCAAGCAAAGCAAACAATAAGAAAATGGAAAAGATGACATTTCTCCTAACTTTTAGCATTGCTGTAAAGAACAGATTTGCTAACAAGAATACATATTGCTCTTTCCACATTCTCCAGGAACTAGACAGATAATTACACTATTGGCATTAGGAAGGCAGTAGAGTATGGTGGAAAGGACAAAGACTTTGGATTCAGGTACTCTGAGTTCAAATCCTGATTTTATCACCCAGGCATTCAACCTTATTATTTAAGGTTTATTATAAAATGGGGCTTATCATTTATAAAATGGGACCCACTTTGCTGGGTCATTAGTAAAATGCAGTAGCTAAAATTAAGACATAGGGGTTAGTCTGTGTGGTAGATTGAATCATATGTCCCAACAAAAGACATGTTTTTAATCTTCGTCCGTGTTCCTGTGGGTATGAGTACATTTGTAAATAGGGCCTTTTGAAGATGCTATTATTAGTTAAGTTGTGGCCAAATTGAATTAGGGTGGATCTTAATCCACATTACTGGAGGCCTTACAAATAGAGGAAATTAAAATGAAGCCAGATGTGAGAGATGACTCCCAGGGAAGAGTCTGGCCCTGGCACCGTGGGATCAAAGATGGCCATCTTGGCCAAAAGGAGGAAAAGAAGCAGTGTAACAAAGTATCAGTGGCTGAGGGAGTCCAAATAGAGTTGAGAGCTTACTCTGGAGGTCACTCTTATGCATGCTTCAGTTAGACATTGTTACTTATCATAACTTGCCAACCCCCAACCAAAACCATTCCTTCCAATCCTAATGAACACCTAGGGCATTATATAGGATTCTACAATGGTTCCATGCACTAGGATAACTTTCCAAAAACCTACAACCTCCAGATGGCTTCCTGGACGAGATAAGTCCTGAAATCTAGAGGGGCCAGCCTTTCCAGAACATCAACTAGTTCCATCTCCCTATTATTGACAGCCCCTTCCAACATGAAAAAGTTAGAATGGGCATGGCCCAGATACCCCAAAAGAGTGGGAGAAAGATCAAAGGCAATGATGGAGTTGAATCATTATATTGATATTTCGTTTAGTCTCCAGTGTCTTAGAACATCTAGAAATAAAAACATAAAATTGTGGAATCGTAACCCATACCAAACTCTGAAATCTGTTCTAGAACTAATGGTTTTGCTGCACTTTGAAATTTATTGCTTTTTTTGTATATATGTTAGCTTTCACAAAAAAGAAAAAAATGTCAATTATGATGATAAAAACACATTTATTCCTTCTAGCCTCCTATGTTCTGGAGTAGCTAGAAAGCACAATCTGAGATGATGGTATGGTAGCCCATGCCAAACTCTGGGATCTGTTTTATAAGTATTTGTTGAAGAGTGCTTTGAAAACAACCGCCTCGTTCTGTCTTTGCTTTGTATATATGCTATATCATATAATTAAAAAAATGAAAAAATAAAATAAAATGAAACCAGAAGCTAGAGAAAGTCAAGGAAGAGACTGAGCACATTGCCATGTAACAGAGGCAGAGATGCAAGTAAAGAAACTGCAAGGGTTGGGAAAAGTCACCATCAGAATGCTGCAGACTCTAATAGAAAGCATGGCCTTACTGAAGCCTTAATTTAAGACTTCTGATTTCTAAAACCATGAGCCAATAAATTCTTGTTGCTTAAGCCTCTCCAATATGTGGTGCTTACCATAGCAGCTCTGGCAAGCTGAGACAGTTTTTGGTACTGGAAAGTGGGATGCTGCTACTACAAATACCTAAAAATTTAGAAGTGGCTTTGGAATTAGGAAATGGATACAGGCTGGAAGAATTTTGAGGTTCATGATAGAAAAACCTAGATATTCTGAAGAGAGTGATGGCAGAGATACAGACATTAAAGGCAATTTTGAGGAGGGTTCATGAATAAGTGAGAATTATAGAAAAAATTTCCATTATCCTAGAGAGTATATGTATCATCATGAATAGAATTTTCGTGGAAATATGGATAATAAAAGAAAATTCTGGTAATATCTAAAAGGAAATGATGGATGTGTTTTTTAGAAACTGGAGTGAAAGTAATCTTTGATATAAAATGGCAGATAAATTTGCAAAATTGTGTCCTTGTGTCTGTGGGAAGGTGGCATTTGTAAGCAATGAACTTAGATATTTAGCTGAGAAGATTTCCAAGCAAAATATGGAAGGCACCATTTGGTTTCTCCTTGCTGCTTTTAGTACAATGAGAGAGGAAAGGGATAAACTGAGGATTGAAATGTTAAACACAAAGGAAACAGAAATTGATGATGTCGAAAATTCTCAGGTTATCCAGGTAGCATGCTCTGAGGCTGGGACCAGAAGCAGCTCAATCAGGGCCCTCCTTGAGATGCTGGGGTTCCATGTGAGGGTGGGCTAAACCACTGTTTGCTAAGAAGATTAGACATTTGCAGAAACACTGCCAGCCTGGACTGAAACAGACAGAGATGAGAGCTATGGGCTGAAGAGAGCTCCTCATGCTAAGAAAAAGGGTCCACGATCTTGGCCTTTGGAAAGGGCAGACCTATCCCTGTGCTTGGAATGGCTGGTTTTCCTCCCTGATGTGTGGAGACCACCCCAACACTTGCAAAGGGTGGAGCTGCTACTCCAGCAGGTGCAGAGGACAAAGCATCAATTCCTAGATGACTCTCAGAACTTAGAATCTAATGGAGTGTGCCCTACTGGGTTTCAGAGTTGCTTAGAACCCATGACTCCTGCTTTCCTTCCGATTTCTCCTTTTTGAGATGGGGATATCATTCTAGGCCTTGTCCCACCATTTTAATTTGGAAGTAGATAACTTGTTTTCTAGGTTCTACAGGTCCACAGTCAGAAAGGAATTTTGCCCCAGAATGGATCATGCCTGTAACCATTTTGATGAGACTTTGGACTTAGAATTGTTGTTGAAATGGCATAAGATTTTTGGGATTTGGGAATGGGGTGCATGTACTTTCCATGTGGGAAGTACATGTCTTTTGGGGGTCCAAAAGGTGGATTGTGGTAGATTGAATCATGTACTCCAAGAAAAGTTGTAGTCTTACTCCTAATCTGCATTCCTATGTACGTGAACCTATTTGTAAATATGACATTTTGAAGATGTCATTATTAGTTAAGATGTGGCCAAATTGAATCAGGGTGAATCTTAGATCATATTACTGGAAGCCTTATAAAAAGAGGAAATTTGGACAAAGCCAGAAGTCACAGAAAGCCACAGGAGGAAACCAAATATATCACCATGTGATGGAGGCCGAGATGTAAATTACATAACCCCAAGGATTGTGGCAAGTTGTCACCAGGATACTATGAACTCCAAGAGAAAGTACAACTTTACCAACACCTTGATTTGGGACTTCTGATCTCTAAAACCATGAATCAATAAGTTCTTGTTGTTTAAGCCAGTCCAATGGGAAATATTAGCCATAGAAGCTCTGGCAAACTAAGACAGATTTCCTAGAGTTGAGTACTGGCTCTGCCATTTACTAGCTCTCATGAGTTAATTAAGTTCTCTGTATTTCAGATTCTTCATCTGTAAAATAGGGACATGGTACATACTTCAGAGAGTTATTGTGAGAATTAAATGGGTTAATATATGTAGCATTAACAGTAATAGTTGTTACTGTTGCAAAGCCTATCCCTGTGCTCGGAGTGGAAAGGGCAAGCTTATCCCTGTGCTTGGATACTCATCGTAGGTATTCATTAAAAAGCAATAATGCATGATATAAAGTACTTATGTGGACACAAAAATGAGAAAATTTCAGTTTGATACTTCCTACATGCACAATACCCTATACATCAGAAATTTCATTTCAATTTCTTTTGAGTTTATCCAGTATGTGCTGGTCTGATGTGAAATAATTTGATTCTCTGATTAATCAATTATTGCACTTGGAAAAAATATAGCATATAGAAAGAAATCTGTCTTCTCCAAGACAAAAAGTTGAGAGTGTGTGTTTCAAATTGCCCTCTTCCCATTGAACTACCAGAGAGAAAGAAGCCCTCTGCACCAAATTCTTTTATTAAGGCCAGATATGCCTACCCTTTATCTGGAAAAATTGATAGAATTATCTTCCAGATAGGGTAGACTATCATTTTTCAAATCACATATTTATTAGAAAAACATTTTTTGAACCTGCACTATTAAAATAAGTACTTATTTACCTATAAATATATATGTATACATATACTTAAAAGTATTTCTTATATAGTATTAAATTATAATATATGCACAAAAATAGGAATTTCAGTAGGAGGAAATTATCTATAGTATAAAGTATATTACTAATTATGGAAGCTTCATCCTATCATTAGCCAGTACCTTGACTTAATATCTATTTAGGGTGAAGGTCATTGTTAATTAGAGTGTATTGTTTCAAATCTATATTTCAAATGGGATAATTTATTAATAATTTAAAAATTATTTAGCTGACATGTCAGATCTGATTAGGTTATCTTTTTTTTTAAAACCTCATTCTGTAGCTCACCAAGAGCTGCTCTGAGAATATATGTTTCAGCGCTGCCATTTCCAAATTGCTTGTGTTTGCTTCATTAGGATGATCTTTGGTGCATGGTTTCTCTTTTTAAGCTATTTTTCCAGTTTAGTTAAAACTAGAAAATGTAATTCACAAATCCATTTAACTGGATGTACCTTAAGTGGCAATATGTCTCAATACCCACAAGCAACCAATCAGGTGAAGGAAACTTATTATGCTCCTGCCCTTTCCCTGGGAGAAACCTATTGGACAAGATACTTGAACCTTCAACAGAGGAACTGACCGAGTGTCTGCCCATATTTCAATGAAAGCAAAAATGTCAATTCATATTTTAACTGTTACTAAAATTAGATTTCCAATTTTTAAAGCTAAAAATGTAAATATAAGCATAAGTTCTAATATTTTCTTCCTGCATATCCAAAAGATTTCTTGGGGCCCTCACATCCCTTTTTTTTTAGTGGCTGTACCATTATACATTCCCACCAGCAGTACCCAAGTGTCCCAATTTCTCCACATCTTCCCCAACATTTATAGTTTTCTGTTTGTTTAATAGCAGCCATTCTTATAGGTGTGAGGTGGTATCTCATTGTAGTCTTAACTTTTTTTTTTTCACATGGGCAGGCACCGGGAATCGAACCTGGATCCTCTGGCATGGGAGGTGAGCATTCTTGCCTGCTGAGCCACCGTGGCCCGCCCTCTCATTGTAGTCTTGATCTGTGTTTCCCTTATAGCTAATGAAAATGAGCATCTCTTTGTGTGCCTTTGAGCCATCTGTATTTGCGCTTCAGAAAAATGCCTATTCATATCTTTAGCCCATTTTATAATTGGGTTCTTGTTCTTTTGTTGTTGAGTTGCATAATTTCTTTATGTATACAGGATATCAAACCTCTGTCTGACGTGTGATTTCCCAATATTTTCTCCCATTGAGTTGGCTGCCTCTTCACCTTTTTGACAGAGTTTTTTGAGGTGTGGAAGCATTTGATTTTGAGGAGTTTCCATTTATGTATTTTTGTCGTTGTTGTTTGTGCTTTGGGTGTGAAGTTAAGGGTCCTCTTTCATTCTTTTGACTATCGATATCCAGTTCTCCCATGCCCATTTATTGAAAAGACTATTTTATCTCAGTTCAGTGGATTTGGGGTCCTTGTCAAAAATCAGTTGACCATAGATTTGGTGGTCTATTTCTGCATGCTTGATTTAATTCCACTGGTCACTATTTCTATCTTTTTGCCACTACCAAGCTGTTTGGACCACTGTGGCTTTATAATAGGTTTTAAAGTCAGGAAGTGTTAATCCTCCCACTTCTTTCTTCTTTCTAAGAATGTTTTTAGCTATTCAGGGTCTCTATCCTTTCCAAATGACTTTGGTAACTAGCTTTTCCAAGTCTTCAAAGTAGGTTGTTGGAATTTTGATTGGTACTGTGTTGAATCTGTAGATCAATTTGGGAAGAATTGACATCTTAACTATGTTTAGCCTTCCTATCCATGAGCAGGAATGTCTTTCCACCTATTTAGATCTCCTTTGTTTCTTTTAGCAATGTATGCATTTTCCTGGTATAAGTCTTTTACGTCCCTAGTTAAGTTCATTCCTAAGTACTTGATTCTTTTAGTTGCTATTTTGAATGGAATTTTTTCTTTAACTGACTCCTCAGCCTCATCTCATTTTTGTCCATACATAGTGTAGAATGCCCTGCTTTATCCTCTTGTAACAATCTTGATTGTGGAAGTAGTTGAATAATTTTCTTTCATGCCAGAGAATATAACCCGTCTATCTCTGGAATATTTGAAGAAGGAAAGACAACTTTACATTCTGTAGTATAATATTTGTAATTGAGACCTTAGCAATGGAAGCGGGAGGAAATTGAACAGCTGGCTTAAAGTTTGACTTTTGGGGGCCAGTGAGTATAATGGCAAAGAGCCTGGCCTCTGGCACCAATCAGACTTTGATCTAAATCCTGGCTCCACTGTTTACTAATTGTGTGACCTTGAGGTGAGTTAACCAGTCTGAACCTCAAATTCCCTATCTGAAAAAAAGTGGTATTAGGAGATATGCTAGGTTATTAGGATTACTGGAGTAGTTGGGATATATGTCAGGTAGCTATAAACAAGAGAGAGAGAAAGAGAGAGAGAGGGAGGGAGAGAGACAGTGACTTCAAAACAAAATGGATTAACAAGACAGAATTTTATTTCTTTTTCATGTAAAAGTTCAGATAGTCCAGGGCAAGCATGGCTGATCAATAGGCTCAGGAATCCACTTTCTGTCTTGTTGCTCTTTTGTCTCTACCCTGGGCTCCCTTTACATGGTCAAATTGCTGTTCCAGTTACTACATTATGTCTGATTCTAAGCAGAGGGAAGGAGAAAAAGGAAAAGGAAAAAGAATATGGAAGGCATACTACCTTTAAATGCATGACTTAGAAGTTAGTCAAATCTTATTGGCCAGAGATCAGCCACATGGCCATACCCAACTACAAATGAGCATGGGAAGTGTAGTCTTTATTTAGCCATGTGCCCAGATACAGGTTCCTGTAACTAAAGGAAGATGGGGAGAACGGCTATTGGGGGACCACTAGCTGTTTGTGTAATATCTATCCCTCAGAATAATCCCAGGGATTAAATTACCCCACTTAGCACAGAACCTAGCCCATGGCTAAATACCCAACAAATAATAGCTCACTATTATTATTAATCTCTAAGCCTTGGTTTTCTCCTAAGCAAAATGAATCTTGATTAATTGTTCTGTAAATAGACAATGAGTACTGATCTTGTGTTAAGAGTGTCCTGCCTGCCTAAGCAAGTGTTGAGTGTTGGGACAATGTTAGCATAAGTAGGTGAATTTTGGAAAGCATATATGTTATCATGCACTTAGAAGGGACTATTCTTACTACTTTCATGTTGGGATTTCCTGAAGGCCTTGTATCAAAATTAGGAAAAAAGACAAAATAAATTGACAAAATGGAAAGGATCTGGACTGTGAAGCCTGACAGACCTAGTGTGTTAGCTTTTGCTGTAATGACTCCCAAATTCAGTGATTACAACAATGTGTATATCTCATTCCCAGATTTACAGGTTGGCTGTAGCTTTGTAGGGCTCTTCAGGGATCTTTTCAATTTTGCTTTACATATATTTTCATATGTATGACCTCTGCCTAGGTCATCTTCTTGTTGGTGGAGGGCAGGTGCTCTAGAGGTCAGGCCATATGAAAATGCATTTAGAGCCTCCATGTGGGTGTTACCTATGACATATACGTTCACATTCCATTGGCTAGAGCAACTCATATGGCTAAGCCCAAAGTCGACGGTTTGGAGAAATAGTTGCCCCTATAGGGCGGGGAAGGAATAAATACTTGTGTGCAAATAATACAGTCCATGATAGCTGAGCTGGAATTTCTACCCAGCTTTGGGACCAGAGCAAGGTCCTTAGCCTTTCTGAGTCCCATTTATTAATGGGGATAAGACACATAACCCAGGAGTTTGTATTTATTAAATGAGGCAATCTCTACCAAGCAGAGTTTCCCAATGGAGTATCACAAATGGATTACATGTGTGGCATGCTAGTGTACCTTTCAGACCCCAGGGCACTTGAGTGAGGCTTTGGGTTTTCTGGATCCTCAGCCAGTGGCCTTCCATCACCAGCAGCCTTTCCAGGGTGCTCGTTGTACAAATAGGATCATTTTCTCTGTGCCATGATGTGAAAAATGTTAGGAAGTCTTGAAAAGTAAAAGCACCTGGCATAGCGTGCCTGGCACTCAGTAAGTTTTTAACCAGGAGCAGCTGTCATTGTTGATAGATGGAGAGGTGACTGGGAAAGCAGTTTCGATGGCAAAGACGGCATCAGTGGAGATCCCTGAGAGAAGAGAATCCCCCCCCCCGTCCCAGATGCTTTAAGAAAACCCTACTTGATGCTTTGCTGTTTTCCTCTCTGTGACCCTCTAGGGGTCATGACCCTCCTTTCCTGCAATGTAAGAAATCCTGGGGAAAAGAATGCTGAAGACAATGTCCAGAGCCCATGCTCTATGTGATCAGAGTTTAAAGTTGAATCTAAAAATAAGTCTTGCTATAGAACACCAATTGTGGCTGCTTCTACAGTCATTCTGGAGCTTGTTATAAGTCTACACAAAAAAGAAATTCCTGGAATTGTGTTCGTCTGTGAGTTGCTGAGAAGACACAGTGCTTTTCTTGATCTGGCATGTGGTCAAAGCAGACTTTCAGTGGTCTGAAATTGGAGCTTCTCACCGCCTCTCAGGCAGCCAGAGAGTGGAGCTAACGCTTTGGGTGTCTCTCAAATGGAATCTATCCTGGCTGCCGAGATAGTTCTGCCCCCACCATCATAGATATGCATATTTTGAGTATAGACCAAAAACCCAGGGCAACTGCTAAGTCACTTGAAAATGTTGCTACCGGTAGGCTCGCTATACTGCCAGACAAAGCGTGTTTCCATCTTTCATAGAGATGTTTTCCTGTGGTTACAACTCTCATGTTTTCTCACCATCCAGCATAGGTATAGTTAAGGTCTATATACAAATATAATAGTTAAGAGGATTAAAATTGAGAACTGCAGTTTTGAAACTAGAAAACTTAGATCTAATTTTCACGGTAGTTCGGAATCTCAGCTTTAACATAAAGTGATTCTATGGCCCGATCATGACTTTTCTTGGCATGGATTTAGAATTCTTTTATTTATTACTTCAATAGAAGTTTATGGAAAGACTTTTATGTGTGAATGCTGGGGATAGGATGATAAATATGGTATAGTCCCTTTCAAGGAACTCTGTAGTGGAAGAAGAGAACTTACCAAATAAGCTTTATTCTAAAATCTCACAAGGATAAGTTCCTCTAATATCTTGCACTGAACAGAAAATCTGCATACCAATTCTCTGGTGATTAAACAGTACTTTAGATACACAATTTTTAAGTCTTGTTAAATCCAAATAAATTGCTCTCTTCCTCCAAAGCCATGTGTCATAATGAAAGCCTCCTATTATCTTTCTGTAGAGGAAAAAAACACAGCAACACTTGGTCAGCAGCGTTGTTAAGGGAACAGGGAAAGGGACATTTTCATCTACTGCTGATGGGCAGCTGATAGGGACCTAAATTGGTTCAGTCTTTCAGGAATCTGGCAATATGTAAATGTTCTTCAATGGGCGATTCATTAAATATATTATGGAACATCCATGTAAGGGAATACTATTACAGCATAAAAAATGATGCCTCAGATAAATAATGAAATGAAATACACTGTTGAGTAAGAAGAGTAGAAAACAGTAGACACAGTTTGATTTCAACAGTGTGTGTATGTGTATGAAATATCTATATGCCTAAAAATACTGGGAAAAAGAATGCTGATGTGTTGAAAGAGATTATTTCTGTGCCTTGAGATTACAAGTGATGCTTACTTATGGGAGTGCTTTCCAGCATTTAAAAAAATTTCTACAATGAATTTGCATTCTTATCTTAATCAGAGGTAGGGGTGGGGGGAGTATGGGATTTTTATTTATTTATTTTTTTTTAAGAAATGAAAAAATTCAGGTCATGCCAGCTCCAGGAAAAAAAAAAAGATTCCCAAGAAAACACATTTACCTTCTGTGGCAGATTAAAGACCTAGGTTTGGTCAGCTGCTAGGATTTTTACTGATTTCGAATTTTTCAACTAGGCCTATTGAAGTGGCAGCTTCAATTTTTCATTTGTGCAAACAGTGAAATTAATGGAAATTTAGCACACTAGCAAGGAGAAGATGAGCTCAGCTCTCTTGGACAAATCATCCTGTCTTTGGGGATCTGTTATTGGTAATCTGGAAGCCAGGCAGCTGGGAGAACTGCTTGCTAGAACACCATACCGAGTTAGGCCTGCGTTGGACTTGGTGGGGGAGCTAGCTCATGCCTGCCCCCTGCCTCACCCAAAGATGTTGGCCTTAGTTCAAGAGAACTGATCTCTAATCTCAAATAAATAAAGGTAGATTGTTTTAAATACTGTTTTAAAAAAATTTTCATGTTATCTTAAACATCCTGAAAAAACCAGAAAACTATACAATGAACCAGTTTTATCAATCACCTATTTTCTTCAGTTCTTTTCCTGTTTCCCCCCGAAATTAAATACTATAGTTACAGCCGCAGCTATCTCTGAACCTCTTCCCCAGTCTCATTCCCCTACTTGACTCCGTAGAGGTAACCACATAGGTCATTGCGTGTTCATCACTCCCAAGCATACTTTAATGATGTTCTATAAATTTTCCATCAATAAACATCATAAAGTATTACGTTCTAGATTTTTAAACTTTATATAAATAGAATATATCCTTCTGTGATTTGCTATTTTTTCTTGTTCTTTACAAGATTTATCCATGTTGATAGACGATGTTGAAATCTATTCATTTTGAGTGCTTCGTAGTATCCATTGAATAAATATCTATCCATTCTTCCACTAATGCACATTTTGGTTGTTCCTAATTTTGTTTTTGTTTTGGCTGCAACAAACATTCCTGAACTTGTATCCTTGCCACAAATGTGAGTTTCTTTCGTTGTCTTCCTAGAAGTGGGATGGCTGGGTCGCAGGGTAAGTACATCTCCAGCCTGACTTGGTATGGCCAATGGCTCTCCATGGCGCCTATATCAGTTTACAATCCCACCATAAGTGTATGAGGCATCTTGCAAGCTTCAGCAGTCTCATTCTTTAAATGTTTGCCAATCTAAAGGGTATGAAATGATTTCTCAGTGTTGTTTAATTTGATTTTTGTTTAATAGTGAGGTTGAACATCTTTCCATATATTTATTGACTACTCAGATTTTCTTTCCTGTGAGTGACTTTTTTATATACTCTAATCACTTTCTTAATAGGTTATTAATCTTTTTCTTTTTGGTTTATTCTCATTTTAGTTTAAAAAAATAAGGAAAAGAAAACTATTCATCCATTTGACATAATTTTCTTGAGTGAAAATTAGGTATTAGATGCTATGAAAGGTATATGAAGAAAGTATATGCTCTTATGTGAAGATACCTAATTTATACTAATTTTGATGATGAAGAGAAAAGTCTTCTTCAACATTACATAAATGTTGTGGTAGGAGGAATTAATTTCTATTTAGATTTTGTTCTTTAGGCTTATATGAAAATGTTCATTACAGAAAATACAAAAGTATCTAATAACAATTACAGTCACATTGCCCCTTTATTGTCCAAATAAACCATACATTCTGGAATTCAGAATCGGAAAAAAAAGTCAAGGAAGATGGCCATGCTCCCCCAAGGGTGTTTTGCACGCTTTATGCAGCAGCACATCTGGAATGGTCCAGGGGTAAACAGAGACTGATTTAAGGCATTAATAAGGATTATATGTACTTCCCGCCCTCCCATAATTGCATTCCTTTCATTAGCTTTTGCCCAGCTGGCTTGAGTTGCACAAACAAAATATTGTATAAGATAAGCCCATTGATGGTAAATTCAGAACAATTTTTGCTAAACTCTTGCCAAGTTACATACTAACCCCAGGGTCTTAAAACCAGCCAAAGAAAGTTAAGCAAAAACTGAATTAAATCTATTATCACAAATTTGTGCCCCATAATCTGAT
The DNA here is from genome assembly GCF_023851605.1 of Tamandua tetradactyla. Classification (NCBI taxonomy): domain Eukaryota; kingdom Metazoa; phylum Chordata; class Mammalia; order Pilosa; family Myrmecophagidae; genus Tamandua; species Tamandua tetradactyla. The sequence goes on along the minus strand of NC_135345.1, from coordinate 44,145,168 downwards.
GAGACTTCCAGATGTCCAGCCCGAGACCATCTGCTGAATGTCTGTGTACACATTCTCCGAGAATATGCACATGGATAAGGTTAACAGACGTACAGCTTGGAACTCTAAAACTCTGAGCAGTTCCTGCTTAGGGGTAAAAGCAGACAAAGGAAAAAACAAGTAATAGGTTCTTCTTCTTCCTGTTAAATAATCATTTGCTTTCTGTTTAATAGGTCAGTTACTTAGCTCTTGGAGTCAAATGGCTTTTCCCAACACATAATAATGAGATAGCCTCATTTCTCTCAAAGACAATGGACTGTATAATTTGCAAATATTTGTAAAAGTAGCAATAAAAACTTTGGGAGTTAGTTTATAACTCAAATTTGGCAATAACACTGAGTAGCATATTTTGTTCATTGCTGTTTCTCTGTCTTATGCCAGAATTCCCAGAAATCAGATTCCGAAAAGGAGAAATATGTGCAGTTTATTGAGGGGTGCTCTTAGGAAAACATGAGTGAAGGAGTGAGAGAAGCAGGTCTGGACAGAGGGAGAAGTGAGAAACAGTGACAGCAGAGGCCTCTGCCAAGCCTATGGGAAACTTCAGAGCTTCAATCGCCCTTTAGATTTGTTCTAATACGAGTCAAGAGGGTCAAGCCACTGTACCTGGCATTGGTTGGTTGTGCATCGTCTCCGGTGAAGGTGTGTAATATTGGGCCAGATAGCTCCCTTCCACCAAGGGCAATTCCCAGGAGGGAAATTAGCTTTGAATTGTTGGTAGCCAGCACTCTTTTGGATGTTGGAGGAATGACTGCCTTGATCTGGAAGAGGGTATCTGCACTATGACATCCAATGAAGACCACCCCTTGGGCAGCTTGAATTCACATGCTTCACAGAGTAAGTTCGCCACATCTGGAAACCACTCTTCCAGGACTATGATTGGTCTCTTTCCCTAGGGAAACTTACAAACATCAAGTTGTGGATGCAATATAGTCCCTGCTGCTGCAGCTATCTCAAGGCTGCCTTTGATACTCATTGTCTCCCTCATGTACTATTTATTCTAGATTTCTCTCACCCTCAGTTAGATGGTCTATGTGGTTTTTCTGGAGAGAGGGGACCATACTCCTCATCTCTGAGAAGTCTGAGTTCTGGTCCCCATGTACTTCCTACTCTGTGACTGCTGAACTTTTCCCTTCACCATAACATTTTGCAGGGAAATACCAAGAGATATCATAGTGCATCGTCTGAGCCACAAATATATTCTTTACTAGCCCCATTGTGAAACAGCTGCTCTACTTACTTCCTCTTGATAATAAGGGTCAATTAACTCAGCCAGTACAACGATTCTTTTCTAGCCTGCTGGTCTCTTAAAGTTTAATGGGGCTTTTATTGTGTTCCTTGAGTGAAATCTCCCTGCATGAGAAACAGGATTTCTAGATCCAGATCCACAGAGCCTGAAGTTAAAGGACAGTGAGCACAAATTCCCCAAATGAGCTACTGAGACTGATGGTAGGTAAGACAATTCCTAGCTTCAACCTTGGATTTCCAGACCCATGCATTTTACTTGTCGAAGATATAGTATCATATAATGGCCACTGATATAAGTGTTACCCAACCTTCACAGGGTATAACATCCAAGCTGACATCACTGCTGCATTTGCAAAAGACTGTTCCATTATTCTATCAGACTGGAGGTCTCTGGGTGATGTGGTATGTGATAGAATCATTTGATCTTGGGTCATGTGCCTGCTACTGAATTTTCTTTTGTTGTAAATTGGATCCTTCATTGAAGGCAACATTATGTGGGATTCCATATTGGTAGATCAAGCACTGTGTAAGCCCTCAGACAGTGGTATTATCTGAAGCTTTTCAGGCTCCAGAAAGGCAAATCCATACCTGGGATATGTGTTATTTCCAGTCAAGAGGAACAATTGCTCCTTCTAGAGTATGCTGTCAATTTGACACCAAGTGGCTGGTTGATCTCATGGGGAATGTGCCAAAACAGGGACTTAAATTGTTCTCTGTGGCTGACAGATTGTGTATTTAGCAGTGCAGTAGCTACATCAGCCTTGATGAGTGAGAGCCCATACATATTCTCCACCTTTGCCAGTACGGCTCTTCCTTTCATGAACCCATTGTACCGCACTGGGCTCGCCAATGCCAGAGGCAAGCTGCATCAATAAGCTTAGCCTTTCTGCGTATTTGATTATTTAGTGCCTCTTTCATGGGGAATGCTCTCTGATGGACATTAACATGCAAGACAGAGATTTTTTTTAAATTGTGCCTTCTCCCATATAAACATCCACTACCTCCTTCATTGTTATCCTTATCCCTGTTCTTCTTATCAGTAATCTTGGCCTTTTTCCTATTCCATCTTAAAGGAAAACCATGTAATCATAGGCATGAGCTGAGAGAGAGGTATCAGTACAACATTGGTGGATGGCTTGGGGGTCTGGAGCACTTGCCTGGGTAGCTTACTCATACTCTCTAACCCTACTTGTGTTACTTCTGTCTTACAATGGATTGATATTGGGGCCTCTTGACCTTATGTCTCAGTGGATTTGAGAGAATCCAGATGATGGCCCCTAGTCACAGTCTTTGATCACATCGCTGATCAATTGGAGTTTCACAGTAAGGGGCTCCATCTCCAGGAGATATTTTATGGTGTATTGCTCTGGCCTTTCTATGGAACCCCAGAGGTTTATATTATGATTATCCTATTGGGACTTGCTATAGACTACACATAGTATCCTTTCCCATCACAGGGTCAAGAACTATGAAGGATCTGCGATTTTATACTACGTGCAAGCAAATAGTAGCCTGCAACAATATTAGGGATGTTGATAGAAAACATGAGAAAAATAGTTTGTTACTCACAAGAATAGCAAGTAGCTAGAGTATCAGAAATTTATACTGGTTCCTTGAGCTCCAATTCCCACAGACAGTGCAAAGAGGGCTAGATTACATCTGCAACACAGTAGATTGCATTATAGTATAGGGATCTTCAGTTAAGGGAATCTGAATCTTTTATAATGTATAGTAGCATACCTGCCCTTTTCTCCCAAGGGAAATACAGTATCTTCCATGGCTATAAGAAAGCTTTCCTTATGCTTTGGAAGAAGACACTATTTTTATCTTCCAATGTTAGAAAAAACCTGTCCTTTTCTCCTGAGAAAGATACTGTATTTTTTAAGGTAGCTCATTATAGAAAACTTCCTTGAAAGATAGTCCAGAATAAAGCACAGTCAGTGCCTTATTTATAAGACATACTGAAACACAAAAGACCCATGGAGAATTTTCTCAATGCAAGACATATCTAGCCTATGGTCAGCTGTATCCTATCGGCCAAATGGCAGAGCTTCTTGCACCAGAGCCTGGGTCTACTGCAGAGCCCTTTCCTGCATTATGCTCCACACAGAGCTGGCAGCTTTCCATGTTACTTGGTATATTGATTGTGGCACTCAGAAGTGTGGAATATACTTCTACTGGAACCCCAAAAGGCATGACTTTTCTCCTTGAAGTGGAGATATGAGATGAATACTTTGGAGAAGTTGCCTCCTATGATGGTTTGAAGCTCTATGTACCCCCAGAAAAGTATGTTCTTAAAGTTAACCCATTCCTGTGGGTGTGGACTCATTGTAAGTAGGGTCTTTTGATGAGTAGGGTCTTAACGTAAGATGTGACCCATCTCTTTCAGAGTGAGTCTTAATCCTCTTACTGGAGTCCTTCAAAAGAGAATGAAATTCAGACAAAAAGAGAGAAGCAGAAAGCTGAAAGCAATGAAAGCTGGAAGAGATGGGAGAGATCAGTGGATGCCGTCATATGCCTTGCCATGTGATAGAAAAGTTCAGGATCACTGGGAGCTGGTCTTCAGGAAGAAAGCATTACCTTGGTAATTTTCTCAGCCTCAAAACTTTAAGCTTGTAAGCTAATGAATTCCCACTTTTAAAAGCCAACCCATTTTATGGCATCTGCTTTTGGCAATTTAGCAAATAAAAACACCCCCATATGCCCTAGATTACTGAAACCTTAACAAGTTCATTAATGTGTCAATTCTCTGAAACGCCATAGGGTTATTTCCCACTCTCTGGAGTACATGGATTTTACCGAGCCCTTCAACATACTTGCTATTTCTAGCAATGATGCCATTGATAGGGTGGATCAATATGATGCTTTATGGAATGTCCAGATAGTTCAGATTCCTTCAGACTATACAATGACAGAAGGCAGGATGGTTAATATAACCCTGGGTCAATCCTAAATGTATACTGTAAACCATTCCATGTGAATGCAAAGAGGTTTGATCCTCCTTCCTCACATGAATGGAAAATAATACATTTATCAAGTCATTGATTGTATATTATGTTCCAAAGGCTGAGTTAATCTTCTCTAGCAATGATACCTCATCTGGAGCAACACCTATAATTAGGGCCACTACTTGGTTGAATTTGCAGTTGTCCACTGTCATCTGACAAGATCCATGTTGATTTTTGTAGGGATCAGACTGGTTGGTCTTTGGGTGGCACTAATCTTGCCATTTTTCCCAGGATGCGATCTTTCTATTTTCTATCTTGGCAGTAGAAATAGTTTCAGAAGTTTCCATGCATTATTCTCCACTACAATAGCACTTATGCCATTGGCCAAGTAACCAGTGTAGAACTCTTCCAACAACCGAATATGTTCTTCCAATGGGGAACCAGGGAAATGCCAATTATCTGATAGACTCAGTGGACCCACTGAGTGGACCCACTGTGAGTCATACCTAGACCAGACTCCATTTTTTACCTGGCTCTCATATGTCCCCACTCTAACAGAGAAGCCATGATGATGTTTCACATCTTCAGGTAATTGTCCTCCAAATCTGGATCCTTTGACTAAAAGTCCTCAAAATCTGTTTCTTCTTCTCCAGTATGTGGTTACATGAGTAAATGACTATAGGTCCCTTCAGGGAAGGACTAAGGGAAACATTACTGTATACACTTGCTATTCTTTTGCAGGTCCTTCCCATAGGGACCTACATCTTCTTCAGTGAGTAGGTTCTGAATCTGATAACTGGCTTAGGTTGAAAAACTGGGCTAGGAATCAGTACTATATATTACAGCATCTTCCCCCAAGTTTTTTTATTATCCATCCTCAATTCCTTGTGGTTGTATAAATTAAGCAAAACCTTTGTGGGCTCCCCATCTACAAATATTTATAAAAGTAGCAACAGAAACTTTGGGATAAGGTAGCCATCTACTTTGCCTTTAAGGGTACCACATCTTATTAACTATGTTCATCGCTCTTTGCAGGACAGGCCCTCTGAGTTGTTGCTCTAACCTTGCTGCCCATTATGATAATTTCACTCACTTTGCTTCCAATTTTTAAGTGCTATTTCCTGGCCTCTCTTATTTTATCATTCTATCATCTCCAATGCTATTGGCGAACTCAGTTCTGTAACAACATCTTCTGCAATCAGCCCTAACCTGTAGAGCAGGTGTTGGCAAACTGGCCCATGTGCCAAGTCCAGCCTACTGTCCATTTCATAAAGTTTTATTGGAACATGCAGCCAAGTTCATTTGTTTAGAATTGTATTGTCTGAGGCTGCTTTTGTGCTACAATGGCAGAGTTGGGTAGTTGCAATAGAAACAACATGGCCCACAAAGCCTAAAACATTTACTCTAAGGTCCTTAATAGAAAAAATTTTGCAGACGCCTGCTATAGAGAACAACCACTACTGAGCTTCTTAGCAATGCTGGTTCTTCTTTCACTGCTGGATTTCTTACTGCTTTGTTAAAGAGGGTTTCATTTGGACCTTCCCATGGAAACAAATCATCTGGTAGGTTTTTCTGTCTTATGTAGTAGTCTATTGCTCTGAACATCTTGTTACCTTCCTCCACCATTTTCATTGGCAGAATGGGCCATCACTTTCTCCAAGTTTGCAAGAATTATCCTTGAATCATATTAGTACCACCTCTCAGAGTCCTTGCCAGGACACTATATCCTATATCACAGGAGAGTACTGTTCATATATCTGTGAAACACCTTTTACCCACCCCCCCTGACCTTAATCCCATACCTTCAGAATCCAGTCCTATTTGTGCTGTCCTGGCTTCTGACAGTACATGTTGGGTAGCTTCTTCTTCTTCTTCATTGTACAGTCCCTGTCCTTCCTTAGCAGGCATGGTACCTCCTTGGGTTATGCTGTAATTTTTTAGAAAAATTATTTTTAAATACTTTTGCACTTACAGGACAGTTAGAAAAATAATCTAAATCTCACACACAGAACTCTAATATACACTTATCCCCCTAGAACCCCAGATCCATCTAACATTTTATACATTTGCTGTTTCTTTATCATCTATATCTATCTATCTATCACCATCATTTATCTTCCACCCATCCATCCATCTATTCATCTATCAGTCCATTTATCTACATTATCCATCTATCCATTTCTCTTCTTCTCTCTCTGTCTCATCTAACTATCCATCCATTCATCTATCTATTTTGCAGAGCCATTTCTTGAACATTTGAATGTAGGTTGTAAACATAATGCTCCTTGAACATTTAATACTGTCATGTATATCTTCTACTTATATAACCATTTTAAGTGAAGTTATCAAGTTCAAGAAATTTAACATTGATGTAAAGCTTATATTCAGTATTCCATTTTCCCCTATATATTCCAATAATGTGCTTTTGAGCCCTTTATCCTCCCTTACTAGATCCCATCCAAGATCATATATTTGCTTCTAATTGTCACTGTCTCTTTAGCTCTTCTTTCCCTCTATTTTTAATTGTTAGAACATGTAAACAATATCAACTTTACCATCTCAACCATTCCTAAGCATACCCATCAGTGCGATTAATCACACTCACAATGCCATGGTTCCCTCACCACCTCCTATTACTAAAACTTTCCCCATGTCTGCAAACAGAAACCCTATACCCATTAAGCATAACTCCCCATACCTCCTTCCCCCTATCCCTGGCAAGCTGGATTTTACTTTCTGTTTCTACAAGCTTGCATATTCTCCAATATTTCCTTGTAGTTACTATGGGGTTTGAATATAACTTCCTAAGTCTATAACAATTTAATTTGGTTTGATGCCAACTTAATGTCAATAGTACACACAAACTGTGTTCCTTTACCTCTCTGTCCTACCACCTTTGTGTAATTCTTGCCTCAAATTACATGTTTATATATTATGACCCCAAACCACTGATTTGTCATTATATTTTAGGCATTTGCCTTTTAGATACCATAGGAAGTAAAAGAGATGTTACAAACCAAAAATACAATAGTGCTGGCATTTATATTTACCTGCATCATATCCTTACTAGAGATCTTTATTTCTTCATGTGACTTTGATCCATTGTCTATTATTCTTTCCTTTAAACTTACAGAATTCTCTTTGATATCTATTGTAGGGCTGGTCTAGTGGTGACAAACTCCCTCAGCTGTCGTTTATCGGGGAATGCTTTACTCTCTCTTATTTCTCTCTGTCTCTTTCAGTTTTGAAAGACAGTCTTGCTGGGTATAGAATTCTTGGTTAGCAGTTTTTTTGTTTTTAGCACTTTAAATATATTACCTCACTGTCTTCTTGCCTCCATGGCTTCCAATGAGAAGTCAGCATTTAATCCTATTGAGGCTTTTTTGTATGTGATATGTTGCTTTTCTCTTGTGACTTCAGAATTCCCCTTTATCTTTGGCATTTGAAAGTTCAATTATAATATGTGTGGCATGGGTCTATTTGGATTTATTCTGTTTGGAGTTTAGAGAATAGCCAAAGCTTAGAGGCCTCCATGATCCTTTATGTGTATGTTCTTGTCTTGGATATTAACATATGGAATCCCTTGTAAACACAGATAGGAATGTCCTCTCTTCCCTAGTAAGCAGTTTCTCATAGGACTGGGCACTGCACTGTGTGTCCTAAAGCCAGTATTTTCTTGACCTAGGCAGCCACAACTTGACTGCTTTCCTACATCTGTTGGAGAGCTATGTATACTGTCTTCTATATGTGGGACAAATTCTGGGATGGTGAACCTCTGATGAGTATCCTGGCTCAGTCCTTCAGGCCACCACCAGACAGTTGAGCCAGAATTTGTATAAGGGTTGTACTCTATCCCCTCAGAATCTAGACCTGAAACCTGCAATGGGAGTGCAGTGGGCTCCAGGCTGAGCAAATAATGGGTGGGGAAGGGGCCATCCAGGGCACTGTGAGATCCTACCTTTTTAAAATTGCCTTTTTCTTGATTTGGCACTGGTCCTGTTATTACAATCCTTTAACTGTTTTATGGAGATTTGAGTAAGACGTTTCTATCAGTTCTTGCTGGTTGTTCAAAGCCTCTGTGGTGATTGGGGGCAGAACCTTGAAGCTTCTCACTCTGCCATCTTGATAAGGGCTCTGCCTTATATTGCAATTTCACTCTAGTTTTTTGGCCTGGGGTCTAGAAGGGAAAAAGAGGAGTTGATCTTGAGAGAGGCACATGTTGTTTTGCAAGGCAAAGTCTTCTGTATCATTTTCAGGCAAAGAGATTATGCTAGCCTTTAATAAGGAAACATGGGGGCATTTCTACAGCATATATAGTTCAGATGAAACTCAGGTTTTCAGGCTTGGTGACTTCCTGGGTTTGAGAATTTATCTTTCTCTTTATATTCCCTTCTGTTATATTTACTGGGCCTGATCCTCAGCTTTATGTGTACCTCCTGGATGCAAGAAATAATAGTTTCTTTATAAGCTGTGTATGGGGAAACTTGGACTTTCTAATTCACTTAAATTGGTGGTTAATCACCCTTGGCCTTTCATTATTTTCTTCAATCCATCAGTAGGATAATGCTCAGTAATAGCAGTCTGTTCTAGTTTGCTAGTTGCTGGAATGCTATATATCAGAAATGGAATAGCTTTTAAAAAGGGGAATTTAATATGTTGCTAGTTTACAGTTCTAAGGCTGAGAAAATGTCCCAATTAAAACAAGTCTATAGAAATGTCCAATTAAGGCATCCAGGGAAAAATACCTTGGTTTAAGAAGGCCAATGACATTCAATGCTTCTCTCTCAGTTGGAAGGTCACAGGGTGAACATGGCAGTCCCTGCCAGCTTTCTCATGGCTCTACAAAAAGGGACTCTCTCCAAAATGTTTCCCCTTTTAAAGGATTAATGGGTGGTGTCACAACTCCATGGAAGTTATCTGATCAAAAGTCACCACACACAATTGGGTGGGTCACATCTCCATGGGAACAATCAAAATCTCCCAGCCTGCAATATTGAATGAGGATAAAAGGATGTGGCTTTTCTGAGGTCCACCATAGATTCAAGCCTGCATACTGTCTTATTTCTTAGTCCTTATACCTACCATTTCCTCTTATTTCCCAAATGTCTGAGATAGGGCACCCATCAATGCATTCCCTTCTACCAATATTTCATCCCTTACCACTGAGGAAAATTTTTGACAATTGGACTAATCCTGCAGGTCCAGGAGCTATGGGTAGTTCACCTACCACTGGTGACATGTCCTCATTGTCAGCCAACTAGTGAGTGCTCCAGCTCAAAAATCCTATTTTAGAAATAGCTTCTTATCACAACTCTTGGTAACAATTGTCTTAGGTTGAGTCCCCAGGAAACAAAATCTGATATGAAGACTTTCAGGTAAGAGGTTTATCGGGAAATGCTCTCAGGACAATGCCTATAAGGGTGAGGGAAGCCAAACTATGCAAAAGGAAAAGTCAAATTGTGACAAATCAGTTGCAAAAGAGACCTCTATCACTCCTACAGGGAGCTATGGAACTGAGACATCCCTTCAGAAATTGTTCCAAAGGCAAGGCTTTTATACCTCTTGTGTCGGCCAGTCATTTGATTGTGATGATTCCTGGGGAAGAGTTACATATTCTTTGTTCAGGCAGTTTCCCTTAATCAAAGGTAATTTCTGGAGAGGGAGGCAGCTGTCAGCAATCATCACTCCTGGCTGCTGGGAGAGTTTGTGCCTCAGTCCTGAAGAGGCATCTGGATGGAGAACCATAGCATCCACTATAATCCTTGATTGTTGAATGAATGTGACATTGTAGGGAATGTTAAGAATTTTAGACTTTTTATCTTGGGAGCAATGGGATAACACTGGCGGACATTGAGCAGGAGTATGGGATGACTGGATTTGTATATCCAAAAGATCACTTTGGCTAGGTGGGTTGAAAATGGAATTGAAGAAGGGTATATGGGTTAGGATGCAATCAAGAAACCAGAAAGTTCGCCAATAATTTTAACAAAGAGAATTTAATAATGGGGAGTTGGTTATACAGGTTTAAAAACTCTGAAGAGGCAAAAAGACTAAGACAGAGGTAGTAACTACAGGAATCAGCCACCCTTTTTGGTCAGGGGGAGCAAAAGGAAGAGGTTGAAGTTATAAGAACTGAAAGCTCTGCCCTGTGGAGTTAGGACCCTGAGAACAGTACATTGCCCAGCTAGGGTTTCAAGGAAGGAACCCTAAAAAGGACTGATGGACAGTTGATGCTGGTATCTCTGAGCTAGTGCAGTGAAGCTGGTTCTGGAACTGTGAGGAAAAAAATCTGGAAACTGGAACCAAGCCATGGAAACTGGAACCTGCCATGTTGGCAGGAAAACAAGCAAGTAGGAATGAGCAAGCCTGTTCTCTCCATCTTCTCCCTTTGAGTCACCCTCTAGTATCCTTTCTTGGTAGAACCTAACAAAAGTCGGCTGGCAAAGTAGATAAGTAGTTTGCAGAACACTAGTTCCAGCAACCCAGATTAGAGTTAGTTTTTAAAAGGAGAAAGATTAATGAAGAGCCCAAAGAACAAGAATGTAAATGGGGAGACAAGTTTTTATTGTGGGAGCCTAGGGAAGGGAGTGGCAATTGAGATGAAGAGAAGGGAACGGATTGAAGGCGCATTTGAAGTTTAAATTAATAGGGCTATGTGCAGGAAACATGCGGAAGGAATAGGGAATAGGAAAATAACAGGGTAACAGTGACATTTACTTGTGTTAGAAACCCTAGAGAAAGAGCAAGTTTTTGACGAAGTATTTTGTGTAGCTGATAGGATTGGAGCTGGCCTTGAAGGATGGGAGGGTCACAGAGGCACAAGGCAGTAGGGAAGTCATCCTAGAATGGAGGAAAAGGAAAAAAACCCCACACAACTCTGTAAACCTGTTCAGGAGAACAGTTTTCTCTTTGCCTGTGAGGATGTGAACAGGAAGGAAGTGAGAAACTTGAATGTAACCACCAGAAACTGCAGTTCATGTAGTCACAGGCCCATTAGTATGGTGGACTTTGATTGGCCGTTACATATTTAGCTTTAAGATCCCTAAATGCACGGTTACAATTAGGAAGAGAGATTATTATGCCTTGAGTTACTTTACCCAAAACATGCATTTTCTTTAAGTTTTCCTAATATCTATGCCTTTGAATTATCTAACACAAAAGAAATAATGCAATAACAAAATTTTAGGAGCTCTAAGTCACACAGATGACAACTACAAAATAGGGTAAGAAGAGAGAATAGGAAAACCTGCTCCTCAGTTGCATTTCATCATGTGTTTTAAGATGTTGTTTCTTATGAAAGTCTAAGAATTTGCTCTTTAACTTAACTCAAACTGTTCGATCTTTGTTTGGCAACCTTTGATCAGTTGATCAAGAGCCAGATGCCTGGGTTTAATCCTGGCTCTGCCACTACTCACTGTGTGATTCTGAGCAAGTCACTTAACCTCTCTGTGCCTCAAAGCCTTATCTATAACATGGGGATAATAAGACCACCTTCCTCAGGTTGTTGTGAGGATGAAATAAATTAATATAGGTAAAATATTTAGAACAGTGTCTGGCACACAGCAGCGCTTTGTTATTATTCAATACTGTTGACATCTATGCTTAAATAAACCATTTGCTTATTTCTCTTCCTTTTCTGCCCCAGACAAGTATGTGGAGGAAATGAATAATCAAGCTAAATGGAGGAATCAATTTAATTCTTTTTCCTCTACCAACTTCTATTAGAGGGTATGTGTTAATGTAGGAAATACCGTTAATTGCCTAATGCAATATCCATTTACCCCTTCTTCCTTAGTACTAGAACTTGAATTTCTTGGTTAGACAAAAGACTATATTCCCAAATTTCTCCCTCAGCTACTGGGACCTTCCAGTTTGGTGAATGGCACCTGCCTCAGCTGAAAGCGGACCCCAATTTTGCCCTTCTGCCTTCCTGCCTTCAACTTGGATGTGATGGTTGGAGCTCCAGCAACCATCTTAAATCATGAAAGGATAGACACACTCTGAGAATAGCTGCAGAAAGATTGGAGCTTGTGTCTCTGAATACCTCATATACATGTTATATCAGCTTTGTACTTTTTGCCTCCAGAATCATTTTACATGTGAGTGAAATCAACTTTTTCATGGTTAAGCTATTATTATTTTGTTTGTTTTCTGCTATATGCAGTCAACTTCTCATGACTAATAACTGTTAGCTTTTGTACTCATTAATTGACTAATTCATTCTTTATTCACTCAAATATTTATTGAGTACCTACTTTGTGAATGGCTTTGAAGAGTTAAAGCAATCCTTAGAAATATTTTCTTCCCCTAGTCATCAGGTCTCCAGGAGATAAGTTGTGGCTTCAATAAATCTAAATGGCAAATGATTTAAATAATGATGTGTGTTTTATGGTATCTTCTTGCTTTTGAAAGTGTAATGTAAGTTCACACAGGTTCGGAAAAAGAATGAATCTGCACTGGAAGGACCTTTAGTGGTAGTGGGGAGGAGTGAGTTCTGGAAATTTGTTTTGATTTCACTTTCTGCTCATTGTCTTCGAATTCTTCCCTGCCCTCTGTGTTTTGTTGTAAATGACATCACCTGTCGGTCTGAGGAAACAGCTTTATCCTTGTAAAGCCTTCTATCTTTAAGATGCAAGGGAAGCAGAAGCAAAAAGTACACAAAGGAATTGTGATAACGTTACATTAATCACATATTCGCCACTTTTAAAGTAAAAATGACCAGGCACATACATCCTTCACGTATCACTTGACAGGTTAGGCTGCTATTACTAGATATATTTAGGCTAAACATTTATAATTCTAATGGAAATTGAGTATTGAAGTTACAAAGCTTCAATCATCCGTTCCATAAATATTTACTGAGCATCAGCTATGGACTTGGCACCTGGGATACAGTGGGCAGTATAATCAGACTGATCCTTGCCCTCATGTTGCTTCGAGTTAGAAACAGTTCCCTTTCTTCCCCTGAAAAAATCATTCAGATTCCCACTACAACCTCCTGACTGCTAAAACAAATGTACGCAATGGGTTGGCTTAAACAATGAGAATTTATTGGCTCACGATTTTGAGGCCAGGAGAAGTCCAAAAATCCAGGCATCATCAGGGTGATGCTTTCGTCCAGAAGACTATGACATTCTGGGACTGACTGCCGGGTATCCTTGGTTCTTGACTTTTCATTTCATCCAACAGTGCACAGGACAGCTTCTCCTAGCTTCTGCTGACTTTCAGTTTCTCCCCATGGCTTTTTCATTATTATTTTCCTTCTGCTAATAAAAGCTCTATAATAGGATTAAGACACATACTGATTCAGTTGGACCACACCTTAACTGAAGTAACCTTATCAAAATATCCTATTTACAAGGGCTCATACCCACAGGCATGGATTAAATTGAAAGACATGTTTTTCTAGGGTGCAAAGCTCCAAACCCACCACATCTACTCCATTTTTACTCTAAATATGTGGATGCATCATATAAAACTAGATCCTTACAATCAGAGTTATGTGTAAAACTTCCTCAACTCAATCTTGGTTCAGTGCGGTCTCATTCTTAAAAACAAAAAAAAACAGATTTAACTTTCCAAATAATTTCCCCCTCTTTATTTTATAACCATGTTATATACATTCTTATAACAATGTGCTATAGATAAGATGGGAGCCACCCTTGGAGAGCTCTACACAATTAACATTTATTTAGCTCTCTAGCAAATCCCTCCCCCTATGAATTAGACTTCACATGTGTAATGTCATTGTAGCAAATACTCACTCATCTTTTTTCTTCTCCTAAGCTTCAGAACATCCTTAGGTATTCAAGGTAGATCATATTCATAAGACAGGTTTTGCTGTTTATTTTGTTTTGTTTTGATATCTGGACTCTAATTGAGATAAAATGTGGGTCATTGAATAAAAGGCCTGAGACTTGCATTTTTCCTTCACGAGCAGCACTTTGACCTATTTAAATTCAACAATAGTAGATTAAATACATTACCATTTTATCTATTTCCCATAGCCTCACATCAGTTTGAAACTTAAACAAACAAAACAAACATGTTTGTGCGTTTCCATTTCTTTCAGAAGGTATGAATTTGACAGCTTTGCATTTTCTTACGTTTTGATATGGGGGAAAATTGTATATGATAGTTCTTATAAACAATGGGGAAAAACCCCACAGAGTTGAACAGCCAAGTGTAAAGGGTTTTCTTCTCTTTTTAAGGAAAGCAGACTAGAAGTTCTAGCAACAGTTGTATGTTTCAGTTCATTTTGCTGTTTTTTCTCCCTCCCTGACACCAATCCAATTTATTTTTGCATTAAATAATTCAGCTCCTCTCCCTTTGTAATGAGTTGTATTTGGGGAGAGGAAGACAAAGTGCTTAGACCTTGAAAAACACATGGGCTACTGGAGTAGATGGCATCTGCAAGGGCTCAGAACTCCCTCCACATTCTATGGGGAAAAAACAGAGCCAGGTGCATTTCTTCCCAAATCGAATTAACTGCAAGATGCCACATCCAATTGTGGTAAATTGATGTGAGAGTTTGTGATGTCTGTAGCAGCTCTTACAGCAAAGGTCACCATGCACAGACACAGACACCAGGCGGGGGTGCAGCGACTTGTGGTAAAACCGCTCTGACAATAGCAGGGAAGATGTAAAATGCAATCAGCTTTTTGAAAATTGCAAGAGAATCCAGTTGTAAGTATGTATTCTAATCGGATTTACTGTGCCATCATTCACCTCTTTAAGGATGTTAACATAACATTATGTTTAATTGAAAAAATGGGTAGTTAACTATTCAGAAGAGACTCTCCAGCCCCCCGCCACCCCCCCATATAACCACAGTCTGATCAGGCAAAAACTATAGGATGCCCTAATCACATCGTCAGACAGTTTTCCCATTTCTTAAATAAAATTTGCTTATTTACCACCGAAAATTAACTAAAAACGTTGACATGTGACAAATTTGCCCATCTTGATAGTTGATTTTAAAGATCTCCCCTGACATTAACAAGTTTACATCATGCTTTATGACATTTAATTAGTCATATTTTATTTAATTAGCTTGGTAAGACATCTAAAGCAATCCAAATATTTTCTGAAATGCCCGAACAAGAGGCAGCAGTTCCATACATTGTGAAAGACCAGGCAAATGTCTATTAAAACTGCTTACCAGACAGCTTGCATTTCTGGGTATTTCTAGCAGCCTGCTCCTAGCTAAGAAATGGGGGAACCTTAGGGTTTCAACCAACTATTTCAGTTCCCTCTTCAAAAAACTGTTTGCAAAGTACATATCTTTTGCCAAGCCAACTTCACCTGGGAAATGCCTCTTCTTGTAGGTAAAAATAAAGCTATCTGCTGCATCTGGTACCTGGTAGGCTCATGGCATAGCTGTATTTATTAAATAATGAATGCAGTTAAAATCCTTTCTTTTCCCAACTTCTTCTATACTTCTCACGTACGTTCTTCTCACAGCTACTGATGATTTTCCTGGCACTGAGAATCTCTTGTTATATATCTCGGTCATGAATATGTTGAGCCCTTATTGAGCATTTATTATGTGCCAGGTGTCATGCTAGGCACCCTGCTGCATAGAAGTCTTTTCCGAATACTGTGAGTTAGGTGCCATGACCACCCCCACTTTTTAGATGATGAAACTGAGGCTCAGAAATGGTTACTAACAAGTGGTAAAGTCAGGGGTTCAACCCAGAGCTGGTTGGAGTTGCCTGGGGCTCCTGTTAAAAAACTCGCCCGCCCCTTCAGAAGGCAAATTTGTCCTCATAGATGACAACACGGTTGGTTCCAGTGTCCCCTCCTAACTCCTTGGCCCTGTTCGAACCCGGGCTGTTCCATCCTGAATCCAAAGCCTACAGACTTAAGCGCTGTGCTCTCCAGCCTTCCTCTGTGGTGGTTAATTGTCGTTGGTTCTACTCCTTTAGAAAATAGATGACTTAAAGAATTCAAAACACTATGGAATATCCATAATGAAAAGTTTTTTAGAAAACATACGGGAATTTTATTTCTAATTCTACGATGCAAATTTTGCCTCCCCTCATACTGCTTGGTAATAAAACCTAGTCACCTGCCTTGCCCTAGTTTTCTGGCTTAAGAGACGTCATTTCAATCGCTGCGTAAGCCTGAATGGTGCTTTCCAACTTAATGCATTTTTCTGAATATAGGTTAAACTTTTTTTTTTAACTCAGTAAGGAAAATAATTACCTTTGTTTTATGCAGATGAGTAAACTAGGGTAGTCAAAGTGAGGGCGCTAGCCTAGCAGAGGGATTAGAAGTCGATCCCCTGCCTTCACCTTGACCACAAAAATATCCTCAGGGGAGAACTTTAAAACACCCCCACGAATTGGTTTCATATTTGGATTGCTTATACTTAAAAGTGAGATAAATGTATCTTTAAAGCATTTACTTAAATATTCCAATGGACATGAACCCCACTTAACTGTGGTTACCCCAACCACTGTCAACCCCCCCTCCAAATAGGGAACGCAAATGTAGGTTTTATGCTAAAACAGCAGAGCTTTAAGTGCATTAAGAAAACCATTTCAATATCGTTTTTACTAATGCAGACTATTTTTTAAATGAAACAAGACAGATACAATAGCAGAGGCGCCATGGATTGAATAAATATCACTTAACCAATTACCAATTACCCATGCTAATGAAGGATAAGGCACAGCCTTGATAAATTAAAACCCCAAATAAACTGAATGTTGGTTGAGCCAGTGAGTCTTCCCCTTTTACAAGAGCGTCTAAGGAACAGCTAAAATGACTGATCTGAATTCTACTTCCTCCCCCTTCCTCCACCTGCCCACCCTCTGACTGTGGCTCTGATGGGCAGGAAAATGGTCAAAGGGCAGACAGCTGGAGGGAACTCAAAGGGAGTGGGGGACCCACAGAGTAGAGAAACTGCCCCTGGATAATTGAGAGTTGATTGGACACACAATGGTCTCCTATTGTCCGTTTCTCATTTTGGATAACAGGGCCAAAACCAGGCCTGACATAAGTGGCTCTTTCCTGGACCTTCTTCTCCTCAGCCAGCTGTGAGCATTCATGGGTGACGGCCACGTTTGGCACATTCCTTGCTACACTTGTCTCCCTTTCCAAGGAATCAGGAATTGAGCTGGAAAACTCTAGCCATATCAGAAGTCTGGTCCTTCCCATTTTGTATAACCGCGGCCTTGGTCAAAGACTGGAAGGTGCCAAGGGGAAGCTGTAGAGAAACATTTTCAAGTGATTTGATACCAGAAGCTTCAGGTTACAGCATTTCATTGGCCTCTGTTTCTGTCTCCTGACTTCCCTGATGTCTTCCTTTCTTCGCTTACTCTCTCCTCAGGTTTTCCTTCACCTGGATTCCCTCCCCCGACTCCACTACTGTGTTAGCATTCCATCTTGCTGTCCCTCCCTCGGCTGAGGAGTAGAGCAGTGAAATGCTCAGGCTCTGGGTTCAGAACAGAGTGGTCTGGGTTTGAACAGGGCTAAGGAGAGGAAGCAGAGCCTTATCTCGGTTTCATTGGTGGCCTCACTCAGCTCAGCACCACTGATATCCTGCACTTGACTGGGGTAATAGCTGGGCTTCTGATGCTCCATGGAGCACCTCGCCCAAGATTACATAAAGCTTGTACACCACTGCATCCTATCATTTGTTAAAAAGTCTGAGCCCCAGAGTGTGTCCTTGACAACCTGATCTTCTCAGCCCATCCCTTAGGGTTCCCTGGACCTCCCCATGACTCACCAACTAAAAGGTTAAAGCTAGGCACAGGCAGGGACCTCCAGGACCCTGCTCCAGCCAGCATCCAGTAAGCATCCATCCCTTTAGTTGATGCCCATGCTTAACCTGACCAGGCTCCATCAGAAAGGTAGCCTGCCTCATCATCCCACAGCTGGGGTGCATTCATAGGTACCTTTCAACCCCCAAGGCCCAATGTTTATAGGCAGGAAAAAGGCAATGAGTTTCAAATGTTGACTAATCATTTGCAGATTGTAGATGCTTTTAGGTACTAAAAGGAGGATCCTGTCTGGTACATGTCAACATGCATGCTGGTATACTGTGGGGAAAAGACTTCTACTTATTTTAGATTCACAAAAACAATTCTTAGATCCATGCCTCTATACATGCTCCTTTCACGTACAAAATTACCCCACCACCCATGCTTACCTGTCAAACTCCCCAAAATCTTCAAAGATTTTGGTCATGTTCTGTCTCTCCTTTTTTTTTTTTTTTTTTTTTTTTTTGGCATGGACAGGCTCTAGGAATCGAACCCAGGTCTCCAGAATGGCAGGTGCCTCTAAGCCACTGTTGCACCTCCCCCCACCCCCGCCATGATTTTTAGTGCAGGCCTCCCTGATGATCCTTGTTTATACAAGGAGTTGTAGGCTTAACTGTGTTCCCACAGCAATTTTTACCTTTCTCTATCTGAGCCTTTATTGCTTGGAGCTATTTGTTAGCCTATCATTCCCTTTCCCTCAACCAAGATATCCCAAGCTTGGCTGCACCTTGGAAGCACCTGGGTAGTTTTAAAAACTATCAGTCACTGGGTCTCACTCTCAGAGATTCTGGTTTAATTGGGGAAAGATGAGGCTTGAGTATTGGGAGATTTAAAATCTCTCCAGGTAACTGTCATATGGAACCAAATTTGAGATCCACTGCATTAGATTGTGGGCCACTTGAGGGTAAAATTTTGCCTCATCCATTTTTTAATCTTCTGTACCTGACACAGTACATGGTGCACAGTATGTGTTCAGTAAATAAACACAATAGCTGGCCTGGTCCTAGGTCATCCGTAAAGGCCCTGTGTTAGAGACTGCCAACTTTCCCCCAATATCTATTACCCCCTCTATGGGAGAAGGGTAAGATTTCTAATTGCAGGCAAATGACTGCTTAGAATAAAGACTACATTTTCTAGTCTCTGTGCAGTAGGAGAGGCCAAGAGAGCAATTCTGGTCAAAAAGAAGTGAGCAGAAATAGTGTGTGCAATTTCTAGGTTATGCACTTAACAAAAAGGGCCACCCCTTTGTCCAGTTCCTTCCCTTCTTCCGCTGTTGGAGTGCCGACCCACTGGTGATTGGACTGCGTGGATGAAGGCAGCAAAATAGAAGGGTCCGGGCCCTTGATCTGTGGAGCCACCATGCTGGCCCTAGAGTTGGCCCAGTGATTTTGGGATTCTGTTGTAGGAGCCCAGTGTTAGTGCCTAAGTTAAAAAGCTTGATGCCTGAGCTTGCTAAGACCAGCAAAACTTGTACTGACTCCACTCTAGTCTGGCAGACAACCCTGTTGCTTTACAGGAACAGCACTCACTGAGCCACTGGTGCTCCCTATGGCTCTCAGACCTAAGGCTGAAATCCCTGACATGGACTCCAAGGCCCATCTTATCAGGCTGTGTTTGCCTCACCAGCCTTACCCTGCCCTCTCCTCACCTTGCTGTCTCTGTCTCAACCTCACTGGCCTTCTCCTGGTTCCTCAAATGGGCCGTAGCATGAGCTGTTCCTTCTGTCTGAAATGATGATCTTGGCCCAGGTTTTTACCTGGTTAACTTTAACTCATCCTACTGTGCTTTACATCTCAGCTTGGTTGTCACTTGCTCAGGTCTTCTCTGATCTGATATGGTAACTGCATATGATAAATTTTGAAACCCTCTTTTTTAGTACTCATCACAGGTGTGATTTTGCATTTCTTCGGATGATTATTTAATAAAGCAGTTGTCTACATCACTAGAACATAAACTCCATGAGAGTAAGGCTTGTGGTTGTTTTTACTCACTGGTAACTCCCCACAGCCATGTGCAGAGCCTAGGATGTAGTAAGAGCTCAATAAATTTTTTTTTGAAGAAATAAATAACCTTAAGAAGATAATATTTCCCCTCCACTGTAGAACCAGAAGGAGGCAGGGAATATGGAAAGCATCTTCATTAAGATCTTCATTTAAGCATCTTAGAACATTAAGAGGGAAGGGATTTTATTTCTAAACACTTTTGCCAGAGGAGAAACAGCCAACCCTGACCTGGCTAGAGAAAAGTTAGCCAACTGTGATATCACTAGCCTTAGCTCCAAATTACATTGTTCTTGGCATTCTAGCCACCAGATCACAAATAGGCAGACTGGCTTGGCCCTGGGTAGCAGTATTTCTTCTCTGAGCCATGACGAATGAGAGAGAATTAGTACTTAACTTTTTCCTCTTTTGTTTGCAGGCTCATTTTAGGGTTCTGCCTAAAACCCCCTGGCCTGAAGTTCCCTGAAAGAGCCATGAGCTCTCATCCAACATGTTTCCTCTTGTCTGGAATTTCTTCCTCTGGCTCCATTCAATGTATGTAATTTCGATACTTCCTGCAAGGCCCAGGAATTGTTCTGTCTCCATGAAGACTTGATCAGCCGCACAATTTATGAGTACTCTCCCTCCCCCGAACTTCAGGAGATTTGTTGAGAGTACACCATAGATCCTTATTATAAATTGCCTAACATCATTTTATTTTTATCTAACCATGCTAGCTCCCCAAGTGAAATGGTGTAAATTCATTGAGGGAAGGAATATAGAGCAGTATCTAGGAAAGTCAAATGTATCTGTTTAAGATGACGATGATGATGATGATAAATAAGGAATTATGTATTTTCTCCCAAAAGGTTGTTGGCACCTTGCTAACTTACAGGCCTGTACCCCAGAATTAGGGCAAGACAATGACCTTAAAAAAATATTTCATTCCAGGATTAAATGTGAAGTCGCTTCCAGTAGAACACACCATGAGGGCCTTACTTTGCTCAGAACCAGACCTCAAAATTGCCCAGGATAATGAAAACCATAAGTGAATTGAAGAAGTCTCTTCTAACTGTTGGTTGTTCTGAAAGGAAAAAGAATTAACCAATTAGAATAAAAGAGCATTACACTTGGGTACTAGCGTTGTACTTTAGTGTATTCCCCTGGGGCTCCAGAGCCACCCACATCTGACTATCTGACTTAATCAGAGAGAAACATGTGGCTTCTTTGTGAGAAAATAACAAAAATAAGAGTCATTGGTGTGTTTCTTTGCTTTTGTCTGTCTACACATGAACCCATCTATCCGTCCATCCTTCCATCCATACAGCCAGCCAGCAGAGATATATTGAGATTTGCCCATATGCTAGACACTATGCTAAGCATATAAGGATGGATATTAGTAATAGCAACCATAAAAATAATGGCTAATGTTTTTTGAGTGTTTGCCTTGTAATAGATTCAAATACTGCTGCAAGTAATCCTTACAACCTTTTTCCAATCGTACAATTCTGAAGAATTACAACCCTTCATGTATGAGACCTGTTGTGTTCCTCATTTCATATCCTCTCAACTTGCCTTTTTTACTCCAACTATTGCCATGTCAACCAACTTCCTACAGATATAATCTGGCAATACTTCAGTTCAGCTACACCACTTATCTCTTGCTTTTCTGCGTTGGGGTTTTCTTGGTACCAGGGTCTCCCTCTTGAGAGAATCTTCTCAGCCATTCTAATGCATGCACAACCTTGAAACTGTGTGGGAGCTGCTCACAGTGTGGGGGACCTTTAGCTAATGGGAGATGGGTGATGGTGGATATATTCTTCCCTCTTCTATCTTTCAAAAGGACAATTCTGAGGTCATTCCCCACAGTTCCTCAGATAGCCCCAATCAGTTTGAGCCCCAGCTGCCCATGGTGATCGGCTCAATAATGTATACTTATACTGACTTTCCCTCCTTTGCTGTTTCACTTGTTTTAGTCCCTTACTCCTGATCCCTGGGATCACTTCCTCCCAAAAGCTGCTTGAATGCAAGCCCTTGATCAGGCCCTACTTTCCAGAGGGAACACAAGCAAACACAATTAATAAGAACAGTTTACAGACGAGGAAGTTAGTGGGCTGAATGGTGGTCCCAAAGATATCAGCTCCTAATCCCCGGAACTGGTAAGTGTTACTTATTTGGAAAAAGGGTCTTTGTAGATATGATTAAATGAAGGATCTCGGGGGGGGGGGGGGGAGATTATCCTAGATTATCTAGGTGGACCCTAAATGTCATCACGTGTGCCTTAGAAGAGGAGCCTCATACGAGGTTATATGTCATGAAGCAGAGGCAATGTGACCACGGAAGATGTGGTCCAATGACAGAGCAATTGCAGTGATGCAGTCACAAGTCAGGGAATGCTGGCAGCTACCAGAAGCTGGAAGAGCCAAGGAATAGACTCTCTCATAGACTGTCTGGAGGGAGTGTGGCCTGCTGTTACCTTGATTTTGGTCCAACAATAGTGATTTCAGGCCTGACTTCCAGAATAAATTTCTGTTGTTTTAATCACCAACTTTTTGGTATCTGTTATGGCAACCACAGGACACTAATAACAAGAAACTGAAGCACATGGAAGTCAAATACAATTTGCAACATTCAGAGTCTGGATTCTAATTCAGGTCTGTCTGACTCCAGTGTCCAAGTTCTTAACAGTTTCCTTCTTGTCCCAATGGAGAGGACAGTATTCCTCTCTGGAAAATAAACAGACAACCAAACAAGGAATCATAGCTCATATTGGTAAGGGCTATAATAGAAGGGGGTGGTTGTCTGGGAGTTGAGAGGGAAGAAGTCTTCCCTGGGAGATGTCATTACCTAAGAACAATCAGGAAACCCTTGCCTGAGAAGGTCCACTAAACTGAGGGGCACACCAAACAGACTCCTGCTAGCCATCTTCAACCCAATAATTTCCTTTATCGACCTCTGATGCTGGCTGAAAGTCTAATCTTCATCAGGTCAGTTCAAAATATTTGTGGTAATTCTTCCACCACTTTGCCCAGGGTGGACTGTTATAAACTCATCCCAGGAAGGCCTCTCTCTGTTCTGGACAATCCTCAGGTCCCTATTGAAGTAAGACATTTTGTCTCAGAAGCTCCAGAGAAAGACTGCATAAACTCAAGTGCTCCTCGAAGGCATCAGAATATAGGGTTCAGCAGTGGGGGCTTGGGACCCCTTGGAATTATGTAGGAATCTGCTCTGGATTGTAGGAACAATCGAGGTGATTCACTGGCTTTGTTTAGAGGGCAAGCTATCGGTGGGGATGTTAATTCCTTAAGTAGGATCTCTCTGTCTTGATCACCCAGTCATAATAAAACCATAAAAAATCCTTACCATTAACACTTAGCATTAAATGTTTCACTCTGCTAATTCTTCTGGAACTACTTCCTTCTCTCTTCTAAAAATTTAATCCCAAAGAAATTCTTTGCACTATATTATGAGCTAGCCTTGCCTGAACTTTCTCAGGGTGTTGCATTGGCTCCTCTGCTACTCCTTAATTCCTTAAATATTTATCAAGCACCTTCTGCCAAACACTGGGCAAAATTCTGGGATACAGAATTGAGAGACCTAATCCCTGATCTCAGGAATTGACAATAATCTAGTTTGTCAATAAACAACATGTACAAATAATTCTAAAGGTAGCACAAAGTACACATATCCAGTTTAGTATAGGATAACTCAGGAAAGGGTATATGGAAGAGGAGATAGTGTATTAAGTCTTAAAGGAAATAGTTGATTTTATTCAAGTGGAAAAGGGGGATAGGGAGAGAGATTATGGAAGGGAGGCAAGAAAGGAACACGTATACAGGTAAAGCAATGAGGGAGGGAGGGGATGGGGAGAGATAGAGAAAGAGAGAGAGAAACAACTGGGGAACTGGTAGGCATTTGGTGAGGTTGGAACTCAGGATAAGTGTGCATAGAGAGCTGAAGAGGTAAGAATGAAAGCCTCATATGCCATTTTGAAGTTAGACTTTATTATGAATGTAATGGGGGATTCATTGAAGGATTTTAAGCCAGAAGAGTGACATAATCATATTGACCTCTGAAACAATCACCGTGGCAACAGCTGCAGATATCTTAGAGTGAGGCCTGACTGGAGACAAAGAGGCATGAAAGAAAACTATGGCAGTGATCCAGGTGAGAGATGATGAAATGGGGGATGACAATAAGGGACAGATTCAAAAGAAATTTAGAATATATAATCAGCAGAAGTTGGTCACAGATAGACACTAGAAACTGAAATAGAAGGAGTTGAAGATGACTTCTAGATTTCTGGCTTGCACAACTTGGTGAATGGGGAAAAAGACAACTGAGAGAAAGTAGGAAAGAGGAAATAATGAATTGAGTTAGGATATGAATTTGATAATATTCCCCATCAATTAAATACAGGTTGTTGACTTCCAGCCTTCCCCTTGTGGCATTCTTTTTCGTGTCCGATTTCCTTTGCTTATAAGGACTTAAAGCCATATTGGATTAAGGCCCACGCTCATTTGGGTTTGTACTCATCTTAACTAATAACAACACCTTTAAAGATCCTCCGAACAAATGGGTTCACCTATAAAATCAGGGGTTAAGACCTAAACATGGCTTTAATGGGAACATGGTTCAATCCCTATACATCAGCCACCACCTGAAGGCTGATAAGTCCCAAGTCTTTAAATCTAGCCTGAACCTCTCTTCTGAGCTCCAACTCCCTGGATCCAACCATCAACGAAGTATTTCCTTTTGGTTGTCCCATTATCAGAAGTTAAGTGATTGTGTCCTTTTAACAGAGTCATCTGTATAAAGCTGTGCTGTCCAATATGGTAGCTGCTAGATACATGTGGCTATTGAACACTCATTTAGTTCAAATTGAGATGTGCTTCTACTGTAAAATAGATCCCTGAATTTCAAAGTATCATATGAATGAAGGTTGTTTAAAAATATCTCATTAATAATTTTTATATTGATTACATATTGAGAAGATGATATTTGGGATATATTAGGTTAAGTAAAATATATTATTAAAATTAATTTGCCCTTACAAAATATCTTTTAAGAAATGTGGATACCAGAAATCTTTAAGTGATATGTGCTTCACATTCTATTTCTATGGAAATAGTATTGGCTTAGACTTTAACAAACCAGCATTAGAAACTAGGTCTCCTGGCTTCCATTCCAGGAGAAGCTCTTCATTCAACAAATAATTTCAAATATTCACTCTGTGATGAATATGATAGAGATGGACCCTGCTATTGGGGGCAGGGACTTATATTCAGTCTTTTCTTGTTTTATTATTGAGATGATGCAAGAATAAGCTTTGTAAAATATAAAGCACCTTATAATATAAAGAATAACATAAGGATAATTTCTAGGTAGAAAGAAGACATGCTCTAATTTCCAAATAAGAGTTAAAGATAAGGATATCCTGTGGGGGAAAAAACCATGCAATTGGTTCAGTAATTATGAACAACTAAGTGATCTTGAAATGGCATTGAGATTATACAGTCATGTCAGCAGATGAAAAGGAGAGCTGTGAGGTACACACAGATTGTAATTTCTGGCAAAACAGGTTGAAGTTGGGAATACCTGAATTGAGCATGATGGAAAAAGAGTTTGACCCATTATGACCGGGCTGAAGTCATTGCCCTGGTAGTAAAAAGGGCGGTTGATTTTTAGCAGACATTTCCTCAGCCAGTACTGGTGGGAGATCATAGCAAGAACAGGTGGATCAGAAGAAATAGTCAAATGAGGCGTCAAGGTAGCTTAAATCTGCACAATTGCTAGGAAATGGCAGCAGCAACAAGGAAAAGGCCATGGTTCAGGCAAAGGGCAGCTCACTGTGAACTAAGCCTTTGGGAGGGCTGAGGAGTCAAGGGGCAGGTGACAAGCAGCCTTAGTTTCTGGATGGTTTGAAGGGTGGGAAAGTGGAAACCAGGACCAAGCTCTATGGTGCTGTTAGCAGATGCATACCCTAAGGGACATGGGCCTTGGAAGGAGGACTTTGGGACCATGAGCCTCTCATTTAACAAAAGTGCTAGAGCAGGAAGGGGAGAGCCAGGCTCTGGCTGGGTCACCTATGGGAGGCCAAAGGAAATAAGACTGCCTTGCCTCCCAGTAAGCAACTCCTTACTGGGAGGGGATCCCATTCATTTACAGAGTTTTCCCCCAGTGGAAGCAGTCTGTAAAATTAGTTTATAAAGCATAATGTCTTATTTTAACACCCCCCCACCCCTGCCCCGGTTCAGAGCCACTGGGTTACATGCTGGTGGAACAAGTATTTGGAATATCTTTACAGCCAAGATGTCATCATGGGAAAGAAGTTTAATCAAAATTTATTAAAATTTGATTGGGGGATCTATAAATATCCAGCAACCATGTATCAAGTGCTGTTCTGTATTAGGCTTACTTCATCCTCACAACAATCTGATGAAGGAGGTTTCATTAGTCCTGTTTTCTATATGAAGAAACTGAGGCTTCTGGATATTGAGTGACTTACCCAAGGTCACCTTAGCTAGTGAGCAGCAGAGCCAGGTTGCAAGCGTAGGTTTGCTCTAGACCTGCACTATCCCGTATGATAGATACTAGTCGTAGATGGTGATTTGGATTTCAATTTCAATTAGTTTGAATTAAGTAAAATTAAAAATACCGCTGCAGGGGTCACATTTCAGATGCTCACCAGTCAAATGTGACTAGGGACAACTATAGTAGACAGTGCCTATAGACACAGCACATCTCCCTCTGCACCAGAATGTTCTATTGGACAGCACTAATCTAGACCAGTTGACCCAGGAGGAGGCGGAGGCATAAGATGCAAGCAGACAAGGCCTTAACCTCCATAGCTGTCATTCTTTGGGTCACCGGACCAGATGTAGTTCTCCTGTCCTACCTCCACACCAAACCCACTAGGATTCTCTCTCCCTGACTCCTCACCCTCACCACCTTGGGAGCATTTCCGTTTAGCACCCACTACATTCTGAAGCCTTCCTAGGGGAGGTGACACTGCTGCTGTCTTTTGGTAATGACTTTCTCTCTGGAATGGAGATCTCTGCAGACTCAGACAATCTGCCTGCCACGGGTCAGCCTTTCTGCAGGGAATGCTTGTGGGCAACTGATGCCGATGTTGTTGGGGGGGTTACTTTTGCTTTCAGAAGAGGCTCTTAAAGCAAGAGATTTCCTGGCTGGAAGTCATTGGGAAGTCTGTTTTCTATTCTATGTAGGCAAGCAACTGCCCTCTGAGCTTTTCGAGAGCGTCTTGCTTAAGTGCAGGGAGGAAAAACAGGGCCTTATCAAGTCTGAACTAAAAATTGACATCAGAATTATTTTTCCTATCAAATAGTTTTTTCTTAAAAAAAAAAAAAAAAGGCCATTTGTCCAAATATGAACAATCCATGTGGTCCCACTGCTCTTAAACTGCTGTAGCCAGCATAGTAATCCCAGAAGAGGAGACAAGTTCCAGAGGCTGAATGCCAGTCCCTAAAATCCACCACCCAGCCTGGTGCAATTGAAGAGAAGGACAGTGAGTTAGAGATCAGTGCTTCCATTTTCATTCTACTTCTGCTTGCCTGTGTCAGAGCTCTTATTGCTAAATACTCCCTCACCCCTCACCTTTTCTAGCCATGTCTCAGCCTTTTTCAGGAAGAGGGTACTCCTTGGAAAGATCAACACCACAATTCTGTGTTTTCATATCAAGAGAACAGAGTCTGGCCCTTCCAGGAACTGTTCCAGTAACAGCACAAGAATGAAATTGTTGTGAAGGCAGGACAGGATACAGACATTGCGGAGCAAACTGTCCTAGAAGTCATGGAGCAGAAGAGTTCACATTAGGATGCTGGGGTCGCACAGTTTATTGAATCCATTTAAAACACACAGACAGAAGCAAGGGTAAAAAGATGGGGCAAGTTAACATACTTAGGAATAACAGAGTAAGAGAGGTGGAAGGATTACACTACTTGATTCCTGCCTTAAGCAGTGTTCATTTCTCTGTGTAGCTCCTTCTCTTTCTCCCTCTGTCCCTCTCTCCGTCTTTCTCTCTCCCTCTCCCTGCATCAGCGCTGAGGTTGAACAAGGGAGTTGAGCAGTAGGAAGGTGGCTGGAATCAACACAAACACTTGCTCTACTGGAGAGAATCAGGGACAAACTGATTAGCTTGCTAAGCAGCTCTGCTTGGTTGGTTGGTTTGTTGTCTGCATCTGGTTAGCAGAGAAAATGAGGACCCAGAATTGGACACCATAATAAGTGATAGATTTAGGGACACTATAGCTGTCATTCTGGAGGTGGCATGATCCTTCCTTATGATTTGATCCTTCTATACTCTTCTGCATGTAAATATCACACTCATTCATTCTATCTACTTTATCTTACATTCATCTTTTCTATCTGCCTTACACGTTAACTAAATCACACTCTATAGATAACATATCTTATAAATTCTGCTTATGTCTCCCAAGCAACTTGTTTGTTCACTATCTACGTGTAACACTTCTTAAGAATTTCATTCATTCTATTAGTTTTGCCTTAGAAGGCAAATAGAATATTCTCAAATAATGCAGCAAACACGTTACAGTCCCCCTTTTAAACTAACATCTTCACATCATTTAAAAATATATTTAATAAATTTAGAATTACAATTCGAAAAATGTAGAGTTCAAAAAAATTTTTGGCTGTAGGAAGTACTCTACTAAGAAGAAATCTTCTTTTCCGTTCACCAGAATACTTCTATATTAACTTGCTCTTACTATTTGCTCTCTGAAAGTAGAATAAGAGTGTGCAATTGAAATAATACTTTCTATGAAAGCATTTGTCTCTGACTAAAAACATCTAATTCACTATGCTGGTGACACTCCTACAATTTTCAAGAATTAAATATCTTGTCAAATTTTATGACAAGAAAACTGCTCTTCAAAAATACCCAGTCAGGGCGGGCAGTGGTGGCGCAGCGGCAGAGTTCTCGCCTGCCATGCCGGAGACCCGGGTTGATTCCCAGTGCCTGCCCATGCCCTCCCCACCCCCCCCAAAAAAACCCGCCAAAAGCAAAACAAAACAAAAACCCACAGTCAGTCACTTGCATTTGTTCTAAAAATCGATTCCTTTTTTCTCAAAGGTTTTAGGCCAAGATGAGGCAGACAGCAATCTTGTACTTTATTCTTTTTCTTTAAGGGAGAGCTTTTCACAAAAATGCAGTGTTAATCAGGGTTCTTACTCTGGGGGTCTCTGAAAAGGTTCTATAAACTACCTGAAACTATAGGCTGCATTTCATACCTGTGAATTTGTATGTCTATTTCTGTAGAGATTGTATAGAGGAAAATAGCATAGTGGGATAAGAGGGTAAGGTCTGGAATTTGGCTGACTGAGTTTTTTTGTTTTTAGCTTTTTTTATTGTATAGTATAACATATATACAAAGCAAAGAAATAAAAAAGCAATCGTTCTCAAAGCACTCTTCAAAAAGTGGTTACAGGACAGACCCCAGAGTTTGTCACGGGCTACCATATGATCTTCTCATATTTTTTCCTTCTAACTGCTCTAGAATATAGGAAGTTAGAGGGATTAAATACTTTTTTATTATCACAATCAAATTTTTTCCTTCCTTTTTTTGTGGACAATTACATATATAAAAAAAGCTATAGATTTCAAAGCACAGCACCACAATTAGTTGTAGAACATATTTCAGACTTTGACATGGGTTACAATTCCACAATTTTAGGCTTTTGCTTCTAGCTGCTTTAAAATACTGGAGACTAAAAGAGATAACAATTTAATGATTCAGCATTCCAATTCATTTGTTAAGTCCTATCATCTATGTATCTGACTGAGTTTTAATCCTGACTCTTAGTTAGTAGCTGAGCCTTGGGAAAGTTACTTTCCCTGTGCCTCATTTTTTTTTCATCCATAAAATGAGTACAAGAACAATAATTACCTTACTGGATTTTTGAGACATAAATACACTGAGGTTATCAACTTCGCTAATCTTCTTTAATTTAGAAAAGTGCCTGACACACAGAACTCAATAAATATCAGCTCTGACTAAATAGTTTCAATCAGATTTTCATTGGGATCATGAACTTAAAAAGTTTAAGAAATCTTTGGCCCAGTTGTCTTGTTTAGGTTTAGATGGAACAAAGAGAGAGTCTGGATTTTAATTGAATCTAAGCCAGAAAAAAATGTTAGTAGTTTTCTTTACTGAGCCTTAACCACACAGATACCCGAGGGTGACCAATCACCCCGGTTTGCCTGGACTATTTTGGTTTTAGCACTGAGAGTCCCATGACCTGGGAAACTTCTCAGAACCAAGCGAAGTGGGACAATTAGTCACCTTAGATACCAAAGGAGAGTACAAGTGTGGTTGGGTAGGAAGGAAGCGAAGTAACATTCGCTCAGTACTGACACTGCCAGATCTTTTACAATACAGTATTTCATTTAGTTCTCACAACAATCATCAGAGTTCACTTAATTGGGCTTTGTATCAATAACCTAAAAAGAACCACCAATAATATTTCGAGCATAACAGCCTGTGTTAGTTTGCAAGCTGCCGGAATGCGATATACTAGAACTGGAATGGCTTTTAAAAAGGGGAATTTAATAAATTACAAGTTTACAGTTCCAAGCCTATAAAATTGTCCAAACTAAGGCATCCAGGGAAAGATACCTTAATTCAAGGAAGGCTGATGGGTCAGGAACACCTCTGTCAGCTGGAACATCACGTGGTTGGCGTCTACTGGTCCCTTGCTCCTGGGCCCCATTGCTTTCAGCCTCTGTGCCTATGGGGGTTCTTCGCTTTGCTTCTCCAGGACTGGCTTTCATCTCCTGGCTTCCCTTGGCTCTCTCCAAGTTCTATCTTGTTTAACATCTCATGGTAACATCTGCTGGGCTCCAAGCATCTCCAAACATCTGTGTCTCTGTTCTCCAAGTGTCTGCTCTAAAGTTTCTGTTGGCTTTCTCTCAGCTCTGAGGCTTCTGTCATTTCTGACTCTCTCCAAAATGTTTCCTCTTTTAAAGGATTCCAGTAAACTAATCAAAACCCACCTCGAATGGGAGGAGTCACATTTCCATCTAATCACACACCCACAATTAGGCCTGTCACATTTCTGTGGAGATAATCTAATCAAAAGCTTCCAGCTACAATATTGAATCAAGATTAAAAGAAATAGTTGCCTGAATGAGATTGAATCAGGATTAAAACATGGCTTTTCTGGGTTTCATAATACTTTCAAACCAGCACAACAGCCAATAAGCTAGGTGTTATTTCAGCTACTTTACAAACAATGAAATAGTTTTAGGCCAGCCTAAGGTTAAATAACTATTAAGAGGCTGACTTGGAATTCCTGGTCTCTCTGGCTACAAAACCTAGATTCTTTCCAGGATATCCTCCCACCTTCTATATCCTGTTGCATATAAAATCTCCTATTTTAGGTCCATTTATGGCTGAGAGTTTTTGTTCTCTGGAAACTGGTTGTCTTAAAGAAGTATGGAAGCAATCTAAGACCTAAGTCATTGTGCATTTGATTTGTTAATACTTGGATTGTTTTCAAAGGTGTTTACATATGGTCATTACATATTCACCCCTGGATTCTTTTAAGGCAGCATGTAGGGTGGCTTGTTAAGGACAACTCTATCCTGCTCTGCTTGTGATTATGTGGCCAGTCTTGCCTCCACTTAGGGCTTTTTACTACCATCAATTCCCTGAAGATTACAATTCCAACCTCTCCTTGACAGGTCTCAATTGAAAGTTCTCACGCTTGTTAACTGATTTGTGAGGTTGTGCCTTGAGGACCAAGGTTTTAGGCCTGGAGGGTAATTGGAGGCCAAATCTCACCCCAGAGGCTTGCCCTTTCAACTGCACTGAAGATGACAGGAGCATGCAAGAGATTCAATTTGCCCGAGGGCCAAAGCAAAATCTACTTGATTTTATTCTACCCCACTCTACAAAGGATTAAAATCGTTTGCCAATCTTGAGTTTAATCTGGGCACCTCACAATGTGGCTTTGATTGGCATATATTCCTGCTTCCAGTATTACCAATTCATCACTTTACCCACTTGCAGGTTGGCAGTTGTGGACTTGTTGAGAGCATGGTTATCTCATCCGAACTAAAGGAACAGCTCCTAGTTCTTACTGGTTATGCTCTTGAGAAAACTCCCAGGAATCAGCAGAGTCTCATTTTGGAAGCATGATTTTTCAGGTGCTTTCTACCTCTGGACCCCAATTACTTCTATAGTGCCAGATTCAATGGTCACATCTCTCTCTCCTCATTTATTTAACATTCAGGAAATATTTACTGAAGTGCTTCCTTTATGCCAGATACTCTTCTAGATACTGGATTTACAGCATTAGGCAAAACAAACAAATATCCCTGCACGTGTGGAACTTGCATACTGTGGGGAGACCTAGACAAAAAGCAAATAATTCAGTAAAGTATATTGGGTGACAGATGTGTAAGGTCTATGGAGGAAAATCAAG
This sequence comes from Tamandua tetradactyla, assembly GCF_023851605.1. Lineage (NCBI taxonomy): Eukaryota > Metazoa > Chordata > Mammalia > Pilosa > Myrmecophagidae > Tamandua > Tamandua tetradactyla. Next base: position 44,112,723 of record NC_135345.1, on the reverse strand, counting down.
TAGGAGAGGAAGTTAAGGAGTACAAGTGAGGTGCAAGAGTTGCAATTTTAGATAGAGTGGTCAGGGGTGATTTCATTGAGATGGCGGCATTTGAGTGAGATAATGAGCCACTTGGATATCTGGGAGGATCTGCATTCCAGGGGGAGGAACAGCAATTGCAAAGGCTCTAAGAAGGCAGCAGGAACAGCAAGAAGGTTGTAGTGGCTGGAGTGGAAGGAACAGGTGAAGAGGAGAAGGCAAGGTCAGAGAGGTAGAAAGGGCATTAGAGCATTTAGGACCCTGAAGGACATTTAAGAATTTGGCTTTTACTCGAGTTAGATGAGAAGCCATTGAACAGAGAACTGGTGTAAATGGTTACTCAGGCTTCTGGGTTGAGAAAAGTTCATAGAGGATGTGGTGGTTTTTTTAAAAAAATAAGTTGCTAAATTCTTTGAAGTTCCTCTTCTCAAACGGTGAGGCCTAATTGCCTCCCCTTGAATATGGGCTGGACTTAGTGACTCAATTTACACAAAGAGAAGTGATGGAAGTACCAGTGCATGACTTTGGAGAGTGGACATAAAAAGCATTGCTGGCTCTTCCCTGTGCTGCCTCTAAGATCACTTACTTTGGGCGAAGCTAGTTGCTATATCATGGACACTCAATCAGCCTGTGGAGAGCTTACACAGAGGGAACTGAGGCCTCCTGCCTATAGCAGAGAGGAACTGAGACCTTGTGTGAACAGTCACACAATGAACTGCCTTGGAGGTGGATCCTCCAACCTCATGAAAGAACGCAGAGCCAGAACCAACCTACTAAGCTGTCCCTGCATTCCTGCTCATAAATTGTTAGTTAATGAATGCTTATTGAAAACTATTAAATTTGGGGCTAATTTGCTATGTAGCAACAAATAATATAAGGAGCTAGAACAGAAGCCATGACAGTTAAGAGATTATTTCAGTAATCCATATGAAAAGGTGACTTGGAAGTGATGAAAATATTATCAGATTTAAATCCAGACTGGATAAGGAGAGTGAGAGAAAGAAGAGTAAGGTTTTTGACCCAGACAATGTGAAGAATGGGTCTTGTTTGCACTCTCAAAAATATTTAACACATTCCAGGACCATGTACCCATCCACCGATCCCTCCAAAAAATATTTAACACAGTTACTCATTCCCTCCTCAGGACAAATTTTTGTGTTTTTTGCATGGGCAGGCACCAGGAATTGAACCCAGTCTCCAGCATGGCAGACAAGAACTCTGCCTGCTGAGCCACCATGGCCCGCCCAGGACAGTATTATTTTCCTTTCTTCCATGGCACCACATTCTGACCTAGTTTCCCTTTCATATCACTGACTGATCCTCTTAGTTCTCCTTTGCCAGCACCGGTTTGGCTTAAGCCCTTATTGTTGGAATAATGCAAACCTTGCTTTTGGACTTCTTTCATTTTTTTTCAGTTTATAGTTTCTCACTAGTAATGCTTGTCCACTTTTCAGACTTTTAATACCATCCATATGGCCAAGGATTCCTAAATTTATATCTCCACGTCTGTTTTCTCCACTGAGCTCGACTCAAAAATGCCATTGCTTACTTGACATTTCCACTCTATATCTAACAGGTTCTCAATTTTAAAATGACTGAAACAGAACCCTTGATTTTCTACCACCAGCCCTAGTCTTGCTCTGGTTGTCTCCATCTCAGCAAGTAGAACCACCATCAGCCCAGTTATTTAAGTCAAAAGCATTAGAGATCATGTTTTATTTCTCTTTCCTTCTTCATCTCCTATCTTTGGCTCATTGGAAAGTCTTACTGATTCTATGTCCAGAACATATCTCAAACATGTACATTTCCTTCTATTGTTGCTGACATCACCCTACTCCAAGCTAGCATCATCTTTCACTTAGACTTGTCTTCCCACTCTCCCACAACAGCCAACGTGATCTTCCAAAAACTCAAATAAGATTAAGGAACTCTGGTTCTTAAAACTCTTCAATGGCTCTCCATTGCGCTTGGAATCACATTCAGGCTTTTTTTTTTTTGTCATGGCTAACAAGGTCTCGCATGAAGTTGGCCCCTGCCTTTCTCTGACTTCATCTGATACTACTCTCCTCTCTGTCTCCAGCCATTCTGACCTTCTCTCTGCTTCTTGATGTTGCTAAATTCATTCCCGGATTAAGACATTTGCATTTGTTGTTCTTTCTGCCTGGAATACTCTCCTCAAGACATCTGTATGTCTATAAGATTCTTGTCATTTTGGTCTCACACAAATGCCACTTTCTCAGAGAGCCCTTCCCTGAGTTCTAAATCTACGTAATCCCCTATCAGTCCCTTCTAATCATTTCACCTTGTTTTCTTCATAGCTATCTGAAAGTATCTTGCCATTCTTACTTGCCATTTATTTGTTCACATATTTATTTTCAGTCTCCTCTTCTCTTGACTCATTGATGCTAACCTTAACCCTAACACTTGTCTGTCTTGTTCATTACAATATATATCCTCAGCCCCTATCACAATACTTGGCACATTGTTGGTATTTGATAAATAATTGTTGAATATGTAAATGAATTATCTGACAGAGAAAATAAAAGCCCAATTTACTTTTTTATCTCCATCTGAACTCAAGGCAGTACAGAGTAAAGGGGAAATTTCCTTGACTGCATCAAGCTCTTTTCTGAATCATGGTTTTTGTATTTGCTGTCTTCACATACATGCTCTATTCCTGTGCTAGGGTCTCTGCTGAAATGCTACTTTACTAGAGAAGCCTTCCCTGACCTCTCTATCTCCCCATCATTTATTTCCAGGGATCTAGAGAAATATTTTAGCTCCATTTTCTCCTATGCCCAAAACATTGAAGCTTTTTTTTTCACTGTTGATGAAATTGTTAATTACTGGGAAGCAATGATTAATTTAAGGCTTGAGTGAGTTGTTTCAATTATTTGCTGTTGTATAACAAGCCACCCAAAATGCAGTGGCTAAAGCATAATTTATTTTCTCAGGATTCTACAGTCTGGACTGGACTGTACTGGGCAGGAGTATGCATGAAGGCTCATTCATGTGGTTGGCAGTGGGTGCTAGTTATCACCTGGGGGCTGAGCGAGGGCTGTTGACTGAAGTTCCTTAATGCTCTTCCATTGGCCTCTCCGTGTGCTTTAGGTTTTTCATGTCATGGTAGCTGGTTTCTAAGAAAGAGTGTTCCAAGCTGGTGGACTCAGAAGCTGCAAATCTTTTGAGGCCCAGCCTTGGAAGTCACACAGTGTTACTGGTGGTGCATTCCTTAGGACAAAGTCAGTCACAGGACCAAATCAGAATCCAGGGGAAGGAAATGGACAGTATCTCTCAATGGGAGGAGTAGCAAAGTTTTGCAGTCATATTTAACCCTTCCAAGTTTAATCAACATTGAAAGGCAGTCATTTGATTTCAACCCTCATTGATGAAAATATTTCTAGAAATATATCAGTCCTATATGTAGATTACAATAGTCATAATCTCTTCAGAAACTCGTGTTCATTGTTATTTATTTCCATGACTATTGTAAAGTTTGAGTTCTAGCCCAAGCTCTGTTACAAACTTACTTGTTTTATTATCTTGGGAAAATCACTTAGGATTTTTGGTGGGGGTTTTTTGTTTGTTTGTTTATCCACAGAATGAAGTGGTAGATTTGCAGCATTTCTATGTTTGATTCCAGCACTAAGATGCTATGAATGTATAGCTCTCTGTAAAGTATCAGTCATACATTCAAGGACATACTCTTTATGCATACATTTCTTTTGTGAACATGGTTGCTTGTGATTATGTTATTTCCCACAGAATAGAAGTACATAACATCGCTTAGGTGGTTGAGGGAGCGTAATTAAGTTCAACTAATCGAATTATGGCAGAGACTGTCAGCTGTTTTGCAAAGCCCATGCTTCTTCCTGGATTCAGCTGCAGCCTCCCTTGCATTTGGGTGTGGTCATGTGACTCAGCTCTAACCAATGGGATGTGAGCAGAAGTCAGGTCTAGCCATTCCCCTTGCAGCTGGAATGGAGACAACCTCCTGCTGAGCCTCCTCTTGGATACGGTAGAGCTTCCATCAAAAAGTGTTACCCAGAAGGAACCAGATTAACTGCTAGAAGCTCTGTTAGGTATGGGACTCTTTATAAAAGGCAGATCTCAGGGAAGTTTAAAGAAGATTTATTGTAAGAAGAAGTAAGAGTTCTAGTGCTGCTCTATCAGCAGTTGTCACCCAGTGGGTGGGCCAGAAGAAGGCGAACCGGAGGGAGAGGTCCTGGGACTCGAGTGGGAAGGGTTCAGGAGACTAAGTGCCAGGCCTCTCCGAAGAGGGCGGTTTTGTCCTGAAATTTTAAATGGGCCAGAAATCCAGACAGAAAGGATTTGCCTTTTCCAAGGGAACTGTAATAAACTGAACTAGAAAGTAGAAGTGTAGTTGAAGCTAAGAGACCTAATTTATGGATTAACTGGTGCCCAGTCAAAATGACTAATAATTCTGGGACTATAATTACCCACCTGTAGGCTTTATTTTTTCCCTCCAACTTTCCACTTTTCTGGATTTTACAAACCTTTAATAATGAACATGCATTACTTTTATAATTAAGAAAAATCCAATTAACTTAATTAGAAAAAAATTACCTACCAGGTGATGGGAGGTTTCTCATTAATTCATCATCAGGCATCATAGCCTGGCTGCATGATTTCCGCCCACCGTGGAACAGCTATTGTGTTTTTGCTCTCATCAGCTGACTCTGGGTGATGTGTTGCAGGAGGTGTGGTACGGGAGGAGGGTGATGGGAACAGTAAAGGGAAACACCATTTCCCAGAGCCCTGTTTGTAGAAGAGAGACCCACCCCAACTCCCTTGAGTGGACACGCTACAAATTCCCACCCTGCTTTTGGTGATTTCAGTGGGGAGGGAAGGGAAGGAAGCAGAAGTTCTGTTGGGAGTGGAGAGGAGGTTTTCTGAGAGTCTGGTTTTGTTATTCTATATCCACTGTCACTGATGACCTGACATTTTGAAATCTGGGTTTGGTCCAAATGGGATCCTAGAAGAGAAGTCTTAAATTGTGGTTGGTTCCTGCAAGGGTGCTGCGGCTGGAGTGAATTGGCCAACCTGCCTGCCACCCGCAGCCATGTTCTATGTTCAGCTGGTGGGCTCATGGGATAGGCTTGGTGGATAGATCTGCTTTGGTATGACCGAAGGGTTATGAAACTAGCAGCCTTTCTCTAGGTTAGATCTGATGTTGGTATTCATGGTCCTGAATATAAATTTTGGAAAAGCTGAAATGATTTGCTTTATGTAAATGTAGATGGCTGTTGATTATACTTTGATTTTAAGGAGTCAGTCACATGTAATGAGTGGCTACTATGTGCCTATTAAAGAAATAAATGCCAGCCGAGTCTCCAAATGGAAGTTTCCTTCATTTGTCTGAAGTGCTGTACAATTCTGAGATCACAACATTGCATGCCATACATGGGGGAAAAAGGAATTTAGTTACAGTTTACACTGAGATTCAGAGGACAGCAAATAAGAATTAAGGGGACAATGGAAAATTAAAATGCACCATCACAAAGAAAAGAATGTGTCTTCCAGATCTGGAATTTGAAAGAATGTTCATGCTCTGAAAGCAGCACTCATGCCGTAGGTATACTTAATGCATGACATCTTCTTAATAATCGTTCCATTATTGATTAACTTCACATTGTGCTTCAGTTAGTTAATTGTGGCCTTTTCCTGTTCCTGGCTCTGGTGTTTAAAGGCAAAATAGGCCCTTTGTTACACTCTCAGAAGAACTATTTACACATTTTGATTTGGAAAAGAACGGCTCATTTTTCTGGGCCCTTCTGGCATTTTTATTCCACATGGAATATGCAAGCAAAACTGGCTGAACTTTCAAACATCAGCTAAATCCTAATAACTACTCCAGCATTTCTTGCCTTGCTCTTCTTGAATGGCTATATTTATTATAAACCAAGTCAATATCCTGCCACTGAAAGGTCACTGTATAAAGGGTACATCTGCCTGCTGTTCCAATACCCCGAGAACCATGGGCCCCTCCAACACTGAGCTGAGGCTTTGTGGGTGTCCTGATCAGGAATGTGGTTCTCTCCCCCAGAGGAGGGCCCCCTAATGACCAGTTCTGCACCGTGATGGGGGAGGGGAGATCGCACCCAAAGTCGCCAGGGTCCTTGGAAGGCATCCTGACCTCCCCAGGACTGAACTTTCAACCTCTTGAGCTGACAGTTAGTGGTGGATGCACAAATTTTGTTTGCGACTAATTGCAGCTTGTAAATGGAGCATTGTGGCCCGGGGAAAGAGCCAGCAGTCTCCCTCCCCAGGGTCACCCAAGTGGAATCCAGACACAAGAAAGCTTGTCCCTTAATAGGCCTCCTCCTCAGTCCTTCCCATCCTCTCAGGCCCTGGGTTTGTCTCCTTCATCAAGTTGAGAGCTAGAGGGCACAGCAGGAGACTCCCCGGCGAATCTTCTCCTCCAAATGCCAAGCTATTCATAGCAACTTGCAGCTCCTGTAGGAATTCCCACAGACTGACTTCCCAGAGCCCACTATTGTCTTCCCATCCAGCCACAGCCTTTCAACAGACCCAAGGACACACATGCCATCTCAAAGCACAAAGTGCTTTGCAAACCATCCACTGGGAGTTGACCATAGGAACTAATGAAAGTTGAGAGGAGGAAAAGCAGAAGCAACTTGGAAGGGTAGAACAAGATTTTCCCAGTTTGACTTTTATTTAGTTTCACAAAGCAGATATATACATTTTGGAAATGACTAATATGTCATAGAGTGCCTTAGAACACAAAGCCACATTTCCATTTATTGGGAAGCTAAAGTTACATTTCCATTTATAAGGAGCAGGACTAGGTATGCCCCCAACACCTTTTCTGATGCACAGCTGGTTGCATGTGTGAATCACACCCCTCATGGGCTGAAACATTCAGCTCTAGACAAAAGGAGTAGCCAAGGGTGACTCTCTTTGTTTTCTCTGATAGTCTCGTTGGACTGAAGTGGTAGCTAATATCGTCCTGTAGCCTTAGACCATGAAAAGAACATAAGGAACACTGTGAAAGTATAGAGTGAGCTTTCCAGGCAAGCATCATATTGTTCTCAGTTAATCAAATTTGTCAAATTGTTCTCAGTGCCTTAGAGCTAAAGGGTGAAACTTAGGACCACAGTAAACAAATCCCCAGCCATCTGCTCTGACAGCTGTTGGACCTTGAGCAAGAACTTGTACCCGTGGAGTCTTTTGAGAGCCCTTAGGCATGGGGATGGACTAGAATAGTGCAACCATCAAGTGGCCAGAGATGAAAACTATGAGCAGCCCTGGGAGACCTGCACCCAGCTAGAAGTACTCCTAGAAATGAGTATAGCAGCAGAATTCCCCCTTTGCTCATCAGCCTCCCATTTTCTGGGTCATCTGGCTATTTCCTCAATACCTTCAGCCTAGCCTTAAAAATCAATGCAGTTAGTGAATTGCTGAGTTGAAACTGAACACATGTATTGATGCTGAAACAAGAGCTGTGCACTGCAGTCAATTTAAAGAAATGTGCTTGAATGATCTGTTCGATTCTGTGCCTTTCACAAGCGAGGACGCGGAGGATTCATTTGCAGTTGCAGTAAATTATTTCTATGAAAGTTTTTTGCTTCTAACAGGTTAGTTTTCGTGGACCGATTTCATTAGGTCAATTTGGCTTCACAAATGATGTTACAATAGGGCGGTCAGTTATTGCAAGACTGGATTTTAAAACTGGAAGTTCTGCATTTTGGGAAACCTCTCAGTCCCAGGCAACCAGGAGTGCTTCATCACACCAAGTCATTTGCCTTCCAACAAGTCAAAATGCCCTACTGAGCTTGAAAGGGTAGTGATATAATAAACTCTGGGTTTCTGAATTTAAAATTGAGAGAGGGTGTTTCTGAAAGCATTAAGGGGCTTCCCTACTGGAAGTCTGTTTATTTTGTAATTATGTGAGAGTAAATGGAGCCTTTGTGACATCTGGCGCGTGGGAGAACTCAGAATCCAAATATCCCAGAGTCACCACACGTGGACATTTAATATCTAGTGTTTTAATCTTACTTCCATGCTCTCCATTTCTCATAAAGAAAATTAACGCAAGACTGATTTTTATTAACGTCTTCTTAAGGCAGTGTACTGTCCATTTGTACACTTTCATGCAGTTAAGAAACACGTGAAAAAGGAGATAAGACAGGAACTAATATTTAAATTGTGTAAGTCTCCCTTTTCTTTTTACTGCCTTCTTAGGAGATCAGCAACATTGTGTGTCGATCTTTCCGTACCTAACTTTTTCATTTGGCTCCATTTGTCCCACGCAATTTGATTTGTCAGTGTTTTCAAACTTGAATGTGCCAGCAAATCACCTGGGGGAACTTTTAAAATGCAGATTGTGACTCAGGAGGTCTGGGGCATGTCTGAGATTCTGCATTTTCAAGCTCCCAGGTGACACCGACGCTGCTGGTTGATGGGCCACACTTTAAGTAGTAAGGTCCCAGGTGACTGTATTTAAGTCTTCTTTATCCTGAGGAATTTCTTAAAACGAGGGAAAGAAATATTTTCAATGAAGTCAGGAGAGAAAACTGTTGCTTTAAATCTTCAAAAAGAATGCCCGTTGAAACAAGGAATACGATGCACTTTAACATGCAACCCAAATGCAATTAGAATTGAACTGAAACATCAAGGAACCTAGGAAAGGACAGTAGTAGAAGGCAGGAAAGAGAAAGTTAGCAGGGGGATGAGGATGTTATGGAGTTGGGGGGCTGGAAAGTGCTGACGCTTGCCTTGTCTTTGGCCACTCCCTTTCCTGACCACGAATAGCCAGAGATTCTCTTTTTAAAGGTTGGTGGAAGTGTAAGAAATAAATTCAGTATGAGGCAAAGAAATGTTTCATTCTCTTTCAATTGGCTGCAAGAACCTTACAAAAAGGGCCATTAAAGATGAAAAATGAAACATGCTCTGAAAAGCATATCATTCTTTTCGTGCTAGTTACTGTTTATTGTGTTTCAGAAGACAAAAAAAAGTAATGAAATGCATAAGTAAATAGACGAGGAAATATCATTAAGTCAAATGCCTGACAGAAAATGGATTATACTAAATCACACACAGTTCTGAAATTATTTTATAGTAAAAATTGTTAATGTGATTCAATGAACTTCTATCGTTCACAAGCTCTGGTTAATAAGATGACACATTTAGGGACAGAAAAGGAAATCTGGGATTAAACATTTTAATTATTTAAGAATAAAGTGCATAAGCCTCAGAAATGTATGAGATATTGTTATTCCCCAAATTGCATCAGTCATGACCTTGGGAGAGTTTACATTCTCTTCTCTGAAGAGTAGCGTCAAAGTAGATGATTAAATTGTCATTAAGCACCAAAAGAGCCTCCAAAAATGCTTATTTTCCATGGGAAATATGTAGCCAAGGTTCTATCCAATACAGTTTTACATATTGATTTTTCAGGGGTTTTGGGTTGAAATAGAAAATCTCCTTTTCTTACAGGTCATCAAAGCATATGTGGCCCAAATTATGTTCCATATTTCTTTGTGTTTGTACAAAGGAGATATATGTAATTGGAAGAAATAGATTTCAGTATTTTCCCTTACCCAGGAGGCTGCCTCTGTTCAACTACCTCCCTTATTTTTGGTTTGATCAGCCAGCTGCTCATCAGCCTTCCTCTGTTTCGATATGATGTTTTCAGAGGCCCTTTTAGATATTGAGCTAGTAGAGGGTGAAGCAATTTATTTGATCATCACCCAGACAGGTAGTCTCATGGGCCAGCAACCATTCCCATCCTTTAGAAAGCTTCACTGTTGCTCCTTTGATTCCAGATGGATGAAAATCTCTCTCTTACATCTTAGGCTTGATGTCCTCTCCTTTACTTGGATGTAGGTGTGGTACAAGGAAGGACAGAGGAGGACGATGTCGTAGGACTGGTTTTCTTCTTTTGCCCCTGCCACCTTCACAGCCATAGCTCAGACCCAGGTGTAGACCTCCAGGGCATCATCACAATTCATGAAGTCCCTGCAGATTGGCGTCTGTCAACACTGGAGAGCACAGTTCACAGGCCACAGGACCCTTTTCAAGTGTCCCTCCTCACCTCTTTCTACAACGTGTTCTATCACTTGCACAGATTTACACAATCACTCCATTTGTATCCTGTTTGTGCATTTAACTATAGAATTACCTTTCTCTATTTAAAAACATAATTTCCACCTTCTTTTCCTGTTCTTCACTGCTGACCTGCATTTTGCTCAATACTACCTAATTACATGTGACTCTGCACTCTGTGTTCCTCTGGGCATTTAGTTATTCAGTCATTCAATCAACGAACAAATATTAATTGAGTGTCTTCTAATGGCAGGCACTGTTCTAGGTGCTGAGGTTTAACATTGAAGCAAGCAAGGTCTTTGGTTTCTTTCGTTCTAGTGGTAGGGGTGGGGCAGGGAGACCTTCACCAAACAAACAAGTAAACAGGTATTGTCTAAGAAGGTAATCGGTACTACCAAGAAGAACATACAAGGGAAGGAAGGTGGGAGTACTGCAGGGGTTTCGCAGGGGGTTGCTCCTTTATATGAGATGGTCAGGAGATCCCTCACTCACTCAGGACAGTTTAAGATTGTACTTTGCACAACTCCAGTGGCTGCTTTTCTCTCATGGCTTTGTAAACTTGTAGATTTGTGAAGATTTTCTGGCAGATGGTATGAAAATATTTGAGGAAGACAGTGCCTTCTTTCTCATTTGCCCATTTGGGCTAGTGGTGGGGCTGTCATTGATAAGATTGACATTTAAGTAGAGAACTAGAGAAAGTGAGGTGTAAGTCACACAGCTATTGAAAGGGAGAGTATTTCAGGCAGGTGGAATGGCTACTGTGGGGCCCTGAGGCAGAAACAATTCCTGGTATGTTAGAGGAACAAGAAGGCTGGTGTGACTGGAGCAGATTGAGTGAGGAGGTGAGTGGTGGGAAGTGAAATGAGGGGGGGTAGGGAAAATCACAGAGGACCTTGTAGACCACTGTTAGGTCTTTGTCTTTCATTTTGATGGAAACAGAAGCCAGTGGCTGCGGTGGTGCTGGGGTAAACTCAGAAGTGACATGACCTAATTTATATTTTTTTAAGGATCACTCTGACTGCTGGATGGAGAATGGATGTAGGGCAGACAAAAGTAAAAATAAGAAGACAATAATAAAGCTGTCAGATAATCCAGGTGAAAGAAGATGGTGGGCTAGCCCAAGGTGCCTACAGTGGAAGCGGTAGGAAATGTTGATTCTGTATATATTCTTGAAGAAGACTTTTATGTGGTTCCTGACATCCACAGGCTTCCTGTGCAATGGGATGAGAATCACTCTGTTGCTACCAGATCTGTTTCAACAATTGCTATCCTACCAAAAGATGGTAGAATGTCAGAGTTGGAAGGGGTCTTAGAAGCAGGACTCCTAGTGGAGGAGAAAAGTGAGAACAGAGACATTTCACTTGTTCCTCAAGCTAGCAGAGGTCTCCCATTTGGGTGCAGGTAGATAAGAATGAAGTTGATGCTTCACAGAGGTGTCACACCACTAATTTGAAGGTGGAGGCTGGATCCCAATGTGAGGCAGACAAAATCGGAAAGCTTCCACTCTCACTAAAGTCTCTTTTGAGGCCATCTATTCCAATCTCACGCAGTCCAGAAATTCCCTACTTAGCATCCCAGAGTGAGTAAACCTAGCTTTGACTACATTTCTGATGGCAGACAGCTCATCATTTTAAGATGACACCATGATGTTGGACAGCTCCTCCAATTTTCTGGAAGATTTTTCTTGTACAGACATGAGATTGTTTTCTCTTTGCCTCATTCTGCCCTCTGGAGCCATGCTTCCCAGAAAAGGAAATACAATGGTATTGGTGAAGAGCATGGGCTCTGGGGACAGAAAGTCTAGTTTAGAATCCAATTTCTTTGTCACTTTGAGTGAGGTCCTTAATCCATCTGTGCCTCAGTCGCCTCCTAAACAAGGTAGTACCTCTAAAGCACTTAAAAGAGGGTGTGCTAAAAAAAAAAGCGAAAACTCAAGGATCAGTCTTGCATATTGATATGAATGTGAGAACCAGTCCCATATTTGAACACATCTCTCATGAGACTGTGCTTTTCCTGTTATGCGCCCATTCTTGCTAAGTTTTGTAGCCTCCCGTGATTCCTGGTGGCAATTATCAGTGAAAATGTACTAAAAGTAAAGGGTCTGGATTGTACCTTGGGGACAGCAAAGAAAGGGGAATTACTGATTATTGGTCATAGGTTCTCAGCATTTGGAGGTTGGATGCATCTCAAATATTGAGTCACAAGCCCCATTTCACTTGGTAAGCAGAATTTTAGGACACAGTAAAGTATAGTGGTTCTGCAATCTTATTAATCAGCATTTGAATCTGACTGTGGCACTTATCAATCTACAACCATTGGCAATTTATTTAACTCCTGTGAGCCTTAGTTCCTTCATCTGGAAAAATGGGGTTAATAATAGAGTTGTATATTCCTTAGTTTGGTTGTGAAGATTAAATAAGGCAATGCATACAAAGTGCTTCACAGATTGTACAGGATCAAGAAATGATAGCAGCACTTTCAAGTTATGGAAATGAATTTCTAAAATGAAGTAAGTCTTAAAAGTAATCAAAGCTGAACTACTAAACTTTATCACTGGGGAAACCCCAGATTCTGTGCTAAATATTAGGGACACCCAAATCAGTAGGCCAAGCCCTTGATCTTGAGGCTTGTTCTTGTGAAGCTTATGTATGTAGTGGAGAAGCTTAACCTACCTATAGGTATGCCTAAGAGTCACCTCCAGAGGACCTCTTTTGTTGCTCAGATGTGGTCTCTCTCTCAAAGCCCAACTCTGAAAGTGAAACCATTGCCCTCCCCCCTAAGCAGGATGTGGCGTCCAGGGATAAAAGTCTCCCTGGTGGCATGGGAGATGATTCCCAGGGATGAGCCTGGCCCTGGCACTGTAGGATCAACAATGCCATCCAGACAAAAGAGGGGGAAAAGAAGTATAATAAATAAGGTATCAGTGGCTGAGAGACTTCTAATAGAGTCGAGAGCCTACACTGGAGGTCACTCTTATGCATGTTTCAGTTAGACATTGCTACCTATCATAACTTGCCAACCCCCAACCAAAACCATTCCTGCCAATCCTAAAGAATACCTAAGGTGTTATATAAGATTCTACAAAGGTTCCATACACTAGGGTAACTTTCCAAAACCTACAATTTCCAGATGGACCCCTAGACCAAATAAGTCCCAAGATGCAGCGGGGCCAGCCTTTCCAGAACATCAACTAGTTCCATCCTCCTATCCTCTATTATCAACAGCCCCTTCCAACATGAAAAAGTTAGAATGGGTATAGTCCAAACAACCCTAAAGAATGGGAGAAAGATTAAAGGTGATGATGGAGTTATACATAGAAGGTAATAAGTGCTGAATCATTATACTGATATTTCTTTTAGCCTCTAGTACCTTAGAGTAGCTAGAAATGAAAAACCAAATTTGTGAAATTTTAATCCATACCAAACTCTGAAATCTGTTTGCAACTGTTGCGATATACTTTGAAATTTATTGCTTTATATATATATATGTTATTTAAAGAGAAGGAGAAATATAACAGGTAAGATAGGATTTTACAAATGAGGATGATTGCTTTAATCATTATATTGATATTTCTGTTGGTCTCTGGTGTCTTGGAGCAGCTAGAAGAAAAGAACGAAAAATTGTGGAACTATAACCCATACCAAACTTTAAAATCTGTTCTATAATTCCTTGTTAAAATGTACTTGGAAATTTATTGCTGTTTTGTATGTGTATTTCACAATTTTAAAAAATGTTAAAAATAATTTTAAAAAGTCACCAAAGCCACTTTACAACCCTGCATTCCATGAGCTTTATAGAGCATGATAAGTAGGTAAGAAAAGGAAAATCAAAGCTTTCTGCTCCATCTACTCGGCAGCTTACAGCCAGGGCTCAAGGAGGCTCACGGTTAGACTGTGTAGAACTGACCTCACAATCATAAAGTGCAGGAGACTCTGAAATCAACTTGCCTGATCCCTACCCATTGAAAATGAAAAATGTACTTGAATTTTTATTTGGTAGCAAGTTGATATTTTTAATAACATTTTCCCCTGAAAACAAAAATCGCATATTTTCATTACAGAAAAATAGGAAAGCATAGAATAACACAAAGAAGAAGAAAAATATATTTCCCATGTACTTCCACTGCCCAAAAAGTCCCCTTGTAAGGTTTTCTGCTCAGCACCCTGGGTGGGTAACAGTGGAAAGGACCTTGGAAGGCCCCAGCAAGAGGCGTAGCAACCGGGTACAGAATAGCGCTCAGGAAAGAGTGGTCGAATAAATGATGTATAATACTGCAGATATACAAAAACAAAAGCAATAAAATAAAATAAGAACAAAAATAAATAAAAAACAAAAAACAATGCAAATAAATCTCACTTCGGAACCAATTTTGGATCTTAATCACCAAGTAGGTTTCTTTTAATGGTGGTTTCACTTGATTAGGCCCTTTAAAATACTGAATTTAAAACGAGCTGTGAATATAGATAGATCCTAAATATGCCAAGAGCACATCCTCTCTTTTGCCCACCTGGTGGTCCATAGCCCAGGAAGCATCCAATAGCTCATATTAATGGGTCCTTAAGGCTGAGCAGACTAATTTTAAGTGAACGGCCCCTGTCCATTCTTCCTCACCAGGCACCAAGGGCTTCTTAGGTAATGATTTTAGGGTCAGTGGGTGCCATAGCTTGGTCCCTCCGAGAAATCTCACCAACTAAAGTTTTTTGTTGTTCTTGTTGCTGGTTTTAAATTGCCCTCCACTTTCACTCATTTGTAGAATTTCACAAACATTTGGGGGAATTTCCTATTATCCCCCATAGTCAACTTTCATCACAGATACCGTTGATAATGCTTACACTGTCTTTGGTCTTGGTTAAGCCTCAAACGGATATTGCCTCATTTAATCCTTATAACAGCTCTTGTGTTGGCTCTTAACTGCTCTTATCTTAGAGATGAAAACAACTGAGGCTTAGGAAGGTGGCCCCACTTCCCCAAAGTCATGCAGCTTGTAAGAGACAGATTCTAGTCCAGGTCTGTCTGACTCCCAATTTCATGCTTCGACCACCTTGATATGCTGTAATCAGAGTTTACGTTTAATTTTGAATATTGTTCTCCATATTTAGTTCATATAAACAGTTACTCAAACTATTATCTTCAGCAGCATCATTTGAAAGTCTAAATAATATTCTGAGCAGCTGTACCTACGATAATTGACTCAGCCTTCTTGCCCTTGTTTTGAACACCTGGGTTGCAGAGAATTTCAGAGGCTCTGATATTTAAAACTCAGAGAAAGAAAGAGCACCAGGATGTGATGCCCTGATATTAAGGTGGCGGGCAGAATAAAAGCCTCTTGGCTTAAAAGCTGAATCCTAGGAGTCTTGCAGTTTGCAGGGACCCAACATTCGGCTTCCAGGAAATTACAGGGCCACTGAAGGATCCTGCAGAATGCGAAGGTTTTACCCTTTTGCATTTTCTTATATCTGGCTTCTGTTCATTTTGGAACACTTCATAGGCCTGAGCTGGTCTTTAGTATCCAAATTACACGGCAAGTTACAAGAATACGAATATCAGAGGCTGTTCAAGCACAGGAGAGGAGCGTTGTAGAATTCTGGTCTTGCCATCATCCTAAGAATCTGGGGAGTGACGACCAAATGGTGAAGGCGGCCGCTCCTCCTGCCCTTCTTTCCGCCTTGGACGCTCTCAGCTCTCAGCGATGGAGAGAGGCTGTGTGGGCTGCTGCAGACACTGCCCAAGGGCAGATCATTGCCCCCCACCCCACCCCACCCCACCCTGGCCCTGGCCAAGCCTCATAGACAATGAAGACTCTTCAGCCCCCCCCCCCCCCCCCCCCCCCCCGCCGCGGCAGCTGTCCTGGGGCCACCCTGGGTGGGAGACCAAATGAGCCCTGGCAATGGAAGGTGTAGGGAGAGAGGTGGGGAAAAGCAGAGTTTTTTTTTTTTTAAACTCTGGGTTAAAACTCCAGCCCTGCCATTTATTGTCTGTGTCACCTTGACCTGTGCTACTTCACCTGGCAGCATCTCAGTTTTTCTATCTATAAAATGGCAATGATAATCCCTGCCTTACAGAATTGTTAAAAGGATTCAATACAATGGCACAGTTACACCTGCCAATCAATCCATGATCCCTGATACTGATGTTGTCAGCCTTAGAATCCAGGGGTACCACTTCCTTTCTTCTATTTTGAGAAAAACTCCTGACTGTTCTGGGATACCCTTCTTCCGTGTGGTTAAAATGGCTCATTTATGTTAGTAGGTTAGTTAACCTACTAACCCCACCCCTACTTCCACCCAGCCCCCTAAAAAGGGTTTTTGTTCTTTTAGGTTCCTGTCTTGAGAAAGGAGGCGGAGATCCTTTTTTGTTTGAAGAATCCTGGGGCCTGAGGCGACCTTCAGGTGACCTTCTGCTCCAGCCGGAGACCTAGCTGGAGAGAAGTAAGCAAGAGGCAGCACAGGACTCATCTGTGATTTTTTTGGTTGTTATTATTGCTGTTAATGAGTATTTAAAAGCATGTGTTATTCTTGATCGTTGTACACAGAAGCTATCTCAACATACGCAGATAAAAGGGTGAGATACTCTTTTCTCAGGACAAGAAATTCTGTTGGAGTTCTCATTTTTTTTAGGCCTGGGAACCCAGAAGAGCAAAGTATGAACTTGGGGGTCCTCCCGATGGATCTTGGCAATTCTCTGTCGTCTGGGTGGTGGGTGTTTGCAATGCAGGGTGCCTGCAGAGAGTTTGGAGCGATGGGACAAACAAACCCATAACCCAAGGACAAGATGACAGTATATTCTCCCACGAAAAATACAAAAGAATGCTCTCCTCAAACCAGACTGAGATAGCTAATTGCATACAACCTTTGGGAAACACCATTGGCACGACACCCTAAATGTACCTTCTGCATTTTGTGTTTACAGTGTCTTTTATTGATCTGATTTCAAGAAAACATGTTATTATGGAAGAAGGAAAGTTATGTTCCAAGAACAGGAAGTGATTTTGGGGTTAAAAGGTACGTGCTTGCCTAATATCTGTTTCATGTTTTTACTCCTTTAAGAAGTTCCTTACCTCCCAGATGCTCACCCTATTTCTATTTTCCAGGATAAACTCTCATTTCTCCTGTGACCATAATAGGAGAATTCGGATTCAGAAAACTGCAACCGGCGATAATATAAGTATAGGATCTGAGAACAAAACTGGAAAAAAAAAAATGAACCAACTAAAGTGATGTATCGTTTCTAGGAGCTATTTGATATAAGGGATTCTAAATCCTCAAGTAATATTCGCTGTCAATTATTCCAGAAGTGATTGGGTTTACCCAAGTCTCAAAATTAACTGTGCAAATAGTTTGCTTAGGCTAATATGTTGTTGATGTTCACCACAAATAATCCCTCAAAGCTCAGGATCCATTTTTAATTCCACCCCCAAATTAGAATTTAGCTTTTGAATAAACTTTGTTTACAGTTATTTAAAATTCCATGTAAATATATAAACTCCAACTTGCTTTCATTTCATTTCTCTGCCATTTTCATAGGCAATTTTTACATGAAAACTGTGTCACCCTTAACGACCTAGCCTCATTTTCTAATTTCCCTTTAATGGTTTTGTGTTTAATCTAAGAATGGATGGCTTACATTTCACTTACAAACCTCCCTTCTAATCATTGTTATTAATATCACAATTTTGTTGTAATATCTGTAAGAGCACAAAATGTGTCCCCTTAAAGATGCATTTGCCAACCACTGAATTGCATGCATTTCAATTACAACTCTCCCTCATAATT
This sequence comes from Tamandua tetradactyla, assembly GCF_023851605.1. Classification (NCBI taxonomy): domain Eukaryota; kingdom Metazoa; phylum Chordata; class Mammalia; order Pilosa; family Myrmecophagidae; genus Tamandua; species Tamandua tetradactyla. Next base: position 44,094,844 of record NC_135345.1, on the reverse strand, counting down.
ATTATTATTAATATCACAATTACTATTGTACTATCCATAAGATGTCCTGTCAAGGGTGCGTTCACAAACAGCTTTTTCAGTTTTCTCGTAAGAAAAATGTGCCCGACTTTATCTAAATTCAACTTCCCCTACAATTTACATTAGACAGCACACTCCATCAATAAAACCATCAAAATGATCTAGTGCATTGTAGGCAAAAGTTATTGTGTCAAGTTGACAGTAATCCGTTAATTCCAGTAAACCTTCAGATAAACAAAAGCTTGTTGTCTATTAGTGATGAGTGTGATAGACCCCTTGTAATGTCCTGTGGTTCTGCCCATCTATAGAGATGTATCTGGCAGACCCTTGCCTGGAGGTATCTAGATGGAAACTGAGACAAGATCTATAGTTAATGATGTTGACCCTGACTCCCCCAACAGAGATTGAATTCAAGTCCTCATAATATCTTGACAGCTGATATGTATACTGTGCTAATAATATTAACAATTACTATGCCGCTGGGATTCCCCAGGCCCTGGCTTAAAAAAAAAAAAAAAAGCGATTTTAAACCTTGTTCCCTTATATGAACTGATTTCCTTATTTAACCCATCAGCGCCACTCCTTCTCCATTAGGAGTTTCTGAATGGGAAAGACTTTTCTTAAGGTAGGTGCTTGGTATTTGTAAGAAGTGCTGGGTGAGTCAAACAAGTTCTGGAAAAAGCTAACAGTACCAGGGAGGATTTGAAGAAACGCTGTTTGTAATCACCACTTTCCTGGCAGAGTGGGCTAGCAGAAACTGAAGGAGAGCTAGCTTTGTCTTGTTATTTTTGACTTATGATCAGGAGGCATTCAGGATGTCAACAGGGCTTCCCTGGCGCTGTTCGTCCTTAGGTGCAGAGAGGCCGCCTTCCAATCCCTGCTTGGCATGTTGGGTTGATGCAGAATCAGAAATAATCCCTGGGGCGCCTGAGCGAGCTCCAGAGCCATGGAGGAAAGGGAAGGGAACCGAGCCGTCCTGTTCTCCTGGCCTTTCTCCTCCCTTTCTGGCTTCTCCTTCCTCCGCGAAGGTTGAATGGGAAAGGCCACGGGCCATGGAGAAGCTTAGGATGAAATGTTGACAGGGGGCACTGTTAGAAATTAAATTCTGCCCTATTTTGTGTACCATTCTTGTGAGTCACATTCGTGAATAGTAGCGAGAGATTTAATGATCGCATATTTTTTATCTTATTTCCTTCGGTCGATGGCAATTTTTTTCTGTTAATGTCAACTTAGAGCTCAAAGTAATTTAGTAATTGATTCTAAGCACAGCAGTTCGCCAATGGCAGCTCTCCATTTGGGGGGAATATCTTTGCTAATTTTATCCATCAAAATGAGATTACCATGCTAATCTCTCCCTCCCTCATCCCTTGGTCATTTGGGACATGCTGATGCAAATGACTGATTAAGCACAGGGCCATCGTCCATCCCCAGGACCAGAGAAAGATGAAAGCAAGCCAAGATACGGATATTATAATGCCCCAACATACACAGATGGTTTGTATGCCTATGACTAAAACGATAAAACCTTAAATTAAAAACCTGTATAGAAACTAGTTATGACAAATGAAAAACACAATGGACCCAAATATATGAAATACATTCACAGGAAGGAACAAAAAGAATTAAGACAGAACAAATGCATCTGGGGACATATAATTGGAAAGCTAAACATTCATTGGGCCAGGGAAACCTAGAAAGTCGTATGTCAGGTGGAGGGAGGGGGGGATGCTTAATGAGATTAAGTGGAGAAAACCAAAATGGCTGTGCTAACAAAAAGATTGAGGCTATGTCTACAGACGCAATCTGTCCGACTGTTTTCAGTGAATGGCTGGTTACTGACCAAGTTAGAGATTGGTTATTCATCTGATTTAATTAAAACCAGAGTGAACGTGTGTGGTAAAAATAGCCTGAAACTAGTTTGGGTTATGTACACACAAAAGGGCACTGTGTCACACGATGACTGAGAGGCCTTCCAAAGACTTCTCTAGTAAATGGCCACATTCTAAAAGGCTCTGCTTTATGAAATGGCAAAATACTTAGAGGGAGTTCAGAAAGGATCAGTTTAAAGAATTCAGGTAGGAGTGGGGCATAAGGGAAGAAAAATTAGTTAATATAGTAGCTGGCTGAGTTTTGATGGAAGCAGAAAACACCCCAGAGATATAAAAGATATTTAGCATTTAAGATGCCTGATGTGAGGTTGTAAAAGGAAATCTAGATATTAAGTGTAAAAATAAATCCTATGTATTTTTCTTAAAGAAAGGAAGAGGAAACTGATATTCTGGTCATTTTATCTTTAAAGAGCCAAAATCTTATTACCAAAATTTTTAAACATCATGAAAAATCTAAAACAAAAATATTTCCAAGTCCTATTCATTGGCCCAATTTTTTCAAATGTTTTATACTCTAAAGCTGATATATAACAATGTTGATCACCTAAAGATAGGACACAAAAGTTAAATGTGCACTAGTCACCATGTACCTCTAACAGGAGACTTAGCATCGATCCTCCTAAACTAGGATTTTCTCCTGACTTCCTGGTTCTGATTAAAGTGGTCTGAAACAGTACTATCGTGAGGGTCTCATTCTCCCTCTCACAATGCGCTCAGCCAATTGCCAGCTAGACTCTAATTCTGAGAAGTCTCACCCGGTGTTTTCCATCCTCAGTGCTAATTCCTTCATTTGGTTCTTGATTCATTCCTGTCTCTATTCTTGGACTAGCCTTCTCTTCCCAGCTCCCCCCTCTCAACCATGCTGTGCATTACTGTCAGATTACTCTTTTGGAAATCATATACCTAGACTGGACTGCGACTGGAGGGAGAACATGTGAAGCACTCGCCTGAGGTGGAAAATTTATGTGGGAGCAAAAAAAATCAGGCATCGAGAATAAATAATATTTAAATGCCATTTAAAAAAAATCAAAATCAATGCCAAAGAAATTCATGAAGAATGAAATACCAACATTTTAAATAAAGATAGGCTCTGGCCCTGTACTTGCCCAGCACTGCTGCACCTGCCTCACCCTAATCCTAGCCCCAGTTTCAATCACACCTTATTTACAAACACAGCAAAAACAGCCCACAGGTTGTAGTCTGCTGATTTTAAGAAGCGCATAAAATAATTATAATAAAAACAGTACTGTTATATTTTAAGTCAAGTACATTTAAATTAATTATAATATATTTTAAAATAATTTCAGGCAGTGGAAATAGTAAATGCCAAGGTTCTGAGCTGCAAGAGCTCTGGATTTGGTATGGTTTGAAGATCTGAAAGACCAATGTGAGCTGAAAGGAGAATCGCATGATATGGTTTTCTTAGAACCCCACTGGCTCTCTTCGCTTTAATTCTGGTAAACTCTACTCTTGTCTGGTTCAGTCTCTGAGCCAGTGAAGAGCACTGATTTCATAATCAGACTGACTGGTTTGAATCCTGGCTCAAGTGCTTATTAGTTGGGAGAACATGGACGAGTTACTTAACCTCTCTAAAATTTGTTTTCTTTGTTTGTAAGGTTGAGGTGATAATAGAACGCATCTCATAGGGTTGTTGAGAGGATTAAATGAGCAAATGCATGGAAAACACTGAAGGCAATACCTGGTGTGAAGTAAGTGCTATGTAGGGATTAATTATTATGATTATTATCACCAGTCTGTAAATTCCTCTACGGCTCCTTGTCTTTATATTCCTGAAGCGATGTGCACATCACCTTGCAAAATATGCCTATTGAACCCAATCACAGGTAGACCAGAACCCTGATACATTTTTTAGAAGCCCTGATGACAAAATGATTTATTAAAGGAATAAATTCCTTGTTTGGTAACTTCTTCATCTGTTCTTCTTTTATTTCTTGCTGACTGAAAGAAATTAACTGCAAGGAGGGCTTAAGCGGAAATAGCATGAAACAAAGGGCCTCTAGCATAAAAGTTTCTGCTGTGAACCTGAAACCAACACCATACTTTCTTTCTTGAATTGGGGTTGTTTTAGAGTTTAGGCTTTGTGAAATGACAATTTTTTAAAAAATCCTGTGTTCAAAAATACCTCACTGATGGAGCTAGTCTGTGCTTTTATATTCACTTCCTTTAGAAGGTCCCACCTTCAGGAAAGTGTTTTTCTAGGTCAGGAAGGCAAACAGTTTCAGAGCATTCCTTACCATGCTCTTTAATATAGTCACACAGGTGTGTATGATACATTTTCGATGAAGTATTTATGCTTAACTTCTCAGACAAGTTGGGGTCTTAAAGAATAAACTTCCAAGTGTTGAAATTCCTTTTATAAATAAAACTCCAACAATCCACCCATACTTATCCTCAGTTGTTTTTCCAAATTCACTTAAAGTGTACTGACTGACTAGTGAGAGACACATCATGGGGAAGCAGAAGGAATACAGACCAGAATTCAAATTCCAGTCCTGCTATATAATTGCGGTGTGATTTTAGACCATTTCTGCAACCTCTCTGAGCCTCATTTTCTTCATCTGAGAAATGAGATTAATAAACACTTATTTCCTGGCATTAGTGTATCACAGAATACGCACCCCCACACAATGACATTTCACATATATTCTTTTCCTGTGGCTGCTGTAACAAAGTGCCACAAACTTGGTGACTTAAACCAACAGAAATTATCCTCTCACAGTTCTGAAGACCACAAGTCCAGAATCAGTATTGCTGGTAGGAAATCAAAGTGTTGGCAAGACGGACCTCTGGAGGCTTTAGATGAGAATCTGTCCCTTACTGCTCCCAGCTTCGGGCAGCTGTTGGCCATTCCTGCTGGCTTGTGGCTCCATCACTCCAGCCTGCCACTGTGCCACTCTGCCTTCTCTTCTTTCTGTCCATTTAATTTCCCCTACCTCTCTTTTAGAGGATACGGGTATGGCATTTAGGACAAGCCAGGATTATCTCCGTATCTCAAGATCTTTCACATCTGCAAAGATGCTTTTTTAAGATAGGGTAACATTGACAGCTTCCAGGGATTAGAAACAGATTTCTTTGGGGGTCAATTATTCAACCTACCATAATACTTAAGGGGTATTTAATAAATTACCTATTATGATAATTACTAGTGAATCTTGAATTTTTAAAAAATCAGAATTAGAAATTTGGTAAAAAAAATATTTATCCAGGGCACAATTTTAAAAATATTATTTTAGGCGGTGCAACAGTGGCTCAGTAGGCGGAATTCTCACCTGCAATGCCAGAGACCTGGGTTCAATTTCCGGTAACTGCCTTTGCAAAAAAAAAAAAAAAAAAAATTATTTTTAGTTTCTCCTTAAATTTACCAGATTGATTAATAGGTAAATGAAAGTATTTACTATATTTTGAATAATAAATTGCAGTAGTAAAGTTGAGAGGATATTAACCCTCCCACTATCACCACTCCCTGCATCACCTTGAATACATTATATTTGGCCTCTCCCGGCCTCAGTTTCCTCTTTACTGTTGGGAACAACCACAGTCAGAGGGCCACAGTCATAAGGCTGTCATGATGATTAAATGAGGTAATGCATGAAAAGCTCTCAAAAAAGTATAATAAGTCCCGGCACAAAGGAAGTACTTGCCATGCAAGAACTCCTGCGGGCTCCAAAAATGAACATACCAGCCAACATCTTGCCCAACATTCTTCACTTTTTTCCCAGTATAATTAGGAGGATGTATTAGAAGACATAAATGTCAGTTGCCTAAGGAATAATTTTAATTTGCAATTTTATTGACCTCATTTTTTTATCCAGTTTCAACCGAATTTCTGTTTCACTTTAGACCTTGGATGCCATTTTAATTTGTTTGATGACTGCTGAGCTTTCAGGAGTAGACATGCAACTTCCTCCTATTTGAACTGTGCAAGCTTAAAACCCTTCGTGGGACCTGAGTGAGGTCTTCATTCTAATAGCAAAGTGGACAGTGGTTGAAATCTGGGCTCTGTAATTGACTTCTGCATACCCCTGATGATGAAATAGTTGGCCAACTCAGAAGTTGGATTACTGAATACTATAACAAGAGGTCTTGGGAAGTAATATCTGTGTGTGTGTATTGTAAGTTTTCAAATGTAGCAAGGCTCCCTGAACCGATCGATCTGTGTCTTAAAAAGGAGAGTTATTAGAAATCTGTGTTTTGTCCAAGGATAGGCAACTTATTGAGGGGAAGAGTGGCCGTATGTTTTCTCATTCCTAGGATGGGGCATCTCCCTCCTCCACAGTCTGCTTCTTATATGCCTTTCTTATTTTGTTCTTGTGTTTTTTTCTCCTTTGTCAGCTCCTGGCCATGAGCCAGATACATATATGGCCTCAGCAATCAGGTGAGGGGAACACAATTTATCCTTGTGCTATGTTACAATATACCTATATACACAATAGGAAAACTGGGAACCAAGCAGGCTTGGGTGGTTTGATTTTATTGACAAATCTTGGGTTTAGTTTCGTTGTTTGTACATGACATTCAATCTATTGTTTTTGCCTCCTTTTACAAAATATCTATTATGTGGTTGAATTTTTGCTCACTCCCGACCTGGTGCCATACGAAAGAATTCTTATTGTCATCCACAGATGAATAACTCTTCAAAAAGTATTCCAAGGACAATAAAGTGGACCATTTTTATTTCATGCACTAATGGGGGTAAAATTTCTGAAATTCTTGGCATGAGATTTTGGAGTATGTTACAGCAACAAAATGAAAAGAAGTAAATAGGTAATCCACAATATTTTGCTATTAGGCATATATATGTGCACATGCATACATGTATATATATTTAATTTGATCTGTAAACTTAAATTATGGTTTTACCAGAAATATCCTATGAGCTGGGATTTAACTTAAAAAAACAAAACAACAATAGTTAACATTTATTAAGCACTTACCATATGCTAAGAACTTTGTGACTAGCATCTTGTTTACCCTCACTGTAAGCTATGAGGTAGAGATCATAGTTGGTGCCATTTTACAGATGAAGAAATTGAGGTTTAGAGAGAAGAATTCATTTGCTGAAAGTCCTGGTAAAACTGGGCTTGGATCCATCTCTCTGGCTTCAGAAAACCATGCTCTTGACACTAGCCAGTGTGTTATTCTCCCATGACCCTTTATATACAGTGCTCCTCAACATGCTCTGTTAGCCAAGCTTGAGTCATTCAATGTTTAGCAATCTGTCATTTCTGATATTCATGCCCCAAACTTTGTAGTGAAAATATAACATGACAGTGTGAAGCAGCATTGTTTCAGATTTGAAGTGGTTGCTGTTGCATGCCAGAAGAGCTGTTTCGTTTGTACTCAGTGTGATATTTGCACACATATCACCTGAGGCCTTTTCTAATTCTGACTGACAAGATGACCTTAACTATCCCTAACTTGCCACCTTGTAGAGTTTTCTATTGGGTCTTAAAAAGCCAAGAAATCAACAAAATGACATATATATGTATATAAGGGCAGGAAGACATTTTTTATTATTTTAAATATTTAAATATATTTAAATTTGTTATTTTAAAAATGCTTTAGTGAGTTCACACAGAGGAACATTTTACTTATGAGATTTAATATAAATGCCATGAAATATATGCAAAAATGCATGAAGCGTATGAACAAAACATTACACACTACTCAATTTCTAAGTGGTATAATTTTATCAATATCCTCAGGATTGCATGTGAAGAATTCCAGTATAACAACTTTTTTTCAGTTCAACACCAAAACTATTGACTGAGCTTCTCTTAGGCACTGAATCTACAAGGGTGAATAAGACATATGCTGCTCTCTCCTTTCTCAAACTACACATGATATGATCCTTACTAACATTTTGGTACTTTAATAACCCCCAACCTGAAGTTAAGTAAAAGGGCTCTCCAAACGCCTTCACATAATATTATTCTAGAACAGGGATTGTAAGTATGAAACCCAAGGGTCTTCCTAATTGCACATGTCATTAATTCCTGATGGGCTGAGACTTAGCTTTGGAATCTTCAACAGAATATCCCAGGCATTACTATGGAGTTGGCAAATGAATTACCATCCCTCTTCTAGACTTTTCACAAAATATTTGAAATGCCATTCACTTAGAATAGTAACCATTGAGACTTTACAAACTTTCAACATTCATTCTACATAGATTTACTGAGTACCTACTATTACTTATAATATAATGGGTAATGTCTATGGAGGGTTTGAAATGTGTCAGGTACTATACTAAGTGCTCTCTTTGCATTATCATTTAATTCTCATTGAAATTCCATATAGTAAAAGCTGATGTCATATCAGCTGTAGTAGTGTCTTGGTTCCCTGGGTGCTAAAACAAATACCATACAACAGATTGGCTTAGACAATGGGCATTTATTGAGTTTTGAGACTAGGAGAAGTTTAAAAATTGAGGTGCCAGCAAGTCGATGCTTTCTCCCCCAAAGATTCCTGACTCTGAAGCTGGCTGCTGGTGATCCTTAGTCCTTGGCTTTTCTATCCCATGGAAATGCTCATGGCAATATCTTTTCTGTCTCATCTGGGTTCCACTGACTCCAGTTTCTTGCTTCTCCATGTGGCCTTTTCTATAAGGTCCCCAGTAATGGGATTAAGACCCGTTCTGATTGGGTTGGCCACACCTTAACTAAAAATAACCTCATCAAAAAGCCCTATTTACAGTGGGTTTACAACCACAGGGAAGGTTTAAGAACACATTTTTTCTGGGGTAATATAATTCAATGTTACGCAAGTAGACAATCCTAGATACGTGTTGGCTTGTATTTTGGTCTGGTCCAACAACCATCTTCCCTTCTACTGGAAGCAGCAACTCCACCATCAGGCTGTACAGTTAGGGTTACTGATCCCCAGCTCCAGCAGTATATACACGGCCTAGACTTTGCCAAAGAAAATGTGCATCTTCCTGGCCATAGTAGCTGGTTTCAGGGGCCCCACAGGACCAAACAGAGCCAAGAACTTTATGGCACTTTTGTTGGAACTCTAGGCAAAGAGGCACTTCTTTCCACAAGGTTGGTTAAAGCTGTTTCAGTGCAAGCTCAGAGCTGCTCTGGCCGTCTCGCTGCTTCTTGGCAGAGAATATGGCCAAGACAGAGGAAAGCAGAGCCAAGAAATTGAGAAACAGTTTCCAGTGACAGAGTTTGAGAACCTCAGAGTAGTCATATCTGAAACGAAGTGAGTCCCAGCTTTGTACTTCTGCCTCTGCACTTATGGCAGGCAATTAATCCCTGCTTTTATTTCTTTTTTAGTAAGCCAATTTGACATTGGTTTCTGTGCCTTACAATCAAAAGATTAATACAATCCAATTTTATAGATGAAAAATCTTAAACTTGCATATGATAAATAATTTGTCTAAGGTAATGTATTTAGTTGGTGGTGGAGCAGGCTTAGAATACAATCAGACTTCAAAGCTGACACTCTAACCACTGTGTATTCTATTCAGACACTGTGCTAGAATTCTCTATCAGTACTGAAGACTGAAGACTAACTTATCAAAAATGGGGTGCTGGTATTAAACGTGACAGAGCTGCTGCAGTGTGGGGACTGATTTTCAGAGAGTACTGAAGTGGGAAGCTTTGGTTATGATGTTCAAAATTGACCACAGTGAAGGTCACTTGTGACCACAAGGGGAGATGGTCCCTGAGCAGACATCCAGCACCTGGAGAAATGGCTTTGCTATACTAAAGAAGAGGAAAGTATGTATTTCCATTCTTCATGTTAAATAATTTTCCGTATCTAAACTGGAGCAGAAGGAGAACAGATATCTTTCAAGTCTTTACAATTCTGAACCTTGTCTGCTAAAGACAGGTACACAAAAAAATTAACTCCCTTTCCATTAAAACTGTATGGAGGTAGAGGATGTGTTAATTTAGATTTTTTTATTATAAAACAAAAACTTACTGAAGATAATTTGGAAATTTTGAAAAACTAGAGCAAAGAAGAAAGACTGCCTACAATTCTAACAGAGATAACTATTGTAAGTGTGGTTTATTTCCTTCTAGACTTCTAGTTATTATAATAATAAAATATTTCAAACATCAAGAAAATACTAAGGATAATATAATAAACTCTCATGAATCCACTAACCTAATTGAACAAATATTGACATTTTGCCATATTTATTTTGACTCTCCTCACTGTTTTAAGAAATGAAATTCATACGTTGAATGAAAGAAATTTCATTTCTTCAGTTGAAGCCACTTCTTATACCCTCTATAAGAACAATCATTCTCCTGAAGCTGGTAAGTTTTCTTCCTATCCTTGTTTTGATTGTATCCATATGTATGTATGTGTAAACAATATAAAAGCACACGTATTTTTAAATTTACAAAATTTGAACCACACTTTTTTTTCTTGTTATTTTATATTAAACCACACTCATTTTGCAACTTGTCCTGTTCACACAACAATATGCTTTCAAGATTTAGTCATACTTATAATTATAAATAAAATTCATTCATTTAAATTTCTGAGAAATATTTTATTTTATTTTATCATCTACCTACTCTCTTATTGTTGCACCTTTAGGTTGTTTCCAATTTTTTGCTGTATAAATAATGCTATAATAAACATCTTAGTATGCATCTTCTTGTGCACATTTGCCAAGATTTCTGTAAAGCATGTTTTAGAAATTAAATTGCTGTGTCATAGGGTATGAACATTTTTGAGTCACCAGCTATTGTCGATTTGCTTTTCAAAGTCACTACCAGGATACAAGAGTTCTCATTTTCTCTTTATCCTTGACTACCCTTCGTGTATATTCAGTTTTAAATTTCTTTCAATCTACATGTATGAAATGTTTTGTTCTTATTTTAATTTATCTAATTATTAATGAAAGTGAGCATCTTTCCATTATGCTCATTTACTGCTTGGATTTCTTTTCTGCAATCGCTTATTCATAGCCTTGGCCCATTTCCCTTTTGGGGGTTTTTCTTATTTTTAATAATTAGTAGGAGTTCTTTATATATCCTGAATACAAATCTTTTTAAATTATATATATAGTAAATATAATTTCTCAGTCTTTTGCTTATCATTCTCTTTGTTTGCAGTGTCACCTGTAATACAATTTAGTATTTTATTCATATGTTTACATCATCAGAATACTCTATGCACAATTTTATGTCTTGCTTTCTTCACTTAGCATTAAAATTTAAATACTTTCCCATGTTGTATGAAAGTCTTCATTGACATAATGTTAATGATTATGTAATATTTAACTGAAGCATATTTTACTTATTCATTTCTTTTCGAACATCTATGCTGTGCCATTTTCATGCTTTCCTTGCTATTGTTGTTTGCATAGTCTTTTTTATGAATATTTCTTATTGAACATCTTTGTGAATAAAGTTTTGCATAATTTTGGATGATTTTTGAGGATACATAGTCTCCAAAGCTGAATTCCTGAATTAAAGTATATAAATAGCTTTGCCAAATTGCTTTCAAAGAGTTATATCACTATGCCTTTACTTTTGATCTGACAGTGTGGATACCACATAAGTTCAAATCTCCAGTGTAACAAAACAAAAGTTTATTTCCCACTTGCAACTTCTTTAATTCTGGTTGTTACAGGGGTACCTCAGCTCATCATGTCACTCAGGACCAGGGTAACTGAGTTTCAGGGGAAAGGGACTTAGCAAATCATACTCTGGTTCTTAAAACTGATCCAAGTCACTTCTGCTCACATTTCCTTGACCACAGCGAGCCACGTGGCATGTCTAACTTGAGAAGGGCCAGGGAGGTGCGTCCTACTACGTATGCAAAAATCAGAATTGGTATAAATATCCTTATTGATGCAACAACTTTAAAAATATATATTTTGGTGGGAAAATAGACTCAGACTGTACCTCATTCCTTTCTACATTTAGGAGAAACCAAGCTTCCAGTGGCAAAGATAAAAGTGCTCCTGAGAAGTGGCCTCTCTTTCTCTAAGCTCAACTCTGCAAGTAAAACCATTGCCTCCCCGCTGTCCCACCACGTGGGATTGACACCCAGGGGTGAAAGTCTCCCTGGAAGCGTGGGAGATGACTCCCAGGGATGAGCCTGGCTCTGGCACCATGGGATCAACAATGCCATCTTAACCAAAAGGCAGAAAAGAAGTAGTGTAACAAATAAGGTATCAGTGGCTGAGAGAGTCCAAATAGAGTTGAGAGGCTACTCTGGAGATCACTCTTATGTAAGCTTTAGTTGGACATGGCTACCTAGCATAACTTGCCAAACCCCAACTAAAACCATTCCTTCTAATCCCAAAGAACACCTAGGGCATTATATAAAATTCTACAATGGTTCCATGCACTGGGGTAACTTATCAGAAACCTATGACCTCCAGATGGGTCCCTGGATCAGGTAAATCCTGAAACCCAGAGGGGCCAGCCTCTCCAGAACATCAACTAGTTCCATCTCTCTGTACATTATTACCGACAGTCCCTTCTAATGTGAAAAAGTTAGAATAAGCATAGCCCAAATACCCCTAAAGGGTGGGAGAAAGATCAAAGGTGATGGTGGAGTTATACAGAGAAGGTAGGGTTTAACAAATGAGTATGATCGCCAAATCATTATACTGATATTTCTTTTAGTCTTCAGTATGTTAAAGCAACTAGAAGTTTTAAAAACCTGAAATTGTGGAATTGTAATCCATACCAAATCCTGAAATCTGTTCTACAACTAATTTTTGTGAGGCACTTTGAAATCTATTGTTTTTGTATATATGTTATTTTTATTTTTTATTTTTTATTTTTTATTTTTTTACATGGGCAGGCACTGGGAATCGAACCCGGGTCCTCTGGCATGGCAGGCAAGCGTCCTTGCCTGCTGAGCCACCGTGGCCCACCCTGTATATATGTTATTTTTCACAAAAAAAGAAAAAAGGTCGATTGTGATGATAAATGCACAGCTATATGATGATATTGTGAGCCATTGATTGTACACTCTGGATGATTACATGGTATGTGAATATATAATTATCAATAAAAATAAATAATTTTAAAAAGATTGAAGGAGAAGGTGGAGTTATAAAAGAGAAGATAGGATTTAACAAATTAGTATGACTCCTGAATCATTATATTGATATTTCTTTTAGTCTCCAGTGTCTTGGAACAGCCAGAAGGAAAAACCTAAAATTGTGGAACTGTAACCCATGCCAAACTCTGGAATCTGTTCTATAACTAATTGTTGTGGTGTGCTTTGAAAAGTATTGAGTTTTAATATATATTTTAGCTTTCACAATGAAAAAATAGGTGAGGGCAGGCTAAAAGATGAAAAAGAAGAAAGGCATTCCTAAAATACCAATTCTGACACTTCCCAAAACTTAAAAAAATAAAAAATAAAGTTAGAAAGATCATAACTGGTGAATGGAAAGGATTCTCTATGCCAAAGCGAGCACATCTGGAGCTCCTCGAAAGTGCTAACAAGAATAAATTTGTGTTAGGTGCATCCTCCATTTCTTAACTTTTCATTGCAAAACAATTACAGATTCCCAAAAAAATTGCAAAAAATAGTATATACTTCACCCAGCTTCCCACAATGGTGACATCTTTTTTTTTATAACTGTAGTACAATCTTGAAGCCATGATGTTAATATTGATACAATACTGTTAATTAGGCTATAGACCATGCTTAGTTTCCACCATTTTTACACATATTGGATACCTTTTCTCCAAAGCTGTGCATGTGTATGTATGTATGTGTGATAACAGGATCATATCCTGTTCCTGTCTCCTGGCAACCACTATCTGTTCTCCATCTGAATAGTTTTGTTATTTCAAGAATGTTACGTAAATGGTCTATAGCCTTTTGAGATTTTTTTTTCACAAGGCGTAATTTCATTGAGATCCATCCAAGTTGCTGCATATATCAGTAGTTGCTCCTTTCTGTTGCTGACTAGTATTCTGTGGCATGTCTGTACAAGTTTTTTAACCATTAATCTGTTGAAGAACATTTTGGTTGTTTCCAGCTGTCGGCTATTACAAATAAAGCTACTATGAACATCAATGTACAGGTTTTTGTATCAATATAAATTTTTAGTCTCTGGGATAAATGCCCAAAGGTGCAATTTTTGGGTCAGATGGTAAGTGCATAAGAACCTGCCAGACAGTTTTCCAGAGTGGCTGGATCATTTTATATCTCTCCAACAATGTGTGCAAGATCTATTTCTCCACATCCTTGCCAGCATTTGGTATTATCATTTTTTATTTTAGTTGTTCTAATAGGTATCACTGTTGTTTTAATTTACATTTTCCTATTGACTAATGATGTCCCAAACTCTTAGAGGATAGTTCTTTCCTAGATGGCTAATAATCTAAAGCTCTGACTCAAAAGTTAAGAAGAAAAAAAAAAAAGCAAAATTCTTCTGTTTTTTATAATTAGAGCGCTCCCAAATATTATTTTGGGGGTCCTTGATAACTCAGGAACTACCTTTTAAAAATTCCCACAAGGCTTCAAAATTAAAAGACATTATCTGACACATTGTAGTCCTTTGACTTTCTCTCCTAAGTCATTTAGTTCTCAAGGTTGAATAGAAATTTCAATTTTTTGCAAATCTTCAGTAATTCGATAATTCCCCAGAGAGTTATTAGCTATTTACACAATCTATATATCTTTTCAAATCCAAAAAATTTTAAATACTTCAAAATGTACTACTTAACTCCTGGTGGAACTAGGTTAAAGATGTCCAATTAATCATTTATTAAAATGTGGCTGTTACCAAAATAAAAACTAAAAACCCCTAACCCAGCCATCAAAGCACTTAAATCATGTGCAGACTTAATAGTTTTGTCTTTATTTGGTAAACTATACTCACTACCTCATTTTTAGGGGGGTGTAAATGGTTCATTTATTTAAATCTTTCTTCAAACAAAATTTCACAGTATCTCAAAGTTTTTAAATGCTTTCAAAAAATTGAATTTGTTGATATTTTTTTTCCTGAACTAGAGTATCTAAAAAATATAGAAGAGGTGGAAACAAACAACCCAATACACAATGTATTTTCTGACATTTTTTCTGTTAGGAATTAATTGGAAATGAACCATGACTGGCGGCAGAGGGGTGGACTTGATGACTTCTTGAAGTCTTGGCAACTAGATATGTCTAGGACTATGCTTATGATTATGTTTATTTATTAACATTTGTATTGGGCCATTTTAGTTGATTAGCACAATGTAATTACCAAAAATCTGCAGCTGAAAGTTCTGGGAAATGCCTATATTACTAGGAAAGTCTAAATATGATATCATTTCTGATTTTAAATAATGTAATTAAAATAAACAAGCATATTGCCTCCATATTACAATAGTCTTTTAGCATAGTATCCAACATGATGAAGTACCCAGTCTAACTGCTTAAAGTAGGGCAATGAGTGTTAGTCCTCTTAAGTTCTCTGCTAATTACACATTGGACCCTTCTCTGACCATAAAAGAAGATATGTTCTTTTAAGAGAAGGAGCCATGGAGGATCTGAACCTGATTGCCTGTTTTCTCTGTCCTCTTGTGTCCATAAAGGGTCCAGTCTCATAGCCACAACCTCCCTCCTGCGAGGGCAGGACTTCAGGGGAGGCTGAGAGAGCAGTGGCCTGCCCAGTTCCTTGAAGTGGAGTGGAACAGGGACCTCTTGACCACAGAAAAGACCTTCTGCACATTCAAAATAAATGAGTGCATAAATAAATAAATAAAGCCTTCTTCAGAAGGAAGACATTATTTCCTGTTAAAATGCAAATTACTCTAAAAAATTTGAAAGTGATAAATGTTTTCAGTTGCAAACAAGTGAACATAGATTAATTTTTCAGATCATGTCTTTAGAACAGTGGGTCACAAAGTATAAACTGGGAATCTCTGAGAAACTCTGATATTCATCCAGGGGTTTATGATATCAAAACGATTCCCATAGATGGGAGAAAAAATATGGAACTATTAAATTTTGCCATCAGGGAATCCACTGGTACTGTGTCAAACATTAGGGATACCCAAATCAATAGGCCAAGCCCTTGATCTTGAGACTTACTCTTGTGAAATTTATGTATGTAGTGGAGAAGATTAACCTAGCTATAGGTATGCCTAAGAGTTACTCTTGGAGGACCTCTTTTGTTGCTCATATGTGGCCTTTCTCTCTCTAAGCCTAACTCTGTAAGTGAAATCATTGCCCTCCCCCCTAGGTGAGACATGACATCCAGGCGTGAAAGTCTCCCTAGCAGCATGAGAGATGACTCCCAGCAATGAGCCTGGCACCATGGGATCAACAATTCCATCCTGACCAAAATGGGGAAAAGAAGTGTAATTAATAAAGTATCAGTGGCTGAGAGAGTTCAAATAGAGTTGAAAGGCTACTCTGGAGGTCACTGTTATGCAAACTTCAGGTAGACATTGCTACCTATCATAACTTTCCAACCCCCAACCAAAACCATTCCAGCCAATCCTAAAGAACAGCAAGGGCAGTATATAAGATTCTACAAAGGTTCCACACACTAGTATAACTTTCCAGAAACCTACCACCACTACATGGCTCCCTGGACCAAATCAATCCTGAAACCTAGAGGGCCCAGCCTCTCCAGAACATCAGCTAGTTCCATCTCCCTACCCCCATATTAATGAAAGCCCCTTCCAACATGAAAAAATTAGAATAGGCATAGACCAAATACCTCTAAAGAGGAATAGAAAGATCAAAGGGGATGGTAGAGTTATACAGAGACGGTAGGTTTAACAAATGAATATGATACTGAATTATTAAATTGATATTTCTTTTAGTCTCCAGTATCTTGAAGTTAGAAGTAAAAACTTAAAATTGTGGAATTGTAACCCATACCAAACTCTGAGCTGTGTTCTACAACTAATTGCTGTGTTGCGCTTTGAAATTTATTGCTTTTTTTGTATGTATGCTATTTTTCACAAAAAAATTTGATGGTGATGATAAAAAAAATATTTATTCTTTCTAGCCTCCTATATTCTGGAATAGCTAGAAGGAAAAATCTGAGGGAATGGTATGGTAGCCCATGACAAACTAACTCTCTGAGATCTATCCTGTAACTACTTGTTGAAGAGTGCTCTGAAAATTATTGCTTTTTTTCTTTCTTTGCTTTGTATATATGTTATATTACACAATTTTAAAAGTTTTTTTAAAAAACTATTCCCATAATAATGCTAATACATTGTTTACCTCTTTCTCTCTCGTTCTTTTTTTTATTTTTTACTTTCTTTTTTTATTTATTTCTTCTCTCATTCTCTCTTGAGTGTATAGTGAAGTTTTCCAGAGGTTACATGACATGTGATATTGTAATAGATTGAATGTTTCTAGGGTAACAACTAGGGCTTGCCAGGCATCTCTCTCCACGTGGTCTCTCCTTGCGGCTACTGGGGGCTCCTCACAGAGTGAGCACTCCAAGAAAGAAGCTGGAGTGAAAACTGCAAGGCTTCCTATGGCCTAGCCTAGGAAGCTTCCAGCACATTTTATTGCTTAAGCAAGTCACCAAGATGAGCCCAAATTCAAGGGGAGGGAAATTAGAGTCTACCTCTCAGTGGGAGGATCATCAAAGAATGTGCAGCTATCTTTAATCTAGCACACCTGAGGTCCCAGAATTAGTAGTAGAATAAGTGAAACTAAAATCCAGCTTTTCTAATCTTAGTGCAGCATGACAACTTTGACAGCGGAGGACAGCAGGAAAAGGGAAGGACCAAAGTGCAGGTCATGTGTGAATGAAGAACATTGCAGGGTTGGGCCTTAAGCCCCCGTGTGAGTAGTGTAAGCAAGTGGGAGTCTGAAAGAGAGGAAGGCAGGGATCATGGACTTCTGGTACAGAAGGGAACAATTCTTGCTTAAGATGCACAACTCTACTCAACAACCTCCACGCTGGTTGTCTCTCTATGGAGACATAGATCAACCAGGTTTGATCTGTGGGGCAGTCTATTCCACCTTTGGGAAGCTCTATTTGAAAGTTCTTCTGCAGAGCAAAAATCTGTTTCCCTATACTTCTACCCAATGGTCCTAGTTGTAGCCGTATATTGTCTTGAGGCAGTATTGCAGAGGTCTTCTATTCACTTTTTACATGGCAGGTCTACTGCTGTTATAGCTATTATAGTTTCTTTGAGTGTCTTGATTCCAGGTTTCTGACTCTTCATTACAGTTCTTAAAAATTCCCCCTACTAATCAGGCCACTCCCCTATAAACTACCCCAGGTTGTCAATTACTCTTTCAAAGTATTCTCCAAGAGAGATGTGCACAGACCACTGTTGACTGGCACCCTCACCATATTCTTGACACTCTGCTAATCTACCTGCAGAGTAATAATGCATTACTTAGGTCTAAACTCCTAAATATTTTTCATATATGCTCTATTAACCTTGCCTCTTCATATAGTTTGTATGCATATGTGCACTTATTGATTTGCTTGTTTATTTTACTTTGTTGTGGGAATTTACATTCATTCCTAGCAATTTTATCTCAACAGGTCCAACTTGCCAACCTGCCATTATTTTTTTTTCTTTCTCTTTTTTTAAATTTTTATTAATAAAACCAATAAACATACAATATGAACATTCTTTTTTATCACATAGTCGTATATTCATCATCATGATCATTTCTTAAAACATTTGCATCAATTCAGAAAAAGAAATAGAAAGAAAACAAAAAAAACATTCATACATACCATACCCCTTACCCCTCCCATTCATTGATCACTAGCATTTCAATCTACTAAATTGATTTTGACATTTGTTCCCCCTATTATTTATTTATTTTTAATCCATATGTTTTACTCATCTGTTCCTAAGGTGGATAAAAGAAGTATTAGACACAAGGTTTTCACATTCACAGAGTCTCATTGTGAAAGCTGTATCATTATACAATCATCTTCAAAAAACATGGCTACTGGAACACAGCTCTACATTTTCAGGCGATTCCCTCCAGCCTCTCTGTTACGCCTTAACTAAAAAGGTGATACCTACTTAATGCATAAGAATAACCTCCAGGATAACCTCCCGACTCTGTTTGGAATTTCTCAGCCATTGACACTTTATTTTGTCTCATTTCTCTCTTCCCCCTTTCAGTCGAGAAGGTTTTCTCAATCCCTTGGTGCTGAGTCCCAGCTCATTCTAGGATTTCTGTCCCACGTCGCCAGGAAGGTCCACAGCCCTGGGAGTCATGTCCCATGTAGAGACGGGGAGGGACAGTGAGTTTGCTTGTCTTGAGAGAGAGAGGCCACATCAGAGCAACAGAAGAGGTTCTCTTGGGGGTGACTCTTAGGCCTAATTTTAAGTGGGCTTAGCCTATCCTTTGCAGGGTTAAGTTTCATATGAACAAACCCCAAGATTGGGGGCTCAGCCTATTGCTTTGGTTGTCCTCACTGCTTGTGAGAATATCAAGAATTCTCTACTTGGGGAAGTTGAATTTTCCCCCTTTCTCACCATTCCCCCAAGGGGACTTTGCAAATACTTTGTTATTCACTGTTCAAATCCTTCTGGGATTGGGTGGGCCGCGGTGGCTCAGCGGGCAAAGTGCTTGCCTGCTATGCCGGAGGACCTCGGTTCGATTCCCGGCCCCAGCCCATGTAACAAAAACGGAGAAACAGAATACAATAAAACAAGAAAATGTTTAAAAATGTTTCCCTTTCTTCCTTCCTTCCTTCCTTCTCTCTGTCTTTCCTTTAAAAAAAAAAAAAAAAAAAAAAAAAAAAAATCCTTCTGGGATTTATCAAGGCATCACTCTGGACAAACCTACAAAATCTCATGTCCTCCTCAAGGTTCCATGTACTTATGGTGTTCAATTAAGCTGTCCACATAAGTTATAATAGGAAATGCACTAGTCAAAATATAAATTTTGTACCAAATAAACATTTTTTGCTTTAGTCTCACACATAAGTTAAATTTTAAAATATTAATTACCATCTGTTTTCAACACCCTGCATTATTGACATTCCTTTGTTCTTCCTCATGCAAAACATTTTTAAATTTGTACATTTAGTCACTATCATTATACACTCTAGGCATTCCTGGATTATACCATCTCAATCTTTATCGTACATCTTTCCTTCTGATTTCATTTGTGCCCCCAGGCCTCCTCCCTCTATCATTCTCACATTCAGCTTCATTCAGTGTTCTAACATTATTGTATTACAGTTAGGTAGTATTGTGCTATCCATTTCTGGATTTTTACAATCAATCTCATTGCACAATCTGTATTCCTTCAGTTCCAATTACCCAATATCTACCCTATTTCTATCTCCTGATGATCCTCTGTTTTTAAGTGAAATTATCCAAGTTCATTCATTAATGTTAGTTCATATCAGTGAGACCATGCAGTATTCGTCCTTTTGTTTCTGGCTAATCTCACTCAGCATAATGTCCTTAAGGTCCATCCATGTTGTTACATACTTCATAACGTTATTCTGTTTTACAGATGAGTAATATTCCATCGTATGTATATACCACAGCTTGTTTATCCACTCATCTGTTGATGGACATTTGGGCTGTTTCCATCTCTTGGCAATTGTAAATAATGCTGCTATAAACATTGGTGTGCAAATGTCCGTTTGTGTCTTTACCCTCATGTCCTCTGAGTAGATACCTAGCAATGGTATTGCCGGGTCATACTGCCATTACTTTTTGAATCTTGACTCCACCACTAAAACTAGTCATTATCTCACTTAGTTCCATATAATCTGTAATTGTATTAATGTTTATTATATATTTTTATCCAAATCATTGATGAAAATGTTGGATTGGACAGAGCTCTGTATCACTCCCCAAGAGACCGTCGACCATGAGAATGTCAATCTAGTAATCAGCATCCTTTTGGTTCATTCATTCACCTAATTGTTGTTAATTCATCTAATGGTACTATCGTTTAGTCCATATTTCTCCATCTTGTCCACAACAATATCATGATAGTCCTGGACAAATGCCCTGCCGAAGTCCACATACATTATGTCTACTGCATTTGGCTGCTTTCTAAATCCACTAACCCTGTCAAAGGAAATGAAGCAAATCTGACTCTTCTTCGAATACACCGTGCACTTTGATGATTCTAAAGCCTCACTCATGTTCCTTTCTCTGTTCAGACTTCTTTGCTACCACCTTTTCTGCATGACTATTTATATGGCTCTTTGGGGCTCAGCTCAAATATCACCTCCTTGTTGAAGCTCTTCTCCTTGATTCTGGGTATAATTGTTTCATGCTTGGCTTATGTCCCCAAAGTCCTTTATACATAGCATCATAGCCCAGGGTTTGTTTATGCCCATTCTCTTTCTGATTTAGAATAAACCATGCCTTATTTAATAAGTGTTTGGTGAATTTAATTCAACTGGACCCTGGTGCCTAATGACTGTTACTTTCTTTCCAAATTACTTATAAATCATTCATTTCAAAATCTAGTCTACAGAGTTGAGAGGCTACTCTGGAGGTTGCTCTTATGCAAGTTTCAGTTAGACCTTGCTTCCGATCATAACTGCCAACCTCCAACCAGAATCATTCCAGCCAATACTAAAGAACAACTAGGGAAATATGTAAGATTCCACAAGGGTTCCATGCACTAGAGTAACTTTCCAGAAACCTACAACCTCCAGATGGGTCCCCGGTCCAGATAAGTCCTGAAACCTAGCCCAGCCTCTCCACAAATCAGATAGTTCCATCTCCTTACCCCATATTAGTGACAGACCCTTCCAAGATGAAAAATTTAGAATTGCCATAGTCCAAACACCCCTAAAGAAAGGGATGGAAAGATCAAAGGTGATGGTGGAATTATACAGAGAAGATAGGATTTAACAAATGAATATGAATGCTGAATCATTAAATTGATATTTCTTTTAGTCTCTAGTATTTTAGAGCAAATAGAAGTAAAAACCTTAAATTGTGGAATTGTAACCCATATCAATCTCTGAAATATGTTCTGCAACTAATCGTGGTGTTGTGCTTTGGAATTTATAGCTTTTTTTGTATATATGCTATTTTTCACAAAAATAGAAGGAAAAAGTCAATTGTGATGATAAAAAAACATTTAACCCCTCTAGCCTCCTATGTTCTGGAGCTGCTAAAAGGAAGCATCTGAAAAGATTGTATGGTAGCCCATGACAAATTCTGGGATCTGTCCTGTAACTACTTGTTGAAGAGTGCTTTGAAAACTATTGCCTTTTTATTTCTTTGCTTTGTATAAATGTTATACTATACAATAAAAAAAGTTTAAAAAAAAAATCTTCTCTGGCACCCACAATGTGGTCTGTAAATACCACTTCCCACTAAAAGGAACCACTGGTCCTTGGAGAAATGCTGATTACAGGTCTAGGTAAAAAATGTAAAAGATGAGCCTGGAACATCTTCTTGTACCAGCTGGCAAGGAAGCTAGCAAAGGCCATTAGATTCTTGTCCAAAGAACTGAGAAGCCGAATTAAAAAGGCTTTCAATGGCCAAAGATTGGATCTTTCGAACATCAATAACAATAATCACTGCAATGAAAGGAAACACATAAAATATTTTTAGACCCATGAGTTCATAATGCTGTAAAAAATATTATTATAAAAACTTAACTGAAAAAAAAACCAAAACAAACTTCACTGATCATTTCTGAAGGACACAGGGACAAAGTTATTATTTTGACTGGTAAATAAAGGAGAAAAAAGTATTTATTCTGCATTTCCGTACTTTGCCAGTTCAACCATACCTTAAGTATCCAATAGTTGATAAAGGAAAATTTTCTTTACAGAAGCATTCCAGCTAATAAATTTTTTTTTTTTTTAACATGGGCAGGCACTGGGAATCGAACCCGGGTCCTCTGGCATGGCAGGCAAGCATTCTTGCCTGCTGAGCCACTGTGGCCTGCCCCCAGCTAATAAATTTACATGAAAGGATAGACTTAGAATATTGCCATTTTGCAACCCCTAACTGGATGAAATAACATTATCTAGGCAATGATAATCAATGGTTTCTGAAATCATCAGGTAAAATGCTGATGGGCAACTTTATAATGGATGGTTCCAGCTGATAACATCCAAACCCCATAGATCAAACCTGACATCATAAAAAGAGAGAGGACCAGACCGTATACGCCTCCTGATATGATGCAATAGGAAATATGTAGCTCCATCTATGAAGTATTCTTTTTTTTTTTTTCACATGGGCAGGCACCGGGAATCAAACTCGGGTCCTCTGGCATGGCAGGCGAGCATTCTTGCCTGCTGAGCCACCGTGGCCCACCCTATAAAGTATTCTTGCTAAAGAATTAAACCTGAATCTGTTGAGACTCTAATGCTAACTAGTAGTTAAACAACACCACAGGAAGGTTAGCAACCAAATCCTAAATTGTGGGGAATTCTTTAACACACATGACCATTTTCTTCTACAAATAAATTACAAGGAGAGAAAAAGGGGAGGAAGAGATCTACATATCAAAAGACGCTTAAGAGACATGAAAAACAAATGCAACGCATGGACCTTGTTTAGATTCTGATTCAAACAAACCAAGTACAAAAAGCTTTTGTGAGACAATCACGGAAACTTGAACAACAGATATTTGATGTCAAGAAGTCATCATTAATATTTTTGGTGTGATGATGGAACTGTGTGCATTTTTAGAAGAAAGTCCTTATCTTTTAGAGTTACTGAAATACTGAAGGAGGAAGTGATGTATTTTGCATTTGCTTCAAAATAATCTAGTGGCGGGAGGAGGTAGGGTCAGAAAAAGAGAGGGCTATGAAACAAGATTGGTCATGAGTTGCTAATTGTATCTGGGCCATGGCTCATGATGCTTCCTTTATATGGTCTATGTGCGAAACCCAACTTTCCTTCCTCTTTTTGAAAATGTAACTGTTTGCCAGAAAAGCAGTCTTCCCACTCCTCTCTCAGTCTCCATGATTCGGCAAAAATCATAGTCATTTGGTCTTTTCAGTAGCAAGTTCACTCGGGCCTCCAAGATGGAGTTCTTGCAAAACTGGTTTCTGCAACCAGTGTTCCTGCTAGTACTTTTCATTCTGAAGTTCATTCTCTTTTGACAGAAAAGACAAGATTAAAGTAGGAGTTTTATTCTTCTTTCTTTGTCGTTTCTCAACATTTAAAAAATTAATCCCAAGTAGTGAATTTACCCTGTCTTTTATTTTCTAGGTCTAAACATTAGAAAAAGTCCCCTTTGTGAACATTAGATTTTTATTTTTAAAATAAAGCTGGACTTGGTAATTTTTGACTCTATTCCTACAGGTCTGTATCATCCTTAAAAATTCTCTCTCCCTGCTTTCTCTCTTTCTCTCTTTCAGAGTGTTACTAGTTTTTTTAGGCAACCTCTCCTCTTTCCTATGCATTCTTGCCTATTTACAATAGACAACAGGGAAAGGATAGCCCCAATTTTTTAAAATGGCAATACACAATGTTGGTGTGTATTAGAATGCAGAGACTATCATATTCTGTTGTGCAAATATAAGCTGGGAGGCAATTTTGCAATATATGTCAAAAGTCTTTTTAAAAATTTGTGCTCTTTTTTTTTTTTTTAGGTACAT
The DNA here is from genome assembly GCF_023851605.1 of Tamandua tetradactyla. NCBI lineage: Eukaryota > Metazoa > Chordata > Mammalia > Pilosa > Myrmecophagidae > Tamandua > Tamandua tetradactyla. Next base: position 44,070,430 of record NC_135345.1, on the reverse strand, counting down.
GGTTCAGGAATTGCACCCAGGTCTCCCACATTGAAAGTGAGGGTTCCACCACTGAACCCCCCCATGCACCCCAAAGTGTGTACTTTTTAATCAAGGAATTCCACTTTTAGGAATTAATTCTAAGGAAGTCACTGTGGATGAGAGATTTAGCTAAAAGGGTGTCCAGAGCAGCAGGCGGTTTTTTGTTGTTTTTGTGTTGACCCACCCTGTGCAGTGGGGGTCACGTTTTATCCTTTTTCCATGTGACTATCCCATTATTGTGGCACCATTTGTTGAATACTGTTTTTGGAGTGCATGGGCCTGGAATCAAACCCAGGTCTCCCACATGACAGGCAAGAGTTCTATCACTGTACTACATGTACACCACCCCCAGGGCGATGTTTTTAACATATTTTTTAAAAATTAAAAGCAGCCTGAATGTCCAACAAAACAGGATTGACTAAATAAAACTACAGTTTATCATGCAATGGAACTGTAAACAACCATAAAATTGCCATGTTAGAAGAATAGTTCATGATATTAAAGGATGTTCATGATACATAATTTGGGGGAGGGGGAGAGGAGGTTCCAAAACAGTCCCTAGAGGATGTTTCCAGTTTTTAAATAAATGTGTATTTTTATGCATGAAACAAACAAGACAGGAAAGTTATTTCTTTTTTGTTTATTCTTTTTCCTCACATATGTCCTAACATTTTCTATAAAGGACATTTATGAGAAAAAAAAAAACCCACATTAATCGCCAATTGCTTTTTTAAGAAAATGAAGAAGGCACCCAGAGCTCTGGCTACTTTGCTCTTCTCCTTTTGTTGGGTGCAGGGAGCCCAAGCTCACCTTGGAAGGTTCTCTGCTGCCCTGCTCCATGCACAGAGACCAGAGGGCAGCATCCATGGCTCTATGTGATAGGAGGAAATTTCAGCAGGTAGTTGGAAGACTGCTGCCCAATAGCTGCTAAATGCGGGGTCTGCCCCAGTGTGGCCTGGGCCAGGATAGGCCTAATGGGGTCCATCCAGTCTGACCACAGCTCAACCTCTGAAGGGCAGGGTCTGGCCCCAGCCTGGGGTTGTTTTGGCACTTTGTGACTCACCTCTCAGCGGTTAACACGGTCCATTTAAGAGGTTTCCCTGGAGTTTGGGTTAAAGCTGTTGGCCTCTGCTCTGTGGTCTGGTGTGTGACTCACTGTGCTGTTTTGTCCATTATTATGTCCCACTTCCCGCTTAGCAGCCTCCCTGCCTCTTCGGAAAATCTCACTCCTTCCCCGCAGGCCTAATCGCAAATGGTAAAGGTTTATGAATAAGCAAGGCCGGGAGAAGTGAGTTTGTGATTAGAACCCTCAGTCTCATTACTCTCTAGGCTGCTGTTTAACTTACCATGGCAACTAAATGGGAAAGGGAGGAGAGGGAGCAGGAAAGGAAGAGGGAGAGGGAGAGGGAGAGAGGGAGAATGTGTGTTTAAAAAGAAAATTAATATTCTCCATTATACCTAACAGGGGAAAATACTACAAACATATATCACTGTAACCATTTTATTGTCTTCTGGCTCCTGAGGTCTAGGACACGTGGTGCCTGTCCCTGAGCACTGGATGATGCTTGCTTCTAAATTCTGAATCAGCTGGAAGTCACCTTAAATCCGTGATGCTGTAGTGTATTACCAGCGAAAACACAAACCACATAAATAAAACAAAATGATACAAACACACAAACAATGGGATCTTTGAAAAATGCAGAAAAGGACTTTTTTTTAAGAAGTTTTGGGGTTCTCACGCATGGTTATATTTATGTCAAAACTAAGCAGTTACAGATAGCGAATGAACCTCGCGTTCCCAGCATGCCTCTCATTTGGCTCTGGGCTGAACTCAAATACAAGCACCACCTAAAATAGCTGTCCCCACTTCTAGAAGGCCTGTCATCACGCCATCAGGGATTCTTTCCTCTGTGATACCTGGCTCTTGGCTTCTTCACTTGAAAATACTCCCTACAAAATCCTAAGATCTCAATGTAGAGATGGGGGAACAGAGGACAATCACTCGCCTTTTTCCTGTTCTCCGTGTTGTACTCTTCCCTAACCTCTAAATACCTCTTTGATTTCTGACTATAACCCACCTCCCCCTTAATGTTATTTCTTTCATATAGAAATATATGTGGAGGAGGTGCATGCCCCCCCCCAAAATCAATTAGGAGAATGTTAGAACTGAGAAGAATCTTAGAAAATTCTAATCCCGACTCCTGACGTAACTAAAGTCTTTCTCCAGATGGCACAGGGATAGGTCCGATGGTCAGTCCAGGGTGAGGTTCTAGAATCTGTAGGTTCGGTAATCAAACATCTCTGTGCTGCACTGTGAGTATGAGTGCGTGTGTGTGTTGGGAGGGGGGACCCTGCTTTCAGTCCAGGAGCTCCCTGCTCATGTAGACACCTATGGTTCTCCAACTTGCTTCATCTCAAAAATAAGTTTCCAAGAAAATATCAGAACCACTTCCACTCTAAAGTGCAGATCTCTAGCACCTAGAGGCATTTAGTGAATCTGGGACAAATGACTCAATGAATGAATGGTTGATACCATCAAGTACTACGAAACCCATAGTAGTAAACATGCTAGAAAACCACAGTCCCAAGTTACAGAAGTGAAGATTTTACCAGCAGATATGGGGGAGGATTTTTGTTCTGAAGTGTTGTTCTCGGCCCCCTGAAATCCCAGCACTGGTAGACATGGCTGAGTATTCTGCTTGTCCCAATATCTTAATTTTTATTGCTTAAACCCGTTTACTTCTCTTTATCCTGCCCTTCTATTCTCTTGGAATGGCACATCATTTCTTGCCAAGAATAGGACCACAGCTTCCTAATTTATCTCTTTACTTCCAGGTTTCGCTGTCCCTTCCCCACACCTCCAAATCATACCACACTGCACTCATTGTCCTGTAAGACCTGAATCCAACCTCTCTCTCCTATTTTGCATCTTATCCCATCTCTCTCCCCCCATATCTCCCACTCTCAGCTGAACTATAGATTCCCAAATGCTCCAAGCTCACTCTGGCTTTGTGGCCTTTGAATATCATGGGTTCTACTAACTTTGAACCTCCTCCTTATCCTCTTCACTACTGTTTTATTTGCTCACTCCTACTCCCCCTTCAAGAAGCCTTCCCTTGAGCCAGGACCCAACATCATGGGATCGAGAAAGCCTTCTTGACCAAAAAGGGGAGAAAAGAAATTAGACAACGTTTCAGTGGCTGAGAGGTTTCAAACAGGGTCGAATGGTTATCCTGGAGGTTATCCTTATGCATTATATAGATATCCCATTTTTAGTTTATAGTGTATGGGAGTGGCTAGAGGGAAGTACCTGAAACTACTGAACTGTATTCCTGTAGCCTTGATTCTTGAAGATGATTGTATAACTATATAGCTTTTAAAATGTGACCATGTGATTGTGAAAAACCTGTGTCTGATGCTCCCTTTACCCAGGGTATGCACAGACGAGTAAAAAAACAGGGATAAAAAAATAAATAATAGGGGTGGGTAAGGGGTAAAAAAATTGGACAGATTGAAATACTGGTGGTCAATGAGAAGGAGAGGTGAGGGGTATGGGAGATAAGAGGTTTTTTCCCTTTATTTCTTTCTCTGGAGTGATGCAAATGTTCTAAAAATGATCATGATGATGAATACACAACTATGTGATGATAAAAAACAGTATGATTCATTTTAAAAAGTGCTATCAATAATAGTGACAAATGTTCCACAACAATGCAAGATGCCGGTGGTAGGGTGGTATATGGGGAATCCTGTATTTGATGCATGATTGTTTTGTAAACTCACAACTTCTCTAATAAAATAAATAATTGTTTTTCAAAAAGAAGCTCTCCCTAACACCCTAGGAAACCATGCAGCCATGAGGTAGCTCCGAGGCATCCTTACTCTAGAATTCAGGTTGACGAAACAGCTGCCATCTGGGGCTCTGCCCATTGCTATAAAAGAAAGTAAAAGAGAGTGGGTGGAGAATTGGATGCTGCCTCCTAGAGTATCTGCCTGGTAGGCACACATGTCACTTCCACTGAATTTTCACTGGCCAAAGCAAGTGACATGACCACACCCAACTTCAAGCGGGTAGGGAAGTGAAATCCGCCCATGTGTTTGGAAAGAGAGAGAACTGGAAATATTTGTTAAGCAGCCTTAGTGACTTGAGCGTTCATGTAAACTGAGGCCCAGAAAATCTTCAGATTGGGTGACCTTAGCAAGAAGCGTTTAATTTGCATGAGGGTGTTGGAAATGGATCATACCATGGAGTGACTGAGAAGGAAAGACAGGGAGAAGAGCTGACTCCCTCAATATATTTGATTATAAAAGAGAGAAAGAAGATAAGTGGCAGTGGGTAGGAGGAGGAGAGCATGTGATCAAGAAAGGATCTATAGTGTTGGTTGATTGGGTATGAGTATGGACATGGCTTGAACATGTGTAGATGACACAGTACATGTCCAGGTGAACAGAGGAGCTTGAAGGCTCATGACAGGAAGCATTGGGTAGGATTCCCGAGCTGGGAGAAAACATCAAGCGCCAAGGCACGGTAGAGGGATGTGTGTTAGACTAGAAAGGCTTCTCTCTTCCTTACAGTAGGGAGAGAAGAGAGGAGTGCAGATGTAGATCAGTTTATAGGTTGCAAAGTAGGAAGTTGAGGGAATTCTTGTCCCATGGCTTCTGTTATCACTTGAAATGAAATTTATGTCAAACTGTCATAATGTGCTTCAACTGGAGAAATTTAGCAGATCATAACAGGAAGCAAAATAAAAAAAAAGATACTCTTTTGTAACACTTGTGGCTTCCTAATACACTTGTTGGGAGAATTTTACACAGATTGTCTCTGTATGGCCCACCCATGGCCAAGTCCTATTTCAGAAACCATGCAGGCAGTTTTAACTACCATGTGTTCTTGGCAATGAGCACTGTGAAAAAGGGCTCGTTCTTAGTAGTTGGCAGTAGGAGTTTTAAAATAACTGCTAAATGAAACCTGTTTCTGCCCAAACTCATTCAAAAATATATTGGGATGTTATGAACCCCAGATGTCTTGTTCTTACCCTCCTCATTTCTTCAATCTGAAAATGATTTCTCAGTCCATCCTATTAACACACATGTCAGGGCATTGCTGGGCTGGGAAAGATGGTCTTCCCTGCCCATTTTCTAGGAAGCATAAGAAGATGCCTTCAAAGTATTAGGACATTGCTACCTTGGGATGTTGCTCCTCCAGTTATTCTGTCACTGCTGCCCCCCAAATCATGATCCTCTCCGCAAATGCCTCTCTCCATCCTTCAAGCTTGGTCAGGGTCCGTGATTATTTTTTTTTCTCCTTTTTCAAAGAGTTTTTTTTTTCTTTTTGGTTCAGACAGAAAGGCCTCCCTCCCTAATTTAATTTCGCCTCTCTTTTCTTTGTTACAAGCAGATGTCACTTTTACATCTGTGACTCTGATCAAATGCCCCATGTCTTCCCCCCACCAGCCCAGCAGATGTTACTACTGTTATTTAAACTCCAGCAAAAAGGTACAGGCAGCCCCTTCTGCTAATCACAGCATTGGGAGGAATGGGGGAGGGGTGGGGAGAGGTGCAGCAGGGCTCTTCTATGATGAGACCCTTGAAAGGATGGATACTAGTGATCTGTGTCTCATCACCTACACAGAACCCAGCACTTACACAGCGGTTGCCTCCAAAGTTACTCCAGGTTAAAAATGAAAAACACAAAACACTATAACTTAGCCATAAAACTCCAACCCAACCCACACAGCCCACCCAGAGCAAATATGCCTTCTAAAGTGACATGACCCTGAACATACAATATCTATATATAGGAATAAAGCATCACAATAATCATGCATAAAGGCTGCCTTCAATGTAAGACAAAACATAATGATTCTAATAGATACATGCCTTCCAGGAAATTCCTGAAAGTTGGAAGTCTTCTGCCTGGTTGCTTTCTTTCCTCCGATTTGATAAGAGCCTGCTCTTTGATTAGTCATTCTCTTCCATATGTGTTACCAACATGTGATAAGAGGGAAGGTAAAGCTTTTAATACACAATTCAAGAAGACTCTTTACCAACACCATATCATCATCATCATCATACTGGTGGCTAACATTCACTGGATGCTTTCCACAGGACAAACCCTGTGTTAATTGCTTTGCATATACTATTGTCAATCAGTTAATTATTAGTCTTACAATGCCAGTAGGTAACTTATGAGAACCCCCAAAGAGTTTCTATTATGAAACAAGTGCAGTGTGGTTGCTAGGTAAATGGAAAATGTGGTGAATATTCTAAATGTCTAGGAAAATGTCTATATTGATGCATCCTCAGGCTTAGGAAGGCTGTGGTTGTTCTTTATGTTCTGGGGAAATGGTGTTCCCATAAAACTTGTCTGGGTTATCTTCTTAGAGCCAATAAGTAGGAAAGGTTGATGCTGCAGAGATCTTTTTGGAGAACTCAAAGACAAATTTTGCCTTTAGATTCTGTGGTTGAAAAAAATGTTAGTTAAGAGTTGAGTTTTTGCCAGGAAGTAGCCTTGCTGTTCTGGGATCATTTGAATGAAGCATCAAATAAAGCAATCAAAAAGAAAATTCCTCTGAAACTCTCACTGGTATTTAATATTTTATTCATTCCTGTGTTATTGTGCTTTGCCTGCGGTGAAACAGCCTCAAAACAGCCTCCTAGGAGTGAGGCATTAGGAGGCTGACAAGCGTTTTCCCATGAATTGCTACTACAATACAATGGCATTTTGTTTGCTGTTTTGTTTCCTTGTCTTCTAACATTCTTTCTGACTTTCAAGGAAAAACAGAAGAAGAAAAAGAAACCCTCCTATGAATGGCAAAGAAAAGGAATGAAAAGTTTCTTTTAAACTCTCAACCTTTTGCAGTTGGTACTGGGTAGCATGTAAACATTTTTTTTTTTCTCTTGGTGTATATGCCTGTAGTCTCTTCCCTTGTTTTGTGTTTAAATGGCCTTTTAAAATTCTTTTACCACAGAACGTTGCCTTTCCATTATTGATTCAGAAAATCGACAGGGGGAAAAAATCAACCGTGTACACATATTAAGAAAGAGAAGTCAGAGGAAGATGGATCAAACCATCCATCTATCCATGTGGCCATTTATCTATCAATCCATCTCCCTACCCACCCGCCTCTATTAAAATAAATAGCAGGCACTGTACACATTGCTGGTTGGCTGAAGTTGTGATCTGAACAAAAGGTCTGTTTGGGAAAAGGATGCTGAAGCTCTAATTCTATTTGTGCCGGTTGAAAATCAGGAGGGGTTTTTCTACACTTCACTTTTATTAGATTATTTCTTATAGATGGCTTCTTTTTTGCTCCCAGACGCGTGGTGGAGGCTGCTGAAGCAGTTGGTGTATAGTTGGAGTAATTAAATTAGCCATTTGGTACAACTTTTAGGGGAGAGCTCGCGTGTAGAAAGCACAACTCGAACAAAACAGGGCGTTGGGGCTGGGGCTCAGGCCTGGCCCAGCTCTGTACGCCTTTCATCTTCGGTGGAGAAGCAAGACCCCGGGCCACAGAGACCGGCAGAGGGACGATGGGGCGTGGGGGTGGGTGGGAGGGACGGTGACACCGAACAAAATAAACCTACAAGGCCTACAAAGGGGAAAATGAAGTCAAGCGCATTTGCTCATCGGACCGTGCGGTCCGGCCCTGAAAGGTCTCCCGGTACAAAGGGAAGGAGGCGCGCTGCACCCAGACCCGGCGAAGCCCGGCACCAGGGGGCGCCTGGAGAGGGAGTGTGAGCAGCGGGCGCCACGCCTGGGCACTGGCCGGGCATCCGGGAGACGGCTGGCCCGGCCGGTCGGAGGAGGCTGGGAACCGAGGCCGGTGGAAACCCGGACCGCCGGAGAGGGAGGGAAGGAGAGCCGGGCTGGTCGAGGTGGCCCGGGTAGTGCGACGCGGCCGGGTCCGCCTCCCGGGCCCCCTCCGCGGCCTCTCGCTTCTTCAGCTCGGGCCGCTCGGCCAACTCCTCGCCTCATTCCCTCGGCTTCTCCCCGTGTCACCCTCAGGCGCCTCTTCAACATGCAGCTCTCCTGAGCTACACGCTGAAATGCACACCCTAACATTTGCCTTCATGCAGGAACTGCCTCCAGGCACCGACCGTCTCAAAGTTCCGCGTCTTCACCAAAGAGCCATCCTAAAATGCCGCTGAAATGAACCCGCTCCCCGGAGCTCCCGCATAAGCTCTAGGGCCGCGTCTCACCTCCACCCCGAAGGCTGTCCGGCCTGGGGATTCTCGGCAAATTAGGACCCAACGTGGAATTGCCCGGCAGTCATGTCGGACATAAGGACAGGGCTCCCAGCGACGGGAAAACCCTCGCAGTCACAGCACTGGGGGCGGGGATGGAACTCTCCCCGCTCAACGCGCGCGCGCTCTGCACCCCATGGAGCTGCAATCAAGGGTGCACCGAGACCCGCACCCCAAGAGGGGAGTGACCCTGACTATTGCCCAGCAAGGGCCGCGATGCCGAAATGCCACCCCTCTCGGCCATCTCACGTCCTCCCCTTCTGCAGAGAAATTCCACCTCTACGGTGGAAGAGTGGAATGACGGGGTGCCACCCCAGAATGTGCCACCTGCGCACACTGTCCGCGAATGCCAGGGCGCTCTCGAGAAACCGGGAAGCACACCCTGAAAGTCCGAGGGAACGGAGAAACTTGGACAATTGCAGCCTTGTGATTGACAACCTATGCCCCCCACCCCCTTAGGTGAATGAGGGGGTGGGATGGTAACGGTGGGGAAATTCCTGGTGTGCCGTCCAAAGGGGCACAGCCACCTCCTGGTTCAAATGCAGATTCATATTCATGAGAAGGGATAAATAAAGACAAATCCCCGCTGTAATAACACTTGGATTCGCATCCGTCTTCGCTGGCCTTTAGGTTTAGGGGACTGAAGACAAATGTTTGCATGGCTTTTCTCCTCTTGTCTGGTGACCATAAAGAAAAACCATTTAGAGCATCGCAATTTGTTTCCCGCCGCAGTAAAACCTTGTTCACATTTATTTTCATTTCCCCCCCGTGCACTAAAAAAGTGCACACAGGCCACGAATGGCTCTTCTTTATCAAATACGCATTGTACAACATACAACTGCAATAAAACTATCAGCCCTACCCATAAAACTATCACCAGGCTCCTCGGTGGGTCCCATTGCCACACTCCCAGTATTAGGTCTTCCTGAGGATGCAGAGTCACCTGAACCCATCCTGAAACTCACCCTGCAGAGAAGCACAAGGGGCCGCTGTCCCTGTTTAATCCATTAGGGCGTCCGCGGCAGTTGAGTGCGCAATAAAACACGGTGGCAGTGGATAGCGGGAGCCCATCCACTCCCCGGCACTAGCATCGAATTAAACCACTTAGTTTGGCAAACATGAACGCCTAAATGCCCCTATAAAGACTTTATGAGTTTGTTACTTTAATTACTGACTTGTTACAGAGCACATAAAGGGGGTAATGAATGCAATAAAACTAATTATCTACACATTTAATTCATATAAAATATCCAGGGTTTGTTTACACAACACAGCGATTCAACTAAGCATTCTCCCTCTTGTCCACCGAGAGGAAGGATTTAATGAAATCGTCTTCCTTATTGTGCAAGAGCCTAACGAACCGAGTGAAAATTACCCTGTTTAAATCATGGACCACCGAGGTCCACAAATCACTGTTCCCTGCTTTGTCTGCGCCTTGCTGCCAGCACCCAAGAACCTGAGGAGTTGGACAAGATGCCTGACTTGGAACCTTTGCCGGGGCATTTAAATGCCAAGGATTTCCCTCACTGCAGTCCGCAAACCAAAAGGGCAACCGGATAGCAATCCTCATCCCAAAGCCTCGATGTCTCTGGGGGATTGTGGATGCCTGAAAAAGTGAAGGTGAAAAAGGGCAAGAGAGAGAGAGAGGAATGGAAAAGGAGACACATTTGGGTTCATTTTATTCCCGCCTGCCAGTTATGGCATTAATTAAAGCCAACAACCGCACAGAACCTCCAAATCAACAAAATGCAAACATCACGCTAATGCAGGCATACAACTGAGTGCAAAGAACCTTCCACTGAAAATCCAGATGTTTTACATACAAGAGCTTTACTCAGATGTTCTTTTTAAAAAAAAAAAAAAAGAAGAAGCAGCCGTGTAAGCTAAGTCTCTAGAAAAGCATGTTAGCCAGCGACAAGAAATGCAATTTATAAGATGCTCTTTTTTTTTTACCCCCCCCCCCATCAGGTGTATTTTCCAGAAATCCGCTTATCATTCACAGAAACCCCCTCGGCCCACTTACTCTATGTTACAGGGCGCCAGAGTCTTGCCAATGTCCCAGTCCTTTATAACATTTCATGCACTTCGGGGGGTAGGCTTGTTGTTAAATTGAGCGTGTAACGCTCTTACAAAACAGGTTTTCTATGAAATCAAGGTTTCTTCTCCCTAACCAAGAGGGGGGGAAATAAGAAGGGGGGAAACACACACTATCTCGATTTATGCCTAAGGTATATGATCAGTTAAAAAGGCTTAAAAGCTCGGGGAAATTGGATCAGGGAGAATCGTCACCCAACTTTCATTATTTCCAAGTAGTGTGATTGAATTAAAGGGCAGGGAGCTGGTTAGAAGGGAAGATCAGGGGCTCAGTGCGTAATGGTGTGGTATTAAATTCTAATTAGAGATGCAGGAATCAATGATAGGGAGGTTGGACAGCTCAGTTCCCCAGTGCCAGCCCAATAGACGGATGAGTTATTGTCATGTAAAAAGCGCCAGCAATAAGACCAACCGCTTTGCTATTGTCCAAGTGGAAAGAGCCAAGTTTATTATGAGGACTATATGCTCTAGAGACCTCAGACAAGGCATCTCATAGGAGGCTTTTTCATAAAACTAGGCTCTGCTGGTAGTAAGGAGGCCAGTTTGGAGGCAGGCGTTGAGCTGTGCACATCTCCCCACTCCAGCCACCTTCTCCCTACCCATCTTTTATTTCATTTTTCCACTTGGCTGAGCCATCCAGAGCCTTTTCAATGTATAAAATGGAATATTCTTACCTCAATTCCTCTGCCTACGAGTCCTGTATGGCTGGGATGGACACCTCGAGCCTGGCTTCAGCCTATGCTGACTTCAGTTCCTGCAGCCAGGCCAGTGGCTTCCAGTATAACCCGATAAGGACCACTTTTGGGGCCACGTCTGGCTGCCCGTCCCTCACGCCAGGATCCTGCAGCCTCGGCACCCTCAGGGACCACCAGAGCAGTCCGTACGCAGCAGGTAAGGACCGTCGGCTTTCTCAGCCGAGGAAGCTGCCTTTCCGCTCGTATATAGGAAGCCTTGATTGCATTTGAAAATGGAAATGTGTTTAGTATTTACCAAACGAAATTTGCTTACACAAATGAAAGAATTTATCACGTTAGAAGCGATTGCAGGGAGGGGTAATTCACTTACAGGGTTACACTATCCTAGTCACACCCGAACCGCCAACAAAATTATCTTAAGCTGCCAAAATGATAGGCATAATTTATTTACTTTGCGATGAGACGTAAAGCTTAGAAAATAATTAAATAACAAAGAGTAAAGCTCATTACTGGCAGTGTCTCTCTCTTTTTTTAAGAGCCGACAGCGGCTCACACCTCTTCGGCTGGTCATTTTTATGAGTATTTCTTTAATTTATCATCATTATTATTTTTTTTTGCAGCACTTTTCCCCCAACTTTGGGGCCGGGTCAACTTCAGAGAATTAAAAAGTCCCGACCGGTGGGAGTGTTTGGTAACTTCTTCCCTGGCTCCCTGGTATTCCGACGATTCTTTAAGGACTTTTCCTCCCTTATTTTTTTCCTGCTCAAAGCACTATCCTGCGTCCCCTCCTTCAGCCGTGTCCAATGCGCTATTTCAAAAGACCCAAAAGGCACTTCGGCCGGGAGGTTTCCGGCCCAAGCAGATCCCGCTAAAGCCCAAGTTCGCGCCTCCGTTTTCCGGTATAACTAATTCGCTCAGTTTTTCTAGGCTGTTTCTCTCGGCCACTCTCCCGCGCCGGTGTCAGTGGAGGCTCATGGGACCCCCTGACCTTGGAGTCCCCGCAGTCCGGCTCTGCAGCCTCAGCGCTCCGGACCGTTTTGCTCACGCTCTGTTCCTCCTGTTGTCCCCCAGTTCCTTACAAACTCTTCACGGATCACGGCGGCCTCAACGAGAAACGCAAGCAGCGGCGCATCCGCACCACATTCACAAGTGCGCAGCTCAAAGAGTTGGAGAGGGTCTTCGCAGAGACGCACTACCCCGACATCTACACCCGTGAGGAGCTGGCTCTGAAGATCGACCTCACCGAGGCGCGAGTCCAGGTACGCCGCCGGTAAACTTAACCTGGCCGGGCAGGAGAAGGAGGTGGGAGACAGTGCTAATGAAGGTCCGAATTCCTGAGGCCTAGCAAGAGAAGGCTTTCGTTCAGGAGCCTAGGTAGGAACAGAAAGGCTGGATTCGGTGTGGACGGGTTCTCTGTTATGCACAGCTGAAAAGTGTGTTTCACACCCTACTTAGCTTTGCAGAGGCATTCGGGGGCCTCGGGACAAGAGGGACATTTGGGGGATAGGAAGTGGCCTGCGGGGTGGGATGGGGAGGAGTGCAGACCTTCCCCCCCCGCCCCCAGCATTATAAGTACTATTATTGTTATTGTTATTTTGCCAAATGCTTAAAAACTAGAGCGCTTTTAACCTGGCGCCATGATGAAGTGCATTGTCCCAAAAACTATGACTTGCATCCGATTTGCAAAGGGGCTGTGACTTCATGAAGTTTAAGAACCACGACGTTTGCTAACTTGTCTGGGACACAGGTGCGCTCACAAACTGACCATGGCAGCAGGCCGGAAGCCTGCTGATTGCTGGTGCTGGGACCTGCCAGGAGGCTCTCCTGCTGAGCCCCTCAGTGGAGGGGCGGTGCGCATTCCTGCAAGTTCCTCCCGGTCCAAAGGTTGGGGGCGTACAGCAGGTGTCAGACTCAGAGGCCCCTCCTTCTACGAAGTTCAACTTTAAATCTGAGGCCTGGGAGCGGATGGTGAACTTGAGGATGGCGTAAGAAGTAAACCCAGCAAAGGCCTGCCAAAACTAGGGCCTCCATTTCAGGGCCTTTCTGGGACCCGCGTTCTTTGTTGTTCTCCCCCAAGCCGCCATTTCTTGGTCATGCCCAGCTCACGCCAAAAATGCACCAGCAACAAGTTCTCTGGGTGCGTGTGGGGTGCGCGTGACGCGCCAGGGCATCTAGGTTCGCCAAGTGTGGGCTAGGGTAGGAGGTTAACGCCGCTGAAATAAGATGTGGGCCACCCTGACCAGAAATTTTCTTTCCAGTTCCATGACCCCCTACGTGGCCCCCGCTTCACCACCTCTCGTTCTTCCCCACCGCCAGGTGTGGTTCCAGAACCGCCGCGCCAAATTCCGCAAGCAGGAGCGCGCGGCGGCAGCTGCAGCGGCTGCGGCCAAGAACGGCTCTTCCGGGAAGAAGTCCGACTCCTCCAGGGACGACGAAAGCAAAGAGGCCAAGAGCACTGACCCGGACAGTACTGGGGGCCCGGGCCCCAACCCCAACCCCACCCCCAGCTGCGGGGCGAGTGGCGGTGGCGGCGGCGGGCCCAGCCCGGCGGGAGCCCCAGGGGCGGCTGGGCCTGGGGGCCCCGGGGGCGAACCCGGCAAGGGCGGCGCTGCGGCGGCGGCGGCGGCAGCGGCAGCAGCGGCGGCGGCGGCGGCGGCGGCGGCGGCCGGAGGTCTGGCTGCGGCCGGGGGTCCTGGACAAGGCTGGGCTCCCGGCCCCGGCCCCATCACGTCCATCCCGGATTCGCTCGGGGGGCCCTTCGCCAGCGTGCTATCTTCACTCCAAAGACCCAACGGTGCCAAAGCCGCCTTAGTGAAGAGCAGTATGTTCTGATCTGGGGTCCTGCGGCGGCGGCGGCGGCGGCGGCGGCGACAGCGGGCGAGCCAGGGCCCGGGCGGGCGCGTAGGCGAGCTAGTAGGCCCAAGGCTGTTGTCGCTGCTGCCGTGGCTTTTTCAAGGAGAGCCGAACATAACCGCGATAAGAATAAAGTGAAAATGGCGACGCCCCCATTTCAACTCCACTCCAGTCCTACCCCATTCCCCAGTCTCTAAACAAACAAACAAAAACAAAAAAACTTCTCGGGCTTCGCACCTGCCTCAGGGCTGCGCACAGGAGCCAGGGCTCCTTCTGTGACTGAGGGTGTGTGAGGAGCGCGGCCGGGACTCGAGGCACTCTCAGGGGGCTGTGTCTGCGTGTCGGTGTCTGTCTGTCTCCGGGAATGTGTGTCTGTGGCCCAAGCAGGTGATGGGGAGAGATGGGGAGGGGGCACAACCAGTTCAGTGACTTGCTTAGAAAAAGAAAAAAATTCATAGAAAAAAGTTTAAAAAAAAATTCTGAAGGGCGGCAAATTATGATAAAACAAAACAAAAGAAAAGAAAACCCGGAAGGCGGGAAAAAAAAAAAAAAGACCAGAAGGGGCAGGAGGCTGAAGTTGGAGCTGAGGGCTCGATCTGCTGAACCCCTAAATTCGCGCGTTCCAGAAGCATGAACTCCTTCGGAGCTCCTCCTCAGGGGAAAGTAGGGCCTCCTTCCAGTTTCCCTTCCCCTGGTGTCCTTGGGTTCGAGCCCCTGCGGCAACGAATTGTGCAGACTGTCCCGTGGGCCAAGGTGACTTCCGCGCATCCGTTTGCCTGTCCCACCTCGCCAAACAGGGTCCGGCCATTAGCGCATCCGAACTCCGCACGGTCGCAACCCACAACCCCGAATCTTTGCAGCCTCTTGGCCCTGAAAAATGCCCTCTCCATGAGATGCCTTTTCATCCGCAAACTCCGCAAACTGTGTCTCCTACTTCGCAACTCTCCCCCTTCTTTCTCTACCTACACCCCAACGGCATTTTCTTCTTCCACCAGCTTTTACCGAACTTTTTGGCACTGCTTTGAATTGGAGTCAGTTGCAGTCCGCGTTGCCGGCTGCAGAGAAATCTTTCCAGCAGGGAAAGGCGCGCACACGAGTTTGCAGAAGAGTTTCGGTTTGCATTTCTGTTGGAATGTCCGAAATGGACCCACATCCTGAATGGTGGATGGACTGTATATTGATGATTCCATTCTTCGCGCAGTTTAGACATCTTTGTTGGGATTTGGTTCTTTGTTTTTATTTTAAAAGGCACAAACTATAGATATTAGTTGAATGTTGAGGCTTTAACTTTTTCGTGTCTTTCTACAACTGTGTTCTGTGACTCAATTGTATCGTGTTAATATCAGTACAGGCCGTCTCCTCTACGTGACCGTATAATGTTTTTCTCTCCTTGTAGTCTTTATGGCGTGTCTTTATGGAGTATTTAAGGTTCTCACGGGTTCAATTCCTTTGTGTTTAGAGAGATCACGGTTCAGACATCGGTATATGTTTTTGTTATCAGGTGCATGTCTGTCTGATTTTTTTTCCTTCTCGTTGGATTATGTTTGTAAACATGATCGTCATAAGTTATGTTTCAGGTTTTTGAATTTATTTATATGTGTTATAATGAATGCTTCTATTTAAAAGGGAAATATTTCTACATGTGCATATAGTTTTCCAAGAGTGTACCATTAACTTGATTGTTGATAATAAAAACAAAAAGCAAGCCTAGCAGTTTAACTCTTCTGCCCTTTTCTTGACTCTTTTTGGTGTGTTTGGTTGCTTTATTATTATTTTAATTTAATTTTAAGAAATGAAAAGGGAGAACGGAGGAAACTGTCCTGAAGAGCAATAAGGAACCAGGGCGGGTCGGGCGTCTGAGCCCACGCAGGCAAATTCAGCTGTACACAAAATGTAATGCTTAGGATAGCAGACAGAATTCCTGTGGTCCATGTTCATTTGTCCCCCAGTCACAAGGCACAGAAGGACACCCGGGTGCTGATAAAAAGAATTCACATCTGTGTGGAGACTGTGGGGCCGCGGACCCCGCCGCAGCAAAGGCAGAATTCGAATTTGGTTTTTGACCCGAGCTCGAAAGCACCAATTCTGCACAGACGCTTTCCGGACCGATGGGGTTCATTGAATTCCGGGCAGTCCAGGCTCCCTAAGGAGCCCAGGGAAACCGGCGGGTCTCCGCGTGGGCAATGGGATCAGGACCGCGGTGGGGGGTAGGGGGGCGCACTGGGCTCGAGAGCAGCGCTGCAGCGTAGCTGTGTTCCGAGAAATAGCAAGGACAACAATCAGAATTGAGCGAGCACTTTCATGGACCCTGCACCAATGAAGCAGGTACAATGAACTATCCTCATCTTCTTGTAAGCAAATGAGGAAAGGGAGGTAGCAGAGAGGCTACCCTGCTCAAGACTCACAGGGGTTATAAGTGGGGAGGCCAACCTTTGAACGTAGGAAATCTGATTTCAGAGCCTGTGCTTTAACTACATCAGCGGTTCCCAAAGTGTGGTCCCCGGATCAGCAGCAGCTGCAGCGTTACCTGAGGACTTTAGACTTGCAGATTCTTGGATCCATTCGAAAACCTGCTGAATCAGAAATTTGGGGGATGGGTCCCAGCAGTCTCTGTATTAACAAGCCCTATAGACTGTTTGAGAACCACTGAAATACACTATTAAGAAACCCAAATGGAAGGTTCCAGAATTTGGGCTAGGCTGGGAATGGGTAGGGTCCTTTGGCAACTTGAAAGATCCCCTTTCTGGAGGAAGGGGTCATCACCACAGCCTCAAGATAAACCCTGATTCTTTTTTGGTCTGTTTGGCTGGGCTACTTCAATCAAGAGCCTGAGTGGAGCTCTGGTGCTTGGCCTGGTACCTCTTTGGTTAGGACTTATGAAGAGACAATTCAGTTTCTCTCACTTGAGTGGAAACCACAGTTTGCCTCTGGGGTCCCCTGTCTCTCCTCTAAGAATTAGAAGTTGATCTGGTTAGAATTTATCAGGGCCTCTTTCACCATAAGCATTCAAATAAGGTTTCTATCTGATCAGGCAGGTTTCTTAAAGAAATCTCAGACCTTTGGATCAAATCTAACTTCCAATTTTTTTTTCTTAAGGACTTTTAGAGAACTTAAAAAAAATTCCATCTTTAAACGCCCCTCGGTAAACTCCCCAAGACAACATTTTCTATAAACAAGGCTGTTAATTGTGCTGGGCTAAAATGCCAGCAATTGTCATATCCCTTAGGCCTCAATTTTCACTTGTAAATGTAACTTAGAAGGCCTGGGAGAGGCAAAAGAGGGGGCAGTGATTTACCGACAAAAAGAATATTCAAGGGTTGGCCACGGTGGCTCAGCAGGCAGAATTCTTGCCTGCCATGCTGGAGACCTGGGTTCGATTCCTGATGCCTGCACTTGCGAAAGAAAAAAAAAAAGATTATTCAAAGCTCAGATAACCCAGCTCTGAGCTTGGTTATAGGAAATTTAACCTTTCCTTAGCTGCCGAGGGCCACCAGGTCAGCGTGAATCTGATGAGTAGGCCAATGGAATAGGCATTCTAGAGAAGGTAGGACCAGGGGAGAGAAAGAGAATGAGAGGTGAAGAGAGAGAACAAAGAGGGGAAAACAAACTGCCAAAGAAGAGTTTCGAAAACCACAGCCAAGTCCTTAGACATCCCTTCAGCTGTGAATGAACTGGCTGAAGTTCTCTGAATTCCCTTCTCTGGTTTCGGCTTGCCTTGGGCACCTTGTCTCCAGGACAGGAGAAGCTCTGGGGATTGGTCAGAAAGTCATTAACTACCCCGCCCCCACTGCTTCCCAGGGGATTGCACTATAAATGTCTGGTGGGAACTAAGAAGGTATCCTGCGTCAGTATTTCCAGTATGAACTTCTTCGTAATTTGGGTCACCTCTCCCTCTTTTACTGGTCAAAGAAGCAAGCTGTTGGGAGGAAAATTTAATGATCAAATGCAAAATAATGTCCCTGTAATATGATGGCGCCTGGTGGCAGGACACTGTGTCTCTCTCATTGTGTCATTTCCTTGGAGCCCTGCATAGTGTGAACAAGCTCACTTTCACTTTTCCTCTCCTGAGAGATTTGCATTTTGGCTCATCAAGGCATCCTTTTTGCTGGCAACTCCCGGACCACATGTGACTTCACAAAAGCTGCATGAGCCGATGCCAGATGGCCTCTTCCAAGCCAAGTCTCCTTCAAGATGGCCAAGTACAGAGAATCAAGAAGTGGTTTCTGAGGGAAGCAGATAACCCAGCCAAGAGTAGCTGTTCATAGCTCACTCCGGATAGTTTTCTGTAGCCACCTCACATCCTTAGAAAGACTACTTAGAGACTAGATAGAGATGGCTAGTTAGAGATGGTCCTCAACTCAGGGAAAGGAGCTGTGTAAACCTGGAAGACAAGACACTTAATCCCTCTGAGCCTGATTCATCAGCCATAAATGTGGATCGTAATACAGCCTTGTGGGTAGGTTGTACTGCAGGAATTAAATAAAATAATGTGTACCAAATGTCTAGCATAGTAGTAAATTTTAGCAAATGTCAGATTATTATTGTTGTTGAACTACTATACTCTTCCTTGCTCTCCCCACCCCAGGCCTTGGGAGATTAAAAAGAGCCCTCAGTTGTCACTTAAGTCAAAGGCCCAGGGACACAGAGTATGAGTGAATGTGTAAAGGTTGGAGTTGAAGAGGTTTGCTGAGGGTGGACAGTAACAGACTAGAACCAGCCAAGGGCTGACAAGTAATAACTACTAATATTTACTGAGTGCTCATATATGCCAGGCACTGTTTCAAGCTTGCAAGCTTTAAAGCATTCAGTCCTTACAACTACCCCTTTTTTTTTTTATGAGGAAACTGAGGCACAGAGGGGTAAGGTAACATGCCCAGGGTCACACAGGTACTAAACCCAGCCAATCTGTCTCCAGATTTGTGCTTTTTAACTTCTGTTCTTTATAATCTCCATAAAGGGAAGGACTCATTTTAGTGCACTAGGTAACATGCTGTCAGACTCAGAAGATCTCATCTTGCAAAAAGACTCAGAAAGGTGGGTGAAGGTTACAAAGGGCCGTGGGAGGAATAATGCCAGCCAGATTCAAAATGAAGCCTGAGGCCCGAAAGGGAGTAGCCTTTAGGATCTGCAGGAGCAGGGAGAATGTTTTCTGTAAGGCAACAACATTTACAGCTCATGGTCTCTTCCTGGTAAGTAAACAAGACAAGGAGTAGCCAGGGGCATGGAACATGCAAGGGGAAAGAAGCACAATGTGTTGGTTGGTCAGCAGGAATGGATATTGGGAATGGAGGCCAGCCTCTAGGCTCATCTATCACCACCACGACAGAGGTTTGGTGCAAATGGCAAAAGCCTACCTGAATCCTTTATTTATCAGCTTTGATTCTGGACTGTCTGTACAGTAGTCTATGTGGATAAATGATGACTGAATGCCTTTGTCCAATAGTATTTCCATGTTGGAAAGCAAAGTACAATGTAAAGACCTGTGACCTCCTTAGGCATGTTTATCTGAAAACAGTCTATGGTCATGCCCCATCACCACAATAAATATTTTGGGTCATGTGAGTCTTGGCTGAATTTAGGGGTTCTTAACATGGGATTCATGGATAGAGTTCAAGAGGTGTAGGAAAAAATACAACTAAAAATGTGCCCTATGACTAAACTCTATCTGAAATCTAGCATTTCCTTCAACAATGAATGTAGGCAACAAAGCCACGGTAGTATTATCAGGGCCTGTGATGTTGTCACCAATGGAAGTTGCAGATATTTTCATTTCACATTATGGTTTCTGAAGCTATTTTGATATGTTGTCTGCATTCATTATGAATTTGAAATTATGATTATTAGACAAGCCACTAATCTTGTTATGAAAGCTATCAATAAAGAAGCACATAAACTACTAGATCACAAATTTATTTTTAGAAATTTTGAACTTGGTTTTAATTGGTTTACTTTGTAATTCTGTGGATTTTATATTTTGCATTTTAAAACATTATCTTGAAGAGGGATTCATGAACTTCACCAGACTACCAGGGGGTCCTATGGTACAATCAAATCTAGCAGCGTCTGGCTAATTGATGAAAGCAGAGTGTGTGACCTTTCTCTGATGCTCAGAGCTTAAGAACTTTTAATTAGGACCAAAGCATTTAATTATTTCATTTTATAGGTGGAAGCAACCTTAGAGAAGTTTTAAACCTGTCACATCCTTAGAGGAACAAAATGGAATAGGAAGAGCCCCCAAAGTTGAGCGAAGAAAGTTCCAGGATTTTAAACAAAAGAACACTGGCTGCATGGAGGTGAGAGTGGGATGGCAGGAGAGAGCAGGAGGTGATCGATTCAAAGGTTTCAACAGGTCTTGAATTCCTCATGCTATTTATTGAGCTGGATACTGTGCTGAGTGGAGCATAGAAGACAGAGCTCTACAAGGAAGATGGTGTTTTCCTACTTTCACACCGAGATCCAGAGTTGTTGAGTCACTTGTCCAAGTTCACACTGCTAATAATGACCAAGCCAGCACTAACCCAAATCCCAAACTCTTAACCAATATGCTATAAAGCTTTTTTTTTTTTAATACATAAATAAGGACGCAAGGGGTTCCTCAGTTGCTTAGCTGTCACTCACTCTATTTTTTGCCTGGACCTGAAGCTATTTGGTTTGTTAAAATACCCCAAGGCCAAGCGATTGAGCAAAGATGTTACTTGAGCCATGTGTTTGATGTCAAAGGTTTCCCAGTGCAGAAAGTCAGACATCAAGGGGAAATAAGGGCCTCTTACCTGGAAGTAATTTCATTAGGAAACCAAGCGGATGACTGTTTTGCTAGACAACTTCTCACATGATTGAAGTGGTGATTTCCAGAACAGGAAGAACCTGGGTGTAAAACTTAATTTCTTGAAAGCCCCAGGGATAGGGCCACCTTGGGCAAAAGTGGAAAATCAACCTGGTCTGTCTGGGGTATAAGATATTGTATTGAATATGTGTTAGATACTGTGCTTCTTTGCATTGGTTATGTATAAATAGTCTGTAAAGACTCCTGAGATAGTTATTGTTCTCATTTTACAGAAGAAAAAAATCCAGGTAACAGATAAGCTGGGCAACTTGCTCAGGATCCCAGAGCTCATAAGAGCCAGACCTGAGCTCTGACCCCATGTGTATTTGATTCCAAAGCCCCATCCTCTGAGGGTCCCAGAAATCACAGGACCTACTGACATAACCACCTACAAGCAAAAGCTGTCCTTAGCCTGCTTGCTTACAGCCTAAGCAAATGTTAAAATAGACAGAGAGGAGCATGAAAATGTATCAAATTAGACAGTAGTGATGGCTACACAACGTTATAATTATACTAGAAACCAGAGAATTGAACACTTTTAAAGGGTGAATTTTATGACCTGTGAATTATACATCAATTTTTAAAAGGGCAGAGACTAATATGAGAAACTCATCCCCTCTCTTGTCTTCCTCTATAATGTTCTTGATTTCTTGAGGTATAATTTGTGCACATCTTCCATCTTTGCAGAGGAAAGATAGTGAAAATATTAGTTTTCTTAACATGTAGAATATATGTTCTCCAATGTTGATTCTAAAACAAAGTGGGCAAAAAAATTCCTAGAGGCATATAGCCTTTTGCTACACATTTTAATATCTTTTTTCCTAACCTAGTCACTGAAACCTGGGGGAACTAGTTAAATATTCAGACCATTTTAATAGTGTCTATACCTGACCATATGATGAAACAATCATGCATAGAAATTCCTCTCTAGGGTCATTCTCTCCTCTACGGAAGGAAAAGCAGCCA
The DNA here is from genome assembly GCF_023851605.1 of Tamandua tetradactyla. Taxonomy (NCBI): domain Eukaryota; kingdom Metazoa; phylum Chordata; class Mammalia; order Pilosa; family Myrmecophagidae; genus Tamandua; species Tamandua tetradactyla. The sequence goes on along the minus strand of NC_135345.1, from coordinate 44,048,731 downwards.
CATTTGAAGGGCACTTGAGATTGTTTGGTGTGTTCACCCATTTGTGCTGGGATTTTCTTCAATGTTATTAAAACATAAACAGGTCTTTTCTCAGAAAATTCTCAAAAGACTAAGTTTTCAGCACATCTTTATTAGCAGAAAGCAGGGTAGCTCACTTACAAGGTTGTTTCATGTTTTGTTGTAAGATTTTTTGAGAAGTATAGATGATGCTGGCAAGTGAGTTTACAGAAGACACAAGTGATTTTGAGGATTTGATTTTCTGGCCCTAAGACCATTGTGTCTTTTTGTTAACCTAGAATTCTCCTGCTCAGAAAGTTTCTACATAGTAGAGAAAACATATGCAGCTGATAGTCATTTCTCTTCAGTGGGACTGCCTTTTAGAATTTTCATGTAGGATTAGTTAAAACTGGCTTCCATGTTATCCACAATTACTTGTAGAAAGTAGAAAGTTTGTAATAAGTAATAAACTATACATGAATAATTCATTGATTTCAAACTCATTTCTGTTGAATAGGTAATACATACATAGGGAAAAAGTCAAATGATTGAAAAGGTTATCCAGTGAAAAGCATATCTCCCTCCCAACTCTTTCTCCCAAAGGCAACCACTGTTGGTAATTTCTTTTGTATCCCTCTGGAAATAGTCTATTTATAGAAAAGCACGATGGCTTTACATTGCATGCAATTTTCTGTACTGTGCTTTTTTTTTCCTGACTTGAAAAATATCCCAGACTTCATTTTCTGTCACAATCTTTAGATCTGCCCTATTTTTAATGGCTGCATAAAACTTGGTTTCCAAAAAGGAATGCAATTGATCCTTATACTTCTAATGGTACCTGGAGGAGAAAAGAAGGGTGTGTCAGAGACTGCTAACTGTCCCCTAATAAGCATTCTACTCTTCTTCCATTTAGGAAAAGAATCCCTTGACTTTCTGATGACTGACTCATGGTTATTTAGATAGAGACTACATTTCCCTGTCTCTCTCAAACCTGAGTGTGGCCATGTGCCTAACCAATGGGATATGCTCTGAAGTGATAGCTGCAGCCTCTAAGTTGTGCCCTATAAAGAAAGCTGCTTGAGTAACTTCCTCCTCTCCTCTGGGTGAAGGCTAGAGGGCAGACCTGGTGGTCATGAGCTACCTTCCAACACCCTGGTGGATGGCTGAGCAACAACATAGAAGATGCCTGTCCCTGAACTACTCCTTGGTGTAGAACCATTCCCCTCTCTGCCCATCAGCTTCAATTTTAGAGAGAAAGAAGCAAACTTATTCCATTGGCACGTGTTTGATCTGTGTAAAGCAACTGAATCAAATGCAAGAGATGTTTTCAAAAATTGACCTTTTTGCTGAATGTTGAGTAGGCTTCACCAGATGGACTGGGGTATGAGAATGACAGTCCAGGCTTTTACATAAGCAACGTGGGGCAGGGGGTGGGGTGGGGACCAAGATATTTAAGTTTTTTTTTTAAGAGCTAGTAAGTGGCAGAGAGATGAGATCGTTATCATCCGAGTCCATAGTCATTTTGCAACACTGTCAGTGAGATGTTCTGCTAATCCAGGTCCCTCCCCCTCACCCCAGTAGTGCCGATGGACTTGATAGTACCTGCTTGAGTTGCCCAATTTGTTTGTGATTCACTAGGAAACCCCAGGACAGATTTCTCTGTTAGGATGACATGGAAACCAGTTCTACCCAATCCTAGCACAGCAATGCTGAAGGACAGTCTCACAAAGAGAGTAACTATAGGACTATCATCTAGATTTGGTTCTTTCCTACTAGTTAGAAATTTTCTGAGCAGGAAAACCCTGGGTTAACAAAAAGATACAACTTTCTTAAGGACATAAAATGAAATCCTCAAAATGTCACCTGCCTCTTCTGTGCTCATATGTCAAGATCATCTACATTTCTGAAAAAGACCTTATAATGAAACAACATTCCCAAGAACTGGATTAGGGAGATTTACCTTCATGAAATAGGAAGTCTAATGCTAATACCAAAACAATAATACAACTTCAATGGAGGGTTTACCATGTGCTAGAAACTGTGCTATGCGCTTTACATACAGAGCTGGAATTTGATTTGAATTCAGGTCTGCCCGACTTCAGAGACCACTCTGCTCCCCTCCATCTGGTTATACTCAACATCTTATATTCAATCATGCCATAAAGAATAAAAGCTCATAAGGGTCTTGATTGTGCCAAGGGAGTATTCATACACAGTCCTGTGTGTGACTGAATACTCAAGATCATTTTGTGTGTGTGTGCATAAGTTGATCCTAAACCACATCCTTCCACCAGCTAAAGCTTACTGAGTATTTACCTGTCCCAGGTACCTACTAGGTCCAAGGAGCTGGGGCTATACAGACTCCAGGGTGTCTGGGTATGGATAAGTTCACTCTGGGGTCAACTTTGGAGGCTGGACATGGCCAGGAAGACCTTTTTCCTCTCCTTGCCCATCACTTCTCTTTCAGACCGCCTTCTCAGACCCTAACTCATACTAGGTCAACCAGAAGCATGGGGTTGAATTAGGAGGTTGGCTCCAAATAACACGGTTTGTTATTAGGTCCTCCCTCTGGGCATCAAGACTTTCTCCTAGAAGTAGAGGGCTAGTACCTCTTCCCCAGTGCAGTACCCACCACTTGTCATCCTATTTTGATAAGCAGTACAGTAGGCTACTTCAGAGAAGCCAACACTCAGTGATCCTTTGGCGGCCTGAGAACATCTGCAAAAGGTGATAAACAGTCTGCCTTACCTAAGGCCCAATAAAGTTCCAAGAAACTAATTTATGGACTCAGAACCTGCTGTGCCGGCCGGCAGAGTCATAGAGTTCATTTTGGTGAAATGAATTATCTCATGTGGTTCTCACAGCAACTGTGTGTGTAGGTGTGATAATGATACCCATTTTCCAGATGTGTAAACTCAGGCTTGGTGGGGGTTGAATAACTTGCCTGAGGTTGCACAGCGAGAAGATGGTGGAGACATGGATTCAAAACTCCATGTGTTTTATTCAATAGTTCGGCTGCCTTCATTGAAGCTTTGTTTGGGATAGAGAGTTATAGAAATGACTTAATGATTCAGAGAGCATATGACATTATTTGTCTCTCCTTTGGATACGTTAAAGGAAGAAAATAAACATGAAAATACCCACTGCCTCCACCCCCACTACTGCCTGGAACAGATCCTTATGCTGAGACCACGGATGATGTTTTTGAATAACAAGAACTCTGCGGGAGTTAAGCATCAGACCTGGAGGAGCCAGGCCAGACCGGAGAGTGTCAGAATGATCCAGCCTTTTCCCTGCAGCAGGATAATTTCCAACCACGGGGGCGGGTATGGCAGAGGCATTAGCAAGCCTGCAACATCCAAACGGCCAGATCAATTGGCAGAAGCACTTCTAAGGAAAACAAATCAATATGTTCCTTCCCCTACAGATTGATAGCATCATCAGGAAGCAACAGATGCATTTTAGGACACAGTACACCGTGCAGGGGAGGTGAGCTCCCTGTGCTACAATTATGTCTCCCGAAAAGCAATTGTAAATCAGCAGCTGAGCATTGGCTTTCCCCACACCCAGCAGGATAATAAAAGCTAATGTTCCTCTTGCACTTGGCAGGTTTCTAGGTGCCATCACAGTCACATACTTTGTCTCTTTGATTAAGCCCCCACAAGATGAAATTCAGCAAAGCTAAGCTGCTCAATTTGCTTGAAGATCCAAGCTGGGACAGGAATCTTCTGAATTTGAGTCCCATGTTCTGTCTGTTCTCTTAGTGTTCCCCAAACTTCATTCGCATTTTTTCATTTCTTTTTTTTCCTTTTTTTCCCCATTCACTCTTGTGCCACCGGTAGAATTTTCAATAATACATCAGAAGACCATCTGTGTTCTTTACTTATTTTTCTTTTCATTCACCTGTTCTTCTTCCTCTAAATAAATTGATTTTAAAAGGGTGTGATGGTGGCTCAGGGGCAGAATTCCCGCCTGCCATGCGGGAAACCCGGGCTCGATTCCTGGAACCTGTCCATACAAAAAAAAGAGAAAAAGAAAAAGAAAAAAGAAACTTCCTGTCCTATAAATTTAACAGTATGACTTTACTACAAATAGAAAAGAGATCATAAAGAATTACACAATCTTTGATTACAAAAGAAATCCTTGTTTATGCAGTAACTAAAAATGTGGTTCATAGATTATATTCTACAAACCCAGTTTTATACTTTAGACATTTATGAGGAAAGAACAAAATGTAGCCATTTTAAGCTGGGGGTCCCAAAACATGACTCTGCTTAAGAATTGGGTTATATATCGTCAAAATGGATAGAACAAGATTCGCTTTATCTCTGCAGTGATGAGAGATCTGAGTTATTAGGGCAAATAAAAGGAGATTTGCCTTCCCTCTCGCTTCTAGAGGGCTCAACCCTGTTATGCCCCAGTGAGTGGAGATGCCTGGAAAGGATAACATGGACCAGTTTCCTGAAACTTGAAGAAAACAGGAGAGGAAAAATTCCAAATAATACTGCGATGGAAGAAGTAAAAATCAGAATAGTGTTTAATGCATGCAAAAGAAGATGGACTAACCTTGCAGTCATAATTTTAAAAATACTATGAGAAGCAAAAACTAAATGGAAAAGTGTCTAACTTCACCTCCGAGACTAATCTATCGTTTACATTTGTTTAAGACTTTTAAATATCTTATTGTCAGTTCTGATCCATAAGTGCTGTCCTTGCCTGTCCTCAGATACTTATTGATCTCCCACTTTACATCCTCAGGACATCCCTTCTTTAATCAGCATCTTCATGGCAGTGGCCCAAGGCCAGGCTCCCAGGTTGCAGTATCATAACAGCATCCCCACTTAGCTACTTGCTTCCAGGTTTATTCCCTCCACTTCATATCCACATATTGCCAGTGTCATCTTTCCAGTGCATAAATCTGGTCAGTTTTCCATGACCCTACAAAATGTCATTAAACATCTTTAATGGTTCCCTGTTGCTATAGAACAAAGTCTAAATTTTTGAGAAAATGGCTACATGCTCCTTTCTTTCTAACCTTCAAATTTTACCCTCCAAAACTGTATAATAATTTAAAAGACTCTGTTTTATTCATAACATCAGACCTTGACTCTTGATTACGTCCATTCTCTTTCTCCAATGGCTTCATGCCATCACCTTGGGCATGTCTAATAAAGAGTCCAGCAGATGCTCAAGCAATACTTGTTGATGGAACTTCAGAGAAGAGAGGTATTTTGCACTTTTGGGCCAGGTGTTCCATGTAAGTGATGCTAAGGAAACACAGACAAATTATTTGCCAATTCATGAATTATGTATAGGCTTCTATTTCCTTTCCCAAAGGTAATTCTTTAAGAAGAAAGCTTATTCGTTGATTACTTTTTTTTAGTAAGTGGAAATGTTGACTGAAATTTGGTTCTTGGTGTGAAATGCAAGATTTCATAAATTCAAATATATGTTTAGAAAAACATACATTTTCATCCATTAGCTGGCAACGACTAAGGCAGAAGGCTCTTCTAAAAGCAATTGTGAGTTGGCGAAGTGTAAACTTCAATATAATTCACAAGTGCTTCATTTTTCTTTCTTCAAACATCGATCTGGGTTTGATTTGAAATAATCCCACACCTACCTACATACATTCTACTTCATTCTGTCATGTCTTTCAAAATTTTTGGATTCATCCCTAATTCATACAAATATTTATTGAGTGCCTGCTCTGTGGAGGCACATCCAGAAAGATGGGACCATGTGAGACAATGATTGATAAATCCAATATTATATATTCTTGCTTAAATCCAGAGGTTAACTGAATAGATGGTTTTGCAAGCTACGTTATAGAAACTATAGAGCTATTCATGGAAAATATGTAAGTCTGTTGCTTCCTGTTGCTCATCTTGACCAAAACTAGCAATCCTCCATATCTGTATCTTGCTTCACATTTATAATCTCCTTCACCACTAAAATAAAAAAAATCCTTGATTATTCTTGCTTTTCATGTGAAGGAATTGAGAGTTAAATATATTCAGTGACTGGACTGAGGTTTTACCAACCTTTGGGCAAGTATGTTGGGAGGGGACATTGGGTGAAGATAGAGGGCAAGAGAGAAGAATAAAAGCAAAAGAAATATGGACCTTCTTTAATTAAAAGCCTAGTGCATGCCATCCTTCCATTTTATAAATGTGCAGACTAGTTCTACAGATTGTAGGTAGGAAACCAGACTATAAATCCATTCTTTCTACTACTCCAGGCTAATGCCCAAACCTTCTGGTCCTATGTTTTTCTATGTTACCACACACTTCTAGCCCAGTTGACAGAAGGATTTAATGACCTGATGATGCCATTGGGAGGCCAATCTATGAAATGGATTCTGATTTTTTGAAAGCTTGCTCACATTTTTTTTAGAAATGTACTCTGAGCCTCTCTAACTCATGAGCTGAGCCTTTTTCTTCTCTTGCAAAGTAAACATTGCACAGGGGTCAGATTCACTGATGTTTATGGGTCATGAAAATAAGACTCAATTTCAGATTTCAAATGTAATGTAAGCATGAGGTTCAGTAACCTCTGCTCACTGTGCTCCTGTATTTATTTTGGAATGGATTCAGTGGCTGAGGCAGGACACTGGACATTGGACATTGGACGTCTGGCCTAGGATGATATTCAAACTCAACAATGAGCACTACCCAATCTAAATGGAGTGTCCATCAGAGAGGATCTCACTGTGCCAGACAATGATCCTTTAGCTGGAAGGACCACAGTTTGTCCAAGGGTCTGTGAGGAGGTGGATGACAGATTGGCAGACAAGCATTCAGTGGAGCTTAGAGGAGTGGCTCTTGACCAAGTAATACATAGATACATTTTAATATTTTAACACCTAGTGCAACCACATTGGTGCTTTTTGACTGAATATTAACCCTGCTTCTGGCTCTTTTCCTTACCTCAGAGCTCCTGTTACCACTTTCCCCAGCAAGTGACTTCCCTATACTGGGCTTATCTTAATTCTGAAGAGTCAGGGGGAAAAAAGGGGATTACATGTAACTCTGAGCAGATGTTCAGTATTTCTTTGGCCATCTAGCTCATCAGTCAGCCTTGGGAAATAATGTTGAGTGGTGGTGATTGCTAGCCATTCACCGATATCCATTTTTTCCTTCTATGGCTGTCAAGCTCAGATTTACATTTCCCAGTACCTGAAGTGTGGTCATGTGTCTGTTCTAGCCAATGGGATTTGAGTGGAAGGGATGTGTGCCATTTACAAGTTGAACCTTCAAAGGAAAATGATGGGGCTTTCCTTGCCTTTTCATTCTTTCTGAAGCTGGAATGCAGACATATATGCAGAAGATAAAGTAGCCACCTTGACAGGAAAGCAGTTGCATTTTGAAGATAACAGATCTGCTCTCCTAACTTGTACTCCTTAGCTCTGGACTGTTAGCACCATGGGAGAGAAATGGTAAGTTCTTCTTGTTTAGGATGGCACAAGATTGGAGGAGTCTTTGTTACAGCAGTTTATGGGTGCTACCTAACAAATATCTCTTGCTGGTTATATCATTAGTTGATTGGGTTTCCCCAGCTCACCACCTTTGAAAACAGAGGAGGGGGCTAGGTGGTCCTGAAAAAGCACAGCATAGGCAAATGGTCTGAGTTTGAAAAAAAATAAAAAAGAGCAGGTGCCTTAAGAGAACCAAAAGAGATTTCTGCATGGAGGAAGGTTATGTTGAGTGCAGACAGACTCATTGAAAAGTTCTGAGTAAGTGCATACCATGATGCAATTTCTATTTTAGAAAGAGCACTCTGGAGTGTGGAGAATACATTGGAATGTGGCAAAATCAGAACCTGGGACACCAGGCAGGAAGCTGTCATCATAAATCAGGTGAGAAGTGATGTGGTCTAAATAAACAAGAAAGAAGCAAACAAAAAGAGAGAGATTAGGTGATCGAATCCCTAGGATTGGAGGTAGATGAAGTATGTGGCTTGGTGAAAAACAGCAAACAATTTAGGTTTCTGGCTTGTGTGGTGGTTTGTGGAGTTCAAGGGAGGGCATGCAAGCAAACAAACAATGGAAAATTGGTAAGGTTCTCCTGCAGTGGTTTTCTACTTCCCCTATAGGAATCCCTTTCCGTACACTTTATACCCTCTCTCTTTTGCTCAATTATCCCTGGAGGTCCTAGCTATAGATCCTATCTACTCTCGCTCTCATCTAGCCATGACTTTCTCCAGTGGTTTTCCAATCTTTTCACTGGGGACTCCTTTGAGTCAATCCCACATGTACCCCACATTTTGAAGCATTTTTTCCCTAGAAAACAAAATATAGCCATTTCTTGTGTCAGTCACTCTAAACCCATTTCCAAGGCCTGTTGGAAACCAGATACTTCAGCTCACTTCAGACACCATAACTATCAGATGATGGTACTTACATCGATTTCCCATCCCAAAAAGGTCTTGGAATTGATCAACAGCCAATCAGAGGTTCTGATTCAAACTATCCTTACAGTGGAAAGGAATACGAAGTAAAAAGAAATAAAAAGAAGTGACGTCTTAGTCTGTGCAGCTGGAAGTCAGGTACATGGGTAATTCTACTAGGTTTTTAAAAATACTGAGCCTTGGGCAGGCCACGATGGCTCAGCAGGTAAGAATGCTTGCCTGCCATGCTAGAGGACCCGGGTTCGATTCCTGATGCCTGCCCATGTAAAAATAATAAAAAAAAACTTATTAAAAAAAATACTGAGCCTTGAAGAGTGTGTCCATATTAACTATCTCATCCTTAGGGTTCTGTGTTGCCATGGATTCCAGATGTTTTTTCTCTGCAGTGTGGAATAATAGTTCTAGTTCTCTTTTATGTCTAGAAATAGTTCCCCCTTCCGTTTGAGAGAATGCTTATTCCAGGACTCTACTGAAACATTCAGTAATGGTGCCTGTGCTGGTTTGAAAGGATGTATGTCCCCTAGAAAAGCCATGTTTTAATCCTAATCCCATTCTGTAAAGGCAGCTGTTTCTTCTAATTCCTATTCAGCATTGTATGTTTGAAACTGTAATTAGATCATCTTCCTGGACATGTGATGTAATCAAGAGTGGTTGTTAAGCTGGATTAGGTGACGCATGTCTCCACTCATTCGGGTGGGTCTTGATTAGTTTCTGAAGTCCTATAAAAGAGGAGACATTTTGGAGAATAGGAGATTCAGAGAGCGATTCAGAGAAAGCAGAGTAAAACGACAAAGCCACGAGAAGCAGAGTTCACCAGCCAGTGACCTTTGGAGATAAAGAAGGAAAACGCCTCCTGGGGAGCTTCATGAAACAAGGAGCCAAGAGAAGAAGCTAGCAGATGACACTGTGTTCGCCATGTGCCCTTCCAAATGAGAGAGAAAATCTGACTGTGTTCGTCATGTGCCCTTCCACTTGAGAGAGAAACTCTGAACTTCATCAACCTTCTTGAACCAAGGTATCTTTCCCTGGATGCCTTAGATTGGACATTTCTATAGACTTGGTTTAGTTGGGACATTTTTGCAGCCTTAGAACTGTAAATTAGCAACTTATTATATTCTCCTTTTAAAAATTAAAGCCATTCTGTTTCTGGTATATTGCATTCCGGCAGCTAGCAAACTAGAACAGTGCCCTTCTTCTTTGGTCCCAAGGACGGACACATGACCCAGATGTAACCATAGTGCTCCTTCCTCCTGACAACAGTGATTGTTCCAAGGGTGGGGTATGTGACCCATTGGGCCATTTATGGTCTTGGGATTGATAGATAGATATTAGAAGAAAGAAGGAATTTCTCTTTTGCTAGTGTTGCTAAATTAGGATAATTTAAGTACTTTTCTGTTGTATTAATCTTCTGATACCAAACCCAGAAAGAAACAGAACTGGGAGATGGGTTGATAGAATTCTGATGGTATCGAGTTGCTGGTTCCAGACCACGTGGCCTTATTCCTGACACTCTCCCCTTAATTCCGTGTTCTACCCCAGGTATCTTCTTAGCAATATGAGCCAATGAATTCCTAATCAGCTTAAGCTGATTTGAATTGGGCTTTGTCACTTGCAAAAAACAGTTTTGATACCTGGTCGGTCCCTAAAGCTTATCTATAACATAATTATTAAATCATGCCAGATGCTCACAGATTCAAATGAATTAATATGCTCCCCATCTGGCTTAACATTGATATTTTAGCAGAGGCCTGAAGCCATGATGTAAAAAGAGTCTTTCTGGTGGCGGCAACAAAAAGCAAATGCCCAAGGAATGGGGCACCTGGACTTCCTGCAGCCCCTGTAGTCATTTGAGACCAGAGAATCGAATCCTCCACTGTGTCTTCCACTTTGTCTCTAGAGCCTCACTGCGGTAGCTGGGAACAGGAGTTAGAGTTGACGGAAGTCAGGGGTTGATTTTAATGAGTTCTCTTTCAAACCCTGGACTTCCACACTAGTCGCCCCACATGTAGTCTTCCCGCACTGCAGCATGACATGGGTTGGTTGTTTAGTAGAGAATTTACCACTAAATACCAACTGTCACCAATACCACCACACTTCAGGGAAGGGCAGTTTTTACAACTAATTACTTCCTACAAAAATACCCAAACATAATTTTGTTCATTATTAAAATTTTCCAATAATAAATTTATCTTCCCCATTAAGTAATACATTATTCTCCTACAAAACACAGTGAACTAGAATTACTAGGCACTGCTTATATTAAATTGTTGCTTAATAAATTAAAACTCCTATGGTTATGAATAAACTAGGTCATCTGCACATTTTGTAAATTAGTAGTTTCTTGTAGCTATCCTCTCTTGGTCAGAGCCTAAAAAAAAGGAGAGAGGAAAAATGATGATCATTATTATTTTATTGTTTTTAAGCAAAGTACTGCTCACTGAACTGCAGTTGAACGTAAACCACTCAATCTAATACAGTAGAAACAATATTGTTGAGTATCAATCAATATGGATGAATTTTATAGATTATGGTCTGTAAACTTTTTAAGTTCTATTAAAAGCTGTATCTCCTTAGGTATATAAAACCTAGTTCACATTCAACCTCAGATCATATTAGAAGATTCGCGATGTGCCAAGCATTGTCCGAAGTGATTTTAGTTATTGGCCAAACTTTTTTTCCCGTTACAACTTCTGGGTAGGTCAAAAAGCTTTTCACTCTGATTTTAGGATAAGCCAATTTCTCTTCTGTTATCTTTTTTATTTGAGATGATTAATAGAAATTTTTCACAGTCGTATCCAAAATGGTTGAAGCTATTAAAGAATCAATTACAGGGACTCCTCACATTACAAAATTCTTCGTTACAGAATCCTATAATGCAAATAGATTACTGCACTCTGCTTTAAAAAAAAAAATCTCCCCACACACTCTAAAGCCTCTAAAGACTGCAACCAGGTCATACTAAGACAATTGTCCCATCTTCTGGCAAAACTGTGGAACTGTTTGAACTCCGGTATCACCCAGTATCACTTCTCTTAAAGGGTGAGCACGCAGGTCTGCTCTGCCCCGCCCCCCTTCCTTGTTTTTCAACAACCTATTATCTTTATTCAGCTTTTATTTTTTTTCACCTCATCACCATGTGCAGATCTTTTGTAAGCCCCTATTTCTTTGTTGTGAACTATTCCTTTTCAATTCCTCTCCCTTTTAAACTATTGCCAATTACCTCAGGAATCTCTACCTCAGGAATTTCATTTCTGAATGATTTCTTCCTCTTACACAGAACTTCCTCCCTTTCCTCTTTTTCTCACCTTGTGGAAACCACAACCCACAAAGCCCTTATTCTGTCTCTCTCTATATATGTATAAGAATAGTGCTTATACTAATAAGGAAAACAAAAGGCAAATATTTGTACTGCAAATAACAAAACAAAGAATCAATGTCATCAGGTTCATTGGTGTACTCAGAAGTTTCCATTAGGATCTACAAACAACCTTACCCGCTTATTTGCTTCTAATTAGCCATTTTAGGTAAAAATGATTTCACACTTAGTACTTTCTCTGCTGGATCGCTAATTTAAAAATGAATATTTTCTTCTCCATCTAGCCCCAAATTTGCAGTATTAATTTGTTAATGTTAACTCTATGTGTGCCATAAGTTACAAAGAACTAACTGTTCAAACATAGCATTCCTGGAGGTTAAAGACATCTTGAATTTTTACAACATTAGTTTGTCTTTTAGAGATACATCTCTTTCCACACAACTTCTTTGCTCTCCCCGCACTACCAGAGTAAAGTATCTGTATTAATTAATTAAATTAAAAAATTAACTGCTGAAACAATTATGAAAATAATAAATCATTGATTCTTTCCCATTATTAGGGGAAACTGGACCTACAAGACAACATGATGTGCACCCACCACCTTAAAATACTTCCTTGGGCTGATTTTCTCCAGGCCTCTTTCCTTTTCATTTACTGAAGCCTGAAATTCTTCCTCTCTGGTAGAGGGTGTGGTCCCACCATGTAATTGGTACTGACTGAGCACTTCTTGTTGCAAGCAGAATATTTTTTCTTGTTCATCACTCCCTTGTCTTTTATTAGTTATATATTCTTGGTTAATTAAGTCTTGGGGAGAGAAGCTGGTTTAAAAAGAAGCTTTTTTTGGTCAGTGATATCCCAATATTCCCATAACCACACTCTGAAAAACTCACAATTGGTGTCTTCATGAAGCCTTTGCTCCCACCCATTTCTTCTGAACAGACACCTGAAAACTGGAAAATTATTCCCCATCGGTCACTTTCTTCAAAAATCGTTGTATTTTTAGTAATACCCCAGTCTTGTATTGCCAAGCAACCAGTGAATGTTAAAGGGAAATAATCATCTTGTAATTCAGACTGGTAGGAAACAGTCATTTCTAATTACTTGTCATAAGAGAAGACAATGCAATTAAAGATTCTGGCTTAGAATCGAGCTCCACACAGCCGCTGTCTCTGTTAATTCACATTTTTGACTGTCTTAAAAGGCAAAGTCAGCCAGATTGACCATACATTCATCTAAATTGGCTTTAACCATGATGGAAGGCACCTTACCAATATTTCATGTTTTGATGGGTATTTTGTACAGACTTGGAGGGTTGATTATTAAAAGCCAAGTTTCTTAGGGCTAGAAAAATTATTAGGAGTTATTTCAGAATCAAATTTAGGCACACTTGAAGCATTCAGTAGGTACTTCTCCAACAAACAACTTTTTGAGGACCCGTTATACCAGGTGAATTGTTTAGGATACAAAGATAATTTTGTTGCTCCCTTCATGAAACAGTTTTCAGTCCTCATCTTACTTGATCTTTGTGGTAAAGGCAACAATACGTATTTACCAACTTCTGTTTTTTATTTTCTCTTCCTCAGTGTGTGAGAGGAGTGCATTTCCCAGCCTCATTATAACTTTGAAACTTACTTCTGATCAAAAAGGCTGTAAGAGAAAGTGATGTCTATCACTTCCGTATTGAAGTGATTTTGAATCCTCCATGTTCTCCCTTACCCTGTCATGGTGATTGTTGAGGCCCTATATTATGATGGAAGAGGCACAGGATGGAATCAGCCTGGTACCTAGATCTCTGCTTAGAGGTGAGCTGCCCCAGAGTGTTGTTGGACCTGCAGCAGAATTAATGTGAGGGGAAAATAAAGTTTTATGTATAAAGCCACTGCAATTGGGGGGGGGGGGGCAGGAATTTTGTTATTGCGGCATTATCTAGCTTATTCTGACCCATACAGCCTTTTTCGAAGCATCTGACTCTGCCAATCTTCCCTAGGACACATGACTTAAAGCTCTCCTGATTTTCTTGCTACTCCCTTGACTTCTTCTTCTACTTTTTTTTTTTTTTGCATGGGCAGGCACCGGGAATCAAACCCAGGTCTCTGGCATGGCTAGGTGAAAACTCTGCCACTGAGACACCATTGCCCGCCCTTGACTTCTATTTTTCAATTTCATGTTAAGTTTCTTTTTCCTCTTCTGATTTTTAAAGTATTAAAGTTTCTTAGTTTCCTATCCTTGATTTTCTTCTCTTCTCATTATATGTAGACTTCTTGCATCAATTACCAATGATGAGGACCCTCAAATCTATACTGCTAACCCACTCTTCTCTCTTTACTTACAGATTCCTATACATATAGGCCTCCCTACTGGATGTCACATAAGCACCTGATGCTCAGTCCATTCAAAATCAATTTAAAAGTTCTTCTTCCATCAAATCTGCTCCTTCTTTAGTTTTTATTTCCTTAGTGAATGGTATCACAATAAATTACAGCTGGTCTACACAAATGACCCTATGAGTCATATCTCCCCATTTTCATACTTTGATTTAGTCCACTCCCACTTTGAATCTGCTTGGCACTGTAACCCATGTTAACCAATAGAATGTGGCAGAATAGACATACATGACACTGGAACCTCCTACTTTCACATTTTGGGACTTTGAACTGCCACCCAAGATATCCAGCTACCCTATTGGAGAGGCCCAGATAGAGAAAGTGGGGCCCTGAGTCTACATAGAGAGGTCGGAGAAGTCCAGCTTTAATACTGGGCCATTGCAAATACTAGGCCAGATGAGAAAGCTAACCCCAAAGTTGATCCACTAAATCATTTATTTTCACAGAGAGTATTGGTAGTGTCTGTGGCCTCTGAAAACAGCTTGAATATATTTGCTACAAAGAACCATAGTGCTAGAATTATTTTCAGCTTTTCTCATGGTCAAATGCAGCTCAAAGATGAATGATTTTTATTGCATCCTGATCTGGTAATAGTGGTTACTCTGAGCAATGATCCTGCCCCTCACTGACCACCATAAGTAACAAGGTATGTGTTTGGTAGACCAGTTGCCTCAGATAATTTACCTTCTTTAAAGTCTTCAGATTGCTGCCTCTTATTTGTGGTCCTATTTCAGGGAAATTTCTTTAGAAACCTGGAATAGCTCATGAAGGAGATGGGGGAGACAATCAGGAAAGCACCTACTATCATGGAACATTTATTGGTGATTACAATCACTTTTGTTAAGGTTAATAAGGTCCCTGTATTCATTTCAAGGCCCTTCTGTTTTTAGCCCGATTTCAGCAGTTCTTTTGAATATAGGCACTTGTGGGAAGCTACTCCAAGTTCTCTTTGAAGAAAGATTGGATACAAAATGAACATTTCAGACATAGTTGTTTATCACATTAAAATGCAGGCTATAGTCCAAAAAATGTAGAGTAGTTTTCCTTAGGTGCTAGGATTATGGATGAACTACATTGTGTGTGTGTGTGTGTGTGTGTGTGTGTGTGTTTGTGGCTTTTGAATTTTTATTTTGCAATGAGAGGAGTATTTAACAATAAGAAGTGGCAATACAATAATTAATAGAATGCAGAGGTAGAAGGGACCTTAACAATTATTTTATCTAAGCCTGTCATAATATACTCGAGGAATATAAGACTCAGAGAAAATGTGATTTACTTGATCTTCGATGGGATATACAAGCACTAGGCACAAGTGAATACCTTGTTCAGTGTTTTCAATTAAATGTTAATGATAGCTCCTGTACTTGAGAAAAGGGGGGAATCTTAGCTTTCTGGCCATACTATTCTATACTTTTCACTCTATCCCAAACATGACTAAGTGCCTCATTACTGAAGATCTGCATTTGTGCTTCTATTGGGGCATTTAAATAAAAGAAATTGGGTTAGTATCACAGAAAATCAAAGCACAAATAGCACAGAAAATCAAAGCACAAAAATGTGTGTTGGGAGTAGGTCTATCAAATGATGAGGTCTGGACCAAGATATATATAAGGAGTTTGTCTGAAGTTTGGACCTCATTCTAAGATGCCCGGGGATCATTTTCTCCTGGAGCAAACCCAAGTCCTGGGCCTGTGTCTGGCATGGTCACCTGGGAATCTTGTGGCTGACATGCCTCAAGTCCAGACCATATTGTTTGAGCTTCTTTAACCTAATATTGGACCTCTCCAGCCTGCAGGAAGTGGATAGTTGCAATTTGCTGTGCTATTTTTGTCCCACAAAGAGGAACCAACTTATATTTTATTTTTATTAATTGGGCAGGTCTATTGCACCTAGAAATTTAAAAAGTGAAACGACTTTTAGGTCAAAATGTAAAAAAAAATCAAAACTCCAAATATCAAAATAGGAATAATCTGCAATGCTCTTGAGTCCTCATATTTATAAGGGATGGGCATTTAAGACTGTGGCTTTGAAATTATTCAGAACACAAAAATTGCTGAGTTATGTAGTTTAAACCTCAAGTTCTCTAAAGCACAAAGCTTAGGAAATGAATGAATAATTGTGTCCCAGAATTTGCTGAAATTACCTATTTTTCTTGATTGCTCCATTCATCACTCTTATTTTGTAGATAAATATGAACTACCTGCACTCAAGATTGGAGATATATTCTTCACATAAGGAGATGCATGAATAAGTCTCTAGAAATATTGTTAGGAAGTTCTAACTGCTTCAGTGGATTCTTTTGAAATATTGGAATTTATTATTCCTGGCTGATTGAATATTATTCAGCTAGGAGTTCTTCAAATTAGAGGGTTTGTAACCCAGCATAGTTCTAGCTTGGAGGAAATGGCAATTCCAGGCACCAAACAAGAATTTGAGCGCTCCGCATCATGCTTTATATAAATGAATTAGCAGAAACTTGTCTCAGTGTGCCTTCAAAAGAGGAGACTAAGCAGACAGCCTTGTTAATTTAGCATATAGACTTGGAATACAGTACAACATCCATCATCTCATCAAAATTCAATTAAAACTTGGGTTACTGGCCAAAGAAAGGAGACAATTTTTTTTTTTTTTTTTTTGGATGAAGAGTTCTTGGAACATCACTAAGCCCTTAATGGTTCTTTCATTATGGGAGCCAATTTGAAAGGATAGTTTGAGCATTTGAGTGACCTCTTATATTAAAAGTTAGAATTTGGACTGTCATATAATTGCTATTAATTTAAAGCATGCTGGAGCAAGCAATGATGAACAGGTAAGAAGGTCATTTTAAGGTCTTCCCATTTTCAAGGACTTTTATCTAATTTTAAAACTCTTTAGGTCTACAGGATCTTCTCTGATACAGCAAAGAACACGTAGCAGTGTTTCTACACTTAACCCAGATCCATTCTACAATTAAAAAAAAAAAAAAAGCTGTTTGCTAACACATACCAGATTTCACACAAGGAAAAGGTAAATCCACAGGTCCTATAATAAGATTTGTGGTGTTAAATGCAATTGAACTTCAAATTTTAAGCTGTTAAATGTCTTCATTTGTTCCTTTCTTCCTACCATAATACAATGAGGATAAACTTTGACATGCAGCAAAGAGAAGATTTCTCCTTGTGCATTGCTTCTCAAACCAATCTTCTCTCCTGAAATTTGATTTCCAAAGTGCCTTTTAGTCCTTAAGCCAGGTGGCTGCAATGAGCCCACTTGGAACATTCATAATCATTTGAAACAAAAGCACATTCTAGAAGTCAGACACACTTAAGACAATCAAATGGGGTCTGTCACCAAGTAGAAATAACTCTTTTAACGTCTTGCTAACTCTGCTGTTTAGCCTACTAACTGCTATACGGGTTGCTGAAGGAAATCACCTTGGCTCTGAAATAAATAGTATGAATCTCTCTGGATTAAATACTTGTATGTCTCCAAAATGTCTGTGTCTGGTTTCATCTCTCTGCTTTCTGTGTCGTCCCTCAGCATCTCCAAACGTCTGTGTCTGAGCTTTCTCCAAAATGTTACCTTCTTCAAAGACTCCAGTAAACTAATGAAAACCCAACTTGAATGGGTGGGGCCTCATATCCACCTTGAATGCGTGGGGGTCACATTCTATGGAAATAATCTAATCAAAAGGTCCTATCCCCCAATTGGGTGGGTAGCATCTCTATGGAAACAACTTAATCCAAAGATCCCACCCAAACAATAAGCCTCCCCCCACAAGATTGGATTAGGATTAAAGGAATATGGCTTTTCTGGGGTACATAACAGTTTCAAACCAAGATGCCCAGTAATCTTACTTCTTGATATATACTCCCAAAGAATGGAGAGCAGAGACTTAAACAGATATTTGTACACCAACGTTCATGGTAGCATTATTGACAATAGTCAAAAGGTGGAAGCAACCAAAATGTCCATCAACAGATGAATGGATAAGCAAGATGTAGTATATACACTCAGTGAAATATTATTTAGCTGTACAAAGGAATAAAGTTCTGATAGATGCTACAATATTGAATGAACCTTAAAGACATCATGTCAAATGAAATAAGCCAGACAAAAATGACAAATATTATATGATCTTGCTTATATGAAATACCTGGAAGCAGCAAACTTCATAAGTGCAGTAATATTTATAGGTTATCAGAGGCAGAGAGGAGATGGGGCAGGAAAAGAGAGTTATAGGACCTTTTGATGAGATTATTTCAGGTAAGATGTGATCCAGCTCAATCAAGATGGTTCTTAATCCTATTATTGGCATTCTTTATAAACAGAATGAAATTCAGACAGTTAGAGGGAAAGCCAGGGGAAGTAAGAAGCTGAGAGTCAATGGAATTTCAAAGGGAAGGAAGTCAGGAGAGACCACCACATATATTGCTGTGTGATAAAGCCAAGGCCCAAGGATCACTGGAAGCCAGCTCCAGAAGTCCAGTCTTTGGGAAGAAAACAGCACCTTGATGATGCCTTGATTTGGACTTTTAAGCCTCAAAACCATGAGCCAGTAAATTCTTATTGTTTAAGGTAATCTATTGCATGCTCTTTGCTTTTTTAGCATCGAGGAAGCTAAAACAGATTTGATAGTAGCACAATATGGTAAATATAATTAATATTACTGAATTGTATGCTTTCGGGGAGTAAAAATGGGAAATTTTGAGTTGTATATTTGTTACCACAATAAAAAAGTTTGCAAAAATGGTCTAAGATCATATATGCATGTTATCAAGGAACTTGTGTGATTTCACAAATGTATTAATTGCCCAACCCGTGCTTCGCAAAGTGTGTTCTGTGGAATCCAATTGCTAGAAGATATGAGACAAGTCTGGAGAACAATTTCTTAATGAAATACATTTAAGGAAAGACGGTTTAACAGATTTAAACAGACTGTTTAAGAATTGCTCAGACCTTTAATATGAATCTACATCTCTAGGAAAAAGTTTATACAATCTTTTTCAAAATTGTTTGACCATGAAATCCTTTTCTTGAAGACGTATATTGAGGACACAGCATATCTGAGGAACACATTTTGGGAAATGCTTATCTGTGTCAAATTACCATGTTTTCTATGCACTTATTACCTGTTTGCCCTTTGTCAGTGTTTGTTAATAGATATTTCTAGGATTCTATTCTATGGTGAAATCCAGTAATGAAAACATCACCATTTTTTTCAAAGAGTAGTAGGATGAATAAAGTGCCCCAAATTATTTTTTTCCCCAAGGAGAACAGAACTAACTCAAAATCAGAGGCTTTCTGATTCAACTTAATTGTCATATTTATGAGGGCAAAAGAACATGTGCCATTAATCTCCAACTGGATTATTTTCCCCGTAGTAAAGTAAGTTCTGCTATGTACTTCAATAATAAAAACAGTAAGCAGTAGCACTATTGTTTTAAACAAATCATGTAAGATTCTGCTAATGCACTTTTTGCACTCCACTCTTGAAGCCAGCACGAATGATGCACACATCAACTGCAAACGGGGATGAGGACCTGGTGTCGGCTACAAGTTCATGTGCAGAGCTGACTCTGCCCTGCAGGAAAGAACTCTAATTACATATGTTAAGGGGCAGCTGCTGACAGCTCCTAGGGCACTCCCAGAGGAGCACAGTGGCCATACAATGGCAAAGTTCTGCCAACGTTGAATATCCAGATGAATGCTCTCTTTATTCAGACCTAAATCATATTTCATTGTAGAATTTTGGTAATCAAGTAAATTCTAGTAAACCATCTAATCTATGGTGTAGAAGAGCACTTTCTCTCTCTCTTTTATAATGTTCCTTTTTCATATTATAAAGGCAATAAATACTCATAGTGGATTATTTAGAAAGCATACAAGCATTTAAAATAAACGTAAAAATCATCCATAATCCCATTAATTAGAAACAATCTGCTAACACTATTTTGGTTTATTTACTTTGCTCTTTCCTTTCTTTTTGAGATGCTACATATTAATTTTGCAGGGTACTCTGAGAATATTTCTGAACCGTTTGTGTCTGTAATGCTGTAGAGCAGAATTTATTGTATAGCCAGACTCTTTCTGAGAAGAGCCATTCATTAGATACAAGGTAAGCAAGATTCTCTTTCATACTGTAGCCCTAAATATTGGTAAAGAAATTCTACTACTGTATTACTACTAATTTATAGGGTGTGCTGGTTTGAAAGGATGTATGTACCCTAGAGAAGCCATGTTTTAATCAAAATCCCATTTCATAAAGGCAGAATAATCCCTATTCAATACTGTGTGTTTGAAACTGTAATCAGATCATCTTCCTGGAGATGTGATTTAATCAAGAGTGGTTGGTAAACTGGATTAAGTGATGACATGTCTCCACCCATTTGGGTGGTTCTTGATTAGTTTCTGAAGTCCTATAAAAGAGGAAACATTTTGGAGAATGAGAGATTCAGAGAGAGCAGAGCAGAACGACATAGCCACGAGAAGCAGAGTCCACCAGCCAGCGACCTTTGGAAAAGAAGAAGGAAAATGCCTCCCAGGGAGCTTCCTGAAACGGGAAGCCGGGAGAAGAAGCTAGCAGATGATGCTGTGCTCGCCATGTGCCCTTTCAGATGAGAGAGGAACCCTGACCGTGTTCACCATGTACCCTTCAGCTGAGAGAGAAACTGTGACTGTGTTCGCCATGTGCCTTCCCCCTAGAGAGAAACCCTGAACTTCATCAACCTTCTTGAATCAAGGTATCTTTCCTTGGATGCCTTTGATTGGACATTTCTATAGACTTGCTTTAATTGGGACAATTTCTTGGCCTTAGAACTGTAAACTAGCAACTTATTAAATTCCCCTTTTTAAAAGCCATTCTGTTTCTGGTATATTGTATTCTGGTAGCTAACAGACTAGAACATATGGTAATCCAAATAGCAGCAGATAACATTGTTAAAATGCTAGAATGTCTTTTTAAAAATACAATATCCATACAGGAGACCCGGGTTCGATTCCTAGACCATGCACTCCAAAAAACCCAAAATGCATTATTCTATTTAACCCTCACAGTGAGATGGGTTTTACTATTATCCCCATTTTGCAGCTGAGTAACTGAGGCACAGAGAGGTTAAATAAATTGTCCAAGATCACAGGTGGATCTGGGATTTGAACTTTGATATTCCAACTCCAGAGTCTGTTCCTTCTTTAGATTAAGATGTTAACTGAGATGTTTAGTAAGGTAAAGGCAATCTTCATTGTGGACTAGGTGTAGCCCTGAGAAATCATTGTGATGCTAGCTTGATTTTGGTTACTTCAGCATGTTCAGACACAAGACTGCTCTCCAGAGAAAGAGGGAGAAAAAAGAGTGAGAGAATGAAAGAGCAACCTCTAGTTGGGAGAAGTATATCCTTCAGTGTGGTGTGGGGAGCTAACAAAGAATATGGTTCTTTGCTAGCTCCCTGAACAAGTATGTCTAATAGATTTTAAAAGCAGTGAAACATGAGTTCTGATTTTGTGTTTCCTTTTTCTACCTTGTAATTTGATGATGCTATCCTTAATCCACTGTTAGATTTGTGTCAACCATAGCAATTAGGTAAGAAAAAGAAAATAAAAGGAATCTGAATTGGGAAAGAAGAAGTAAAACTATCCCTATTTTCAGGTGACATGATTTTATGTATAGAAAATCTCAGGGAATCTACAAGAAAGCTATAAGAGATAATTCATAAATTCAGCAATGCGGTAGGGTACAAAATTGAGACACAAAAATTAGTGGTGTTTCTAAACATTAGCAATGAATGATCTGAAAAGCAAACAAACAAAACCCCCCACAAAAATAAAAACAATTCAATTTATAATAGCAACTAAGAGAACAAAATATTTAGGAATAAATTTAACCAAGGATGTAAAGGATCTGTACATGGAAAACTCTAAATCATTGCTAAAAGAAATTAAAGAAGACCTAAATAAATGCAAAGATATTTTGTGCTCATGTATTGGAAGACTAAATAGCATTAAGATGTTAACACTACCCAAAGCATATAACAGATTCTATGCAATCTCAGTGAAAATTCCAAAAGCCTTTTTTTTTTGCAGAAATAGAAAAGCTATCATCAAATTCATATGGAAGGGCAAGAGACCACAAATAGGCAAAAAAACATCTTGAAAAAGAATTAATTTGGAGGACCCACACTTCCTGATTTCAAAGCTTATTACAAAGCTATAGTGATTGAAATAGTGTGGTACTGGCACAAGGACAGACATATAGACCAATGAAATGGGATTGTAAGTTCAGAAATAAACCCACAAATCTATGGCCAACTGATTTTTGACAAGACTGCCAAGTCTACTCAAAAGGGAAAGAACAGTCTTCAACAAATGACACTGGAAAAACTGGATACCCTTGCAAAAAGAATGAAAGTGGACCTCTACTTCATACCATTTAGAAAATTTAATCATAATGAATCACTGATATAAATATAAGAGCTAAAACCATAAAACATAGGGAAATATTTTTAGGACCTTATATTAGGCTGTAGATTCTTAGACTTTACACCAAAAGCACAAGTAACAAAAGAGAAAAAAATAAAGTGAACTCCAACACAATTAAAAAGTTTTGTTCTTCAAAGGACATAAGAAAGTGAAAAGGCAGCCATTTTAGTTTGCTAAAGCTGATGAAATGGAATATATCAGAAATGGATTAGCTTTTAAGAACAGGGATTTATTAACTTACGGGGTTTACAGTTCTGAGGCAGTGAAAACGTCCAAATCAACGCATCGTCAAGATGACACCTGGAGGGTGGGCTACGGTGGCTCAGCAGGCGGGAATGTTTGCCTACCATGCCAGAGGACCTAGGTTCGATTCCCGGTGCCTGCCCATGTAAAAAAAAAAAAAAAGATGACACCTGGACTCTGAAGACAGTGCCACATAGGAAGCTCAGTGTGCTGGTCTCTCCCTTCTCTCCCAGATTTCACTGCTTCCAGCTCTGGCTTCAGTGGCTTCCTCTCTGTTTCTGTTGTTTCTTCTTTTCTGTGTGTTCTTCTCTTTCAGCTTCTCTGACTTTTATCTGTCTTCTCTCTGACTTTTTTATCCTCGTATAAAGGACTCCAGTAAGAGGATTAGGATGCACCTGGGGCATGCCTCAACTGAAAAACATCTAATAAAAATATTCCAGCCACACAGGTCTCCACCCACAAGAATGGATTAGCTTTAAGAATATGATATTTTCTAAGGGTAAATACAGCTTCAAACCATCACAAAAACCAACAGAATGGGTGATTCTATTTGGAAACCACATACCTGGTAAGAGTTTAATACCCAGAAAATACAAGTAACTACTGTAACTCAAAGATAAAAAGTTTAACAACCCAATTTAAAATGGGCAAAGGACTTGAATAGACATTTCTCCAAAGAAGATAGGCAAATGGCCAATGAGCACATGGAAAGATGCTCAATATCATTAATCATTAAGGAAATACAAATCAAAACCCCAAAGAGATATCATCTCATTCCAATTGGAATGTCTGTTATTAACAAAAAGAAAAGAAAAGAATGCATGCTGATGAGGAAGCAAGGGAACATATACATCCTGGTACATTATTAATGGGAATGTAAAATGGTGTAGCTATTGTGGAAAACAGTTTGATGGTTCTTCAAAAAGTTAAACATAGACTATCATATGATTTGGCTACCCCATTTCTAGTATGTACCCAAAATAGTTTAAAGCAGGGACTCAAACCTGAAAGTACAGATATTACATGATTCCACTTACATGAAATAACTAGAACACGCAAATCCATAGAAACAGAAAGTGAAGTATAAGTTATTAGGGGTTTGAAGAGGGTAATGGGTGCAGGGTTTCTGTTTGGGATAATGGAAAAGTTCTGGTAATGAATGGCAGGGATGGCATCATAACTTTGTGAATGTGATTAACCCATCGAATTGTAAGCTTGGGAGTGGTTGAGATGGGTGATTTTATATTGTGCATATGTTCCCACAATTAAAAAAAGAGAAATAAAGAGACAAAAGAGGCAAGGACAATTAAATATAATACGTGATTCTGGACTGGATCAAACAATGGAGGAGAAAATGTCCAAAAGGTCATTATTGGGATATATAAAAAAGTGGAATATAGAATGTAAGCTTTATATCGATGTTAAATTTCTTGAAATGGATAATTCTACTTAAGGTAGATACATAAGTGAATATCCTTGTTCTTAGGAAATACTCATGGAAACATCAAGTGTTCAAGGAGCATGATGTATATAACTTATTCTCAAGTGAGTACAAAATATTTAGACAGATATACAGATGATAGATATAGGTAGACAGACAGATGATAATAGGATGATATAACAAATGTGGCAAAATATTTAAAAAATGGTAAATCTGGGTATATGGGTAGGGGGCATATTGGAGTTCTTTGTATTTTTTTTTTTTAAAATATTTTTATTGAGATATCTTCACACACCATACGTATAGTCTATCCAATGTACACAATCAGGGGCTCACAATATCATCACATAGTTGTATACTCATCATCATGATCATTTTTAGAGCATTTGCATCATCCCAGAAAAAGAAAAAAGATCATACATTCCATGCCCCATACCCGTCCCTCTTATTGACCACTAGTATTGCTATCTACCCATTTTTTTAACCCCTTATCTCCCCTACTATTTATTTATTTTGCCCTTATTCTTTTACTCATCTGTCCATACCATGCATCAGATTTGAGGTTTTCACAATCACATGGTCACATTGGAAAAGCTATATAGTTAATACAATCATCTTCAAGAATCAAGGCTACTGGAATATAGTTAAACAGTTTCTGGTACTTCCCTCCAGCCACTCCAATACACCATAAACTAAAAAGGGATATCCATACAATGCATAAGAATAACCTCCAGGATAACCTCTCAACTCTGTTTGAAATCTCCTAGCCACTGAAACTTTATTTTGTCTCATGTCTCTCTTTCCCCTTTTGGTCAAGAAGCCTTTCTCAATCCCATGATGTCAGGATCTGGCTCATTCCTGGGAGTTCTGTCCCACAGTGCCAGGGAGGTTTACACCCCTGGAAGTCATGTTCTATGTGTGTGTGGGATGGGGGAGGCAGTGGTTCACCTGAGGCAGTGGTTCACCTGCCGAGTTGGCTGAGAGAGAGGCCACATCTGAGCAACAAAAGAGCTTCTTTGGGGGTGACTCTTAAGCATAAGTATCAGTAGGCTTAGCTTCCTCTTTGCAGGAATAAGTTACATAGGGATGAACCTCAAGATCGAGGGCTCAGCCTATCGAATTGGTTGTCCCCACTACTTGCAAGAAAATCAGGAATTCCCCAGATGGAGATGTTTAATATTTCCTCCTTTCTCCAAAGTCCCCCAAGGGGACTTTGCAAATACTTTTTTATCCTCTGCCCAAATCACTCTGGGATGTATCAGGGCATCACACTAACCTGGACAATAAGATCGTACTCCCTATTCAAGATTCCATGTAATTATAGTGTTCAAATAAACTGACCATACCAGTTAAATTAGATAATGTGCTACCAAAAATATAAGTTTTTGCACAAAATCAACATCTCTTCCTATGGCCTCACACAGAAGTTGAAATTTTAAAATATAGACTATAAGGCGTGCAAGGTTAGTTCAGTGGTAGAATTCTCACCTGTCATGTGGGGGACCTGGGTTTGATTCCCGGTCCATGTACTTTCCAAAAAACATACAAACAAGCAAAATAAACAAACAAAAATGGAACAAATGGTGCTGCAATAACGGGATACTCATATGGAAAAATAATGAACTGTGACCTCACCATAAAGCATACCAAAAAAGTGTAGACCATATCATTCTATATGCTGTATTCTGATTTACCTTTGTCCTTTCCAGATCAGCTTCATTCATATCTCTAGTTGAACTCTGATCACTTTTTCAACTTTTAAAACATTGCTGTATGGGATAATGCTGCCTTTCATAGCATTTGGGCTCTAACTCTGAGTCTCAGGTGTCACACAAACACCCGAAGTTCTAGAGAGTGACCAGGTTATACACAAATAGCTCAGCTTCTCAGAATTTAGAAAAAAATAGTTTCCACTCTGGAATAGATGCGACTGCTGTAAGAGCTTACAATCTAGGAACCTTTACAATAGTCTCCAACGTCATAACCCATGCTCTCAACTTCTATTCTCCATGTTTGTATTGTAGTTATTCCATATGACTGAGGCATGATAATATTTATCTTTTTGTTTCTGACATTTCATTTAGTATACTGTCCTCAAGATGCATTCACCTAGTTGCATTCTATCTTGGTTTTGTATAATTTCTGCAACTGTTCTGTAAGTTTGAAACGATTTCAAAATTAAAAGTGAAAAAAAAAAGCCTCTTCTGTCTAGTCTCTGAAGAATAGAGAGTGTAAGGTTGTATCCATGTTTGTGGGTTAAGTGGACTAAAGAGAGATGGAGTAGCATAAAGAAGGAAAGATGAAATAAGCAAAAGTGACTGAAGATGAAGCATGGTGCAACAGTCAAGCCTGAAATTTGGAAAACAAAAATCAGGACACTGAAGAGCACCAGAAATAACTGGTGAAAGGATTGGACTTACTCTCCTGTAGGATGGAAGCATGGACTTATATTTGAATATTACAGGAAAACATAATCCTATAAATCTTGAAAATTGAGGACATGAGTAACTTATATAACACAAAACATATGATATATAACTTATTCATATATACAAAATATTTTACTTACAAAACTTGAATAATGCTATACATATATAGTGTGATGTAATGAATTTTTCATATAACATTTTATTGCAAGTGTTTTAACAATTTAAATAGTTTTTCAAATTGAAATTTTAAAGTGGCAGAATGTCATTATAAGGATGTATCGTAACTTTTTAACCATTTCCCTATTGTTGGATATTTAGAGTGGGTTCCAATTTTTTTGTCTGTATAAATAACAACGTGAAACAAGGAAATCCAACTCTTAACCATTTATTAGATGTCATGAACAATGCCACAAGATTTTTTAAAATGAGGACATAATTGGAAAGAAAGAACTAGGACTTTCTTTTTAAAGATATTGATTAACTAAGTAGTAAATCCAAGAGAAAGTATAAACCATGTATTAGAACTAATAAGAGAGTTAGGTAAAATTGCTGGATCTAAGCTAAACATTTAAAAAATCAGCGATATTCTTCTGCATTAGATTACTAATTACATAAATTCACTTCAATTTTGATCAAAATTCTAAGGGCTATTTTAGAGAAACTTTGACAGGTTATCCTAAAATTCATATGGAAGAATAAAGGGCCAAAAACAACCAAGACTATTCTGAAAAAGGAAAGAAATTTGACTTTCCAGAAATCAAGGTTTAACACAAAGCTGTAGTAGTAAAATGATGTGATTTTGGTGTAGGGATAGAAAAATCGACCAATGTAATCGAAAAAACACCCAGAACCAGACTTTCAGATATATGCAAATTGTCCTTCACAGACGTGACACTACAAATCAGCAGGGAAAGGATGAGTTATTTAATAAATTAATCTGGAATAACAATCCAAATGGGAAAAACTTAGATCCCTACTTTACTTTACAAAGACCCAAATGCGAAAAACAAAGCTTAAATTTTTTTTTGAGGTTAACAATTTCTTTACTGATGTTTTTTCCTTAAATTAAAGGAATACACTTACATTATGAAAACCTCAAACACCACAGTAAGATAAAAATATAATGTTAATTGTTCAACTCAACAACAAAAAGACAGCCAATCCGATTACAAAATGGGAAAAAAAATTGAACAGACACTTCTCAGAAGAGAAAATACAAATGGCCAAAAGGCACATGAAGAGATGCTCAATGTCCCTGGCCATTAGAGAAATGCAAATCAAAACCACAATGAGATATCATCTCACACCCACCAGAATGGCCATTATCAAAAAAACAGAAAATGACAAGTGCTGGAGAGGATGTGGAGAAAGAGGCACACTTATTCACTGTTGGTGGGAATGTCAAATGGTGTAACCGCTGTGGAAAGCAGTTTGGCGGTTCCTCAAAAAGCTGAATATAGAATTGCCATATGACCCAGCAATACCATTGCTAGGTATCTACTCAGAGGACATAAGGGCAAAGACACAAACGGACATTTGCACACCAATGTTTATAGCAGCATTATTTACAATTTCAAAGAGATGGAAACAGGCCAAATGTCCATCAACAGACGAGTGGCTAAACAAACTGTGGTATATACATACAATGGGATATTATGCAGCTTTAAGACAGAATAAACTTATGAAGTATGTAACAACATGGATGGACCTTGTGAACATTTGCTGAGTGAGACTAGCTAAAAACAAAAGGACAAATACTGTATGGTCTCACTGATATGAACTGACATTAGTAAATAAACTTGGAATATTTTGTTGGTAACAGAGACCATCAGGAGATAGAAACAGGGTAAGACAATGGGTAATTGGAGCTGAAGGGATACAGACTGTGCAACAGGACTGGATACAAAAACTCAGAAATGGACAGCACAATACTACCTAACTGTAATACAATTATGTTAAAACACTGAATGAAGCTGCATGTGAGAATGATAGAGGGAGGAGGACTGGAGACATAAATGAGATCAGAAAGAAAGATGGATGTTAAAGATTGAGATGGTATAATCTAAGAATGCCTAGAGTGTATAATAATAGTGAAATGTACAACGTACAAATTTTAGAAATGTTTTTGCATGAGGAAGAACAAAGGAATGTCATTATTGCAGGGTGCTGAAAATAGATGGTAATTAATTTTAAAATGTCACCTTATGTGTGAGACTCAAGCAAAAAATGTTTATTTGTTAAAAAATTTATATTTTGACCAGTACATTTCCTAATATAACTTATGCAGATAGTTTGATTGAACACCATAAGTACTTGGAATCTCAGGTAGGACATGAGATTTTGTTGGTTTGTCCAGAGTGATGCCCCAGTGAACCCCAAAGTGACTTGAACAGTGAGTGGAAAAGTATTTGCAAAGCCCCCTTCGGGGAAAGGTGAGAGCGGGGAGAAATTCAACTTCCCCAAGTTGAATTCTTGATATTCTCACAAGCAGTGTGGACAACTAAAGCTTTAGGCTGAGCCCCCAGTCTTGGGATTTGTTCATATAAAACTTAACCTCACAAAGGATAGATAGGTCAAGTCTACTTAAAATCTAAGAGTCACCCCCAAGAGAGCCTCTTTTGTTGCTCAGATGTGGTCTCTCCCTCCAGCCAACATGACAAGCAGTTTCACCACCCTTCCCCTCTCTACATGGGACATGACTCCCAGGGGTGTGGACCTTCCTGGCAACGTGGGACAGAGACCCTGGAATGAGCTGAGATTCAGCATCAAGGGATTGAGAGAAACCCTAGAATGAGCTGAGACTTAGCATCAAGGGATTGAGAAAAACTTCTCGACCAAAAAGTGGAAGAGGGAAATGAGACAAAGCGTCAATGGCTGAGAGATTCCAAACAGAGTCTAGAGGTTATCTGGGAGGTTATTCTTATGCATCAAGTAGATATCATCTTGTTTTTCAAGATGTAATGGAGAGGCTGGAGGGAACTGCCTGAAACTGTAGAGCTGTGTTCCAGTAGCCATGTTTCTTGAAGATGATCGTATAATGATATAGCTTTCACAATGTGACTGTGTGATTGTGAAAACCTTGTGTCTGATGCTCCTTTTGTCTACCTTGTTAACAAAGGAGTAGAACATATGGAATAAAAATAAATAATAGGGGGAACAAATGCTAAAATAAATTCAGTTTGAAATGCTAGTGATCAATGAAAGCAAGGGGTAAGGGGTATGGTAGGTATAATCTTTTTTTTTTCTTTTTTCTTTCCTGTGTTCGTTTTATTTCTTTTTCTATTGTCTTTTTATTTCTTTTTCTGAATTAATGCAAATGTTCTAAGAAATGATGAATATGCAACTAAGTGATGATATTGTGAATTATTGATTATATATGTTGATGTTTTATTTGGTTTCTTAATTTTTTAATTAATAAATATGTTAAAAATATATTTATATAATGTTGAAAACCTTCTTGGAACTTTATTCCTGCAGTTCTACTTCACAGAATTAACTATTGTTTATATTTTCATGTTTATGCATCTAGACCTACATTTATACGTGAGAATAAAGTTATATCAAATGTCTCCCAACCTATGACATAAATTTAATGTTATGTCAAAATATGTTAACTCTAGAAAACAATTTCCAGGAGGGACAGGTAGATCTTCCTAAATCAGATTTGCAAATTTCCAAACAGAGGATGACATTAGAAACTCTGTGTATATGTGTGTGCTTGTAATCTGGAAACTGTACTTCATGCATGATTTTTTGGTAAACATTCAACTGCTTAAAAATAAAAGAAAAATCATTAGAAATGATATTGTGTTGAAATTTTGATAGCAAACGTTAAGAGTATGCAAACATTGCATATAATGTACAAATTGATATATCCTGGGATCTTTCTCGTTATACTTGAAAACACATAGGGATTAAAGTTGAGAGATGGGAGTAGAAATTCAAGCTCAGACATTTAGAAACAATTGCTTCTAAATAAGTCACAATGTTTCCTACCAATTCAATTTCCTCATATATGGGTTAGAATGGTGATCAAGTGAGATAATACCAAAAAAATTGCTCCATAACCAGGCCAGCACTATTTAAAATGTTTTCTTAATGTAGCTCCTTCCAAAATCAAAATCAAATAAAGTTCTGTCAGTAGAGGCTGTGCCAAAGACAATCACCAAATACATTCAGCATCTTTTGTGTCTTTTGTTATGCTTCACCTGGACACGTCATTTTGCTTGTTTGTTTATGATATTTTAATATTTTCCAGGAAGTCTATAAATATAGAGAAGGAAAGAAATAGTTCCAGATTAAAAACAAAAGCTTTTTCCTTTCGAAGTAAGTTAATCAGTAATTTGACACCTGGGTTATTTAGCAACACATTTCTACATATGTCCTTGTTATTGCATGTTGTAATGTGAAATTGCTATTTGGTTACAACCATTCTGTGGTGCTCTTGTATTCTTGTGTGGTGTCATGTACTCTTTGGCACAATGCTGACCATGGGCATTTCTTTATCATACTTTTTCCTCATTTTATAAAACCATTGACTTGTCTGTTTATCTGTCACGCCAAACTGAAATGAAAGTGATAGCTAATCTTGTGCAGTGGGGCAATTTTTTAATGTAAACTTTGCCCAGAGAGTATCTATGAGTGATTCACGGACTAACTTTTTCCTGGGCTTTTTCTTCCTTTTGCTTGTGTGCCTCTTTTTTGCTACTCTTCTTCTTCTTCTTCTTTTTTTTAATTAAAAGTTTGGTACAAGTTTTATTTAAAAAATTAAGCAATATATGCATGCGTATTAACGGCAAAAAGACAGGAAAGAATATACCCAAACCATATATATATATATATTTTTTTTTTTTTTTACATGGGCAGGCACCGGGAATCGAGCCCAGGTTCTCTGGTATCGCAGGCAAGCACTCCTGCCTGCTGAGCCACCGTGGCCCGCCCCAAACCATATTTTTTAATATATGGTGGGATTACAAAGCCTGTTTGTTTCTTTGACACTTTTTTATATTTTCAAAATTTTGAATAGTAAAAACAGAAAATTAAAAATTGTGTACCTGGGGGAATGTTATTTTGAAGTCAAATATCAATAGTAAATAATAAAAAGTACAGTGGGGAACAGTGCCAATAGTATGCTACTACTGTGGGGAAACATGTACGATTTGTTTGTGTATGTATAAAATATCCCTGGATGTCTAAACGAAAAATCAAACACAGAGGGTAGTCCTTGGGCAACAGAGTTGAATAGTGAGGGACAGGGTTGGAATGGAGACTTTTCTCTAAAAATCCTTTTTAAACTCTTTTCATTTTTAATCTAGTGGATGTATTGCCTCTGTGGTTAAAGAAACAGTTAATATACAGTGCCTGTTTTTGTGATGCCAAGAGTTCCTGAACACCATCAGGTGTGTGAATTGTATGTGTCAAGTGCACTGTATGCACTCCTGGGTTCACCAGTTCACACATGCCCAGTGTGTGCTACAGAAGGTGGAGGGTCTGCAAGATTGCAACTGTGCCACTTTGAAAGGATGTATGTCCCCTAGAAAAGCCATGTTTTAATCCTAATCCCATTTTGTAAAGGCAGCCATTTCTTCTAATCCCTATTCAGTACTGTGTGTTTGAAACTGTAATTAGATCATCTCCCTGGAGACTCAATCAAGAGTGGTTGTTAAACTGGATTAGGTGGAGATGTGTCTTCACACATTGGGGTGAGTCTTGATTAGTTTACTGGAAACCTGTAAAAGAGGAAACACTTTGGAGAAAAGGAGATTCTGAGAGAGCAGAGCAGAATGACGTAGCCATGAGAAGCAGAGTCCACCAGTCAGTGACCTTTGGAGATGAAGAAGGAAAATGCTTCTGGTGGAGCTTCATGAAACAGGAAACAGGAGAGAAAGCTAGCAAATGACGCTGTGTTTGCCATGTGACTTTCCACTCAAGAGAGAAACCTTGAACTTCATAGGCCTTCTTGAACCTGGATGCCTTAGATTGGACATTTCTATAGACTTGTTTTAATTGGGACATTTTCTTGGCCTTAGAACTGTAAACTAGCAACTTATTAAATTCCCGATCTTAAAAACCATTCTGTCTCTGGTATATTGCATTCTGGCAGCTAGCAAACTAGAACACCAACTGATATGCTTACCCACCGGGCTGTGTGATGTTGTTTATCTAAAGGCACAGCGAATGCATATCCTCATTCAGATTAAAAAAAAATTAATTTTTATATAATCGATCAGGTTTCCTTTTTTGCCTCGGCCTCCAAGAAACCTAGAGCTTTTGTCTTCAACCAGATTTTCTGATACAGTCAGACTTCTCCCAGTACCTGGCCCCTTGGTTACTTTCATTGTTTGAATCTTATTCTAATAGCTTCTCGTTAAGCTCATAGCTATGTGTTTACCTATATGCAATTTCAAAACCTTCTTGGAAATCAACGGCATATGTACTAGTTCTCTGTTGTTCCACAACAAATTACTCTAGAACTCACTACGCTCCCCCCCCCCCTCCAACGTGGGACATGACTCCCAGGGGTGTAAATCTCCTTGGCAACGTGGGACAGAACTCCCAGGATGAGTCGGGACCCAGCATTATGGGACCGAGAAAGCCATCTTGACCAAAAGCGGGAAGAGAGAAATGAGACAAAACAAAGTCCCAGTGGTCAAGAGACTTCAAACAGAGCTGAAAGGTCACTCCAGAGGCTATTCTCATGCACTACATAGACACCTCCCCTAGTTCATGCTGTTTGGAGTGGCCAGAGCGAAGCAGCCAAATCTGTTGAGCTCTGCTCCATCAACCCTGATTCTATTTTTTTTTTTTTAGTATTGTTACTGAGAAATTTCACACACATACTTTCCATAAATGGTGTACAATCAATGGTTCACAATATCATCATCTACTTGTGTATTCATCACCATGATCTTTTTTTCCCAAATATTTGCATCACTCCAGAAAAAGAAATAAAAAGAAAAAAGAAAAAGCTTTTACATCCATTCCCTTTACTCCTTCCTCCCTCTCACTGACCACTACTATTTGCATCTGCCCAATTTATTTTACCCTTTGTCTCCCCATTATTTATTTATTTTTTAATCCATGTATATATATTTTTTACTCATCTGTCCATACCCTGGATAAAAGGAGCATCCTAGCCATGAGGTTTTCACAATCACACAGTCACATTGTAAACGTCGTATTTTTATACAATCGTCATCAAGAATCAAGGCTACTGGAACACAGCTCAACCTCAGCACCTCCCTGCTGCAGTCACTCCAACAGACCACAGACCAAAAAGGGACTATATAATGCACAAGAGCAATAACCAGGACAACCTCTCGACTCTCCCCAAAATCCCCCAGCCACTGAAACTCCACCTTCTCCCATCTGTCTCCTCCCACGCCTGGCCAAGAAGGTTCCTCTCAGTCCCCTGATGCCAGGTCCCAGTTCATCCCAGGATTTCTATCCCACATTGTCAGGGAGATTTACATCCCTGGGAGTCATGTTCCATGTAGGGGCAGGGAGGGCAGTGAGATCCCCTGCTGAGGTGGCTTAGAGAGAGAGCCCGCAACTGAGCAAGAAAAGAGGTTCTCTGGGGGTGACTCTTAGGTCTGATTCTAAGTATGCTTATCTTGCTGCTCCTCTGGCTACTGCTTTTGCTGTTGCTCCTGCTGCTGATTTAGGTCCACAGTTTTTCTGTTCGGGGCCTTTTCTCCCAGATGCCCTACCCCATGCTCTGCTTGAATTCTAAACATAAACAATTCCTCACCACCAGATTGTTTTACCTAAAAGGAGTCTTGATGTATCAGGAGCTTTTCATATATTAATCACACTCTCTACCTCGGAAAACTTCCTTCTCATGTGTGCTGGTTTGAAAGGATTTATATACCCTAGAAAAGCCATGTTTTGATCCTAATCGATCTTGTGGGAGCAACGGTTTCTTCTAATCCCTATTCAGCACTATAGGTTGGAAACTTGATAGGTTATCTCCATGGAGATGTGACTCCATCAAGTATGGGTATTAAACTTGATTAGGTGGAGACATATTTCCTACCCATTCCAGGTGGGTCTTGATTGGCTTTACTGGACTTTAAAAGAAGAAGCACTTTGGGAAAAGCTAGAGAACAACTAGAGAAGAAGCCACGAGATTCTGAGAGAGCAGAGAATATCTCAGAACCATGAAGCACGGAGTCCACCAGCCAGTGACTTTTGGAGATGAAGAAGGAAAATGCATCCCAGGGAACTTCATAAAGTAGGAAGCCTGGAGAGGAAGCTAGCAGACTCCATATTCACCATGTGCCTTTCCAGCTGACAAGGAAACTCTGAACTTCATTGGCTTTCTTGAACCAAGGTATCTTTCCCTGGATGCCTTAGATTGGACATTTCTATAGACTTGTTTTAACTGGGATATTTCCTCAGCCTTAGAACTGTAAACTAGCAACTTATTAAATTCCCCTTATTAGAAGCCCTTCTGTTTCTATTATATTGCATTCTGGCAGCTAGCAAACTAGAACACATACTTTATGTAGTATCTTGCTATTTTAACCTAAAATTATTTTGACAAATTTTATCCAAATATTTGTGTATATCCCTTAGTTTGCTCATCTTCATTCAAAAATTATATACCATGAGTTATATCTAGTAGTGCTCTGTGAGAGTCGTTTGTGGACTTGATTACATGTGTGAGAGTTTCTCAAGCTTCTTTAAGTTTAGGCTAAGGTATTTATGTTCTAGAAGTGAAATTACTTTGTGAAAGGGTTTGTGCATCATCAACTTCCTTTGAAAATGTCAAGATGCTTACTAATATACATTCGTATTAGTGTTGTATGTTTCCTCATCACCACACGATCTCATTAACACTAGCTGTCTTCAGAGCTTTAAATTTTTACCAATTGGGGGGGGATGTAAAATAGGACCTCATCATAGTTTTTTTTTAATTTTTTTTATTTTTTTTATTAACGGAAAGAAAAAAAAAGAAATTAACACAACATTTAGAAATCATACCGTTCTACATATGCACTCAGTAATTCTTAACATCATCACATAGATGCATGATCATCGTTTCTTAGCACACTTGCATCGGTTTAGAGGAACTAGCAACACAACAGAAAAAGATATAAAATGTT
Organism: Tamandua tetradactyla; assembly: GCF_023851605.1. NCBI lineage: Eukaryota > Metazoa > Chordata > Mammalia > Pilosa > Myrmecophagidae > Tamandua > Tamandua tetradactyla. The sequence goes on along the minus strand of NC_135345.1, from coordinate 44,012,951 downwards.
AATATAGAGAAAAGAAATAAAAGTAGTAATAATAGTAAAAAAACAACAAACAAACAAACAAACAAGCAAACAAAAACAAAAAAAACCCTATAGCTCAGATGCAGCTTCATTCAGTGTTTTAACATGATTACTTTACAATTAGGTATTATTGTGCTGTCCATTTTTGAGTTTTTGTATCTAATCCTGTTGCACAGTCTGTATCCCTTCAGCTTCAATTACCCATTGTCTTACCCTGTTTCTAACTCCTGCTGAACTCTGTTACCAATGACATATTTCAAGTTTATTCTCGAATGTCCGTTCACATCAGTGGGACCATACAGTATTTGTCCTTCAGTTTTTGGCTGGATTCACTCAGCATAATATTCTCTAGGTCCATCCATGTTATTACATGGTTCATAAGTTTATCTTGCCTTAAAGCTGCATAATATTCCATCGTATGTATGTACCACAGTTTGTTTAGCCATTCTTCTGTTGATGGACATTTTGGCTGTTTCCATCTCTTTGCAATTGTAAATAACACTGCTATAAACATTGGTGTGCAAATGTCCGTTTGTGTCTTTGCCCTTAAGTCCTTTGAGTAGATACCTAGCAATGGTATTGCTGGGTCGTATGGCAATTCTATATTCAGCTTTTTGAGGAACCGCCAAACTGCCTTCCACAGTGGTTGCACCATTTGACATTCCCACCAACAGTGGATAAGTGTGCCTCTTTCTCCGCATCCTCTCCAGCACTTGTCATTTTCTGTTTTTTTGATAATGGCCATTCTGGTGGGTGTGAGATGATATCTCATTGTGGTTTTGATTTGCATTTCTCTAATGGCCAGGGACATTGAGCATCTCTTCATGTGCCTCTTGGCCATCGTATTTCCTCTTCTGGTAGGTGTCTGTTCAAGTCTTTTTCCCATTTTGTAATTGGGTTGGCTGTCTTTTTGTTGTTGAGTTGAACAATCTCTTTATAAATTCTGGATACTAGACCTTTATCTGATATGTCGTTTCCAAATATTGTCTCCCATTGTGTAGGCTGTCTTTCTACTTTCTTGATGAAGTTCTTTGATGCACAAAAGTGTTTAATTTTGAGGAGCTCCCATTTATTTATTTCTTTCTTCAGTGCTCTTGCTTTAGGTTTAAGGTCCATAAAACCGCCTCCAGTTGTAAGATTCGTAAGATATCTCCCTACATTTTCCTCTAACTGTTTTATGGTCTTAGACCTAATGTTTAGATCTTTGATCCATTTTGAGTTAATTTTTGTATAAGGTGTGAGATACGGGTCTTCTTTCATTCTTTTACTTATGGATATCCAGTTCTCTAGGCACCATTTATTGAAGAGACTGTTCTGTCCCAGGTGAGTTGGCTTGACTGCCTTATCAAAGATCAAATGTCCATAGATGAGAGGGTCTATATCTGAGCACTCTATTCGATTCCATTGGTCGATATATCTATCTTTATGCCAATACCATGCTGTTTTGACCACTGTGGCTTCATAATATGCCTTAAAGTCCGGCATCACTAGACCTCCAGCTTCGTTTTTTTTCCTCAAGATGTTTTTAGCAATTCGGGGCACCCTGCCCTTCCAGATAAATTTGCTTATTGGTTTTTCTAATTCTGAAAAATAAGTTGTTGGGATTTTGATTGGTATTGCATTGAATCTGTAGATGAGTTTAGGTAGGATTGACATCTTAATTATATTTAGTCTTCCAATCCATGAACACGGTATGCCCTTCCATCTATTTAGGTCTTCTGTGATTTCTTTTAGCAGTTTTTTGTAGTTTTCTTTATATAGGTTTTTTGTCTCTTTGGTTAAATTTATTCCTAGGTATTTTATTCTTTTAGTTGCAATTGTAAATGGGATTCGTTTCTTGATTTCCCCCTCAGCTTGTTCATTGCTAGTGTATAGAAAAGCTACAGATTTTTGAATGTTGATCTTGTAGCCTGCTACTTTGCTGTACTCATTTATTAGCTCTAGTAATTTTGTTGTGGATTTTTCTGGGTTTTCTACGTATAGTATCATATCATCTGCAAACAGTGATAGTTTTACTTCTTCCTTTCCAATTTTTATGCCTTGTATTTCTTTTTCTTGCCTAATTGCTCTGGCTAGAACTTCCAACACAATGTTGAATAATAGTGGTGATAGTGGACATCCTTGTCTTGTTCCTGATCTTAGGGGGAAAGTTTTCAATTTTTCCCCATTGAGGATGATATTAGCTGTGGGTTTTTCATATATTCCCTCTATCATTTTAAGGAAGTTCCCTTGTATTCCTATCTTTTGAAGTGTTTTCAGCAGGAAAGGATGTTGAATCTTGTCAAATGCCTTCTCTGAATCAATTGAGATGATCATGTGATTTTTCTGCTTTGATTTGTTGATATGGTGTATTACATTAATTGATTTTCTTATGTTGAACCATCCTTGCATACCTGGGATGAATCCTACTTGGTCATGATGTATAATTCTTTTAATGTGTTGTTGGATACGATTCGCTAGAATTTTATTGAGGATTTTTGCATCTGTATTCATTAGAGAGATTGGTCTGTAGTTTTCTTTTTTTGTAATATCTTTGCCTCATCATAGTTTTAATGTGCATTTACTTTCTAATAAAGTTGAACATATTTTTATGTGGCTTTTTTTTTTTTTTTTGCTCTTCTATGAAATGCCTGATAATATCTTTTTCCCATCTTTCTGTTGAGCTGCTTATATTTTTCTTATTGATATTTTGGAATTCTTTATGTATTCTGGATAGTAATCCTTTGTTGGTTTTATGATTTTATGTTATCTTCTTTTGTCTTTTTACTTTCTTTTTTCCATATAAAAATTGTTTCTAAAATAGTTGAATTTCGTTTTCTTTTCTTTTTCTGTTTTCTCTTTTATGGAAGGGAAGATGAGTCTTACTGTTGCTTTATTTTGCATTTCTTTGATCACTAGTGAGGGTGAACAGTTTTTGATAATTATTGACCATTTATATTTCTTCTTTTGTAAACTTAAAAAAATCCTCTGCCTATTTTATTTTGATTTCCGAAAACCTCTCATATGTTAAGAATAATTATACTTTGTCGTATACATTGGAAATATTTTTTCCACTTTTTTGTTAGTTTTAAAGGTTGTTTATAATTCTCTTTATTGAATATGTATTTTAAAAGATTGAAACCTGTCATTCTCTTCCTGGCTGTTTGTTTTGTTTCCTGGCTATTTTCTTTAATGCACACTTTAATCCATCTGGAAATAATTTTATTTTGAAGAGGTGACTTTGCCCCTCCTTTATTCACTGATTTGTGATATCATCATTATACTCACTAAGATTTTCATGTTTTCCTGGGTCTGTTTCTAGGGCATAAGCTTTCTTGTGTTGATTATGATTAGTTTATGAGTGAATTATAAGCTATGTACTTTGCTTATTATCTTTACAGTACATTTTGCTGTTTGGTAAGGAAAATTCCTTGATTATCCCTTCTTTTCAAACTTTATTGGATCAGCTCAGAGTGGGCGGTCTCCATTTGTCTGATCAAATATACCAGTGGTTGTTATTACAAATTTCCATGCACTCGAGGAAAGGTTGAGTGCTTCAGGGTCTGAGTTTTGGATGGTAACTAATATTGCACCATAGTGGTATTACAGTGCAGGGTTTGATAAGATGTTTGACAGGGGCTTCCTATAGTCGTAATTCAGTTACTTTAAACCAAGGTACTTTTACACTTGTAGAGCCTACTGAGATTCTCAGCATCCCTGGCGGGCAATAAGAAAATGGGCTTTCACGGACGATGTCGTCATTTCAGATGAAAAATAAAACATCTTGATTATTGTATCAGTGGCTCTGTTTGAGGTATAAATAAATACACACACACACACACATATATATATACACACACAAATATATATAGTAACACATGAATCAATGATGGTGCATTCAGTGTTGTCTTCACACCAGGGCAGAGAGAAAGAGGCCATTCCTTTGTTCATGCCTTGGCTTTAGAGTCTATAAAAGGTCAATTTAGTTGTGAAACAAAAGTGGGCTGGATAAATGTGTTATCTATCAGATGGCTAGTTTTACTAACTCTGAAGACCAGACTCGGGTAGGAAAGTTCTGGTTGTGGTGTGCGTAGGGGGAGAGGTCAGTGTGGCCTTGGAACAACCAGGGGTCAGGGATGTGGTTAGCACCCAGCAAATGCCAAAGGCCATAGGAGAGCTCTATTCTTTCTTTACTGAGTAAGGAAATCAAATCCCAAGGGGAAAAAATGGAACACTATGTCCATCTGAGTATTTGTTTATAATGAGAAATTTCAATATTATTTTATTGTAATGAGAAATTTACTATGAAAACAGAATGCTCTGGTGTCCATGTGAGTGCAAGTCAGATCCTGCCAAGGCCAAGCTCTGCTAAGGGATGCACCTAGTTGGCCTCCTGGGAGGTCCCCTCATCCCCACTTAAGATCCAGGAACATCTGAGTAGGAAGTTGTCCTGATCACCCCCAACAAAGATTGTTGGTGAAATACACAATTCTGTAAAATCTTAAAGATACTCATCCAAAACAAGTCATTTACCCTCTTAACCCCAGTTTCTCATGTATAAAATGAGGAGGAATACATCTAGCTTCCCACATGCCAGAAATACTGTTTGATAAATTAAACAATACTTGCAAAAGTGCATATGATAAAATGATGCTAAACAAATTTAGAAAAAATCCTTCTTTGAATAGCTATACTCTTTTTGTATGTGTCCTTTTAAATCACAGGGAATCAAGAATGACACAAAGGGGAAGCGCAGATTGAGCATGCTACTGAGCATGGGTGATTACAACATAGCAATCTTTGATAATATCACACAGATAACGCTACTGCAAAGGGTTGAGTCATAGAATACCATCAACTAACTAAGGGCTACGAACCTCTTTCTCTACGTGACCCAGAACATTCTAGAAAGCAGTTTGCGTGACTGTTTCTTGAAATATTTGTCAAATGAAATGACCCACAGTAGAGCAAGTTCATAGCAGCTGACAGAAAACAAAGAGAAGACTTAGCTACAGGTTGTAAACTGGCAACCCTTGTCCGAAAACAAAGTTGGACTTGCAGATGCATTTTGTTGAACCCTCAAATTCTGGTTTGTATTGTGTTGAAAGAAGATTAGAATTGTTTCTACCATTTAAGAAGCTGTAGATTTCCCATGAAGACTAATCGGCTGGAGCTAAGCTGCTGCTTCACTCTTTAGTCAGAAATGCTCTTTTTCCACTTTGCCACAGTCAACAACACTCACTATTGTCCTCTTATGTTTCTTATTTAATTGTTCTCTAGGTCATCTGAGTTATAACCCCTGACTTAGATATTGTCAGAGATGGAAGATCCATTGGTTTCTTGTGTGGCCTAGATTAAGGCTCTAAAAAGGAATCCTTGGCTACCTATAGTGAGGCCTAAGAGTTGCTTCTAGAAAGCCTCTTTAGTTGCTCAGATGTGGGCTCTCTCTCTCTAAGCTTAACTCTGCAAAGAAAATCAGTACTCTCTCCTCTATGTGGGACATGAAATTCAGGGATATGGCATTCAAATCTCCCTGACAGCATGGGACATGACTGAGGGATGAGTCTGACCCTGGCATTGGGGGATCAACAATGACTTCTTGACCAAAAGGGGGGAAAGAAGTGTAACAAAATAGTGCACCAGTCGCTAAGGAGTTCAAATAGAGTCGAGAGCCTATTCTGGAGGCTACTCTTATGCAAACTTCAGTTAGATACTGCTATAAACCCCAGTCAGTATCATTTCTATGAACTCTTTTGTGTTTTTTTGTATGCTATATGGTGTGGGTTCACATTTCATTCTTTTCCCATGTGAGTATATTGTTATTGCAGCACCATTTGTTGAATTTTTCTTTTCTTTTTTTTTTCTTTCTTTCTTTGCTTGCTAATTTGTTTGTTTTTTGGGATGTGCATGGGCCAGGAATTGAACCCAGGTCTCCCGCATGGCAGGCAGAAATTCTACCACTGAACTACCTTTGCCCCCCCCCCCCCCCCATTAACTCTTGAGAACACCTAGGACTTTAACTGAGACTCTACGGAAGTTTCATTCACTAAGTTTACTTTCTTGAAACCTATAACCTCCAGAAGGTTCCTAGGCCAGATAAATCCTGAAACCTAGAGGGGCCAAGCCTCTCCAAGAATATCAACTAATTACATCTCCCATCCTTTATTGTTGACACACCTTCTCAACATGAAAAAATTAGAATGGGCATTCCCCAAAGATTCCTATAGATTGGGAGAAGGCTTAAAGTAGGGGGATTATAACAGAGAAAATGGGATTTAACCTATGAGTATGACTGCTGAATCACTCTATGTTTCTTTCAATCTCCAATATTTTTGGAGCAGCTAGAAGGAAAAAATCTGAAATCGTGGAATGGCAACCCATAATAAACCCTAAAATTGTTCTGTAACTATTTGTTAAAATGTAGTTTGAGGCTGTCTCCATCTTAAGCATTAGCCCACCTGTGCATAGCCTCGCAATAAAGCTCCTTTAATCAAGTTTTGGCCTCTTCTCTTCCCTCCCCATCGAAAAACCTATTGTTTTGGTGCCAAAACCTGGGACCAGGTATGGAGACAAAATCTCCATAAGAGGGAATGAACCCACTTGCCTGACCTCAGCACCAACACCAGCAAGTCATCTCAGGGAAAGGAAAAAATGCAGCAGCCCCTCTGGCCAAGCTGCAGCTACTGTAGCACAGCTAGAAAATAATCCTCTCCCATCTCCTCCTCCTTCCATCTCCAGGTTTGACCACAGAATCTCAGCCTTTCTCTGACCCATCTTCTCCGCCTCTTCCTCCCTACACAGTCCCAACTGGCTGAGCAGAGGCTGCTGCTGAACCACAGGCAATAAACAACATTCCACCGTCTTTGGGTTCCACCTCAGAATTTCACTTTTCCTTTCCTTACCTGGAGAGACCACGATCTATGCAAACTATTGCCACCTTGTGAGAGTTGTCTGGGTCAGAGGGATCTACCCATGTCCATGTTCCTTTTTCCTTTCTGACCTTTCTCAAGGTGAACATCATCTAAGTTCATACTCTACTGACCCCACCTGATTTATTAAAGAATGCCTGTACCTTACTGTGTCCCGTGCATCTCCTGGTGAAATCTAAGTGTTTAATGCCTGTTTGTTAGTTGGTGTGTTTGGTCTAGTTATTACTTGGCATTTAAGTGTCTGTTTGAATTTGTTAGTTAGTATGTTTCTGCATCTGTATTGGTCAAATGTTCCTAATTGTTTACTGATTACATAGATTCTTTAAAAAGGGAAACTTTAGACTGTATTGAAAATTAGAAAGATTTTAGTCATAAGTCTAAAGAAAGGGTTTATTTCTGTAGCATAATCTGACTTCAAAATGAATAAAATGATGATATCATCCATATTTTAAAACTTCAACTTCTGTGTGAGACTCAAGGGAGAGATGTTTATTGGGTGCAAAATTTATATTTTGGGTAGTGCACTTTCTAATTTAATTTGTATGGTCAGTTTAGTTGAACACAATAAGTACATGGAATCTTGAATAGGATGTGAGATTTTGTTGGTTTGTCCAGATTAGTGTGATGCCCTGATAAATCCCAGAGTAATTTGGGCAGTGAATAAAGAAGTATTTGCAAAGTCCCTTTGGGGGAATGGTGAGAAAGGGGGAAAATTCAACTTCCCCATTTGGAGAATTCCTGATATTCTCACAAGAAGTGGGGACAACCAAAACAACAGACCGAACCCTCAATCTTGGGTTTGTTCATATGAAACATCCCTGCAAAGAATAGGCTAAGCCTACTTAAAATTAGGCCTAAGAGTCACCCCCAGAGAACCTCTTCTGTTGCTCAGATGTGGTTTCTCTCTCTCTCAGCCAACATGGCAAGCAAAATCACCACTCTCCCCCTCTCTAAGCGGGACATGACTCCCAGGGCTCTAAACCTCCCTGGCAACATGGGACACAAATCCTGGAATGAGCCAGAACCCAGCATCAAAGGATTAAAAAAGTCTTTTTGACCAAGAGGGGGAAGAGAGAAATGAGACAAAATGAAGTTTCAGTGGCTGAGAGATTTCAAACAGAGATGAGAGGTTATCCTGGAGGTTATTTCTACGTTTTGTATAGATAACCCCTTTTTATTTAAGGTGTATTAGAGAGGCTAGAGGGAAGTGCCTGAAACTGTAGAGCTGTGTCCCAGTAGCTTTGATTCTTGAAGATGATTGAATAAAGATATAACATTTTCAATGTGACTGTGTGATTGTGAACACCTTGTGTCTGATGCTCCTTTTATCTAGGGTATGGACAGAGTAAAAAAATATGGATTCAAAATAAATAAATAATAGGGGGAACAAATGTTAAACTCAGTAGAGGGAAATACTAGCAGTCAATGAGAGGGATGGGTAAGGGGTATGTTATGTATGAGTTTTTTTCTTTTTTCTTTTTCCAGAGTGATGTAAATGTTCTGAGAAATGATCATAGTGATGAATATACAACTTTGTGATGATAATGTGAGCCACTGATTGCACATAAAGTATAGAATGTGCATACGTTAAGAATGTTTGTGTTGTACGTTGAATGGTTTCATTAATAAAAAAATGTAAAAAATAAAAAAGGGCGGGGAGAGAGAAATGAGACAAAATAAAGTCTCAGTGACAGAGATTTCAAACAGAGTCGAGAGGCTATCCTGGAGGTTATTCTTATGCATTATATAGATATCCCTTTTCAGTTTGTGGTGTATTGTAGTGGCTGGAGGGAAGTACCTGAAACTGTTGAGCTGTGTTCCAGTAGCCTTGATTCTTGAAGATAATTGTTTAAAGATATAACATTTACAATATGACTGTGATTGTGAAAACCTTGTGTCTAATGCTCCTTTTATCTATGATATGGACAGATGTGTTAAAAAAATGGATAAAAACTAAATAATAAGGGGGGCATAGGGTAAAATAAATTGGGTAGAGGGAAATACTAGTGATCAATGAGAGGGAGGGATAAGGATTATGGTATGTATAAGTTTTTTCTTTTTATTTCTTTTTTTGGAGTGAAGAAAATGTTCTAAAAAAATTTATCATGGTGATGAATACGCAACTATGTGATGATATCGTGAGCCACCGACCATATGCCATGTATGGAATGCATGTATTTGAAGATTTCACAATAAAAATATTTTTTAAAGTGATTTAAAATGAAAATACTACCATTACAGTTAAAATTAAAGAAAGTACAGTTAAAATTGCTCTACAAAAAGATAGAAATTGGATAAGGTAATGTATTCAGTCCTTTAGCTGTCCCTCTCAGAAGTATTTCTGTGTTTCCATTTCTTGTGTAACTTTCTATTTGTGTCTGTTTGTCTAGTCAATGTATATTCTCATACCTCTGAATGGTAATAACAAATTAAAAAAAAAATCTTAAGAACCTCTATTTGAACTGCTTAGAAATAATTAGGTGTCATATAAATCTATAAATTGGTACTTCTGAAATAAAAGAGAAAAAAAAAAACTCTGAAAGGCAAGATTCAGAAACCTAAGTTTTGTAATAACTGTAAACAAAGCTAAACTTAAAAAGAAACTGCCCCTGGAATTTTCCTACAGCAGCAGAAAACTGCTAACAGGCTGCCTCTGGAAAAAGCAAAGATCTCTTCCAATGGTCCTGGTCATAGCTTTTAGTAAAATAAATCTACTAATTGGAAATAATTAAAGAAGGGCATAAGAACTCCCAAAATTCCATGATCCTCACCTAAAACTTTCAAATCAAAGCTCCATGAGCCTGATTTTTTTCTGAACAACCTAACCCTGCCTGAAAGCCTAACCACCTAAAACAGTTATGGGGGAACGGCTAGGCACAGAAAGATAGGGTGAGGTGTGGTTTATAATGCTTTTTTTCTTTCACTGGCCTGGAGATTAGGAATGGTAAGTGTAAAATGCCACAGAATAAGCTATGCTTGTGAGTACTTTTTTCGATAAAATCTTTGCAATGATAACTGTAGTAATCAGATCATTATTAAAACATAAATAGCCTTGAAATAGGAGTAACTGAATAAAATTTAATCAAATTTCAGTAATTAAAATAAAAGATCTCTAAGAAATATGGAAAAAATTTCCTGCTTTTACGCTTGGGACAAATTAAACAATTGCAGTGTATTTTCCAGAATTTAATAGTCAATATACTCTTTTTTTCTTTTTTTTTTGCGTGGGCAGGCACCAGGAATCGAACCCGGGTCTCTGGCATGGCAGGCAAAAATGATGCCTGCTGAGCCACTGTGGGCCACCCTATAGTCAATGTACTTTCAAGTTGTTTGGGGCAGGCCATGGTGGCTCAGCAGGCAGAGTTCTTGCCTGCCGTGCGAGAGACCTAGGTTTGTTTCCCGGTGCCTGCCCATGGAAAAAAAAAAAAAAAGTAAATTGTTTGTATTTTAAGGTATTCTGAAAACAAAGTTTTCTTTTAATCTCTGATAAAGGAAAAATTATGAATTAAACAAACGCAATTTTATTCTGCTCAGGTGTGTTCTCCTTAAATTTATACAACCTTACTGATAAAAGAAGCTAGCCTAAGGCAATACTGAATTAAACTGAGAAAGATTAAGCATATTGTAATATAATCATTTGTGTGTTCTGAATATAAAGTATATAAATGCATGGCTGTGTTCCTAACCCAAGCATAAATTTCTTCTTTCTTCTATTATTTTGTAGTATATCTATCTTTTCTCCCCTTCATGAATACAGTTATTGGAAGGAAGTATGCAGGTTCAAAAGCTTTGTGAATTTAGTATCAAATTTATTTCTAATTATGTGCAGTCTGATAGATAAAAATGATAGGAATGGATATGGAAGCTGAAAGAAAGTTTAATGGAATGTATTTTGTTTGTTATAATCATTGTTGACTATAAGCTCTGAATGAATGTAGAGAGCTGTAAAAAAGGAATTTATGAAAGTGAATTCTGTTGGTCATAGTCAGTGCTGACCAAAATTTAATAAGTCTGTTTATATTTAAAAAAGAAAGCTTTTGTGTCACAGCGGGTAGTCACACAAAACTTGTTAGTTTTTCTCCCTGTTAAAATGACATGGATTGTTACTCTGTTCTTAATGTAAAGTTTTTTTTTTATTAATTTAAAATAAATTACAGGAAAGAAACACAAACATTCTTAATTTGTTATCTTAATGTAAAGTTTTTAAAAAAGGTTTTTCTTAATCATCCAAGTACTCTGTCTAGAAAACAAAGATTTTAACATCAGAAAATATCCTTACCCTCCTTATCTTTTATTTCAGGAGACAAGTCTTCTCACTGTTCAGGAAAAAACTGTTAAAAATAATTTGTTCTTTCATCTTCTACGAATAAGGTACTCAAACAGTTTAACCTAGTGCATAGGAAGTGTTTGGGAAATACTACAGTGGGAGATTTTCTCTATCCTATTGCTGTTTAAATTTTATAGGCAAAATAATATTATTCACATATTTAGAAATAGTACAAAATTCCTAAAAATCTGACAATGTTTTCCCTGTCCATGTTACATCCTGATACTAACCTGTATGATGTTCAGCAATGGTATAGTGGTTTTGGTCATAATTTTAATTATTCTTAAAAAGCTACAGATCAAAGAAACAGCCAAATTATCAGTTGCACTGTTTTTCTCTAACACTTCTCTAAAAGTAATACTTCTCATATAGCTATATATGGTTAGCTATAGGTCAGATCTCCATCTGTCACAAGGAAAAACTTTAAGTGAAAGGCAGGACAATGGTATATATTATATTTAATCTGTTAATAAACATAACTCTGATAAGTGTGTAAAAGAAACAACAAAAGCTCTGCTATGGTTTGTTAATATAAAACAACTGTTTAATGTTTTTATTTCTAAAAGTAGCTTCATTTAAAAATCCTTATAAAAATTAAAGCTCAGATTGTGAACCTTAACTGTTATCTTTAAATTCTAAAATGCTTTACTTTTTATATAGCCTAATAATTCCTTGGAAATTTAAGTGTCTGTGTGACATCTGAAACTCAAATTCAATTCTCCAGCACTAAAAGTCAGCATAAGTCCATACAGTGACTGAAAAAATCAAACTCTAATTAAAAATATGATGAAACTGATCTGGTTAAAACCAAAGTAAATCAATACACAAGGTAAAGAATAATATTATCTGTATTTTAAAGCTTTAACTTTTGTGTGAGATAAAAAGAAAAACGTTTATTTTGTCCAAGTTTCCTGTAGCACACTATTTAATTTAATCTGTCTAGTCAGTTAATTTAAACAACCTAATTCAGATTTATTTGATATAAAACCTGGAATAAAAAATAAAATCTTAATATTCTGTACAAATTAATGTTATGCAATGATGTATTTACAAATATTTGGGGCAAAAACTGAAAAAAAAATGTTTGCAAAGTTCCTTGAAAGTCTGGGAAAAATAAAACTTTTAAACTTCCCACTTGGGAAATTTCTGACATTTTTTTTTAAGCAAGAGGGGCTCCCAACGTCATAAGCCAACACCTTAACTTCGAGGCTTGCCCTTATGAAACATTTCTGTAATAGGAAACTGAACCTACTTATGATTGGTGCCTGTGCTGGTTTGAAAGTATACGTACCCCAGAAAAGCCATGTTTTAATCCTGACCCAATCCTGCGGAGGTAGCCAATTTTTCCCATCCTGATGCAATAATGCATGTTGGAAACTTTTGATTAGATTCTCTCCACAGAGGTGTGACTCACCCACTTGTGGGTGTGACCTTTTGATTAGTTGAAGATGTGACTCCACCCATTCTAGGTGGTGCTTGATTAGATTACTAGAGACTTTAAAAGGGGAAACACTTTGGAGAAATGACAGAGCTGACAGAGAGAGAGCCAACAGAAACTTCAGGGCCGACAGAGAGCAGAGACACAAATGTTTGGAGATGCTTGGAGCCCAGCAGACATTGCCATGTGCCTTCCGATCAGATGGTAAGCAAGCCAGAACCTGGAGAGAGCCAAGGGAAGCCAAGAGATGAAAGTCAGCCCCAGAGAAGTAAAGTGAGGAACCCTTAAATTGACAGAGACCGAAAGCAATGGGGCCCAGGAGCCAGGGATCAGCAGATGCCAGTCACACGATTTCCCGGCTGACAGAGCTGTTCAGGCAACATCAGCCTTTTCTGAGTGAAGATAACCTCTTGTTGGTGCCTTAATGTGGATGCTTTCACTTTCTTTGAACTGTAAACTTGTAACTTATTAAATTCCCCCTTTTAAAAGCCATTCCAGTTCTGGTATATTGCATTCTGGCAGCTAGCAAACTAACACAATGCCTAAGAGTCATCTCAGAAAATCTCTGCTGTTGCTCAAATGTGGTCTCTCTCTAAGCCAAACTCTGTCCTTTCCCCCAATGTGGGACATGATTTCCATGTAAGCCTGGCCCTGGCTTCATAAGACATAAGTTCTGGGGATGAGCCTGGCCCTGGCATTGTAGGTTAACTGACCAAACGGGGGAAAAGAAATAGTTTCAATGGCTAAGAGATTTCAAATTGAGTTGAGAGGTCATTCCGGAGGTCGCTCGTATGCAAGTTTCAGCCAGATATTGAAAACTGCCACAAATCCCAGCCAACAGTGCTCCTGGGAATCCTGAAAGATATATTACGTTCTATAAAATTTAACTGATTAGGTTTGTTTTTCAGAGGCTTAAAATCTCCAAATTGTTCTAATGCCAGAGAAGTTCTGAAACCCAGAGATGCCAGATTCTCCAAAAACAACAACCAGCTTCGCTGTATCATGCCTTTGCCCCTTCATGACAATGCCCTTTTCAGCTCTGAAGCAGTTAGAGAGTCATTGCCAGATATCCCTCCTCATTTTTTGGCCCTGTCTCTTAAAACTCTTAATCAGCTTTATTTGCAGAACCATCCAATCGATGATGAATCACACTGTTGGTGATATGCAACTCCTTTGGCAAAAATATCAGTACCAGCCACTGCCCTGTGATGAAACGTGGGGATGGCTCAGCAACCCCCACCAGCCAGAAGCAGCTAGCAGAAACAGACCTTTGCCCTTCAGCCTCCCAAGTAAACCAAAAGGAAAAGGCTGGACCGTTAGGCAGAGCCCCTCCTCCCATGACGGGACCACCCTCTAGCAAACATTCCGAGAAGCTTCTCCTCACCCATGGTTTCCAGAAACCCACCGAGCCCACCACAACCCACACCCTCTTGTCCTCCAGCAACTGGAATCTTGAAATTAGCTCCCCTTACCAACATCTGCCTCCAGCAGTGGCAACCCGGCACGATTTGGTATCGTTTAAATTTTAAACCATGCCAGTGAAAAGCTGCCAACTCCCAACTTAGCCCCCGATTTCTAAAACCAACCAGTAGAAACCTGCCAACTTCCCACTCCCAAGCTAGACAATGAAAGCCCGCCTCCTCCCTTTCCCTATTTCCCGCCAACCATCCTATATAAATTCCCCTGCTTGTGTTGGCACCATCTTAAGCGTCAGTTCACCTGTACACAACCTCACAATAAAGCTCTTCTAATAATTAAAAAAAAAAAATTGTAGTTTGAAAATTATTGCTTTTTCTTTCTTCTTTCTGTACATATATTTCACAATAAAAATGCTAAAAAGAAGGCATCCTTAGGTCTTAAAGAAAGTCAGTGGTAAGAAAGCTGGTTCTGGGAAAAAATGATTATCTTTTAATAAAGATATTCTTCATAGGCCTCATGTTAGAATAACAGTCTTTGTTTTGAAGTGTATTGGACTGGAATGACCTTTCAAAAAATAACATCAGTTTTAAAATTATAATTATTAATTATATAATTAAGTTACTCTGATAGCTACTAAAACTCTTATGAAAAGAAAGAACCCACTTTTCTATGCAAACAGCAGCAACTCCTGCCTACTGAACTCCGCACAAAGCAGCGGAATGCAACTTGTGATGGCAATTAGAATATCACATCTTAAAATGATGGAAAATTTCAAGGAATTTGCTTGCTAAGATTTTCACCTACAAAAAGTCTGGGATAGAGCGCAAGGTAAAAATATATGCACATTTTAAAGAGCTCACAGTATCTGCAGGATGCTAGTATTTCACAGCATATTCCCTGGCCACCTGACCATAAGTAAAACAGACTATACAGCAACCAGGGGACTCTGGGTCAAAGCAGGGAAATGTGTCAAGATATGGGGACTTGAAAGCGTTGGACTTGCTTTCCTCTAGCTGGTACTGGCACTTACCCATCAATTAGGTGTTTCAGACAATTTCCACTGTCGTTTTCGTTCTTTCCTGATATTATTGAGTTTTGAATCCTTCAGTGGAAAGCAATTCCTTAGTTATTCCTACAGCCAGCTGGTAAGCTTGATTTGTCTTAAATAGTTGACTTTAAATAAGCATCAATCCAGTCACATCATCTGACTTTGCATTCCTGGGCCAAATGCTACAAGGTACAAATGCAAATGCTACAATTCTCCCTTCCCCAAGTAAGAAAACTGAAACCCACCCCACTAAGAAAAAAAAACAAGGGAATACTGAGTTGATTTAAGTATTTATTTATAAATGTACATTGGCTATAAAAGCTGTTGCACTTTAGACAACTTTTTATTATTATTATTATTTTTTTTACTATTTCTCAGATGCATTTTAGAATAAATATTGTAAATGAAGGTTAGGGTAAATGATAGAGAACATTAGCCCACCCAGAACAGTAACATTTTTTGGATGGACTCATATATGAGGCGGATTCTTTCAGTTCGTTAAACCTTACAGTGTATATAGAGAACTATAATGTATTGCATTAATAACGCTACATAGAAAGGATGGAGAGATGGCATGAAAGTTTGCTAGTGAAAAACAAAGAGTCACCCATGTTTTCTTAAGGAGGGACTAGCATTTGGAGTACGAGAAAAAAAAAATCAGATATACTTCCTCAGGAACAATAAATCACTCACTTGTCTCATCCTTTTTTAAACAAACACATTTATGTTATAGCGCAACAGAGCAGTGCACTTTTTTTTTTTCCTGGGATCTCAAGGATTATTTGAAAAGAAATAGATCATGCTCATTATGCTGCATTGGAAAAAACAAGATGTAGTCTGCCTAAGCTGCCATGTAACAGACTCCAAATGAAATAGAAATCAAATATAAATAGAAACCATTGGCAATTAGAATTTAGAAAATATTGGAGATTATTCTTAGCTGGTGACTAATGTTCATTATGGGAAAGCACATTTTTCAGTCTTGACTCGATTCTAGCTTCAATACATGTACAGTGAGTCTCACTAAGAAATATGTATAAATGGGTTTGTGAAACTAGAAGAGAATGTGCAATTTTCATATGTTCCTTATGTAACAGATGGAGTTCCACATGTAAAAAGTATTCTATAAAAACCAGTTATGAATGATCATATTGTACATGTTTTGTGCACTATTTGTGGTAAAGTACTCTGCTAAGATCATGCAAAGTGTAAACATCCACATTATCAAAATGTATAATAAAACATGCAGATGGCTAATCAAAATATTGGACTTAATCTGTACATTTGTAAAACTTTTTTTTCCTTTTTAAAAATTTTTTCTTTTTTTTCTTTTTTTTTTTTTGCTTTTTCTTTATTTCCTGTGAAACAGCAAATACCTTCACGAGAAGTGTTGGGAATTTGGAAATGACTTCATCTCTCTTCAGTGTACTGCATCCATAATTCATCACTGATTATGTGCAACAGTTTTGCATTTTCTAAGGCACAAATTTTAATGAAATGATGTATAAATCTCAACTAGCAACAGCTCATCCAAATGACAATATGGTCAAAGTACCTTCAGTGGCTGAGGAAATGTCTGCTCTCCCATGGAACCCGCATGCAAAGAACCCTCTAGCATGTAAATAAATAGTTGCTAGCCATACTCAATAAGACACAGAAAAAATTATTACTGCATCCATAACAGAAAACCATAGACGTGACCTCCTTTAATGACTGAATTAACCCATTCGGAGTGTCTCCATAGTCTACATTCACAAAGTGTAATTTTGCCACTTGTTTGCCATTGTTTTAAGGCAGAATAAATAGTTCCCCTTTCTCCAGTCTTAAAGAAAACAGCCTGGATCTAAAACGTGGTGCTTTTTAGTAGCTTGACTCCTTTCTTGGTCAGCTGCGATTCATCGCACACGGCAGAAAACAAACAAGCTCTAGCAAGAGTTCCTCTCAAAACTTCTCCGTGGGAAAGGCCCAGAATTCTTGCTAGTGAAGAGAGGTTGGTGATGCGTAAGAAGATAGCAGGGCGTGCATCAATTACAGTGGGCACGGCACAATTTGAGCTGTCAGTTTCTCGCTGATAACACACCAGTGGCTTCCCATATCATGACGTCATTTGGAAATCTATGAGGATGGACTTAATCCTTTTCTTTAGACACCTATACTTTAGGTCCTCCAGGAGAACTTGCAGGCAAGGGTGAGGAGTGGTCACTCCTAATGATGACATCTTCCTTGTGCCTCATATTAAATCTCTTATGGAGGACTCCTACCCTACAGCCTGAAAAGAAGCAAGAGATGCAGACCTCACAGCAATCCTTGACCCATCACTCTTCTGAAGATTAAACTTCCTTCCAGATTTTGGTAATAACTTTGGAAGTGACAACTGAAATATTTCCCCCTGGTTTTTTTTTTGTCCCCTCGGGCAATGTCCCAGAGTGTAAGTCTAGCAGATATTACAAGGGTTCTCTTTATTTGATGAAACAGCCTATGTTAATGACATTACTTCCAAGGTACACAAAATCTAATACTAACTTTGCAATAATTTATTGGTATAACTTCTACCCTCAAAAGGTAAGTAATACAAATATTTCAGGGTTACAGTATTTATTAACAGACTAGTGTCTTTGCATTAAAAACAAGTTATAGCTCAGAGACAGAGCTTACTGGGGGATTTAGTTTCTGAAATGCATTAATCTTATGCTATCTTAGAAGACCACACATCTCAAATTTGCATGTCTTGCACTTTCTGCAGCTCAATTCTGTAAATGTAAAGTGTATAATTCCTAAAATATTAAAACGATACAGCTTCATTCATCATTTATCTCATTGATTCTCAAGGAAGAAAATAACACATTTTAAACCATAAGCCATTCTGACCATGCTAAGAACCCTTTTGAACTATTTAGAATCATAACAATTCGATTTTCTCCTTTATATACTCTGCAAATGAGGGAAAAAAAGGGAAAAAGAAAGAAAAAAAAAAAGATAAACACACACATTGAGCTACAAAAGAACAAATACCACCTTTTAGAATAGCCTTCCCAAAATTAGATGAATGCTAGGAAGCCCCCAAACTTGGCTTTTGTCAAGCAATTGCTAGGGGACACCCTTCATAAAGAAACGGTGAATGATCTGGAAGCTTGAAAACCACATCACAATGTTGTAGGTTGGCCAGCACCTGTGATACAGAAAATAGAGCAACATTTGTTTAAACTAATCAATGCTTTTTGCTTCACATTTTTAAAAACTTAAATTAGTAGTTACCCCTGCCAAATGCTCTTCCCCCTAGAGTGGGAAAACTTGTCCTGCTACTCGAAGTGTGGCCTGAGGACATGCCCTATGAGCATCATTGGGGAGCTTGTTAGATTTGTAGACTCGAGCTCTGTCCCAGAGCTGTGGGACAAGATCCCAGGCTGATTCCATGGTCTGTACATTGATTAGAAATGCTCCGGGTTTCCCCTTAAATCAAATGAACTCCATCAAGTTTTTCTACCTTTCCTTCCAGGGCAAATAAACAAGAAAATAATCTTTTCCTCCCAGGTCCTTCAGGCTTTGGTTTCTCTAAGAATAAATGCATTGTTAACTGGAAGAATTTGACACATGATCTAGAAATAGGGATGTTAGAGTAAGGGAAGAAAAAATACAGGAAATCCAGTAAAATTCGAATTCCAGTTACACATTGAGTAATTTTTTAGTGTAAGTACATTCCATACAACATTTGGGACATCCTTGTTTTAAACCAGAGCGTGCAATGTTGAGAGACAATTATGCTAAAAAAAATTATCGATAGCTTATCTGAAATACAAATTTAATGGGGCAAAAAAATTAAATTGGGAATCCTATATTTTTTTCTGGCAATGCTAGAAAGGATCATTTGGGCTCCATATAACATGCTGAAACCTTTGCAGTGTTTCTTTTTCTTTTTTAGGCATTAGAGCTGTGATGAGACAGTTGCAATGTTGGCAAAGACCCTGGGGAGTCTGCGTTAAATGCATTTCACGAGAGTGAAAGATGGAGCACAACACCATGTACAGAGACAGTCACCCCACACCAAAGCACAAATGGCACAAGTTAAACATGTGACGGCTTGATTTGTGACAGGTAATTTGTTTTGCACTTCCAATCCCATTTACATATGAACTTAAAAACTGTTTACATTGCTTTTAGGAATTGCATTTTAATATGCTGTTATGCCATTTTTTCCCTCCCAGAGAAAAATTTCATTTAAATGTGACTAGTTACTTGGAGAAAATGGGATTATATATTCAAGTTTTATTATTCCACAAAATGAAATTATTTTGTTTCACTTAGAAAGCCTATGATGTAAACTGAACCTTACATCCATCTATCTCCCCTCTTCTCAACTCAGATTAAAATAAAATGGAAAAAAAAAAAAAAGAAGGAAGGAACAGTTTTTAGGTATTTTTTTTCCCCATTCTAACTCTGACTGTTATTGCATCTGGGGTATATTCAGCCAATTCAAATGTTTTTATACTTCTTTGCCAAATTACAAATTATAACACCTCTCTCTCCATTTTCTCCCAAGATATATTTATTTGTTATGATGTTGAGAAAGAAATAAGTGGTATTCTCACTTTTCCTGTCATTATATTTAACCTAATGTGATACTAACTTTATCTGGAAAAATAAACATTGGAGAAGAATTAGAAAAATTTGGAAAAATAATTGGAGAAGGGGGGTCATTATTAAACAATATTAAACATATTACGAAGCTACAACAATTAAAACAATTTGATTCCAGAGAATAAGTAGTTAACAAAACAGATAAAATATCCAGAAATAGGCCTAGATATATATGGAAATTTTTTTTATGATAAAGTGGCATTTCTAGTTAGTGAGAAAGAGGGCTTATTCATTAAATGATACGACTTTGGCTAATTGAAAAATAAAATAAAGCTGGATACTAACTCATTTCTGTTCTCAAAATACATCCCTGACAATCACATATTTACATGTGAAAAAGAAAACAAACAAACAAAAATCCTAGGAGAAATCTCAGCTAAATTTATTTATAACCTTGGAGTTAAACATTTTTCTAAGTAGGACACAATACCCAGAATCCAAAAAGAAAAAAAGAGATCTATCTAACTACTTAAAATGAAAACCCTTTTTACGAAATAAAAATCACAAAGTGGAAAGACCAACAATAATTGTAATATACAGCAATATGACAAAGGGTGAATTTCTTTATTTTACAAAGAACTCACATATATCAGGTGCCAATAGGAAAATGGGCAAACGATAGAGAAACATTTTATAGAAAAAGAAATGAAAATGGTGAATAAACATATGAAAAGATGTTCAAACTCACTTATTAAAGAAATACAGATCAAAGCAATGAGATTTTTTTCCACCGAGTAGTCTGGAAATTTTTAAAGTTTGACGATACTTAGGGCTGACAAAGTTGTGGAGGATGAAAGAAACTTCTCCTATACTTTGTGGGGAGGATGCAACTTTTCTGAACGATAAGTAGGCAAGACGTCTGAAAATTTTAAAAGCAGATGCCTTTAACTCAGCAGTCCTACTGCTCAGAATCTACCCCATGGAGATGCTTTCAAATGTTCGTTAGGATCTGTAGACCATATATGTAATTATAATATTCAAAACTGGAAACAACCAAAGCATGGAACCATAGAGAATTAGTTCAATAAAGTATGGTAAGTACATACAATAGGATTATATGCAACCATTAAAAAGAATGGGGGAGAAAGAATAAGTTTATATGGAAAAATTGCCATTAAGCTAAAAATAACAGTTCTAAGGACACAATACTGTGAATTTAAGATCAGCTCTGTGAAATGAAAGCCCACACATATGCATTTAGATGTACCACACACATTTACATCTGTGTGTATGCTTGTGTGCATTTCTGTGAACACTAGATAAACATTCTGTTCCTCTCTCCTAAGAAATCATTAGAAAATGATTACAATCATTAACTTTGGGGATTGTCACTTTTCATTTGGTATCTTTCTGAATTAATCAAATTTTGATGCCATTTTAACTTTTATTTATTTATTCTTTTGATTTTTCCATAGAGGTTATCTAGACAGAGATATAGTGGGCCTATTTGCTTTCTTTTTTCTTATTTCTTGGAATTCTAAAAAATTCCTAGTATATTGCATTAAAAATAAACTAAGAGGGGGCGGGCCACAGTGGCTCAGCAGGCAGAGTTTTCGCCTACCATGCTGGAGACCTGGGTTCGATTTCCAGTGCCTGCCCATGCCAAAAAAAAAAAAAGTAATAAAATTAAACTAAGAGGGTGGTGTGACGGTGGCTCAGTGGCAGAATTCTCACCTGCCATGCCAGAGATGCAGTTTGATTCCCAGTGTCTGCCCATGTCAAAAAAAAAAAAAAATTCCAAGAAAAAAAATCACTGTCATCTATCCCCAAATTTAAAATTTTCCATCTTATGAGACTGTTACAGGAACATCATGCTTTTTATCGTCAGATTTTGTATTAGAAAACTATTAACTGAGATGCCCTTTATATTTGTTGACTTAAGAGAAAAATTTCTGGCCTAGATCTGAAAAGCTAATTTCCAGAAGAAATCATAACGAATCATCCAACTTCTCAATTAAAGTTAAAAAAAAAAAGTTAAAAAAAAAATCGGGATCAAAGCAGGTCGCTGTCACCCAGAGGTGGGCTCGGTTTTGCAAATCCTTCGGGCACTGTCCGAGGATGAAATACTTTCAGCTCTATGCATTTTTTTCAAATCGGGCTCACGGTCCTGCAATCTAACAGCGCCCTCTTCTGGTGTCGTGCTTCATAGTCAGCTGGTTCACGGAAGCTGAAATAAAAGCTTAACTTACACAACGTGACAGGGAAAAAGTCACTCTGAAACCTGAGAGTAAAGGGCTTTTTCCTTTCCAACGTATACCATTGAAACCAAACAAATACAAAACCAATCCCAAGTTGTCGGTTTAAATAGTCTTGGTTCCTGGCAGCAGCTAGAAGTTGGAACTGTTTTGACCTCATGTCAAATGTTTATCATAAATCAAAGCCACCTGAGCCTGATTTAATTTTTAAATCTCATCATCTAATCAAACAGCCACACATTTCTCTGAGTTTATTAAAACAATAGCTATAAAAAAACCCTCAATTTTTTTGTTCAGTCTTAAAGTCTTCAGTCTTGAAGAGAACCATATAAAAAGGCTGTGAGAAATGCTATTTCTCTTACTTTGGGAAAGGATAAAATATTCCTGATTTCAAATCCCATTTCTTCATGCCAAGTTTTAAAAATTTTTTTAAAAAAGGGTTTTTGATGGATGACTTTGTATAAAAAGGTCTCCTGTTGTCTATGTTTTCCACCAGAAGGATTATAATTATGATGGGGACAGGAGAAGGATTTCAAGGCAAGCCACTGGGTATTTTTAGAAGATTTTCTAAAAAGCAGCTGGGCAACAGCATCCCCTGGTGTCCCCCAAACTAACACGAACCTTTTTTATTAGGAGAACCAGCTATAAGGTGGCAAGGCAGGCTACTCAAGGGAACTCAAAGGCTGAAAATATTTGTTTAGCTCTTATTGTGTGCTAAGGCACTGGAGTGGTCATCGAGAAGGGAGACCCCATCATTTTGTCTCTCAAGGAATTTTCAGTTTTTTGGGAACAAATCATATATTATGTAATGAAACCCTGAATGTAGGACATCGGGATATTGAGGATTTGATGCTTGATTACAAACAAAGGAGCCACTCTTCACACTTAAAGTGTCCCCAAAATATCACTGGTATTCTCCGGATAGGCTTCAACAAATGAATTGTGTTATACTGTCCTTCTACTTCACCAAAATCTCTATGGTGAGCTCTGTCAGTGTCTCACACTTGGTCTACAGCTTTTATCTACTGGTGTGTTAATGCACTTATGGATGAAAAGAATTTGTGCACACTGCAGCAGTAATTTCCAGTAAGAAACAAGTGCTAAAACAAGGGGTTATTCCATAATCATTTCTTTACCTAGATGCTGATAAATGTTTCCCGCAGAATAGGACTGCCAACTGATAGAAAGAAATATTTGAATTTCTAAGTTGGGTCCTATGAAAGGCATATGATTGCATGTACTCAGCTTAAGGTCTACTCCAGGTACTTACTTCTAGATCGCAAGTAGCAATCATTACAGTTTAGAAGACCATTTCGAATCCTAACATCTGTCCCATTCACTGCATCACCAAGCTGTCCTTTACAAATTCCACACTAGAGGGAGGAAAGGGCAGAAGATGAATGAGGAATTACTTCATTATTATACTTAGTTACTGTTTATATGGCTACCACAATAATCACTTCTACCATCTCCATATTTGTTGAGCATCTACTATATGCTAGATGTTGCACTGAGAGTTGACTTACAACAATAGACTTTCAGTGTTGTATCTTAAATCCTTGCATTTTACAGAGGACACTGGTTCAGGGTGGTTAGTTGACTTGTCCAAGGTCCTGAAGCTGGTAAGTGGCGTGAGGTAGGGCTGACTCCAAAGTCCATACTCTTTTTTTTTAATTAATTAATTTTTGTTATCGCAATTGACTTGTTAAATTTTTTTGTGAAAAATAACATATATACAAAACAGCAATAGATTTCAAAGCACATCACAAAAAATTTGTAGAACAGATTTCAGTATTTAGTATGGGTTACAATCCCACAATTATAGGTTTTTACTTTTAGCTGCTCTAAGATACTGGAGACTAAAAGAAATATCAATATAATGATTCAGCAATCATACTCATTTACTAAACCCTACCTTCTCTGTATAACTGCACCATTACATCTCATCTTTCTCTCACTTTTTAGGGGTATGTGCAAAGCCCATACTCTTGATCCCTATAATATACTATTTCCCAATCAAAATGGAGGAGCATTTTTACACAGACTAAACCTTTTTGATTTTAAATAAACACATGGCCAACAGATTATCAACAAAAACTTGTCTATGAATAATCTTTCAGATGCTTTTCAGCATTATTGATAAGTTCAATTCGATCAGACATTCCATTTTACATTTCTATATGAAAGGCAGTGATACCTAGGATGACAAATTTACTGGAACTCCTTTCTGCCAAGGCAGCCGAAGTACAGATGGACCATGGATTATATTGTGCTGGTCATCAACGGGAAGGCAGTGGGGGTTGGTCCAGCGCCAGCCTCTTACTAGAGGGTCAGGACCAAGCTCAGGAGAAAAAGGTCAGCCCCCAGATCTGTGTGCTGAGGTCACTTGGGGCAGGAGAAGTCTTCATCCAAATCATGTTAAAATCTGCCTCTACATCACAAGGATGGGTGATGAATTTAAGAGGTGAAGCATTTTAAAGCATCAGGCCAGCTCCAAGAAGTGAACGATTAGAGAGAATAAAGGCCTTTATAGTTAAGGAGGGGAGTCTATTAGATTATTTCTTGAGAATCTGTGAAGACCCTTTGCCACCTCAATGATTTCTAGCTCTGGCAAAGTTTCTGAAAACAAAATGTGGTGCTGTGACAGAATATATTGACATTACTATGAATATTTTCAAAGCATATCTGTTGAGACTCAAAATACTCCTAGAAAATTTGATACATATTTTCTAGATTAATTTTATGTGGATATGTTTACTTGCCTTTTGGAGAACTGTTTTCCATAAAAATAAAATAGAACTTGGAAAACAGCATATTGTGATCCCACTCTAAATATTTTTGATAAATGGAGTCTGTGATAAATATCTACAGTGTGTTTTATCTGTGATGTCTTGCATTCAAGTGATTATCTTTCTTATTAAAGTAATAATTTGTGGACATTTTCACTCACTTTCACTTAGCTTACAGGCAAAGAAGGAGTCATCTAGACCTACATAAGTTTAATAAAACAAAATTAGAGAAGGAAAAAGACAGCCTGCCAGGGTTATACATAGAAGAGATGACCCTTATTTACAGTTGGAGTGTCTGGCTTCAAAAATTATGTATTAATTTGAAATATGTCCCTGAGTCAAAAGAAAAGACAGGAAAATGCTGATAAAGCCCCAATTCATAAATTGTATAATAAATCAGTTTGACTGACTAGCTCACCTACTTTTAGCAGGAGATCTGGGACTAAAATCTAGGCTTCCTCGTTTTCAGTTTATTCATTAATTCATTCATCTAAAATTTTTATGGACATCTACTCTGCTAGGCACCCAGGAAAAAGTGGTGAGCAAGACAGACATAGCTCCTGCCCTTATGTCTATTAAGGGAGATAGGTGATAATTAAGCAATTCAATAGTGAGTGATAAGGACCATGACAGATTCTAGGGGGTCTGTAACACAGCCAACTGACTTAGTCTAGGTGAGCAGAGCAGCTTCTCCGAGTCCTATTCAAGCTGAGATCTATAATTTTGCAGCTAACTATAAACACTTAATTGTCAGAAAAATCTTACATTAGGTAAAAGGCTACATGTCCTTGACATTAACTCACAAGAGTTCAAGAAGCAACAAAAATGTTCTATTCTAAATAAATCCACATGCCGCTGATGACTTGGAAAAACATGTTCTCGATGTCGCATTCTCAGCTTTCTACTAGAGTATATGAAGTTTATCAACAATAACTGTTTTGTGATGACAAAGGCACTTGCACAAACTCCTTTGCTTCTTCTAAATTGACATCCCAGAGCAATGCATGGTAGGAGAGCTTCATCCTTAAAGCTGTCCACCATTCATACTGTTACATAGTCTACGGGGGGGGGGGGGGGTTCTTAAAAGCAAAGGCCTCTCCCCCTACTTAGGACATGACTCCAAGGGGTGTGTATCTCCCTAGCAACATGGGACAGGACTCCTGGGGATGAGCTGGGACCTCATATCATAGGATTGAGAAAGACTTCTTGACCAAAAGGAGGAAGAGAGAAATGAGACAAAATCAAGTTTCAGTGGCTGAGAGTTTCAAACACAGTCGAGAAGTTATCCTGGAGGTTATTCTTATACATTATATAGCTATCCCTTCTTAGTTTATGATGCATTGGAATGACGGCAAGCAGTACCTGGAACTGTTGAGCTGTGGTCCAATAGTCTTGATTCTTGAAGAAGACTGTATAAAGATTTAACTTCTACATTGTGACTGTGTGATTAAGAAAACCTTTTGTCTGATGCTCTTTTTATTCAGGGTATGGACAGATAAGTTAAAAAATATAGATAAAAAAATAATGGGGGGGATAAAGGGTAAAATAAATTGGGTAGATTGAAATACTACTGGTCAATGAGAGGAAGAGGTAAGGGATAAACTATGTCTGGGTTTCTTCCTTTTTCTTTTTATTTCTTTTTCTGGAATGATGTAAATGTTCTAAAAAATGATCATGGTGATGAATACACAACTATGTGATGATACTGTGAGTTACTGATTGTACCCATGTATGGAATGTATGTATGTGAAGATTTGTCAATAAAAATATTAAAAAAGCAAAGGACTTCAGGATATCCAGGCAGTATTTTTTAGCACAGAATCACGACAAAAGAGCCCACAAATCTGCACTTGATTAGTAAAGTAATGAGTACATACCCGAAAGCACTGGATATGGAAATAGAGATTAAGGGTCTCGATGATCATAGCAGCTCCTTTACCCAAAGGAAGCCCACAAGAAGAACAAAGCTTTTTCCCACTTATAGACCTAAATAAAAAAAAATAGATATATAATAATCAAATTTTCAGTTTAGAATCATTGGTCAAACACATAAACATGTAACCTCACACAAACAATGAAAACATGAATTTTTAAAAGGCTTCCTGCTAAATATTTTCCCTCCTATAGGTAGGTCATATTTAAATCATAAATGAAGTGATATTTACTGAACTGACAATGAGCCGGAAATTAAGCATAAATTGCAAACAATCGCTAAAGTAAATACAATATACCTCCATTGGGGTACTGCATCTGGTGAGGGTGCGTGGACACATGTGCTTATTTGTTCCAATAAATTTGTTTTGTAGTTTATTCAATCACAGTGATCAGATCCCTTGAAAGTGATTCAGTGTATTTTCATATGATTTCACAGGTCCCAAAAGACACTCGAGTTTAGCTTTACTAAGGTTTCAATGCTACTTTAAAATTTCCAACGACTGGTTCATTGGCCCACAAGGGTATTACTTGTTGTTTTGCTGTTTTGTTTTTAATTAGAGAAGTTGTAAATTTACAGGAAAATCCTGCATAAAATAGAGTTCCCCATATACCATCCTATTATTAACACCTTGCATTAGTGTGGTACATTTGCTACACTTCATGAAATAACATTTTTATAATCCTACCATTAAATTTGGTCAATCATTTACAATAGGGTTCACTGTTTATATTGCACAGTCCTATGGTCTCTTTTAAACAATTATCCTAGTAACACATATTATTAAGAAAAAAAACCCTTTTTTTTGAGGTGGGGGGGTGCATGGTCCAGGAATTAAACCCAGGTCTCCTGCATGGAAGGTGAGCATTCTACCACTGAACCACACAAAAAAATTTTTATTTAAAACTAGAGAGTAGATTGTGATATAGTTTAACAGGCACCGGGCAGAGAAGTCCTGAGATGCAAGGACTTGCTCTGTCACCAAGTTCTACCATCAGGTATAATAAAGAAGTTGCTTTGGGAGTATTTTTGCACTGTTAAAATGAGGGGATTGGACCAGATTTGGCACTTGCCACTTTAGATCATAAGCTCTCTGAGGGCATGGGCAGTGTCCTCCCCTCTGTACCCTGCAGCACCCAGGGCAGTATCCGGCCAGTGGACTAGAACCAACCCCAGCAGACTAACTCCAGGTGAGTCGAGATGGTCAACAGCTCCTCTGAAATTAGGTGGCTGTCCTCTCAAAGCAGCTCTCACATAGCAAAGATCAGATTGCAATGATGCCTATCATCTAGGAAGTTCTTGGAATTAAACAGTAAACTTAAAAATTATGTAATATCATTTGAAAGCCAAGGGAAACAGAGGGACAGAAAGGATAACAATAGAAAAGAGGAAGGAAGAGTTGCCCCAAGTAAGTTCTATTTATTAGGATTTCCCTCTTAGGCAGCAGTTAAATGAAATTTCTAAATCAAAGAAAAACTCAGAGTATTCAGTAATTTGTCTCTCTAGTGATTAGAAATTCAGACAGCTTTTAAGAATCTCATGGGGCCCAATTAACATCCAGAAGTAATCATTAGAGAGCTGAAGTAGGTTAAAAGAGAAGGATGAAGTTTCCTTTTTTCACCTCTGCCTGGTTTGCTTTAAGAGCCATCGGGAAATTCTTCCTAGAAGGACATCCTGGAGGGAAAGGCGCCTGCTTAGGAGCTAGCAATTGTCTGGTGGATTTTATTATTAGATTACAGGTTCTTCACAATGTAATTAAAACCCTGTGACCACAGCCATGCCAACATCACACACTTAACTTCCTTTGTGGAGGCAGAGAGGAATGTTTTCTTCCTCCTATGTGTCTGTATGTGTAGGAAGAGATGTGCATGCACAAATCCCCCCCAAATCATCTGGCCTGTACTAATTGGGTGGAAATTTTGCTTGACACGCTCTAGTCAAATAAAGCAAAGCAGCCTCAGAAAGGCCTGCTGACCTCTTATACCTGTTTGGTGACTGCCCAGGAGGGGTGGAGGGACAGGGGGACAAGTGCCCAGCCTGGAAGTTCTCTCGAGGGCTTGTCCTGCAATGCCAAAAAGGATCCAAAAATTATGACAAGCCCAATCCCACACTCAAAAAAAGAAAAAGACATTTAAGATACAAAAAAAAAAACCACACACAAAAACAAAAAACAAAATACTTTAGCAATGAAATAAAAACTACAGACTCTCGTAATGATAATTTTCTAAAAGCACAAAAACAGTAATTCTCTAGCAAGGATTGTATATAGATTGGCTGCATAAGATCAAAACTTCGACAGCAGGCTGGCATTGTTGAACAGCAAAGACAGAATATTTTTCTAATCTTTATTTTGCCAGATTCTTTGCTGAGTTAAAACTGTGGAGAAGCTTTCTTGACTTGTTCAGCCAACTGCTTTCGTATGGTGAGTTAGATATAAAAATGATAAGGAAAAATAAGGCAAAATGAATATTTTTATCTTATAAACCAGGTTACTATCATCATCCTCGCCATCTTCATCTACACCATAGCACTCACTATCTGCCTGGCACAAACCCGATGAGGTAGATGTTATTTATGCCCATTTTCTAGATGAAGAAACTGAAGCAGAGAAAGATTAAGTGGGCAAGTGGCAGAGTTAAAATGTGAATCTAGGCAGTTTAACTCATAGGTAGGGAATGCCTGGTTAAATTATAACAACCATTATAGTTGAACAAGTATGATGATAAGGAACCTCTGGCTTAAATAAGATTCTTGGAATTCTTTTACCATTCAATCAACCAAGCACCCTGGGGAAGTTATTTAACTTCCCCAAGACTCAAACTCCCTATTGTAAAACGGGAATATCCTGGTCGTGGAGGGCAGTAAGAGTACTGAGGGTTCTACAATACTGTGAATGTGATTAATCTCACTGAATTGTACACTCGGAAGCGGTTGAGATGGGAATATTATGCTGTACATACATTTCCACAATTATATATATAAAAAAGAACAGCTAAGGAGACAAGACAATTAAATGCAATATATGATCCTGAATCGGATCTAATAATTGAGAAGAAAAGGCCCAAAGGGACATTTTTGGGATGTAGACTGTAAGGTTTGTATCAATGTTAACGTTCTTGAACTTGATCAATGTACTTAAGGTGGTGACAGGAGTGAATAGCCCCTGTTTTTTTTTGTTGTTTTTTTTTTTGTTTGTTTTGGGTGCATGGTCTGGGAATGGTTATCCTTTGTTTTTAGGAAATGTACATGGAAGTATTATGGGTTCAAGACGCATGATGTACACAATTGATGATCAAATGTTTGGAAATTGATAGATGGACAAATAGACTGATAAAAGCAAATGTGGCAAAATGCCTAAATTAGTGGATGTGAGTAACGTTTGGGTATGAGGTATTACGGAATTCTCTGTACGGGTCTTGTATTGTTTTTGCAGTGTCCTGTAAATTCGAAATTATTTCAAAATAAAATCTTAAGGAAAAAAATGTAAACAATAACAAAACTGACTTCATAGAATCATTGGGAGAGTTCGGTGGGTTAAAGCATAAGAGAAGACATTATATGTAATATATGTAAATAGTTCATATTTGTAATATATGTAAACTCTTCAACATAGTAACTGTTATATCGTAAATGCTTGAAAATGATAGGAACTATTATTATTGTTAAAAGAAAAACCAGGGCAGGCCATGGTGGCTCAGCAGGCAGAATTCTCGCCTGCCATGCTGGAGACCCGGATTCGATTCCTGGTACCTGCTTATGCAAAATAAACAAACAAACAAACAAATAGCCTAGGATAGCTAGAGAATGATATTTTTTTCTGAGAAATATCTGCTGAAAGGCTTTGAGACAATGTAATGCAAATAAATTACTACAGGCATGCAGATCTTTACCAATGTTATTTTTGTGGATTAAAAAATTACTTTTCCTCTTGTAAATTGATAAATTCAAGGTGAATATTTACATGCCCAAAGGATGTCTCAACCTTTTTGTAAATATTTATTATCTTGTCAATGATATCAAATTCAGAGGAGGTACAAAAATGATGCTGACATTTTGCCAACTTACACTTTCTCAATAAACAAATAAAAGTAAAAGAAGTAAATTTTTTTGCAAAAAGGAACCCCATATCCATCGTGTTTGGTTACTCACTTCCGCCTTTCACTTGGAGACTCAACCTGATGGTTAATACTTTTATCGAATGAGAGGGTTTTTGGCTTCACATCTTCTGAAATGTGCATTGGTGAGTTTGATATCTGCTGATTCCAGGATGAATCTGAGACCAAGGAAAGAGCATAAACTTAGTCTGGAAGCAAAGGTTTGGAACCCAGACCCTTTTGCCCCACTGATTTCTAATGTAATAATAACACTTAAAAAATACTGACTTCTCATTCAGTAAAGAAAGTAAATTTGAGTGGATGCATTTTGTAACTTGGAATGTAGTTCCTAAAACAAGTGGAAAACAATCGTTTACCATGACCCATAGGTTATGCCAACATGATATGGTTTAAATCCATAGGGCACCCAGATGACATTCAGCTCACAGGATATCTCTATATGGGCATACACATAAATCTGGTCACATATTATAATTGATTCATGTAAATTGGCATATTGACAAATGGTCAATATGCCAAAAACACATGGCCAAATTCATTAATTACACCATTAAAAACCGTGTACTTGTTCAGCCAAATGTGCTTAGCTATAAACATGTACATCATTATCACCCTTTCATCCGTTTGCTCTACCCTCCTCTTTATATAATATCTGTCTCTAGACCAAGCCACCAAATACACGCCAGCAGTAGAGGTGCTTAGTGGTAAAATCACAGACAAAATTAAACAAACAAAACCCCTGATAAACACAAAATTCAAAAATCAAAGAAGGGTCAGAATGCAGAAGCTTCTTGGCATTTGTGAATTCGACATTTGAAGTTTCAGTTATCCAGGAATGACCTTGAAAATCCAAGACATGTAGAATTTGATCATTTTGGTGAGGACTAAATTTGGGTTTTGTCGTGTTGAGCCTGGAGTGTGGGAGACATGGATAGGAATGAGGGTGGAATGGAAGAGAAGCTGATGGGAACCTTCCAACCTCCCAGTAACTACATTCAACCTGGCTTCGTGGATTTCTACTGCGCCATAAGCATTTATTTAGGGGTGAGCTTGTGTCCTATGGTGGAATTTGAAGTCTGAGGAGGTTTCAAAATGTACTGCTTATGAAGATCAAGGTTTTCTGAAAAGTCTTTTTAAAAATGTTGAATTCTGGGGCGGGCCGCGGTGGCTCAGCGGGCAAGAGTGCTTGCCTGCCGTGCCGGAGGACCCCGGTTCGATTCCCGGCCCCAGCCCATGTAAAAAACAAACAAACAAACAAAATATAATAAAACAAGAAAATGTTTAAAAATGTTTCCCTTCCTTCCATCCTTCCTTCCTTCTCTGTCTTTCCTTCCTTTCCTCCCTCTCTCTTAAAAAAAAAAAAAAAAATGTTGAATTCTAATGCCTGCTGAGGCTACACTGAGTCCCCCATGAGTTTAGGTAGGCACTGGGCAATGGTGATCTGAGAGCCCAGTTCACTCACTGCACTATTTAACATAAATTATAAGTTCAGGACCCTGAGAACGAAGCTTGCAGCCACAGAGGTCGTATCTGTCTGGATGATGGAGGAGTTTTACGGCAATTTAAACACTGGGGTTGGGCTTTTCCATTCTCACCCTGAGATAGCTGTGGGTTCATCCCACAGTGTGGAGCCCCAGCTTCTGTATCCAGCTGATGGTCCTGATGGATTCCTTTTGGGATGGGGTTCTCTGAGTGGGTTATGGCCCCTTGAGTTAGGCTGTAAAAGAAAATACACTTCAGAAGAGACAAAGGCGACTTCACTGAACCTACTAGTCCTTACACTTAGGGTAAGGAAGTCCCAATCATAATATGAAAAAGAAATGAGACTAACCAGAAGTTTTATTTATTCTTTTTATTTTAAACTAGATTTGAAATGGTTTGAAAATACTGCAAATACTTCACATTTTCATTACCAATCAATTTAACAAGCTAAAGAAACTTTCATTTCTGGTGTGTCCCCTACTTCCCTGTCCACAAAGCTCTTCATTCTCATAATTTCAAGGGATGCCAGAACTAACCGAACTCTCCCAGATTTTCACAAAAGACATAGGCCTAATTGCAGAAATCATTTGGGCCAAAAAAGGACCTTTGTAGTCCATTAATTTACTAGGCTTCGGTAGCTTCTGAGTGCGAGGAAAGGATAAGTGGAAGAGATCAAAGGAAAGCTTTCAATGACAATAAGCAAAAATTCACATAAAATGCTTATCAACATCATTCAAATCTTCCTGACTAGTGTGTTTCATTTAAAAAAAACCAGGAAGATCTCTTTTTTGGGGGGCGTGCATGGTCTGGGAATCAAACCCAAGTCTCATGCATGAACGGCAGGCATTCTAACCACGGCGCTACTAGTGCACCCCTTGGAAAGTCTCTTTTCAGCAGTATGAAGTGGAAATGCATGGGTTAACTCAAGGGCTCTGAGTTCTACAGCCTCCAAGTCACTCAGCTGATGTGCACAGGAGAATTCTTCCTACCAGAAGAGCTCAGCTCCCAGCCAACCTTGCAAACTGGCCAGTCTTTGAACTGACATTTATAGCCTTTTCTGTCTTCAGCTTCCTCTGAGGGTGCTCTGTGTGTGCACAGGTGTGGGCATGCTTGCTTGCCAACACCTATATGGTAATTCAGAGACCCCGAGTCAGACACCTGTGTCACAAAGAACATACTGGTGGCAGAGCACTCTCAGCCTCCCGAGAAAACCCAACACAACCTATAGCCATAATCAGAGTCTGCTCCTGTCTGAGGTAGCATTTGAGTGCTCCAAGGATTTCTAGGTAATCTGTTCTGATCTCCCATGGGATATACTAGAACCCATGGGTGGGGCGTTTATCCACAACCAATTGATTTGTTGGAGATCCTTTATATTATCATCCAGATTAAATGTGACTCCTTACAGCTCAGAGGACACCAGTGGCTGCACTAAAGTTAGGTCCATAGTAAAACCACATGTGACAGGATCACATGTCAATCTCTCACTTCCAGATACATTCACCATTTCAGGTGGGTGATATCTAAGTTTGGGGTTTTGAATTGACCATGTACTCCTTGATAATCTATACTAGCACCCCTTATTTTAAAAAGATTTCTTCTGTTTAAAAGTAAGCCTATTTAAATTCAGTATCTTAAGGGCAACAACTTCAGAGCTATTAGATTAATATGTAATGTATTACTAAGAAATATGTAATGTATTACTGGAATGATAACTTCAAAACCAAACATGATTTGCATTAGGAACAGGTTTCCTTCTTGGGAGTGAACAGCAGAGCCTGGAAGACACCCTGGTCCGTGTTCTTACCTCTTCTTCTCTTCCAACAGATCACTCTCCCTATTCTTAAGCAATAAGTCATTGTCATCTCCCTGGAACGACTTCTGTCTTCTCTCTTGTCCTTCCTCTTGACGGTTTTCCAGGTTCATCTTATTCTAAGGAGAAAAACAAGGATAATCTTGAATATAATTTCTAAACACACCAGACAACTCTTATTTCTGGCCATGGAATACTGGAAGCATTTTTCTATCACTTTGCCTAAAATTTAAAAAGCATTTACTGTAATGTGAATCCCAGTAAAGACTTTTTTTTTTTTAAAGCAGTAAAATCATTCGTGGCTCAAATTACCTGATTAGTAATAGATTTCCAACTATTGGGAATAAATGTATAATCTGATTTCTCTCTCAAACACTATAAAATTGAATTTGTTAGAAAGGCCCCTTTCTAAAAAAACCAACCAAACAAACAAAACAGAACTACTCATTTCCTGACAGATAGCTTTCTACTATCCACAGTATTTTAAAAACTCAGATTACAGGTGATCCAGGTCTTGGTGTGACTTCTGTCTGCTCCTTCTATGACCCTGTCTGGGGGATGTAGAGGCACACCAGCCTTTCTGGACTCTCTCTGTCTAAGACACATTTAAATTGCTTGTGGCTTAGGCAACTTTCATGGAGGCTGGTGAGAAGTGTACTGCTGCCATGCCTGCTGCCACCATCCAATCCCAGCAGCTCATGGCAGAGACATAAATGTCTCCTGAATGAATGAATACGCTGGGAACCCAGCAGTGAGATGGACAGTCCAGAACAGGGCTTTGTTCATTAGGATCTTGCCAGTCAGGTGTGGTGAGACCTTGGTTCCTAGCTTGTCTGGACAGACACTGCCTGGGTAATGACTTTTCTGCTCTTTAGGAAATGACTCCAGGGTTTGGTCACAGTAATGACAGTACAATGGGATGCTATGATACATAGGAGCTGGCATCAGTCTACAGGAATAGCAAGTTTCAGATTTAAATGATTGAGTCTGGTGGGAAAATTTGGCCTGTGGTTTGGTATTTTTATTTAGGCTTATTTATTCCACAAATTGCTTTTTAGTCTCACCACAGTCCCGCTGCCTTCAGTTATAGAGGAAGATGTAGACAGCTGGTCTGCAGAACTTGAAGACACGGTAAATGGAACCACGGTGTCTTCAATTATCTTGCGCTCCTAAGGGGTGGAAAGGAATTAATGAAAGGGAAAAAAATGAAAGCTCACATTTGTCCAGAGAAAAATGTCATTAAGAAACTTTAGAAAATACTTCAGGATATGTGCAAAAGAGAAGGGCATTAAAGTAAAAATCTCATTTTCTTCAAGCATGCAAATCACAGAACACTCTCTACAGGCAACAATTTAGAAGTTGGCATTTAATTTAGAAAACAAAGCTTCTGTAAATTAATCAGTCAGTGTGATCCAAGAAGTCTAATTAGAAATGCTATTAGGGATCTGATTATCTACAAAAATTGTTGAAGATAAAATTGACAACAGTGTTACTCATAAACAAATTTCAGATAATACACATGAACTGTAGTCCCTTTTAGATTCTCTAATGTGGTCTGGTTTGCTCATCTAAAAATGAAAGAAAACAAAACAAAATCCACCTCTCCTTAATCTCTTTAGTATTGGAGAATGCAGAAGTAAGGAGATTTTCACTTAGGCTTGATATCAAAATTATCCTCATAAAACGAATTCACTACCATAAAACATACTTGCCACAAATATACAAACATTATTTTACATCATTTCTTTAAGATAATCAAGATTCTGACTCTGTAACTACAGAACAGATATGCCGGGGTACAGTCTGAAAAGTAGTTCTATCATTCCTTAACTGTGGCTCAGCACACTCCTAGACCCCAAACCAAATTCAGGGGTCTCTTAGATCTAATATGATACGACTTGTTAAAAAAAGGTTAATGGGGATTTGCTGTCATGGTCACATTCATGTGTCAACTTGGCCAAGTGGTGATACCTGTTTGGTTGGGCAAGTGCTGGCCTGTCTGTTGCGATGAGGACATTTCATAGAATTAAATCATGATCATGTCAGCTGCATCTACAGCTGATTCCATTTGTAATCAGCCAAGGAGAGTGTCTCCTGCAATGAATGATGCTTAATCTAATCACCGGAAGCCTTTTAAGGAGGATTCAGAAGAGACAGGCTCTCTTCCTGTTTCGGGGGGGGTGGGGCAAGCCTCTCCTGTGAATTCGTCCAGACCCTCCATCAGAATCGTCAGCTTCACAGCCTGCCCTGCAGATTTTGGACTCTGCATTCCCACAGTTACGTGAGACACTTTTATAAATTTAATATTTGCAAGTGTTTCCTGTTGATTCTGTCTCTCTAGAGAACCCTAACTAATGCAACTAGGTACCAGGAGTGGTTCTTAAGAAACAGAGTCTTAAAAATGGGTTTTTATAAATGGTTTTCTACTCTGACTTGACTCAAAGGCACTAAGGACTCTGATTCGCATAATCAGAATGACACTCCCAATCCATGTAGTGAGTTGGCAAAAGAGATAGTCAAAATATCACCATTTGATTCTCCTAATGCTTTGCCTGTACGAAGACAGGCTCTGGGGGATAATGTTTTTGACACCTTTATGTAGTTTTGTGGAAATAAGAGGTATAGAGATGTTGGCTGGTTGTTGTTAGATACACTGGATACATTAAACAGTGAAAAGGATGGGCTTAAGGCTTCAAACGGGAAGATTAAGCACCATCTGACAAATGTAGAAGTTTCTATGAGTATCCTGAAGGAAAATCTTATTTCCTGTAGCCATGGACTTGAGATCTCTGAAAATCAGACTCAGAATCTTATTGTTAGAGTAGCAACTTTACAACATAAACTGAAATCTCAATGTTGCATGGTGTCTGCCATTAAAGTGAGGGCACTGATTGGAAAGGAGTGGGACCTTGAAAAATGGGATGGTGACACATGGATTGATAATGATGTCGGAGGTGAAGTTGAAACCCTAGGTCATGCTGAGTCTTCTCCAGATAACCCTGTAATAGTCTGCCCTGAGAACACAGATGCCCCAACTCCAACCTGCTTTGAGGAGTTGGCCACCCAACCTTCTCCTGAAAGGATTAGCCCTAGAGTGATTAATCCTGTTTCACCAGATGAAACTGCAAATGAAGGCCCTGAAGCAAATGGCTTGGAAGATATTTTTAATTCTTTTTATGACCCACCCCCACCACCCCTCATTTCTTCCAGACCTATAACTGGACTAAAGTCCCAAAAGGCTTTAAAGGTGAGGTACAAAGTATCACACATAGGAGGTACGTTATACTCCAAAAGAACTATGTGAGTTTTCCAATTTATATAGACAGAAATCAGGGGAATATGTGTGGCAATGGATTTTAAGGGATATGTGTGGGATAATGGTGGGAGAAATATAAGGCTGGATCAGGCTGAATTAATTGATATGGGCCCACTAAGTAGAGATTCTGCATTCAATGTTATAGCTCAAGGGGTTAGAAAAGGTATTATCAGTTTGTTTGGATGGTTGGTTGAAATATGGATCAAAAGGTGGCTGACATTACCTGAGGTTGAAATGCCAGAACTGCCCTGGTATAATGTAGATGAGGGGATCCAGAGGCTTAGAGAGACTGGAATGTTAAAGTGGATTTATCATGCAAAGCCTGCTCTTATACCCCAGGAATGTCAGGAGGATGCACCTTTTACCAGAATAGTGAGAAATAAATTTGTGAGACTAGTGCCATCATTCCTGAAGAGCTCTGTAGTTGCACGTCTCTGTAGGTCAGATATTACTGTAAGAACTGCTGTCCCCGAACTGGAATCCTTAAACACAATGGGGATGACCAGATCCTAAGTTGGCATAAGTCAGGTGGCAGCTCTTAATCGCCAAAGACAGGGTAGACGTGGCTATTATAATAGACAGCAAACTCAAAGCAGGAGTCAAAATTGTATGACTAACGAAGATTTGTGGCATTGGCTAGTAAATTATGGGATACATAGAAATACAATAATGGGCAGTCTACTAAATTCTTGTTCGAGTTGTATAAACAAAAGAGTTTTGTTTATACAGGTCAAGTTCACAGGTCAAGTGAATAGAAGTCTAACCTGGATTACAAAAACACAGAGTCACAGCCCCTTAATCAATTTAGAGACTTGAGACAGTTTATAGACCCAGAGCCCTTTGAATGAAGGGGAGACCAGGTCCCATTGGGGGAGAACCCTGTCATACTGCCACAAATTTATACTGTTAATCTTCCTCCAAGTCTTCCCCAAGGAGCCCGACGGCCTTTTACCAGGGTAACTGTGCATTGGGGAAAAGGAAATGATCAGCTATTTCGGGGATTATTAGACATTGGTTCAGAAGTGACATTAATTCCAGGGGACCCAAAATGTCACTCTGGTCCACCAGTCAGAGTAGGGGCTTATGGAAGCCAGGTGATCAATGGAGTTTTAGCTCAGGTCTTCCTCACAGTAGGTCCAGTGGGTCTAGTTATGCAGGACAGTTGAGTATTTTTAGGTGAAAGGAAAAAATGTGTGTTTTATTTTTTTTTTATTTAGAAATTAGGTATGGTTTAAGCTTGATATAGCTGCCAAGCTGGCAAAGGGTAGACTGTCATGGTCACGTTCATGTGTCAACTTGGCCAAGTGATGGTACCTGTTTGTCTGGTTGGGCAAGTGCTGGCCTGTCTGTTGCGATGAGGACATTTCATAGAATTAAATCATGACCACATCGGCTGCATCCACAGCTGATTTTATTTGTAATCAGCCAAGGGGAGTGCCTTCTGCAATGAGTGATGCTTAATCTAATCACTGGAAGCCTTTTAAGGAGGATTACAAAGAGCTCTCTTCCTGCTTTGGCTGGTGAGTCTCTCTTGTGGAGTTCGTTCAGACCCTCCATTGGAATCATTGGCTTTACAGTCTGCCATGTGGATTTTGGACTCTGTGTTCCCATGGTTATGTGAGACACTTTTATAGATTTTATATTTGCAAGTGTTTCCTGTTGATTCTGTTCCTCTAGAGAACCCTAACTAATATGTCTGCTGTGAGCGGAAAGTCAGACTTAGTCCCATGCATACACAAGTACACAAACCACAGACACAAAACGTGTTGATCGACTTTGACGTGTTGGGGCCACAAAGGTCAAATTCCCTCTTGGGAATGTCCTACCTCCTCATAGTATCTGCGTTCTTCCTCTTCCACCTCCTTTTGGGCCTTTTCCCACTCTTTTTTCAGTTTGTCCTGCTCCTTCTGGTATCTCTCCTGTTACAGAATTTCCATAGATTGTTCTCAAGTGACCAACACATATATCATTATATCATTAGAATTCCACCCCTCTAAACCACTGCACATGATATGTTGTAAGAGCATCTTCTTGTTGAAACATTCTGAACGTAACAGATGCATGCAGTAAAACAGGGATGCAATTTTCTGGCACTCTAGCATTTTAGGAATATAAAAATCCAATGAATAGCAATACTTTCTGCTGTTGGCATTTTGTAGAATTGTTCTTCAGATATATGAGCAAAGATCTGGCTGGGTCACAACTTAAGGAAAGAGAAAACTGGAAGGACTGAAAAACTCTAAAATCTTCCTTAACCTGAGTTCTGTCTGAGGAGGTAAGGTAAGCTAATCGTTTCTTTTCACTGGGTCTTTCAGAGATGAGTTTTGGCTTCTGCTATAGAAATAAATTGGTGTTAAAAGAGTTTAAAAAAAGACAGATATTGCAGAAAGATCCAAAGTGGACAAGATGATAATTAGCTCAGTAGCTGAATTATTCTTTGCTTGTAGCCAATCTATGAAAATGGAATCTTCTTGGCTTCTGAAATAGAAACTTCTGAATTAAGAGCAGCTTTCGAACAGCCCATTTAGAATGCTTCCATATTGGATCTGCCATTCTTGTATTCAGAAACAGTGTAACACTAGTCACCACTTCTGGGGACAAAATAAAATGCTCACAAGGATGGCTTTAAAAATATGAGTGGAGTCCCTGATAGCTGCTAAAAGAAACAAATAAATGGAGATTAAAATTAATACTTAAAATAAGAACTGACAGCCCTGGATGACTTGGGAATGGCATCCCTAACATGAAAGAGAGAAAGGAATCACTGAAATGTGTCACACACAGTCAAATATTTTAGGCTGATTATAGTCAACCCTTTCTCTGAGGCCAAAGCAAATCTGTGCCTCTATCTTCACTAGAAAGGCCCAGAAATTTCCTCCAGTTATAACCTGTGATGTCATTATCTTAGGAAAACAAGGACTTCATTGGGTTTTTCTGGGGCCTGGCCTTCCATTTTACACTCTGGCAAAACTGCTGCTGGTCAACCCATGGCAGGCTCTTTAACTCCAGGTAAAAATGTGTTATCAAGGCTGGATATTGTAGAGTAAGGTGTTAGAAACAGACATGAGGAGCATTTCAAAATAGAGGAAATGGACCCTGAACTGTGACAAGAGTAGGGAAAACAAGCAAGGCTTCTTAGGCTTGTTGGTTCAAGGAATTCATATTACAAACTCCCCTCCCAAGAGGATGAACTGATGATATAGAAATTGAAAGATGAAGTGTACCTGGGATACGCACACACTCTCTCTCTCTCTCGCTCTCACACACACACACACACACACACATATACATATCCTCTTCCTTCTTTCCCAAACACCTTGGCCCCAAAATCAAAGTTACCCATGATGCCATACAGGTAACAATTTGGTGGGACATGGTCAATACACAAATCTGGTGTCAGTATCTGTAACACAGTCACCTTTCCGAGTGTAACAGACAGCACATAATGGGAAGCAGGTTCACCTGTCATCTTTATTCTGTGGAATTTCAGACCCCTGGCTGTGAGTTGCAAGAGAATAGCAGATGGCCAGGGCTAGTCTGAGGCCTCTCAACAGACCTAAAAGTCCTAGCAGCTCTGGGGCTTTGCTGAATTCAGTTCTTAAAAACAGTTTGGTATTGAAGGCCTAATCCTCTGATTAGGAGCAGAGCTAAAGCCACACTATTGATTATCTAAAATATCCCTCTGTCCCCTGGAAATAAAGCCCGAAAGATTAGAATAAAAAAAAATAAGAAAAAAACTAGCACTAAGTATTGGTTTTTACACAGACAGTTTCTACACTGTAGAAAGTCATCAAGTTTAGTGAGATTAAGCAGTTGTGCATTTTTGAGTTTCTGATCAAATCATTACTATTGGGATTATAGTGGAATGAGCATAAATTTTAAGGTCATTAGACTTGGATTTGAATCTGGGCTTAATACCCATTAGCCATGTGATCTCGGGCAATTAATTAAACCTCTGTGAGCCTTAGTTTATATAATTGCAAACCAGGGCAAATAGACATTCTCTGGAGGGTTGTATGAGGTTTAAGTGAGATAAAATAAATCAAGAACCAACCACAGTTGTGGCACATCCTAACTACTCAACATAGACTAGTTTCTAAGGTTACCAGGCTACTTTCAGAAGCTGAAAATCCACAAAACTGCCTTGAAGCAAGTAGGAGTGTGATAAATTTAGGCCTTTAGGAATTTCATCAGAAAATCAGCAGCTTTTACTCAAAGATGGAGTGGACATTCTACTTGAGAACTTGACTCAGGTCACATTTTGTCTCACATCTATGTCTCCAATTGCCTCTTGGTAACTCATCTTCACTGCTCCTTGAACTGGAATGTGACTGGTAACTAAGGAAGGAAGGATTGGGTAGACCGGCCCTTAATCTACACTTGGAGCTTTTAAAAAATGTTAAGATGAGTGCTTTCTCCTTATGTTCATTAGTGTAACCTCCAACAGAAGGAATCAGAGCCAGGACATTCTGTGTCATGGACACAAGATCAGGTTCTGAAAGAATCTGATTCCATCCGTTTCCTGGGCTATAAATCTACTTAATGCAACAGAAACTAAGAAAGCAAAATCTTAAGGGAAAAAAAACGATCAGGCAGCAAACCAAGTCCTACCTGGAGCAGACGCTCCTGCTCCTGCTGCCATTTCTCCTGTCGCTTGCGTTCCTCCTCTGGGTCCCATGCCCAGAATTTAAACTGCTGAGAAAAATAAAACCATGATCAGAATTGAGCCACGTAATCCAAGGACAGGCCAGAATAAGTGAACACAATTAACCTACAGCCTAGCACCCAGGTGGAAACGTGGAAGTGCACACTTTCACGTATCTAAAGGCCCTCATTCCCCCTTTGGTTGGCTGAAACCATTTTTTAGTTTTAGTCCCTTTTTGGTGCTTTTCCAAGATGCTTGTATGGTTCAGGGAACCTGTTTGGAGTCAATGCAAAACTGGCACGAGAAGGTGTGTGTTTTGAAGAATCACATAATTTTAATCCATGGTCCATTAAAAATTGATATGTACCTACAAATATATATATTATTTCCATGCATATAAACATACAGCACTGTCATTCCTCAAAGGTTAGAGTCACATCTAACCCGAACAAACATAATACTGGTGTAGAGTACCAATGAAAACTTTAAAAGTATTTTGACCCTCCCCTGACCATCCTCAGTTTCCATTTTCAGTGCCATGAAAATTCTGTCATCCTCCTTCAGCTACTATTTCTGGCAACCACATTTATTGGAAGGAAATTATGACCTTACAGAAACAATGGGAAGTGTATCCACTCTAACGATGGTGTGGTGATGAGAGATTGCAGAAAATCAAGATTACTGAGAAAGTAAAGGATGATGTCACACTTTGGGTTGTCAGGTATCTTTATGTGTGAAAGGAAAGATAATAGAAGTGGAATGTAGATTTTCAAAGCTTAACTTTAATGTCATTAATGGAACCAGACCCAGAGGAGTCATATTGAATGCTTCATAAAAGAAAATACCAAACGTACTTAATATGAAAATAATCTTTATTCACCATAAAATGTTATTACCTATTTATAACACATAAATATATAGTAATTTATATGTCTTAAAGTCAAATTAAAGATTTAAATTATGTCTTTTTTGTGAATATCACCATACTTTCATTCTTTTTTTTTTTTTAACCATACTTTCTTTCTTATGGTGGATTCCAGAGCTACAGGAGAGAAATGGAGCACGGCATGAGAAGGTTTTTGCTTTATTTCTCTTAGAAGCAATTTCACAAATGCATTCATGCTCCTGAGCATAAGATGCTTATCCTGCAAAATGATCCTCAGCCCCATATGCCAAGCAAAC
This sequence comes from Tamandua tetradactyla, assembly GCF_023851605.1. Lineage (NCBI taxonomy): Eukaryota > Metazoa > Chordata > Mammalia > Pilosa > Myrmecophagidae > Tamandua > Tamandua tetradactyla. The sequence goes on along the minus strand of NC_135345.1, from coordinate 43,969,688 downwards.
GGGACTGATGATCTCGGCAGCACCGTATAGATGACAAAAGCATTCTGTACGAAGTGGTGTGGATGGTACTTTTTTAAAGCAAACCTTTTATGCTACTGTTTTCCCACACTGGGTTTCCATAAATGTGTTGTTAAACTCACCAATACCCACCAGTTCTGCCTTAGGCTCAGGCCCTGCATATCACAAACACTTAAAAATAAAGATTTAATTTATTTTTAAACAAAGATTTTTGTGGGTTTGGTAACCCATGCAGTGTACGAGAGTAATGGGAGAGGCCTGCCTGAACCAAAGCAGGTGCAATGGGGAGACCAGGGACTGCTGTGTTTAAATCTGGCTGCCCTAACCACCCCTGGTGGGTTCTAGGCAGACCAGCTTCCCCAATAACTGTGCTCTCCCTATCTCCTCTGTTCTGATGGGGTAGTTTGGAGAGGCACTTAGAAATTCCCTAGGAATTCTGAATTGGAAGAAGCGAGTCGGACAGAGGTTTGCAGGAGCTGCCTACCTTGGCTCTCTGGGAAACTGGACAGGGTCAGTTCTTGCCCCAGGTTTAGGTGGGCCCAGTTACTACCCAAGAGTCCTGGGCCAGACCCACCTTCCACCTCGCCCCACCCCAGAAGTTATAGGCTCCCACTCAGGGAGCATAGAGGCTGGCTTGGGGCCAAACAGGGGCCCCAGGAGAGAATGCGTTTCAGGCCACAGGCACTGCTTGGCTTAAAGCTGTAATATATTTAGATGCAGGGAATGTGGGCCTCAATTTGTACTTCTGCTCTGGTTCTTGCAAATGGGGGGGACGGCCATGATGCTTATAAAATAGTCACTGAAGAAACGTAGGCAAATGCATTAGGGAAATGCACTTCCTAAATGACACTCTTGGGGTTCAGGCTACATAATAAAGGATTTAACAAGTTAGGGGGCAGGGGGGGATTATTATTAAATCTTATATAATCCAAAATTTCCCAAATTTCTTTGGATGGCCTAGAAATTACTTCTACGGATCCAAGCTGGGAAGTTCCACTGGAATTTAACGGCTTGGAAGTTGGCTCTACCCAGCATTTTCCTAGGACTTTGAAGCAGTTTTAAAATTCAGGACTTCTCTTTTATCTCAGAGGCATGACCCTTCTCTGTCTTTTGAGGGAAAAGAGTGTAGGTGAATAAAGCTATTCACATAGGAAGACAAGCAAAAAAATTCCAATAGTAGAAAAATAAGGGGAACAATTAGGAATTTTTTAATTTTCTACATTTCACTAGGTAGGAATCTTAAGAATATATCAAGTAAAGAACAGGCAGATAGTTGGAGGCATTGTGGCTGGGGATCAAACACTGAGAAGAAAATATAGAATATTGGTTAAAAAGCAAGAGAGAAAAACAATGGGAATTTAAAGAGGAAGGGAATGAGAAAGCAGCGAGTGATAAACAAGAGTGGAAAAGCGGTGACCTTGCTTCTTCCTTCAGGGGATAGCTGTTGAACAGTTACTGTGGGTCAGGTGTGGATACAGTAGCTGGCCAAGAGGCAGTCCCAGCTTTGGGTGGGGAAGGTCAACAGATAAATTAAGTGACACCAGAAATCAGTGTGATAACTATCACACAAGAGATTTTATCTAAAAGGTTCCTGAGAAAATCAGAATGGAGAGCATTTGGATCACTTTGCTTTGTAATTTGTCTGTTGACAGGTTTGTATCTTCCTCTGGCTTGGCCGTTCCTTGGGGGAGGGAGGGTCCCTTGTACTCCTAAATAGCTCAAGCACCTTGCATGCTTAGGCCCTCAGCAAACGCTTGCTGCTGCGTAAATGATGGAATCACTCCCTGCTAGGGTAATGCATCTCCTGCCCTTCTCCCTTTAACAGTCCCTAAAGCCTCAGCCCAGTCCAAGTCTGACTGAAAATGGCCCAGGTCTATTGAGGTCAGCATAATCAAATGATTATTTCCTCTTCAAGCTTCTATTATTTTCAAGTGTCTATTACTATTCTGCTCTATGAAGAGTCATTTACCATAGAAAGGATATCAAATTTGGGTAGGTATTTTAAGAGAATTCATTTATATAAGTAAGCAATTTGCCTCTTGTACTCTTTTGCACAAAATGAAAATAAGAATATGTCTTTGGAGCATTCTTCCTCTCCACCCTTGCCCAAGGGGTACAAGAATAATTTGGCATTGTTAGTCCAATGCAGTTTAAGATGGAAACCAATGAGTTATAGGATACTCTTTAAATCTGAGCCATGCATGCCAAGTTTGGGATCCTTCAAGGGGTTTCCATTCACTGTGAGCAGACTCAGCTTGCTGGGAAATTCAGGATTCCTAGAGTTGGCTCAGAACTGAGTCTCCACAAGTGACCCCTGGAGACAAAGGTTCTGTGCCAAGAAACATAACCCTTTTCCATTCTGCAGGGGAACTTAGGAATTCTTGAAGTGAGAACATTTACCTACAGGTATTGACCAGGGTGAGCCTTTTGGATCAACCACTGAAGAGGATTAGTTCTTATGTCAGGCTTTCATATAACTATTTCTATTAAGGATCACAACAACCATAAAAAGAAGGTATTATTAACTCAGTGTACAATTAAGGAAGTTGTGGTTTAGAGAAACTATATAATATTGTGAGGATCATATAGTCAGTGAACCTGGAATCGGGATTCAAGATCAAGTCAAAGATGCAACAGTGCTTATGTGGTTGCACCCAGAGAGCTCAGGAGAAATGCTGCAATGGGAAGTCTCCAAATCTGATGGGGATTTCATAGTGTAAACAAGGTTGACAGACCCAGCATTGGAGATACCCAGTTCACAGAAGAGCTAGGTCTACAGAGAATGTTCAGCTATAATTCAGCAGCAAGGAATTTCTACAGCTCATGTGTCTTGACACTTAAGCAAATGCCTTCTTATTTCTTTGAAATAAAAAACTGAAGATTAAATATTTCAATTCAGCTAATACTATTTAAGATATTGATTGTGAAAAGGGGTACCACAAAGGGAGCTTAGATCTCCCAAAGAGTGTCTAGACTGGTCCATTATGCCAGCAATATACTATGTGAAAATGATTTTGAATGCCTATGGAAGTTCTATATTTTAATACCATCATATTCATTTTTAATTGCTTCTTTTAGATTTTTTTACTTTACTGAATCACTTAACGTTTTATTTCCAGGTACAATCACAGCTCCATATAACAATAATCCATGTCTCCTGACAGCATTATTCACGAGTTTTAGTTATTCTTTTAAAATCAATTGTTTGGAGCCCATTTCTGGTTGAATCCTCTGAAAGCAAATCAAATATTTTGTGAATTAAAATCACATTAAGAGACTTCCTGGAAGATGGCGGCTTAGTAAGACGCGCGGATCTTAGTTTCTTCTCCAGGACACCTACTAGGGGAGTAGAAACGATACAGAAAGCGCCCAAAGCCACAACAGAGATAAAAAAGACAGCGTACCCCATCCTGGAACGGCTGGCTGGCTGAGAGAAGCAGCTCGGGTGAGATCACCGAGGCGCGCGGACCTTACCGGGTGGGGTGGCAAGCGGCCGGAGTTACTCCCTTCCCCCTTCCCGGGCCGGCTGGGAGAATTGGAGAGGCGGTCCCCTGAAACCAAGGCGACTGGCGCCCACACCACGCGCAGCCCCCGGACCAACTGAGAGAATTGGATCGGAAATCCCCAGCCCACGGAGAACGGTGACGGGTGGGGGAGGCCCCTTCCAAACCCGTGACTCCCGGGGAAGTGCACTCTCTCGGGCGGGCCGCTGCCGCTGGCGCCCTCCCGCCACGCTTGTTGCCCAGGGCCGACTAGGAAATTCGGACGGGCTCTTTCCCTGGCTGCGGCGACCAGCAACCCTCCCTGTGTTCGGACCGAGGGGCGGCTCAAGCCGCTTCGGCTAGCGAACCCCCAGGACGGCGAGAGTTTTCCAAAGTTTAAGGTCCCACAGCACCTTTTACTGGTGGGACCCGCAGGCAAACGTGTGCCACGAGCGCCACCTACTGGGCAGGATAAGAAAAACAGAACCCAGAGATTTCACAGAAAAATATTACAACCTTGCTGGGTCCAACACCAAGAGAAATCTGAATAAATGCCCAGACGCCAGCAGCAGAAGATAACTGTCCACGCTCAAAAGATTGAGAATATGGCTCAGTCAAAGGAACAAACCAATAGCTCAAATGAGACACAAGAGCTGAGACAACTAATGCTGAATATACGAACAGAAATGGAAAACCTCTTCAAAAATGAAATCGATAAATTGAGGGAGGACATGAAGAGGACATGGGCTGAACATAAAGAAGAAATAGAAAAACTGAAAAAACAAATCGCAGAACTTATGGAAGTGAAGGATAAAGTAGCAAACATAGAAAAAATAATGGATAGCTACAATGATAGATTTAAAGAGACAGAAGATAGAATTAGTGATTTGGAGGATGGAACATCTGAATTCCAAAAACAAACAGAAACTATAGGGAAAAGAATGGAAAAATTTGAACAGGGTATCAGGGAACTCAAGGACAATATGAACCGCACAAATATACGTGTTGTGGGTGTCCCAGAAGGAGAAGAGAAGGGAAAAGGAGGAGAAAAACTAATGGAAGAAATTATCACTGAAAATTTCCCAACTCTTATGAAAGACCTAAAATTACAGATCCAAGAAGTGCAGCGCACCCCAAAGAGATTAGACCCAAATAGGCGTTCTCCAAGACACTTACTAGTTAGAATGTCAGAGGTCAAAGAGAAAGAGAAGATCTTGAAAGCAGCAAGAGAAAAACAATCCATTACATACAAGGGAAACCCAATAAGACTTTGTGTAGATTTCTCAGCAGAAACCATGGAAGCTAGAAGACAGTGGGATGATATATTTAAAATACTAAAAGAGAAAAACTGCCAACCAAGACTCCTATATCCAGCAAAATTATCCTTCAAAAATGAGGGAGAAATTAAAACATTCTCAGACAAAAAGTCACTGAGAGAATTTGTGACCAAGAGACCAGCTCTGCAAGAAATACTAAAGGGAGCACTAGAGTCAGATACAAAAAGACAGAAGAGAGAGAGATGGAAAAGAGTGTAGAAAGAAGGAAAATCAGATATGATATATATAATACAAAAGGCAAAATGTTAGAGGAAAATATTATCCAAACAGTAATAACACTAAATGTCAATGGACTGAATTCCCCAATCAAAAGACATAGATTGGCAGAATGGATTAAAAAACAGGATCCTTCTATATGCTGTCTACAGGAAACAAATCTTAGACCCAAAGATAAACATAGGTTGAAAGTGAAAGGTTGGGAAAAGATATTTCATGCAAATAACAACCAGAAAAGAGCAGGAGTAGCTATACTAATATCCAACAAATTAGACTTCAAATGTAAAACAGTTAAAAGAGACAAAGAAGGACACTATATACTAATAAAAGGAACAATTAAACAAGAAGACATAACAATCATAAATATTTACGCACCGAATCAGAATGCCCCAAAATACGTGAGGAATATACTGCAAACACTGAAAAGGGAAATAGACTCATATACCATAATAGTTGGAGACTTCAACTCACCACTCTCATCAAGGGACAGAACATCTAGACAGAGGATCAACAAAGAAATAGAGAATCTGAATATTACTATAAATGAACTAGACTTAATAGACATTTATAGGACATTACATCCCACAACAGCAGGATACACCTTTTTCTCAAGTGCTCATGGATCATTCTCAAAGATAGACCATATGCTGGGTCACAAAACAAGTCTTAACAAATTTAAAAAGATTGAAATCTTACACAACACTTTCTCGGACCATAAAGGAATGATGTTGGAAATCAATAATAGGCAGAGTGCCAGAAAATTCACAAATACGTGGAGGCTCAACAACACACTCCTAAACAACGACTGGGTCAAAGAAGAAATTGCAAGAGAAATTAGCAAATACCTCGAGGCGAATGAAAATGAAAACACAACATATCAAAACTTATGGGACGCAGCAAAGGCAGTGCTAAGAGGGAAATTTATTGCTCTAAATGCCTATATCAGAAAAGAAGAAAAGGCAAAAATTCAGGAATTAACTATCCATTTGGAAGAACTGGAGAAAGAACAGCAAGCTAACCCCAAAGCAAGCAAAAGGAAAGAAATAACAAAGATTAGAGCACAAATAAATGAAATTGAAAACATGAAAACAATAGAGAAAATCAATAAGGCCAGAAGTTGGTTCTATGAGAAAATCAATAAGATTGATGGGCCCTTAGCAAGATTGACAAAAAGAAGAAGAGAGAGGATGCAAATAAATAAGATCAGAAATGGAAGAGGAGACATAACTACTGACCTCACAGAAATAAAGGAGGTAATAACAGGATACTATGAACAACTTTACGCTAATAAATACAACAATTTAGAGGAAATGGACGGGTTCCTGGAAAGACATGAACAACCAACTTTGACTCAAGAAGACATAGATGACCTCAACAAACCAATCACAAGTAAAGAAATTGAATTAGTCATTCAAAAGCTTCCTAAAAAGAAAAGTCCAGGACCAGATGGCTTCACATGTGAATTCTACCAAACGTTCCAGAAAGAATTAGTACCAATTCTCTTCAAACTCTTCAAAAAAATCGAAGTGGAGGGAAAACTACCTAATTCATTCTATGAAGCCAACATCACCCTCATACCAAAACCAGGCAAAGATATCACAAAAAAAGAAAACTACAGACCAATCTCTCTAATGAATACAGATGCAAAAATCCTCAATAAAATTCTAGCAAATCGTATCCAACAACACATTAAAAGAATTATACATCATGACCAAGTAGGATTCATCCCAGGTATGCAAGGATGGTTCAACATAAGAAAATCAATTAATGTAATACACCATATCAACAAATCAAAGCAGAAAAATCACATGATCATCTCAATTGATGCAGAGAAGGCATTCGACAAGATTCAACATCCTTTCCTGTTGAAAACACTTCAAAAGATAGGAATACAAGGGAACTTCCTTAAAATGATAGAGGGAATATATGAAAAACCCACAGCTAATATCATCCTCAATGGGGAAAAATTGAAAACTTTCCCCCTAAGATCAGGAACAAGACAAGGATGTCCACTATCACCACTATTATTCAACATTGTGTTGGAGGTTCTAGCCAGAGCAATTAGACAAGAAAAAGAAATACAAGGCATCAAAATTGGAAAGGAAGAAGTAAAACTATCACTGTTTGCAGACGATATGATACTATACGTCGAAAACCCGGAAAAATCCACAACAAAACTACTAGAGCTAATAAATGAGTACAGCAAAGTAGCAGGTTACAAGATCAACATTCAAAAATCTGTAGCATTTCTATACACTAGTAATGAACAAGCTGAGGGGGAAATCAAGAAACGAATCCCATTTACAACTGCAACTAAAAGAATAAAATACCTAGGAATAAATTTAACTAAAGAGACAAAAAACCTATATAAAGAAAACTACAAAAAACTGCTAAAAGAAATCACAGAAGACCTAAACAGATGGAAGGGCATACCGTGTTCATGGATTGGAAGACTAAATATAGTTAAGATGTCAATCCTACCTAAATTGATTTACAGATTCAATGCAATACCAATCAAAATCCCAACAACGTATTTTTCAGAAATAGAAAAACCAATAAGCAAATTTATCTGGAAGGGCAGGGTGCCCCGAATTGCTAAAAACATCTTGAGGAAAAAAAACGAAGCTGGAGGTCTCGCGCTGCCTGACTTTAAGGCATATTATGAAGCCACAGTGGTCAAAACAGCATGGTATTGGCATAAAGATAGATATATCGACCAATGGAATCGAATAGAGTGCTCAGATATAGACCCTCTCATCTATGGACATTTGATCTTTGATAAGGCAGTCAAGCCAACTCACCTGGGACAGAGCAGTCTCTTCAATAAATGGTGCCTAGAGAACTGGATATCCATATGCAAAAGAATGAAAGAAGACCCATCTCTCACACCCTATACAAAAGTTAACTCAAAATGGATCAAAGATCTAAACATTAGGTCTAAGACCATAAAACAGTTAGAGGAAAATGTTGGGAGATATCTTATGGATCTTACAACTGGAGGCGGTTTTATGGACCTTAAACCTAAAGCAAGAGCACTGAAGAAGGAAATAAATAAATGGGAACTCCTCAAAATTAAACACTTTTGTGCATCAAAGAACTTCATCAAGAAAGTAGAAAGACAGCCTTCACAATGGGAGACAATATTTGGAAATGATATATCAGATAAAGGTCTAGTATCCAGAATTTATAAAGAGATTGTTCATCTCAACAACAAAAAGACAGCCAACCCAATTACAAAATGGGAAAAAGACTTGAACAGACACCTCTCAGAAGAGGAAATACGGATGGCCAAGAGGCACATGAAGAGATGCTCAATGTCCCTGGCCATTAGAGAAATGCAAATCAAAACCACAATGAGATATCATCTCACACCCACCAGAATGGCCATTATCAACAAAACAGAAAATGACAAGTGCTGGAGAGGATGCGGAGAAAGAGGCACACTTATCCACTGTTGGTGGGAATGTCAAAGGGTGCAACCACTGTGGAAGGCAGTTTGGCGGTTCCTCAAAAAGCTGAATATAAAATTGCCATATGACCCAGCAATACCATTGCTAGGTATCTACTCAAAGGACTTAAGGGCAAAGACACAAACGGACATTTGCACACCAATGTTTATAGCAGCATTATTTACAATTGCAAAGAGATGGCAACAGCCAAAATCTCCATCAACAGAAGAGTGGCTAAACAAACTGTGGTATATACATACGATGGAATATTATGCAGCTTTAAGACAAGATAAACTTATGAACCATGTAATAACATGGATGGACCTAGAGAATATTATGCTGAGTGAATCCAGCCAAAAACTAAAGGACAAATACTGTATGGTCCCACTGATGTGAACGGACATTCGAGAATAAACTTGAAATATGTCATTGGTAACAGAGTTCAGCAGGAGTTAGAAACAGGGTAAGACAATGGGTAATTGAAGCTGAAGGGATACAGACTGTGCAACAGGACTAGATACAAAAACTCAAAAATGGACAGCACAATAATACCTAATTGTAAAGTAATCATGTTAAAACACTGAATGAAGCTGCATCTGAGCTATAGGTTTTTGTTTTGTTTTGTTTTGTTTTGTTTTGATTTTACTATTATTACTTTTATTTTTTTCTCTATATTAACATTCTATATCTTTTTCGGTTATGTTGCTAGTTCTTCTAAACCAATGCAAATGTACTAAGAAATGATGATCATGCATCTATGTGATGATGTTAAGAATTAATGATTGCATGTGTAGAATGGTATGATCTCTAAATGTTGGGTTAATTTCTTTTTTTCCGTTAATTAAAAAAAAAAAAAAAAAGAAGGGATAATTGGAGATGAAGGGATACAGACAGTACAACGGGACTGGATATAAAAACTCAGAAATGGACAGCACAATACTACCCAATTGTAATGCAATTATGTTAAAACACTGAATGAAGCTGCATGTGAGGTATAGGTTTTTTGTTTTTGTTTTTTTTGTTTTTTTTTCTTTCTATTATTGTTTTAATTCTTATTCTGTTGTCTTTTTATTTCTTTTTCTAAATTGATGCAAATGTACTAAGAAATGATGAATATGCAACTATGTGATGTTATTAAGAATTACTGATTATACATGTAGATTGGAATGATTTCTAATTGTTTTGTTAATTCTTTTTTTAATTAATAAAAAAAAAAATCACATTAAGCTCATGCATGGTCTTATTCCACAAAATGAGTTACTTACAGGTGTAGTTGCTGGGGACTTTTCACTGCTTGGAGAATCTACTGCACAGAAAGAGGAAAAGAAAATGAAGATGACAATGTGAATAACTTCTAACTGATATTCTATTTGATCCTCACAGTGAAGTGCAGGTTCTATTTTAGCTTCGAACCAATTTTTTTTTTAAGCCAAGACCTTTAGAAAATCACGTTAAAGCAGATCCCGAAGCAGTCTGTACCCACCACCAAAAGAAGTGATGACCGGTATTAACATGATTGGTCAAATCAGTTAGCACCAGGTTCTAGACTACAGAAAGCAAAAGCTATTTATTCCTATCAGTGCTGCTTTTAATGCACTTGCATTCTGCCGTGGCCGACCACCAGTTCCCTCACTGTCCAAAATGGAGAAGTATTATACAGAGTAAGGGCAGATGTCATTGAGAGAATAAAGAAAGTGACACAGTTAACAAAAGAACCCATATCAGTTTTTGGTAAATGCCTCTGATCTTTGTTTTGTCTGTTTTTTTAAAGTAGGGGACATTAAAGAAAAGGATGAATAACACAACTTCACTGGAATCTCAGAATCAAAATAAAGTGTTTTGAATTTCCTCCCCCTGCCCCGATTTTAATATAATTGGTTCTGATATCAAAAGAACTAGCTCTTTGCCAACTGTGTGTCAGAAACAGGCACTTTTCTCTGAAAGCAGAAACGGAAACATACATCAGACATCACTGGTTGCTTCCAACATGGATTTTTGCACAAAAGAAATACAGCTACGGGGTATGCTGTTTACCTGACTGGGAGAGAAACTGGGAGCGTCGCCAAGAGTTCTGAACTCTAAGCGGAAGGCTGGCAGTGCCAGGCGGCTCTGGGTCAGGTGGCAGAACAGAACAAACAGAAAACCATGAGATTGGGGGTGAGACTTGAATAAAACCGGCGCCCAAGTACTAAAGGAGGTTTGGCTGTGGTCAATAACAGAATTGAGAGTGATGGAATCTAAAGTACAAATACATCAATGAAACACATACAAAACCTGAAGACCTGGACAAATGTCAATAGAAACGTGACAGTTTATGCCACTGTGTGTCTTCTTTGGTGTTAAGCGAAATTTTACAGACTCGCATTTCGTTGCAATAGTGTTAAAATGTTAAATCTCAAAATGACAGAAATTATATACAATGCAAGGGCAAATGCACAGTTTGCACTGTTTCTGGAAACCACTGGAAAAGTATAAAAGACAGCAGAGATGAGCAGTTCAATTACTAGTGTAAACACATTATACTTTATGAAGGTCAAATATGGAAGTCCATGGCAGATGTTTAAAAAAAAGGATGTGTCCATTTTAACTGGAGGCATCAAATATGTACTACAGAAGCTCATATCAAAGAATTACATCCTTAAACTGTGTGCTGTGATATTCCCTCACCATTCTCAATGCATACAAAGGTATTTATTGTTAAAGTGTGCACATATTTTACTGAATGCCAATTTGAAATATCTTTCCGTTGTTAGGAGACAGTTGAGGAAAGGAAATTTGTCACCTTTAAATGTATTTTTATAAAAGTGTTCAGAGTATTTAAAAACTATTTATGCATGTTTGTGTTTAAGTGAAATTGGGAGAACATTAGCATCAATCAGCAGTTCTTCAATGGCCTGTGTGATCAGTTTATAAACAGATGATTTTATAGAGATGGGAAGAGGTAACACTTTCTGGGAGACAGAACATTAGATGTGGCTCCAGGAGTCCTGATCCTAAAGCTAAAGTTTTTTTGAACTTGATGTGTGACCTCAGACTCGTCAGTTAAATGCACCCTGAAGTTTCATAGCTGGGCAGAGCCCTCTGCTTCCCTTCTCCCCCCAGTTAAAGAAAAATTCACGCCTTTTAAAGTTATATTTATTAGAGGCCTTGTCTTTATAAACTCCAGGCAAGTATGACTGCTATTTTTCTATCAACCATGTCTCTGGTGTACAATTTAAATACACATTCCAAATCAGCAGTTTTCACAGAGTGTGGGCCTCAGTTCGGTAGCATCAGCATCACCTGGGAACTGTTAGAATTGCAAATGCTCCGACTCCAGTCCAGACCTACTGAAGCAGACGCTCCTGGGGTCTGTACTTTAGCAGCCCTGCGGGAGACTCTGGTGCACGCTCACATTTGAGACTTATGGGTTGAAGCAGCTTATAAGTTAAGCATAAAGAGATCCTCGCACCAGTATCTCCACAAGTATAAACACTCTTATTATAAGGAAACTGTTCAAAAGAGTTTATTTCTGCCTGGCTCTTACTCCACGAGGTGTAATGTACTTATACCCTGACCGTTACTGTTCTGCAACCTCCAGATCACATTTATGAATGCTTATCTGGGCCAGGTATTGAGCTAAATGCCAATGGCTTATCCCACTTCATTCTTCCGCTCTTCCTTTGAGATTGGTACTATAATTATTTCCAGTTACAGGTGAGGATTAAGGAGACTTCGTGGCTATAGACACACAGTTGAGAACTAAAAGAGCAAGAATTTGAACCCAGGCATTCTGTTCCCAGAGCCTACAGTTGTAATCACAGCTTCCAAGAACACACAAGAGTACCAAATGCATTCCAATCTTGTAAAATAATTTCAGTGCTATGGAATTTTCTTTTTTGATTGTACAATGTGGACAAAGCATGAAGTAAATTCCCTTATTTCAACAGCCTATACGAAAATCAAAATACCTTACAACAAGTGAGGGAATGTACATAACTCAGACAATAAAACTACTTAACATGGCTTAAAATATCCATGCCTTCTCTATATTACTTATCTATGCAATTACCAACTGCAAGGAATAGAGCAGAACTAAAATCTTCCTAATATGCCCAGTTGCAGACCCAGCTGCGAAACATTTTTTCATCTATTCCTTACAGGACAGTAGAACTGATCCATTTGAGAAAAACCCTTTGAAGACAGGATTAAACCTGTTTCACATTAAGGAACTAGTGACCATCAGTACCAGCTAATTCCCTCCCAAGTGTTCCCTGCCATGTGGATAGAACCAAACTTAACTCCCAACCATCAACAAAGGTAAATGGAAGCCAACTTGGATTCTGCCAATGGTGGTCCTTTGACAGTAGGCACCTTTGAAAAGAGAAGTAAATAAAAATCTTCTGTCACAATGGGCTGATAAGCTACAAAATGTTCAAGGGAAGGGTCATAAAAAACAAAGCAAAACAAGAAACCTTGCAATTCTTGTCTCCTGAACTCTGGCTCCTTCCACATCTAGACAGAGAAAATTCACACCAGTAAAGCCTAGTGGTCTATCTGTTTTGTACAACAGTTCCATGGACCATGGAATTCTCAGGACCCATTTCTCCTACTACCTGCATCCCCAAGGCCCTTTGTGGGGATTGTGGGCACCTGGATTTCCCATCCGGATAAAGGGATTCAAGATGGGATCATAATGAGTAAAGGTGTGGATTCACAATCAATATATGGCTCACAGCTACTGCCATTTTAAGATCCTACACACCTATATTTTAATAGACCACCCCTTCCACATTATATCAAACATATTAAAAGTATCAAACATATGAAACATATTAAAATGTCCCCTCAGTACACTATATATATATATATTTCTTGCTGTAAAGAATTTTTGGAAAGATTAAAAATTTTTGGACCTGAATACTGTGTTTAATCTATGATAGTTTATGATTTCTCAGTAATCATCAAGCACACCTGGGAATTATTATGGAGCAAGAAAATATGACGCTTTTTGAAAGTTATTTTCGAATCAAATGGAAATTTCAAGTAGACTAAAATGAATAATCAATGAAGTTGATACAATATTAAGATTATAAACTTTTTATTAAATTTATTGGTTTTGATTTTGTAATTGTTTCATATTTTTATATCAAAAACACATAACAGATGTTTCATATTTGTTTTACAGTCTCAACCACTTTGTATACTCTGTTGTGCCCACAGGGCCTGGCTGGTGAAATGGCCTGGGCAGCTGGGTTCTGGCTTCACCAGATAGAAAATGCAGCCTCAGCATTCCATTCTGAACTTATTAATTCAGCCATCATGAACTCTGGAAAACAGCATGTCTAAAGGAGCATCAACATAGAGGACCTAATCTTCTTTTAAAATAAAGACTATTTCACTACAGATGGGCCCAGACAGAACATGTGGAATTAAAAGAAAACATTGCCTTTTTTTTACCTTGAGCATTGAGATTTGGCAAATGTAGTTGGTTGGTTTCAGGCATTGTGTCCAGAAATGGAAACATCAGGGTTGCTTCTGGTTCTGGAGATTTTGGCTTTACCACCTGGATGACAGGCAACAGACATAAACATTGCAATGATTTTTTTTTTTTATTAACAAAAGCATAGGTGAAATAAAACTTAAGGACCATATATGCTATTACAGAAGTCAGTAAGTCCATTTTCCATTTAACTTTTAAATGGAAAATTTTTACCTCATCCTTAAACCCCCTTCATGTTTTCCTACATTATTATAGAGGACAATTTTTCAGAGAAATCAAACAATAGCATAAAAATTTTGTGATTACTTTTCACCAGTGGTTCCATGTCTGGAATAGTACATCATTTTCTCTCATTTTCTTATTGATCAGTCACATATTCTCTTCCTGGTACTACATGATACTTAAATTGTAATGTCAGGAAGTAAGATATTTCACATAAGATAATTCAAAATCAAATCTTACTCTGTAAGTGCTAAAGATGAAAGCAATATGACCTTTTAATGGATCTTATTCTCAAAACACTACACGTATCCCCACAAATTTAATCAAAGCATATTGAAGACTATCTCCTTTGCCTGATGACACAGAAGTATTATTATAAATAACCACTGTCAAGCAGTGCTATAGCAATGATGCCTACAGGGGTTTGGGAGGCATGCTAGACTACTTGTCCTTATAGTAAATAGTTCCAAAATTACAGGCTTTAAAAATTCTTATGTTTGCTTTGTAAAAAATTTTTTTTTGCTGTTATTGCTTTATTTGGGGGGGAGGGGGGAGTAGACATGGTCCAGGAATCAACCAGGTATCCTGCATGAAGGGCGAGCATTCTGAACCATTACTATTACTATTTTATTTTATTTTGTTTCTCCCTGATCTAATGGCCCTTAGAAGAAGGAGAAGCCCCTTCTGATTTGCTCTTTCTAATCCATTCATTGTTGAAAGAGCAGATCACCAAAATTGCTAAAACAATATTTAAAATCAAAGTCAGGAGCAAAGGCCTGAATGAAGAGCATGGGCTATATTACTTTAGCCCTGCTGCTTGCAGAACTTTCTCTGATTTACTGTCAGACTGGTGGCTGTGTTCCCAATGGATGAATTTGATAGCCCAGGGACCTCAGGACAAGTGAAGCTGTACAACACCTGTTTCATCACAAGCTGATCTATTTTCAGGATAATTTGATATTTAGAATTTCTTCTTGAGAGGGTTTTGTTTTGTTTTATAAATATGTTGGGCCCTAAGCAGATCCTGGAGAAAATGTAATTAATCCCTGCATTTGCATTATACAGGTCAACCAGTGTCCAAATGAACTTTGATGTTAAACATACAGCAAAAGCTAAGGCTTAGACTTAACAAAGTTGACAACCCTGAAATCTTAACCTCTTACTGTTTCCTCAGGAGCAGAGACTGATGAAAACATGTTACAGATAATGCATGATTGTAAATGGAACAGTTGGTGGTCAGCAGAAATACTCAAAATGACCACCATGTAAAAAAGATCAGCTTGTGTGCACTGATGCTCTACTTATAAAGGTAATGATCTCAAATGGAACAAAAAAAATAACAGTTGCTGTAACCACTGTGATAACCTTCCTTTCTTGAAAAGATGGGGCTCTAACAGATAACCATACAATAGGGAAGGGAGAAAGGGGAGAAATTCCCATTGTGTAAGTGAGTTCAAACACTTATTGGGTTCAAAGGATTATTCCATTTGCTAATTAACCAGCAGAGTTTCTTTCTTTCTTTCTATTTAAATATTTTTACTTACAAATATTCACACATACACAGTTCATACATAGTATACAATCAATGGCTCACAATACCATCATATATTTGTGTATTCATTACCATGACCATTTTTAGAACATTTGTATGGATAGGCTAAGCCTGCTTATAATTAGGCCTAAGAGTCACCCCCAGAGAACCTCTTTTGTTTCTCAGATGTGGCTTCTTTCTCTAAGTCAACTGGGCTGGTGAACTCACTTCCCTCCCTCCTATGTGGAGCATGACTTCCAGGTGTGTTACTCTCCCTGGCAACATGGGACAGGACTCCTGGGATTCATCAGGACCTGGCATCACAGGATTTTTGAAAGCCTTCTTGACCAAAGGGGAGAAGAGAGAAATGAAACAAAATAAAGTTTCAGTGGCTGTGAGATTTCAAACAGAAGCGAGAGGTTATCCTGGAGGTTATTCTTATATATTATATGATATCCCTTTTTAGTTTATGGTGAATTAGAGTGGCTGGAGGGAAGTACCTGCAACTGTTGAGCTGTGTTCCAGTAGCCTTGATTCTCGAAGATGATAGTATAATGATATAGCTTCTACAATGTGACTGTGTGTTGTGAAAACCTTGTGTCTGATGTTCCTTTTACCCAGGGTATGGACAGATGAATAAAAAAATACGGATAAAAATAAATAAATAATAGGGGGGATAAGGGGTAAAATAAATTGGGTACATGGAACTACTAGTGGTCAATGAGAGGGAGGGGTAAAGGGTATGATGTACATGAATTTTTTCCTTTTTCTTTTTATTTCTTTTTCGGGAGTGATGCAAATGCTCTAAAAATGATCATGGTGATGAATACACAACTATGTGATGGTATTGTGAGCCACTGTTTGTATAGGGTGGATGGACCATATGTATGTGAAAATGTGTCAATAAAAATATATATTTTTTAAAAATGAGTTTGGAAAAGTAAATAAATAGTGGTTACAAATGGAATGTGGATAAGGCAAAACCTATAAAGACAGGAAACCCTGGAAGCCCTTAATGTCCGACTTATACTTTAGGCCCCCTTAAATTCTCTGTATATAAAAAAAAGGGGGATGGCCAGGCTCTGCAATACCCTATTAAAGGCAAACCTGAGACCCTCCTAAGGACAGGGTCCTCTGAACTTATGTCCAGGGACTGTGTCTTGTTCACTGTTGAACATCCAGTGCCTAGAGCGGCGACCAGCACATAGCAGGCACACAGGCCATGCGGGTGGAGTAAATGAATGGATGAACGGGAACTAGAAGTGGTAAAATTTTCAGTTTCCCAACTTAAAATTTCAAAACTCCAATTTAGGGTTACATTTTAAAGGTGGGGTTCTACCACATATGCTGTGCCAGTTGTGTTAAATCAGTGTTTCTCCAACACAGTAGTCCACTAGAATCCCCGAGGCAGCTTTTAAAAATACAGGTGACCAGGCCCTGACTGCAGAGATTCTGATTTCTCTGATCTGGAGCAGGCTTCGCATTTTTAAAAATTTAAAGGGTAGCCAAGGTTAAGAACAACTGATATATACATAGCAGACATTTATACTCTGTACCTAAAAACAATCTACTGTGAACAAGACTCTGAACAAGGAAGAAATTTAATAAAAACAAGACTCTAAAAGTCATTATATCAGAACAATAATTTTCTAAATTTCTTGTTATTCAAATCTAGAGGCATCAGAATGATCATTGCTGTAAGGTAAGTGTTGGGAAGGGACTATTTAGGAAGCTGACAGGTTAAACAGCAAATAAGCAACTCATGCACAGCAAGCTAAAACCTGACTGCAAAGCTTTATAACTTATATTTTTCTTTTATTTGTATCAAGTTCTTCATAATTAAAAATTGTCTAAAATAATTTCTAAAAGATACTGAAAGAATATAAACTAACTGTTAACAATAGAGGGGCAGATGTCAGTAACTTTTACTCTTTCTTTCCATACATGTTTATTTATATGTATTATTATATATTTATGTATTACTTGATACATATCATATATTTATATATATATCACTTTCTATATTTTGATTTACATATTTAACTTTTTACATATTCCTATATATTAACTCTTTTACAATGAATACGAAGTATATTCGTATTTGGAAACAAATAAAAATTAAAGACAGGAAGAAAGATTGGGAGAGAAAAGAAATCTTCCTTATTACAAACTGCCCCAGCAACAGCCAGCAGCAATGTGAAACCACATTAAATTTTGAATTTTAGGCACTCTTACCCACTATGTACTTTACCTTTTGTGATAGCACTAGCTCCACCTTTCCACTCATTTCCTTTTCGGGATGCTTCTGGAATTTTTCTTCCGGCACAGGATTTTTCAGCTGGGGACTGGAGGAAAGCTCTACAAAAGCCACAGTTGGGCTGGACCGAGTCACGGTTGTTGTAAAATGCTGTGGCTCTGAAATGAAGTTACATTCAGAAAAATAAAGAAGAAAAGGAAAATCATATAAAGGACCACTTATCCTGTAATACCACAAAGCGCATTTAGTGCATATCCTGCCCTGGCGATGAGAAGAATTACAGTCTGATGATGGCTATAAAAGACTCTAAAATGCCTGAACTCTCAAGGCTCTTTCACGATATTATAGAATAACAAGCAACAAAAACACATCAAATAACCCCACTGTGACACTTCCACATCAAAGACTTAGTTTCCTAATAAGAGTCACAGTTTACATCTGAATAGCAATACATGAAACAAAATACTGGCACGAAATATGCAATAATTTCTGTTGGGGATGGAAGAAAGAACATCTATAAATAATATCTAGCCAAACGACTGAGAGGCCATATGACTCTTTCTTTTTGCATTTCAATGCTCCTTTCTAACATCACATTTTCATAATTGGCATTTGTGAAGGGTTTCATGCTATAATATATCACACAAGGAAAATAAAGTGTCCTCTCATTCTTGAAGAAGAATTAGGTACACGTAAAAGTGAAAAGAAAGTTACTACCTGAGGGGAAAATGTGGAGGGTAATCTAGTTTGAAAAATAAAATGCTAAAGTTTTTAGTAATGACATTTAATTTATTTTAGGACGGCATTTAAAAATAATTTATTGGAGGAGGGTAGGAGATGTTTGTGTCTGTGAAAGGGGTAAATGGATTAAAAGTATTGAGAAATGCCACTTTGGAAACACAGGGTCCCTTTATCAAGGCAATGGATACCAGACGATCATGAGCACGGTTTAGGCTTATGACATCACTTTAGTCTTTCAAACTATTCTTGAGCTTTGTCATTGCAGCGTCAATTTTTATGATGTATTTTAAATGTCTACATCCTATCTATTGCTACTACTGTGAGTTAGAGTAGCAATTTCTTCTCATCAAAATACGGGTCATTCCTAAAGTTTTCGACTATGGCCCTGCCTTCCTCCTCCTCAACTGAACTGCCTTCAAATACATTAATTATCCTGATAGGTTCACCACTAACTCCTCTCTATTCATTTACGACTTGGACTTTCATCTCCTGTCCTGAGAGCCCTAAATTTTTAGCATTATTTGTATGGGAAAACACAATCTGATTTATGATGACAGAGATATATTTTCAAAACACAAAACAAAATAGGGTAGTAAAAATGTTTGGTTTTGGTTTTTTTTTTTTTTGCCATGTTTACAGCAAAATTAATCAAATGATCAGAATCTCCCTAGGAAGCCTCTAGGTGGCAGTACAATCACACCAACTGTAAAGCCTAATTGCCCACCTTCCCGTGGCTCAGTCCGAGCAATTCTTGACTCTCCTTCCATTAAATCTGAAATGTTATCAGGAGTTACCCTGGAACGAAACTGTCATGAAACAAACCTGATGAGGCAAGTCCTGTGTTTCCCTTTCCTGGTTTCCCGCCATCATTCTCATCTTCTGGACTCAACAGTTCAGCATCCTCAGTGGTTGCCTGAAAAAGAGATTTTTCCTTCTTAAATAAATTGTCCTTTTAATGTTCTAAAAAGGGCAAGGATTTCCTTGTCTGCTATTCATTTTTAGGCCGACAGAGAGGGTTGCTCATGTGAATTCATTCTTCTCTTTCTCCCAGGCAGCTTCACGGCGAAAGTCTGGCTTTGCTGGGAGGAGATACTGAGTGAGATAAGAGGTGCGGGGGCTACACTGCCTGGAGAAGGCACCCACGCATCCGCTACCACCCTCACCCACCCAGGCAGCGTCAGATACACATTTCCACTCTTTCCTTCTTTTCACCTAAATTTTCAACACCACAGTCATCATCCACTTGCTCCTGGATGCCTTTCAAGCTGGCTTATGGTCTCATCACCCATAGAAGCGGCTTTTCTCAAAGGTTGTAACAATTATATTCGCAGTGGCCTGTCCTGAGCATAGCCATCTGTGGCTTCTGGTCCTGTGGGATTTCTATGCGTCATGAAGCTCTCTTCCTTCCAGGGTCCCCAGTGACCCTCTCTACTCTATTACTGGGGTTCTAATGGTCTCTCTCTCTCTCTCTCTCTCTCTCTCTCTCAGGCTATTCTGCTCTAACTGGCTCATTCCTTTTCTTCTCATCAAAATATGGGTCATTCCTAAAGGTTTTGAATATGGCCCTATTTTCCTCCTCAACTGAATTGCCCTCAAATATATTAATTATCCTCATAGGTTCACCACTAACTCCTCTTTATTCATTTATGACCTGGACTTTCATCTCCTGTCCTGAGAGCCCATCAAAACTTCATTTCTGCAGAACTGATCTTCGGTTTCACAGTAAATGGCTCATACTCGACACGCTACAAATCACCTCCAAAGAAGTCCCTACTCCAAATTTGACTATTTCTATTTATGGCACCAGTTTAGTTTGTTTGTTTTTCATGAGCATATGAACTGATCTTGACTCATCCTCATGAGCATCCATCATTTGCCAAGTTCTACTGCCAGGAGGTGAGTTTAGCCTTTTCTCCCCTGTTCTTCCACTAAGGAGACTCTGATTCAATCTCACCGTCTAATCCATTTATTATTACTGTCATGTTCATCTCTCTAAGTTGTACTTCAAATGTATCACTTTTATGCTTGATGGAATTTCTAATTGTAAAATAAATTAGAACAACCTAATCATCCAATAATAGGGGAATGGTTGAATAAATTACTTCATATATGTTCATAAAGGGAAATATGCAGTCATTAGAAAAATCAAGGTGTTGAACAATATATAATGATATTTAAAAATACTTACTATCTAATGTTTGTAAAAAAATGTACTATCTATACAGTGTGATAATTACATGTACAAGATTATATATGCCTATAATACACATCAATAAACCTGCCTATGTATACATAAAACATGTATATAAAAAGGTAATAAGGAATAAGGTGGTCTATGAGGGAAAAAAAATCCTCATGTAAACTATGCACTATAGTTAATAATATAATTATAATATTTTTTCACCAATTGTAAAAAAAGTACCATACAAATGCAAAGTGTTAATAATGGGGGTTGGTGAGGTAATATGGGAATGCTGTACTGCCAGCATGGCTTCTATGTAAGCCTAAAGCTTCTCTAATAAAAAAAAAAATAGACAGTAAGGAAATATACCAAAAACATTAACAGTGGTTACTTTCATTTTATTTTATTTTTTATATGCTGTATGGCCAAGGTCACTTTTCATTCTTTTTTCCATGTGAGTATTCCATTATTGCAGCCCCATTTATTGAATTTTTGTTTGTTTTCTTTGTTTGCTTGTTTTTTGGGAAGTGCATAGGCCGGGAATCAAACCCGTGTCTCCCACATGACAGGATAGAATTCTACCACTGAACTACTCTTGCATCCCCAACAGTGATTATTTTTTATGTGTTTAAATTCTGGATGACTTTTTCCTCTTTTTTTGAATTATTTTTTCCTGTATTCCAAAATGTTCTATGATGAGTATGTACTGCTTCTGTAATCTGAAAACAAAATCAGTGCAACTTTACATAGGCTTTAAGTAGGAACCAATTGACTCCAGAATGAAATTTAAAATTCTCCTGCTGATATTATAGTAGTTGCTTGATAAAAGTGATTGAAAGGTCATATTAAGTATTGGCTAAACAGTATACCTTGACAACCAGAGAGAAGCAATTAATGACTATAGCGTTTTTTTTTCAGAACTTTTTTTTATGAAAGGGCTAAAGTTGAATTGTTTTTAGTGCCCACGAAATATTTCATATATTTAAAAAGATATTAAAATAAGGTTAAAACTAGCTTCTGACTAAAGGCTTTATTAAATATTTTATGAAATATCCTTGTATATTTTGTAAGAGCTATCAATTTATTGG
This sequence comes from Tamandua tetradactyla, assembly GCF_023851605.1. Lineage (NCBI taxonomy): Eukaryota > Metazoa > Chordata > Mammalia > Pilosa > Myrmecophagidae > Tamandua > Tamandua tetradactyla. Next base: position 43,947,683 of record NC_135345.1, on the reverse strand, counting down.
TCTTTTATAACTATGTACTTTTCACCCATAAATCAAAATTTATTTTCCAAATCAAATGAAAGCCCTTTAAAGTTATTACATTGTTGGAAATTGTCAGTGAACTTTTAAGAAACAAAGAAAATTTAAGTAACAAAACTTTAAAGCTTTTTGTGGTGCAACAGTGACTCAGCGACAGAATTCTCACCTGCCATGCTGAGACCGGGGTTCGATTCCCGGAGCCTGCCCGTGGGCCCCCCAAAAACAAAGCTTTTGAAAGATTTTGAAAGATTTTACAATAGACTCTAGAAGCAAAAATTTGATTTTGCTTTTGGAGGATAGAATGGCTTTGAGATCATCATAATTAGATGGGCATTTTCCAATGACAAATAATCATGTATCAATTCTGGGAGAAATATTGAATTAAAATGCACTTTTAGAATGCAGGAAAGTTAATAGATTTTGAAACTTCTAAATATGTCAACAAGCCTGAGTTGAATACCATTAGGAGTCTGAATGAGGGAAATAGTTAAACAAACCAAAGTTTATTTTATTATATTTAAAGTTTTATATACATTTATACTATTATAAGAACTGACCTGGTTAGCAGCACTTATAGATCAACCAGTTTAGCATTACAAGTTAATAAATTGGGTTTTACAATTTTAAGTGATTTCCCTCCCCCCACCTAGAAATATTATTACATGATAATATTTTTGTTTATGAACCTAATATGTAAAATACAAGCAGAATTACTGATTTTTAGCTTTCCCCCTCCCCAATAGATTAGATTATAGAAAACCAGCTGAGATTAGGAAACAAATTTGTAGAGCAAACCACTGATGAATGATGCGCTTGAAAACATTGGTGTTTCCAATTACTAGAAATAAAACAACTACAGAAACAGGGTCAAAGATACCCCTCAGCCCCCAAATTAAAAAAGTAATGAACAAATCTCATTGTATTTAAAACGCCATTACTTTTAAGTTGCATTATTTTAGGTACTGATAAAAAAATGAACAGTTTCCATTAAATATGACACATCATTGATTGTGAGATGTATCCTGATCTAGAAATGTGAAAATGCACACACACACACACACACACACACACACAAAAGTGGCACTTGGAATCGATGAAATAAGATAATTCACGAAGCCCTTTAGAAATAATATGTAATATAAAGCAGACAAAATCCTCAAGCATTCTTGCAGTCTGCAAGTTCATTAAGGAGTATGTTAGTAGCTCGCCACACTTGGTAATCTATTATCTACCCATGGCTAAAGGAGAACTTCCATTTTAAAGAATTCCCACATTTCTGAATACATTTCTCCATGACTCACCACTCAAATACTGGACACTAGGATTTGAGATGGTAAAATGATAATAACAACAGCAAAAATAGTAACCACTACAAATATTTATTGCAATTATCATGTGTCAATGCCTTTGGGGCACCTGGCATGGAGTATTTCACTTAATCCTTAGCACAGGCCAATGTTATTCCCTTAATACAGGTGAGGGCTCTCAGGCCCAGGAGGCTGAGACTTGTTCAAGGGTCACACAGCTAGTAGGCAGAGCAGATGGGAACCCTGCCTTGTGCTCATAACCTCAATGCTCCATCACCTGGGACCCAGTTACTCCCCCTCCAAGCTGCCCCCCAGGCATTCAAAGGTTTTCATTGGTAGGAATCAGTCTAGGACCTCAGCGTCTCAAGTTTACTTCTGATATTATTCAGACTTCTTTTTCTATTCCCTTTCCCTCCTCTAGCTGTCATCTCGTTAATTCTGCAAAAGATTAGAACTCCCTGGAATCTCTCTATATAAGGAGGCAGCTTAGCCCAGTCTCTCCTTCCCAGGGTGACTTGAGAGCAGACAGCAACCCTCCATCAACCCCTCTGGGGCCTTCAGATCCAGTCCAGGTTCTGAGAAAGCCTCGTGTCTCAGGAGCCCCAGCACAGTTCCTCGTGTAGAGCAGACACGCAATTCATGTTAGGTGAGCAAATGTCTTATGCATTATTTATGGGATTTATGCTCCCAGGCTTAGTTTAAATGCATGCTAGTCATCAAAATCAGGCTATCACTGGCAAAACATTCAGGATAAATTAAGAGAAAAAGCAAGTTGCAATACAATATGAATAACATGAGCTCATTTAAAAAAATTTATATGCACCAAAAAAAAGAGGAGGATACACACAAAGTGTGTATCTTAACTACATTAATTTCTATGTGGCTGGAAGAATAGATAGTTTGTGTTGTTTTTATAATTTTCTGTATTTTGCAATGTATACAGACTATATGTAATGAGGGAAAATTCTCAAGGCCAGCTTAATTAACTTATGTCTGGATATTCCCTCCCGAGGGCCTGTTCCTTTTGTATTTGCATCATTACTCTAGAGGAAAAGAGTTAAAAGTTGGCAGTTTTAACATTAGTCCTGACAGAGTCAGAGGTTTGCCACAAACAAACTTGCCTTACTGGAAACTGTGCTTTCTGACCCATACTTTCCTTTGGCTGCAGCTAAACAGAGAAGAGGCCTTCCTGTCTCCAATCAGTAATACTCTCTCGAGAATGAAAACAAGTAAATAAAAACAGATCCCTGGACACGAATGAATGAGAGCATAGAAAAGATGCACAGGCCTGAGCCAGGAACTGGCAACCCCTCGCCTGAGGACGCGATCCAAACTGGACTGGGTGCCAGGCTCAGCCCTAGACTACGGAGGAAGGTGGCGGTTTCCTGGCTCGAAAGGGACATGGTGTAATCACAAAACCTACTTGGCATCTGGCTGCCAGTTTCAATCAAAATCTTGGTGTGCTGGCCCGGAAAATGACATAGAAAGATGAATCGGGAATAGGAAGCAGGGAGGACAAGTCCTGGGACTTAGGTGTTGGCCATTTCTATCATCAGGAGCTGTGGGGGTTTGGACCCATCATTAAACCTCTACAAGGGGTGGGGATGGGAGGGAAGAAGTGATGCCCAAGGCCCTTTCCTGAGCTACCATTCTGTAACTCTGGGTGATTTCCTGGTTCCCGTCTTGAATAACCTATCTGGACACGAGTCTGGAAAAATCAGTCTATTTATGCCTTGTCACCATGACCAGGTACCACAGAGCCCAGATGTGAGTTTTTCCTTTCACGTTTCTACATCCAAATATCTGTGGTCACTGGAAGGAAGATGTGCAGAGAGAATCAGGGTTTCCGTGCCTTAAACTTTTCAAACCAACAATAGGAGGCTCTGATCCAGGTAAGGAGGGTGAGGTTTGATTTTTTTATTTCAACTGCTGTATGCTTCTTTGAGGCCTGTATATTTTTCTGCCTAAGTAACTTGAATGATTTGGAAAGAGCATTATGTCTAATAACCTTCCAACTGCTTCTAGATAGAGAAAACAACAGGGATTTCTGAAGAAATGTTTGTTGACATTTGACATCCAAAAGGAATTTGCAGTTGGTCTCAGTTGTAAGGCAAACAGCACCTACTCAAATGCCTTCACCCTGCTCTCACTGCAAAATTAAATGATTCAAGAAAGATTCAATTGTCTGTCTTTCTGGATCAGAAAACATTAGTAAAACACAGAATTTACAAGAGGAATGGCCATAGCTGTATCAAGGTAGAAAAACAGACCCACCTTTTTACTTAGCTTGAGAAAAAAGATGAAGTGGTTTAGGTACCACCTGACTGAGTTGGCCCAGGCTTGAGGAGGGAGAATTGCACAGCCCTGGGGGTGGGGGTAGGGGGTAGGTGCTTGCCAGCAGGAGGGCGTGGGTGGCCTCATTTGGGATGAACTGGCAATAAGAGGGGGGTGAAGTGCCAGGGAGGTCAGGGATGGGAGTCTTGGGAGTTAAGGGGGCAGGAAGAAGCCAGAAATGGGAAAGCGTGAACATAGGAAAAGCAAAAGAGCTGCAGGAAGAATTGTGCAAAGCTACATATTGTGCAAATCTATATAATCATGCAAGTATCATGTGAGTATCATCTTCTGGAAAAAGCCATTCAAATCTGCAGATTTTTTAGAGAATTACAGCTGGAACGCCTCACAAACTGAGTTGGAAGACTATAAGGAATTCATTTCATTTATATGAAATTCACATCTGTTCAAGACAGGGATTTTGATGATTTTAATCTAAAAACCTTCACTTTTTCGGGTGTCTGAAAAATGTATTATAACCATCTTACTCTTATTTGTTCTATGGCAATATTAAAAAAACATACCAGCAGGCTATCTACATGAATTCACACAGTAATCAGCTGAAGCTTGGACTATTCTTACACCTTGTTTTATTGCGCTTTGCAGACACTGCGTTTCTTATATTGATGTGACATCCCTGCATCAAGTAAGTCCATCAGCACCATTTTTCCACCAGCATGTGCTCCTTCATGTCCTGTGTCACACTGAGGTAATTCTCACAGTATTTCAAATCTTTTCATTATTATTGTATCTGTTATGGTGCTCTGGGATCTTTGATATTACTATTGTAATTGTATGGTGTCATAAACTGCACCCATATAAGATGGTGAATTTAATTGATAAATGTTGCGTAGTTCTGACTGCTCCACTGTTTCCCCATCCCTTTCCTTCTCCCCAGACCTCCTTATTCCTCAATATATAACCATATTGAAATTAGGCCAATTAATAACGCTTCAATGGCCTCTAAACGTTCAAGTAAGAGGAATTGCAAATGTCCCACTTTAAATGAAAAGTTAGAAATGATTAAGCTTAGTCAGGAAGGCATGCAGCAAGCTGAAAAGGCCAAAAGTTAGGTCTCCTGTGCCAAACAGCTAAGTTGTGAATGCAAAGGAGCAACTCTTGAAGGAAATTAAAAGTGCTACCCCAGGTAACACACAAATGATAACAAGGCAAAACAGCCTAATTGCTGATATGGAGAAAGTTTTAGGGACCTGGATAGAAGATAAAACCAGTGACAAAATTCCCTCAAGCCAAAGCCTAATGCAAAGCAAGGTCCTAACTTTCTTCAATTCTGTGAAAGCTGAGAGAGTTGAGGAAGCTTCAGAAGAAAAGTTTGAAGCAAGCAGAGGCTGGTTCATGAGGTTTAAGGAAAGAAGCTGCTTCCATAACATAAAAATGCAAGGTCAAGCAGCAAGTGCTGATGTAGAAGCTGCAGTAAGTAATCCAGAAGGATCTAGCTACACAAAACAACAGATTTTCATTGTACATGAAATAGCTTTCTATTGGAAGATGGCATCTAGGACTTTCACAGTTAGAGAGGAGAAGTTAATGCCTGGATTCAAAGCTTCAAAAGACAGGCTGAGGGCGGGCCGCGGTGGCTCAGCGGGCAAAGTGCTTGCCTGCTATGCCGGAGGACCTCGGTTCGATTCCCGGCCCCAGCCCATGTAACAAAAACGGAGAAACAGAATACAATAAAAAACAAGAAAATGTTTAAAGATGTTTCCCTTTCTTCCTTCCTTCCTTCCTTCTATCCTTCCTTCCTTCTCTCTGTCTTTCCTTTAAAAAAAAAAGACAGGCTGAAAAAGACAAAAACAAAAACAAACAAAAAAGACAGGCTGACTCCTTGTTGGGGGCTAACTCACTGGTGACTTTAAGTTGAAGCCAAAGCTCATTTACCATTCCAAAATCCTAAAACTCTTAAGAATTATTCTAAATCTACTCTGCCTGTGGTCTCTAAATGGAAAAACAAGGCCCAGGTGACAGCATATCTCTATATAACATGGTTTACTGAACATTTTAGCCTACTGTTGAGAACTACTGCTTAGAAAAAAGGATTTCTTTCCAAAGTATTACTGTTCATTGACAATGTATCTGGTCACCCAAGAGCTGTGATGGAGATGTACAAAGAGAATAATGTTTTCATGGCTTCTAACACAACATCCATTCTGCAGCCCATGGATTAAGGAGTAATTTCGACTTTCAAATCCTTTGATTTAAGAAATACACAGCTAAATAGTGATTCTTCTGATGGATCTGGGCAAAGCAATTTGGAGAAGTTCTGAAAGGATTCAGCATTCTAGATCCCATGAAGAACACTCATGAGTCATGGGAGGAGGTCAAAATATCAACACTAATAGTAGTTTGGAAAAAGTTGATTCCAACCGTAATGGATGACCTTGATGGTTTCAAGGCTTCAGTTGAGGAAGTAACGGGTGTAATCTCACGATAAAACTTTAAAGGACGAGTACTGCTTCTCGTGGAGAAGCAAAGAAAGTGTTTTTGTCTTTTTGAAATGGAATCTACTCCTGGTGAAGCTGCTGTAAACGTTGCTGAAATGTCAACAAAGGATTTAGATTATTACAAAAACTTGGTTGATAAAGCAGCAGCAGGATTTGAGAGGACTGACTGCAACTTTGAAAGAAGTCCTACTTTGGGTAAAATGCTATCAAACAGCATAGAGAAAGGTTTTTGTGAAAGGAAGAGTCACTCGATACAGCCAACCTCATTGTTGCCTTATTTTAAGAAATTGCCACAGCATCCTTCAGCAACCACCCCCCCAATCAGTCACCAGCTATCAATAAGAAAAGATCCTCCACCAGCCAAAAGATTATGACATGCTGAAGACTCAGATGATGGATAGCATTTTGAGCCATAAAATATTTTAGAACTAAGGTATGTATGTGTTAGACATAACACTATGGCACACCTCACAGACTACAGTATAGTGTAAACATAACTTTTATATGCAGTGGGAAACCAAAAAACTCATGCGACTTGCTTTGTTGTGATATTCGTCTCATTGTGGTCATCTGAAACCAAACCTGCACTACCTCCGAGGTATGCCTGTATTTATTTTAAATATAAATGGTGGCTCAGGTAATTTAACTTGCTTGGGGGGTGAGGATGGGGGTTGATCATCGACTTAGTGCAACTGGGTATTATTAAGGAAAAAAGAAATTCACGTACAAATTCTACTGACAGTGGCACAGGAAAACACTGGAATAATTCTGAAGGAGACAAAGAAAACTTGTCTGTAGGTCACAAAACATTGCATAAATTAGTCCTCAGATTAGATGACATTTTACATTCTCTTCCAATCCTGGATTCCTAGAGTCTGCATTTACACTATGACATGATATTCTTACAGAGGCAGATAATTTAAAATGCAAAGGAAAATGTTATGCTTCACTGGGCCTTTACAGAGATGTTGGTTGTATTGACAGCAAAAGCTCTTAAATATCTCAGGGATAACAAATTAGAACAGAAATGGCCTGGTTCCTCTCTGCAGAGGGGGCCCAGAGGGGATCCAGCCCTCCTGTCTCATCACCTCTTATCCCAATGATCTCCGCTCATGGGCTCCTCACCACTGTCCATGCCTTTGCTTCTGCTATTCCCAATACGTGGAATAGTTTCCATCCCTCCTGCATTCCAATGCAAACCCCACACTTAAGGTCCAGTTTCAAAACCCTTATCCTCACAAAACTTTCTTGGACTAATCCCAACTTACAATGATTTTACCTATCCTTTGCAATCTTACATCCCTCTAGTCTTCTTACCAAATACTCTAGCACTTCATTATATAATGCGCTATATCATTTTCTAGTTGCTTCATAAAAATTGCTTTCCCAGCAAGTTTATAAATTTCTTCTTCTCTTTAAAAAAAAATGAGGCACAGAGTAGGTCCGTAATTCCTGCTTATCAGTTAATCATCAACCATCTCCAGGGTATTTGCTATCAGAATCTCATCATCTTAGATGTGATTCAGCTGAAGATGATCTGGAGTTTGGTAGCATCTCAGATTTCAGATCTATTTCTAAAGTAATTCTAAAGAGTTTCAAATGAGAAAGACAAGGTAGAAGGAAACTAAGGAATGGACATGGTTCTATATAAAAGTGCTTATGCCAGCCCATGAGGCTGAAGCTCCAACCTTGCCCCTTCCCCCACTGGAGTGGATGACCATCCTTCTTGGCTGCTCTGCCTCTTGGTCTAAATTATGCTCCTGCCTACTTCTGCTGCTGTGCCCTTTGAACAGTTCCAGCTCGCCCTAGAGGAATTGTGACATTTTAGTGGTGGGTGAGGTTACTCCTTTGTAGAGAGCGTATCTGTTGGGAATGCAGTTTGGGGAAGAAAGACACTATTTAAAAAGAACACTATTCCTTTGACAGCCCCACAGAATTGGGCAAATGAGTTAGGGAAAGGAAAAAAAGTCCAAGTTGGTGTCAGTCCTTTGGAAGCTCTGAAGGATGACTTCCCATTTTAAGCTGGTCACCAAATGTTGCCATAATAAATTAATTCTGCTTTTTCAATGGCAACAAACTAACCATAAGGTAGTCAAGGAATGCTTTTCTTGGAATAATGGGGAAGGAAATAAAATGAGGTGTAAGGTTACTGGAGAAAGGATTCTTTTTAAACAATTCTTGGGATACACGTTTTGAGTGGAAACCTTTGGTTCACAGGTTGCAAGTATGAAGAGTGTTTGAGTATTGAGCCAAAGTCCTGTGCAGTATGGCTAACAACTTTGCTTACAGTCTAATAAATATATACAGATAAATACCTACCCAGAAAATAATGTTATGTCCTGCCATAGTGAACTTAAGAGATGAAAGTACCAGAAACAGAGTACGCAAATGTTATCATGTCTTCAGAACCACTAGGGTTTATTGAACTAGGAATTATTCCAAACTAGGCAAATTCTCTGCATCTCAAGGTCAGCCTGGATCAGGCTGGTTTCTGGGAAGAAAATTGACAAAGGCAATCTATTTTTCAGAATCCTCATTTTAACGGGTAAACACCTGAAAAACATACTTTCATTCAGATCATCTTATTTTATTCCTTTTAAAACAAGATACTTGTGAGGGTATGTAATCAATGTAAAATCACACTTGTCTCTGTACTTTTAGGGAGCTTAACAGTTAAACCACTATTAAATGGGGATATGCCTGGCATTAAAAGAGAATAGGTTATTTTAAAAAGTTTTGTTCATCATAGAAATAAGATTATTAATTACTGAGAATGAATATATTTCTAGGGAAGTTTTACTTTTCTAAAACAACAGCAACAACAAAAAAACAACTATTCCTAAACATAGCATATGTGCTTAATGCTATATGTCTCCATATAGAATGGGTAAAACTTTTTTTTCCCCAAAGGATTAAAAACTTACAACACGAGAGATTAAATAGTTGTTTTTGAACTTTAGGCCTCATAATGACTGGTTTCTTTAGCTTCTGCCAAGGGTAAAATCTATTCAGCCATGGGCAAGATTTTACTCAATTCGACAAAAAACTGTTGAGGGTAGAACCAGTGGAAATTAGAGAGTAGATATGTGCCTGATAGCACAACCCTGGGGAATTGTTCTTATAACTCATAAGCTGGGCCTGACTAAGTCCTGGGAACCTCTGCTAGGTGTCATAGGTCAAGCATGGTGCTTACACTGTTATTTTTCCAAAATCCAGTGAGAAAGAGCTGTACTTGACAGTATGTGCAAAGGGTCTGTGGCATGATAAACAGAACCAAAGTGAGGAATGGAAAGGTGCTTATGAAGGGAATTTAGAGAATGTTCATCAAAAAATGGTAGCAAAAAAGAAATAGGAACAGAATTTGTTACCTGTTCCAGAAAAACACATTCAGCACTGTAAAGCCTAATCAATTTGGGGAGCATTTAATTTAAATTGAAGTGCATAAGTTAATGTTTACTCCATCAGTAAAGCTCATACCATGCTAGCAGAACTCAACGTTCCGTTTCATGATTTTTAAGAACCCTTCAGCCATGGTAACACTCATGTGAATGAAAAGCAAATTAGATTTCAGGTTGAGAGCCTTAGCATTCACAGGGATCACAGCTTTACTCCCAGAGATGAGAAAACATGTTGCCATAGTGAGGAAATTATTTTGGTTTATTGCAACCACAATCTTTTTCATAGGGTTTGAGCACTGCAGGGAAGAATAGCATCCTCTCAACTCTTTTGAGAAAACATAATTTTATTCTTCAAAAGACAAACCCAGAGATAAGAAAAGTAATATCTAGTCCCAGTGGGTGGGTATTTTGCTACCTGGGTCACTGTCATGGTCAAGTTCATGCATCAACTTGGCCAAGTGGTGGTATCTGTTTGTCTGGTTGGGCAAGTGCTGGCCTGTTTGTTGCAATGAGAACATTTCATAGAATTAAATCATGATCATGTCAGCTACATCCACAGCTGCTTACATCTGTAATCAACCAAAGGGAGGTATCTTCTGCAATGAGTAATGCTTAATCTGATCACTGAAAGTCTTTTAAGGAGAATTCAGAAGAGACAGGCTCTTCCTGTTTCAGCTGGTGAGCCTCTCCTGTGGAGTTCGTCCAGACCCTCCATCGGAATCATTGGCTTCACAGACTGCCCTGTGGATTTAGGACTCTGCGTACCCCCGGTCAAATGAGACACTTTTATAAGATTTATATTTGCAAGTGTTCCCTGTTGATTCTGTTTCTCTAGAGAACCCTAACTAATACAGTCACTTAACTCTTAGCCTTGGAGTTGGAAGATGCTTCCTTCTGAACTGAACTCCTCTAGACACTGGGGGAAAAATCTTCAGAGTTTCCTCCACCCTCCAACTATAACTCCAACCCAAGATCTTTAGTTAAAACTGCAGCAGCTTAGCATCTCGTAAGGACAACTGAGATTGAACAGAGTCCAGTTTACACCCTGAAAGCTGGCTGCATTTGAGGGAAGTCACAGCTTTGGTCCCGTCAGCAAAACCAGCATGAGTCTCTGGTGAAAGAGCTAAGAAATCAGAATCTGCACGATGACTTTTTATATTCCAAAGTAGCAAATACAATGTTACTTGGAGTTCTCTTCTTTATTGTTCTTGAATGACCTTACATTTTTAGTTTGGCCATTCAGCAGCGCTTCTAAATATCTACACTTAAGGGGTTCAGCCCTTAATATATAATATATATTATTTTATATTATATATATATATAATATAATATATAATATAATAAAAAATAATTTTATTTTTATTGAGATTTTGTTTTTCTAAGAAAGTGATCCTTTTATACAATTCCCAAGAATAGAAAGCCAGATTCTAATGGAACTGATTATTTTCAAACTCAATGAATTACTCTAAATCAGTCCTGAATAAATAGGGAAAAAATAATGAAATGTTTTCTTTTCCCCCACAGGTAGGCACTGAGACCTGAACCCGGGTCTCCTGCCATGCAGGAGAGAACTCTGCCACTGCACCACCACCTTCTGCCCAATTAAATAGTTTTTAAAAGACTTTATTTTTCTATAATGCAGGGCACCAACAACGTGAAGGGAGATAAGAATATGTCATTTCTTGCTCATAAATCATATTACACCTTTTATTATAGCTCATTTAGAAAGAAACGTCTGTTTTTCAAGACCTACTTTTTTAAAAAAAAACAATGGAATTATCCCAAAGAGGAAAAGAAGTTTGTATCTTACCGTCACTTCTTGGGGAACAGAAATTGGCTTCTTTATGTTGATCTCGATGCTACTGTTCTCTTGTTTTAGCTCCACAGGGGACCCATCCTCTCTGGCCACACCTTCAAACAGCTGGGATTTGGTCATCGAGGGGGAAAGTGCCCCTGTGGAACATTTTCTTTCCTTCTCTTCCTCATCTCCGTGGGCCATTTCTCCATTCACGCTGACTTTCCCGTCTACCTATAAAAACCAGAATGAACAAAAAACACGCTATTCCCCAATCAAAGACTATAACAAAATAACACATTCCGAATCACCCTAGGAGATCATCACTTCATAACCATAGTCCAACAACAAATAAGATCTCTCATATGTTTTGATCCCCTCTAAAAATTAGGACTTCTCTAAATGCCATTTTTTAAGGATCTCCGTAACGGCAGTCTATTTTCTGAGCCACTTCAGATGACATTTCATGTCACTGTACTTATTGTTGTGTTTTATTTCAAAGCACAGAAAACTAAAAGAAATTTAAATGCAAGTACATGCCACATATTTGGGTTCGTTAAGTTCTGTATGAGAGCAAATATTTTTTGAGATTTTTTTTTTCCGGTTATAAATTAGGTGGGACCGACCTCATATTAAGAATATTTTATTCTTAAAATATCCTGTGATGGTAAAGGGGGCAATAGTTACATTTGTTTTGAAGCTATGACACAGAACAGGGAACCTATGCTATGTCTGTAATAAATTCCGATTTCCAGTTAATTTACAGCCTCGATTCTCTTTTTCAGAAAATAAGACCATACATATTAAAAAAGGGTTGTTTTGCATCCATATTTAGGGAAAGCAGTGAGAGCCAAGAAAAGAGGAGCACAGACAGTGATTAGCCTAGCTTACTGAAAGGCATCTAGAAATCTCTGTCCTGAAATTTGAGGCAATATATCGAGTGGTTAAGAGAGGGAACTCTGGAGTCTAAGACTGAACCCTGCCTCTCCACTTAGAGACATTTAATAAGATTCTTATCCTCTGTGCTCAGCTTCGTCTCCTACCAAATGGATGATAACAGTCTATACCTCACAGTGCCACTGGGAGAATTTTATGGGTTAATATGTATGCAGAGTTTAGAAGAGCACCTGATGCATTTTAAGTAGCTAAACTTTAGCTGTTCTTACTACTAAGCATTGTCAATAAAATAATGGAAATCAGATATTTGTTATAGTTTTAACTTAACATACTCTATTGTCTGTGAGCCATAATAATAAGTTTAAATCAGCTCAGCACACACACACCTAAATACATCTGAAACAATATTTACCTTTATTACTTTTTTTTTAGTTGTATTCCATTCCACTTTTTAAAAATGCTGATCCCAAACCACCGAAGTGATTTAATAACCTACCAACAGGCGACAACTCTCAGTTTGAAAATCACTGCCTAAATCCGTTTCCTCCTTTTACTCTTAATTCTGTTGTACTGGGAAACCGACCAGGGCTATAGCTCCTGCTACATGCCCCCTGGTCCCACATGTGAACACACACACACATACATCCTCACACTTCTTAGCTTCTCTCCTGGCTTTCTCTGGTAACAACTGCTGTATTGACATACTACCTTTGACCACAACCGTCCGTCTACCCCTTCAGTGATGGGACCGCGAATGGGGTTGACAGCTGTCAAGGCCCAAGCTGAGTCAGAGGCTGTGACAGTGGGTCCACTGGAGGCCAAGCGTGGTCTCACGCTCTAAAAGGACCTTCTACTCAAGTCCCTAAAGTACCCCTCCACGGATGCTCTTTCCGAGGCCTCGACACCATCCCGCCACAAGAGGAAAGGACAGGGTTTTCTTAGAACCAAAGTCTTGCCATGGAGTCCTCTATCCTAATTGCTCTGTTTAAATGACCACATTGCACTATTGACATAAAGGAGGGGAAAACGAACATCTAGGTGATCTGCTCAGATGCCTTGGATATAGCTAAATAAACATATTATCTAGATAGGCGAGGGCCCCAGAGGTGACTGATAGAGAAATTCTGACCACGTGGTCAGTACCTATGGGCAGGTTTCACTGAGGCTTCAGGCTCCAGAAGCTTCCTAAAGCCAGTAAACCAATAGGCCTTGCTGGAGTGCGTATGGCCTCTTGCCCACATTGTTTGGTGAATGACCATGTTTAAAAACAAGGGGAATGGGCTGACACTGACAGAGGGCAATGCACATACGAAATGACATGGGTATCAGGAGAGGCTTAAGTTTAACTACGAATGGGCAGCTGGCTTTTAGTGCCCAGGAAGTTGGACTCAGAGATAGCAGGCAGGTCACGCAGCTGACCACCTTAGAAGTGGAGAAAGGTAACACCTAGGGACAAAAAAAGAAACCCGTGGTCCAGAAAAAGCAAAGCCTGAGGCCCAGACCACACACACATATTCTAATTCTAAGCCATACACATTCTAATCCTTAGCCAAAAATTAAGCCACCTGACTTTTGATTAAGAGCTTTTCCCGCTTGCCTTACAATTTGGACACTTCTACGCCTTTCGGGAATAGTTGATTCCTAGGCTGGGATGAACCAAACCCCTCCAGGTGCTAGACTAGCCTGAAAAACAAAAAAAGTCAAACCACAACGACATTCCCCTAAGAGTACTCCACCCAAAAGAAGTCCCAGGGACAAAACAAAGCAAACTCTTGCCACAAAGTCATCTTTCCCAGCACTTCGGTTTGAATGATCACATTGCACAATGTACACAAAGGAAGAGAAAGTAGAAATCCAGATCAGAAGCCTTGGATACAATGGTAAATAACTGTGTTCCCTACCCCGTTCACTTCAACATAAAACCTTCATTAAATATCACAGATACTCATCATCACAAGCCCTAGGGGAAAGAAAGCTATGGAGACAGACCACTGAGCACGTGAGGGCATGCGCATATCTGTGTGTGACTGCATGCTTGGTAGCTCATCTTCGCAGGACAGATTCATGAACTTACTCAACCCACACCTGCCGAGTACAATTATGTTCTGGGCACCTATGCCAGGCTCTGGGGAAGAAGCTGTGAACATCAAAGACACCATCTCTGCCCTCTAAAGGGACAAACATCCCAAACTCAATCCAGATGAGAGAGACAGACTATCTTCCTTTTGTTCTACCAAAGCATAAAGCTCAGATTTGTAAGATTCCCTCGAAGTTATTTAAACAAAAGTCAGAAAGTGGGATTTGATGCCTTCTGAAATTCAGTAAGGAAGACAACATCAGATTGCTCAACTAGTTTAGTTCAGCAAACTGTTTGTACAGTCACAATGTGTATGTCTCTTAGTAATGATTTCCACCTCTGCCTCCTATTATGAGCCCATGTGGTGCACAGGGACAGTGAGAACTGATTTTTCTTTACAAGTCAAAAGAGTTTAAGACAAAGGATGATTGCTCCCGGATGTGAGGGACAAATCCTAGAAGGTGAAAAAAATGGAAAGATTGTGCCACAGGATCTTTGGTTCTGGAACATTATTTTTTATATTCATTGTTTAATAAACAAAACAAAACAAAAACCCCAGTTCTCCATCTTTCCTTACACTTAAAAAAAATAAATGAAATCTTGTATCATCCGAGGACCTTGCATTATTATTATTTTTGCAATTGTTGCATCTTTTTGGATCTGATATCAACCTCTTAAAAAAATGAGGTCGATGGATATACTTCCACTGAAACCAAATGCAATTAAGATGTTGCTTTGAGGTCTTTGCAATACCTTCCTACAGCTGGAAATACCCAAGTTGTTGCTAAACTAGGGTGGTGACCACTAACTTTAGAAAGACCATTTAATTATATAAAACTAGAAAACAGACTGTGCCTGAGGAGGTGACTCAACCATCCATTTTACTGGAGTCTATTAGGACTAACGAGTAATTCAGGAGAACATCCCTTAGTATGTGCAAACCCAAATCTCCTGAGACACATCAACTTTGCTTTTGTAGACACTGACATATTCTCCTTCTGTTTGGTAAAGACAATTGCATTTTCTTAGCTCAGAATTTTTCCTTCCACTCCATACCTGGATTGCAATTTTGTTTCTACTCTTAAGGAACTCACCCTACCTTAAAGGTCTTCAGAACCTCTTGAGAGTTTTTGGGCTGGGAGTAAGGCTTGGGTGTCAGCATAGGCACGGCTTTGGGAACGACAGTTTTGCTGGGAGCCCCACTGCCTACTGACGTGCTGGGATCCAGAACACCGGAATGAGCAATGGTGGTTTCAACAGTGGCAGTGAACTTGGGCGGAGGCAGTGACTGTTGCCGCAGGTATTTCATGGGGTTGGGTTCATTCGCTAAGGAGGATAAGTTTGGCTCTGTTGAATGGCTTCTTTCCAGGATTTTTGGCATCTCCAAGCGTTCGAGCACAGCCTCACTGATGGTGAACCTCTCAATGTACTGCTGAAGGATCCCCTCTGCCTCCTCTTGGGACCGTGCATTCTTATATGCTTCATGCAATTCTCTCTCTCTCCGCTCTCTAAAGGGAGCAATATATAAAGTCAACAGTCACAAAAGTCGCAAAGAAGACCTGGGTAGGAACTAAGGCAGAGCTAAAGGGATAGACCAGGGGCTGTAAAATACTGATATTTGAGCCTTTGTGATAGCCAACATTTTTTAGAAAAAGACAGTGTATCTAGATAATATTGTACACTTAATAATAAACAACAGGAAGAACCCACTTTTCTTGAACAATTTCTTTGTAGGTTTTGATGCTTTTCCTTCGCTCACTTGTTCCATCCTCTCCAGCCAGTAACTTCTCCATTTTTTTCCTTTCTTGCTCTTTCTTGATTAAGTCCTGAGAAGCACTTCTTCTGCGGCTTTTCCATCGAGCCAGGTCCTGAGGGGAGAGAGATATATAATATTCCTTTCCAGGCTTCCACGCAATTCCATTTCTATTCTTTGGAGTTTAATGAGCTTTAACTATGGGTCAGGCCCTACGTTAGGGCTCTTCCATAAAACCAGTGTAAGTCTGATTGGGACTAGTACAAGTCAAAGGCAGAAAACATTTATATATAGCATCTACATGATCTGTAGTGGGGCAGAAAAGTGAAATATGCAATGTGAAATACACAATCATATTCATGAGGGTTGTCAATTTTTAGAAAATTGCATCACAATATAATTATAAGAAACCTCATTTCTTCCTGTTTATTTATGACATCTGCATTGTGCATGGAGATTACTCTGACCTTGCTGGCAATAAAATGGTGGGGATTAACCACACACCTATACAGTTTCCTCAGGAAGAGAAGAAAAATGCAAAAAATTAGCTTTTGGGGTCTTACAGAACACTGCAACTCCTATAGGCAGTTAAAGCATAATAAAGAGTTAGGCTTTTGGGGTAACAAGGATGGTATTGAAGCTCTAGGAAATAATCTCAACTCTATCTCTTCCCTACTTTGTAATCTCAGGCAAGTTTCTTAGCCTTTCTATCTCAGTGTTTCATCTCTAAAATGGGCATAAGAGTATCTAACCTCAGCAGCCTCTTGTGAGAGTTAAACAAGATGGCACATGTAAAGTAGCAGGCACTAGTGAGTGCTCAATATATTGTAGACAGAATTATTACTAAATTTTATCAACTTCAGACAACTTAACTTTTTTTTTGACTAACAGAATGAAGTTTGCAAAAGTGACCTTAGAATGCCCTGTGAAGATTAATGAAATAATCCCTTCTCCCTCCTCTTATCTCTGTCTTCTTCTCTTCCACTGTCCGGGATCTTTGCTCTCAGCACACAAATAATCTCAAGGCCCTCACTGAGCTCTGCAATCTTCCTTACCTGGTCCTAGTCCCGGGTTCCCCACTCACTCCCTGTGTGACTGTGGGAAAATCACTTAGCTGTTCTGGTCTCATCTGTGAAATTGGGGACGATAACAGTTCCTAGCTCATTGGGTTACTGGGAAGATTAAATGAATTTTTACATGGTAAGCAGTTAGAACAGTGCCAAGCACATGGCATGATTTCACATCATCCACTTTTTTTTTTTGCATGGGCAGGCACCGGGAATCCAACCTGGGTCTCCGGCATGGTGGGTGAGAGCTCTGCCAGCTGAGCCACTGTGCCCCCATCCTCACTTTTGAATATATAATCTCAATAGGCAGTGTTTTCTCAAGGCTGTATCCCATTCCAGTCTCCTCTTTCCCGCTCCCCTCTCCTTTAGGCCAAGCTTCCAGCAAGTCTACTTGCCGACTGCACGTCTGTGCTATTCACTCCTCAACTCTCCTCTTAGCTATTTCATTTTCTGTTACTGTTTAAATCCTCTCCGGGCTCCTTCTCACCGACCATCCCCAATCTAAGTTCCCCAAGTAGCTTTCAAGTCCCCCCAATCAGCCTGATTTTCTGTTTCAGAAGGGCCTCTAACCCATCAAGTTGGGCAGCCCCCTCCCCTCCCCTCCCCACTGCCCGCGGCCTTGGCCTCTACTCACATCTTGCCATTTGTCGTCCTCTTCCCTCAGTTGGTTATTTATCAGCTGCAGCTGCTCCTGGCGGGCCCTGCTGTGCGGCTGGACCGCCGCCTCCTCCTCACACCGCATGTCAAACATACTTGTGCTTCTGATGAGGAGAGAGCAAAAACAATGATTGACCGAGCTCGGGCCCCGTCATTTCTCTGCACGTACTGCGGCGCTCTACCACGTGGGGGCGCTATCGTGTCTGGAAAACTGCTTTTTCCCCGCAGCAGCACAGAAGCAGCAGCGCTGGTGACGGTCTGTCCAGGTCACACCCCTCGGCTGGCAGAGGGCATGCTAGCAGCCCACCCCCTACTCTTTTCGCTGCAAAGGCCAAAATGAGAGACCACCTTTGTCTTCAGTGATAACACAGAGTCAGCATCGTTTTATATGTGGTGTCAAAGTATATTTAAGGAAGAACTAGAGAAAGATAGCTGAAGTTCTGGACTTCCCCCATTTGGAAATGTATTTTTTTAAAAATGAGAACTAAAAAGTATGACATAGGGAGAGTTTGTAGGGAGTGTGGCGTTCCATGCAGTGAAAACTTAACAGTAAATGCTTCTTTGTGTAAAGAGCTGGCATAAGTGTTTACTACATTGAAGGTGGTAATTTTTCCATTTTCAAAAAAATATCACACAGCCTCAAGGCTAAGACAGCTACTTTTTTCATATTGTAATTTCTGAATTTTGAATGCATATAACATCTATGAATTGATGGTGTCAGTGTTTGATTTATTTATTTTTCCCTGTAAGACTGTCCATAAATTGAAAGTGCAGTTGATGGCACTGTGGAATGAAGAGAACTTTTATGGTAAAAGTAAGGAATAAAATATAGAAATCAAAATATGCTTTATATCCTCACAGTCTCACAATGCCTTTGAATGTCAGAATGCCTCTGAATTTACTCTTTTTTTAAAAAAAAGATAGAACCCCCCACCCCCATTCAATTTTTAAGAAACCGTTAGGCTATATGTATATATACATATATATTCCATGGAGCTTTTTAAGTGGTGGGCAAGACCATAGGGTCTTTCCATGGTCTATTTATATAATCCTTTGTTACAGCAAATGCTAAAGTAGCAAGATGAAAACAGGGGTAAAAATTAAAGCAAAATCCTCCATTTTTCTCCCACAAAGAAATGACTAACTGTGGCCAAGCAGGCTAAATAGTCCAAAAATCCTCACCATGGAGTGCCTTTTAAAATGCACTATCAACCTTTAAAACAGAAGACAGTGATAATTCATTTTTGAAGCCAGCTTAACACAAAGAAAAAGAAAAGCCATGCATTTGGGACACCAACTAATTCCAGGCATCATCAGTGATGCCCAAAATAGTTATCCCAGGGCCAGACAATGAGCAGCGGCAGCATCTTTGGATGCAATGGGTCCCTCGGTGGGCCATGTTCTGAAAGGAGATAAATCACCCCAAAGCAATGGCCCTCCACCACCTTCATTTCAATCACTCAGTGTATCTGCATGAACACGTGGGTGCCTCTCTCCTATTGCTAGGTATGGGACAATTTCAGTCTGACCCCACAAAACTAAAACTGAAGATGGTCTCTGTAATCTGTCTTCCACAAGGGTATTATAATAATCCAACTGCACAGAAGGATTTTTATCTGAAGCTTCTACTAGCATGGGTATGAAAACTCTTGGTGTGAAACTGCTTCAACATCCTGAGAGGATAGTGGTGATTTCTGCAGCTCTGCCTTCCAGAAAGATAAACTGTAGTCCTCAAAGGGAGTGCAAAGTTGTGTGTCTGTGTGTATGCGATTTTTCACCAATTTTGAACTATTTATAAATGTTGTTTAAGAATGATTTAAAATTTACAGGGTTAGGTAGTGAAGTCTAGTCCATGTTTTTTTTAGACTTAATGGACCAAAACTCACTTAAATAAGCCTTCCAGGAAGAGACCAAAATTCATCTCACTCCTACATTCACAGTTAAAAAAAAAAAGGATCCAATCAAGTCAATTCATTATTTAAGGCAATTTTGAATCTTTGCTAAGATTTTAGAAGATACAAAGCTCTTTGAACTGGGACCCCTTGTAATCCACTAAACAGATGGCTGATTGTGGGGGAGAGAGGAAGTCCCTCCCCTCTACTGTGCCCTCTATCATTTCTAAAGCACAGAATTTTGGTTTAAGCCACAATCTGGCCACAGAGCAATAATCTTCTTCCTTGGGAAGCCTTCTCCACAATTTGGGATTTTGCCATCTGACCTGAAGGACATGGAGAAAATGGAAGGAAACTTTCTCAGAACCATATTCTTCTGTCCTGGGTTCCAACTCTGCTCCCACACTGCAGCTCTAACTATTCAGTCCACATGTGGCCAAAAGCTGGTTAGTTAAATAAAAAGAAAAAATTTGGGTTTGCGCTTACATATACTAGGAAGTACTATTAACTTCCCAGAGTTTCATTATTTTTTTTTAAAGAAATAACAGCAAGTTGGTAAATATATATATACATATGAGCAATATCTATATGGCATTTTGTAAAAAGGAAGTGAGATAGTTGAGATTTTATAATAGCAGAAAATGGGCTGAGTCACCATCTAGAAAATGTTCCCTAGTTCAGAGCTTGAATTCAGCTTCTAAAATGAAGAAGTGTGTATTTGGGGGTGGGGACGAGGATTCTGGAGCAGCTCAGGTTCTAAGTATTAATGTGACTTGGACTAAACCTGTGCTTTTGGGGGCTGTTGGGACAGGGGCACCTGGCTGCAGAGCCTGAGTCTCTTTTGGTGGTGGTTGCCATTGTTGAGGGTCAGGATTAAATACCCTTCAAGGGAAGCCTGGAAATTGTTTTTGGGTAAGACCTCAAGTAAGGGAATTAAGAAAAAATGGCCCATGGCTCGCTCACCATGTACAGGTTTCATTGGTGGGGAAAGTAGAAGGAGAGGAGGAGGAGAGAAATGAAGAAAAGGGCAAGAAGGTGAAACTAAATCTAAGGAAACATTCTCAGCTTGCCAGGAGGTGGAAATTTGTCTATTTGCCTGTGGTAGGTCTTCCCCTGACCTTTAAGGACATATCTGTTTTTGCTTGGGCTATATTTAAAGAATGTGTCAGTTACGGATAAATTTAGCCTGTGTCAATAATTGCCTTTAAAGTTTTGAAAAAGGGAGACAGTAGGGGAATAGAGAAATTTAAAAAGAGTGTAATTTTCTAATAAAAAATAAACTCCTGATACTATGTTTTGATTTTGTTTTCACATGATGACATGCAAATTGTATCTACTTCAAGAGGGATTTTTAGCACTTTGGATGTACCTAAGTAAGACCTCTGGAAAAGAAGCGCTCTACTTTTCTCAGTCCATGAGGTTGCTTTTCGTAAATTTTGAGAAGGACAGACGGGATCCTTACCCCTTAAAAAAAATTGCCTTTTCTTTTGTGTGAGGTTTAATATTCAGGGCAGGTAAATTCAAAAGTTCTTTAATGTAGCCTCTTTCCTTTCACTTTTTAGGGTTTTCCAGAGATCTGTTTCAGGCAACTTGCACAGTGGCTTTGCATTAACAAAGACCAAATACATTCTATCAAAATGTTTTTGCCGACTAAATCGAAGCAGCCTTTTGTCTATCACTCTTTTATAATCCTCCTTTTGGTGAATGTTAAATATTTCCACAGCAGATTTAAATGTAAAAAGGAGGGCATGAGTTTACAGACCATTAACCCCATGCAGCCAGTCAAGCTAAGCCTGAACTTGGATTTGAGACATGGATGCTCCGTGTTTTGGGCCACAAACCAGTAACAGAGCCATGCTTGGGAAACTATCCCTGGCACCTGAGTCAGATCGCTTAGGTCTTAGAGTGCAAATTACACTGACATCTTGAGCACGAACATGGAAAATGCATAATTTGAAGACATCATATTCTGCCTAATCTCACTATCTCCTGTGGAAGTAGTATTTGTGTGTTCGACATCCTTATTTAGACCCCTTGCCCTGTGACTTGGCTGGGCAATTAAAGCAGGCAGAAAAAGTGCTGGGGTTCACTCTTGGCAACACACAGACACTGAGGTGGCCACAAAATGCCTCACACAGGGAAGAGAGACGGGAGGCAGCTGCTCAGCCGACTGCCGATGTTGGAATTAGATATTAATCATGTTTCTTCAAACACAGATTACTCAAATCCGAGGAGGCTGGTAATCTGCAAAGAAAACTGCTGCCTTGTGGAGTAATTTCAGCATGATTTGCATGTGGGAAATCTATTTTTTGAAACAGAGTTAATGGGGTCACAAGTGGGAAGTTGTGGGGTTTTCTTGATTTGGTCTGTGAGGTGGGGAATTGGGAAATGGATCTCTGAGAGGAGTGAAAATCAAGTAGCAGAGGGGGAGAGCCCACGTAGTATTTTACCTCCTTGACCCCCTGCTATGCCACAGAGCTTGAAAGAAACATCAGTGTTTGGTCCACAGTTTATATCACTTCAACCTGGGAGGAATTGGGCTTCTGAGTCTATAATTAGTAGTTCGGGATTTATTTTCTTATTTTAAAAACATTCGGCTACAGGAACGATTGTTGCATTGTTAACTCCAAGTTCCAACATATCAAGAACTAAATGCAAAACTCAGAATACTTTTTGAATAATTCCGTGGTTCAGGAGGTACCGAAGTGCAACCCGTAACAAGAACATCTTTAACATGCTCAGTCTATGAAAAGCAAATGTTAAGTTTTAAGCAGCAGCTGCATATTAGAATCATGCTTAAGTTGCTTTTTCATTCATCTCTCCTGCACGGAACATATGTTCTGCATTCCAACATCAAGAGTTTTTCTGAGGCTGCAGAGTCAGTTAGCCATTCAGTTGCCTGTTACATCGATTGCATTTCAATTAGTGGTAAGTACTGGAAGCATGCACTTTAGGCTAGTAATTAACATAATCCTAGAATACAAGACAACTTACTCTGCGTCATCAGACACAGGAGTTCTCGGACCGTATCTATAAGACCAAATACAAAATTAGAGGGCTGGCAAGACAGAAAGTTAAAGCTGTAACAAGCTGGAAATAAAAACTACTGGTGAAATAAATGAGTGCCAAACCTTTTAGCTGATCCTACTGGAAGAGTAGCGTCATTAGACAATTTGTGATATTCATTAGCTGCTTACAATGAAGGCAAGGTCTTGACATTTTTAAAGAATTGCAAAATTCGTATGAAAACCCAGAGGAGAAATGAAATAACCCCCATGCTCCCCACAAAGAAAGAATCTGTTCAGTGTAAACACAAAAAGGCTTAGGTACAACCCGCAATGTTTAGAGAAGGGAGCTTTAAAAAAAACCCTATGTTATGCTCATTCACAAACAGTTAGACTGTTCATGCCTTTATGTTCGGCAGTAATGGCCTGTAATGGATACCCAACATACAAGCACACGCTTACTGACCCTTTCCCTGATATGTTAATGCATTTGCACAAATGACATCAAAGAGCGTTTCTGCAGTTTTCTGAACGCAAACCAGAACTCCAACCAGAACCCCAATCAGTGCCTTCCTCCTGCATTTGACAAAAACCACAATTCCTAGAAAACTGCCAGCCTTAATCAAAACCAGATTTGGATGATTTTTCATAACTTGAAAAACCTGGTTTTTTTCCCCCAATAATTTATATTCTTCTGATATTTGTATCTGTAAAATTGGACCACTGCAATAGAATCACCTTAAATTGAAATTTGTCTGCTAAACCAAAGAAAAAGATCAAATTAGAAAAAAATAATTGGAACACGAAGGCCATATTTCAAGCACATTAAACACACGCACACACACAACAGCGCCTGCAAATGACTGTCTTCTCAGGAAAGGGCAGTTTTCAGGGAAGGCTCTCACCTAGACACTGAAGTGCTTGTTCCTGCACTTAGATGATGGACAAAGAATTATTTGAGCAAAGAAAAAATGCCCTGCTTTCAGTTTCCCATAGAGTACATTTTGAGGGGTGTCAGCAAAAATTACGTGGTCCCATGCTCAGTTTCATAACAGTTTATGGGAAAAGAGTAGTTTCTAAAAATATCTTCCTGCAACCTTGGAGAAGACAACCCGAACACATGAGTGTACACACACACCCTTTTCTCTTGGCCTTTTATGGTTCTAGAACAGTTTACATTCATCAGTGCAAAATAAGCAACCATGGCAGGATAAAACTCAAAATCTCTGCTGAATTGGCTAAAAACAAGCTAACGGAAAGGTTTGTGGATGTTTATCTTCTGGCAGTAAGACTCATTTTCTCTTTCTCTGGGGGATGATTTCAGAAGGTGCTAAAGTTTAACCCAACAGACTGAGTTTTCCCAAACACTGCCAAACTGAAGCAGATAACGAGTTGATTACTGCACATTTAAAGGGATGATGTTAGCAAGGCTAAGTTTGACAACTGGATTGATGCTACCCAGTTAATAAACGGACCTGCTGGAATAGACTTATTCAAATATTGTGATTTCTAAATTATCTATGGAAGGCAGAGAAAAAAGTTATACTTAACAGATGGCTAACCTACAAATAATCCATTAGTATTTGGTATGCGTTTTTGTCTCTTGACTTGAATTTTTAAAAATATCTTATTGAAGTATAGCATACATGCAGAAAAGTGTGCATACCATTTAGATACATCTTGATGAATTTTCACATACATTAATCAACATACACGTAGATTAATTTAGCATGTTTGGTTCTTTATATAAAAGGAGGAAAGGAATTTAAAAAAAAAGGTTATGCAAGATGTCAACAAACGGGAAGATATGGAGGATGTAGCCATAGGCAGCCTGTGGACTGACTTCCTTCTTTCCTTTCATTCTCACTTGCTTTACAGCAGCCCGCTGATCTGGGGTCAAGCACCCTGTCAGGGCACCAAGACAGGGAGTGACATGGTGGACAGGGCAGCCCCCTGCCACTACCCAGCCTGGGACCCACATGTGATTCCCTTGCTTAATGCTTTTACATTGGTTGTGAAAAGGAGCTAATATCAATTCAACCGACCTATGGATTTCCAGGTTGCAAAGTACTCTACAGCTATGAAATTAAATTAAATTAAATCACAGAATCATTTTAAAGCAAGAATATTAACTCTGCTCCCTGATATATACTGCGTTATACTGAGATGTTACTGAGAGTTATACTGAGATGTTACTATGACATTATTATCCAGAAGAAATGTAAAATATAGATTAAATGCAGGTGATAAAGAGGGCTAGGATACTCATTTTAAAATTGTGGAATTCATTTAAGGTTCCCTCTGCTCCCTATTAATCCTCAATTCCAACACCATCAAGGTCCCTTCCCGTGTTATAGCGGAGCATATAATGAAGCAAAACATTCCTCACTCCTCTTTCTCTACACTGATCAAGCAGACCACACTTTTAACAACAGTACCTCACTCTTTTTAAATAGCAATGGGGGCTTAAACACATGGGAACTTAAATCAGAACATGAAGCCCAAAAGAGAAATATTTCCCTGCACTTCATCTTAAATCAAGTTAGAGCATGGGCAGAGCCCTGCCTCTAGAAGGCAGTGTGTGTGCTAACGTTGAAATTAAATTAAACGAATCACAAATTTTGTAAGTGGTAAACATCTTCTTTGGATCTGAAAACCTTCTTGCAATTAGAGTGAAATCAGTTACAGAAATAAGTTCAACCCCTTTACCCAAAAGCTCCTAGGTGAGCTAGGAAGAAATAAGAGTTTTTCTTATTTGTTGTTTCTTGTTTGTTTTTATTTGTTATTTCTTGTTGGTTCTGCCCACAAAATGAGAGTCAGAAAGAGTATTTTAATGGGTAAATTCACTGCTGAATCCCTCTTTACACACCTGCTTACATGCAAAAAAAAAAAAAAAATCTTGGCAGAGAAAACCAATTTTAGTCAATCCATTATTGTGAGCAATAGCAGGAAAGAGGCATTGATGCCCCATACTGCATCAATAAACATATTTGAAGCACGGATCAAGGTTCAGACTGTAGAAACAAAGTCACAGAACAACCTTCTGACCTCTTAACTTTCATTGGTGTCCCCTTGGCAGCCTCCTCCATATCCTGTTGTTTTGCAAATGGAACTGGAAGGAACTGGTTTGGGTTGCATCCAGTGTGTCTGAGGGACACCCCAGTTCTCCTGGTCATCATGTCATCCTTTCGTGAGTCGAGCAACTTTGCTTGGCCTTTCAGTCCTCTGCCATCCCAAGCAGGCACTGTCATCTTCTCTTCTTCCCTGGAAGTCTCCCATTCAGAGGCCCAAGGGCACGGACTAGGGCAACATTCAGTCCAGCCAGTCAAAGCCCACTTATTGCTAAGGCTATTTTCAGTAGCGTCACTCGCTGGCATTAACTCAAGACAGAAGAAGCCAATATCCATGGAGGCAGTAGCACACACAGCAGCTGAGTCAGAAACCCCTCTTTTTAATACCACAAGGCTTCGTCATGCAAATGGTACTTATACAGGAATGGGCTTCCCTTTATGATTTTTATGATTCCTGAGAGAAAAGCCTTTCAACAATGAAATCTGACCAGCACCCAACCACATGCAAAGGCTAAAATACTCTACCCAGAGCGGGCGCCGAAAGCAAAACTCTGATCCTAGGTTGGGTGCATTCTTTTAAGTGATTTAACACCACACCACATCAGTCATCATTCGCAGAGTGTGTCGCCTAAGCTGTTTTTTTGGGAACACAGCAGCCACACACAGCAGAGACAGCATAACAGGAAATGCAGGCAAGGAGCTCACGGTGGCTGGCTCCTCTCTTCTGATCTTTCTGCCCTTGGCAGCATCTCAGAATCTCTTTGAGCAACTCCTTTGCTCTCTTCTTTGCCATCCTGTGGCAGGTGTTTGGGTGTAACTAAAGCCAGAGAGGACAGCTTTATTACTAGGAAAGAATTCACCCCAGAGTCCCTGATCCCACCTCTCACCCTTCATCTCCTGGGGAGGAAGGAAACATTTGCTTCTCACCTTTCTCTGTGCTCCTTGGGCACTCGCTCAAACTGCAGACACTCTCCTCCTGAGCCTCCAACACAGGAGCCAGCCAGGAGACCTTTTTGCAATAGTCATCTACTCCAGAACTCACTATTCTGCTGATAACCAAGTAGCAATGGTGGCAAGAGAGAAGAGGGAAAAGGGCCATGAAAGGAGACATTGAAAGTGATTGTGATTGAAAGATTAAGAGATGAGGATGAAGACAGAATAGTACAGTTGCTCTCATTCCAAAGGCCGGTTAGTAAAGATGAGATCATCAGATCGAAATAATAGAATGTGAACTTGGACAAGAGCCTGGGAAAGTCAAAATCCTGGCATGACTCTGTAGTCTCGAGAACGAGTGGTGGCCCCCTTGGGATTCAAGGACCCGAGGATGCATTTCTTATTGGCTTACCTCCCTCCTCTTCCAGGCTCCCCATCAGCCACTGAAACCCCAACTATGTTTTTCTGGTGTTACTAGGTTAATCACATCTACAGGCTTGCTTTCCTCAATGGTGCCATCCATAGTTGGGAACCATCAGGGACCATCAACTCTTTCCCTTGGATTTCAAGGACAAAGTGGAAAAGGGGTCCTGAGCATTTCCTTCTGCCATGCGGGTAGAATGGAGGTTCCCTGAATAATCCAGAGTCTTATAAATAGCCTGTGTCTGCTTAATGGAAGAAGACTAGCTCACATAACAGAACTCCCCCTAAACACCTAGGGGATTCAAAGCTGGATGGTCTCCAGTGAGGATGTGACCTGGTGATGGCCACACAGTCTGTACCCAGGTGTTCCCTCAAATTTGGATGGTGGAAACCTCTGACTTACAGGAACCCCCCAAAGAGAAATCTTTTTGTCTACTCAAGATTTATTGCATAATTTAGGAAAGGAGAATAGAAAGGAGGAGGCCTGTACTCTCTTTGTGTATCTACTTAGCTGTCCAAAACTCTTTTTCATCCTTCTGTGGAACAGGAAAGAGGGAAGTTAGAGATAAAATGAATTTTTATCAATATGTCTTTAGAAGTGACATCATTACAGCATTCCATATAACACACTCAGTATTTTCAAGTAATAGGCGAACGCTTAATGCAGCCAAGGGAAAAAGGTCATTTGCTGAGATTACTGGCATTCCCAGGCAGTGATTCTGGTGACACCAGAATCAATCTGGATGCCAGCCATGTAAATTCACACACATGCTTCCCTTCAGTGTGACCCGCTAACATTATCCTTTTTTCTATAGAGCAAGAGGCTGTTAAAACGCTGTCATCTCCAGAGGGTTGTTTCACATGCTCCAAGCAAACTCTTTATGAGTAGCAGTGACTCCCATGCACACAGACGGTGAAGAATACCTGCTGACTCTCTGTGGTTTAAGCATTTGGTCTTCCTCTAGGCTGGAAGTGGCCACTGGGGCAGGAGACACAGGGTAAGCGTGACGCTTGGTGCCACCATGGATGACCTCTCCCACCTCCTCCCTAGGCCCAGCCTTGCCAATGCTGAGTCGCTTCCATTTCTGCTGATCTATCTCTGTCACTGGTCCAAAGTGCACAAACTTCTGCCTAGGGCCGGGAGCTTTCTTACAGGCCCTTGTTTTACGGCTGGCAAAGTCATCACGGATGGCAGTTTCTGCTGTGATTTCTGGTGAAGGTTCAGGGGCACAAATGTGCTGAGAGTCTCCATCCCTAGTCAGAATCAGAAATAAGTCCCAAAGGTTTCTAAGACAAATACAAATTACTACTAAGAGTTCTTTTTTCAATATCAGGTATGTGAAAAATACTTCTCTGGTTAAAATGGAATTACTTTTCCATGAATCAACCAAATGAAGAAAAAATCATCGTTGTCTATGTAAACGGTGCTTTAAGTTTCTAAAGCTTTCAAGACAACACTAACATAGTAAGTGATGGTACAAGAAAATCTCAGCCATGATGGAATGAAGTTATTTGAAAGTCAAGTTTAAATGCCTTATGGTAAACAAGCCTATAAAAATAGATAACCATTTACGGTAAGTCAGTTGGATGAAAGAGGATGTTTTCTGCCCACATGGCCTGTACCTTCTAATATTAATAATTTTCAACTTCTGCAAGATTGGCTGTTCTCTAGAAGCGCTCATATTTTGAGAGCCTTTTTTTCCCCAAGCCATCAAAATAAAACTGATACATGGATAAGCATTTCATTCTTTCAAAATTAAATAATACCACTTGCCAGGAAGCAAGACCACAGGAAAACATGACACACCTCTCGGTCTTTTCTGACACTTTCAGTCTCTCCCATGTCTCCAAGTCAGCTTCTGTTATCTTGGAGACTGTGACAAAGCTTGGAGCCTCACGCTGAGGGGCAAGTCTGCTCTGAATTCTCCGCTGTGCCAGGTCATCCTTGTAAAGATCAGGCTTCTTCCTGGGTCCTGTTTCCGCCGGTTCACGCTCCTGACCTTGTGTAACACAGCTCACTACCGACTTGGCCTCTTCTGTTTGGCCCTGGTTTCTGTCCATTTGATTCCGCCCCCACATCATTGGAAAATTCAGGTTCAAGGAAGGGGGAGCAGACAGACAGAATGTCAAGCATGGAAATTCAGAGGCCGAGGACAGAAAAAAACGATGGAAGCACCTTTCTCTTTCTCAACAATATGGAATCAATTGGAGCTGCGGTAACTTTCCTCTGTGCTACCCTTTTAACACTGTAATGAGATGGCATTTTTCCACCAGATGACAATCTCTAGTTTAGTTTAGGAAAAGAAGCCAGGGCTCTATGAAAGACTATTAGGAATGGTAATGAGATTTTGGTTTGATAGTAGTGATGCCCAATTCCCACACAATTCAAGTTACTGTAATGAATTCAAGTTTTTTGACTGAATCCCTGAGCCCTCCTGGAATGCCTTTTACTGCACCAGTAAAATGTTAGTAACAAGCTCTGCATGATCCAAATTCTAAGATTTTCTTGGAGATAACTGGGATGTTGTTCACATATTAAACATCGCAACCATAAACCCACAGCTGCCAGAAAGTGCATTTAAATTGGTTCTGAACAGAAACTTTCAATGTGCAAACTCAGTCTCTGGTTCATGGTCACATTTGTCAGGTTTGGCTAATGTAAACTCCAAGATCAAGTAGAGAGAATATCTTCTTTAACTGGATTTACAAAGTTAACCCCCATTAGTTTCTTTTGTTAGTAACTGTTCACCATTATTAATACTAAAAATGATATTTCCAATTGTTTTTCTAAGAAGTGAACATTAGCTGGCTAATGTTGACAAAGTCATAATTTAAATCAAAGCTGTGGCATCTGAGTGTATCAATATTCTATCATGTTAAAAGTCAATTTCTAGGTAAGAATCCTTCTTGAAATAGAAAATCTCAACAATATGCATTAATAGGGACTATAACTTTTTTTAAATGTATCATCCAAACCAGAAAACCAAGAGATGTTCTTTTGTTACCTGGGTGATTTGGTGTATTTGCACACATAAGCATCCAGAAAAGCTATAGAATTGTCCATTTTTCTTTCACTTTTGGGAGGGGGATGATTGAAGGGCATAGCAGAGAACAACCAGGGACCCTTTCTTTTTTTTCATGAGTTCTTTGATGCTCTCTAGAAAGGTCCTGGGCTGCCCCAGACCCAGAGCTGTATTCCCAAATAGAGTCAGGCCACATCAGACAGCAAATGCCGATGGAAATATTAAGAATTAAAATTACAGGGAGGAGAAAGGCAAAAAGGGAGGTACGAAAGCTACTCTTTTTCTTAACTCAAATTGCTGACCCCCATCAACATCCCTCAATGCTAGTGGGTTATCCAAAAGTCTTCGTTTCATTTGCAACAAATGATCTCTCCCACAAGGCCTTGCAAGAATGGTTTGTACAAGGCACATCAACAAGAACAGTCAAGACTAAGAGCCTCCTGAAGGTGTAATGTGTCCTATAAAAATGGTGTCTTCTGTGCTCTGTTCCCTGTTCTATATCGGGAGAGCTTTCATGTATTTTGTATCTAGTATTTCCTTAAAAACACTAATTACTCCACTGAATTCAATGATTCTACCAAAGAACCATTTTAACATTGTAAAACAGAGATGGGAAGCTTATATTCATAGGTCAATAGTCTTACAAATCTCTAAAGTGATGGATGGACACAGAGATGACAGTTAAATAATGAAGATGGGAATTCTGATTTTGAATAAGGAAATAAGGAATAACAAAAGAATGGTAAAATATGCAGGATGAAATTTATAAAGTTGACCTCTGCAATGAAATCATACCCTTCTTAGGTGAAATCTCACCAGCCTAATCCCATTTCACCACAATTTTCCTTTCCCATATTCACCCCCATGCAGATTAACATGATGTAAGAAAGATTGGGAGAAAGAAACTCACTTGAAAACCATTTCCAGCATAGAACAAATAGAGATGTTTTATATTGTATATTTAAAAAGTTTCTTTTCGGGGGATGGGAAAGAAAACATGCCTAATCAAATGTGCAAGTGATCTAGCTGGTGTGTAGGAAGGAAAAGAAACACTCAGATGTTTTCTTTGCAACATCTAAAAGGAGCTGACAAGACCTTATGACAAAGGGATAATTGTTTTCTGTCCCTTATGAATGGGATGGCGCAGCATTGAGTGGTGGCTGTCCCCTGGTAGGCAACGGTACATACCTATATATGCCAATATTGACAATCTATGACAATAGCTCCTACGTGTGGTGATGTATCCTGATGCAGCACATCTACACAATGGGATTCAATGTTTACTGGAAAATTCAGTCATACTTTGGACATGACAAGTCTATTGTCTGCCATCTGACTTTAAAGGGAATTGGATATCTGGAATTCTACCTCAGAACAAAACACCATTACAAACTGTACAAAAATGGAGCAGGAAAGACTCAGGAATAGGGAGCTATAGTGCAAATCACCTTAACTTAATTTTGTTCTTTCTCTCATATGCCACTGTGCACACACACACTCAAATGCATACACACACACAAGATGCACACCTTTTGTATTCTAGACTTTTCTTTTCTGAAGTTCCCTTTGAGAGTTGTTTGCTGCCATCTGATTTCTCTGCCTCTTTTTTCCGGTAAGGCCCATAGAGGAGCTGATTCAGTGGCACCATTGGCTTGGTCTGATTCATCCTTGCTCTCCTTGCAGCAAAGTCATCTTTCTCAAGATCAGGCAGTCGACATGCAACTTCATCTTCAGACTCTGAGTCTTTGCTAGGCTGAAGGGTCAGGAAAGGGTTTTCTTTGCGAAGGACGATATCACGAAGAGCTTCTTTCTCATCACTTAATTGCTTTTGACTGATAGAGCAAAATGAAATGGAACTCTACATGTGATGAGGCCAATAAAAAAGAAAATCCCTATCTTCAAACACACAAGGTGTTGTTAGTGAAAGGTTTTCCCAATAACATTAGTGCATTGACATCTGCTAATTATTTCAGTCCAGAGTAGGAGCAGAGTTAGGGTATGTTTTAAAGCTTTGAATTTAGACAGGTACTAGCAACACTAAAAATTCATTTAGTACACAAGGCCCCATCAGCATCTGAAAGGCAGGATCCTAAATGGCTCTGAAAGGGAGAATCCAAACTTTCATCATGAAATTGGGAAAAAGTAGGAAGCTTTTTGTTGCTGTTGTTCTTTAATATTTAGCACCATAGTGATGCACCCAGGAGGTACTTAATTTTTTTCTGACTGACAGGGCAAAAAGTTGAACCATCAAGAAACTTATCTGGTTGAAAGCAAATGCAGCTACGTGACAGCACATGTAGAATGTGCACCAGATTGCAGAGTCAGGAAGGTCTTTCTGCAGCACTGTGCTAACCAAAAACATCTGGTATAATTCATGGCCACGTGCATGATATACCCAAGACATAAAAGTTTATCTTGCTCTGAACCTTCCCATCAGCAGCCCCTTCCTCCCTCCTACATCCCTGTGACTCCCCATCTCCCTGCTCCCCCCCCTTTTATTCTCTATTTCATGTAAATTGTGGTAAGACATTTGCCAAATGACTTAAAAGTGATTACTATTTTCAAAGGGGGATCTTGAAGGCCCAAATTTTTAGATTCCTAAAGGAATGCAGTTTAATGGTAGAATATCAGGCAGTGAGCCTAGGCATTTTTTTGTTGTTTTGTTTGTTTGATTGTTTGGGGTGGGGGAAGATACAGTTGATTGTGCCTATCGGGCATTCAAACAAATCCCCCCACTCATACGACTAGCCTTGCTTCTAAAAAATCGTAACATGTTAAACACCGACCCCCCACCCCACATCGCTTATCTTCTCAGCGCATACAGAATGATAAGTATATAAAATTCCTTGACTTCTAAAGAAACTTCATCTACTTTGTCTGCCTTCCGAGAGAGGATTACAATTAAATTCTTGATCTTTAAAGGACAACTGAGAAATGAAGACAGGAGGAATTAGTCTGGCTCAAGACTATATGAGCAACAAAGGGCTGTACACTCTGGTCAACCAGATGGCCCAAATGTCTGTGCCGTTCTCATGCTGCTCCAGAGGAGGCAGGCCACTGATTTTAAAGGCTATAGCAGACCCTTACTCCATCTGACTTTTGGAAAATAGAGTCATCATTCATCATGCCCATAAACCCCTTCTGACTGTTGACCATTGTTCCTAATAAAATTTTAAAACAGAATTCGGAAGGGAGGGGGTACTCTGTTACCTGAGCAAATTTATTTCTTAAAATATGATACCCTACACTTTAAGTTGCACACCTGACTCTTAGTCTCCTGCCTGACGACTTCCTCCTCTTCTGCTCACCCTCCTCTTGCCTCCCTAGTCAACAGTTTGGCAAGGACGGACTGGTTTTGGTGGACTGTGCGCATAAAGAAGGGTCTCTGGAAAATGACAGGCCACTGAATTAATCTCTCCAAAGGCATCATCTAAATGCACACTGATGATGGCAATAAAGGTGGTTAATGACTATTGAGCACATTCTACTTCTAAGAGTTCTCTAAGTATTAACTTGATTAACTCTAAGACTTGAGAGGTTAGTATTATTATTATCCCCAGTTTACAGAGTGGAAACTGAGATTAGGTTAAGAAACTAATCTTAAGGTTAAGAAACTTGTCTAAGTCTAGGTTCAAACCCAGGCATTGTGGCTCCAGTGTCCCTGTTCTCAACCACTGTATCATCCAGGCCTGGAATAGTTTTGAAAGTAGAGCATCATAAAATAATAATAATAATAATGTACTATCATTACCATGGATGTTGGAGAATGAGAAGTATTTGGGTCACTAAATAAAGGGAATTTGTGAGTTGTGCTTAGAAGTTGCTGTGACTTGTGTTGCTGGTTATAGATAGCAACATTTGTCTAGGACTGATAACAGCAGAATGTTTATTACTCGTACTGCACAGTACTTTACAGTTTACATGGCCCTTTCAAATGCTTCAGCTCAGCTCAGCTGACCCTGACAGCCACTCTGTGAGGTGGATAGTGCGGGCACTGTTACATCGTTCTGTAGACGAGGAAACGGAAGTTCGGAGAAGCAACTGCCCAATCTCTATCCCAGTGTGAGAGCAGACCCCTAGCTCAAATATCTTAAATCCAAGAGCAGCAGTCTTTCCATTTTTTTTTTTTACCAGGGGTCCTAAACTTTGCCAACTCAGGTAGAATTCTCTGGAATAAAATAAACACATTTATGCAAAGGGCCATGCCAATTTGCAATGCCAACCTGAGCAGGGAGAACCTGGTGCCTTATTTTCATAATTTGTAGCCAGACAGGCTACAGATTCCCCTGAGTGTGTGTTTGTTTTAGGCTAAATGTACAGCACAGCAGGACTTGCTTCAAGTCATCTCAATTTAGATACACTGACTTGAAAAAGGGGGTAGGGGTAAAGAAAGTTTTCTGTATCATTGGTCTCATAAAGATATTTCCTTGCCCACTGGAAAAACTGTCACAATAACTGACTTTCCGCTAACTACATGAATCTTGTAAATTTAGTTTCAAGGTAGACTCACTGAGAGAAAAAAATGGACCAAAATCTGGGCTGGCACTCCCGACCACGGAGTAACAAATTATATATATAAGGCAGGTATGTCAGGATTGCATTCTCAGGTATTTAGCTAGAAAAATACTTAAATCAATTTTATAATGTATTTTAATTTTTCCTTTCAAAGATTTAAGTGTAGCCTATTGTGACTTTTGGTATATTTTATTTTATTTTCCAATAATTACGACTCTCTGAGCAACTAATATGTTCCAGATACACTAATTTTCATGACAACCCTGAAAATAGGAATTACAATGTCCGCTTTGAAGGGGAGACTATTGAGGTTTCTAGTTCAAATCATCTGAACCTCGGTAAATGAATTTAAGTAAGGGGCAATATCCAGAGCTGTTTGGCTTCATATTTATGGGAAGGTTTGACTCTTTTTCTTTTCAAGCCATTCACAGTTGAGTTGCTTTAGGAAGCAGGGTTTGCTCGGTAGGCACCGCTCAGTGCTTCACTTAGCAGGAGCACCGTCCAACACGAAACAGGAAATGCCAAGGCCTGCTTCCAACCTGGCAACCCTGTCCAGCCTCATCTGAGACAAGTAAGGCTATCTTTGCAGGGAGATTAAGGGCCTGAAGCAGGAGAGTCAGGGAAAAGCACGCTTGTCTCAAAGTTTCTAAGGCTTAGGTATTTCAAAGTCAGTGAGATAATGATTTAAACTAAGGAGGAGCTGGCATTTTCTTTCACCCCTTTTACTTGGCAACACATAAAGCAGCCAGCTCAGACTGGCAGTCGGTCAGTTCTATTGAAAGAAACTGGGCACTCCAGAAAAGCCTGTTGTGCCTCACAATGTCATGGGCAACTCTAGAAACCTTCCCGTTCATGCAGACTCCACGCAGGGCAGCGACATCCAGAGTTATAAAGGTTCGTGCAAATGATGTGTCAGGCTGGTTCCTCATATCCAATGGTCTGTTCGGCTATAATCAGTGAAACAGGCATCTGGCAAGGAGGGACTTAAAGGAATACGTGTCTGGCACTTAGCGGCATCTGCTCTTCCTCTGAAGATTTCTAGAATGTCTATTGTTCCTTGGAGATTCTTTCCCCTCTGTAATTAATTACCATGTGGTTGAGAAGATTCACAGACAAGCAGAAAATACTGAGTGCTGAAACATATGAAAACAATTAGAAAAAGAACTACAATCACGTGAAACCTATAATTCAGCTCAAAAAAGAAAAAGGTGACTTCTCCATTGGGAACCACCATGTAAGAAAGCTCAACGCTCTGTGGCATTTTAATTCAGGGGAAGTGAATCTTGGTTCTTATTTTGTCCTCTTAAAAACAGAAGTCTTGGCTTCTTTGGTAGTGTCTTCTATTTGGGGGTAATTAAGCTAGTTCAAACATAACATAAAAGAGATATATTGTGTACTTCAATGAAAACTCCAGTAAATATTAACCTTCAAAGATTTATTAAGAACTCCTACCTTGATTTAAGTATCTCCTAATATATTCTTTGACAGGAAGTTTGGGACTCCTAGACTTCTAAAACCATGTGAAAATGGAATAACATGCACCGTTCGTCCTTTTTTGTATATGGCCTTAGAAATAGAAACAGGAATGTGCCTGAGAGTACCTGGGAAACAAGCAATCAAAAACACTTGAAAAAAGTAAAGCTTTCGTTCTTTATCCTTCTGGTCGTCGTCTCTCCTACGTGCCTCTATTCTCTGACCTGTCTCTGCAAGCACAGAATGGGCACAGGAAGTATCTCGGACCTCTTGTTGGATTCAAAGATGTGGCCAGAATTCATCTGGATGTCAAGTGACAGGAGACTGAGCTTATAGTGCTTTAACTGTTTGATATTTTTATTTTCCAGAAACCAAGACCCTTTTTTTCTTTATGATTTGCCTTTCATTCCAGCTAAGTGACTTTCTGATACATTGAAAGCAGAATCGTAAATGTGGATAAACTTAGGATGACTCCCAACTCTATTGTGGCCTGTAAAAAGTAAGTGACAAAGACAGAGGGATGCGAGGCTGGTGTCATGTTCTGTATAAAACCATTGTGAGAGAGATAACAGCTGAATAGAATAAATTCTGGGTGTTTGGAAAAGCAGTGGCTTGTTGCTTTAAGGAACATTCTCTGGGAGTGCATCATTATGCTAAATCCATTTTTTTTTTTCTGTGCATGGGCAGGCCCCAGGATTCAAACTCGGATCTCCGGCATGGCAGGCAAGAATTCTGCCACTGAGCCACCATTGCAGCACCCTGTCCTGAATCCAATTTTAAATGCTAAGTCAGAAGAACTGAGGTGTGATGGCATTAACATATCTTCAAACTTTTGCTAAATAGAACTAACAAGACAAAATAGCTCAAAAATACACCAAATAACAGGAACCATGGATGGGAGCAAAATTCCCAATAAATATAATAAATGCACTGATCAGAATTACATTTTAAACCAATGAGGAATCTTTATATGCACACAGAATTGGGAGTTGTAAAGAAAAAGGTTGTTTGTAATAAAAAGCTTATTTATTACAAAATAAACCTCTCAGTTGCTGAAGTGGCACAGTACACTTATGGAATTCCCAGTCTTTACACAATCTTTTTCTAAATTACCATTAATTATTCCTGGGTGGAGTAAATTAGCTTAATGTAGCTCCCCAATCCTCTTCACTTAACTATTTTAGATGCTCATAAAATTGACGGTGGGCATACCTGATAAATTTTACTTTAAAAACTTCACAAATATCATAAAAGGAAGATGCATGAATTAAGAATATTGAGCTTAAACCATTTCTGTAAATTTGTACTCTTATCCAATCATCTATTACCTACTCCCACTGTGCCCTGGAGTTAGAGATAGAAGTGAAAGTCTGAGAAATGGTACATGGTGAGGAGATAATACATATTTTCTAATTCTCAGCATCTAGCCCTGCCTCTCATGCCAGTAGATGCTCAAGTGATAATGAAGAAGTACATCTCTGACAAGGTCTCTGAATCAAAATTTAAATAATATCTGGATCTGTTTTTGTTTGTAAGATCCTATGACATAACTTTCTTCATTATTTCAGAACCTCAGAGCACTGCTTGTGACACAACGCAATTTTACATCAGAGTTTTCTACATGCACATGCATATTTAGGTTAGGCATGATTATCTATGGGATACCACAGACAGGGAAGAAGTATATGCTTGTGGTTTTTTTTTTTTATAAATACAAAGCTACTCTAGGATAAAATCCATATAAATTCATTTAGGATCTTTTAGTTAAGACCTAGATGACAGAAATAACCACATGTGGAAAGTATACAGAGGAATGGAAAATGTTCCATTCAATTTGTGGGAAGAAGATGTGATCCTGTGGTCAGAACATCTGATTCTGGCCCCCAGGTTGGCTGGTGACATGGTTCTGAGACCTGTAAGCCATTTACCATCACTGGACCTCAGCTTCCTTTTCTGGAAAATGGGCTTGTCATTTATTTCTTAGAATGAAATGGGACAGCAAATGGCAAAAGGTTTTGTAAATTGCAATGTGTCAACTAAATTTTGGTTGTCCTGTTATTTCATTAGGATCTGTACGGTTATTATATAAGAAAATTTAGCCTAGTTCTTAAAATACTACATGAACCTTAAATCTGGGACTTTGCTTAAGTTCTTTTCACATGTAATATAATCACACTAGTGCCTTTGTTACAATTAAGAGAAGTAATCAACTACACCGTTCTTTATTTTTAAGTCATCTTGCTTTAGAAAATAAAGAGTCAAATAAACCCAAGTTACTTACTACTCCTTTGGGACAAAGAAAAGTAAGTGGATTTTTGTAAGCCTGTCACTTTTTTTTTCCCCAGAGTACTCCCCATTCCAAAGGAACTATTTTCTAGTTATGTGGAAAGTAAGACAGGAGCCATTTAGGAATACTGTGACAATTAAGCCACACACAATAGAAAAATAAAAATGTTATTGCTAGGTAAGTACCCCAGCCCAGAAATGACGGACCACAAATACATGACTAGGATGAGGTCTCGTCAAGGCAGCAAGAAGCTCATTCTTCACCTCCATTTAAAATAAAACCAAGCATTAGCAGAGACATGCCCTAAGGCGGACTAACCATCTATTTCTATTTG
This sequence comes from Tamandua tetradactyla, assembly GCF_023851605.1. NCBI lineage: Eukaryota > Metazoa > Chordata > Mammalia > Pilosa > Myrmecophagidae > Tamandua > Tamandua tetradactyla. The sequence goes on along the minus strand of NC_135345.1, from coordinate 43,908,968 downwards.
CTCAGAGTTGGAACAGTGATGCAAGGGAAAAGCAGGAAGTCGGGGGTGGGAGGGGGGGAATGGAGGCTTCAACAAGCTAGACAGATTCCAAAGCCTCAGGCATGCACAAAGCCAGCCAGGCCCGTCACTGGCTCACAGAGCTAACCTGGCAAAGCGCTGTGCTGCTGGCATAACCTTGATTCCAATTTGTTCAAGCCTTTTGCGCTTTTGGATTTCAGCAGCATCTCTTTCTCCAAACTTGGGAGCTGCTGCCACCATGGCTCCCTCTGTTGGAGGCTGCTCCTTACCACCGCCATTGGGCACATCTAAGCCACCATCAGAAGGCTTCCCAATGGGATCCATTTGGCCGACCGGCTCCTCTTCACAAGGAGACCCTACTTCACTTCCCTCTTCCTCTATCGTTTCAGGATAGCTAATGAGTTGGACAATGTGGTTTACCAAACTTAACAGACAGGTTGGGGACCAGACCACTCTTATATTAATTTTCACTTAAAAAAAGAAAAAATCATAGCATGCAATGTGATCCTGGTAAGGTAAAGAAAACGAAATGCAGCCATTTGTTAATTAGTACACTACATTACAATCTTGACATTAAGAGCTCTTCCAAACTTGACACTGAAAGGCAAAAACTTTCTGTTGGAAAGGTAAAATCCATTAGTTTCATTCAATAATTAAAGCTTCCAATACAATGTTTATTCAATGGAAAATCATAGATAATAAAGACAGACTATTAGAAATAACATGCAAAGGAGTAACTATAATTAGACTAGTCTGTAAATTTCTTTTACTGGGCTAGGGTTCTTGAAGACTAGGACACTGTTTTATTTCCTACTGGCTCCTCAATTTCTAAAATATATCACCTAGCATGTAGTAAGTAGATGCTCAATAAGTACTTGCTGAATAAATGAATGACTAAATAAAAAACATAATCAGAGAAAAGGACAACACAGGTTATTTCTGGTTGTTTCTCTAGAGAGATGAAAAATCACATTTATCTTCCACTTATTACAATTGTTTCTGTAAGTGATTTGGAAGCATATCCGATGCATCCATTACATACATAAGTTTGCATCTAGATAAGAATATTTTTGCATAAAGAAAAGTCTTTTTGTACATAATTTAACAAGATTGGGAGCCTGCAGTCTTCCCAGGGGGCATGGATGACAAGCTTTCAGCTGTGTTCTCCATGTCCTGTCAATATAATTGGTCTCAAAAATCATATTTGTTTTATGTCTGCTGTGTGCCAGGCAATCTTCTAGATGCCCTCATGAAGCTTATATTCTAGCATGACAAGCTATCCCCAAGGAGCTGTCCTGCCTGCCTCCACTTGTAATATTACACCAACGTTCCAAAATGGTTATTTCACCTCACGTGCAGCAGCTGTATTTCCTATACCGCTTGCATTCCAGCCAGAGAGGGGGTAGCAGAGCTCTCAGGCTTACCTGAAGGGCCTCTCCCCACCCAGGGGAGAAGCAGCAGTACTCCAGCTCTTCCGGTATTCCTCTCGCTCTGCTTTCTTCTTTCTTAGAGAAGCCGGGACGTAGGCTGTCTGATTGCTTTTGTTTGGGAGGTACTGGTTAAAAGGCACTGCTGATTTCGGCTCACCATGGGAAGTCCGCCGTGCAGACATGTCATCCTTCTTCACATCTGGCAGCTTCCGATGCGGCAAGTCGGATTCAGAGTCACTTCCTCTCCCTGGGGAAGAGCGGAAGGGCACCCAAAAAGCATGTGGGCCATCATAAAAGTCCCCAGTGGCAAGCAGGCATTATCAGGAATGTGCAAGGATTCTTTCCTTAAATTATTCACTTAACAAATCTAAAGAATTGGTCCAAATTAGTCTATTCTGGGAAAAGCTCTCAACTCGAATCAGGGAAAAAAAAGTGAAATACAAAAAAAAAAATAGATGATAACCATATCTGGGAATTGCAATTAGCAAAACACTTGCCATAAAACTACACATCTGTTAAGTTTCTACAACTCTCAAAATAAAATACGTAAATAAACTAAAGGAGTTTTCACTGAGCACCTGCCATTTGTCGTGCCTTGCGCTAGATATTCCCCAACAAGAACTTTAAAGGAGTTTGCCTTTGATGTACCTTTAACCAACCCATGAAACATCTGGAGAATGTAAATTATAATCAAGGAGAAAAGACACAGAAGAACAACAGGAATTCAGAAAACTGACCAAAAAGGATTATACCAAGGGTTTGCCTTCCAGGAAGTAGTCTGAGTCACAATAAATGCATATCCTCTATATGGGCACCAACCTCATTCCCACAGCTGGAGGCAATCTTTCTTTTCTCTGAACGCTCTGATCTATTCTTTTTTTTTTTTCTAGCACATTATACTTTCTACCTTGGACTTTGAGAACAAGGGTTTTCTAAAATTCACAGACCAATCCCAGTGTTTTTGCAACCTCATGAATAAATGACTTGGTTTGGTTTAAAGAGGTCCTTAGGCAACCCAAAAGAATTCAATGCTACCAACATCAGCCTTTTGTTGGGCAATCACCCCCAAAATTATATTATATCCTAGATTTCTGAGATATTAGAATGGATCGATCACCAAATCAAACACAGCTGCTGTTAGTAGCCGCCATTTTAATGCTGATTGAAAACTCTTATTTAATCAATGAGAGAATACACGATTATTCAATTTATAGGAAATAGAAATATGCCTATTTAGACTTGTGAAAACAGTCTAAAACTAGGAGTCAAGAGAGGCAGCAGCTTAGCAAGGTGGATAGGAAGGGAGTAAAAATTTCACACACTTCGTTTTGAGTTCTGCCACTCACTGGCTATGTGACTTTGCATGCTACTTTACCACTTGAAGCCTCAGTTTTCTAATCTGCAAAATGGGGATAATAATAGTATCTACTTCATAGGGCTGTTGGAAGGATTGAATATCATACATGTGAAGCGACCTGTATTGTACTTGGCACAGAAAACGTGCTCAATAAATGCTAACGACTCTTCATGTCATAATCATTCTGGAAATGTCAACAATGAGCTATGACTCCTAGGACTGCCTCTAACAAATTGGACTGTGCTTTTCTGTAAAATGGGAGCAAAATGATTTGCCCTACTTTGAAGGAGCTAGAGATTAAATCATGTAATGGCCTTTAAAACACTGTAAAATTTAAAAGAATTGACCATAAACAAGTTGTTCATTGTTGCAGATTAAATATTCAGTATATGAATTATTCATGCCACTTGCTTGCAGTCTCATCCTGAAGTTTTGACCATTTCAGTACTTGTTGGTATTTGGTTCAAAACATAGCTCCTTTCCTACCCCAAGCCTTTGAGCACATATATCTAGCTCAGTGTTACAGTACAATGTTTAGAACCCTCTGGGAATTGCTTTTATAAACAAATACTAATACTACTTTACCTTTCCACTTGGCAAAGCTCTTAGCCTATGTTTCCTGTTTAATATTCTTCCCATTTTATAAAATGGAAACAGGCTCGAAGGGGCCAAAAGGGCCCCTTTTCCGTGGCTGGTGAGTGACAGCTCTGGGACTCCAATTTCCATTCTCCAGACTCCAACCCCAAGGCTCTTTTCTCTGTGACACGCTTCTCTTGGAAAAGGGGTGCTTATAGCATCCTGTCTTGGGGGGAAGCACTGTACTTTGTTGAATAAATGAATGGAAAAGAAAACAATGACTCTTTATCTGTGAAGATTCAGTAATGGAGTAGAGGTTTTTTGAGGGCCCTTGATTCTAAAGTTCTACAATCAGTGAACCTCATTTCTGTACAATATCTGAAATGTATTATCTATAATTCATTGAGTGAAAGTTTCAAAATATGTTGTGTAACACATAAGGAGATCACCCTTTTTTTTTCAGATCCTCCTTTGACAAAAAATATCTTAGGCACTTCAAGAAATATTAACTAACAAATGCCCCAAGGCAGAGTGACTCAGTTACAAGAACTGTCTGTAGCTTTATGGACTTATAGGTCAGGATATAATTTCAGCTCCACCACCTACTAGCTGTGTGGCGCTGGGAAACGAAGTAAACCCCTCTGTTCATTAGACTCCTCATATGAAAAATGGAGAGGCTAACACCATTTTTGTGGGTTGTTGTGAGGATTCAATGAGATGTCATAAAGCCCCCAGGAAGGGGCCAACATGGTAAATCCTCAGTAAATAGTAGCCCTCTTCTCACCTAGGATAAGGGATTTCATAAGCTTTTGACTTGACTTCCTTCTGCACACATGGAAGTATACTCAGGTGTGGTTTCTCTGTTAATGCCCAAAGTTTGTAAAATGCAACATAGCACATGATGATGATATTATTCTATCAAAGTCTGACCCTTCTTTTCTCCAATTTTTTTTTTTTTTAAATTGGCAGGCACCGGGAATTGAACCTGGGTCTCCGGCATGGCAGGCGAGAACTCTACCTGCTGAGCCACCATGGCCTACCCCTGACCCTTCTTTTCTATAGGGCTACATTTCTCTTCCTTCCAGCAACTAGGGGTTTTCCTTTTTAAATGTATTTTTGCCACTTATATTCCCAACCTTCTGTGTCTTTAATTTTCCCCTAACACTGTAATTGCTCTCATTCTTTATCTCCCTTAACTCATCTTTTATCTAAAAGATAAGAGTATTCATCTAATGCAATGCATCATTTTTATAAAATAAGCTCTTAATTTTAAAAGCACCTCAGTGGAAAGTGTAACTAATAAAGTATCAGTGGCTGAGAGAGTTCAAAAAGAGTTGAGAGGTTACTCTGGTGGTTGCTCTTATACAAGCTTCGGTTGGACACTGCTACCTATCATAACCCGCCAAATCCCAGCCAAGACCATTCGAGCCAATCCTAAAGAACACCTAGGGCAATATATAAGATTCTACAAAGGTTCCATGCACTAGGGTAACTTTCCAGAAACCTACAACCTACAGGTAGTCCCTGGACCAGAGATACAGGGCCCAGACTCTCTGGAGCAACAGCTAGTTCCATTTCCCTACCCCATATTTACTGACAGACCCTTCCAACATGAAAGAGTTGGAATGGCCGTAGCCCAAATACCCCTAAAGAGTGAAGCAGAAAGATCAAAGGTGATTGTGGTGTTATACAGAGAAGGCAGGGTTTAACAAACAAATATCATTAAATTGATATTTCTTCTAGTCTCCAGTATTTTAGAGCAGCTAGAAGTAAAACCCTAAAATTGTGGAATTGTAACCCATACCAAATTCTGAAATCTGTTCTACAACTAATTATTGTATTGTGCTTTGAAATTTATAGTTTTTTTGTGTACATGTTTTTTTTTTCCCACAAAAAAGAAAAAAAAATTGATTGTGATGATAAAAAATGTATTTATTCCTTCTAGCCTCCAATGTTCTGGAGCAGCTAGAAGGAAAAATCTGAGATGATGGTGTGGGGGCCCATGACAGACTCTAGGATCTTGCTGAAGAGTGCTTTGAAAACTATTGCTTTTTTCTTTCTCTGCTTTATATGTATATGTCATATTATACAATAAAAAGCACCTGGGTGGAAAATTTCTGTATTTCCTCTGGAAAAAAAAGCCTTTAAGCCACTTTTAGAAGGCCTCAAGGATGCTTGTGAATGTGAGAGAGGAACTGGGCACCTGTCTAGCAAGACAGAATGGCTGAGTCAACCCAGGGAACCCACAGCATCACACATGTCCCTGCCGGGCATTTCTCATGTCTGAGCCATGTCTCAGGGCACCTCGGATGTGTGAGGCCTTTCATTTTCTTTATTACATGGGCCAGTGGGCCTCAATAATAATAATAATACAAAAGCGCTCCATTTTAACCCAATGTGGCAGAGCCTGTCATGATAAAACTTTCTCTAATATTTGTGAGTCTCAGGAAATAAGTTTTCAAGACTTAACAAAATGTTCTTGCAATTTGCAAGTGTTTATTTAGGACTAGCAATCTCTTTAATTAGCACAATTAAAAAAATACCATAGACTCTTATGAAATCCAGTATCTATTTGGCTAGAATTATACCACTTTTTTTTCCTTTTAGGCGGATGAAAAAAATGTTGTTTTCCTCTAAAAACCTCATTCTTTAAAAGCTCTTGATAAGTTTACAATCACATAAGCCTTAACAGATGAGTTGACTGGTGAAATCTGTATGTAAGATGCCCTTTCATGGATGGTGTTTTGTGGAATTCAATTTAATGATATTCTTTAGATGGAGAAAGCATTTATAAAAAGATTCTACCTAATCAATCTTAATTGCTGCAGGGTAAGTTGTCTTTCAGTATACATCACACACCAGTACAACATTAGTAATCACTATTTCAAACCCTTTCAAGATGTGGGTCAATATGAATTCAAACCCTTTCAAGCCAGTGACAGAATAAATAAAGGAGCCACCTTACTGGTGATAAAAAAAAGTGTGAACAAAATCTAATTTTTTAAAAAACATTCCAAAATAATATGGACTAAACATTTAAAATACATTTTATATATGTCAATCTACTTACAGGTTATGCTAAAACGTAATTAGGTCATGAACTGGTATTGTAATTTCTAATACTGTAGGCGGTATTTAAGATGTCATATGAAATTTTAGAAATGTTTTCAAGCAGTTCACAATGGGCTGTGGAATTCTTTAGGAGTCACATACTATGTGGTTTTCTCTTTATTGGAAAGTTTAAGTACTAAAGAAAAGCATCAGTTCAGTCATTCTAGAATAAAAATCTCATAGGCATAGAGAGAGAAGCATGGGTCAATTAAGTTTAAGAGTACGAGTTTTGGACTCACACTCCTCGATCCTAACACCGTTAGACTATTTCCTGAGGGTGATCGTTGTTACTTATAATTGTTGGGACGATTACTTAACCCCTCTAAGGCTCATCTGCAACATAAGGAAAGAAGGAGGGTTTTATGGTTTTGTGACAGGACTAGAGGAGGTACTGCATGACTCTCCAGGCTCTGGGTGAGGACTAAATGAGATATTCAGTGTGCAGTGATTAATTCAGTAACCGGACACATTAAATACTCAATTCTTGGACCTGAAAAGGATCTTTTTGCTATAAAAGATAGTTTGGGTCTCAGGGAGTAGACTTCGATCTCTAGAAATATTAGCATCCATCAGAAATACAAAAGTAATAGAAACAAAAAATCCCCCACCAGCCTTAGTGTCTTTCTGCAAGTTTATACAGGCAGAGGCAAGCCATCTTCCCTTCCTAAATGCACAAAAAGTTCAAGGTACATATGGTTAACAGTGTCTGAAAAATATGCATTAAAGTGGCATCAGGTTTTATGATCATACATCTTTGTAAAGAAAAGAATGCTCATTCCTTACAGGTGATACAAAATCAAGTGTTTGAATGGCTTGTACAGTGTGTGAATATATCTCAATAATAGATCTCATTAAAAAATCAACTGGTGGTGCATGGGTGGTTCAGTGGTAGAGAGCTGGCCTTTCACACGGGAGACCCAGGTTCAATTCCCAGACCATGCACCGCCCCCATGCACTGCCCCCCACCGAATAGATAAAGATGTTTTGAGAATGCAAGAGCAGTTTAGTGATAATTCCTGTCTGCCATGAGGGAGACCCGTGTTTGATTCCCAGCCCATGCACTTCCCCCCCAAACAAACAAACAAAAATCAACTGGATTTAAATCAAACCCACCCTCAGAGCAAACCCAGACTGTTTGGGTTTTATACTATACCATAAAGGCCACCTGCATGGCTCTAGTCCACCTGTCAGGATCACAAATATCACAGAGACTGCCCCAAACTGAGCCAATTAAGGTTCCACCATCCTAGGCCTCGGATCATTCCCAAATGTGTGGCGTGCATTTCTCCTTTGCTGGAAGTCTACCCATTTTCATTTATACAGTGTGGCACTCAAACATTTCCCCTCCTCGTACCTGAAGTGTAGAAACCTTCGGCGCAGTTTTACGAGTTAACGGTCTGCACAGCGTCTTGCTTCACTGGGAGCAAGGGAGGGATGATGTCACACATTTTCCAATAAACTATACGCTCACAGAGGTGATGCTTAAACAAACTGCTGGCAGAGCCAACCAAAATTTTTAAGGACCATGAAAAGCAACGTTAAGAAGCTTTTCTTCCACCAGCTTCTAGAGTTACCAGGTCCCAGCAAGGTGATGTGGAGCCCAGCTTCCTCAAGCCAATCAATCCCTCCACCGGTGAGAGTGCAGCCCGTGTCAGTGTTTCATTCTAAGACATGCAGTTTATTAAGACGCCAACCTACCATCGCTGCTTCCCCGGAGGACTACATCTGGGGAAGGTGTCTGCTGTGAACGGGAGCCAAAGGAATCCAGACTGTCGAAGGAATCATCTCTGCCATGCCGGGGAGGAGACAGGGAATCGCTGCGCTCAGAATCCCAGCAGTCGATGTAGCCACTATCTCGGATATTTCGTTTAGGACTCTCAATGTCGTCAGCCTCCTGCCCAAAAATAAAGCAAAAAAGGATTACAGATATTACTGCAACCGACAAAGAGCCACCATCATCTAGCAAGGGCTGTGGTCTACAAAAATTCCTGTATAATGCATCAGTTTGGGAAGGTTATAGCGATCAGATATAAAATTGATAATTATCTCCAAGTTATCCTTCCATTCTCCCACCCATCCCCGCTCCAATTTTCCCAACCAGAGTATCGCACATAACATTTCAAAAAATACATATAGCCTCAAATCATTCCAGCCACGTACTGTTTTTTTTTAAAAGCAATCAAAAGAATTAAGAATAAGAGATCACAAAGTTTGGATTCACAAGAATACAGTGACAGATGAAAACAAAAATGAAAATCCTTAACCTTGACCCGGCTTTCGGAATCCATAACTGCATGTCTGTTCTGGGAATGAGCCCCTAGTTTAGCTGTGCCACTGCTCCTGCCTTTGCTTTCTGACAATTGCACACAGCATTCGCTTTTGCAGCAGAATCAGTTCTGTAAAATCCTCCAGCAGCATGCTTCCATCTCCTTCTACCTTGAAGGGAAATTCCTGCTCTAAAAGGGAGCTGTCTTTCTGAGGCAAAAAGTTGGGGGGTGGGGGGGAAGCGATGAAAAATATGTAAAATGCTTTTCCTGCTGTCTCAGAAGAATCCAGGCATGCTCTCTGCTCTCGGCCAGCTCTTGGCGCTAGGGGAGCTGAAAGCACTTGTGGCTGACCCACATGTTCAGAGCAGTGAGAACAGTGGCTGTCTTTGACAGCCTGTGATTATAAATTCTTTCCAGCACAAGCAGCACATACTAAAGCACTGAAACTCCAGCAGAAGAAAGGTCAGTCAAAGCCATCCTCACCCTCGTATTATAATAAAAGCCTTGTTCTCTCCAGTGTCTTAGCATTAATTATAACAGTCCAGGCCGAGGAAAACAAAAATAACTCTGGTCACTCAAAGATAAACCTCAATTGAATCTGCCCGAGACTGTCGCTTAAAATCAGGGTTGTGGCTGACATGGGCAGAGGGGCATGTTCTCATCTGAAAAGCCCAGAACATCAAACGGGGATTTCCTGGGGTGCTCAGGAAGATCCCCCTCCGCATTCCCAACAGAAAGGAAAGAGAAATAGTCTCCATGTTAAAAATTTTGAAAATGGATCCAAACTGCCTGATATGCCCATGGGAGTCAATTCCTTTGTCGGAAGTGCCTTTGCTGGTTTCTTTTATCAATTGTATTCTGATCCCCTGATTTACTCTGCAGCAGGAGACACTTTTGGGGATTAGAGTGGCAGTAATTTAGAAGGCACATGCACATTCACAAGAAGAGAAGGGAGTGGAGGAGAGGAGAAGAGGAGAGAAGACACCCTGCTGCAGTCACACAGAGGCTGAGACTTGCACCCTTGATGGAAAGGTGGTCGAAATGCCTGGGTGAGTACACGTGACTTGACACTCCAGAGGAAGAGTGAAATTCCAGTTATAGAAATTAAGGTTGTTTACTTGGAGGTCAAAAATTAATGAGGATTTGAACAAAAGCCAGGCCTGACTAACTTAAAAAGGAAGAACTCGTGACTCAACAAAAGGTATATATCTACTTTGGATATGATTTCTTATTTAGTTTCTCTGGAAATTCAGTGGATTATTTATCTACTGAGAATAGGCCAAATGGCTAAAAAATGCAGGCCACTTTTATTGAGCACCTACTGTGTGTCTGGGGCTGTTTTTGATGCTGTTTGTATGTTATAGTACTTACTCCTCACAACCATTGAATGATGTGGCTGTTGTTATTCCCATTTTATAGATAAGAAACATGTTCAGAGAGGTTAGGTAACCTAACTGAGATGGCACAGTTAGTGGCACAGCTGGGATTCCAGCACAGGTTTCTGTCTCCAAATCCCAAATAGTAAAACATGAAAATGTTCACTCATGTTTGGTACAGTTTCAGCTATCACCATCGGCATCACCTCCTCTACTGCTGGACAATTACTGCCTTCTTACTCTGTGGATGATGCTCAGCTGGGGTCTGTCCCTTAGTGAAAAGCTGTTGTGCTACATCACCAAACTAAATGATGCAAGAGGCAGTTCAGGGTAATGTGTAAGAGCATGGGCTCTACAGCCAGACTGTCTTTTTTAAATCCTGACTTTCTCATCTATAAATGGAGCTAATAACAGCAGCTAAGTCACAGGGTTGTTGGGAGGGTTAAATGTATTACTATGTGGAAAGCATTCAGAAATATGCCTGATATGTAATAAGCGCTCTAAACGCATACGCTATGGCTATCATTACTATTATGTGTTCACTCAGGTATGTAAATGTCAATACATAAAAATCACAGAATTTATCAATGCAATTGGAGATACAAACTTATATCCACACTGGTATGTTTCTATCTCCTCTTCCCATATCTAGATGCCTCGGGTCCAATCAGGGAGGGCAAATGCCCAGGGACATGGGCCACAGCAGTCACATCTAGAATGGTCACAGCAGCAAGCCACTTGGCACAGCATCACAAAACTGGATTTTCAAGAAAATATCAGAAAGGCTCCCCAAAAGGCCAAGTGTTTTCCCCACCCCCCACCCCAGAAACCATAGGAGAATAGAAAGAAGAAAGAGAAAGCCAACGCTTTTCTTGGAGCTTCAGCTGCTTTCTCATAGCTAGTTATGGGAAAGAAAAGCAGAAAGTCTGTTATGTTCATGACTGCATAGAGAGTCCAGAATAAATCTGTGGGTCAAGTGCGAGAGCTGGGAACTGAATGGCAGGGCCAGTTTGAAAAGTGAAAGCCAGGCCACCCGCCACCATCCTTGGCCAACCCGATCCCCCTGGAAACTTGGGGTGAAGTGAGAGGCTGGTTCTTCAGCCAGAAATAAAAGTATGGACATCACTTGTACAAACAATTTTATTGGCTTCCATAAAATCACCTTACTGTGTTTTTTGGTCAACTACAGTTAAGCTTTTAGGGGAGGGTAGAAGATAGAAGTCAACACACAGGCTAGCACAGAATCAGTTCTCCTTTCTTGGGTTCTAATTATCTAGTCTGTGCCTCAGTAGCTTTCTGTCTTTAACAGAGAACATTCCAGAGAAGGGAGATAAGATTCAAACCAGTCCACTGAGCTGTTTAGTGAGATGTACTAGTAGATGTGTGTTAATGAAGGCATTTTCCAGCTTCCTGGAAAATGTTGGCTTACTTCACTGGCCTGTTTTCTTCTTGTCCCCCTGTTCTAGTTTGCTAGTTGCCTGAATGCAACACACCAGAGATGGATTGGCTTTCAATAAAAGGGGATTTATTTAGTTAACGTATAGTTCTTCAGAGGAAAGGCAGCTAACTTTCAACTGAGGTTCTTTCTTACATGGGAAGGCACAGGGCAATGTCTGCTGGCCTTCTCTCCAGGCCTCTGGGTTCCAACAACTTTCCTCAGGGTTTCCTTTCTGCATCTCCAAAGGCCTGGGCTGAGCTGCGAGTGCTGAGACGAGGTATGCTGAGCTGCTTGGGCTGTGCTCCACTGAGCTCTCTCATTTAAGCACCAACCAATTAAATCAAACATCATTAATTGCAGCAGGCATCCTCTTAGCCGACTGCAGATGTAATCAGCCACAGATGAGCTTCACATACCATTGGCTCATGTCCACAGCAACAGAACTAGGCACCTTCACCCGGCCAAGTTGACACCTGACTCTAATTACCACACTCCCTTTGTCAGAGAAAATGAGAACAAGTTAGAGTTAGTGGATGACCAGTGGTATGCGAGAGACTGTGATGCCTTGACTTTACCACTCCATGTTTTCAGTTTCCTTTGTGGTTTACAGGGTGTTGTAGGGTTGACCACCCATTTTCCACACTCTACACTCTGGTTGTGGAAGTTATTTCTCCCATAAATATTTACTGAGCATCTTCTATGTGGTAGGCACTGTTCCAGGGCTGGGGACACAACGTTATACAGAATTGACAAATAGTCTGTCCTCACGGACTTCATGTTCTAGTAGAGAGACAAAAAACAAACAGGAAAACATGCGACTGCATTACAAAGCTGGGTGAGAGTATGAAGAAAAGATAAGGCAGGCAGAGTGAGCAGGAATGGATGGAGGTTGCTATTTTAGGCAGATGTCTTGGGTTTGTTTGCCATGAGTCTCCACCTCTTTGTCCTCTCCTTCTGGTAACACCCCTCACCTCCTGAAACAGGAGTGAGCCAGGCCTATCATGGCCTCCCTTCCCCCTGATCACAGTGATTGGTTCAGGAAGAGAAAGGTGACCCACAAAGGGCCATGGTAAAACCCCAGGATTTGTTTTACAGTTGGGGTCAAAGCCTTTCTGGGCAAGGAGCTAGAAGCATATAAAGCTGGGGATGCTGCTGATGACTTTCTCTGCTAGGAGGGAGTGCCAGTCTGTAGGAAGAGAGAACGGATTCAAGGAGAGATAAGGATAAATGAGAGAATGAGAGAGGGGGAGAGACTTAAACTGCTGAATTTCTAGTTCTAGTCCTTACAGTCCCAGGGCCACCCTAGATCTCCCTTGAATCTCATTAGCCTCCTAATAAATCCCTTTTGTGCAACTCATGTCCCCTCCTTTGGAAGACCTTCCCTGACAAATCCAGGCACATGGAAATGCCATTGTCTCTATGCTTTCTGAAATCCTTTTTTTAAAATCTTGCCACAGCAACAATTTAGAAGTATCTACTAGGTGCCAGGCATGATGCTAAGGGCTCTACATGTGTAACCTGTATCAATGGCACTTAACTTGCACTGTAGTCAATAGATTTTACGTACATTTGTCCTACTAAAAACTGAATATAAAAAATATATGCTAGCCTCCATTGCAAAAGAAAACATTTTAATTTCAAATTTGTTTCAGCCAATATATGTACAGAAGAGAGTCTAGTTAGCTCTCAATTTCTATTCTTTTTTCCTTCAAAAAATCACCCATAGGGCAGGCCACAGTGGGTCAGCAGGCAGGGTTCTCACCTGCCATGCCGGAGACCCAGAATTGCCTGTTGCCTGCCCATGAGAAAGAAAGAAAAAAAGAAATATCACCCACAATGTTTCGCTAGGATAAAATCTACTTTCCCCAAGCCTATCCATGCAGCTAGGTGTGAATATGTGAACAAGTTCGGGTCAATGAGATATAACTAGAGAAGTACAGTGTAGGATTTCTTAGCAGTATATTTAATGGGAGGGCATAGGCCCTCCCCCACCTCTCATCCCCATTCCTTCTTAGTCATGGCTTGAATATGAATGTGATGCCTAATGCCTGGACCAGAAGGTGAGAAGCCATGGGTTAAGGATGGTGGAATAAAAAGACAGAGGACCTTGAGCCATTGATGATCAAGGAACCCCAAAACCAGCTTGTATTTTTTCTCCAGATCTCATTTATGTGCATAAGAAATAAAATTCTATCTTATTTAAGCCACTGTTATTTTGAGTTTTATGCATTTCCCAGATGAACCCCATCCTGACCGACAAAATGGAGATTTCATATATTATAGATAAAACTACTATCTCCAGGTGCTTGGATAGACAAGTGAACCTTGGGTCATTTACTCTCTACTTTACACAGAGATATGGGAATACCATTGCCGCCATTTTAGTTAAAAGCCGTGCTCTGTCCACTGATAAAGCATGGACAAAGCTACTCCATTGTACATGATGTCGCCTACATTCATTAAAAAGGTAACAGCTGTTGACAAAAACAAGTCATGGCAGTGGAGGATAACTGTCCCAGCAGATAAGGAAGCTAAGCAAGTTGAAGGAACCAATACCTGCTCAAATTATAGAGAAGCTGAATGAGTAAGTAAGAAATGTCCATAAATCTCCTGGAATGAGTAGGGACCCAGCTTTATGGGATTGAGAAAGCCTTCTTGACCAAAAGGGGGAAGAGAGAAATGAGACAAAATAAAGTTTCAGTGGCTAAGAGATTTCAAGCAGGGTTGAGAGGTTATCCTGGAGGTTATTGTTATGCATCCTATAGATATCACTTTTTAGTTTATGGTGTGATGGAGTGGCTGGAGGGAAGTACCTGAAACTGTTGAGCTGCATTCCCGTTGCCTTGATTCTTGAAGATGACTATGTAAGTATATAGCTTTTACAATGTGGCCATGTGAGTGTGAAAACCTTCTGTCTGATGCTCTTTTTATCCAAGGTATGGACAGATGAGTAAAAAAAAATAAGGATAAAAATAAATAAATAATAGGGGGGATAAAGGGTAAAAAATTGGACAGATTGAAATACTAGTGGTCAATGAGAAGGAGGAGTAAGGGGTATGGAATGTAGGGTTTTTTTTTCTTTTTTCTTTTTATTTCTTTTTCTGGACTGATGCAAATGTTCTAAAAATGATCATAATGGTGACTACACACAACTATGTGATGACAGTGTGAGTCACTGATAATATACCATATATGTACCATATGTGTATTGAAGATTTCTCAATAAAAATATATATAAAAAAGAAATGTCCATAATGAGGGTAAATCAGATTCCAACAGAATCCAGCGGGGTGACTGTGAGGTAAAGCTTTTAAATAGTCCCAAAAGACAACCTACCAACATCTACCATTATTCAAGTTCAAATTAAATATAAAAACAATAAGCATTTAAACTTCACAAATTAGGACTGGAAATTTCCTTTGTACATTCTCTAAGAAAAGAGTCAGATGGAAAATAAAATGGCAAATAAGAGTTCAGACTAAAACAACATGTTGTGTTCAACTGTGTGTGTGTTTATTTTTTAAGGAATTTAGCTTAAAGGACTTTGTTTATATGCATTACAGCAATTTGAAAGACTTGTCCATTTATAAATATTTGAGTTCAATAGGCTCTAGGCAAATGTGGAGAACTAGTAGGATTATTAGCTTTAGTTTAAGAAAAGAACACATTATTAGAAAGTTGGAGGAAATTCTTACTTTCAGTATCAAATTAAGAAAAAAAAAATGTAAAGCCCTGAATGTCTCTCGATAAAGACTCATTAGTTCACTTCTTTTGCATGTTACAGAAATGAGAAAGAGAAAGGCTTTAAATATTTGCACTACAATTTGAACTTTATCCAAAATATATTAATGCTATTGACTACTAATGAGCCTTACCTATTAATAAAACCTAGTTAGTTAGGGCTTCTTTCAGGTACTATATACTAGTACTCATATGACTTACTGTATATTTTTGAATCATAAGAAGCAATGCACAGACAGGACACACAAAGAATTTCACTCTTTCTTTTATAAATTCCAATCTTAGGTAAGTCTCTCCTAAAATACATAGGAACAAATAAAGTCTTTAATACTGTAAAAATAATGGTTTCAAAATTTCCAGGTCATCCAAACACAATAGCCATAAAGTACACAGAGAAGACTTTTAGTGTATCAGAGCTTGTTCAGGACGGATGCTTAGGAAAGAGCTTGGTTGTCATAACCTCACCCACCCCACGGTCCTGACTGGTGAGCAAAATGACCTTTAGGATGGAAGTGCAGAACCAGTCTTCACTTTTGTAGAATGCTGCATTGTTTTATTCAAGCATTATTCCCCTACAAAAACAAGCACCACGCTATAAGCCAAATACTTAGGGAATGAGGCTAATGAATGGGGAGTGGTTACTTACTATGTAGAGGATGTTTAATGAGGCTGAACGTAAACATTTAGAGATGGATAGAGGTGATGGGAGCATGTTCTTGTGAGGATAATTAACAGTACTGAATGGTGTGTGAATGTAGTGGAAAGGGGAAGTTTAGAGTCATTATGTCACCAGAAGGTAAGCTGGAGGTTAAAACATGGGAATGCATAACAGTGACTCTTGTGGTGGACAGTGTCTGTGATTAACTTAAAAATAGTTCTTTCATGAACTAGAGCAGGTGTATGATACTATTACAAGGAGTTAATAATAGAGGGATATATGGGGAAATGTACCTATTGCAAACTATGGACTATAGTTAGAAATATTTTAGTATCTTTCATCAACAGCAACAAATGTACTAAACCAATACAATAGGTCATTAATGGGGGCAGGGATGGAGCTATGGGAAGATCTGGGTTTTCTTTCTTATTTTTATTTCCTTTCTGGTGAATGAAAGTGTTCTAAAATTGATCATGGGGATGTATGCAAAACTATGTGATGATACTGTGAGCCAATGATAGTACACTTTGGATGATTTGTATGGTGTGTGAAAATATCTCAAGAAAATAGCATTAAAAAAAATCCATAGGCGGTTCAAGGGTAGTCCAGTGGTAGAATTCTCTCCCGCCATGTGGGAGACCCAAGTTCAATTCCTGTTCCATACACTTCCCAAAAAACAAACAGGCAAAACAAACAAACAAAAATTCAACGAATGGTGCTGCACTATCGGGATACTCACATGGAAAAATAATGAAGCATGACCCTGCCACACAGCATTAAAAAAAAAAGCCATAAACTGACAAATTGAATTTACTCTTTTAGAATTAAAATTGGATGGAGCTCAGATCTCTCACTCTTCAAAGGGTAGGTTTGGGATGCACGAAGGAAAGAAGTCATCGGTAAGGCAAGTATAGTTTCTTGGAGTGCAGGGCATCTATGGCCTATGCTACTCCACCAAGTAGAACAACAGTGATCTTAAAAGCAAGCAAATGCGTTGCTTTCCTACCTTGTCCAAACTTCTGGGTATAAAGAAGAAAATCCAAATTACCTTTCTCATCTGAGCCAACAATCCTTCGAACTCCTTCAAGTTCAGCGTAGTTCCACTATAGGACGCACAGCTATTTGCCGCTTTTCCCAGCCAGTAAATGGTAACTAATACCTGTGCAACAAAACAATGTACAAGAGCAGGAGACTTTTTTCTCAAAAATTACTTTGACACTAAGGAATCAAGTGTGCTCCGCTAACGGGAAAGCAGGAAGGGGAGAATGCCCAACACTGATTTACAAAAACCGCCATCCATGAGGTATCCATTAAGTGTAAAATCATTTTAATAGGAACCCAATGCTGTATCAGTCAACCCCAGCATGATTCAGTAGTAAAATTACTCCAGTTTTAGGAAAATTTAGGCTGTGTGAAAGTGATTTATAAGACAGCAAGAAGGAAAATCAAATCTTCTAATATTATTTTTATGTAACAGTTTCAGTTAGGCACAAAAATTTCAGAAACTCTTTGGAGGTTTTTTACCTGAATAAGTAACAAAACAGACTGCCAATTTCTTTTAGGAGAGGTGCTTTTGAAGATCTATAATTTCTACTTGTGGGCACATAGAATTATGCTAAGATCAATAGCAAAAATCCCAAAGAGTGATAAAAGTTGGTTCCAAATACAGGATCAATACAATGATACGAACTAAATCAGAAGAAAGCAAGGCGGGAAGACAATCGTCTACAGGTCCCCAAGCTTTGGGTTATAGTTAGACTCCCATTAATCTGAGATGAGAAATATGTAGCCTCAGCAGGGTTACTTCCAATTAAACAACCTTGGAAGTTTAAGAATGTTTATGAGTACAGTCTTACGTTAATTTCATCTGCCTTTCCAAAAAAAAAAAAGACCAGCCCACAAAAGCAAATGCTGTTTATTTTGACTTTTCCATATAACCCAGTAGGAGTCAGCCAAAGATGAGCCCCTTAAAACTGAATTATAAGGGTCTGAAGCCTATGTTAAAAGTTAAGACTACTATTTTCTTTTCATATTTTGTCTTATTGCTTCATCCAGGCCAGGAAACATTTACTGCACCTCCCTCCACTTGCTTTGAAAAACGTGATGTGTACACTTGGTGTCACATGGCAGCAGGCCCAAAAGATGTGAATCGAGGCTATGGTGTAATTTGGTTTTCTACCTATGTGGGAAAACTTCATGAATCCTTCAAAATCATCAGAAAGTCTTTTTTCTTTTTTTAACTGCTTGCTTACAAATATATTTCCAGAGAACAGACTACTCCAAATGCCTGGACATTAATTATGACTATAAAATGACTAATGTGTGTTAAGAGAATGAGGCTATCTTGAAAGGTGTAATGGGAGAATGGAAGATGCAACTATGTTGCTTTCTTAGATTATGGGTTTTCTCATTCATTTAAAATTATATGATAAAATAAGGCATGTATCTCTAGTTTCATAGAGGAAGAAAAATAAGATAAGAAAGAGAATGTTAAATATCATAGCAACCTGGAAAGTAAAAAAAAAAAAAAAAAAAAACCACAGCCAAATTTTTTATACTATCTATGCAGAAGGTCATTTCTTGTATTATTCAATTTAAATTTAAAATAAAAAAGCACTAAAATACTTGTGTTTTAAAATTAAGATCTAACTATAAAATGTTAATCTTGGACAGTATTAACAAAAACTCAAAGATTAAGAGGAAAATAAAACATAAAAATGACAGGCCCATGACAATTAATATCGTTCATATAATGCTAATCTTTCCCCTAAAACAATCTGTCAAACTGCCTGATTTAATAACCCCATTTTTGCCTACCCATGGAAAAGGACTAACGCTAGTGTCGAGACAGATCATTTTGCATTTAAGAAACCAAATCTCAAACACAGCATAAGCTCTCATTTGTTTATATCTGAATTGAGTACTTTACTAATTAAAGAGAACGTCCCCCCACTCTACTATTTTTACTTCTATCACAGCTATTAATTTCTCCATCATAGACACAAATATTTGTTTTCTTTTAAAAAGGACTTTCCAGCAAGGCATATGAGAATACACACATAAGCACTGAACTAATGATCTAATATTTAAACTTGAACCATCAAAGTCAGAAAGATAAACGTTTGGAAAGTAAATTGAAAACACTTACATTTTTCAGCTTTCTACTATAATCAAGGCTCCTAGTTACAGGAAAAGGAAAAGAAAATATTATCAGAAAAGCAGTTTCTTCACTATATGGATCTTACTTAAACCTCTAAAATGTACTTGAAGCTAACAAATATAATGAAATCAGGAGAATATATTATTTTTTAAGGCTGCGATTGGTGATTTTGTACTGAATAAAATTGTTTAGAAAACAAAATATAGAAGGACAATGTGTGATTTAAATCCCACATCACACCACAAAAAGACAAATGCCTTGTAATGTCTGGAAAACGAAGAATTCTGTTTAAAACTTCGGCTGTTTATACTTGTAGTCTCAAAGCTTCACTGTTGAAATGAGATTCTGCCTTGATTATATACCACCGTCAAATTGAAATCGGGCTGCATAGCCAAAATCATCCTCATGTAATTTCTTTCAACAAAGCTTAATTAAATAGACCTGAAAATATAGGTAAAAGAAGCAATACTATCCAAATATTTGTTCTTTCCTGTTATGAACAAAAGTTAGTGTCGAGAATTAGCTTAAGTAGACAAATACGCATGTGTGTCTGTTTCACTATACACAGAATGTTTATATTCTGAATATACAGAAATGTGTATTCCCAAATACACACGAAGAAAGCTATCTGGTGGTAGCTTCTAAATATTCATATACTGAAATATAAGAAATTCTCCAAAAATTTTCCAAGGTTTCTTTAACAGGGAAAACAGCCATTGTGTTTCTTTTTCTATGGTAATTCATTAAGAGAGGCAGGGAAATGTAAATCTATTATGTGAACCAGTCAAGAATTCCTTCAAGTATTTAGACTGTGATTACTTTGTTCAACTTATTGTGACCCAAAGTACCTATTTATGAATAGATGAACAATTTTAAGTCAATTAAGTTTAGAGGAACAGATAATAGTACAATAAGGAGATAAACCACTATATAGAGACTTGAATTGAAAGCATTGGCCCAATTTGGATTTGAGTTAGAAAACCTCTTGATGTTTCTCCTTTTGTATGGGAAAAAGGTGTTTCATTATCTAATTAGATATCTGCTAGAATAATAAAAGACAAAAAAGTAAGATTTTGAAATTTTTATGAAAAACAAGAATAAAGAACATAAAATTTTCCTGCATTGGTAATGCTTCATTGACTAAAATTGTGCTCCAGTTCTACAAATCATTATTGACACATAGTAGGAGCTAATAAAATCTTTGGGACTTCTACATAACAATCAACTACATGAAAACGTTTCCAAATTTTTATGGAGACATATTCGGGAGCAATCCAAAGCCTTCCCATTTTTTCAGCCAATTGCTTTGATTTCCCAGAATGATATTTTCTACATGCCCTTCTGGATTATGCTTTCATATCCCATTGAGGTTGTCTGGAATCCATTACAGGTAGAGTTCATTAAATTACACATGCAGTAATCATTTGCAGGTTTTCTGCTTTTTGGAGAGAGAGGGGTCTACTCAAGTTACTTCTTAAAAAAAAAGTAGGAAAAAAATCACCTAAAATAAAAGCTGAACTAAAATATATTTGTAAAAGACAATTACAGAAAAGTGAAAGCATTTCTTCAGGATCTACCCCTGTACCTTCTTACTAGCACTATGGGCTGGTGTCACAGAATATTCTCCATCTTTGCTGGTGTTTTGCTCAACTCTCAGACAGGCGAATGGAGAAACATAGCAGTTTTATTTTAATCTACCACTGCTATAAAATCTAAATCTGTCACCAATGCCCCAGGTAAGTGCCAAATTAAGCTAGCATTGCTTACAAAATGTTGTGAAGCAGACAGCTTATTCCATTGCCCCACTCCTGACTAAAACTAGAAAGAACTTTTTAAACACTGTGAATGAAGGAACAGCATAATTTTAATATAAAAGTGCAACATCCTATAATGCTGTGGACCACCCCTCCTCTCACATTCCTTCTTACTCATTGTCCTTCAACCACACTGTCTGCTTTTCTTTTTCTTTTAAACATCAAGCTTGTTCCATACCTCTAACCTTTCTACCTTTTCTTCTTCTGCCTGGAATACTCTACAGACTTCTGCATTGCTTGTTCCTGCTTACTATTCATGTCTCAGCCCTCAGTTCCAGGGCCACCTTTTTAGAGAGGCCTTCTCTGACCTCTCCTGGTCTGGGCACCATCTTTCACATCACTATCTTCTTTTCTTTAAAGTACGTGTCATCCCCTGCAATTTTCTTCTTTATGTATTCGCTTCTCCTGTTTTCACAGTGGAGCATAAATTCCAAGGACTTTAGTTACTTTGTTTATTTTGTTTCTCTAATGACTGGAAAGTATCTAACATATTGTGGTATTGTACAGCTGTATTACCCCAGATAAACATGTTCTTAAACATAATCCATTCCTGTGGGTGTGAACCTATTGTAGGCAGGACCTACCTCTGGATGTGACTACTTTGGAGAAGGTGTGGCCCAGACTAATTAGGATGGGTGTTTAGCCTAATACTGGAGTCCTTTATAAGTGGAATGAAATTCAGATGGAAAGAGAGCAAGCCATGGGAAGCAAGTAGCTGAAATTCAACAGAACCCAAAAGAGAAGGGAGAATTAGGAGAGGCCGCTAGGTGCCTTGCCATGAGACAAAGGAGGCAAGGATCACCAGCAGCCAGCCCCAAGATGCCAGTGTTTAGGCAAAAAGCAGTACCTTGACAACACCTTGATTTGGACTGTTAGCCTGAAAACCATGAGCAAATAAATCCCCATTGTCTAATTCAACCCATTTCACATTTGCTTGAGCAGCCCAAGAAACTAAAACACACATAGTAGCTGCTCGGTAAATATTTGTTGAATAAACGAAAAATGGCAGGGATATGGGGGAAGGTGATGGAAAAAGTACGATATAAAGAAAATAATAATGCTCAAGTGAAGGGAGAAATTAAAAAGGAGGAAAATGCGGAGAAGAAAAACAAAAGGGAAGACTGATAGGATAAAGAAGGAATAGAAAGCATATGAAAGTGAAGGGGACAGATAAAAGAAAGAAAAATAGAAAGGGCAGGAAAGAAGGAAGACGCTGCTGTAATTAGAAGAGACTACGTCCCTGTGTCACTGGCCTAAGTGACTTTTTCCCCAATAGGTTGTTCTCTATGCCTTTTCATTAAAGTCTCCTCAGATGCTGGTTCTCTCATATCCTCAGATTTGTACTGAGCAAGCATTAGCTAGAACTAGACCTGAGAGAACATTCTACCCAATTCCATTTTATAGATGATGACATAGAGGACTCCTGAGGCAAAGGAACTCGCCTAAGATTACATACCCTGGAAGCAGCAGATCTAGGGCTAGAAGCCAGATTTCCTGATGGCCAGTTTATTGTAGATAAGCAATAAAGGTTATACGACTTCTGAATTTCTAAAATTAAATTAATCACAAAATTCTCCTGGTATAGTAACATGTTATTTAAAGAGACTCTTAAAAAAAAAAAAAAAGAATGCAGCTGCCAACACAATCAAAATGAACTTTCCTTCAACCTTCAAGTAATGTTTGTGTGGCTAATAATTACCTATGATGTTGCACAATTACTATTGTTTCTGGTCACTTGTCACCCAGGTGAAACTTTGAACATGAGATGAGGCAGAACTTAAAACAGTTTTCTAAAATGAATAATGATTTATAGAGGCTGGATTTAGGTACAATAATAAATGGAGCATGTGATGACCACGAAGAGGTCTACAGCGGTTTCCATATTAAAATGTCTTTTTTTTCACCCTGTTATTTTTGCCCTTCACTAAAATTTTTCCAGGAGAAATATTAAAAGAATGGTACATTGACAGCAGGGAAGTAATTCTAGGTAATCAGTCTTGGCTGAGTCTCCATTATTCCCAGTCATGAATCATAAACCATCCCAAGCTTTATTTTCATTCAATAGTTTCAACTTTTCTCCCCACCATTTTTTTAAACCCAAGACTGGAAAACAGCTCTGAATCTTGGCCTCTCCCTCCCTTTTCTGTTCTTCCCTATATTAAAATCCCAAAAGGAATTGAAAGAAGAGTAGCCAATCCACAGACCCTATCTTTATAATTAAGCTTATTATGAAGGCATATTCATGTCAAATATTGTTTGACTAATGTGAAATATGTTTTATAGGCAATTGGTAGGGTCTAAAGAATTTTTCAACTACAGTAAAGTCATCTTTGTCATCTCATAAGTCATTGCTTCTCATTACTCATAAAGAAGCACACGCCCTTTTCTTTTACTATGACATTCTGTCCCAAAATTCATGGGCCCCAAACAAATGGCCAATGATCTACCTTTGAAGAACTTGATCACTGACACATATGAGAAAACAGTTACAAATGTAAATGAAGAAGCGATTTCTCCATAATCTATTGCCTTCTTTCCATAATAAACAGAACTCAGATGTGTTTACCTCCTTTGCAGTCTTCCAAGAGCCTATTCAAAAGCCTGCTTAGAGCCAATAAAAGGTCTTTGTCTACCACATGCAGATTCTGTGCATGTTTCTTTCTTGTCTCTTTGTTAAGCTTACTTAACATTTTCCTCCTTCTCCTTAAAATCCTATTTCTAATGAGCATGATTTTTGCATTTTCAAAAGTGAGGCTTGATAAGAATGAAAAAAATGCACAGAAGGAAGGACCATGTGTCCTGTTTTGAAAGCTCAAGTTCTACTCTCGCATTTTTATTTTATTAGGCATGCCAAATTCTCTGCCTCTTAGACCTCAGACATCATCAGGAAACTGCAAATCAAACTAAAAAGGGGTTTCCCCTAAACATAAATCATACATTACTTACTTGACTGTTACTCTATTTGACGTATCCTGGAGGTCATTTGGATCAAAAAGTTGAGATTCTTTAAGGCCGAGCTCTTTACAACCTCGCAAGAATAAGATGATATTGTCCTAGAATGAAGAAAACAATTTCCAGTCTTAGATGAAAACAATTCCAATTATCCTAGATTATCTCTATGAAGCAGCCCTTTCCCTTTAACAGTCCAAATTGCTGGAGGGATGGCAGTCATTAGAGCAGCTGGACTTAGCTCTACACCATGGCACGCTGCAGAGTAAAAGTACTTTGTAAGGAAATGTTAGAGTAAACAGACGCTTCAAACTTCTAAATCCACATTCATACCAAATTCATTTTTTTCCCCTTACTTTGACACATTTGTATAAAACTGCAAATGCAATGCCATGGAAAATACTAACTTAGCATCCTTTGGGGGAACAATGCTCGGAAACTTGGTATTTCCTATTGTTTCTTTCTCCATGTATTATTGGCCAGATTCAAAATTCGATTCAAAAACTGCTCCCCAGGTCTCATCTTCAACAAGTTTTTTGATCTTCTAAAGTATCAAACCCTTTATCAGTGGGTTTTGATGAATGTACCTTTTTATAGGATATAAAGTGTGTTTTTTAAAAAAAACTACTAAATTGTGAAAGGCAAAAAGAGAGGCATGGGAAGCTTTTAAAAATAATACAAAAGATCTTCCTTAAAGTGAAAATTTCTCTGACAGTTACAAATTGATTTTGAACTGGCAGAGCAGCAGGCACAATTAATAGCTAAGGAGGGTTCTGGTCTTCATCTTATTTATTCATTAAAAGTAAGCATATGGAGGACTTCCTGGAAGATGGCGGCTTAGTAAGACGCGCGGATCTTAGTTTCTTCTCCAGGACACCTACTAGGGGAGTAGAAACGATACAGAAAGCGCCCAAAGCCACAACAGAGATAAAAAAGACAGCGTACCCCATCCTGGAACGGCTGGCTGGCTGAGAGAAGCAGCTCGGGTGAGATCGCCGAGGCGCGCGGGCCTTACCGGGCGGGGTGGCAAGCGGCCGGAGTTACTCCCTTCCCCCTTCCCGGGCCGGCTGGGAGAATTGGAGAGGCGGTCCCCTGAAACAAAGACGGCTGGCGCCCACGCCACGCGCAGCCCCCGGACCAACTGAGAGAATTGGATCGGAAACCCCCAGGCCGCGGAGAACGGTGACGGGTGGGGGAGGCCCCTTCCAAACCCGTGACTCCCGGGGAACGTGCACTGTCTCGGGCGGGCCGCTGCCGCTGGCGCCCTCCCGCCACGCTTGTTGCCCAGGGCCGACTAGGAAATTCCGACGGGCTCTTTCCCGGGCTGCGGCGACCAGCAACCCTCCCTGCGTTCGGACCGAGGGCCGGCTCAAGCCGCTTCGGCTAGCGAATCCCCAGGACGGCGAGAGTTTTCCAAAGTTTAAGGTTCCACAGCACCTTTTACTGGTGGGACCCGCAGACAAACGTGT
Source organism: Tamandua tetradactyla (assembly GCF_023851605.1). Taxonomy (NCBI): domain Eukaryota; kingdom Metazoa; phylum Chordata; class Mammalia; order Pilosa; family Myrmecophagidae; genus Tamandua; species Tamandua tetradactyla. Next base: position 43,883,604 of record NC_135345.1, on the reverse strand, counting down.
GCCACGAGCGCCACCTACTGGGCAGGATAAGAAAAACAGAACCCAGAGATTTCACAGAAAAATATTACAACCTTGCTGGGTCCAACACCAAGAAAAATCTGAATAAATGCCCAGACGCCAGCAGCAGAAGATAACTGTCCACGCTCAAAAGATTGAGAATATGGCTCAGTCAAAGGAACAAACCAATAGCTCAAATGAGACACAAGAGCTGAGACAACTAATCCTGAATATACGAACAGAAATGGAAAACCTCTTCAAAAATGAAATCGATAAATTGAGGGAGGACATGAAGAGGACATGGGCTGAACATAAAGAAGAAATAGAAAAACTGAAAAAACAAATCGCAGAACTTATGGAAGTGAAGGATAAAGTAGCAAACATAGAAAAAATAATGGATAGTTACAATGATAGATTTAAAGAGACAGAAGATAGAATTAGTGATTTGGAGGATGGAACATCTGAATTCCAAAAAGAAACAGAAACTATAGGGAAAAGAATGGAGAAATTTGAACAGGGTATCAGGGAACTCAAGGACAATATGAACCGCACTAATATACGTGTTGTGGGTGTCCCAGAAGGAGAAGAGAAGGGAAAAGGAGGAGAAAAACTAATGGAAGAAATTTTCACTGAAAATTTCCCAACTCTTATGAAAGACCTAAAATTACAGATCCAAGAAGTGCAGCGCACCCCAAAGAGATTAGACCCAAATAGGCGTTCTCCAAGACACTTACTAGTTAGAATGTCAGAGGTCAAAGAGAAAGAGAAGATCTTGAAAGCAGCAAGAGAAAAACAATCCATTACATACAAGGGAAACCCAATAAGACTTTGTGTAGATTTCTCAGCAGAAACCATGGAAGCTAGAAGACAGTGGGATGATATATTTAAAATACTAAAAGAGAAAAACTGCCAACCAAGACTCCTATATCCAGCAAAATTATCCTTCAAAAATGAGGGAGAAATTAAAACATTCTCAGACAAAAAGTCACTGAAAGAATTTGTGACCAAGAGACCAGCTCTGCAAGAAATACTGAAGGGAGCACTAGAGTCAGATACAAAAAGACAGAAGAGAGAGATATGGAAAAGAGTGTAGAAAGAAGGAAAATCAGATATGATATATATAATACAAAAGGCATAATGTTAGAGGAAAATATTATCCAAACAGTAATAACACTAAATGTCAATGGACTGAATTCCCCAATCAAAAGACATAGATTGGCAGAATGGATTAAAAAACAGGATCCTTCGATATGCTGTCTACAGGAAACACATCTTAGACCCAAAGATAAATATAGGTTGAAAGTGAAAGGTTGGGAAAAGATATTTCATGCAAATAACAACCAGAAAAGAGCAGGAGTGGCTATACTAATATCCAACAAATTAGACTTCAAATGTAAAACAGTTAAAAGAGACAAAGAAGGACACTATATACTAATAAAAGGAACAATTAAACAAGAAGACATAACAATCATAAATATTTACGCACCGAATCAGAATGCCCCAAAATACGTGAGGAATATACTGCAAACACTGAAAAGGGAAATAGACTCATATACCATAATAGTTGGAGACTTCAACTCACCACTCTCATCAAGGGACAGAACATCTAGACAGAGGATCAACAAAGAAATAGAGAATCTGAATATTACTATAAATAAACTAGACTTAATAGACATTTATAGGACATTACATCCCACAACAGCAGGATACACCTTTTTCTCAAGTGCTCATGGATCATTCTCAAAGATAGACCATATGCTGGGTCACAAAGCAAGTCTCAACAAATTTAAAAAGATTGAAATCTTACACAACACTTTCTCGGACCATAAAGGAATGATGTTGGAAATCAATAATAGGCAGAGTGCCAGAAAATTCACAAACACGTGGAGGCTCAACAACACACTCCTAAACAACGACTGGGTCAAAGAAGAAATTGCAAGAGAAATTAGCAAATACCTCGAGGCGAATGAAAATGAAAACACAACATATCAAAACTTATGGGACGCAGCAAAGGCAGTGCTAAGAGGGAAATTTATTGCTCTAAATGCCTATATCAGAAAAGAAGAAAAGGCAAAAATTCAGGAATTAACTATCCATTTGGAAGAACTGGAGAAAGAACAGCAAGCTAACCCCAAAGCAAGCAAAAGGAAAGAAATAACAAAGATTAGAGCAGAAATAAATGAAATTGAAAACATGAAAACAATAGAGAAAATCAATAAGGCCAGAAGTTGGTTCTATGAGAAAATCAATAAGATTGATGGGCCCTTAGCAAGATTGACAAAAAGAAGAAGAGAGAGGATGCAAATAAATAAGATCAGAAATGGAAGAGGAGACATAACTACTGACCTCACAGAAATAAAGGAGGTAATAACAGGATACTATGAACAACTTTACGCTAATAAATACAACAATTTAGAGGAAATGGACGGGTTCCTGGAAAGACATGAACAACCAACTTTGACTCAAGAAGACATAGATGACCTCAACAAACCAATCACAAGTAAAGAAATTGAATTAGTCATTCAAAAGCTTCCTAAAAAGAAAAGTCCAGGACCAGATGGCTTCACATGTGAATTCTACCAAACGTTCCAGAAAGAATTAGTACCAATTCTCTTCAAACTCTTCAAAAAAATCGAAGTGGAGGGAAAACTACCTAATTCATTCTATGAAGCCAACATCACCCTCATACCAAAACCAGGCAAAGATATTACAAAAAAAGAAAACTACAGACCAATCTCTCTAATGAATACAGATGCAAAAATCCTCAATAAAATTCTAGCAAATCGTATCCAACAACACATTAAAAGAATTATACATCATGACCAAGTAGGATTCATCCCAGGTATGCAAGGATGGTTCAACATAAGAAAATCAATTAATGTAATACACCATATCAACAAATCAAAGCAGAAAAATCACATGATCATCTCAATTGATGCAGAGAAGGCATTCGACAAGATTCAACATCCTTTCCTGTTGAAAACACTTCAAAAGATAGGAATACAAGGGAACTTCCTTAAAATGATAGAGGGAATATATGAAAAACCCACAGCTAATATCATCCTCAATGGGGAAAAATTGAAAACTTTCCCCCTAAGATCAGGAACAAGACAAGGATGTCCACTATCACCACTATTATTCAACATTGTGTTGGAGGTTCTAGCCAGAGCAATTAGACAAGAAAAAGAAATACAAGGCATCAAAATTGGAAAGGAAGAAGTAAAACTATCACTGTTTGCAGACGATATGATACTATACGTCGAAAACCCGGAAAAATCCACAACAAAACTACTAGAGCTAATAAATGAGTACAGCAAAGTAGCAGGTTACAAGATCAACATTCAAAAATCTGTAGCATTTCTATACACTAGTAATGAACAAGCTGAGGGGGAAATCAAGAAACGAATCCCATTTACAATTGCAACTAAAAGAATAAAATACCTAGGAATAAATTTAACTAAAGAGACAAAAAACCTATATAAAGAAAACTACAAAAAACTGCTAAAAGAAATCACAGAAGACCTAAATAGATGGAAGGGCATACCGTGTTCATGGATTGGAAGACTAAATATAGTTAAGATGTCAATCCTACCTAAATTGATTTACAGATTCAATGCAATACCAATCAAAATCCCAACAACTTATTTTTCAGAAATAGAAAAACCAATAAGCAAATTTATCTGGAAGGGCAGGGTGCCCCGAATTGCTAAAAACATCTTGAGGAAAAAAAACGAAGCTGGAGGTCTCGCGCTGCCTGACTTTAAGGCATATTATGAAGCCACAGTGGTCAAAACAGCATGGTATTGGCATAAAGATAGATATATCGACCAATGGAATCGAATAGAGTGCTCTGATATAGACCCTCTCATCTATGGACATTTGATCTTTGATAAGGCAGTCAAGCCAACTCACCTGGGACAGAGCAGTCTCTTCAATAAATGGTGCCTAGAGAACTGGATATCCATATGCAAAAGAATGAAAGAAGACCCATCTCTCACACCCTATACAAAAGTTAACTCAAAATGGATCAAAGATCTAAACATTAGGTCTAAGACCATAAAACAGTTAGAGGAAAATGTTGGGAGATATCTTATGGATCTTACAACTGGAGGTGGTTTTATGGACCTTAAACCTAAAGCAAGAGCACTGAAGAAGGAAATAAATAAATGGGAACTCCTCAAAATTAAACACTTTTGTGCATCAAAGAACTTCATCAAGAAAGTAGAAAGACAGCCTTCACAATGGGAGACAATATTTGGAAATGATATATCAGATAAAGGTCTAGTATCCAGAATTTATAAAGAGATTGTTCATCTCAACAACAAAAAGACAGCCAACCCAATTACAAAATGGGAAAAAGACTTGAACAGACACCTCTCAGAAGAGGAAATACGGATGGCCAAGAGGTACATGAAGAGATGCTCAATGTCCCTGGCCATTAGAGAAATGCAAATCAAAACCACAATGAGATATCATCTCACACCCACCAGAATGGCCATTATCAACAAAACAGAAAATGACAAGTGCTGGAGAGGATGCGGAGAAAGAGGCACACTTATCCACTGTTGGTGGGAATGTCAAAGGGTGCAACCACTGTGGAAGGCAGTTTGGCGGTTCCTCAAAAAGCTGAATATAGAATTGCCATACGACCCAGCAATACCATTGCTAGGTATCTACTCAAAGGACTTAAGGGCAAAGACACAAACGGACATTTGCACACCAATGTTTATAGCAGCATTATTTACAATTGCAAAGAGATGGAAACAGCCAAAATCTCCATCAACAGAAGAGTGGCTAAACAAACTGTGGTATATACATACGATGGAATATTATGCAGCTTTAAGACAAGATAAACTTATGAACCATGTAATAACATGGATGGACCTAGAGAATATTATGCTGAGTGAATCCAGCCAAAAACTAAAGGACAAATACTGTATGGTCCCACTGATGTGAACGGACATTCGAGAATAAACTTGAAATATGTCACTGGTAACAGAGTTCAGCAGGAGTTAGAAACAGGGTAAGACAATGGGTAATTGAAGCTGAAGGGATACAGACTGTGCAACAGGACTAGATGCAAAAACTCAAAAATGGACAGCACAATAATACCTAATTGTAAAGTAATCATGTTAAAACACTGAATGAAGCTGCATCTGAGCTATAGGTTTTTGTTTTGTTTTGTTTTGTTTTGTTTTGATTTTACTATTATTACTTTTATTTTTTTCTCTATATTAACATTCTATATCTTTTTCGGTTATGTTGCTAGTTCTTCTAAACCAATGCAAATGTACTAAGAAATGATGATCATGCATCTATGTGATGATGTTAAGAATTAATGATTGCATGTGTAGAATGGTATGATCTCTAAATGTTGGGTTAATTTCTTTTTTTCCGTTAATTAAAAAAAAAAAAAAAAAGAGAAGGGATAATTGGAGATGAAGGGATACAGACTGTACAACGGGACTGGATATAAAAACTCAGAAATGGACAGCACAATACTACCCAATTGTAATGCAATTATGTTAAAACACTGAATGAAGCTGCATGTGAGGTATAGGTTTTTTGTTTTTGTTTTTTTTGTTTTTTTTTCTTTCTATTATTGTTTTAATTCTTATTCTGTTGTCTTTTTATTTCTTTTTCTAAATCGATGCAAATGTACTAAGAAATGATGAATATGCAACTATGTGATGTTATTAAGAATTACTGATTGTACATGTAGATTGGAATGATTTCTAATTGTTTTGTTAATTCTTTTTTTAATTAATAAAAAAAAAAAAAAAGATATTTACTTGCTGTATTACAGAAAATTGAAATACAAAAATATTTAAATTTAAAAAAAAAAAAAAAAAAAAAAAAAAAAAAAGTAAGCATATGACGCTGGAAGAGATTGCACATCGTGGAGTCATCTCTTTGGAGCTCCAGCGTATTAGTCAGCAGGTTTGTTGGTTATAAAAGCTTCTGTTGGTGGGAACTGATCCCACCAGTCAGTGAAAACTACAGAGCAGGAATGACAAAGGTCATTTATCTGAATGATTTAAGAAAGATGCTACCAAGATCTGAAATGATGGTGGTGACAACTGAAACATATATTCACCCAAGCGCAATTCAACAAATGAACAAAAAAAAAATAATACACTCGACTGTCATCATTTGTGGGCAGTCCGTATTTTATAATTCACCTACTTGCTAAAAACTGCCAAGCCAATTCTCACAGTGCTTTCATGGTCATTCATGGACATGTGCAGAGTGGCAAAAAAATCTGAGTTGCCCAACACACATGTTCCCAGTGGAGTCTGAACAAGGCCTTCTTGTTTCAGCTCTCATACTATAAACAAGTGTTCTTTTCGTGTCTACTTAATGCCAAGTTTTTTTGCAATTTTGGACGTTTTTCTGTTTGTTTGTTTAAAATGGCCCTCAACCATAGTGCTGAAGTGCTGTCTAGTGTTCCTAAATGCAAGAAGGCTGTGCTGCGCCTTATGGAGAAAATTCACGTCAGGTATGCGTTACAGTGCTGTGAGCCCTGAGTTCAATGTTAATGAATCAGTAACATAGATTAAATAAGGTGCCTTGAAACAGAAACACACTTAAAACAAGGTTATATATTGATCAGTAGATGGAAATACCACCAGAGGATCACAGGAAACTAACCTTGCATTTCCCCTAGAAGCAATGTATTTCCTAATTCAGTGTTGGTGGTAACTCTGTGGATCGTATCCATCATGAATAACAAGAATCAATGATGTTACTCAATTACACAGCTGGATAGGCAGGATTCTAAGACGACCCCCAAGATTCCCACCACCAGGAGAACGTGCCCAAATGATCCCCTCTCCTGCAGTGGGAGTGAAAACTATGAATATGATGGGATATAACTCTGTGATTATGTTACCAACCAGTTGGTTTTGAGTTAATCAAGAAGAGATTATCCAGATAGGCCTGGCCTAATTAGGGGAGCTTTTAAAAGATGATGAAATCTGATAGATGCACTAATGCTTGCCATGAGTTCTATACCTGCAAGGAAATGAATTCTGTCAACAACCATGTGTCTTGGAAGAGGCTTAGAAGAAAATCAGATGAGACTTCCTCCCAGGCTAGCACTTAGATTTCAGACTTGTGAGACCCTGAACAGAGAAACCAGCTATATCATGCCCAGAATTCTGACTTGCAGAAACTATGAGATCATAAATGGGTGTCGTTTTAACATACTAAGTTTATGGTAAATTATTATGCAGCAATAGAAAATGAAGTACAGCTAGGCTCAAAACAAGAAGAATAGCCAACATTAAAAGTCCTTATTATATGCTAGTATTCTCCTAGAGCTTTATATATATATATATACTAATTTTTTCCTCATTTTACAGATGACAGAATGGAGGCACAGAGCAATTAATGACCTTGTGCAAGGTCACACAGCTAATAACTGTCCCTGCTCTTAATCACTGTGCAATCCTGTTGTAATCCTGACTCTACCTTCACTTACCAAGTCAAATAGATCATCATCTTAAAATTCAAGAAAAATTGAGCATTCACCATGCACAGAACATACTCAAAAATTCATAATCACTCTCACAATTGCCACTTTTTCTAGATACACTGCTGTCACCCAAGTTTTCCCTGGAGACTCCACAGCCTATCTGCTCTTTTTTATTCTCCAACCTGCCATCATAAATATATATTTATTTCTTCAGCTCTAGCCATACTGGACCACCACTAATTTCAGCCCAAACACATATATATTTTCCCTATCTCTTTACATTTCTGAAGGCCTAATCCATATAGGAAATATTAAATTCTCAGTGATTTCTTTTTTTTCAAAATTTTCGGTTTGTCCCCATTTAGACAATTTTCTCAAATAGTTCTATTCCATCCTTTTTTATCATTGCATGGTTGTTTAATATTTCACATGTGTGTGCTTATATTCCCAATGCATATATGTTAACTGAGGGCAGTAGTTATGGCTTATATGTTTTTACAGTCCCCAGAAAAATCTAGCACACTGTAGGTAGATAATAAAGATTTGGGAGCTTTTGTGGCTCAAATACTGAAAAGAAAGAGAGATGTGAATGTATTACTTTGGTTTTTTCTTGGGTCTCCAGATAGCTGACTAAACCAGGAAAATAACCACCAATGCCAATTATTTAAATCTTTACCTTTCAAGATGTTTCATGTCCAACACATTTGTAAAAGGTGCTGACCTGGACAACATTTCTGCCTATAACTGGAATGACTATTCTATACTGTGTTGGGCTGGGGAGAGTGTTAGGAAGGTAATTTGGCCACAGAACTTAGCCATGTCTTCCTACCAGCTTCATCAATTATAAAGATGGTTTTCTGATAGCATCCTCTCTTCCTCTTGAATCTCATTTTCAACTGGTTTCAGATTCAAGATAGTAGGAGCCAGCTATTATTTACTGAATCTCTCAAATCCCAATATATGTGATTTATTTCCAGGCTCGAAGTAGAAATTTGTTTTGCCAGTCCGGATCAACTCCTTTTCTGATGACAAGAATATTCTTAGTCCAAGAGTTTTTGGAGATCTCTAACTCTCCAAAACTTGGTTACTGGTTAAGTAACCAAGGCTAAGACAGTGATTGATTCAGAGATGACACATGACCTATTTTAGATAAGCAAAAGGGAACATACCCCAGGATTTACATAAGAGCTATTGAAGCAACACAGCCTGAACTGCTAGACTAGGGGTGGATATAGTGAAGCTGAAGTTGCAGCTGGGCCAGAGAAAAGAGCCAATCCCAAGAAGCAAGGTCAAGAGATGGACCCTGAGGAAGTCATTCAGTCAGGTCACATCTAAGACCAACCTGTCTGTGGACTTTTCCATAACACGAGACAATATATTCAATATTTTGCTTAAACCAAATGTCACTAAAACCAAAAGATTCCTGGTAGATAAAAATGCTATTAAAACCAACAGAGTTTCATATCCTTCCCCTCAAATTTTCACTCTACACAATTACCCTCAACAATTCCAACTTCAAATGAATTGGCCTCTCATTTTAGCACATGCTAAATCTCAGTCTACACTCAATTGTAATTTGAACACTGATTCACCATGCAACACCCTAGGTGTATAGTAATAAAGAAAAAAATCCCTACCCATGTCAGAGTAACGAAGGTAGTTCAAATCCCTAAGAAAACGTGGAAGTTCAAGAAAGCTTTCTTTGATAAAATATCACCAGAGCTAAGTCTTAATGACAAGAATCAACCTGAGTGATGTGAAAAAAAGCTGAAGGATCAGGTTGAACAAAGGAGGAAGATGTGAAACAACACGGCGTCTGTGAGGAACTCAAGTAGAAAATGTGAGGCAGCCACCAATGGGAGGTGAGACTATGGAGGCAGGGCTGATCACAGAGGGTCTTACAGACCATGAAAGGCCACGTCACGCGAGCCACAGAGGGACTGAGGTCTGAGAAGTGATTGTCTAAGTTTGCAGTAGAAGTAGATTGTTGAGGGAGAGGGAAAGGTGGGCAGAGTGGAAGATGGATTTAAGAGGAAGGAGACAGGAAGACCGATGAAGAGATACTAATCTCTTCCTGGTCCCTGATGGAGAGTGCCTTCATCCCACAATTATGAATCCTTTTCTGTGTAAGGCCCTGGACCTCTCCGGCAGGCAAGAAGCACTGTCATTCACAAGACCTCTGCTGCCACAACCACAAGCTGGTCAGGACAGGGTCTGAAACCACCCACCCCCTGGCAGTCTCTCCATCAATCACTTTCCATGTTGCTTTAATGATCAATTTTATCCTTGGGGTCTTTACAGTTTCCCTCCCACTCCCATAGATTTATAGTTTACTGTCTTCTCAGCAATATATTTCTTCAATGATTAACTTTTTCCTAAGGAGAAAAGAAAACAAAGGAAGGAAAAAGAGGGTTGAAAATATGTCATTTAAAAAATGACCCAGCTTTCCTAAGCGTACCCCATCATCATGTTACTAAATCTAAATGCAACATTTTACCTTGTAACAGCATACTATCTTGTCCCCCTATTTCAGTTTGAAAATAAATGGTTTTGGATTCACTTTCAATTCTTTTTAAAATTAATTTTGTGATCATACAAACATATCCATCTACCACTGAACATAACTGTGCTAATCATGCCAGGGTTACCTTCTCCCAGCCCCCGTTTCACAGCACACAGCTTTTTCCTAGAACTCAGCCTTAGAAGAAGGACATCCTGCTTCGCAGAGACAGTAAAACCAGGAGCCCCTTCACCCTGGAATTTTACTTTTCTCTCTGCTAGTGGAAGAAGCAATCCTCATGTGAGGAGCACATACGGATGTTTACTTGATATGTTTACAGATAAAATGGTTGGTTAGGAAATGGAAGGCATACAAAGAAGGGTTAAAAGTCAGTACGTAATTTATCACTATCCGCATATTTAGGAGTGCATCATGATAGAAAAATTGCTGCGAAAAGGTCTTACTGAAAAACAAAATATTTTGCCAATAGGAGGAACCAACTTAAAGTTCACTACTGATTTTATCTAAATGGTTTTTCTTTTTACTTTACTATTCTCAGGTGAAGAAAGTAGGTTAAAAAATCATTGAAGGGGCAGTGCAATGGTGGTGCGGTGGCAGAATTCTCACCTGCCATGCCGGAGACCCGGATTCGATTCCCAGGGCCTGCCCATGCCAAAAAAGAAAAAAGAATCACTGAAGGCTTTAGATACCTAAAGATGATTTTGGTGAGTTATGTCAGGCATTTTAAAAAATAAACAAAATACATATAGCTTACATTATTGAGAATTTCCCATGTGTCCAATCTATTCTAAGCATGTATGTGGATCATCTCTTTTTTAGTTTCAAAACAGCCATGCAAAGTGGTTGTTGCTATTGTCTCTATTTTACAAACAAGCAGTTGAGGTACAAAGGACTGTCACACAGTTCCTAGGTCAGCCTCCTAATTAACTCAATACATTGAAAGGAAATGAGTTTTCTCCTGACATGAAAAATCTAAGTCCAAAAAAAGCAGCAATTCCTTTCCCCCATCTTTCCAATTTGTCAGGTGCCTTGTTTCTTACTCTGCCTTCCTAAATTGTTAAATAATCTTTTCCTTGCCTTTTCTCTTTACGATTTTCTCCTTCCTTCCTTCCTCCTCCTCCAATGCAGACACATACACACGGTGTCTCCCTGGCTATTTGGCTCTGAGGTTCTCAGAGACACCACTGGCTCCAGCCCTTGAACAGTCTTAACGACAACATTTTCAAAAAAGAATGCAATCCTCACTTCCAATTCCACATTTCAGGGGCAGTAAGCAAAGCCTCCAACTTAATAAGGTGTCTCTAAACAGAAGGCAGTGACCGGTAGCGATGTCCAGGTGAGTCTGTTCTAACATATGTGAGTATCTTTCTGATGATGTCTGTAAGCTCTGAGGGATTCTTGACCAGAGGAAAGTAGAGGGTGGGTCTGGGTGCTTTCCAGGAATCATTTGGGACTCCAATCAAGGAACAGACCTGTGACCACTACGTAGTCCCATAAGAGATGCATGACTGTGGCGCCCCAGATTTCTCAAGAATGGCAAGGGGGTGCTCTCTGTCCCTGTGTCCACAGACGGACACCCGTCCCCCTATTGAATACCACGCTATATTCAGCACGTGAACTACAAACACAAAACCTCTGTGCTGCCAGCCAGCCTGAACCATTTGGGCTGGAAGATTTAAATCACTGCAAGGCTCCTTGCAGCTCCGTGCTGCAACCTAATGATGCTGGAGGGGAGCCAGGCCCCATCAGGAGAAAAGCCAGAAGGAAGAGCCACCCAGCCAAGGGGCTGACAAGGGCAGCAAACGGAGCACACGGGAAGAACTGTGGCCTTTAATTACATAAAGCACATCCTGTAAGTTCCCATCAGCCTTGTCCTTCACACTGAGATTTTTCCACAGTCATAATTCCAAGCAAAACCCACATCTTGGTTTGTTTTAAAAGCAGAGGCCAAGCAGTGTAACAGTGTCTCAATCTCAAGGGAGAAGGAGGAGACGCTGGTGTATGACAATAACTATTATATTTGGCCCTTACTACCGTGGCATTACAAACCCACTAAGACTTAGTATTCCTTTTTAAAAAATGGTTTTAAAAGCACTCTTCAAAAGAGGCAATGTCATGAAATAGGAGATTAAAGAGACATAAGCAAGCACAGTATATAAACTTTGAATCCTAGCTCCAAAAAGAAAAGAAAAAGGCTATCAAAGTCACATTTAAATACAGGCTATATACTGGGTGATATTGTCAAATGAATGTTACTTTTCTTAGGTATGATGATGATATTGAGGTTATATAGGAGAATGCCTTTATTTTTATAGAGTACATATGAATTATTTAGGAATGAGTTATCATAATGTCTGTACCTTACCTACACATGGGTCAGATTAAAAATAACCCCGTGTATGTGTGCGCAGGCATGTGTGCATATGTATGCATGTCTGTCTGTGGAGAGAGAAAGAGCAATTCGGCAAAATATTAATAACTGATGAATATAGATTAGGGGTGGCAAATTTTCCTGCAAAGAGCTAGATAATAAATATTTTAGGTTTTGTGGGCCATATGGTGCTCTCTGTCGAAATGACTCAATTCTGATCTTGTAGCCAGTCAATACATAAATGAGTGGGCATGCCTGTATTCTGATTAACTTCATTTGCAAAAGCAGGCACTGGGTTGGCATTAGGCTAGACTTGGCCTGTATTGACCCTGTTCTAGGTGGAGGATATCCAGGCATTCAGAATGCTGTTCTTTTAGCTTTTCTGTATATTTTAAAATTTTCCCAAAAAAAGTTGGAGAAAACATTTTTAAATTTATAAAATTGTATTAAATTATATAGGGTTGTGACTTCACTGGCAAAACCGATTTTATAACCATTACAAAGTCACTGAGATAACTCTTGAGTGCTATTGATGGAAAATTACCATTTCTGGTTCACTGGAAAGTATTGTAACATGAGTCTCAAGTCAACATAGAAGCACAACACAAAGTTCCTAAAAGAGTCTATTTTGTGCTAAACTAATGTTAATACATGGATTTATACAGCTGTTTATATAACAGCCATGTATTAAATCCCTCCTTGCTCATGGCCCAGTGGTTTCCCATTTTAATTTGTGGGCCTGCTTTGTGTAGGAGCAATCTTCATGGGAGCAGGTTAATGCTTGGCCTGGGCCTCTTACTCTGAAGAAGTTCTTGTACCTCCCTCCCTTCCCTTCTCACTCCAAACGCAAGATGAGGGACTGACCCGGGATGGTCTCTTCCCCCAAATGTATCAGAGTCTCAACACATAGGAGGAGTCCCCTAAATATTAAATCAATTAATTTAAATGCTATGTGCTAAGTACTGTTCTAGAAACTTACAGTAATGAATAAAACAACGAAATTCTTTACCCTCATGGGACTGACATTCTAGTAGGTAAAATAACGAGTTATTACAAAAGCATTTTCTCACCCATCATGAGTCTTCATGATCCATCAACTAGCTAGAGTTCAACATATAATACAGAGGTCTGACCTCAATTCAAATAATGGAAATGAAAGAAGAACAAACATGTCAAGTTACATAACATCATAACTTTGGCATCCAAAGGACTTCAATTAGAATCTCAGCCTTGTCCACTTATTAGATATGTGGCACTGTGCATAGTTTCTAACCTTTCTCTTCCTTGAATTTCTAGTCTGTAAGGTAAGAAAGGTGAGCAACAATGCAGAGATATCAGAATTAGAGAAAAAAATATATTAAGAACATAACCCAGTGTCTGGCACCTTCTGGATACCCATTATATGGAAGTTATCATGATATCCTTGTCAACTCAAGTCAAGAAGAGACAATGGAAAGGTGAAATGAACGAGAGCTTGTCCATCCATGAAAAACAGACACAGTATGTACTTATAGCACCTGCCAGCTGCATGGGAATAGGTTTTTAAAAAGGGTATGGAGGGGAGTAGTTGCTGCTATTTTTATTGTGGTTATTATTCACCACCAACTGGGCAGCCTCGAACTTAGGAGTAGGCTGTGTGCCAAAAGTTCACTTGAAAGTTGGATGCTTTTAAGTTATTACTTGTAATTATCTCACCAAAATAGTCTTTGCATAGTGGTTTTCAGTTCAGGCCAGGAAAGCCTACTTAATCCAAAATGTACCTGAAGGGAAATACTAACTGTATGATGGAACCTAACCACTGAGTAGATAAACATTTCAGTGGAAAAATGTATTGAGGAGTGCCAGGAGCACATCTCCTCTTTGCACCTGGGGATCAGGGTTTCCATGGGCTTCAAGCCACAGAAGAGACAGCCTTAGCAGCGCCCTAGGAGGGAGGGACAAGAGTGGAAGGGTGATGGGTGGGGTCAGCAATCAGGCCTAGTTCTTTAACTTGCCCAGTTTCTCTTTTCTTCAGAAGGAAAGCAAGACTGCTTACTGTCTTTCCCTGTCTCTAGCTGTCATTTCCGACTGGAAACAGACTTCTCCCTTTCCTGGATCCATTGCAGAATGGCATGCCGCTTTCTGCCTGCTTCTAGTGGTTCTATGTAAAACTGGACAGAATAAGAAGCTCCCTTCTGTGCCCAATCTCCTTGCCTTTATTTTCATTACTGCCACTTGGGAAAGATCAAAATGATGGTGGATCTCCTGGAGTTCGCAGAAATTGAACATGATGCTCATTTGGGTATCAAATGAAATCAGACACTTAGACTGTTAGACATTTAAAATACACTATATATAAAGCATGCATATAATTTACCATTTCCATACACAAAAAAAACTAAGCAGAAATACATGAAAATGTTAGCTGGGATTATCTCTGTTGATTATTTTAATAGTAAATATTTGCTTTAAAAATCTTAACAAAGATTAAGTTATCTCATAAAGAGTCACAATTATGTCAGAGAAGATCCAGATCTTTCTAGAAAAATCAATAACTAATGCTAGTTAACTTTACACCTAAAAGCCTTTTTATAAACACGGTTTTTGTTTGGCTTTCTGCATTCGAGGCAAACAAACTGACTTTCACAGAAATGCAATTATGAAATTCAGAATTTAAGGAATACATTACCAAAATATCTATAGGAAGTTAGCTCCAAATTAATAGAATTTGGGGATTTCCTGTACCTGCCGTGTGCTCACAGCTGCTGTTCTAGCCTGCACGTGTTACGGCCAAACTCCAGTCATTGGCTAATGTCCAACAGCAATCAGCGCTCGCCAGACCTGCAGTGCATTTTTATTTACCAGCAGCACTTAATGAGGATACCAGTCCTTCCATTCGGAGGGAAAAAAGACTCACTCTGCCTGGGGGAGTTTCACGGAGGTTTCAAACAGAAGGTGGCAGCTGGGTGGCTCGTAGAGGATAAGAAAAATGTTTTATGGATGAGAAATGAGCAAAAGCATAGCTTTTAGGAGGGAGGGAGTATGGGGAAGGCTGGGATGCGGAAGAAAGTAAGGAAACGCAAGACTGGTGAGGATTGTGGATGTCCTGCTAAGGATTTGGACATTGTTCTCTAGGCACTGGGAATCAAGGCCAGTTTGTGAGAATGGAGGGAGGACGAAGATCAATATTTATTTTAGGAGAGTGTGTCCAGTGGTAGCAGGAGAGACCTACTGATTGGAGGAGAGTGCCCAGTTAAGAGGTTATCACAAGAGCCCAGGGGAGTGCTGTTGAAAGCTTTTCCTTACCCAGAAGCAGTAAGAGCAGACAGGAGTGGAGGACGCGAGCACCTCTCCTGGCAATGGATGGATGTGTGGGAGTAGAGGACAAGGTGGAAGAGGAGGTTTCAGGTGATGTTGAGGTTCTTAGCTATTGAGACAATCTCAAAAATTTTTTTTTCAATATTAGAAAAAATTCACTTTTGACTGCACAAATAATTCATGAATACATTCTCATTCAAACAACATAGATAGAAAAGACTTTTCATGGTTTTCCATTATACTTTCCTTTCCAAGGTAAGCATTATAATTCACATGTCCTTTTTCTTTAATATTTTTATTGCGATATCCTCACACACATAGAATCCATATGTGGTATATAATCAATGGCTCACAATATCATCTTATAGTTGTGTATTCTTCATCATGATCATTTTTAGAACATGCGCATCACTCCAGAAAAAAAAAGATTAAAAAAAAAGAACTCATACATCCCATACCTCTTTCCCCTCCCTCTCATTAACCCCCTGTATTTCAATCTACCCAATTTTTATGCTTTATCTTACCGTATTATTTACTTATTTTTTAACCTTTTCTGCTTTTTTTTTTTAACTCATCTGTCCATACCGTGGATAAAAGGAGCATCAGACACGTTTTTCACAATCACACATGGTCACATTGTAAAATCTATATAGTTATACAGTTTCTTCAAGAATCAAGGCTGGGAGACTTCTGGGAAGATGGCTGAATAGAGCAGCTCACGATTAGCCCTGCTCCACAGAAAAGTTAGAGAAGGGACATGAGGGTGACCGAGGTGATGATTCGGTAGCGTAGCTGACCTGGGAGAGCCTTCGGCACTACAAGGGGCAGACCTGGTTGCAGAGGCCGAGGGACTGAGAGGCCGAAAGCTGGAGCCTGGCATGGAGACACAGAGCTACGGAGCCCACAGGAGTGCAGGGATGGGATCCCGGGACTAGGAAGTAAGCCAGGCTGCGTTCCTTGGGCACACTACCCTCACTGGCGAAGCCCCGTGACCAGCAGCTCACCCCACACCCCACGCACCCAAACCCCATCACCTGCTTCAGCTGTCATTTCCATCTGGAAACAGACCTCTCCCTTTCCTGGATCCACTGCAGAATGGCATGCCGCTTTCTGCCCGCTCCCATTCCCCATGCTCCAGACGTCTCCACCCCACCAGCCTCCAGTGCACATACCTGCCCCATGCCCCCACCCCAAATACAGCCCAACCCACCTCTCCTGCAGCCCTCCCGAGCACCACCACCCCACCCCTATTCCCTGCAAACTGTTACCAGTGCATAAAGGCTGCAGGCACTAACCTTCATACTTAGGCTACCCCTGCCTCCTGCCCATAGTGTTACACAGCCGCACTCCATACCACCTGAACACTGAGCATCTGTTTACGGCACTCCCAGGCTCACACATGCTCATGGGCCCCCAATTACATCATTCAGCCCTGAGAACCACACTTTAGAGCAGTCCTAGAACCACGCATGTGCATGGCCCTCAGCCTTACTTCTCAGCTCTGAGAAAGTACTGACCTGAACAAATGGGTCACATCTGGCCTCACTCCACAAAGGCATAATGCTGACCTGCTGCCACAGCTCTATGCATGCACACAAAGGGCCCCGTGCCTTAGACCAGCACATACCATACGTGCTCCAGATCAGTGCACCCACACAGCTACATCCTCTCTGACTGCTGGGCACCCACATTCACAAGCATCAGCATAACATCAGCCTGCACCTATACCTGCCCTGAAACACATCACCGCACTGAGTGCCCCACCCTATACCCTGCTTTCTACTGCACAACCATCCTGCAAACACAAGGCCTTACTCTACTGAAAGAAATCAACTCCCAAAGTAAATCAATCAAGATATTTACATGCAACGAAGACAGAAGATCATTAAGCATATCACAATGCAGAAAGATATAGCCCAGCCTAATGACCAAATTAAAACACCAGAGGAGACACAGATGTTGGAACAACTAATCAAATGTTCATACAACTCTACTTAATAAAGTAAGTGGGTTAGCAAATGACATAAAGGAGATCAAGAAGACGGTAGAAGAGCATAAAGAGGAATGTTCTAATTTTCTAGTGGCTGGAATGCAATATACCAGAAACAGAATGGCTTTTTAAAAGGGGAATTTAACTGTTACAACAATTTAATTGTTGTAAGTTTACAGTTCTAAGGCTGAGATAATGTCCCAATTACAAGTCTATAGAAATGTCCAATCAAAGGTATCCAGGGAAAGATACCTAGGTTCAAGAAGGCCGATGAAGTTCAAGGTCTCTCTCTCTCATCTGGAAAGGCACATGGTGAACACAGTCATGGTTTCTCTCTCAGCTGGAAGGGCACATGGCGAGCAAGGCATCATCTCCTAGCTTTCTCTCCTGGCTTCCTGTTTCATGAAGCTCCCCAGGAGGCGTTTTCCTTCTTCACCTCCAAAGGTCGCTGGCTTGTGGGCTGTCATGGTTATGTCATTCTTCTCTGGCTCTCTCTGAATCACACTCATTCTCCAAAATGTTTCCTCATTCACAGAACTCCAGAAACTTCTCAAGACCCACCCAAATGGGTGGAGACATGTCATCATCTAATCCAGCTTAACAACCACTCTTGATTAAATCATATCTCCAGGGAGATGAACTGATTACAGTTCCAAACATACAGTATTGAATAGGGATTATTCTGCCTTTATGAAATGGGATTTAGATTAAAACATGCTTTTCTAGGGGAAATACATCCTTTCAAACCAGCACAAGGAATTTGAAATAATAAATAGAAAAACAGCAGGTATCACAGAGATTAAAGACTCTGTGGATGAAATAAAAAACATACTAGAGATACACAACATCATTTTGAAGAAACAGAAGAAAGAAAAAGTAATACAGAGGACAGGATAATTGACTTCAAAGACTCAAAACAGCAAATGGCAAAAAAGATGGAAAAAAGTTGAATTGGAACTCAGGGAAAAGATAGGCAAAATGAAGTGTGCAAATATAAGAATCATTGTGGAGTAAAGGACTAGAGACAGTAGTTGAGGATATAATGGGGGAAAACTTTCCAAGTCCATAGAAGACACAAATTTACAAGTCAAAGAAGCCCAACAAACTCTAAACAGAATAAATCCAAATAGGCCTTCCTCAAGACACATACTAATCAGTCTGTCAAATGTTGAAGAGAAGCAGAAAATCCTGAAAGTGCAAGAGAAAAACAATCTGCTACATACAAGGGAAACCGAATAAGACTGAGTTCAGACTATTCAACTAGTACCCTAGAGGCAAGAAGGCAATGGTATGATACATTCAAGATCATGAAAGAGAAAGACTTTCAGCCAAGAATTCTGTACTAGCCAAACTATCCTTCAAAACTGTGGGAGAATCCTTCAAAATTGAGCCAACATGACAAGCAAACTTACTACCCTCCCCCTCTCTATGTGGGACATGACTCCCAGGGGTGTGGACCTTCCTGGCAACATGAGACAGAAATCCTAGAATGAACTGGGATTCAGTATCAAGGGATTGAGAAAACTTTCTCGATCAAAAGGGGTAAGAGTGAAATGAGACAAAATAAAGTGTCAATGGCTGAGAGGTTCCAAGCAGAGTCGATAGGTCATCCTGGAGGTTATTCTTATGCATTAAATAGATATCACCTTTTTAGTTAAGGTGTAATGGAAAGGCTGGAAGGAACTGCCTGAAAATGCAGAGCTGTGTTCCAGTAGCCATGGTTCTTAAAGATGATTGTATAATGATATAGCTTTCACAATGTGACTGTATGATTATGAAAACCTTGTGTCTGATGCTCCTTTTATCTACCTTATCGACAGATGAGTAAAACACATGGATTAAAAATAATAAATAATAGGGGGAACAAACGTTAAAATAAATTTAGTAGATTGAAATGCTAGTGATCAATGAAAGGGAGGGGTAAGGGTTATGGTATGTATGAATTTTTTTCTGTTTTCTTTTTATTTCTTTTCTGAATTGATGCAAATGTTCTAAAATAATCATGATGATGAATATACAACTATGTGATAGACTTTAAATGTAAAGACATCATAGGAGACAAAGAAGGACACTATACACTAATTAAAAGGTCAATTCACAAAGAAGATATAACAATCATAAATGCTTATGCTCTCAATCAAGAAACTCAAAAGTACGTGAGACAGACATTGGCAAAAATGAAAGGAGTGATAGATGTTTCAACAATAATAGTAGGAGACTTCAATATATGACTCTCCTCTATAGATAGAACAACCAGACAGAAGATCAACAAGGAAATAGGGAAGTTAAATAACTTAATAAATGAATTAGACCTAACAGACATATATAGGTCACTGTACCACAAAGCACAAGGATATACATTCTTCTCTAGTGCTCACGGAACATTCTCAAGGATAGATCCTATGCTGGGGCACAAAACAGGTCTTTATAAATTTAAGAACACTGAAATTATTCAAAGCACTTTCTCTGATTACAATAGGATGAAGCTGGATCTCAGTAACCACCAAGAAAGGAGAACATTCTTAAATATATGGAGTTTAAATAACACACTCTTTAACGAGTGGGTCAAAGAAGAAATTGCTAGAAAAATCAGTGGCTATCTGGAGATGGATGAAAATGAGAATACAATTTATCAGAACTTATGGGATGCAACAAAGGCCATGCTGAGAGGGAAATTTATTGCACTAAATTCCTATATTAAAAAACAAGAAAGAACAAAAATCAAGGACTGAACAGTACACCTGGAGGAACTTGAGAAAGGACAGCAAACTAACCCCATATAGAAGAAGAAAAGTAACAAAGATTAAAGCAGAGATAAATGAATGGGAGAACAAAAGCACAATAGAAAGAATCAATAAAACCAGAAGTGGATCTTTGAGGAAATCAATAAAATTGATGGGCCAGTAGCAAGACTGACAAAGAAAAAGAAAAGAGAGAGAGGATGCAAAGAAACAAAATCAGAAATGAGAAGGGGTGCATTATCACAGAACCTGAAGAAATAAAAGAAATCAAAAGAGGATACTATGAACAACCAGATGCCAACAAACTTAGATGAAATGGACAAATTCCTGGAGACACACAAACAAGCTACACTGACTCAGGAAGAAACAGAAGATCTCAACAAACCAATCACAAGAAAGAGATTAATCAATCATCAAAAATCATACTACACAGAAAAGCCCAGGGCCAAATGGCTTCACAGGGGAATATTATCTAACACCCCAAAAAGAACTAACACCAGTCCTTCTCAAACTTTTCCAAAAAATTGAGGAAAAAGGAACGCTACTTAACTCATTTTATGAAGCTAATATCATTTGAATACCAAAACCAAGTAAAGATGCTATCAGAATGGAAAACTACAGGCCAATCTCCCTAATGAACATAGATGCAAAAATTCTCAATAAAATATTAGGAAATCAAATCCAACGACACATTAAAAGAATTATACACCATGACCAACTGGGGTTTATACCAGGAATGCACGGATGGTTCAACACAACAAAATCAATTAATGCAATATAGCACATTAACAAATTGAAAGGGAAAAAAATCACATGATCATTTCAATTGATACTGAAAAAGCATTCAACAAAATTCAACATCCATTTCTGATAAAAACACTCCAAAAAATAGGAATCAAAGGTAACTACCTCAATATGATAAAGGGAATTTATGAAAAACTGACAGCCAGCATCATACTCAATGGAGAGAGACTGAATGATTTCCCCCTAAGGTCAGGTACAAGACACGGAGGTCCACTGTCACCACTATTATTCAGCATTGTGCTAGAAGTTATAGCTAGAGCAATCAGGCAGGACAAAGATATAAAAGGTATCCAAATTGGAAAGGAAGAAGTAAAACTCTCATTATTTGCAGATGATATGATACTATACTTGGA
The DNA here is from genome assembly GCF_023851605.1 of Tamandua tetradactyla. Lineage (NCBI taxonomy): Eukaryota > Metazoa > Chordata > Mammalia > Pilosa > Myrmecophagidae > Tamandua > Tamandua tetradactyla. The sequence goes on along the minus strand of NC_135345.1, from coordinate 43,862,053 downwards.
AGATCCTGAGGAATCTACAGCAAAGTCACTTGAGCTAACAAACAAATTCAGCAAGGTGATGGGATATAAAATTAATGTGCAAAAATCAGTAACATTTCTATTCACAAGCAATGAGCTAGCTGAGGAGTCAGTTAAGGAAAAAAATACATTCAAAATAGCAACTAAAAGAATCAAGTACTTAGGAATGAACTGAACTAGGGATGTAAAGGACCTGTACACAGAAAACTACATAACATTGCTAAAAGAAATCAAAGGAGATCTAAATAGGTGGGAAGACATTCCCTGCTCATGGATAGGAAGGCAATATATAGTTAAGATGTCAATTCTTCCCTAACTGATTCACAGATTTGACACAATACCAATCAAAATTTCAACAACCTACTTTGAAGACTTGGAAAAGCTAACTACCAAATTCATTTGGAAGGGAAAGATACCCCAAATAGCTAAAAGCTTCCTAAAAAAGAAGAATGAAATGAGAGGATTAACACTCCCTGACTTTAAAACCTATTATAAAGCCACAGTGGACAAAACAGCATGGTACTGGCACAAAGACAGAAACACTGACCAGCGGAATTGAATCAAGAGTGCAGAAATAGACCACCAAATCTATGGGCAACTGATTTTTTTTTTTGTAATTTATTTTATTTTATTTTTTTAAATACCAAAAAACACCAAACAAACGCAAACATTCCTATTTTGATCATTCCATTCTACATATATCATCAGTAATTCACAGTATCATCACATAGTTGCATATTCATCATCATGATTATTTCTTGGAACATTTGCATCTATTCAGAAAAAGAAAGCGAAAACAGAGAAAAAAAATTATACATACCATACCCCTTACCCCTCCCTTTCATTGATCACTAGCATTTCAATCTAAATTTATTTTAACATTTGTTCCCCCTATTATTTATTTTTATTCCATATATTCTACTCATCTGTTGACGTGGTAGATAAAAGGAGCATCAGACACAAGGGTTTCACAATCACACAGTCACACTGTGAGAGCTATACATTATACAATCATCTTCAAGAAACATGGCTACTGGAACACAGCTCTACATTTTCAGGCAGTTCCCTCCAGCTTCTCCATTACATCTTGAATAACTAGGTGATATCTACTTAATAAGAATAACCTCCAGGATAACCAACCTCTCAACTCTTTTTGGAATCTCTCAGCCATTGACACTTTGTCTCATTTCACTCTTCCTTTTGGTCAAGAAGGTTTTCTCAATCCCATGATGCTGAGTGTCAGCTCATTCCAGGATTTCTATCCCACATTGCCAGGGAGGTCCACACCCCTGGGAGTCATGTTCCATGCAGACAGGGGGAAGTTGGTGAGTTTGCTTGTTGTGTTGGCTCAAGAGAGAGGCCACATCTGAGCAACAAAAGAGGTTCTCTTGGGGGTGACTCCTAGGCCTAATTTTAAGTAGGCTTGACCTATCCTTTGTGGGGTTAAGTTTCATATGAACAAACCGCAAGACTGGGGGCTGAGCCTATAGCTTTAGTTATCCACACTGCTTGTGAGAATATCAAGAATTCAACTTGAGGAAGTTGAATTTCTCCCCGTTCTCGCCATTCCTCGAAGGGGATTTTGCAAATACTTTTTTATTCACTGATCAAATCACTCTGGGATTTATTGGGCAACTGATTCTTGACAAGGCCCCCAAATCCTCTGAACTAGGACAAAATCATCTTTTCAATAATTGGGCATGGAAGAATTGGATATCACTAGCCAAGAGAATGAAAGAGGACCCCTATCTTACACCCTACACAAAAATTAACTCAAGTGGATCAAACACCTAAATATAAGGATTAGCACCATAAAACTTCTAGAAGAAAATGTAGGGAAACATCTTCAAGACCTAATAATAGGATGTAGCTTCCTAAACTTTAGCAAGAATGAAGCTGAACAGGTTGGGGTTAAAGTAATTCAGAACATAGGGATAAGGAAGACAGTGTCTCTATTTTAGAACCACACATACTCTTTGAGACCAATGGAAGAAAGGTTTATTTGATCTGGAACTGAAATTTTCTGTAGTGCATAATCTAACTCAACCTATCTGTATAGCTCATTTGAACAACTGAAACACAGGGAGCAAAGAATAAGAAAGAGGTCCTTTAATCCTGTATAGATTATTGTAATGCCCGGATACATTCTAGAGTATATTAAGCAGATAATCAAAAAGTATTGGCAAAGTTCCCTGAGGGATGAGAGAAAAATATGGAACTATTAAACATTACTATCAGGGAATCCCCTGATACTGTGTCAAACTTTAGGGCATCCAAATCAATAGGCCATGCCCTCGATCAGGAAGCTTACTCTTGTGAAGTTTATGTAGGTAGCAGAGAAGCTTAGACTACCTACAGGCATGCTTAAGAGTTATTTCTGGAGGACCTCTTTTGTTGCTCAGATATGGCCTCAGTCTCTCTAAGCCCAACTCTGCAATTGAAATCATTGCCCTCCCCACTACATGTGACATGACATCCAGGGGTGAAAGTCTCTCAGGTGACATGGGAGATGATTCCTAGGGATAAAATCAGACCTGGCACCATGGGAACAATTCCATCCTGACCAAAAGAGGGAAAAGAAGTATAATTAATAAAGTGTCAGTGGCAGCAAGAGTTCAAATAGAGTTGAGAGGCTACTCTGGAGGTTGCTCTTATACAAGCTTCAGTTACACCTTGCTACCTATCATAACCTGCCAACCCCAACCAGGACCATTCCCGCCAATCCTAAAGAACACCTAAGGCAATATATAATTCCATTCACCAGAATAACTTTACAGAAACGTACAACCTCCAGATGGGTCCCTAGTCCAGACAAGTCCTGAAACTTAGCCCAGCCTCTCCAGAACATGAGATAGTTCCATCTCACTACCCCATATTACTGACAGACACTTCCAGTAGTAAAAAATTTAGAATGGCCATAGCCCAAACGCCACTAAAGAGAGCAATGGAAAGATCAAAGGTGATGGTGGAGTTATACAGAGAAGATAGGATTTAACAAATGAATATGAATGCTGAATCATTAAATTGATATCTCTTCTAGTCTCCCGTATTTTAGAGCAGCTAGAGTAAAAACCTAAAATTGTGAAATTGTGACCCATCACAGTCTGAAATATATTCTACAACTAATTGTGGCGCTGTGCTTTGAAATTTATAGCTTTTTTGTATATATGTTATTTTTCACCAAAAAAAGAAGGAAAAAGAGTCGATTGTGATGATAAAGAATATATTTAAGCCCTCTAGCCTTTATATCCTGGAGCACCTCATAGGAAAAATATGAGAGGAATGGATGGTAGTTCATGACAAACTCTGGGATCTGTCCTGAAACTACTTGTTGAAAAGTACATTGAAAACTATTGCCTTTTTATTTCTTTGCTTTGTATATATGTTATACTATACAATAAAAAAAAAAGTTTTTTTTAAAAAAAGAGTCAAGGCTGGAACACAGCTCAACAGTTTCAGGTACTTCCCTCTAGCCATTCCAATGTGCCATAAACTAAAAAGTGATATCTATATAATGCATAAGAACAACCTCTAGAATAAACTCCTGACTCTGTTTGATATAGCTCAGCTACTGATACTTTAGTTTGTCTTATTTTTCTCTTCCCTCTTTTGGTTAAGAAAACTTTCCCAATCCCATGATCTTGGGTCCAGGCTCATCCCAGGAGTCCTGTCCCATGTTTCCAGGGAGATTTACACCCGTGGGAGTCATGCTCCATGTAAGGGTGAGGGCAGTGAGTCACCTCCAAGTTGACTTAGAGAAAGAGGCCACACCTGAGCAACAAAAGAGGTTCTCAGGGGGTGACTCTTAGGCATAATTATCAATAGGCTAAGCTCCCATCTTAAGGGATAGATGAAAGAGAAGATTTTTTGAATGAAAGTGAAATAAATTCTGTTTGTAAGACTATATCCTAAGAGACACTGCTTATTGGGAGTTTACAACTGGGTTTGAAACTCAGAGGCAAGGCCTTGGCTAAACAGCAAGTCTGGGAGTCTCAAGCATGTGGGCACAGTAGTAGTAGAAGGAGAACATGCTATTGCCCAGGGGAGTTCAGAGAGCAAGAGGCTTTGACAGAACCATCCAGAACGCCAACATTGAAAATAAAATTAGAGGATGTGGAGCTCCTTTGGCCTGTGGAGAAGCAAATGAGAGAGGAGGGGAATGGAGGAAGACAGTGCCAGGGAAGTTAAATTTAGAGCACTGTTTTAGGAGCACCATGAATTCAATGTCAAATACTGCAACACCATATCTAGCAGCCCATTTCAGCCATTTATTGGCTGAATAACTTTGGGCAAGTTGCTTACCCCTCCTCTGCTTTACTTTCCTCTTCTAAAAGTCCTTCCAATGGCCTACAAGGCCCTACAGGAAATGCTGCCTACTGCAGCTCCAAACCTTCCCCATCCCTCTCTCCCTCCTTCATACATTCCAGCCACACACAACTCCTTGCTCGTCCTCCAACATGTCAGGCAGGTCCCTACCAGGGCCTTTGCATGGCTATCCTAGAAGAATATCCAGTGTATAGTAAGTAAACACTCAATAAATATGTGTGGGATAAATAAATGAGTAAAAAATGGTACTCATAGTATCTAGGGGCATTATGTGGCATTAAATAAATATATGTAACATGCTTAGAATAGAATAGTGTTTGGCACATAGTGATAATTTAAGATTTCCCATTAAGATATTTCATATTAGTAAATATAAATAGTAATAGCAATGGTAATAAAATATACAAACATAAACTATACATATTATATTCATATGACACATTATATAATAACACTGGTATAGTATTCTCAATGGTAAGTATTACACATAATTCTATTATTAGGATGAAAACTGTATGTCATCGATGAATTGATTTTCAGGTTAGAAGGACATTACTGACTTTGGGGAGAATTTCAATGGAATGACAGGGTATAAACTAGTTTGCAGGACGTTAAAAAGTCACATAAAATAAAAACAATCGAGACAATACATAGAGACACTTCGGGGACGTTTAGCTGAGAGGAAAATATGGTATAAGGCATGCTGGATCAAACAAAAGTTGCCTGTTTTTTCTTTTAGGAAGGACAGCCAAAAAGAAAGGAGAAACATGGCATCCTTCCTTCCCTAGAACTCCCTGCACCCCGCAAATCACTGATGTTATCATCCCGGGTGCAATCCCCATTCCCTCTGAGGTTAGAGCCATCATTCTCCACAATGACTTTACAACCTACCCACTATTTCTGCCACATTCTGGCACCAGGCTCACTCCTTATTAAGGTCAGCATTCTAGGTGACTTCAAATTCTACATAGATAACCAGTTCCAACCTGGCTTTATAGTTCTCTGACTTCCTCGTTTCTAATCATCTCTGCTTACACACTCCACTACAGGATCATCACTTTCCATTACAGGATCCACTTCTGGGTCATTACCCAGAACTACCTGCCCAATGGAATCCTGAACTCTCCAACATCTACTCTTAGAAGTTAGCCTCATTTCCTTCCAGCTTTCTCATCCCTTCTCTTCCACAACACTTGCTCTTTCACTTCTAGATGCTGCCCTTTGCTCTGTCCATTTTTCTCTCCCTTTGTTGCTTTATTTCCTTCATGATCCAGTCCATATCAGTGTGATGACTCCACCGCCAACATCTTCAACATCCTTTCTTTGTCTTTCTAATAGGGGCCAAGGACCAGGAAAAGGAAGGAGCACAGGTGAAAGAGTTAGCCTTGAAAATGAGTCTTGAGAGTTACTCCAGCTACCTTTTATCCCCATTTTATGAGGGAACAGGTATGCCCAATCCTTGTGTTTCTGCATGGAGGGACATTAGCTACACCAATGGTCCTGGACCCCACTCTTCCTCCTCTGGGTTGGTTTGGGAGAAGGAACTGAGCATGCTCAGCTTTGTTAGTTCTGGATTTCCTCTTCTTGGAAGACGGCCTGTCTGTTAGACATATGTGTCCAGTCTGTCTCTGTCATGTGGAAGGGGCCTCTCTCCACCCAGGAGGGCTGTGGTTGTCCAGCTGTGTCAGGAATGGGTGGATAAATTTGTTTAATTCAGGAGTGAAGGTTAGCAAACCTGCTTGGCTACAACTCTGAACCCATGTTCTCCAAATTGTTTCATGAGAAGTAAAGCTGATAGTCTGATCTCTGTCTGACTTTTGTGTTTATGTCTCAGCTGGGAGGGGAAGAGAGGAGTATGATTTATTGATCACCTGAAATCCCCAACACTCTGCTCCCAGGGCTACTAGAAATATTTGTGCTATTCTTGGAGTTAGAGCTGCTACAGATTTATAAAGTCCAGCCTTGGTGGGCCCTCGGAGCCTCCTGGTAATCCTTTAGGCATGCCTGATCAGTCCCCTCTCCTAATCCTTGCAGAAGTTTTTTTACAAGCCTCTAATTTCTTTCATCTCTGCCTTGCTTTTATATTCTTCTCTCTCAATAGACGTCATTAGTCCCCAAGAGTTAAATTGCTTTCCTTCATTCATCGAAAACCTATTTGTCAAAATGAATATATAGTTGGGTATTTTTAAGGCAGTTTAAACCAATTTGTTAATATTTTTTTCAACAAGAGGAGTAAAATTTGAGTCTGGGTCAGAATGAAGCTCAAAAAGCCAGAGATTATGCTACTGTATGCCATATTAACTTTAGCTTAATAGTTATTTATTTAAAAATACCTATTTCATATTTATTTTATGAAAGGCAATGTGCTAAGTGTTTGGGCAGGAAGGCGTCATGGTTTGCAAGTGAGAGAAACCCAGCTGGAAATAGGCACATATTGGATTACAGAATCCAGTACAACCCAGCCACAGGGACAGTGGGGGTGCAGCTGACCCTTTGAAACAACTGGAAACCAGGATTTCACACGTTTTGAATCTGGACTTGCTTCATCTTTTTTCTGCCCTCTCTGCATGTTGGCTTCTTCTCTCTCACTCCACAGATTTCCTCCACATGGATCCCTTAATTCCCAAATTTCATACACAAATTCTGTCTGCTTCTCTGAGCATACTGTCTGCCTTTCATGGGAGAGGAAAAGAGACCATGAATCATTTCAATCAACGGTTGGAGAGGAGTAGAGGAAGAAATAGTTTCCAAAAGACAGGGACACTGGGCAGACGCAACTATCCATGCTGATTGTACTTACAAAAGTGAATCAGAAGGGGATTTTTCTCTCAAATTTCTTATACAGTAGAATACAGAATGAGTACTAACATTTTTAGTACATCAAACATAACTGATCAAATTTAGTTTTCCTTTAATGATGTTCTTTTGAAAGGGCCTATGCACTATACTGTGATGCTGCCTCAACTTCCCAAAGCTGACAGTACTTGTGCCAAAGAGGACAAACCAAAGAATGTTATAAACACGAGTTAGTTAACTGACTGTTCAAGCACGATTCCTTGCCAGTATAGCACTCAGAGCCTAGCTCATCTTGCTTTGAAGGACATTTAAGGGAACTTGAGTATCTACCCAAAAGACACTGTGGGCTGTGGCTCTTGGATCTTATCTTTCTGGATTCCAGCCTGAAGACCATTCATGGAACAGCAGCTTTTCCTCTCAAGGACTTGACATTCAAAGCCTGAAGGTCAGTCCACAGTGCTCTTTCAGGAGAGCTGGGACTCGAACCTATCAGGGAAAAAATGCCTAGAATCCAAGGCCTCTATCTCTCCCAAAATTTCTGGAACTATTCCCTAAGCTATTTGAAAGAATCCTAAAGCATTATTACAGTATATTGCCAGATTGCTTTCCAACATAATTTACTAATGGTGTTTTGGGAATTAAATGAAAAATAGCCTTTACTAACTTTAGAATAAAACTGCTTAAACCATCTATCATACCCCATTAAACAGTATCCATACATTTGACCTGTAAAAAATGACCTCCGTGTTTCCCAGAACAGTGATACACAAACTGTGGTCCATGAACTTCTGTGGGTTTGGTACTGGTCCATGATATGATATGATTTGGTCGTCTAATACCATCCAGGGGTGTGAACAATAGACTCATATCTTTGAACAGGATATATACAAGTTCAGATGTTGTCCAACTTGTATGAGTCACATATGGTGGGAATTGTGTATTAATGGCAGTAAGATTTAAAATTTTAAAGCAAAACTCAATAAAACTTGCTCTTCATCACGATAGTTTGAGAAGCACTGTTTTTCCATACTTGGATCTGGGTCAAATAAAGTTCAGCAAATACAGCATAACACACCCCCTATGTGGAGAGTCGTACATTTCTGAGTAAATCTTAGACTAACCATGCTATAAAATTCTTTACTAAGAAACACTTTCAATTTTAACTCAGCATTTAGTAAATTTAATGGATTTCAAAATCCTTTCACCATGCACCTTATACTATCTCACAGATCACAATTTAAGAAATGCTGAGCCAGATGAAGTATTAAAATATGGTTTATACTTTCACACTGTACACAGAGTGAAATAGTCATCACACTTTGATTGTGCCCCATAATTTAAAACCTTCAACCTTTGGTTAGAGCCTTCCATCAGTTCATATACAGGCAATGCTGACCCACAGGGCATGCCAGGCTAACAGGAGTCAAACAGTAAGGGCGTGTCCCAGCTTCACATTCATTCATAATTAGGACACAGTTCACACTCATCTTTATTGGGCTGCAAGTCAAGACAACGATTTAGGGGTGACCCTAGGAACAAAGTACTTCATAGACCAGGTCAGGCATGTGGATGACATTAGAAAATGAAACAGGCTTTTAGAGGCCAACTGTGTGCAAATCAGGAACCATATTAATAGATGTACATACCATCACCCCTATCACATTGAGGGGTCACAACCTCTCTACTGGGAAGGCTAAAAAAGCCAGGAAGAAAGGAAATACCACAAAGTAAAAAACTAAAATCAACCTTTGCACTCATTGACATGAACCACGGCCTGAATTAATTTTAGTATTTCAAATTTGGGGCTGGAGGAAAATTCATATAAAGTGCTCTGCTAACATTAAAATGTATATGAAAAGGAAAAAGAGGTATACAGAATGGGAATTCAAAGCCAGAAAGAAAAATCCAGTGAAAACATCACTGCCTCTTCTTTTATTCTTTCTTCTTTTATATTTCAAAATATTCTTGAAAGAATATTTTACTTTACTGTTCCAAATTTTCTCTATGTAATTCAAAAAAGGTGTAGAGAGAAAATTGGCTTCAAGTAACTCTAGATCCTTGACTCTATAATCATGTACAAGTGGAAACCACATTTTATTTCAAGGAACATAAAAAAATGAAAGTATATTCAAAACAATAAATTTTCCAGGAATACTGGCTTCCTCTTTCCAAGTTAGTGTTTGGCCTAATTCACACCACAATCTAATGGGCAAGTTATCTCTCCCAAATAGCACCTAGCACATTCTTGGCATGAAAGGGGAAGTGACACATTACATTTGCTGTTCAGGTTCACAAAACAAGATATCTGAGAGAAAAAAATTACTGGGGAGGGGGTAGAGGGTGGACTTGGGAAGTTGGGCGGCCAACAATGTGGTGGCAAAGGACTTTTTCCTAACCACTAAGGTTTTTTGGAAGGGAAATACACGGAGCTAGACTCGAAGGACAAAAAGTACTAAGGCCCTATTAGTTGATGGGGTTTTACAACTGCTACCATGTTTAATTCTAGCAGTCTTGCTCTAAGTATGTCTACCTCACAGATGTGGAGAAAGATGCTACATAAAATCAGTTCAGGAACTTCCCAAGGTCACATAGAGCATCCATTGCAAAGCTAAGAGTCTGACTCAAAGGCCATGGTCTTTCCCATGCATCTCCCCAAAACAATGATAAAGATGATGATGATACTTATAAATAACATCATCATCATCATCAAGAGTCCTTGAGCGCTTACTATGACAGACACTATTCTAAACAATTGATGTGGGTTTATACACATAATGGTCCCAACAACCCTATAAGATAGGAGCTATTATTATCCCCATCACCCAGACAAGAAAATGAAGCACAGAGAGATCATGTGACTTGCTTGAAGGCACAAAGTGAATAAATGGTCCAACCAGGAATCAAATCCAGGCTAGCAGATTCCAAAGTCCCTGTTCTTTACCACTTTACTGTATAGCCTCCTGCTATATAAATTTATATGCACAGCATATTAACATATAAAGCTCACTAGCCTGATGATGATGCCCAAGCCAAAAGCAGCAAATTAAACACTTATTAATCCATCTCTAAATAATCTTGAGATGGATTAATAAATGTTAGGTCATGCCTAGTCCTGAAGGAGGATATTCTAAGGATTCACTTGAATATCATCTTCCATAAAGTCTTCCATGGGACTCTGGACCAAGTTTCTTTGGCCTTACCTGAATCATGATGATAGTTACATGCACACAGCCTAGCATTATGCTTGAAGTCTCCATCAGGCAATAAGTTCCCATGTTTGAACTCATACCAATGCATGTACTAAGAAACTACGCACACCACATGTTTTTAGTAAATTATTCTTAATTTCCTTGGAGTACTTTAAATGACATTGTTATTATCTGTTCTTTAAAGGTTGTTTCTGTAGCCATTTCTTTCTGGAGCTCTTTTCAATGGTAATTGTAATTACCTTTCCACTCTTCTAAGGTAGTTGGCATAGCCACGGTTTCCACTCCCCAGGGGTCAATTTTGATCATTTATAATTTGCTAAGAAATCATCCTTTTCCTCAAGTTTTCAAATCTCTTACGAGGGGTTTGTTTATAGAAGTCTAAAAATTATTTTAATTTCTCTTGTATTTATTGCTTTGCCTTTCTTTTCTTTTCCCTGGTTTTGTATTCTTTTATTATCTCACGTTTTGCTTATTTAGGCTTGCAAGGGGTTAATCTGCTTTACTGGTCTTTCCAAAGAACCAGCTTTTTGGTTTATTTATCCATTCTTCTATTCCTTTAATTTCAACTTTTATCTTTATTCTTGTATTTTTGGGTTCATTTTACTGTTCGTTATTTCCTAAGATGAGTATTAAGATGCCTATATGTCTTTCTATTCTGTAATAAGGAATAAAATTTTTCTTCAGAGTACAGTTCTCATTGTGCTCAGAAATTTTGATCATGAACATTTTTACATCATTTCTTGTGGCTTTTGATTTCCTTTTTGATGCCAGGGTGACTGTGGTAGGTTGCATTAAGTACCCCAGGAAAAAAAAAAAAAAACAAGCATGTTCTTAATACATTCCTGTGGGTGGGAACCCACTGTTTATAGGTTCTTTTCAACATGCTATTTTCAGTTAAGGTGTGGCCCAACTAAATGAGGGAGGGCTTTACGAGATTAAGGAAAACTTCATGTAGGTGGGCCAAGGTAGCTCAACAGGCAGAGTTCTCACCTGCCATGCTGGAGACCTGGGTTCGATTCTGGTGCCTGTTCATGAGGATTTCATAAAGTGAAAGCCACACGAGGAGCAAAAACTGGAAATCAAAGGAATGTGGAAGAAAGGAGAAGATGCTGCCATGTGAGGGAAAAGCCAAGGACCCAAGGATCACCTGCAGCCAGCCCAGAATGCCACTGTCTTTGGGAAAAAGCATAATCTTGCTGGTGCCTCAATTTGGACTTCTGTATCAAAACCATAAGCCAATAAATTCCAGTGATTGAAGCCAACCCATTTTGTGGTATTTGTGATTGCAGCTGGGAAGCACAGACTATCAATGAGCTTGTTTTGTAATTTGTAAGGGTGTAAGGTTTTATAAATTGACTCCTTGATTTTTATTTCATTGCATCATTATTAGAGTGTAACCTGTTAAATGTCTCCCCCTTTTATGAACTTCTTAAGGACACTTTTGTAGTCAAGTACCTGATTTGGGTGTAGGAGGAAGAAGGATAAATGCTCCGTGGATATTCCCGTGCACTTTTATTTACTTAACTATGATTTTGAAGATCAACATGAAATTGACTTAATAGTTATTTCATAGGGCATCTCATATGATCTGGTGAGAAAAAGCCTGTCTCCCCTGTTCACAAGTTACGTGAACTCAGGCTACCACTTGGCCTGGGTCTTAGTTTGCTCTTCTGCAAAATGTCTCCCTGCCTCCCAAGGTCACTAGTGATAATTAAATGAGCCTGGTGTGCTCTCCCTCCCTATGCAATGTCTCCCTGCCTCCCAAGGTCACTAGTGATAATTAAATGAGCCTGGGGTGCTCTCCCTCCCTATGCAATGTCTCCCTGCCTCCCAAGGTCACTAGTGATAATTAAATGAGCCTGGGGTGCTCTCTCTTCCTATGCAATGCCTCCCTGAGAGGCCCAATTAGCTCTTGAAACACTGCCCTCAAGAAGCTGCTTCTCTGCTGCCCTGGTCGGCAACGGAACAGCCTGCAAATGGAGACTGTGTCTCGTCAGGCGCCACAGACCACACAGTGTGGGAAACAGACACACGGCTGCCTGTGAGCTCCATACCCCAGACGCAATCTTAGTGAAAAGCAGCCACCTCAACCCAAAGGCCTTTCAAAGCACTTTTTAAAGTGTTCCGATTCCCTTAAACATGAAGTGAATGTGTGGAGGAGGCGGCAGGGTGAGGGGTGGGGGTGGATTTAAAGCAAATTTGCTGTTAAGACTCGGCACTGTAGAGAATATTTTCTAAACTAAAGACCAATTGAGAAGGACATCAAAAGAGTTTGATTTGTTTGATGTTTGGGCATATATACACGCGGCACATCATTGTTGGATTAATGATGACCGCCTGTAGGCCAGATGGACTCAGCAACTAAAGTCAAGAGCCATCCGATGCAGTGCCATTTGAAAAGCTGATTAAGATAAAACCATCCTACATACGATTGCCCCACTCCCTGCTGAAGGGTACAATACCCGACTGTTAGCGAAAACTGAAGTCTTCCTTAAAATTATTGCTTATTTTTCTAATTCAGCAGATTACAATGAATTTCAAATCCTCTCCTGCCTCAATCAGTACTAGTGTGTGAGAATCAGAAGTGGTAACACAATTATGCCCATTCAATTTTTGTGAATTGGGCACGACTCTTACAGGACAAGAAAACACCTGATGCTCAGAGGTAGAGAGTAGGGTAGGGCAGCTGGCTTGTAGACTTGTAGATTCTCCTACTGTCCTTTTTACTTATTTCAAGTAAACGTGTTAAGCTGACACATCTGGGGTTTTTTAATTGTTTAATTTCCTTTTTACAAATTACAAAAAGAAATAATCATTTTAAATTTGATGTTTCTAAAAGCAGATCTTAATCTCATTATCTTGACAAGCAAATGAAAGAAAACCTCCCAAAAAAAGCACACTCCCTTTCTCCCAGACCATTCTTTTAAGGCTGTGATTCCACTAAAAACTTGTTTGTTTTTCTATTTTTTTTAGCTTTCATATATAAGAAATATAAATTGCCAATAAATATGTAGGGGGAAATTTAACCAGCTAAATTTTGTAGCAAATTAAAACAATACTACCCCTAGAATTGGCTGAGATGACTAGGAATGATAAGACCCAGTGTTGGGGAATGTATGAATTTGGCAGTTTGGTATTCTGGGATGAACTTGTAAATTGGTTCTGTACCATCTTTCAGAAAGTTAACTGGACATAAGTGCCTTAGGATTTTGCATTTCTTGGACTCAGCAATTCACGTTTTTAAGAATGTGTCCTAAAAACATAAACATGGATCATTTACAAAGATTTTTGTAAAAGACCCCCCATTGCAATGTTGTTTAAAATGAAAAAGTGGGAACACCAGTAATGTTCAACAACAGAGAACTGGTTAAATAGAATTATGGTATTTACTTATTTTGGAAAGCTACGTAGGCACTGAAATGATTTGAAGAGTCTACATAGGTAGTTTCATCCTGAACGTACTAGGCAGATATTTAAAACGGTAACGATAAAAAAAATCACTTGCAATTGAACTATTCAGGATAAGCATTAGGGTATATAATTTTTTTGTTATTGTTCTGTTTTGGGGGGGTGCATAATTTTTAAGTTATTTTTCAATGTAGATATATACTTTTTCCTTCCTTTCTAAACTTCTTGAGTGTTTTGCATAGATAGGTTATTCTCATGGTTGAAAAAAAATATGCAATCAGATACACAGTAAAATTTCCCTCCTACTTCTGTCCACTAGCCACCCAGCTTCCCACCCCCAAGGCAATTAATATTTTCAGTTCCCTGAGTCTTCTAGTAGTATTTTATGTATATACAAATCTATAAACATATATTCTACACCCTCCACAAAACTCCCTCATTTTTAACACAACTGATAGGATATTATAAACACTGTGCTATACTTTGCCTTTCAAAAAATGTATTAAAAGGTTAAGAGCATTGAGGATACAAGAGTAGTTCAGTGGTAGAATTCTCGCCTGCCATGTGGGAGACCCAGGTTCGATTCCCGGCCCATGCACTTCCTGAACAAACAAACAAGTAAATAAACGAACAAAAACCCAAACACAAATTCAATAAATGTGCTGCAATAAGGGGATACTCACATGGAAAAAGAATGAAATGTGACCCCCCACCATACAGCATACAAAAAAAAAAACCCATAAAGAGCATCATCATGGTATTTCATGGTGTGATTGAACCACAACTAGAGTTACCATATAATTTATTATCCAAATTGAGACATGCTGGAATAATCAGGCATAAACCAAGACTGTCCCAAACAAACCTGGATGTGTGGAAACCCTAACTAGAACTGACTACAACTTACTCAACTAGTCTCCTACTGATGAACATTTAGATTGTTTCTAATCATTTGCTACACATACAAAAATGCTGCAAAGAAAAACTTGATATGTGTGTCACTTCACAGGAGTAGAGTACATTTGTAGGATATAATATTTAGAAGTGAAATTGCTTCAAGTTAATATCCATGGTTTCCCTTTGATAGAGATTTCCAGATTGTCCTCCAAAAAGGTTTACTTACTTTTATTTTCCAGAAATAAGGCAAGCTTTGCTTTTGTAATAAAACAAAGAAAAAAGTTGCTTTTTAAATTAAAAATACTTCAAAAAATGTAGATTGAGCAAGTGTAAAGAATTCTGATCACAAACATAAAGAAACAAAGGACTGGAAACAATTAAAGTTGAGCATATTTAAACTAAATGGAAATTTCAAAAAACAAAAATATAAACCCCAGAATCAATGTATGCAAATCAACAGATTAAGCAATCAGCACGTGCAGTAGCAAACCCTTACCAATATCACTGTATGTCTGTCACCCCTCTTTCATATTGTACTTTACTTGTCCTTCTTTTGTCCAATGAGGACAAGTCAGTTTTCATTTCAAGTCAGTAGATAACAGCAACCAGCTGACAGAAGCCTATCTTTATTCTTCTCAGGAAACAAACAATTCGAAAATGCTATTTTACTACTCGGAGCAGCTGTTTGTAGTACCAATAGCACCGCTATGCTACTGGACCTGAAGCCTGAAAGTGGTAGGAAAATTGCATACGAAGGTCAACAGGTTAGAGTAACTGCTAAAATGTGCCATCTCAACACAATTCTACCATCGCCACACAATATTTACTACCTTCGAGACAGGTACATTCCTGCCCCAGGCATATTAGCTCTGGGAGAAAAGCCACAGATTCTTTCACATGAAACTCACACTTGCCAAAATATGTTTTAATAATCTAATTTATTCATGCCTTCACCTTAAACATCTTCCTAATACCCCAAAGACATTCCCAATATAAGCCTTTTATTTATCAGACAAATATGAATGCCAAGAAGTTATAAGACCAAAGACAGAGTGTTCTTGAAAGCATGCGTGAGGATTTCTATGTGTGCTTTTACAAAATGTTCAAACCTATATAGTGAAATAGCATTTGAAAATCATTTCCAAAAGACCGCATGCCAAAATGAAGACAATTTCTAACTTTTGAACTTATAATGAGTATGTGAAAGCATAGTACAATGCTGGCACATTATAAACATTTCTGAATGATTGAATTTGGGGCTAGACAGACTTTTACTACTAAAAACCACACCTGATGACATAATACGGGGTTAACAGGCAAAACTACGTTTTCCCATCACAATGCCTTTAAAAATCAAAGATGTCAAAGAAATGCTACCTTCTCAGTGTCTTCACGCTTAAGGCGGTACAACAGCTACTAGTTGCAGAACGATTGTATCAGTCTCCTACTGATTGACATTTAGGCTGTTTTCCAATCTTGCTACTTTAAAGTTTGCTGCAAGACACAGTGTGTGTGTATGTGTGTGATTTCACGTAAGTGGGAGTGCATCTGTAGGATAAAAGTACTTGAAATTGTGCTTTAAGTGTATTCACAGACATTAGTTTTTTTCTGTCTCATAACAGCCCCATAAGATGTGCTCAACTGCTCCTAATTTACAGATGAGGAAATTAAAACAGGCTCAGAGGAATGAAATGACTTCCCCAGGGTCATAGGGTCAGACAGTGTGGAACTGGAACTTATATCTAATTTCAAATGCCACTACCTCAAAAATTTCAAATTCTACTACCTTACACGGTCTTATAGAGGTTTACCCAGAGACCCCAAGTATAGTAGAATATCCAAGGCACTCTTTCAGTCTTGATAACTTAAATTCGACAAATTAAAACAAAGACTAGAGTGATGGTTAAGCAGAGAGCCGAGCGATCTGTATTGTTTCCTAATGATGGGCCTGGATTCTGCAATATGAGGATATAGACATAAATGAAATCCAGGACGGTTCTCCCATTCATCCTAAACACATTTAGCTTTTCTGAAAATTTTACTGGATGATCCCTGCCAGATGCCACTTGATTCTGCACTTGAGATCTACCTGGTACGAACGTAATTTTATGGGACTTGTGGTAATACCTACCTCCAGGGTTTGCTTTATAAAAAGAGGTCTGTTTGGATAATTTGGCACAAATCTCTCACAAATGGCATGGAAGAGAAACTTGTCTTTTTAATTATACTCTAGATAGGCACTTATAGCAAAGGTCCAGGTCTAAAATATGTCTTAGACCTAGTGACCTGATAACCATTAGCCTTTATAATCAAGTATCTCACTGTGAACCCTTCTAACTTTTTACACGTGCAAAGTGTGTGTTACCTTTTGAGGGAAATACGGCAATATGTTTGAAGAACTTTAAAAATATGCGTTTCCTTTGATCTAGCAATTTTACTACCTGGAATTGGTTCTAAAGAAATATTAAGGAAAGAAAAAAAGATTTATGTAACCAATAGCTTAAAACAATGGAAACAACCCAAATGTTTAACAAAGAGTACAGTTGAATTATTTATTGTAGGTCTATATGGGAAAAGATTATAGAATCATCAAAACTGTGTTATCAAAGAATACTTAATAATATGGGGAAATCCGTATGATACAAAGTCAAGGGCAAACGAAGGAAAGAAACTTGATGTACAGAATAACCTCAAATCTGTTTTGTCTGTACATACACACATATAGAGTAAAAACTAAGACTATTCACAGAATGTTAAGACTCTGAGTGGAATATTCTCCATGGCTTTTATTTTTCCTTCATATATCTTCTCATTTTTAATTTTATACAATGCTTTCATATTACAGTTATCTCCAGAGAAAGACGATAGTATTTTTTGAAAACTGCTTCTTATCCCTTGTTGATACTGTTGAGTTTCTGAGCCACAGATCTTCTCCAATTACCACCAAGCCAATTAGCCATGGACTGTTTCCCTCTTGCCTTTTGCATTCAGACTATTTCATATCTTAATGGTGTCACCACTGGTATACAATGAGGGAAAGTGATAGTAAAATGCAAAGCCATCTTTTTTGTTAAGGGGAGTCGAATTGCCATAGATTTCATTTGGAGAAGACTCCAAAGTGCTATACTGGCTAAAATCACTGAGAAGATTCCTTTATCTATATGACCTCTGATGTGGAATTGGCTCCATTGCTGCAGACCAACCATGTCTTGGTTTGAGGGCATAAGAATCTCTAAATTTCCATGATGTCACTGAGGGGCAACAGCCCTTGTGAAGTTCTCGCCTCCTATGCTCTGGTCTGTCTCTTCCATCCTTTGATGCCTTATGTCTGGAATGTCCTTAACCCACCTAAGATCCCCTAACGAGGTCCTTCTCCACTTGCAAGCCAAAGAGCTATCCTAATCATCAAGATACTGAAATTAAAATCTGAAATCCAATGTGGCAATATTCAGGCTATTTACTTTCACAAGCTCTAATACCAGTTCATTTCAGTCTGACTTTGAATTTTTCCTTTCTGTGTGTTCTTTTACTTGCTAATAAAAGAATCTGTTTCCCATTATTTTCCTTAACCATACTCATTTAAATGTTGCTACCAAAAGCCCGGATTTCTTCTGCCAGAACGTCTTATCTCATAGATCCTTTTTTTATTTACCTCCCTGTCAAACTTCATATCACTCAAACTCCACTCGATTTTCTTCTGGGAATTAAGACGTCTCATTTTCTTTCCCAAGTGAAAAACCGAGAATTGTAAAAAGTGTGAAATGAGCAATCTTGGGTGTTGATATATAGCATAAAACCAAATCTAATGCAAACTGACTTAAATCCAATATATTGCTAATCATCAATATATTGCTAATGATCAAATGTTTGTTTCTCTGTGGTTCTGAACCCCAAAACTGCATATCTCTCTACAATTTATAATAGCTTGAGTGGAGTACTTGCAAGATCATTGTCTCATATTTGTAAAGATGTTGTTAATTGTGCTAAATTTGCAGATGGAGCTGGTGTCTGAGAAAGTTTGACAAACCTAAATGCAGTCCAGCAGCTGAAATCACTGTTACTGGGTTTGTCTGTTCATTTGGATGCTGTCCCAAAACTGTCTCTACTTGCTCTTACCCTCTCAACAAACCAACCAATAAATATTACTGAGAACTCCCCCTCTCATCTTACATTTGGGCTTAGGGAGAAATCATTAGAATTAAAAATATTACCAGTCTCAGCTCTATTTTTAGTTTCCTATAAATTAAAGGCAGGTATAAAAATCACTCCTAAAGTAATTTCAGGCTCCTATAAATATCTGGAGTGAATTTTTCTTGTAAGGCCAGTCTCCACTTCAGGCATCCACTTTGCATCTCGTCATTACCTATGATGACACATTGAAAAATGCCAGTACCTTATCCCCTGGTTGAACATTTCATCTGTCCAGCTCTCTCTCACCCTCACAATGTACTGGTTCGTGAACCTCATGACAAACTTCTCATTCTCAATCACTCAATGGAAAATGTTCCTTCATTATAAACTCATGGTCTCCAAACTCAGCTGGGTCCTCACTGAAACCACAGACCTCTCCCATTCACTTTAGTAATCCAAGCTGCCATTTCTCTCTTTATGCTTCCTATGCAAACCCCTCTGTTCTGGTTTGCTAGCGGCCAGAATACAACACACCAGAGACGGATTGGCTTTTAATAAAACGGGATTTGTTTCATTAGTTCTTCAGAGGAAAGGCAGATAACTTTCATCTGAGGATCTTTCTTAAGTGGGAAGGCTCAGGGTGCTCTCTCCTGGCCTTCTCTCCAGGCCTCTGGGTTCCAACAACTTTCCCCAGGGTGTTTTCTTTCTGCATCTCCAAAGATCTAGGCTGAGCTGCGAATGCTGAGATGAGGTATGCTGAGCTGCTTGGGCTGTACTACGTTGAGCTCCCTCATTTAAGCACCAGCCAATTAACTCAAACATCATTCATTGTAGCAGCCATGCCTCTTAGCTGACTGCAGATGTAATGAGCAAAAGATGAGGTTCATGTACCATTGGGTCACGTCTACAGTAACAGAACTAGGCACATTCACCTGGCCAAGTTGACAACTGAATCTAACAACCACACCCTCCCACTTATTCTCAGCAGGTAACCTTTGCGTGGCTGCCCTGAGCAATGAGGCTCAGGTTTCCACTCCTCATTTACATCGAGTCTATGGCTACCCCATTCTCTCCATCTCCTTTCCCCTGGCCTTAGAATGTAAGTCTTTCCTTCCTTGTCAAGGGCAGTTCTTCCTAACTTTGAAGAACTCATTCCATCTATTTTACCCTTTCTCTTCTATCTTCAACTTCTTTTTCTTGCCTGTCTTCTTGTCTTATAAAAAGATCAAAACATTCCTACCCTAAAGAAAAGTCCTCCAAGGATTGTGTCCCCCTAAATAACACCCACTTTCTCCCTTTCCTTCTCATCTCTCATACCCAAAAGAGTTGTCCCTAATCACAGTTGTTATTTCTCTCCTCCTGTTTGAGTCTCTTCACAATCTGTCTTCCACTCTCACCGTCTGCTTCAAATGCTCTCTTTTTTAAAAAAGCAGTTTTATTCATACACCATACAACCCATCCCACAAGTGCACAATCAATGGCTCTTGCTATGATCACATAACTATGCATTTATCACTACAGTCAAAATCAGAACATTCTCATTTCTTCAAAAAAAAACAAAATCCTGTACTCCTTATACACCCTATTATAGAAATTTAGCTTTGGTATAGTGCCTTTGCTATAATTAATGAAAGAATATTGCAATGTTTCTGTTAATCACAGACCTTAGTTCGTATTAATAGTATTTTTTTTCCATATACCACCTGCTTTAGTTTTTTAAAGCTGCTGGAATGCAATATACCAGTGACAGAATGGTTTTTAAAAAGGGAATTTATTAAGCTGCAAGTTTACAGTTCTAAGACCTTGAAAATGCCCAAATAAAGGCACCAACAAGAGGTTACCTTCACTTAAGAAAGGCTGATGCCATCTGGAACTCCTCTGGCAGCTGGGAAGGCACGTGGCTGGCATCTGCTGGGGTCTTTGGCTTCTGGATGCCTCTTTCAGCTTGGAAGGCATATGACAACATGTCCTAGCTTTCTCTCCTCATTTCATAAGGCTTCCCTGAGGGTGTTTTCCTTCTGCATCTCCTAAGGTCTCTGGCTTTGTGCGCTCTAAAGCTTTCTCCATAATGGCTCCCTCTTAAATGACTCCAGTAAGCAACTCCACGTTGAATGGGTGGAGACACATCTCCATGGAAACCACCTAATCACATGGTCCCACCGAGCAATACTGAATCAGGTGTTAAAGAATGCAGCTTGGGCAGGCCACAGTGGCTCAGCAGGCAGAATTCTCACCTGCCATGCCAGAGACCCAGGTTCGATTCCTGGTGCCTGCCCAAGTGAAAAAAAAAATTACGTGGATTTTCTGGGGGACACAACAGTTTCAAACCAGCACACCACATTGTTACTAACACCTTGTAATAATGATGCATGCTTTTTCTAGTTCATGTAAGAATTTCCTTATACTTGTACAATTAACCACTGTCATCATCCACTCGAGGTTTTGCTAATTTATACAGTCCCAGTTTTTATCATTTACCTTTCCTTCTGGTGACATACATGATTCTAGCCTTCTTCCTCCAACCATATTCACACTCAGTTTCTGTTACTTCACTTACACTATTGTGTTATTTCCCAACCTTTACAATAAACCTTATTAAACATTCTGTACTCTTTAAATATCAAATGCCCAATCTCAACCCTCTTTTTATCTCTTCATAACACATGCTTTCAAATTTAACCCTCAGAATTTGCTCATTATGGTTAGTTCATATCAGTGAGACCGTACATTATTCGTCTTTTTGTTTCTGACTTATTTCACTCAATATAATGTCCTCAAGTTACATCTGTATCATTGCATGCATCATGACTTCATACTTTCTTATAGCTGCATAATATTCCATTGTATGGATGCACGACAGTTTATACACTTATCAGCTGATGGACAGTTGGGCTGTTTCCACCTGTTGGCAATTGGCAATTAATTATTTTGTATTGAATTATTGCCAAATTAATTGGCAATTAATACTTCTATAAACATTGGTGTGCAAATACCTATTCACGCCCCTGCTTTCAGTTCTTCCAAGTATATACATAGTAATAGGACCGCCGGATCCTGTGGCAATTCTATACTTAGCTTCCTGAGAAAACTGCCACACTGCATTTTAGAGTGGCTGTACCAATCTACATTACCACTGACAGTGAATAAGGGTACTTATTTCTCTCAGCACCTGTAGTTTTCTGGTTTGTTATAATGGCCATTTTAGTAGGTGTGAAATGGTATCTCATCATAGGTTTGATTTGCATTTTTCTAACAGCTCATGTAGTTGATCTCTTTTCATATGCTTTTTAGCTATTTGTCTTTTCCTCTTTGGAAAAGTGTCTTTCCATGTCTTTTGCCTGTTTTTTAATTGAGTTGTTTGTCTTTTTATTGTTGAGTAGTAGGATGTCTTCATATATTCTGGATATTAAACCCTATTGAATATGTGGTTTCCAAACATTTTCTCCCATTAATTTGGCTGCCTTTTTACTTTCTTGGCAAAGCCCTTTGACACACATAAGTATTCAATTTTAGTGAGATCACATTTATCTATTTCTTCTTTCATTGCTTGTGTTTTGGGTGTAAGAGCTAAGAAACCACCTCCTACAAGATTTTAAAGATATTTCCCTACATTTTCTCCTAAGGTTTACAGTCTTACTGCTAATGTTTAGGTCTTTCATTCATTTTAAGTCAATTTTTGTATTAGGCATGAGATAGGGATCCTCTTTAATTCCTTTGGATATGAATATCCAGTTCTCCCAGCACCATTTGTTGAAGATGCTATTTTGTTCCAGTTAATTGGATTGGCCACCCTATAAAAACTCAATAGGTCCAGAGCCTGCCCATGCCAAAAAAAAAAAAAAAAAAAAAATTAATAGGCCATAGATGAAAGGGTCTATTTCTGAACTCTCAATTCAATTCCATTGTCAGTATCTTTCCTTATATCAGTACCATGCTGTTTTGAACACTATAGCATTGTACTATATTCTAAAGTCAGGGTGTGTGAGACTTCCAACTTCATTTTTCTTTCTCAAGATGTTTTTAGCTATTTGGGGCACTACAAATGTTCTTAAGGTCAACAATGGACCCCTAATTTCCAATCTAAAGGGCACTTTCCAATTCTTACAGTGTTCTAGCTTTCTACCTGCATTTGTCACAGTCAATGATTGTTCCTTTCTTGAGGCATCCTCCCTCCCATTGATGCTGTAATGTTCTACTTTCTACTATCTTCTACTCCCTTTCTCCAGTCTTCTAAGTTCCTCTTTCTCTTCCATTCATAAGTGACAGTTTCCCAAGCCATACCCCATATCTGATTAATCCTCTCAGTCTATTCTTCTTGGGAACTGCCATTCATTTTTACGGTCTTAACCTTTGCCTAAACATTTATGATTCTCAAATCCTTATTTTATGTCCAGGACATTTTTATACCGAAAAATCTCCAGAGAATAACAATTTTCTCCTTTTATTGGTACATAGTTTCAAGATCACTGTTTATTCTGTCTGCAAAATTAAGGCTTCTGTTAAGCATAAACATCCAAACTATAATAATTATGGGTTTATAATTGCTCCACTGCAACACTAATACAAAATCTATAACCTAAGAAAAAGAAACCACAATAGAACAAAAACAAGGCTTAAACTTCAGATTCATGGGCACCTGCTGAAACCATACTGTTCCTACAGCCATTAGGCAGAAGCAAAGCCATATGTTATGAGATCATTTACTTAGATTCTGCAGGAGACAAAGCTATGTTAAAGCTATAACTAGAATGGCTCAGGTAAGAGCCTGGCTTTAGGACTATTGGTCAAAGCACCAAATGGCTACAGAATTGTGAGTGCCAAGCAGGCTTACCATCTTCTAGCGTTTGAGATGACGGAGTGGCTCTAATGTTTTCTGGAGGGCAAGGAGTATGTTGTCAAGGGTACTGCTGCATGTTGCTGAGACAAACAGCAACCCAAGCTACCTATAGACCTTATATCCCACCATGAGCTTGATGCCATGCAGCTATTTTGCAAACTTGCCTTCTCTGGTCTGGGTATGATTTTTATAATGATTGTCTTGATTATAATACTGGGTAAACACACTGTACTACAGCTCATAACTAGACAGCATAATGTATCCAGTCACGGTGAAAAAAGAGGTCCCAGATTACAGCTGCATTTTCCCCATCCACTAATTTAAAAATTTATTGCTGGGGGCAGACCCTCTTTTTTGCTTCATATTTCCAGATAGAGGGAGCTGCTTTAGAGTAGTGCTCCTGGCCTTTCTTCCTGTCACCTTAATTCATGTGCTATCTGAGTGGTGAAACCTGGGAATCCTTGGCTTGCTCAGCCAAGCTCCTTTCTCCAGCTGCTGGCCAGAAACATGTTTTCTCTTTACCGCTATATGAATTTCACAGATGTAGGCTTTTGCAAGGTAAGGCCTGCATTGTCAGATCTTCTCAGGCTAGGATGGGAGAACTGGGTTTGAACTATGTCCACCCAAAATTCATGTCTACCTGGAACCTATAAAAGAGACTTTATTTGGAAAAAGGTCTTTGCAGATGTAATGAAGTTAAGATGAGAATACTGCAACAAGGGTGGTCACTAAATCCAATACGGCTGGTGCCCTTATGAGCAGAAAAAACACTGGCCACAGAGGTACAGAGAAGAAGGCCATAGGAAGACAAAGCAGAGATTAGAGTGACGCATCTACCAGCCAAGGGATGCTAAGGATTGCTGGCAACCAATGGAAGCTAGAAGAGAAAGGTTCTCTCCTAGTGCCTTTGGAGAAACCATGGTTCTGCTATAACCTTGATTTCATACTTAGAACCTCCAGAAGTGTAGAAGAGAATAAATTTTGGTTGTTTTAAGTCACCCAGGTTGTAGTACTTTGTTACAGCACCCTTAGGAAACTAACAAAGCGGTTAAGTCGAGCTTGACCAGGGCTCAGATAGCAGTAAGCCCACTTGCCACAGACCCAGCTCATGATCTTCAACCTAGCTTTAATTAGAAAGGAAGTGAGCATTTTGTTCCATCTACCTAATTCCTATATCTTCCAAGTATATGCACAGTGACATGGCATTATTCATCCTGAGAAACAAAACCAGTTATTAAACAATATCTCTACACTGGTTTGGATCCAGACAATATATAGGCAATTCTTCTCCATTTCCCCTGGTTGAGCAGTCCTTTTTTAGTACAATGTTAAGAAGCATAAAATTATTTTTGTAATTACATAGAAAATTTCTCCATCACATTCAGTGTGTGTTTTCAATGCACTCACATCGAGTAGGTCAATAAGATGAAAAAACTGGAAACATATATGTAAATACACAAAAAAGAGATAAAAATTTAATGAGACTGTCAATATGCAAAGACAGACAATATAACCTGAATGGGGAGGTAAATAACATGTTTCAAAGGCTTAGAATATGAGAAAATATTTTTAAATGTTTATCCTTATGATCAGTCTTACAAAGTCAATCAACCTCCTTTAATAGCTTCTTAGGAAATGCCAATGCACAGACTTGTAGCTGGTTTTATGACAAAGACAATTTTTACATTAACCATACTCTAAAACATTCTTGGACCTTTCATCAACTGCTTAGCCTATTTTAGCAACATCATATTTACTCAGTCTTTCTGAAGGAAAGCCAGAAGAAATAATTCATTTTAAAGGCGTTTGTTTGTTTGTTTGTTTTTGCATTAGTATTTAAAGAAATCTAAGTCCCAAAATACGTAGAACAGTTTTGAACACATGTATATTGTATTTGTCTAGGTTAAATTCTCTCTCCAAGAGACTGCTACAATTCTTCTTGTCCTGTAGTTTTTATATATCAAGTGCAACATTAGAAGGCTTAAGACTGGCTCTTGATAAGCTTTTTCTTTAAAATTATTTTCAGATTACATGATTTATTGTAAAGTGACAGGAGAGCTTCTTTTGTGGTGAATCTGAAATTTCACTATTATTTTTGGTTGTAAATACTGGCTCCCGTTTATTCTTGAATACCATTTTCCCACCCATGTCACGTAAAGGTCAGATATGTAAATCTTAAGGGCATTACTTATGAAGTGAAAGAAATTTATAATTATTTAACAGGTCACTTAATGACAAGATTTTTTAAAAAGGGCTACTGCTCAGGTGTAGAACAATATTCAAAGATAAACACAGAAAGACCTGGGTTTAATAATTTTAAGTTTAAAATTATTTTTGCAATTACATAGAAAATTTCTCCATCACATTCAGTGTGTGTTTTCAATGCACTCACATCGAGTAGGTCAATAAGATGAAAAAACTGGAAACATATATGTAAATACACAAAAAAGAGATAAAAATTTAATGAGACTGTCAATATGCAAAGACATATTCCTTTCCTTAACTTGTGATACCGGGCAAGCTACTTAACTTCTCTCAGTCCTAGGTGCCTCATCTGTGAAATGCAATAATATTTACCTACCAGGTTTTCTGAGGAGTAAATGAGATAATACAGATAGAGCACTTAGCCCAGTACCCATACCAAGTAGATAATTAAGAACATGGGCTCTAGAATTAATTTTGGCTCAGCCACTTATTGTTGCTGCTACTGTTGAGCTTGTCAATGATTGATATTAATTAAACTTTTTACTTATTTAGCTGAAACCAAATCAAAAGCACCACCACATTTACAAAGCCAATATCAATACTTCCTGAGCACCTGGAATGGGCCAGGCACTGTTTTGAGTGCTTTAAATGTACCCTGAAAGCTCCTCCATTTTAATATTACCCCATTTACAGATAATGTAGGAGGAAACTGAGGCAGGTTAAGTAACTTGAGTATGCACACACAGCAAAGATCCAACCCAGGCAGGCCAACCCTTAACCTCATTTGTCTATTCTGCTCCCTATATGTACTCATCAGCTTTGTATTGTGCCATGATGGTTCATTTTGCAGAGCCCTCAGAAGTTCTCTGAACTTGGTGAAAAGGAAGAAAAGGTCTAATTATTAGTAGATAGAAAGTTTTGCAACATTTTCGTGGTTGTTTTTGGGTACTTGTAGGAGCATATTGGTTGGAATCAAAGAATGGTAGGGTTGGCAATGCTTGGGCCTCACCAGGGAGCTGTCTAGCCTGAACCTGAAAAGATTCAATGATGAGAAAAGGGACCGATTCCTGAGGCACTTCAGCCCATCTTTGGATAATTCTGAATGAGATTTTAAAAAAGAAAAAAAGAGAAAAAACAAAACAAAACACTCTCTTTTATTTCACCAACATGGTCCTTCCAATGATTTATCTTCATTGGTTCCAATTCTATCTCGTGAAACTGCCACAACATGCTGAGGTTCTCTCCTGCTTATTTCCATGTCTCCTTCTGTCTTCTCTTTCCCACACTCAAAGCTTCCCATTGCTTCAAACCATACGGCAAGACCCTTACTTCTCACTACTAGGGACCCCCAACTTCGTGGCTAAAAATTCAGGAATGGTACGAGACCCTGGCTCCATCTTTCTAAATGGCAAGGAAACCTTGGACAAGTTTCCTTATATGTGAAGCAAGAATAAGAGTATCTATATTAAAAGCTAACCATGAGAATTAAATAAGAAATTCTCAAGAATTTAGTGGCATGCTTGGAATACATATTAGTGTTTCCCAAATCCCCAATATTAGTGTTTAGTAGCTATTGTTATCGTATTGGATGTTGACAGAGAGTGGGGTGCTGATTGGAATAGAGTAATCTATTCTGACCTGAAGAAAGTAGTCCATAACTAGGGTAGCACAGGTAAAGTATAAAGACACTCTCCTTCCTGAGCTCCCACCACACACTTTCTAAATCCAGTCCCAGAACTGAGAGCCAAAATGCTTCCTTCTCCTTTCTCAGCATTAGTGATCTGGGACTTAGAGATCTAATGTTTACCACCCCATGCATAATATCGTGACAGATACAAGGACCTCATGGAACATCTTAGATTCTTTTTAATGAAAGATATAGAAGCTAAGTGATATTTTTATGATGAGGCCATGGAAATTCTAAAAACCATAGGATTCTGAGACAATGAAAACAGATACCAGACGAACACTGGTTTGGAAAAAAAAAACAAAAACAGTTGTACCTAAATCACTTCTGAGGGTTAAATTACTTCTAACCTTCATCCCTAAGATGCCACTCCATAATGGAGAACAATCAAACCAATAGGAATAAGTCAAAGAAATCTTGACTCAGATAGCTGGTCCATAATTAAAAGATCCATAATTAAATTGTGACAACTAAAAAACAATATCACTGAAAAATTCATAAGCTTTCAGATACTGGCAACTCAGCACTGTGAAGTCACTTTTACAAGTTATCCAAGATCTACTCTGGGGAGACACTTTGTTCACATTTTTTCTTATTTTTGTGTGTGTTTTTAATAGGAAGAATTTACCCTTCAAATGATTCAGATTTCCAGAAGACTCAACAATATCCAGTGAAGCTAGCTGTGGTCAATTGAAAAATATCTCTACAAGGACATATTCAAGTCTTACTCCTTGGTCTTGTGGGTGTGAACTCATTTGTAAACAGGATCTTTAAAGGTACTGTTAAGATGAGGACAAATGAAATAACTTTGGCCTTAATCCATTATGATTGGATTCCTTATAGGCAAAGAGAATTTGGACGTGGAGGTAGAAGCCACAGAAGGAGACTCAAGAAGACAAATCACAATGTGACAGAGACAGAGGTTGAGTACCAGCAAGCCATCACCAGAATGCTAGACTTTGAAGAAGGCATGGTCTGCTGAGACCTTGACTTCCAATTCTAGCCTCCAAAATGGTAAGACAATAAATTCCTGTTACTTAAGCCAGTCAGTCTGTGGCATTTGCCGTAGCAGCTCCAGCAAACTCAGATTCTAGTTAAAAGATGAAATCAGTCTTACTAACTCTATTGAAGTCACTGTGAAGTTTCAGGAACAGAGTATGTTAATGTCATTGAGAACAAAGCAGGAAACATCTCTCTCTTGGTATTTCCCCACGAATGCAGAACAGGCTCTTAACCATATCATGTACTCAAAATAAATATTTACTGGGTAAATACTGCCAAATTATAGAGAAGCATACTTCATGCTTTTGGTTTTCATTATTATGATCTTGAGCAAGAAGAATTTGTTTGTAATGAAAGCTGAATATAGCCTCAATCTAAGTTCTGTTCCCAATTCTGCCATTAGAGTCAACGGATGAGAGAAGCCACTGGAACCAGCCATCGGAGTTCTAATTCCACGTCTAATACCTTGAGAAATTACCTCATTCTTTTGTGGCTCCTTTCCTCATCTGTAAAATAGAGATGAAAATATCTATATTTCTTTGACTTGTTATGAGAACTGAAATAATATATGAAGTACTTAGGGAGAACATCTGGCATCTAATGAGTGCTCAGTAAATGTTAGCCATTGTTCGATTAAGTCATTGATCATTCTGCTGCACAATTTCTTCGTGTATAAAACAAAGAATAAGAACTCAGCCCTAAAGTCCTCTTGCTGCAAGATGAAATGAAGGGGACTGCTAAGGAGTCCAGCATTCCTGACTAAGAGAGAGTTGACAGGAGAGCTCCATTGGAAAAATTTTGCAAGGTGTGGGAGAGGGAGGTGCCAAACTACATGCTATTCTCCAAAGCATAATTGCTTTTCAAGCCATTGGCATATAGGGTTTCCTAGAATTTTGCCAGAATTTTTCAGCAAACTAAACTGCTTCAGAGCAATGGGGGAAAGACATTAACTTTTTTATTTTTTTGGGTATGTGTCACTATTAGCAATTTAATTCTGCCTGTTTATATAGAGAAAATTATTAAAACCCACCTGCAAATATCTGGTTGAGTTATTTGAATTTGGGAAGTATTCCCCTCACTTTACAATCTATTTGGGGCGCTATTATCTCTACTCCGTGGAAGAGAATAATTTACATGGAGTATGGACATCAGGGTAATGATGATAACAGGTACCATTTGTTGAGCACTTACTGGGAGCCCACATACATATAAAGTGTCGGCCACTTTATATATATCATCTTTTACCCATACGATAGTCCTTCAAAGAATGTTAACATTCATTTTCACAGATCAAGGAAACTGAGTGTTGGAGAGGTCTGCACACTGTCACAGGGCTAGTAGATGATGGCACTGAGATCTGATCCAAGATTTATGTAGCCTGAGGCTCCCGCCAGGACCTTCCTCTACTAATGGTAAAATATGAACCTTCACAGCTTAGGGGCACCATTTACATTCTACAAGACAATCCTCCACCACTGTTCCACCTGGAGGGAAGTAAGATGCACCTTCATTAGAATTGATGTTGCTCAACCTGATCTAGTTGAGAATGCCATCATCAGAGGGGTTAGCCCTTTCATAATACTCGTATAGGGTAATATCACTGCCCATGTCATTCCCAAGATCTTTTCTGTCAAATGTTCTGGTAAATGGGAAAGCCAGGAAATTTTCCAATGGCCTGTAGAAAGCAATGGTTTCCTGCAGTAGAGATTATCAAATTATCTACCTTATGAGAAGGTAATCTGGTTAAACCCTTACGTAGTTACAGGGCTCAATACTTTTTTCCAGTCTTCAGTCTGAATATTCCCATTTTAAACACTGACATACCAATGATCACAGCCAAAATGAATCATGCAGTTGTCTGGGTACTAAGGATAACAATTTAAATTTTGCCACAGATTTTGCTATCAGAGCAGCATAATATAAAGTCTTAATGAGGACAGGATGACTATGGACCCATGTTAATTTTCATGACTGCTCAAAAGATATTTCCTTCTTATTTAAGTATTTCATCAAAATTGTTATCCTGTTACCATACTTATTGGCATTTCCCTTTTTCTTTTTTCACTTCTGGACAGAAATTTTACTGATTTCTCTTAGATTTTTTTTAAATGCTACAGGACACCAAGGAAAGTCAAAATATAACTCAGAAAGCCTGACTCACCCTTACCACATCGAAAAGGGGAAATGAGGGGAAACTTCTCATATAACCCAATCACTCGACCAATAGTAAGAAGGGCAAGGGAAGCATTTTGGAGGGAGGCAAAAGGGCTTCTAGAAAGCTCTCAGTGGTAAGTGAAAGAGTGGGATAGTTTACTAAAATGAAATGTGGAGGGGAAATTTTAAGACCTCTTTTTCAAAAGAAGTGGGATGCTCCAAACTCAGCCTCAACATCTGGAAAAGGCTACTGTAGAGACATCTGACCGTGTCAGTTACTCCAAATCTGAGCTCCAAGGCTCACAGCTGAAGCAAAAGCAAAATAAAATCCCAAACCTACACGCAGTAATGATATTGCCTGTAAAAGAAGGGTGAGACATGCAGAAAATGTTTGACAATCAGTATTCTCTCCAGACAGACGGCTTTTCACAGGCCTTTAGGGAATTTTCTGAGGCTTCTTAAATACCATTTCCAGAGAATGTTTATTGACATGCAGGATCTTGCGCCATCCTTCTATTTCTTCACTGTATAATTGGAAGGTAGAAACAATAGAATTGGTGGGTACTTTTTCCACCCAGAATGTGCCTCTGGTCTCTTGCTGATTGAGTTTCTGGTGGGATGTTAGTTATTCAAAGTCAATGGGACTTTTGTAGAATGTCCGTTTATTTTTGTCATGATACTTTTTCATATTTTAATGCTCAAGAATGCAAACTTAAGATCAAGAGAGAATGAAATAAATTTTACAAACTAGTTTCTCATATAGGATATAGCAAACTTGCCCTTCAAAACCATAAATAAGAATTGTAAGTCCCATATTTATTTACAGCCTCCTTCTCAGAGCCACACATACAAGTCTAGTGACTATACATTCTAATTAGTTTATCTGTATTCTAGTCATGCATTGCCATGCTCAAAGAACTTTAAATTTTTCATCACCATTTATGAACAAGCCCTGACTCACCAAGATTTACAGAGCAATCAGTGGCACAGTTAATTGGAAACTAGATTTTTCTGACACCTACAGAAAATCCATGCAGTTCTGAAAAAAAAAAGCACAGGCAAGGAAGAATAAATTTAAGCATGGCATTTCTAAACTGAAGAGATAGACAGGAAGGGAGAATAATTTACAAGGGATCTGAATATTTGCTAGGAAGTATTATTTCTTTTCCTTTCACATTTAGATTTGCTGGATTAAACAATGCAGGGTCAAGAAAAACCTGGCAATTTCTATAGCTCCCACCACTTGGCTTTCCTCAAGGGTGTGAGATATAGTGAGATGAAAAAGAGTCAGAATAGTTTTGTACCTAAGCCCAGCAAAGGTAGTAGAGAGGGGAGAACATGAGGATGGGGTTAAGGGAGAAGCAACTGAATTTGAAGGAGGGGAGGACAAGTTTTAGTTCAGGTCTACATGCCTGGAAAGCCTGCACTTTTACCATTCGTAGGCTGTTACCTTCCACCATGCCTCTATAATTATATAGGGTAGGTTATAGATAGACGAATGTGGCACTGAAAGCCCTTTAAAGGAACTTGAAGTCTTGCAATGTTGCACCAAAAGGGCAGGAGAGTAACATAAGCTGCACTACATTGCAGCAGCTTTGACCAGGGCTATTAAGAATAGAAAGGAAGAGACAGATGTGAGCACAAGGACTTAGGGAGAATTCCCAGGTCACTGAAATGTAGGATATGGGGGTGAATGTGGAGAATGATGTCAGCGTGATGCAAGCACAGTGGCTGGAAGGATGGGTTGCCTTTTAGAGAAATAAGGTATGCCGATGGAGGAACAGGTTGTGAGAGCAGCACAATTTGGGACAGAATGACATTGTGGGAAATGGGAGGAACACAGGAAAAGAAACCCGGTCGGCAGTTGGAATTAAGGGATTAATGCCCTGGAGAAAAACTGGGACTGGTAATATAGATGTGGGAGCTCCTGACATATGGACCTGGGAGTTTTCAGTGTGTAAAGGGCATTGTTAAAATGATGGGAATCAGCAGGATTGCCAAGGGAAACAAGGAAGAGAGGGCATAGAAGGACCAAGGATAGAACCTGGAGAACTGCCTACATCGGGTGGACAGGGGAGGACAGGAAGGAAGCATATAAAGGAGAACTAGAGGCTGTAATGTTTCAACAGTAAAGAGATATCATTGCGGTAGGGATTGATCATTAGTATTAAGAGTGTGGAAGGTAGCTGACAACTTCTAGTGACTCAGATTAATCCCAGTGGTAGAGGTGGAGGGCAGACTAGAAGTGTAAGAGGTGAGAAGATGATGAGTAAATGGATGATGCAAATGCAGAATATTTTTGCAACAAGTTTGCAGCTGAAGGAAAGAATAGGGAGGATGGGAGCTTGAGGATGCGGCTGAGCTCACAAAAGGAGGACTTAAGAGTCAGAAAGGGCTGGGCAGATGTGCAGGCTGGAAGGAAGGAGCTGATAATGTGGGAAGAAGTGAAAAACATGAGAGAGACTGGATACAATAGAGGACCTAGGTTTGGGAAGAATGTAGGGTGAAGAGGGAGGAGGGACATTTCTCCTCTAGGACTGAGGGAAAGAAGACTGGGCGCCAGTTCCAAGGAATCTTTGAGGTAAAGAGGAAGAAATCGAAGGTGTTTGTATTGGTCAAGCTGTAGCTGCTGGACTTTCTTTTCTTTTCTTTTTTCGCATGGGCAGGCACCTGGAATTGAACCTAGGTCTCCGGCATGGCAGGCAAGAACTCTGCCACTGAGCCACAGTGGCCCACCCTAATTTATTTTTATTATGCTTTAGCGACAACAATAGCAAGGGCATTTTGTTTAGGAATTTACCATTCTTAGAAGACTATATTTTAAAAACAACCAAACAAAAAAAAATGCCTTCCAGCACATACTATCACATCTCCTCCCCCACCCAGCAAAACTAAGCTGCCAACCTAGGTAAATAATTAACTTTTGTTCAGTCGCAAAAATAATGTTCTTTGGGTAATACAAACAAACAAAAAATCTAATGACAAAGATAAATTTCTTGTTTGTTGAAATGAGTGTTGAAATTCAGCATCCAGTCATTTTAACAGAGTCAGTGCTCCTTGCATTGAAATTAGATACAGGAAGCCTCCACTTTAGAGCATTAATTTAACCATTCATGAGTAGATAATATGTATACACACTAAAAAAACTGATAGAAAATTGTCCCTAAATTTGACAGAATTCATCATCTCAAGGAGAAGCCATATGGGCACATTTTTTATAAACACAATCAGAGAGCTTCTAGGGGCACGGGAACCCACTCAGACGCAGGTAACTGGGAGCTTCATGGAGAGGTGATGTGAGCTGGCTCTCCAAGGATAGCATGAGATTTGCCCCTTCTTTAAAGAGATAGTGGCAGGAAGTAGCAACGAAGGGGGCATAAATGAGGCTGGGCAAACTGGGGGAAAGGATATGGATTATATCCTGACAAGAATGGAACCAGTAGAAGATTTTGAACTGGGAAGCAACATAATCAAGCATTATTGCCTAATTCATTCAAGACATTTACTTAACCTGTGGCTCAACTGATACCTCCCTATTCCACTTGATTTTTTGTTTGTTTGTTTTCAGGAAATTCTCACTAGATCTTAGGCAGGACAAATGCTGTCTTACTCCAGCCTTAACAACTCTAAGAGACAATCTTTAATGCTCTCATTGTCACCAAAGTGTCAAAGAGTGACATAAGAACATAAATTGTTTATGGTTGACTTTTATTTGGTCTGATATATACTTAAAGCGTTAAATAAAACTGATGGCCAGGCATCTTAAGGAATCCTTAAAAATTGTATGTGGGGCGGGCCACGGTGGCTCAGCAGGCAAGAATGCTTGCCTGCCATGCCAGAGGACCCAGGTTCGATTCCCGGTGCCTGCCCATGTTAAAAAAAAAAAAAATTGTATGTGGGCACTATGATCAAAGCTAAGAATCTGCAGCCCTTAAGACTGATCTGTCTCCCCAGACATGAAACATAGAATTACTGTATGACCCCACAATTTGAGTCCTAAGTATATACCCCTCCAAATTTAAAACAGGTACTCAAGCACATGTATGCAAATGTTTCAAACAGCACTATTCACAAAAGCCAAAAGGAGGAAACGGCCCAAATATCCATCAGCAGAAGCATGGATGAATAAATATATGCTCTTTGCACATAACAGAATATAGTCCAGCCAAAAAAAGGAATAAAGTATTTATACCGGCTAGCAGGTAGTGAACCTCCAAAACAGCAGGTTAAGTGAAAGAAGCCAGAAACAAAATGCTAACATATTGTTTGATCCTACTTATACGAAATATCCAGAACAGATAAATCTGTAGAGGCACAATACAGATCGGTGGTATTCTCTCTACTGGCTGAGAGGAGGGAATAATGAGGAGAAAGTGCTTCATGGGTAGGGGGTTTTGTTTTGGAGCAATGGAAATATTTTGCAAGCAGGTAGAGGTGGTAGTTGTATACTATTATGATAGAATTGAATGCCACTGCATGGATCACTTTAAATGGCTAATTTTATGTGACATGAATTTCACTGCAATAAATTCTTTCTTAGAAACACCCAATTTCGTATTCAGCTCTTTATCTCACTATCAAATACCCCACAAAAACCCCACACTGAATGGATTCATCTTCACCAGAATGTAGCTTAGAACCTCCCTTAGGGAATCCAAGTTGCCACTCCACTCTTCCCCCATGTTGGGCTTGTCTACTCCTACAACCACGCAAGCCTGCAGAGCATTCTGGTAAATCAAGTTTTCCTCATCACTTTAAATCTCTTGCGATTTTTTTAGCAGCTCAGTGATTAAAATTTTAATGCTTCTGCTCAGCAAGTCATAACTTATTAAGGATTCTGACTACCATTTCACCGTGTGCACACCCGCAGAGCAGCTATAATTAAAAAAATAAAAATTTATTGCCTTTGCTTGCTTTAGGGTTATTTATGGAAAGAAAAAGCACAGTTTAAATTTTTTGGATGCCCTTTAAAAAAAGAGAGACCTGGGTTTTTCTAAACATCTCCCCCAAACTCTTGTAAATTTTAAATTGTCAGAAAAAGGAGCTATATTTTTTAAATGTGCTATAAGTACAATAAATGGTGCATTGGGCTCTCTTGTATAAACTTTTCTGATTATTTCATAAGTATTAGAATATAATTTTCATCTATCTTTGCTTTTATGTTGCTGGTCATAATGATTTACTTGATGCCCCAGTCCTTATAAATGTGGCCTTTTCCTCCATCTCATGTTGCTATCGCTAAAACGTGAACCACTTTACAACAACCCACATGATGACACAGTCTTCAACATTAGGCACAAGGAAGTGACAAGAGGGCCAAGCAATCACTAATCAATGGGGCTCAGAACAGAGAACATATGCCAAGGAATTAAAGGAAAATTCCAAGGTCACTAATGGGAGTTAAAATTACATACAGGATGGCTGCCTTTAGAGTAGACAAGTTATATAAGGAGCCCTATTAACCTAGCTGGATGTTAATTCCAAACCCTCTAAACACTTTGCCCTCTTCAGGGAAGATTTCCTAGAAAAAGTGGATCCCAAACAGGATTTTGAAGAAACTAAGTGAAGTCACTTTATTTCTTGGAAACCTGATCTCTTAGTTACAATGACATGTCCTCAAATTGCTTGATTCAAACAAAATTCTGCAGTTAGTTTCCACAAAGGTCATATATACAAAGGAAAAAACGCTTGGACTTCAGGGAGTTAAAGAGTTCAAAGTCAGATGGGTTTAAATCTCATCTCATATGTTGCTTAAGCCGTTGAACTCTACTAAATTTAGCTGAGTCTCCATTTCCTCACCTGTAAAGGGGATGAGCAATAACCTACTGTTGCAGGTTGAACAGTGTCCACTCCAAAAGAAATCCTAACCCCTAGTACCTGTGAATGTGTCCTTACCGGAAACAAGGTCACTGCAAACGTAATCAAGCTATGATGAGGCAATAATGGATTAGGATGGCCCCTAAATGCAATCACTGGTGTCCTTATAAGAAGAGACACAGTACACACAGGAAGAATATCCTTGAAAATGGAGGCAGAGAGTTGAGCTATACTGCTGCTACCAGAAACTAGGAAGAGGCAAGGAAGGAGTCTTCCCTAGTGCCCTCAGAGAGAACGTGGCCCTGCCAACACTGTGATTTAGGACTTCCAGCCTCCAGAACTATGAAAGAAGAAAGTTCTGCTGCTTTATGCCATCAAGTTTTTGATAACTTGTTTAAAAGCAACCCCAGGAAACTAATATACCTATTTTCTAAACAGGAGTCCAAACAATATATGTAAGATGATCTGATATATTGTGGGCACTCAAAAATATGGTAGCTGATATTATAGGCTGGCTGATAGCAGAGTCAATAAAAAAGTGGAACAAGGGAACTTTACACAGGTTGTTGTCTCTGCATGTTGTGATATTTTCCCAATAGCTACACAGTTAACATCTTACTTTTTTCCAGATCTCTGCTCAGGTATTATTTTTTCAATGAGACCTCTGTCAATGCCCCTATTTAAAACTGCACTCTACAGCCTCTCATTCTCCAATTTTAAGCTCTTTTAAAAATAGACTTATCACCTAACATACTATAGAATTTTCTTACTTAAGAGTTTCTTAATTATCTGTTTTCCCACCAGACTATGAGAGCCTTAAGGGCAGGACTTTTTGTCTGTTTTACCCATTGATGCATTACCAGCACCTTGGGGGGTCTTGATATGTATTGGATAAATGAAAGGACTTCACTTAGGTTTGTTTTGCAATTTGAACACAGGGTCAATTGAAGAGAGGATGATATTTCCTCATAGGAACTCACTGAGCTTTAGAGTCAGGGA
The DNA here is from genome assembly GCF_023851605.1 of Tamandua tetradactyla. Lineage (NCBI taxonomy): Eukaryota > Metazoa > Chordata > Mammalia > Pilosa > Myrmecophagidae > Tamandua > Tamandua tetradactyla. The sequence continues at coordinate 43,824,567 of NC_135345.1, read as the reverse complement.
AATCCTGAGTGCGCTGCTAACTGGGCACCCAGAACTAATGCAGGACATGTAAGTGGAAAGAACCTAGCTCTCCTAACATCAGCACCCCAAGGAGTGTGCATGGCAGAAAGCCATTCTGGGATAGGCTTAAGTCTTCACCACCTGCTCCCTGGCCTAAAAACCTTCACACATTAAACGCATCAAGCTGACTCAAGGGGAAGATGTTTGAGCTTTCCATGAAAACAGTAGGGAACTTCTGTTAAGTCAACATCACCATGCGTGTGATGTCAATCAAGTTCATAAGGCTCAACAGAAACCTGCTTCTTGAAATTTGTGAACAGTGTCCATATCCGTTAACTAGTCATGCCTTGTGCATACAGATGTGTCAACATCTCACCCAAACCCCAAATACCAATCAAATGGCAATGACTGGAATTTTAATCAACTACAGAAAGTCCCAAAAAGAACAGAGACAGGGGCCTCCACAGCAAAAAAGACGTTACAAAGTTGACAATGCCTTTCAATGCTGATTGCTAAATCATGAGCATCTAGCCTACGAGATTGCAATTAGAGCATAAATCTCACAAGGACAAGGACTACAGCTACACCTTGTTTCCTGTACAGTGTCTGACCCCCAACAGGCACACACTAAATATTTACTGAGTGAATGAATGAATTCGATTAAATCAACACATATTGCAAAGACCCTTTACAAAAACCAGTTGATACAATTCAGGGCCTAGATATTAAAAACAAAGATTTTGTTCAATAGTACGCATGAGACTAAACAGCAGTATATATGGAAAAAGATCTAGGAAGCTTTGTTTTCTCAAGCTTTATGTGAAATGAAGGTCAAATGTGCAGTTCATTTGGTAATTAAGTTAATGCCATCCTAACTGAATTAGCAACTAACAGGAGACAAGAAACAATGGTGAATAAGAATAAATAATAATGATGAATAATGATAAAGATAAGAAATAATAATTCCAGGGAAATTTTAATTTGTATATATGGTACTGGAATAAAATTTTTTAAGAAAGTAACTACATAGGACTGTACCATGCAAACAATGAACTCTAATTTAAACTCTGGACTTATTAATATTACAATTATAATAATATTCTTTCAACAATTGTAATAAAGGTACCATACTAATGCATGGTGTTAATAATTCAAAGGGCTGTATATAGGAACTGTATTTTCTCTATGATTTTTCTGTAAACCACTCTAATAAAATCTTCTCTTATAAAAAAATTTGTTTTAAAGCTCAATGAAATGTACACCTAACAAGGATGGATTTTACTGTATGGAAATTCTACTGCAATAAATCTGGCTTTAAAACAAAGAAAAGAAATAATAGTTTCTCTGCATTTTTCACTTGTCAGACCATACCTGGAAAAGAGTAGTCCAGAAACTGTCTCATAGGTAGTAGTGGAAAAACTGGTTATCATGAGAATATGACTGAATAGCGAGCTGGAGAAATTAAGACAAGTGGAGTGGCACTGGAATGCCCCTGTAACTTTGGCCAACATCCAAGTGATCCCCTAGACATGTAAGAGAACCAAGTTCAGTAGAGACACTAAGCTGACCATCCAAGATTCATGAGCAATGAATGTTTGTTTTACACCTGTTGTTTTGTGTGTGTTTGTTACACAGCTTAACTGCAACAATAGATAAGTTAGGAAAAAATAAATAGTGGAAGGTCTATCATATGTAAGAGGAAGCAGGTAGTTTTATTTCCTTAGAGATGGTAGTAGAAGAATTGATTCAAATCCTTAATAGCTTACAGGAAGAAAACTTTGGCTCCAGAAAAGTTGGAGCTCTACAAACACTGAATCATCCTTCAAATGAAGAAGCTTTACATCATTAGAGTTTGGAAACCACTGGCCACCCCACCACTGTTTCACAAGGTCCTGGCTGCTAGAGCAGGCCTGACCTGGCCTATATTGCTGAACTTGTCAATTCATTTAAGTCAGGCACCTTTATCTGTTTTGTTTTTTCATTCCAGTGTACTCAGATAATAGCTCATGCTCTAGCACAGAGTAGGTATTCAATAAATACCTGTTAATCAGAAAATGAATGGAGAATGACAAAGCTGGCCCAAGTCACTGGATTTAAGAGGTAAAATGGATGAAATTGGGTCTAGAATCTTCAACAAATGTCAGCATGAGGTTTGGTCAATGACATCAACAACCCTTTTGGAATCTTGAGATCAGCATATTCTTCCATTCCTCAGTCTCTCTCATCCTTAGTTATGGCTTCTTTTCTTTTACTTACCATGAGAAGGAATCCCAAGCTCTTTAACAGGGGACATGGAGTACTTCAAGACTTAGTCCACATCTACACACCTACTTCACCCTTGAGGTCTAGGGGTCACTGGCACAAATTTTGCTTCATGGTTTTGTGCCTTTGTTCATACTGTTCCATATGCCTGGAATTCATAAGCCACCTTTTTCTTTCTGCCTAGCAAACTCAATTATCCTTTAAGACTTAGCTCATATGTTATCTTCTCTAGAGAGCTTTCCCCAAATTGCCAAGTGGAATTTGACTATGTCTCATCGGAAGTTAAAATTTTTATAATTAATCATGTTTAACTTTTTGTTCTGGCTTCCAGGAAACTTGGAGTCAAGTTTTTGCCCAATTATAGGAATCATAAGACATTTGTCTTTTGGTTCTATTGATATATTCCATGGTCAAAGCCTTCTGTTTCAACTGAATCTCTATATTTTTGTAAGATGACTGAAGTCCTTTGTAGCATAAAAAGGCTACCAATTAATTAACTAATTACCTACTCTTAGCAAGCCTGCATTTTTACCCAGGAAATCAATAAACCATGTTAGCAATACACTCAAAATAAGATAAGCCAAATGCAAAGTAGTCAAATATTCTTTTTTTCAAGATTGTCTTCCACTTCTCCATATGGTTTTGTTCTTCATCTGGCTGATAGTTTTCTGTTGCCATGGCACTTAATATTTATACAAACAAAAAAGCAAAGGAACAATTCTTGCCCACTTCCTGTCAACATTACTTAGAATTTCAGGCCAAGTAGAGTGTGATTGATTCCATCTCGATGCACCCAGAGGGGGTGAAATGGAATGGACTTGAGCCATTGACTCCAGATAATTTAGAAAGTGGAAGGCTCTTTTTTCATTTTTAATACTTAGGAGTAAAACAAGCTCAGGGTACCAGATTATTTTTCCTCATTGTTTAAGTCAGTAAATATTTATTGAGCATCTACTATGTGTCAGGTATACAGAGTCTATAATGAATTTTGGGACTATAATAGGAAATAGATCTTTTTTTTTTTTGCATGGGCAGGTACCAGGAATCAAACCCAAGTCTCCGGCAAGGCAGGCGAAAACTCTGCCTGCTGAGCCACTGTGGCTGGCCTGGAAATAGATTTTTAAGTAGTAGGCTAAAGGGCACAGAACATGACTAAAGAAAGAGAGCTGCAATGAAGTTGTTGTCGGGCGGCTTGCAATCTCTTGAAATTTGGGTATATGATGAAGTTTTATTAGTTTTGACAGAATTATTTGGAATCTATGATAAAACTAATGAAGACTAGATTAAACCATAATATCTTACTAGGTAAAAAGGGACCAACAAATGACTGCAATAGAATCTGCACATAAATAATGTGTGAATTCAAAATGATTTGTATCTGATTGTTCAAGTAAATAGGAACACTTGTAACCGGCAATTCTTTAGGTGCTTACAATTTTTCTTTTATAACAAAAACAAAAAAAACCTTATTTTCCTTTTTAAAACGTATCATAACTTAGCAATCCAGTGCCTCATGAAGGTATCTGAAACAGTAGTAAGAAATTCCTTTAGGCTATGGAACACTGTGGTGAAGAGTCAGGCTTGGATTTAACCTCTCTGCATTTAGTTTCTTCATTTATAAAATGAGGATAGGGAAAGAGAGGCAAAGGGAAAAAAACAAAGTGCTTGGGAAATCTGTATAATAAAATGATAAAATGACCAAGAGCAAGGGTATGGCATCAGACTCCTGGATTCAAATTCCACTCTACCCTTATTCACAGTGTGCTGGTTTGAAATGATGTACGGACCTTAGAAACGCCATGTTTTAATCCTAATCCCATTTTGTAAAGGCAGCCACTTCTTCTAATCCCTATTCAGTATTGTATGTTTGAAAATGTAATCAGATCATCTCCCTGGAGATGTGATGTAATCGCGAGTGGCTGTTAAACTGGGTTAAGTGATGACATGTCTCCACCCATTCAGGTGAGTCTTGAGAAGTTTCTAGAGTCCTATAAAAGAAGAAAGATTTTGGAGAATGGAAGATTTGGAAAGAGTAGAGAATGTTGCAGCACCACAAAGCAGAGAGTCCACAAGCCAGTGACCTTTGGAGATGAAGAAGGAAAATGCCTCCCGGGGAGCTTCATGAAACTGGAAGCCAGGAGAGAAAGCTAGCAGATGACACTATGTTCACCATGTGCCCTTCCAGCTGAGAGAGAGAAGCCCTGACTGGGTTCACCATGTGACTTCTCACTTGAGAAAGAAACCCTGAACTTCATCGGCCTTCTTGAACCAAGCAGCTAGCAAACTAGAACACATGGCATATACCTAATAGCCCTGAGCCTCAGTTTCCTCAATTACAAAAGAAGGATACTCGTTGCATCTACCTTGTTGGGTTGTGAGGATTAAATAATCAATGTAAAGTGCTTAGAACACTGTATAGCATATCATAAACACTCAAGAAGCATTAATTATCATTATAATATAAATGGTTTATTGTAGGTGCTCAATAATGACAGTTAATATTAACAGTATGGGATGGGATAGGGACCACACACTTTAAGAGGCAGAAAAGTCTTAGGAATCATTCAGTCCTATCTTTCATTTGACAGAAGGTAAAACTGAAGACTAAAATAACTAATTTCCTGCCCAAAGCCTCTGAGCTCCAGGGACACGGCCCAGGCTGCAATCTGGGTCTCTGGGCTTCCAGTTCAATATTTTTGGTTTGAAACATCCTGTAGCTACAGGTGATAGGATTGTAATAAAACCAGTTTTTCATGACTATTCTCCAAAGGGGAAACACAATATGGGGATTTGGAGGGGGGCAGGGCAAGGTGAAACAGTCACTGGCAAAGAGAAAAACTGAAGATTGTTCCTTGATCTGGGGTGTTTCTGGGAGGCATCAGGACTTAGTTTTGGGTGAAACCAGCCAAGGATTTTTAGGTTACAAATATAACCGTAGAAAATAAGAATGACTCTGGGGAAGTACAGATTGATTAGTTACACTTTCAGATAGGGTCAGCTGATGGAGCCATTAATCACATGAACAAAAATAGCCATTATTTTTTTAAAAAGAGAGAAAATTTACTAATAGACTAAAGAGACTAATTTACTAAGGGTTATTTTTTGGAGGGGGTGGGAAGGGAGGCAAAGTATTTCTTTTGGAATGAGTTTCTCACTATAAAAATGAGTCGAATAATGTGGTCATCATTGCCAAAACGCTGTAGAGGAAGCGACCATTCAAAGCACTTAATTCAACACTCTATTTTCAAATGAAGAATAGACACAGAGAGCGAGTGGCTTGCCCAAGGAAACTTGGCTAGTTTAATTTCATTGCCACATGGATAGGTTTATGGCTTAAAGTCTAAGCCTTAAACCAAAGGTAAAGATAAACAGAAGGATGATGAAACCTACATTATTGCAGATATCTCCTCCACCATTCAGTGAGAGCATACTATGTGCCAGACAACACACTAAGTTACTTCCTCTACCTTCATTCCTCACAAACCAAGGAATGAGGAACTCTTCTCATGCCATTTTATAGATGAGGAGATAGAGTCTTATGGAAGCACTTGAGTGACATTGCATCAGCACCAGCAGCATTGCTCTCAGCACCTTTTCCTCAGTAGCTACGAGGCACCAGGTAAATGTACTAGTTGTTGTACAGACATTAGCTCATTTAACTCTCACAACAATCTTACAAGGTTGGTACTATAATGAATCCTAATTTTACAGATGAGAAAGCTGAAGCTTAGCATAAGGTTAACTGGCCCACAGTTATCAGTGGGAAGTAACTAAGCCAGGACATGAACCCTGGCTTCTGCAGGTTAACATCTTTAAGAATAGGAGGGAGAAAGTATCAAGAAAAGTCTCCATTTGCAAATCTTTGACTCTTCCACTGGTAAAGACCCAAGCTGACAGGGATATAGATTGTGAATATCTTAAAGAACTTGTGTAGATGGGGACAAGAGGGTCTTGGCATGTATTTCTGTTGCTAACAGAACATGGAGTTGAGCTAGAGGAACAATGGCACTGGCCTAGAAAAGCAACTTTGTTCCAATTGTACCCAAGTTCACTTCTATTTTAGTGCCATAATCTATGACAGAGGAAGCAATATGCTCATTCCCTGGAATGCCATAGCTAAATGGCACAGTAAATCAGGCAAGAAAAGAGTATGGTAAAAGCTCCTGAGACACTGAATGATGAGGGGTAAAGAGAAGTAAAAAACAAGAAAGTTGAGGGGAAAAGAAAAAAAGTGATCAACACATTGATTTCATTCGATGGACAGACAGACAAGTACAACAGTACAGCATAAACATTGTTTCCCAGGGATTACTTTTATTAACAAACATATAACTAGATTTCTTTCTCCTTTATAGAGAAGTGGCGTTCTATACATTGATAATATATCACCAAATGACTGCTTAGAAATCTGTTGACAGAGACTGAGAAATCTTGCTGAATGGAAAAAAACAGGTAGGGTAGGCAGGCAGAAATCATTTATTTTTGTAAAGCATTGTTTAAACTTTGTGTTGGCAAATTTAACCAGCATAACAGCTAAGCACTCTAAACTATGGCCAAAAAAGTAAAAAGCCAAATAGGCATGAAATGAAGTGAATATTCTTGACTGAATGCATTATTTAGTCTACTAACTGCTTAAGTACATAAACTCTGTTTACCTGACTTTTTGAAAAGTCAAACCCCTGACTTCTTTTAATAATTATTGTCTGATCAACCTCAAGAGACTATCCCCCACTCATTCATTGATTAAATAACCATTTAATAAACTGTAGTGTGGTACCAACACTCTACACCTTAACTTGCAACAGTTTCTTTTCAGGAATATACATGAGTAAAGAAGCCTTTTAAATAAATTGGCAGAGAAGGCCAAAGCCATAAGTCAAGGTCAGCATTAAGTTTAGAGCCAGATGACACGGTAGCTGCCCAATCACTCTTGCTGTGATTTTCTAGCGAACCTCTTGGTTTGCCAATCCTGTTGATTCCTGTCCTTCACTTTCCACAGTAATTCCCCCCTCATACTGACAAACAGGAAAAAAACACTCAAGTTCTTTCTTACATAATGTTTTTTTTTGTGGGAGATTCAGAATTCAAAGAGCCTTAATGCTCTTTATCATTTCCACTAGACGTCAAGGGCAGGAAATAAAAATATTTTTCTCTTCCGACTCAAATACAATACCCCTTTGTGAAGCTGCTAAGAAGCTAGAAATAGCAAATCTGGGAAAATTTTAAGGTGAAAGATATGCATCAAAATATTTAATTTTGCTAAAAATACCTCTAAGTTGTTCTTAGCATTCCAACTTACATCACAACAATATTCAGTACCAGTGAACAGAATCTATTCCACCCTATATATGAGGTTATACAAATGTGTCAAAATAAGCTGTTTGGTAACACTGATGTCCCCAAAGGCATTTGCCAGTGCTGGGCAGTTGTTTTCAGGATGGAACAAGACAGAATAGGAAAGAGAGATCAATTCAAATTACTGCATTGTCATCATCTGGCAATAGGAGTTTAGATCCAGGACGCAAGAGGTAACTCAGGCAAGTTGGAGAGTCCCTCAAGGCTAAACCTATGACAGAAAAGCTTGTGCGGTCCTAATCAGCTGCCTCTAGCACAGACAAAATGAGGCTCCCTAGGACCTATAACCATCCTAACTGTAGTGGAAGCTGGGCTAGTATACAGAGATGAAACTGGCATCTACAGAAGATGTATGTGACCTGGGACTCAGTGTTCCAGTCTCATCACATGGAGACACACGAGAAAAGATGAAGAAAGAGAAAACAGAAAATAAAAACTCAGCCATGAGAGCGAGGTGACTGGAGTGGTGAAGCTGGGTAAGTGCTGGGCATCCAGTTTCCTGGTTTCTTCTATGTGGGCTTCTCTCTGCCACACCAGAGCCTCCCACTCTCAGTAGCTCCCCTCTGCAGGGGTACAAAGCAGATGACAGCTAAGAGTTCTTTAAGTCATGCCAAGGAAAACACTGCAGGGTTAAGAATACAAGAGGCTTCAGATATCTTGCTACTGTACTCCTTTTTATAAAAGTTTCAGTAAGGGTGTACATACACACACACACTTAGGAAAAAAACACTTTCTAGTTAAAGGGTTCAAGAATGTTCACAGTCTTCATAGCATTGCTGTGCTCTTAAACTCTTTCACCTGCTCCATTTAGTCTCAAAAGGGTCGTAGATTTATTTAATGGCAGTTTACCTTTCAGTTGGCCCATTACAAGTCAAAGCATCACACACAAAGCATCCGCATAATCAAAGGTTTGGGACAAGCACAGGGAGTCTGAAATACAAAACTGAGAGTTCTTCATGTTATTTACTGTGGGGAAAAGCGTGCCCATAGCTGAAAAGGTTGCATTTCAGATAAAAATATGGAATTCAACATCAGGAAAAGGAATGTTTCCAGGGCTGTTCTGTTAGCATTTTCCTCAAATCTGTCACCCATGCAGAGGAAAAAAAATCCACAAAAACCCAGCATCTGTGAAATGATGGGGTAAGTGATCTGCACTTCAAGAACAGTAAGATCTTTCTACCAAGTGATAAAAACCTATCACAAAGCAAATGCCCACCATATGGCCTCTAGAAAAGTACAACACAGGGACCCCTTTGTTTCTTATCAGTAACCCGGACAGAATATGAGTTCCCTGGAAGGTAGCCCTGCTGTGAGGCTCAGAGGTTTGACAGGGGAGCTGAGATCTAGATAGAAGAGCAAAAGGTGATGGAAATACCCTTTCTCGGGTCGTTCGATTAATTATACCCATAACATTTCAGTCTACTGAATGGTATGCGGAGGACGAATTTCAGTCTATTGCATGGTATGCTATCCTGGATCCCTGTGCCCAAGAAAAATACAAAAGCTTCAATTTGGGGCAAAATGTACATAAAGTTGGGTTGTCACGTATAATAGACCTGGTCCATAGTCTTGCCTAAGTAAATTTCATGAAGAAAAAAAATCCAACTTACTTCTATGCAAGTTATGTTGGGGACAAAACACTATTTATTCAGTAACTCAAAGATGCCCCTAACACCACCCTTGAACATATTTACTGTAATTTGTAAATAAATGTAGGTTAATATATTTCTATTGAACACACAATAAAATATATGTTTACTTTTAGTGTAAACTACATACTTTTAATTCTTGTCTTAAAGGAAAGCAGTTGTCTTAAGGACAAAAAATACTGCAGAGAGAAATGCCAGCTCTACACAGAATTAACACTGGCATCTCTTAGACACAGTCTGTGTGTTACCTCCTCCCCCACATATCATAAATTTTATGCAATTATCTTTCTTTGAGCCAACCTGTTCCTCACCAAAAAACGTGGCAGATGGTAACAGGATCTCTTGACCATTTTATGTGGCAATCAGTTTTGCCAGCCACCAAAATAGATAATTCTTTAGAAACAATGTAAGGAACATTTAATAATTCGTTTAATTCTCATTTTCAAGGTATTGGAGTTCATTCGTATATGCACTATAAGTAAGTTTTTTTTCTCTTACGGATAACACCTGCACTAATATAATGTTGTCCTTTGACTTCAGAAAATACCTAGATCAGATTTACTCATACTAAAAGAGAACGTAAGCTACCGTGATGGGTCTATTTTTGGACTCAACGGAAATATCAACATGGCAATCAACCTTACAAATGTGTGTTTTAAGGGAATGGAGGAAGATACAGGCAGGGAAAATAAGTCAACTTCAGTGAATAGATAGTATGAGCTCTTTTAAGGCAAAAAAAAAGTCAAAGAAACAAGGGGATGTTCAGTTACTAATCAATCAGATTTTGTTTTCATTTTCTTTTTTACGAGTCTACTTATATCAACTTTTCTCTAGATAGTTTTTCTTTCTAAAAATTTTTACTGTTAAAATTCATATACGTAAAATTTTTTGTCCCTAATTACTTTGGCTGAATAGTTTAAGAGCAAAAACCTCCCGCCATTAGTACCTTCTCAAAAGAAAGGCTATATGTATCACCAAGAATTTCCTCAGCTTTGCCATATTCTTAGAAAAGCAAATATAGCAGCAGTAGCAGTCTGGATGAAATCAATAATTAAGAATTTCTAAGGGTGGTTAGCTACTCTGGGAGTGAAAATTGAAACAGAAATGAGGAAGATGAAAATGAGTTTGTCTATCAGAAAAGACTCTGGCAGATGTAGGGAGAGGGTGCAAAACCCATGATGTGTACTAAGGTGAGGACACTAAACTCAAAGCAGCCAGAATTCCACCCAGGCACAGAGTAGCCAAGAAGGCTACAAGCGCAGACCAATTCCAGACTGCAGCTCATGCCACAACTATGGCTGACCTCAGGCTTTCAGGTGTCAGTACTGGGGTCAGCCCTAGGAGGGGCAGGGAAAGCACAGTGACTTTTCAATTTGTATGCTTTATGGAATTTGCAGAGACGCGGCCAACAACAGCCAGGGGGCTATTTACCAAAGTCATTCTCCAGCACCACCCACAGAAACGCTTGTGGGAATCACTGCCAAAGCGTACATGGGAATCCAATAGAAGGAACTGAATGCAGCCATGTAAAACATGCCCCAGTCATTTCGTAAGCTCCATTTCTTCACAGATGGACATTGTGGAAAAAAAGACTGCCTCCAGAAAGCAGGGACCCCGGGAAGTAATCCAGCCACCAGGATGAAAGCAGAATGAAAAAAATATTATTTCACTGCATAATTACCAGGTCTGGGCTCTACGACATCTAGGGATAAAATTGCCACTCAAAATCAGACCTGGTTAAGGGAATGAAAAGAAAAGCCACAGACTGGGAGAAAATATTTGCAATCTAATAAATATTTGCATATCTACTAAAGGATGTGTATTCAAAATATACAAAGAACTCTTAAAATTCAACAATAAGAAAACAGAAAAATTATTAAGAAATCTGAACAGAAACCCAAGCAAACGTTATACAAATGGCAACAAGCATATGACAAGATGTTCAACAGCAAATGTCATGAGGGAATTACAAATTAAAACAATAATGAGATACCACTGTGTACCTATTAGAATGGCAAAAATCGAACACGCTGCTAACACCAAATGCTGACAAGGATGCAGAGCGCCAGGAACCCCCATTCATTGCTGGTGGGAATGCAAAATCATAAAGATACTCTGTAGGAGAGTTTGGCAGTTTCTTACAAAACTAAACCTAGACTTACCACATGATCCAGCAGTGACACTCCTAGGTATTTACCAAAACCAGTTGAAAACTTATATCCACACAAAAACCCACATGCAAATATTTATAGCAGCTTTATTCACAATTGCCAAAAAACTGGAAACAACTAAGTTGTCCTTCAATAGGCGGACAGATAAACTGTGGCACATCCATGCAATGAAATATTATTTGGCCTTAGAAAGAAATAAGCTGTCCAGCCATGAAAAGACATGGGGAAATTTAAATGCATACTGCTAAGTGAAATAAACCATCAAGAAAAGGCTACATACTGTGTGATTTCAAATATATGACATTCTAGAAAAGGAAAAACTATAGACAGTAAAAAGATCAGTGGTTACCAGGGATTTAGAGGTGGGGAGGAATAAGTGGACATGGTGTTTTTAGGGCAGTGAAACTATTCTGTGTGATACTGTACTGGGGGATACATGACATTGTGCATATGTCAAAACCCACTGCATAGAACCATAACACAAAAGGTGAACCCTAAGGTAAACTGTGGACTGTAATTAACAATAATGTTTCAGTATTGGTTCATCAATTGTAACACATCTACCACAATAATGCCAGATGTTAATAGGGGAAACTCTGTGCTGGAGCAGGGAGGATATATGGGAACTCTTTGTTTGCCCCCTCACTTTTCCTACAAACCTAAAACTGCTCTAAAAAAAAGAAATCTATTAATGCAATTTAAAAACAAAAAAAACCCAATCAGATCTGGTTAAAGGGCAAGTGATCGAATGGTACAAAGAGCAAATATGGTTCACTACAGAAGATGCCCAGAGTTAAAAAAAAAAAAAAAAAAGGATTTACCTAATAAAAGTGTCAGAATATTCTACGTGCCAGTACCTCCAGACAGAGCTCAATGGTTCACATACGCTCTTGTATTTGCAAGAGATGTGACACACCAGGCTACGAAAGGACTGCACAGAAATAAGGCAGTACAAGAGGCTGAAAACAGAGGATCCCGAAAGAAATCCAGCCTTCCTCAATCTACACTCTCAAGGTCGAGCTTGGGACTCAGGGTCTAATAAGCTGTGGTTCTTAGTTCATGTCATTAAAACAACTGCTTTGGTTCTCTCATCCTTTTACTACTTACCTCTGTGCCTTTACAATTCAGACTGATTATACACGACTCGTTTTGATTTCCCTCCAATTACATGGTTCAAGCTTATGACTGTGCTTACGTATCTTTCACTGCCTTTACATTGCTGTGGCGTTGGGCTTTTCATCTCGCTCCATATACACACTGTCTCCCCAATCCCTCACTCTTCACACCCAGCTGGGACCTAAGTCTGAAAGGCTCATACTCAACATTCTTTTTTAAGGTAGAGAAAAAGGAGCACAGCAGGCGTGTTCATGGAACCCATGAATTCATAGTGCCCAGCAACCATCTAAAGTCTAGATTGCAGCATGCATGAGGGTAAGGACGACTGCTTCCTTAAAACACTGAACAGCCAGCGTTTGGTGGGTAGCTAACATTGAGTAGCAGCTCAGTAACTATTTGTTGACAAATTGGAAGTAAACTGTTTTTTGTTTTGTTTTCTGAATTCCATTTTATCGTCAAGTTATTCTCTCTACTGGACAAAGGAAGGTTTGTAAATCACTGGAATCATGGTTTAAGAGGACTAATGAACACAAAAGACAGGGTTCAAACTCAAAAAAGTTCCCAAATTCATCCCAATAACCAATAATCCTCTCCTCTTACTCCTCCTTCTTTCCTTGAACTACATGACAGGAACAACTCTAGGCTCTTTACCTAACCTACATTAACTAATTTATTCTTCATGTAAACCATATGAGGTAGCTACTATATTATTCCCATTTTACAGATGAGGGAGTAGAGACCTCATACTAACCTGCCTATGGCTACAAAATTGCAAGCCTAGGAATTGTACCTAGACTTTCTGCCTCTAGAACATCAGCTCCTAGCCACCAGGCTGCACTACCTTCTGAAGCACAGCTGTTAAAAAGGGCAACTAAAGGCCATTCATTCAAAACTCCTTGAGTGTCTACTATATACCAGGGATTAGAAATTTTCCACCAATAGCCACAAACACTGTTCTGTATACATACAATCAACGTCTCTGTTGCTTTCCTAGTTGCCATCTGCCAAATCTCCCAAGAGTAAGCATACTGAATCAGTCAGACAAGAAAACTCAATGAGGGTGGGTTCTTTTTCCTTACAGAAAATGATCACCATTCCTCCCAGCATTACTGGGACTATATCAAGAGCCAGCGGGGACTCTGCAGCTGTATGGAATGGCAACAGATAGAGACCTGAATGGAAACAGGGAAATGAACAAAATGGTATCTGGAAGTTCCTTTTTGCTTTATTATTATTATTAGATTTCGGAGATGTGCTGGCAAGTTTCCCATGCCCTACTTAACAGTCAAAAAGGCAAACCATGCTGAGAGTGAAATATTCTTGCCCCTTCTTCCTACTCTTGGGAAGGAAGGTCCTCAAGGCTGGAAGAGTTATGACCACCCCGTTGTCCTCCATATACCCCACACAGAGGGCAGGAGTTTAGGGTGGCACATGGCCTCAGGCAGAATTCCCGATACAAGGCAAGCAGCTGAAGCGTGCAGCATGTGCGTCTTACTTGACCCTCACATTGCACGGGACCCACCCCTGCAGCGCGGCACAGCCCCCTTCTCCCTGGGCTGCTGGAGCCGCCACACAGGGAACCACCCGAAGGGAAGTTTCAAGACTCCTGAGACATTTAGCCTATTCAGCAGCATGAAGGAAAAAGCAGTCGTTCCAGGAGGGAATAAAACTGAGGAGTTGGCTGAATAAAGGTGATAAAAATAGATTTCCCGACTCTAGGAAGATGAATGATTTTGCTAGCGAGATTCGCCTGGCTGTGTCAGCTTGGTTTTCAACCCAGCCTCGTGAATTTGCCTAAGGAAAAGCTCCTTCCCCGAGATAGCCAGTGCCATGAAGTGTTTAGTGTTCAGGCAGGTCTGACAGGATTTTATTAGAGAATTTCCCAGATATAACCTCCTTTCCATCCCAGGTCAGCAGTAAAGACTCACTTTCAAGGGCAAGGGCTAAGTGCACTAGGCTAGGCTAAGCAACCCTTAAATCCAAACTCCCTGCCTCCTCACGCCCCAATTTTCTTCTCACTTACTTTCCTCCCCATTTTAAGAAATGAAGTTATTTTGCTTTTTTAGAAAGCAAAGGTAACTGTAGACATGAGGGGAGAAGATGAGAGGGGTCTCAGGGAAAACAGCACCTTATACACATGGGGGCACATTTCCCCTTTACACCATGTGCAGCTGAATAACAGCGCATTGTGATGCATCTTTAAAACATAGCGGAGTTGCTTCTAATTCACAAAATTCTTGAAAACCTTCTTTATTTTGGCTGAACTCATGTGTCTGTGTGTGTCCTCCACCACACACCGGAAAAGAAAAACAAATGCTTTCCTTAGGAAAAAAAAAAAAAGGCTTAATTAAAAGCAACATGTGGTAAAAATGTCAGGGGACAGGCAAATTCCACAGGAAAGTAATTTCGGTATTATTTTAGTCACACCATAAGTGCATAAAAAGCAACATTTTTTCCCAAGTGTTACAATCTAAGTAGCTTTCTTCCTTTCCCCACAGATACCCATAAACCTGTTTGTTTGTTTGTTTAAAGTTTACTTACCCCCACGTGTCCTCATATTTACATTAAACTCCAACACATCCACGCTGGAGAAGGGTGGGGCATCTCCCCTCGTGTGTTCCCACGGCGAGCCCCAACAGAGCAGCCGAAATGCCCTACATTCTCCTTCCCACAACAGCAATCACCCTGCTCTGACCAAGAGCAGGCTGCAGCAGCCTGAAATGCTGATGCCGTAAAAGAGAGCTAACTTGAAGACAGCGTGATTGCCACACCTATTGGGGAGGGGCGCGGAGAATTTTGCTCCCTTTGAGGAACAAAATCCCAAGAGGTACAACTGGCTGATTTAATGTGGCCAGAAAGCTTTGCAACAGCCCTGGCATGTTAGTAGGTAGGTGATCCTATCAGTAAATCTGAATGTGGACAGGCACCTAAGGGGGGACTAGAAGAGACAAGAATTCACGTCCCAACTCTGGAACAAAACAGCTGCAAGACTCCAGCCTTCCTCATTTGTAAAAAATGAGTCTCCATTTCCTCATTTGTAAAAAAATAAATGATGTTTAAAAAATAAATTTCTAAACAGCTTCTAGCTCTCAAACTCTAAGGCCATTATAATAATCGTGACCATAATAACTAATAAGTGCAGTGATAAAGAAGTTACAATATATTGGAAACCTACGATGTACCATAATAAGCATTTTTCATACATTATCTCATTTCATTCAACAATATTGAGATGAGATTTAGCAACTCCATTTATAGTTGAGGAAACTGGTGTACCCACTCCATGAATTTCCATGACAGTCAAGGATCATCATATCCATTCAATGTTTTGAATTTAAAAGGAGGCATTTCATCTTTGTGCCTAGGAAATTGAGATGACATTCAAGAATGGAATTTTTGCACTGTTGGGTGACTGATGTGTTTGCAGTCCTCTGTTGGTATAATCCTGAGGTTCTAGTATTTATGGTTATGGCCATTCATGCTACTGCAAAATCTATTTCCCACCTGTTGTTTTTTATTCCACCTCCCTAAAGGACATGAAATATTTCTTTGTACAGATTCTAAAAATGGGATGCTGAAATAGTCTAGCAGAAACATCATGTGTGGATTTACCGTTTGGAATTTTCAAGGGCTATAAAACAGTGTTTACAACCAATTCCTCATTTATAAAAGGTATTCAATTGATATGCCAACTGTCTCCTTGGTATCCTGCCATGTATTGATGCCAATACCTCAAAAAGTGGGCTGACATTTAATAATTATTAGTAACTTTTGTGTTTCCTTACCTATTTTATCGTTTTCTTACCTTATACTATATTTTATCTTTATCTTCAATCATCCTATTTTGAAGTAAACTTTTAACTTTAGATTTACAGAACATTGCAAAGACAGTGCAGAGGTCCCATATAACTCACACCCCACGTTTTACATTACTACAGTACATTTATCACAACTAATGAAAAATGTGAGTACGCAATTCTCAGTTAACTCCATGCTTTATTCAGATTTCATTAATTTTTCCCTAACACCCTTATTTTCTGTGCCAGGAGCTCACCCAGGATGCCATTTTACATTCACTTGTCATATCTCTTCAGCTTTCTTTGGACTGTAACTGATTCTCAGACTATCCTTGTTTATGATGACCCTGACAGCTCTGAGAAGTCCTGCTAAGGAATTTTTGTAGAATGTCCCTTAATTTGGGTTTATCTGATGTTTTTTTTCATGGTTAGGCTGGGGTTATGGGTTTTTATTTTGGGAGGTAGACCACAGAAGGGAAGTATGACTCTCATCACATCATATCAATTCTCTGTTTCATTTCAATTGTAAGGAAAATGTTTAAGTCTTCAATCAAAACTTTAGGCTGAATAAGTTTAAGTGTTAAAAGATAAATTGAATATCAAACTGTTCACCCAGGAAGACAGTATTTTATATTGTGGAGAGAATGACCAAGGGGAAAACTAATTTTTACATCCATTTGACATAACAGTAGATCTGATACTCCAGAAGGAAGCCAGCTAATTATAAGAGGTGTCCAGCAAGTTCTTTTAAAATGCTTGCCAAGAGAAACTTCCTACAAAAACAACCTCAGAGGAAGGCACTTTTAGCACTACTGTTTTGCCCTAGCATAGTCTCCCTCTTTTTGTGATACTTTCCAATAATATTTATTGGATTTTTTTTTCCCGCTGTCAAACAACAGGAGCCCTACAAACCTGGGTTTGGGGTACATGTAAAAATCAATTTCACAGGAATTTGTTCTTTAGGTAAACCTTGACTGTGAAAAAAATGTAAGACTTAGGCTGAAATATGCACTTCCTGCTATTATATAATTTTCCTCACAGTTCATAATTGAAGGTCTGTTCCTAAGGGGAAAAAATGAGGAACTGATGTAATGTCACAAACGCTGCTAAATGCTGTTCATTGAATGATAAGGAATAAGTTGTTGCTTTCTTCAAAGAATGGTATTTTTTTTTCAGGAACAAGACGGAGAAAAATCTAGGAAAAAAAAAAGTTTTACAACACTGCTACCTCTGCCCAGATGCAAAATAATTATGGAAAGAAGCTTGAAAAAATAATACGTGGTGCCTGAAGAGAATATTAGACTTCATCTAACAAGTGTAAGCATTCATAATATGTGTATGAGAATTTATGTTCTTGGCTGGTTTACCCACCCACTTCTGAGAGTGAAGTGTCAAGGGGTTGAATAGGGAATAGACGGTACAAAGATCAGTTCTCCATGATTGCAAATTATAAGAAACTCCTTATAAGCCATGATTTTCATATCTAAATGCAATCGCTGATGACTTCTCCAGTGGTCTCAAACTCTTTTTCACCCACCACTCCTTCCCCCAGTCCCTGCCAATATAGATGAAACAATTCAAAGATAAGGCTGCAATTTGAGGAGAAAAAAACTTCAAAGTTTGTGGTTACAGAAAAAAAATCATTTTTATTCATATATACTTAATCATAAGGATTTAACTTCAAAATAATATATTCATTACCCTAGTCCAATTTTTTAATAACTTTTTCCTAAGTTTCAAACCATGATTTCCACTTGTCTGCCAGACATCTGCACTTCTCTTAGAGATGGGCCAACTTAATATGTCCAAAAGAGAATTCATCTTTTCTCTTGGAATCTATTTCTTATTTCCCTGCTCCCATGACTCCTATGAAAGGCATCAAAATCCTCCAAGTTGCTCAAGCCCAAAACGTAGATGTCATCTCCCTAAGATTACTTATCATATTTCTTTAATTTAAAGAGGCACATTCTTTTCCACCTCTGAAATAAAGAAGCATCTTTCCATCACTGGTATCTTAGCATTGGGTCATAATTTAGTTCACAAGTTTTTTTTTCTTTCTTCGTGACACTTAAAGAGAAATGATATGGTGGTGCAAGGGTAGTTCAGTGGTAGAATTCTTACCTGCCATGAGGGAGACCGGGGTTCGATTCCTGGCCAATGCACTTCCCAAACAAACAAAAAAAACAAACAAAAACAAATTTCAACAAATGGTGCTGGAAAAAAGAATGAAATTCACATGGAAAAAGAATGAAATGTGATCCTGCCATATAGTATACAAAAAAAAAAGGAAGAAAGAAATGGTGTGTCTTATAATTCACTGGATATTACCTTCAGTAAATATTATAAATCTTTCATCACCCTCACCTCCACTTCTTCTATCAAGGTTTAGGTCTTTCGACTTCTCTCACTTGGACTCCTTGTTAATTGACTCCTGTTGCTGGTCTCTTCTCATAATCAGCTTTTTATACGGCCACCAGAATTATCTGGAATACAAGTGCCCCTTGTTTTCAGCGGCTTTTATTGCTACAAAATGGGTCTAAACATCTCCAGCAGGCAGTTCTGGTCCTAACTTCTTAGTCTAGGTCCATTTCTCTCAGGGACCCAGGTATCCTGGGCTCCACTTGTACTGTATGCAAGTAATAGCCACGCTCGGTCTGGACTCATATTCTGGCTCGGAATCTTTCCCATTTCATTTCTTGAGAATCGAATGGCCTTGCCCAAACTGTGATGGTCTTCACGATTTGTAGCCACACTAATAAAATCCCACCTTTTCTAAAGTCCTCAATATCAAACAAAAATGTCTTCCTTATTCTTCCTTGCATATTATACTTCCTTCACATTTCAGTCTACCTTATAATACACTTCACTTTTAAATTTTTCTCCTGGAAGGTGAGCTCCTGAAAGGCAGGAACTTTGATGTGAATCATAAGCAGATTTTCATTTAGAAGTCAAAAGAGAACCTTGAATGTTATGCAAGAGAGAGTTTGAAAGGAATATAGTGTTATCTTTAAAATCTTATAACCATAAGGAACACATTTGCAGGAGAAGGAGAAATCTATGTCCTGATTTCTCAATAGATGAATACAATCAATCCACTCACTGTGGATTGATGATCCCTGCCACCTGGTTTTCAAGCACTTGTGCAATCCCCTTGATTATAAGCTGGATCTAGTGACTTGCTTTTAATGAATAGACTATGGCAAAAGTGATGGAGTGTCACCTCTGAAATTAGGTTATAAAGAACTGTGACTTCAAGTCACTTGTTCATACTCTCTCTCGTTCTTGCTTGCTTACTTGCTCTGATGAAGCAAGTGGCCACAGTGTGGATTGGTCTATGGAGAGGCTGACATGGCAGGGAGACTTTGGCCAACAGCCTGCAAGAAGCCCAGTGTTGCCAAAATCCACATGAATGAACTTGGAAGTGATTCCTTCCCCAACCAAGTCTTAAAATGATATCATCTGATAAGGTGATTACAATTCTCAGGAGAGATCCTGAAAGAGAGGAAACAGCTATGCCATACCAGATTCCTGACCCACAAAAACAATACGATAATAAGTGATGTCTTGAGCCACTAACTTTTGGGGTAATCTGTTACACAGCAGGAGCAAACCAATGCATTCACCAAAGAAGAAAATCAGGAGATGATAATTATAATCACAGGGTGGATAGTTGGGGGCTAGAGCTCTTATTCAGTCTCCTAAGTACTCAAAAAAGGTGAATGAGAGAACTAGCTCATTGGTCTGCTCCAAGCATATGAGTGATGAAAACCAAAAGCCAGCCGGTTATGAGGCCATTCCTGACCCACTCACTGTGGGGAATGGCTCTCATTGACTACGAATTTTTATCTTTGTTATCATTGTGTGGCCAAGTCTTTTGGTTTAGGTTATTAATAAACTGTATTCCTATTTCCCAAGAGTGATGAGTGTAGTGGGAGATAAACCTAGACTGTTACCTTAGATCAGGAAGAGTCCTAAATGCCTTTTTCAGGTGTTTGGATTTTATTCCATGCTGGAGATTAAATCATGTACCCCACAAAAGACAGGTTCAGATCTTAATCTGCATTTCTGTGGCAGTGAATCCACTTGTAAATAGATCCTTTGGCCAAATTGAATCAGGGTGGGTCTTAATGTATATGGTTGGAGGCATTATAAAGAGAGTATATTCAGACGCAGTCAATCAGAAGAAGTAGAAACCAGAAGTCAGCAGAAGCCAGAAGAAGTCAGAGAGGAGAGAGGGACTGACATGTGATGGAGGACAACCATCACCAGAATGTGCTTGACCCCAGAAGAAAGCATGGCCTTGCTAACATTGTTATTTTGCACTTATAGCCTTCAAAACCATGAGACAGTAAATGCTTATGGTGTAAGCCAACCCATTGTGTGGTATCTGTCATAGCAGCTCTGGCAAACTAAGGCATCCCATATGCAGTGGGGAGCCACATAAAGTTATATGAGAACTTGAGGGACATGTGATGATACATATTTTTAGATACTAACTGTGGAGGCTGTTACACTTACAGCACACAGGCCATATTGATTTGGGGGATGTTAAATAACCTAAGAACCCCTCAAGCTCATATTTCTCCATTCAATTGAATGTAGAGTTGAATGTCCCAAAGACACATGTGTTTTGTTTTCCTTACAGTCTATGCTCTTTTATGTTTAAACCTACTAAAATGTCAACCACCATGCCTACTTTGGCTTGGCTTTGGCACCAAATCTGAGGACGGCAAATTGAGCATTCCGTATGTGTATGGTGTGGGAACATAACCGAGGCTTCTTTTACTGAGCACAGTGCTGAGGATAAAGGAAAGCATGTCATTAAATTTCATTTTGGCAGCTATACTTCACAAGGTCTATTCATTTTGCTCAGTGCAATGTGCCTCCTTCACACAGAACATCACTTAGCTACCAGTTTTCAGTTTTACCCCAGAGAACAGGACCACCTCCTGAGAACCCTCATCATACCAGACAACTACCACAAAGAAGAGAACATGGCAGGAAACATATACTAGGGCAGGAGTGTTCCAAGTCTTTTCTCCTTCTCTGTCCATGAAGTAGAATTCTGTGTCTGACTGTTCCCTAGTCTTTGTTTTTCAGAATCAGGATCATGGGTGAAAGGAGTCTTGGAAGAAGATATGTCTAGCTGGATTGATCTGTGTTGTAAAATGCTGAGGGTTACTAATAAAGACAAAGGGGTGAGAGTCGAGAAAGACAAGCAATAACATACTCTGTATCTAGAAGGTTTTAAATAGTTGGGGGACGTTTGGGGGGAACAAGCAAGAATGTGCGTGTATGTATGTGGAGAGAGAGAGAGAGATAAGAGAAGATCTTAGGAACTTTTGGTGCATAGTATGAAAGGAATTCCTCATTGACATTTTTTAAAGACTTCATTAAAGATTTCTAATGCTTTCCTATTATTATGGGTTGGCAGACTAGTGTTGCATTGACTGTCATGACAAGGCAGCTTGATTTTATAGGTGTTATAGTAGAAATATTACATAGAGCAATTCTTTTTAAAATAGGTCACTGTCTAAATTTGCTTAAATTAACAGATCTTAAATGAGAAGGGTGAGAAGTTGTCTTCTATAAACAAATGAGATCTCGCTGAAGTTCAAAGAGAACTAAATTGTATTAAGGCTTAGCAGAGATGGTGTGAATACAGTAGAAAAGTCACAGACTCAGGATTGAGCAAACCTGGATTCAAACCCCAATTCTGCCTGTTATTAACCGGAAAGGTGGTAACTTACTTCTCTGTGACTTGCTTTCCTGAAATACGGTAAGTATATAGCAGTAATGCTGTATCCCAGGCTTTCTGTAAAGATCAAGAAAGGTAATCTAGCATTGTACCTGGTACATAGTAGGTATTTAAAAGATGGTGGCTAATACCAAACTCTGAATTCTGTTCTACAACTAATTGTTGTGCTGAGCTTTGTAATTTATTACTTTTTGTATATATGTTATTTTTCACAAAAAGGAAAAAAAAAGTTGATTGTGATGATAAAAATATATATGTATTCCTTCTAGCATTCAATGTTCTGAAGCAGGTACAAGATAAAATATGAGATGATGCTATGGTAACCCACGACAAACTCTAGGATCTGTCTTATAACTATTTGTTGAAGAGTGCTTTGAAAACTATTGATTTTTTCTTTCTTTGCTTTATATATATGTTATATTATACAATAAAAAAGTTTTGTTTTTTTTTTTAAAGGTGGTGGCTATCATTTTGGCTTATGCCTCTGGCCTCCCTCTTTGCCTTCTCTGCCTCTCTTCTGGCTTAAAATACTAACTTTAACTTAAAGAGAGACAGAGGCAAAGACTAAAACCTTGTTCGGTTTTTTTTTTTTTTTTTTTTTTTGAGGCTAACTATAAGAAAGCTGTTGAAGAGATGGTAAAGGCTCTAAAAATTCTAAAGCAAGTTGTAGAGTATAAATCTAAAATACAAGACACTGACAAGAATGAGCTGAGGCACACAATAGCGAATCTCTAGTTTGAACTTGCAGAAAACCTCCTTTTGACAGGCAGATACCCGAAACCCCTGGAACCCAAATTTATAGCATTGTCATCCTCCTAAAATATGAAGTTTACATAAAGGCTTTTCACTCCTGCTACTCAGCTTTCAACACTTTCATATGTCTATTCTTTTGTCCAAAACATTAATAATTTTAATCTTCTCATAATATGGAAATCTCAACAGCCCTTTCATCATTTCTCCTACTCTGACCTCCCTCAAACAATGAAATGTCGAGTGTTCTGGTACTGGTTACAAAAGACAAAGCAGATACCTTTTGAAAGCTTCCTAACGTCCACAGAATTTATGGAAACTTACATTTTTATCCATTTTCAGGAAGCCCAGCTCTAAGCATACTTGAAACACTATCTTTTGATTATAGAAAAATGCTTCCCTTTTCCAAAGAATAAGTTTTTGAATGGTTAGGGTTATTAGGTGGTGGAATAACCTACCACTTACATTCCTCCTACATCTTAGTAAACTTCAGCTCGAGTCAAATTTCCACCATTCATCAGGCTAAGAGAAGTTCTGTGAAGTGAGGCTTTTCATTTCAAGGCACAGGCCAAGGGGAAGAAAAAAATGATGAACTTAAAAAGTGCATCTTTGTCTTGTCCTCTTTCTCATGATAGGCAAAATAATATATCATTACATGTGATCCATCTTTAACTATGTAGCACCACCAAGGAGAAAGATGGCTGAACTTGGGGGCTACCTTGGGCAAATAAACTCCCTTTAATGGATCACAAATCCTCATTTATAAAAGAAATATGTTTATGATGCCCTTCATCTTTAAAATGCTCTCTTTTTTAGGATCATTTTCATAGATTCTTAAGATCAAGCAAGGTCTAGGAAGGTTCAACATCAAGTACAGGACCCCCAAATATTATCTATTTCAAATTATACTTCACATATCTGTGCACACAAACACACACATGCACACACACTCATAGAAGGCAACTGTCTCACTCTAAATCTAGGCAAGAAAAAGCTTAATTCCAAAACTCCTATCATAAGCAAGGATTTCATACGTTTATGTCTTTTGCAACAAAGTCCAACGTTCCTGTGATGAAACCAAATGATCTCTAATGACCATTAAATTGAGTTTCAGGATGTGACTTGATTGTGCAATACTGACGAACTGGCAGCCTGAAGGGCAGAATTTTAAAGTCTTTGGCATTCCAAGACCTAAATTTGTGGTCTTTCTCTCTGGCAACAGCTAATAGTATCACTAACACCTAAAAAAGAATGCAAGCATCTGCAGGCGGTCACCAGGCTGCTTCATATGTCAGCAATTGTTACAGAAGAAGCCCAGACCCTGATTCAGGGTCTTTGCTCTCTTGCCAGGAAATGATTTTCAACTACTTTGTTTTAACACCTTCACCCCTGAATTCTTTGTAACCACAGCTAAACTCAGGAGCTAAAATACACCTATTCATGCCTTTGTACATCCACATGTGTTTATAATTTGGGTGTGCTGGGTGAAAACACACTTTTCTATTTATCTTCAAGTCAAGCAGCTGGGCCATCTTAATGGATTGGTTTCTCAACTCCAGGCCATTTAGACACATGGGCATGGACTGCAGTCACGGAAATCTCTCTGGCCATGTTTCTCCCATCTCTGCAGCCCCAGCTACTGCTGGCTCCTAGATCAAAAGACAGAGCCCGTGAAACTGAGGACAAAGTACAAATAAACCCAAAGCCTGTAGCTCACTTGGGGGGTTCACTTTCTGTCCTTTCCTGAGCATCAGGAACATCAGGAGGAAGAAAATGCCATGGAAAAAATATGCTCACACAAAAAGCCTGTATTTACTATCTATACTCCCCCAAGCCTCTGCCTTCTCCAAATTACTACTTAACTGAGGTTAAAAAGAGAGAGAAGATGATTAATTTCTTATCCCAAACTTATTTAGAAAAATTTCAAACCTACCAAAACACTGTAAGAATACTGTACAATGAGTATGCCTTTATACTCTTTTCGCTAAATCCAACATTATGCCACATTTTCTTTCTCTCTTACTACCTGTGTGTGTATGCAAAATTATACATAGATACAGAGAACTTTTATTGAACAATTAGAGTATTTGTTGTACCCATAAAGACATGTCTAAATACTCCAGCATGTATCTGCTCCTAAAAAAAAAAACAGAGGTATTCTTCTAGATACACAGAACAGCTATCATGCTCAGGAAATTCAGTAGTGCATCTATACTATTTTCCAATATTTGGTCTATATTCAAATTTCTCCAATTGTCCCAATAATGTTTACTGTAGTTGTTTTTTTTTTCCTCAATTAAGGATCAAATCAAGAATCACACATTGCACTTGGCTGCCATATCCCTTAATCACCCTTAATCTAAAACAGGTTTCCAGCCTTTTGGGGATGGGGAACTCTTGAATGGTCTTGGCAAAGTTAAAGAGTAAAGGCCAGTTGTTTTGCAGTGTGTTCCGAATTTGGAATTGTCTGTTACCTCAGAATTGGGTTTAGGCTAAATATTTTGGCAGGCATTCTGTCGAGGCAATGTTGTGACTTCTCGGTGCATTGTGAAGACACCTGATGTCATTTGGACACGTTACGTGTATTGATAAGTCTGATCGTGACCTATTAACTGCTTAAAGCCAGTGTCTTAATATGGATGTTCAATCATTTACACTCCTTTAAATTACAAACTGTTAACAACAGTTATTCAAAAATCTTACTCCTCAAAGGAAATTTCAACACAGTTGACTTTTATCTCTCTCATAGATTAACTCATTTTCTCCTATAATAGGAGATGCTATCTGTATTCTGAAATAAAGGATTATAGACCATTGCCTGAAAACATTCGAAGGGAGGAGGCTTTATGTTGGTTCTTAATAAATGAATCAGATTTTGTCAAGAAGAGCAGGACAAGGTTAGTATGTGCATTAGAAGTATCATACGAAAAGGCATCAACTGTGAAAGTGAATCGTGTTGGGAAACTACAAGTCAACTGCAATGGTCCAGGCAAGAAACTGAGGATGGCTTCCTTCAGGGCAGTGACCAAGGAAAGGTAGACAAGTAGAGAGATTGGAGAAAGTTGCCAAAGGTAAACTAGGACAACTACATGTCTATTATGTCTTTATTGACAATGGGAAATAGATAGAGGGACATGGTCATTTAAGTCTGATATGAGATGCTGGTAGGACATCCAGATGGAGAGGTCCAATAGGCAGAGCTATAGGTCTGGAGTTCAGGTCAGAAATGACAATTTGGAAGCTGTGAAGAGTTCAAGTCGTGAAGGCAGACAAGGTGAGTAAAGTAAGGGAAAGGACGACAGGCTTGAAGAGAGAACCTTGGAAGAACATTGGCAAACAGAGGTAGGACTGCTTCCTGTCAGGACCCCAGTTAGTACACTGGTTTTTGGAAGTCTTGATTTGCAGGTAACAGGGGGACAGGAAGATGATTTGATCAGATTTATAGATTCAGGAATCATTAGTGAATGGACAGTAATTTGCCAAAATTTATGAAAGCATTTTTGTGGACTAAAGATAATGAATTGGCAAAGAAGATATAAGTGATAAAGGATGAGGGTAAGTGGAGAAGCATTAGTTGGAAAGGAGCAAAAGAATACAAGATGAAAAGGACAAGGTGCATTTGTCATGTAAACTGTCATTTAAATTGAAAGGAAATTCAAAGGCAAAAAGAGGCCTAGATGTTAAGTAAGTGAATAGGAGAACTGAGTTCTCTTGGCTTTCTTGAATCAAATGACCTGCCTGCTCCCCAAACCAGAGGCAATATGTAAAGAAGATTTGACCTGCAATAATAAATAATATAAAGAAAAATCAAGTGTCCCAAACTCTTAATTTTACTAAGATTATGATTCACGTTTCAACTGACGTTTCAAAACCCCTTTTTCCTTAGCTGCTGTACTCAGAGCTGCTTTCTAATGTTCACATGAATTTCATCAGGGCCTTGACTTTATTTAATAAGTCATTAAATCCTGGGGCAACGAGGTCAAGGGATACATAGGTTTGGGAACTGAACAGGTATTTGTCAGGATCAGTAAGATCAAGGCTTCAACATTGTAAGAAATGGATTTGATAAGGTTTTAAATAAATAATCAATGGATATATGTACATATTAATATGATATATAATGCACATTAATTAATCAATTAATTAATTAAACATTATTAAAATAGCTTCCTTCCACCTTCCTTCCTGGTTACTTGCCTTGTTTCTTTCTTTGTTTAGTTAACTTACTTTTTTTTTTTTACATGATTCTGACAAATGAAATGAAGGATTTTTAATGACATCACCAACACACTATTAATCAGTATGGAAAATAAAATGCATCCACAGAAGTAACAACTCTTAAAATAAAGGAAACATACATTTCATTTCAATGTGCTGAAACCATATAGCTCATCGCCATGACCCACACAGTTCTCAAACACAAATGACTGTTTGTCACATCTAATTTCATTAAGTCATTGTGATATGGCTAAGAAACGTTTTAACAACAATCAGTAAGGTCCACATAGGATCTTGCTTACATTCTTGAAATTTTTCTTATTGTTTTCTTCAAAACCACATGCACAAAAGGCAGTCACAATGGAAGCAGTCAGTGAATCATTACCAGGTCACACATCTTCAGCTGTGTGTGTGTGTACGTGTGTGTGTACATGTGTGCATGTGTCTGCATGTGTCCACTTCTTCCCAGAACTAACAATAGTTGGTTAGTTAGTTAGTTGGACATAATATTCAACCCCTTTCCTTCTGTTATACAAAAAGCAACCTCAATTAAAGCAATTAAAATTCGTTGCCAAGAATAATGAAACCTATCAATGCATGAGGGAAAAAAAAACTTGCTTCTGACCATGTGTGCACAGATGAGCTTTATCTGGTTTTTACATGGGTGAGTTCAGAAGGGCTTTGCTTAAGCAGCTCTCCAGACAGCATTAAGATCACCTTAGAACCTCATATGTCTTTAAAATAGTCTGCAGTGAATGTTTAAACATAAAATAGATTTTTAAGATTGAAATCAGTAATTTATCATGTAAGTGCTGATTATTAATCACCTTTTTCTCTACCTCCCCTCCTCTCCCTTCTAGAGGAATGCAATGAAAAACTAAAATGAGAAAACTATAATTACAATCACATTCCTCCCCTAGGGTCAACCTCATTATCAGCCTCTCACCCCCAAACAAATTCACTTCTATAAGAATGAAAGTTCTTATCACTCATGGGAAAAATACAGACAAAGATTAAGATGCCATTTAGGCATCACTGCAATCTTTCATTTTTAAATGACCTCTTAGTTTAATGGATTCAATGCATTTCTCATTCAAATGGAATATATATTGCAGGAAAGAATGGTAATAAATGGTACTGTGGTGACCCTTAGGTTAGAGCAAAGGAATGTCGGAAAATAAATCTCAATTCTGGATACTCACCAATCCTGCAATGGGGGTAGGCAATCTATTGATCTTTTTAACAAGTCCTGGCTTTATAGCATTCAGCAACCTGTCATGAAAAAGACAGAATGTCATGTGAGACATAAAGCAAGATGGATCACACAAATCACCTTTATCTGGGGCTACAGCTAAATTGCTGAATAGGAAAAACAGTGAATTTAAAGCATCTAGTAAATCTCAATAATCTATGAGCCTTCATGCAAGCAATTGAAAAGCTTTGCCAAAATCAAGCTTGACCATGGCAGGTGAAGCTTTAGAATTTGCAAAAGTTGGAAGAAGAAAGGACGGAGACCGGGAGATGCTTTAGGAGAAAGGACAGGGTTGTAACCAGGAATGGAGCTGGAACGGAATTGCCTAGGACTGGAAAACAGGTATTACTATGTGGTTAAGGCTCATTCCGAGTTTTCCTGGCTAAGGTAGGGATCTCTCCAAGGATTCACCAAATCCAGAGACCTTCTAAGTGCTTTGCCAAGATTAAGTCTACTTCTGCTCTTCAAGGTGAGTGGCATGTTAAATGTGGTTGAGCTTTACTTAAGAAAGGGAAGAATATGTTTAGCAAAAGGTTAACGAATCATGTCATGAAGATTTTAAACAAAGCTGACCACAATTCCCTAGGTACAAGAGATATCTAAGGAAACAATTTTCCAGGGTAAAGGCTGAAATCATGTGAAAATGGTAATAGAAGTAAAGGAATGCAAGAGAAACAACTAAACCGCTAGTCTTCAGGAAATATCACTTCAGAGTGAATTCAGAGGAATTAAGGAAGACAACCTGTAAAACTAAAATATGGTTAGCAGCACGGTAATGTGATGGGATTGGAGAATCTGCAAAAAGTTTATTCATAAAGGAATGACTGAAGGTAAGGTGTTGTAGAACAGAAGCATTTATCCCTGTATTTAGGAATTATAGGAGAGGAAATCAGGTAAATTATCTCAGGGAATACAGTTAAAGGGGAAACTTAAGGAAGTATGTATTATAACTCAGGGGTCAACCAATTGCAACCGTGGGTCAAATCTGATCCAATGCCTGATTTGGTAAAGAAAGTTTTACTGGATCCCAGCCATACTCATTCATTTATATATTGTTTTATGGTTGGTTTGTGTTCCAACAGCAGAGTTGAATGGTTCCAACAGAGACTGTATGGTCCACTAAGCATGAAAATTTTACTGTTTGGCCCTGTTGTAGAAAAAGTTTCTCAAACTCTATTATAATTTATCCAATCCAGGAGCAGAGTAAATTCTGAAGAAATTGAACCTGTGCATGATAAAGTTCTACATATCATAACAAAACATTGTTTAAAATTGTTTAATAATTAGTCTTGAATTTAGCCTGCATTTCACTTGGATACTCTACATACTAATATGTTGAGAAATATCCCTGTAGTCATTCTGGTTATCATTTCAGCACATGCTGTTTCGCACCAAGGCTTAATTGCCTATTTTCAGTCATTTTCACTGCTCTTTTGTCACCAACTGGTGACACTCTAGTGGGCATGTGCCTTTTGCCCACTGAGATACAAAATAGTTGCTCTTCTCATGAAACCACTTAGCTTTAACAATGAATTCAAAAATGTTTTAAAAGTACTTCTCTGAATTTATTTTGGAAGTATTGGTTTTTCAAGTTGGAAAGCAACATGTTCACCCTTCCCATTTGCAGCTGAGAAAATTGAGACCTGATAGAGTTGAGTAAATACCCCAGAGCTGAGTATGTGCACAGTCAGATGCAAAACCTGAGTTTCCTGTCTTTCTCAGGTAGTATTGATGTCCTATAGCTTCTAATTTAAAATATACAGAGAGACATCATGTATAGATATGTATACAAGCCAATTGAGCTGGTTTGAAATGATGTATGCACCCTAGAAAAGCCATATTTTAATCCTGATCCCATTTTGTAAAGGCAGCCGTTTCTTCCAATCCCTATTCAGTACTGTATGTTTGAAACTGTAATTAGATCATCTCCCTGGAGATGTGATTTGATCAAGAGTAGTTGTTAAACTGGATTAAGTGGAGGCGTGTCTCCACCCATTTGGGTGGGTCTTGATTAGTTTACTGGAATCCTATAAAAGAGGAAACATTTTGGAGAAAGTGGGAGATTCAGAGAGAGCAGAGCAGAATGACATAGCCATGAGAAGCAAAGAGTCCATTAGCTAGTGGCCTTTGGAGATGAAGAAGGAAAATGCCTCGCAGGGAGCTTCATGAAACTGGAAGCCAGAAGAAGCAGCTAGCAGATGACACCGTGTTCACCATGTGCCCTTCCAGATGAGAGAGGAACCCTGAACTTCAAGAAATACCTTCTTGAACCAAGGTATCTTTCCCTGGATGCCTTTGATTGGACATTTCTATAGACTTGTTTTAATTGGGACATTATCTCGGCCTTAGAACTGCAAACTAGCAACTTATTAAATTCCCCTTTTTAAAAGCCATTCTGTTTCTGGTATATTGCATTCTGGCAGCTAGCAAACTAGAACAATTAAAATTCTTAAGATACATTTCTTTTTCACTAATTCTAAATGAGCCATTTAAGACTGAATTTTATTTTCATAGCATTCACATACAGGGTTGAAAACTCAAAAGGAACCAAAAGATATACCATAAAAGGTAAAGTCTCACTCTCACCCCTTTCCCACAGGGCCTCAGGGCAAACTAAGAGTTTTTTTTAGAGCCAATTTCTGTATAAATTGACATGTATAACAATTATCATTTAAAAAAAAAAACAGAAGGAACATATTATACACACTCTCCTATACCTTGTTTTTTCCCCTAACAATATATTTTGGAGGTTGAACATTTTGCCCTGGAGATTGTGCATTATCTGTATCTGCAGAGCAACATCTTTTATAACAGCTGTGGACGTGATGCGGAGCTGGCAGATAGGGGTGAGACCATCAGCTCCAAAAGTCAACTGGATTGAAAATGTAGCTCTGTCATTTACTAGGGCTATAAACTTGAGCAAATCCATTAACCTCAGTATCTTCAACTCTAAAGCAGAAATATAATGGTACCAATTACATAGGCACCATTGAGACTTAAATGCAATAAAATATGCAAGGAGTTTAGCACGGAGCCTGGCAGTTCTCCCTCGAAATGTTTCTCTATAGTTGTGGGTATGTACTTATTTATAGTTATTTATAGTTATTGTTATTGTCTGACAATTTTAGATATTTCTAATGTAATAAAACTACTCCCAGATCCCCAAACCTTGGTGCTAATTCAACAAAAAGTGAATTAGCAGATGTTCATGTTGAAATTAACACAGAGAAAAATAACACCTTACCCCAAAACTCATAATTTAAAATTCTTCTTTCAAAGAGTCACTCTTTTTTTCCTTCTATCTCTAAGAACAGTGCTAATACCCTCAGCAGGCATGGCACCACTAACTCTTCTTTAATATACTCTAGGTTTCTGAAAAGTCTTAAATATTATTGTATTCTTACATTGTGGAAATATATTTATAAAGCAGAAATCTTTCCTGGCACATGAAGTTGTTAAAAACAAGATAAATAGCTCTGATGCTACACCTTAATAAGAAGAGTGACAAAATACTATGATCTCTCTCATGTGGTTTTATCAGAATATTAAAAATTAACAAGCCAACATGCTCTTAAGTACTTGGAAATATTTTCAAAAAAAACCAGGCAGCTGTATTTTTTCCATGTAAAGCTGGCTCAAATTCTGTACACCATTTATCGTACACAGCGATATAAGACAACGAACTCACATTATAGAAACCATAACTCATGCTTACCTTGGTCTGAATTAACCTGAGAATGCTTTTATATGCATTGGAAATCAGAAGACAAATTCAACAATATAGCTATGGATAAGGCTCAAGGATATTCACCTGAGGTTTTATTAAAAACCACTATTGGGGCGGGCCGCGGTGGCTCAGCGGGCAAAGTGCTTGCCTGCTATGCCGGAGGACCTCGGTTCGATTCCCGGCCCCAGCCCATGTAACAAAAACGGAGAAACAGAATACAATAAAACAAGAAAATGTTTAAAAAAAATGTTTCCCTTTCTTCCTTCTATCCTTCCTTCCTTCTCTCTGTCTTTCCTTTAAAAAAAAAAAAAAAAAAAAAAAAAAAAACCACTATTGCCCTCCTATGTAAAATAAAATACAAGCGTTTTCAGTAAATACTTATTGATGACATGCTTTGAAGTGATGAAGAAGATGATGATATAGCTGTGCACCTTTTGAGAAGATTATGCCCTAAAAGTCCTATAGAGACAGGTCCTGCATTCATTCCATTATTTCTACAAAAGAAAGAATTGAGCCCCCAAAAGATGTACCCAGAGAAATACGCAGCTAGTTTGCAGCAATGTTGGGAGAGTGATCCACCTCTTAGGCCAGTTGCTTTATGCCAAACTTGTCCTTTAGAAAGTCCAGCTGCAGTGTGCATCATGGAAGCACAACTCAAAAAACACACCAGGATGCACGGGTGGTTCAGGGGTAGAATGCTCCCCTTACATGCAGGAAACTCGGGTTCGATTTCTGGACCATGCACCCCCCCAAAAAACAAAAACAAAAAAAACACCAAACACAAACAAAAAACAAATCCTAAATAAATACTATCTCAAAGCAATGGGAAAACACCAACACCAGGTAGAAATAACAAACAAATGGAAGAGGATATCTGTTGGGAGATGGCTAAAGTGTAAGACCGCGTCTTGTCTATGGATGTTATACAGCATCATTAGGAATGCCAGAGGAAAGTTGCAGCCATTCACTTGCCAAGGTTCCCACTCAGAAGAATGTGACATCAGTTTCCCGCCAATGGTCTGTGCTCTTCCAAACCTATAGCCCAAGACCTGCTCTCTCCATCTGATGACAGATCATCTTTGTTCTCATTTAAAGACATTCCTGAGAGTTTAGCCTAATTCCATACAGCCAAAAACTTAGGCACTTGTTCCATTCCATATCTTCTGTGCTAAATATAACACAGCTACAAACTTAAGATGATAGAAATACAGAATATCTAAAAGCTAATTAGGGTGACCTATTTTCAGATATTTCCTCATCCAACAATATGTATCAAGTGCCTACTGTACCCCTGCTCTAGGCACAGGGAAAGCAGCAGTAAACAACTCCTGCTCTCTGGGAGTTTATAATTTCAGTACAGATGAGTGTTCTAGTTTGCTAGCTGCCAGAATGCAATATACTAGAAACAGAATGGCTTTTAAAAAGGGGAATTTAATAAGTTGCTAGTTTACAGTTCTAAGGCCAAGCAAATGTCCCAACTACAACAAGTCTATAGAAATGTCCAATCAAAGGTATCCAGGGAAAGATACCTTGGTTCAACAAGGCCGATGAAGTTCAGGGTTTCTCTCTCAAGTGAGAAGGCACATGGCAAACACAGTCACAGTTTCTCTCTCATCTGGAAAGGCACATGGTGAACATGGTCAGGGTTCCTCTCTCATCTGGAAGGACACATGGCAAACACAGCATCATCTGCTAGCTTCTTCTCCTGGCTTCTGGTTTCATGAAGCTCCCGGGTTTCATAAAGCTCCCTGGGTGGCATTTTCCTTCTTCATCTACAAAGGTCACAGGCTCATGGACTCTCTGCTTCATGGTGCTGCAGCATTCTCTGCTCTCTCCGAATCTCCATCATTCTCCAAAATGTTTCCTCTTTTATAGGACTCCAGAAACTTATCAAGACCCACCGCAAATGGGTGGAGACATGTCATCACCTAATCCAGCTTAACAACCACTCTTGATTAAATCACATCTCCAGGGAGATGATCTGATTACAGTTTCAAACATACAGTACTGAATAGGGATTATTCTGCCTTTATGAAATGGGATTTAGATTAAAACATGGCTTTTCTAGGGGACATATATTCTTTCAAACCAGCCCAGTGAGACAGTGATGCAGTGGGGACACAGAAAGTAAACAAGTAACTAGATAAGAAGAAAAGTTCAGAAAGCATAAGCATTGGGAAGGCAAGTATAGTAAAAGGTTACATGGGTGGTACTTTAATTAGGTGGTCAGAAGATGCAATATGGGAAGAAATTTGAACGATACAAAGGTACGGACCAAGAAGAGATTTGAGGACAAGAGTTCTGAAGAGTCAGTGTAAAGTCCTTGAGGCAAGAACAGGTTTAGTATATTGAAGAGACAGCAACAAGTCTAGTGTAGTCAAGGAGAGTGAGTGGAAAGAGGCATAAGACATGAGGACAAGAGGTAAGCAGAAACCAGGCATAGGTAGGGTTTTTGTATTTTATTCTAAGAACAGTGTGAAGTATCAGAGGATTTTAAAATGGAGAATGAGATGAGCTGATTAATATTTTTAAAAGATCACCATATGAAAGGGTGATATTAACTATGGTTTAAAACTTCAACTTCTGAGTGAGATGCAAGGAAGAGATGTTTATTTGGTACAATATTTATATTTTCTGTAACACAGAATCTAATTTAACTTGTATGGTCAGTTTATTCAAACACCATAATTACATAGAAACCTCAACAGGGAATGAGATCTTATTAGTTTGTAGAGGTTAGCGTGATGCCCCGATACATCCGAGAGTAATCTGGGTAGAAAATAAAAAAGTATTCCCAAAGTTCCCCTGAAGGACTGGGGGAAAAAGTGGAAATATTAAACTTTTCCACGTGAGGAATTTCTGATATTCTTGCAAGCATTGGGGATAACCAGTTTAATAGGCCAAGCCCTCAATCTTGGGGTTTGCCCTTATGAAACTTATTCCTGCAAAGAAGTTAAGCCTACTTAACTTCTAAGAGTTAAGTGTCAACCCCAGAGAACCTCTTTTGTTGCTCAGATGTGACTTCTCTAAGCCAACTCTGCAGGTAAACTCAGTGCCCTCCCCACCATGTGGGACATGACCACCTGGGATGAGCCTGGCCTTAGCATCACGGGATTGAGAAAGTTTTCTTGACCAAGGAGAAATGAAACAAACTAAAGTTTCAGTGGCTGAGAGAACCTGGAGGTTATTCTTATGCATTATATAGATATCCCTTTTTAGTTTTTATTTTATTTTATTTTTTTTATAGTTTTTTTATTAATTAAAAAAAGAATTAACAAAACAATTAGAAATCATTCCATTCTACATGTACAATCAGTAATTCTTAATAACATCACATAGTTGCATATTCATCATTTCTTAGTACATTTGCATCGATTTAGAAAAAGAAATAAAAAGACAACAGAATAAGAATTAAAACATTAGTAGAAAGAAGAAAAAAAAAAAACAAAAAACCTATACCTCACATGCAGCTTCATTCAGTGTTTTAACATAATTGCATTACAATTGGGTAGTATTGTGCTGTCCATTTCTGAGTTTTTATATCCAGTGCCGTTGTACAGTCTGTATCCCTTCAGCTCCAATTACCCCTTCTCTTTTTTTTTTTTTAATTAATGGAAAAAAAGAAATTAACCCAACATTTAGAAATCATACCATTCTACATATGCAATCAGTTATTCTTAACATCATCACATAGATGCATGATCATCATTTCTTAGTACATTTGCATCGGTTTAGAAGAACTAGCAACATAACCGAAAAAGATATAGAATGTTAATATAGAGAAAAAAATAAAAGTAATAATAGTCAAGTCAAAACAAAACAAAACAAAACAAAACAAAAACCTATAGCTCAGATGCAGCTTCATTCAGTGTTTTAACAAGATTACTTTACAATTAGGTATTATTGTGCTGTCCATTTTTGAGTTTTTGTATCTAGTCCTGTTGCACAGTCTGTATCCCTTCAACTCCAATTGCCCATTATCTTACCCTGTTTCTACCTCCTGCTGGACTCTGTTACCAATGACATATTCCAAATTTATTCTCAAATGTCTGTTCACATCAGTGGGACCATACAGTATTTGTCCTTTAGTTTTTGGCTAGACTCACTCAGCATAATGTTCCCTAGGTCCATCCATGTTATTACATGCTTCATAAGGTTATCCTGTCTTAAAGCTGCATAGTATTCCATCGTATGTATATACCACAGTTTGTTTAGCCACTCTTCTGTTGATGGCCTTTTTAGTTTTTAGTGTAGTAGAAGAGGTAGAAGGAAATATTGAACTGTTGAACTGTAATCCAGTAGTCTTGATTCTTGAAAATGATTGTATAACTATACAGCTTTCATGGTGTGACCATGTGATTGTGAAAACCTTGTGACTAACAATCTATCTAGTACATGGACAGAGGAGTAAAAAAATAAAGACAAAAAATAAATAAATGATAGGGTAGAATAAGGGCTATGGGATGTTTTAGATGTTATTTTTATTTCTTTGGAGTAATGATAATTTTCAAAAATTAATTTGTGGTGATGAAAGCACAACTACATTGATTGTACACTTTGGACAGTTATATGGTATATGAATATATCTTTAAAAACTAAATAAATATTCACTAAAAAAATAATAAAAAGAAGGAAGAGAAACTGAAGAAGGAGAAATGAACAGAAAAAAAGAGCAGGACACAAAGGGCATTGAAAGCCTACCCATCCCATCACAATTTTGCCAAAGGATAGCTCTGCCTCTATTCGATGATTTAGTTACCGACTTTAAAATACTTTTTTTTTGTATTATGGCAATATTTTACACAGTAAATATGTGATAAAATTTGAATGAAAAAGAAAAAAAGACCACCATATGTAAACAGGTGTAGAAATAAATTTATACCTACATGAATAAAGAAAGATTTTGCTTATTAAAGTCACAGGTATCAGAAAGGACAGATAAATTATAAATCACAAAAAACTCCAAACATGCAACTTGATAAAGCCAAAGGAGCAATCAACATGAAATCAGGAAACTAGGCTTTTTTTTCACATGGGCAGGCTCCAGGAACTAAACCTGGATCTCCAGCACAGCTGACGAGAATTCTTTCACTGAGCCACCAGTGCACCACCCAGGAAACTAGGTTTTAAAAGCTTAATCCAACATGCATTCGCTATGAGCTACTGGGAATTTGCTTGATCGAGGTTTTCAGTTTACTCCACAGTAAAATCAGAATTTTCAAAATTCATCTTCCTACATATCAGCAATGAACAATCTGAAAAGGACACCAAGAAAACAATTCATTTACAACAGCAACTAAAAGAATAAAATGTGTAGGAATAAATTTAAAGATATAAAGTACTTGTACAAAGAAAACTACAAATCATTGCTGAAAGAAATTAAATAAGACCTAAATAAATGGAAAGAACATCCTATGCTCAAGACTGAAAGACTTAATATCACTAAGATAATAATACTACCCAAACAAAATTCCAACAACCTTCTTTACAGAAATAGAAAAGCCAGTCACCAAAGTCATACAAAAGGGCAAAGAATCCCAAATGGCTAAAACTATCTTGAAAAAGAACTAAATTGGGGACTCACACCCCCTAACTTGAAAACATATCAGAAAGCTAAAGTAATTAAAACAGTGTGATACTGACACAAGGAAAGACAAATAGAGCACTGGTATAGAATTGAGTGTTCAGAAATAAACCCACACATGTGTGGCCAATACTTTTTTTTTCTTTGCCAAGTGGATGCAAGTCTTCTGGACTTGGCACAAGTTTTTGCCAATTGGTTGCAAGCCAAATCCACAAAAATAGTCTCTTCAACAATTGCGGAAACTGGAGATCGACGTGCAGAAGTAAGAAAATGGACCCCTACCTCATACCATATGCAAGAATCAACTCAAAATGGATCAGTGACCTAACTACAATAGCTAAATCTATAAAACTCTTAGAAGAAAACATGGGAAAAATACCTTCAGGACCATGCATTAGGTGACAGATTCTTAGACTTCATACCCAAAACACAAGGAGAAAAATTTTAAAAAATAGATAAACTGTACTTCATTAGAAATAAAAGCTTTTATGCATCAAAGCACATTATCAAGGAAGTAAGGACACAACCTCCAGAATAGGAGAAAAATAAATGGAAATCTTATATCTTCTCGGGGTTTAATATACAGAATATACAAAGAAATCCTATAACTCAGAAGCAATAAGAAAAACAACCCAATTTTAAAATATACCAAGGACTTGAATAGGCATTTCTCCAAAGAAGATAAAATGGCCAATAAACACATGAAAAAATGCTCAACATCATTAGCCAATAGGGAAAAGCAAATCTAAATCATATCTTTCACCCACTAGAATGACTGCTATTTGAAAGGAAAATAAGCATTGGAGAGGATGTTGGTGGGAATATAAAATGATGCAGCTGCTATTGAAAACAGTTTGGCAGCTACTCAGAAAGTTAATCAGAATTATCAGCAATCCCACTTCTAGATATGTATGGAAAAACAATCGAAAGCAGGGACTCAAACAGATATGTGTACATCAGTGTTTATAAAAGCATTATTTACAATAGCCAAAAGGGAGAAGCAACCAAATGTTCCACAACAGATGAATGGATAAACAAAATGTGCAATATATATGCAACAGAATATTAATCAGCTGTAAAAAGAGAATTAAGTTCTGCTACATATGACAACATGGATGAACCCTGAAGACATCATGATGAGTGAAATAAATCAGGCACAAAAAAAGACAAGCATTATAAGATTTCACTTAAATGAAATAAAAAGAGTATGCAAATTTAGAGACAGAAAGTAAGTTACAGATTATGGTGGAGGGTGAAGGAGGATGGAGAGTCAGTGCTTTAATGAGTGTAGAGTTTTGTTTAGATGATGGATAAGTTTTGGTAATGGATGGTGCACAATGTTGCACAACATTGTGAATGTAAATAACACCACTGAATTGCATGCTTGAAAGTGATTAAAATGGGAAATTTTAGGTTGAAATATGTTACTGCAATAATAATAATAATTAAAAACCCAGTTTCTGTCCAGAAGTGTGGTGATGATACAGTGAGACAAAGTATGTGCTGGCATTTTATAAATGGAAACTTACATATGCAAATTCATTTAGGGTATTGAGCATGTAAC
Organism: Tamandua tetradactyla; assembly: GCF_023851605.1. NCBI lineage: Eukaryota > Metazoa > Chordata > Mammalia > Pilosa > Myrmecophagidae > Tamandua > Tamandua tetradactyla. The sequence continues at coordinate 43,785,364 of NC_135345.1, read as the reverse complement.
CATCCCTTTTTGCTAGGTAAGTACAAATTATTTTAGTTTCAACTTTTCCATCACCCAGCTGTCAAAGACCAAAATAAGTTTTGCTTATTTTCTTTTTCTGGACACCTTTGGGAAAAAAATCTCACATAGATGAATCAAGTCAATGCATACAGCTTGCCTAATAAATGTTTCATGAGAAACAATGAGAAACAGGAAGAAAAGTTATGCTCTAGGATAATCCTCAATTATGAAAACAGTTAATGACATGGAAGGTAAGCAAAATACATGTGGTTCTTATATGATGCAAATGAAATGGTGTCCACTAAACTCATACTCTAAATCTAAAACACACTGTGAACTATTTCAAGTAAGGCTTTTCCATATGTTCCTTCCTTCATATATTCAACAAATATTTATCAAGCTTGCTGATGTTCTGGCCCGAAGGTGGGTGCTGGAGATATAAAAGAAGACAAGGCAGACCCCAGGTTTCTCCTTCACGTGGCATACTCACATGCAGATTTACAACCCACAGGAAAGCTAGAGGAACTGTGCACATATGTGGCTCAATGTCACGCCAACTTGTGCAAAGCCATCTTGAGTTTCTAAGAAGGCAAATTAAAGGCACGTTCTGCACATAGTCTTTGGAATATAGTTCTTAAAAGATTAAAGACTGCATTCCTTAAAGGTACAATTGGTGAGACAATCTGGAATGAGGCTGATGTTCTCATTTGACCACAGCTTGCATTTTACAACTCTTTGTACCAAAGTATCCAGTACATGGTAGCTTCTCAATCATTCGTTTAATGGTTATAAAATATATAATGAAGACATTTCTTTCTCTCTGCAATTAAAAAAAAAAAGAAAAAGAAAAAACCTCAAACCTGTTTTGGTTGCTAAAGCTGCCAGAATATGATATACCAGAAGGAGATTTATTAGGTTACAAATTTACAGTACTTCCTGGTGCCTGCCCATGCGGAAAAAAAAAAATTGACAGTACTAAGACCATGAAAATGTCCCAATTAAGGCATCAACAAGATGATACCTGGACTCTGAAGAAAGGCTGCTCCATTTGGAACACATCTGTCAGCTGAGAAGGCACATGGCTGGTGTGTGCTCGTCCCAGTGGCTTTCTCTCTGTGTCCCGTGAGTCTTCTCTTAGCATCTCTGGGGTGTTTCTCTCTCTAAGCATCTGTGGGTCCTCTTAGCTTCTTGGTGGCAAACTCTGGGTTTCATCTTTTACCTTAGCATCTCTTGGAGCATTTTCTGCCCTCAAGAGTCTGCTTTCTCCAAAATGTCTCCCTCTTAAAGGACTCCAGTAAGTGGATTAAGACCCAACTTGTATGGACAGTGACACATCTCCATGGAAACCACCAAATCAAAAGGCCCCACCCAACAACAGGTCTGCCCCATAAGATTGGATTAAAAGAGCATACTCCAGAAAAAGGGTATGATTCAAACCAGCACATCCACTCTGGGACAGAGACTTTCTGTTTCATAGATTCTTCCATCAGTCTATACAATAGCTTTTCAATGGGCACAGCACTAAAAATACTTCTACAATTCTTATTACTAGATTATGCAGAAATTAGGAAATATACCAATGGGCAGTTTATTGGTTAAAAGACTGTACGATGAACATTAAAGGTCCATTTTTTTAAGGATTGCAAAATTCAGCTTACTCACAAGTCATTCAATTCAGAAATTCAATTCTAATAATTATCCTAGAGTTTGGAGGAGAGCAGAGATGCTATCTAGACCTTGAATGCAGGGTTGGGAAGTTCACGTTTAATCTCCTGGGAAATCACTTTAATCTTTGCAGCAAAAGATTACATCATCCTCTCATTAGCTTGGTTTGAACAGCTGCAATGGGCACTATGATCACAAAATTACCCACTTGTGTCCCTTTTAATTTGTCTCAACAGTGTTTTCTTACATGGTTTTCTTGATCACTTTCTGTGTTTGACTCTGTATGCTGGACAAAGTGTCTGTACTTTCATTGAATCTAATATGGCAACTGTTTTTCAAGCTAAGCATGAGATCAATTTAACCTTGACCATAAACCTGTTACAGATGTCATTTTTAAAGGTTTCTTTTTAGTATTGCCTTGGTAAAGGCAAGAAGATTAACGAACACTTTGAGGTCCAAAAAAAAAAAGCCAAAATACAGGGGAAAGTGAAACCTGAACCAAGGAGGAATTTCATATGAACAAAAGAGTAATGGAATGCAAATTGCCATTATTAATATCTACCAAATGTTTGTGGGGTGCTCTGAATTGTCCAGAATATGGAAAGTGGAGGTTTTATTAAACCACTCATCTTGAACACACCTAAAGGAGAGATTGTATGAGCTTTAGAAGGTCTTTATGGACTTTGGATTCCATTAAGTTGGGCCTGATCCTGTGAATTCTGGGCTCAATAGTGCAGTTATCATTCCAGCACAGCTCCAGTGGCAGAAACTGCTCGCCAAACTCAACTCCCTTCCCTCCTGGGCACACAGCTGGTTACCTTTCCCAGCCTCCTTTGCAATTTGGTATAGACACGACAGAGCTCTGGCCAATGGAGTGTGGGCAGAAGTAATAAATATCACACCCAGGCCTGCCCCTAAGAACCATTCCGAGCAATCTCCATTTTCTTTTTCTCCCCCCTCTCCCCCACCCATCTACTAATTAGATATTGTCATCTAGGAAGGCCTTGGGAGTTATGTGTTAGGAATGTAATCTCCAGTAGCTGGGTCTCAGGATACCTGCCTGGAGCAGAGCTGTCCCCACCTCTCCCTGCTTTACAAGGGAAAGAAATAAATGTCTATTATATTAAATCACTGAGATTTAGGGTTTTATTAGTCATCACAACCAGTATTATCTTAACTATTACAGTTTTCCAGGAGGTCTTTTTCAAATAAAGTTTGCCCTACCTTGCCAAACTGTACTTAAGAAAAGTCCTGTCCTAAAATGAAAAATTAACCACCTGGGCACATCCTTTTCCCAGGTTCTCTCTGGGAAGGAAGGAGGGAATAAAAGAGCTAAAATTTGGTAATAGGGGCTTCATTGACCTTGCTAACTAATGGACCCATTATTATCTTCTCACATTTGCTGAGGGAAAAACTCTTCTTATATGCCACTTCTGAAAAACTAATGCTGGGTGCACGGATGGTTCAGTGGTAGAATGCTTGCCTTCCATGCAGGAGACCCAGGTTTGATTCCCGGACCATGCACCCTAAAAAAAAAAAACCCAAAATCTACTGCTAATGAAATAACCTATAAGCATGGAAGGGAACCTACAGCATTTTCTGAATATTTTAGAGTCCTTTTTATTCATGTTCAATTTCTCTCACTGTCCATCTTTTGCTCTACATAACCATTTCTCCTGTTAAGAAATTATGAAATTTGGGGCCTTTATTTAAATGACTTCGGGTGACTGAAACGGTTACCCAAAAAAGGCTCAAGTACATACCCGAGGTCAGAGCTCCTAAGTGGCAGAAGTTGAAGTAACTTGGTCTCTAAATTTGAGTGGAGTGATTTCCTGTGATGTTCCTTTTCGTGTGTGTGCATTTCAATACACAGTCTCCAACCACCAGTTTCTACCTTCTAAAATCAACCTACCCACAGAACCCAAACTCCCCCTTCTTGGGCCTGGCTTTGTCCGGCTGCTTCCCTCCTCCAACACTTCCAAACTACTCAGTACCCATAGGCTACCCCCTCCTCCAAATGCCTCATCTGGTAACCAAACCTCTTCATCCCCAAACTGTCTTTCCATCCTTCCTCCCGTTCAAGGTGTCCCTGTTTTTATAAGCTACAAGTTCAAGATGACACACGATCAATGAACCACGAAAGCTGGTAACACACGTACAGACTTAGGTATAACCAAATCAAATAATGATGAATGTTACTCTTACTCAGGCAATGACACATGTAATCTTCACTGTGCTATGCAGTAATTATGTATAAATGACTGTAATTAATATTTCTTTTACACAGCTAACATCCAGTATTGCTAGGTCTACTGCCAGGAGGGTGGAGAGAAAGAACATGGAGAGAGAAATTGCAGTGCAACTCTAAAAGCTTCTGTAACCACATTTGTTAGAGAGAAACGGTCTGTTCCTCACCTTCCACACTTCTTCTGAAACAAGTGCTCAGGACCAAGGGTTCCAGAATTGGGATCCGTAAAATTCCAGCAATATAGGAACCTCCAGAGGCATAAAGATCGAGGTTCAGACACCAACTCCGCGACTCACAAGTTGTAGCTAGGGCAAGTTATGTAAGTATTCAATATCTATGAGCCTCAATTGCCTCCTCTGTAAAATAGACATGATAAATACATGCATACCTACATAGTGGTCATAAGGTAAAAGTGTGGAGTAAAAGTAAAATAATGCCTGTAATGCATGGGGCCTGGAGCATAGTATGTATTTAATAAAAGGCAGTGGATATTTATCAGCCCTTTCCCTGAAAAGCAGATTTCAGACACCGTCCCTATCCACAGGTGGAAATGTGATATGTCAATTATTGATTCCCTTCCCCTCGAGAGCATCCTGCTTGGGGCTAAAATCGGCTAGCAAATTAGCAGAGATGACAGAACACAAAGGAGTGAATGAGAAAATGTTAGCACCTTGGAGAGTAGGCCTACATGGTTATAGTCTCTGGACAGCCAGAAAATACCAGAAAAGCATGGGTTGGAGGAAGGAAGAAGCAATGCCATCAATGGAAAGGCAGTAAGAGACTCCAAAGACAAATGCTCGCTACGTGTAGCTGTACCTACAGCTGGCTCTGATCCTGCTTTCCTCCAAAGTTTTGCTATTTAACTCTTGTCAAAGCTCCTGTCTCTTCTCCTCACCCTCAATCCCCCAACCCGATGGAGATGTGGACGAGCCAAGAGCTGACCCAGAAAACAGAAGACCTGCTCCTAATGTGGCCAGAATTTGGCATCTATTTCCTATTCATCCAACATATGGTTATCAAACATTTATCCCAGTCATGTATCAGGCTAAACCCAGACACCCTCACAGGACTGGGTTCTACAGTGAGTGACGCTGTCTCAGATGTGGTATATGCTACAAAAAAACTTTGTGGAGAACAGTTCTGTGTGGAGATAACTTCTACGTTCTAAATGAGTAACTTGGAAGAGAACTCTGGAAGCATGGCCACTGTAAAGCGAGGATCGGCACCGCATGATGGGCACAGTGAGGATTTCCGCTTTTCCTTGGGGTGGGGGGGCACTGCATTTTATACAAATATTTGTGTTCAGTACACAACAGAAAGTCATCAAAAGTCTCCACTGCCATCAATGGTCACTTTGTAAGAAACGAATCTGATCTTACTACTTTTCTGTATAAGGACCATGCTGGAAGCTTCTGAAACCCCTTAATGTGCCATTTCCAAGTTCTCTGGCAAACTGACCTGACTGTGACTACCTCCCTCTCGCCTCCAGCCTGTCCTACCTCACGCTTATATTTGGCTCTGGCCACTGTTTCTTTCCTGAGCACACAGAACCCCTTAAATCGCTGAGACTTTCGCAGGCTTGCTCCTTGGGTATGACCTGCTTTTCCCAAAGTCCTCCCCCCACCACCACTTTTTGGCTTAGGAAATTCTCCTCATCTTTCAACATCCAGCTTACATGTTCTCCTCTCTGAAAAATTTCCCAAGTAGAGACAGTAGCTCCCGCCTATGTGTTCCAACACCCTTTGGCTTCCCTATTTCTCACACATCACAGTAACTGTCCCACTTCCCATCAGGCAAGGGGTTAGTCCTCTCTGCAGCCCCAGCTTTAGGATAAGGACAAGCTGGGTTAGCAAGTCCCCAAGGTTTGTTTGTTGAGTGAATTGACAATGGAACGAGATAACGAGTACAAAAAAATAAGAAACACCCAAAATATCAGTTTAGAAACTTCAATGGAATTTAAGTCCATGAACAATTTCATCACTGTTGTTGCGGCTGTGGCTATTATTGTGGTTAGTTATCTATGAACTGTCTTCTCAGGACCTAGACTAAAGTAGCATTCGAGCAACTACACCATACAAGGATCATCTGACAGGTTCCTAGGTTATTCCTCCCAGTTATTTTATATTGAACGGAGTCTATGCTGATCTGCTATCATGGGACCACCCAGCTTAATGACACTGGGGAGGGGAGTGGGGTGAGGAAGCGTCAGGAGCTGGTTGACCACAAAGAAGGCAGTAAAGTCTCTGGGGTCTCCTTCCTTCTTGATGTACACACACAAAGGGGGAAGGGGTGCAGGCTACTTCTCCCAGAGCAGCATACAGCATTTTGTTTTACTGGGTGTGCAGCAGAAACACAAAATGCAGCTTTAGGCAGAGTAAAGCAGAATGGAGTCTTGAAGCCAGAGGTTCTAGCAGGGGAGGAATTAAACTATGGCAACGCCTTCTCATCTGAGGTAGTGATGACAAAGCTGTGCAGTATTTAAGCCATAGGATCTCCTCATTTCCCCAGTCCGTGGCCTTTTTTTTTTTTTTGTCTTATGTCATTATTTCTCATCTTAATGAACGTGCCTTTTATTTTTAGTTTTATTTTTGTAACTTTCTTTACATCTTTTTGGCAATAGACCAAATATGAAATGATCCATCTATAGCACATTCTCGTCAATGAAGTTGTACAAAGTGCGCAGCACATTACAATATGATACAAGGGCATCTAGAAAGGCACTAAATGACACTCGGAAATAAATCTTACAGATGACTTTTTTAACATTTCAAAGCAAACAATGTAAATTCCCTATCACGTTCAACAGCTTCATTGAGACATAATTCACAGACCATACAAATTACAGGTTAAAATGGTTATTCACAAGATTATGCATCACTGTAATTTAACTTTAGGACATTTTCATTCCCCCCAAAAGAAACCCAACACTTCACACAAATGGAATAATACAAGATGTGGTCTTTGCGACTGGCTCCTTTTGCTTAGCATGATGTTTGATACATGCTGTAGCATATAGCAATACTACATTTTTGTACTGAGGAATAACAGTCCATTTCGTGGGCATACCAGATTTTATTGATCTGTTCATCAGTTGATAGACATTTGGGTTGTTTCCACTTTGGGCCATTTTGAATAATGTTGCCGGGAACATTCATGTACAAGTTTTTGTGTAGATGTTTTCATCTTTCTTGGAATAGAATGGGAATGGAGTTGTCGCATCATATTGTAACTCTCAGTTTAACACTTTGAGGAACTGCCAGACCTGTTTGCAACAATGGCTGCACCATTTTAGAATACAATAAGAAATTTATAAAAGCATTGCTGTCTTTTTTATTATAACTGCCTAGTGCGTGGGAAGTGATATCTGGTTGTTGTTTTGATTTGCATGTCTCTAAAGAATACTGAAATGGAACATCTTTTCATGAGCTTATTGGCCCTTGTATATATTTTTTGGAGAAATGTCTATATAAGTCCTTTGCTCATTAAGAATTTTTTCTTATTATTGAGCTATGAGTTCTTTATATATTCCAGATACTGGTCCCTTATCAGATACATAACTTGCAAGTATTTTCTCCCATTCTGTGGATTATCTTTTCACTTCCTTGATTGATGATATCACTTGCAAGACAAAGTTTTTAATTTTGATGTAGTTTAAGTCATCTTTTGTTTGTTCGTTTGTTTTTCAGTTGCCTGTGCTTTGGGTGTTCTATCTAAGAAGTTGTTGCCAACCCAAGATCACAGATTTACTCTTACACTTTCTTCTAAGAATATTATATTTTAAGTTTGGACATTCAGGTCTATAATTCATTTTGAGTTGACATAGTGTGGTTTTAATACAAACATATCATTCATATTGAACATGTTGGTAATTTCAAAAATGTTAATTTTGGAATAATCTCTCTTTTTCCCATTCTCCTTTCAAAAACCTAGTGTTCTAGTTTGCTAGCTGCCAGAATGCAATATACCAGAAACGGAATGGCTTTTAAAAGGGGGAATTTAATAAGTTGCTAGTTTAAAGTTCTAAGACCGAGAAAATGTCCCGATTAAAACAAATCTACAGAACTGTCCAATCAAAGGCATCCAGGGAAAGATACCTTGGTTCAAGAAGACTGATGAAGTTCAGGGTCTCTCTCTCAAGTGAGAAGGCACATGGCAAACACAGTCAGGGCTTCTCCTTCAGCTGGAAGGGCACATGGCGAACACAGTGTCATCTGCTAGCTTACTCTCCTGGCTTCCTGTTTCATGAAGCTCCCCAGGAGGTGTTTTCCTTCTTCATCTCCAAAGGTTGCTGGCTCGTGGACTCTCTGCATCTCATGGCTACATCGCTCTGCTCTCTCTGAATCTCTCTCTCCAAAATGTTTCCTCTTTTATAGGACTTCAGAAACTAATCAAGACCCACTCAAATGGGTGGAGACATGTCATCCCCTAATCCAGTTTAACAACCATTCTTAACTAAATCACATCAACCAGGGAGATGATCCAATCACAGTTTCAAACATACAGTATTGAATAGAGATTATTCTACCTTTGTGAAATGGGATTTATATCAAAACATGGCTTTTCTTAGGGGGCATACTTCCTTTCAAACCAACACATTCCACCCTGTGGCCACTAAAAAAGACATGTTTTCCCATATACAAAATACATTAATTTCATAACAATATCAGAAATCTTTAAACCTTTCAGTAGCAATACAAATAAAGTACCAAATTAGAGACAGTATAAAATCTCATCAAATCAGTTACAGGCATAGTCTGTCCTAAGGCAAAATTCTCTTCATCTGCTCTGGACCTTTGAAAACTCATAACAAGTTATTTGCTGCCAACATATAAAGGTGGAACATTCATAGGATACATATACACATTTCCATAGGGAGGAAGGAACACAGGGTTCACTGGACCCATACAGTTTCGAAAACCAGCAGGGCAAAGTCCATTAGATTTCAAAGTCTGAGAGTCATTTATCCTCAGGGCTTCTGAAAGTGGCAGTCCCACCCTTTCCAAATGCCTACGCAGAGGTCTTCCTCTCTCTGCATGCAACCTTGGGGGACATTGGGGAGACCACCTTTTTCTCGGCTCCACCCTCTCCAAGCATCGGGGCTGTACCTGGGCTTTCTGCCATCTCCAGGGCACACACTCAACCCCTTCATGTGGTGGCAGCCAGGCTCTCTCCAAACCCCAAGGAATGTGCTTCACCTTCTCCAACGCCTGAGGCGGCATAACTCTTCCACTGCAGCGAGGTGGAAGGCCCATTCTCTGCCTTTGGGGCAAACTCACCCTCTCCACGGGCTTGGGTGGGTCTGCTCTCCTTGTCTGAGGCTTCTTGACTTCAGACCTCAACCTCCATGGTTTTGCTTCTGAAGTTATTTTTCCTCCACTGTGTCCCTTCTCTGAACTCCTCAGTCCAGACTGGCAGCGGCTCTGTTTATACAGGTCCCACAGCACTCTCGTCGGCTTTCTGTGCAGTAGTGTTGGATCATGCCCATCACACAAGAGGAGTTTCCACAAATCTTTCCTGGATAACTCCATGTCTGATCCTAACTTTCTCTGAAATGGCTGGCTGGTTCCACATTTGGTTAAATTCTCACACAGGGCTCTATTCTCTGGGGTCTCCCTTTCTGTAGGCCCAGAATTCTCTGGGACCTCAATTTCTGGTATCTTTTTACTCAAGAGTTCAGTTTTCAGCTTATCTCTCTCCTGTCGCATTTCACTATAAGCTGCAAGGAGAAACCTCGGCCAAGAGAGTGGACCCACCTATATACATGGAGAGGGTGAGTTTACCCTGAAGGGCGAGGATGAGTCTCCCCTCTCATTGCAGTGGAAGAGTTGTGCAGCCTCGGGCCTTGGAAAAGGCGTAGCACGCCCCTTGGGGGACTGGGAGAGCCTGGCTGCCACCATGTGGAGGGGTTGAGCGTGTGCCCCAGAAATGGCAGAGAGCCCAGGGGTTGCCCTGATGCCTGGAGAGAGTGGAGCCCAGAGGTGGTCTCCTCGATGTTCCCCGAGGTTGATTTGGAAAGAGGCGGGCCACTGCATAGGCCCTTGGAAGGGTTGGGACTGCCACTTTCTAAAGCCGAAGGATAAATGACTTTCAGACTTTGAGATCCCATGGCACTTGCCCTGCAGGTTTTACATCTGTGTTTCTTTCAATTTATCCCTATGGAAATGACAATCTATATCCTGTGAATATTCTCCTTTGCATCTTGGCACCAGACAACTTGTTTTGAGATTCACAGGTCCACAGCAGCAAGAACAGAATTTTTTGCACCTGTTTAAGGTGATGCTTGAAGTTGCCAAGTTGACATGTGTTAGTTAGATTCAGTTGTCAACTTGGCCAGGTGAGCATACCTAGTTCTGTTGCTGCGGACACAAGCCAATGGTACGTGAACCTCATCTGTTGCTAATTACATCTGCAGTTGGTTAAGAGGCGTGTCTGCTGCAATGAGTGGCATTTGACTTAATTGGCTGGTGCTTAAATGAGAGAACGCAATGTAGCACAGCCTAGCAGCTCAACATTCCTCATCTCAGCACTAGCAGCTCAGTCCAGGCCTTTGGAGATGCAGAAAGAAGTCACCCCGGGAAAGTTGTTGGAACCCAGGGGCCTGGAGAGAAGACCAGCAGAGACCATCTTGTGCCTTCCACGTAAGAAAGAACCTCAGTGGAAAGTTAGCTGCCTTTCCTCTGAAGAACCAACAAAATAAATCCCCTTTTATTAAAAGCCAATCCGTCTCTGGTGTGTTGCATTCCAGCAACTAGTAAACCAGAACACCTAGTACCAGTAAGCACACAAAGATGGGTGAGTCACTTTCACTACTTTGAGGAACTTATGATCCAATAGAAAGTTTTAAACATACAACTTCATGAATCGTGTGCCACATGTGAGACAAATGACTTGCTCTAGGCACATGACGATCTTTTTTAAATCAGAAACAGAAGGGAGAATACTTGAAGTAAGTGCTGGCACTTCTACCCCAGGATGTCTGGTTGTCACAGCCACGTTGCTCAGGAGGATAGGGACACTGAATTCAGGTGGCAGGGATGGAGCTGCCTTTGTGAAGGAAATGGTTACCAATGTGTGGGTTTAGGATGTAGAAAAATGGGAATGGATGGAAAATAGAGCACCCCAGCTAGTTGGAACAAACTGAAGCAACGGCACAGAGGTGGGGAAGTACAAAGAGAATCCTGGGAGCAATAGATGAGCCTATGTGGCTAGTGCAAAGGGATGGACAGACACACACGCCAAATGGAGCCGCTATGCCCTGACTGGGTGGGATGCCGGATTCCGGGTTAAAGAACTTGAATCACACAAGTCCCACCTTCTGGGAAGTGGGCACCAGACATGATGAAATGAAGTCTGGGGAATATTAGCCTTGTGGCAGAGTCTATGGGGGCATAAAGAAAGACAGGCACTAGAGATCATCACTCTGCCACAAAGTCTTAACTTTCTATTTTTCTTTTCAGTCACTCTTTCTTCTGCTCCTTAACATAATGAGGGAAGTCTATTTCTGCATAGTTAACTTTAAAAAAGAAATCACTTATAAATGGAGTCGTTGGTGGGCTATTTAAGAAAAGGTCCTCTCCTATGGGTACCTAAAGGAAACACTTAAAACAGCATGCTAGAGGCAAGAATTTTACACACTTCATTGTGGGAAGCCAGCCCACCCAGCAAGACAGGCCAGTAGAGTCAATAAAAAAAAAGATTGTTAGAAAATACAATTAGGGGACTACTAAAGCCTCACAAATCCAAACACAGTTTAATCTACAGTATAACCCCATAGGGAGATAAGGGATAGGCCAGTTCCTCCTCTACCATGCAAGGAGCCCACATTTAAACCTGCTGTTATATATATAAAGTCAATTGAACATTCTGATAAATGTGTAACAAATTCAATATGTGATTTAAATGAGCAGGTATGTAATATTTGTTAAGGTACAGATTGACAAGGTGAAGGAAATCACCACATTTTTAGAGAAGTGGTTCCTGAATAATAATTATGCTAAAATAATTTTCAAATAAATTTTTTTGGAAGCATCAAAACAAATTCTACAAATGCCCTACTGGGACTGGGTCATGTAAAATGTATTGAAGGAAAAGAAGTTGTAACAGTAATTATATCATTTTAAATGGACAAAATATTTACAAATACGAGGATTTTTCAAATGCACGATGCTCATTAACAAATGCACGTGAGAGCCCTCACCCCTACCCCTAGTAGACTTGTGTAGTTGATGCCTAAAGAAAAGCTTGAATGAAGACAGTACTTCTTACTGTGTTGAGGCTCCCTTTAGAGTAAGAACCAAGGGCTGTTTATTCAGTAAGGATTCAAAAGAAAGGAAAAAGCAACACTGGGGATTCGTTCTTTTCATCATAAGTTCTGCAAATTTGCTGTCCATGTTCTCCATCTGTTTTCATCTCTCCTAACACAAAGCTGATGGAGATACTCAGTCCCTATCTAAGCTAGGCCAACCATTGAACAAAAAGTAGCTTTTCATTTAAGATCTTATTTAAAAGGAGTGGATTGAAATGTCCTCATTTGAACTTAAAGGCTTAATGAGTCTTGGTGCCAAAAAGCTGGAGAGAGGCCAAGTCAATGAGGACAACTGGGATTTGGCACAAAGACTAGGAAGGACCCTACACAGAAGGCCTATCAAATTCCTAGCCGCCTCCTAAGGCCAAAATGACTCGAGTTTGCCGGAATTCCAATAAGTAACTGGGTTAGAGAAAGAGCTCTAGGCAGGTTCGAAGACACGCTGTGCTCTAACACCTGGGCCTCCATCTAATCATTTACAGAAGGAGGGACTGAAGGATCTAGGTTGTTTATCTGCCAGGGCTGCTGTGAGGACTAAATAGGGATGGGTTTGTGAATACTGAACAAAGCAATGGTAATCAGAAGGACCGGTCTGGAATCACTAACAACTGGGGTAACCATACATCCCTGTTTGCCAAGGATATTCTTGGATTCCACCTGTTGTTCCACCCGGCTAATACCCCTTTCAATCTCAACAGTGTCCCGCACTGAATGACAATAAACGATATGGTGACTCTCCTAATAAACCATTGAGTCAAACTAATCTCATTTCTTTTTCAGTAGTTCAGGAAAATATCACATGTGTAGTCTATTTTAGATAAGGTCTCTTTACAAAAGTCCATGGAAATGATGCAAAAGCATGAGCTAGACCTAAAACAATTACATGGAGTCTTGATCAGTTGACTGGCAGTTCCCAGAAGAAGCTGTTCATTGACAAAGGTCTACCCTGCCCCCCGTACCAGCAAGGTGGGGTTTTTTCTGAGGCCTTGTTCAGCTTGATCTCTGCAGAGGCCGTACAATACACCATCTTCTTGACTCCCTTTGTTTCCTTGACATCGCACTTTCCTGAGTTTCCTCTCAACTCTTTGACAGTTCTTTTGTGAGCTTCTCTTTCTCCCTCCCTGGTCCTATGGTCAAGATTTCCTCCAACTGAGGCCATCCATCATCTCACCCACAAGCTCCAGGCCCTCATCCCAGCAGCCTACAGGACTCACTTTCTAGGTGGGCTGTCTATATTCCAAAAACAACCTGGCCAAACTGCAATCATGACCTGTCCCAAATAATTAAGTACCCTTTCGAGCTGGCATCAAGGGTCCCACTTCATGTCACTAAGGATTGAAACCCTGAAGTTGTTGCTTAGCCTTTTCTTTTATTCATTGCCAAACCCTACTAAGCCCTGCTGACGTCTTCAAAATTATTCTCATTCCCATTATTATGAGTATCAAATCCAAATTCCTTATATGGCTTAAAAGGCCCTGCACAATTCAGTTCCTACTTCTCTCTGTTCACCCTCATCTTATACCATCACCACCTTGTTATTTACATTTTGACCAAATAAGCCTTCTTGCAATTCCTCATTCCATAGAGCTTCTTCCTGTCTTAGGAATTGCAAACATGTACTCTTTGGGTCTAAAACACATTTCCTCCCCACTTCTATATCTTCCCCTTTTTCCCAGATAATTTCTACATCATTCAGGTCTCAAATGTCACTTCCTCAAGGGAACCTAAGGTTTTTTCCCATAAGGAATCAGGATTTAGGTTTTAGAACTAGTCAGCGTTTCCCAGCTACATGGTTTTACTTGCAAACTATACTAGAAACTCACTACAACTGTAAATTGGTTCTTAAAAAGGTTAGTTGCTTTGTAAGCTCAAAGCAGCATACTCACTTCTGACTCAGAACCTTTCGTCCTGTTGTTTCCCCCTTGTAGGACATCCTTCTCTTTTCCTCAGCTAATTCTCAGCTGAAGAAAAATTCACTGGTGGCAACACGTCCCCAGTAACTGTTCCCTAAATCACAACAATCTTCCTTTATTTTAACCTCTTACAGGATTAAAACTTGGTTATTGTTGCATTTACTCATGCACTACTTTACACTGTAACTCAACCACTTTGTGTGTGTTCAGTCTGCAAGCATATTATAAAACTCTTGATTACCGGACATCATGTCTTACACGAGTGTTTAATTTGGTGCTGCACAATGCATGGTCAATATCCAATAAGTTCTCTATGCGACAAAATATCTCCACACAAAGCTATCCCAATCTGTCCTAGAAGACTAGTTAGTACATATCTGTGGCACACCATATCTCATGCTGAAATTATGACAAGAATCCAAGACAAGCCCTCTTTCTTAGAATAAGCAGCTCATTCATCAGCAATGATATAAACAAGTGTTTGCCAACAGATTTCTTATCACCAGAAAATTATTTCAGCAACATAATAACTAAGACAAAAATCCACTAAGGCCTTCTTTATTGGCCACTTTTGCAGACTAACACATTCGGATTTTGCATTTCCTGAAATTGGGTCTGTACAACAAAATCAATATATATACAGTTCCAAGGTTCTTAGGAAGAAAGAAGCTGAAATGGAGTTTTACACTTAACGAAAGCAACTACTTCCATCCTTCGGCCTTCCAGTCTATAGTTCAATATATGGAATTGTGTGTGTGTGTGTGAGTGTGTGAAAAGAAAAAAAGAGGGAGCAAATGATAGTATAACATTGACTATAACAGCTAAGATTGGGGAGGAAGTTAAATATAATCACTGATGATCAGTAACTTAGGTAAAAATCTTACTACTGGCTCTCAATTTATTCAACAAACTTTTAAAATGGACCTATTCTATGCCAGACCAGCATCCACTGCAGGAAATACAGCAATAAATGGAAGGTGTCTTCAAGAAGTGTCTAGTCTGGTACAGGAAACAGATGTGGGGACAAAGAGGTTAGAGCCGTGGCAACTGCTAAAGCAGGGGTGAGCACAGGAATTGAGAAGCACGGAGGACAAACCCATGACCTGCCTGGAGGGTTCCGGAACAGCTGCCCAGAGAAAGCAACGGCACAGACTAGATGTGGGTCACGAGGGAATGGGAGGAAATGACATCACCTCAGAGGTCAAGGTTACTGTTTTCAAAACAATCATTCTAGGCCTCAAGCCCTGCCAGCCAAAGTTCATTATTCACAGATGTCCAAGTTTGTGAGGGGCCCAGACTCTTTGTTTCTTTCTTGCCCAGTTTCTGATTACTGGCTAGGCAGGAGAAGTCAGAAGTAAAATCTAAATCTGTCCACCCTGTGGCTCCTTGGCAGCCCTGGTAAGAGATTTGATGGGCGGTAGTGGCAGAGTAGCACTGACCATGTCATACCCATAACCAATTTGGAGACTATTTCCAACAATAATAATGAGAACAGCTAGTGGTGCAGAGTGTCAAGCAAATTCCAGATACTTCGCTAGGCACTTGACTATATTCTCTTGCTGGAATCTCTCGGGGACCTTATCAAGTAGTAATTTTCCCATTTTTTTTAATGATGAGGGGGGAAAAGTTAACATTTAAGTTCCTGCTATATTCCTTAGGAGACAGGTTTTCTGCCGGCAATACCCCAAGGAAGGGATGATCTTTGACAAAGAGCTTTACCCACATTATCATTTAATTTAACCCTCAAAACAGCCCTATGAATTAGGGACAATTATTATCTGTTTTTATAGATGAGTAAAATGGGCCTCAGAGAGGTTAGATAACTTGCCTAAGGACACACAGGAAGGAATGCAAGGATCATAAGCTATCTACTAGGTTGAATCATAGGAAGTCACACTATTTGACTCTTTGGGGTCTTAACTAATTCAGCAATTGCATAGGATTCAACTTAGGAGTTTCAAAGTCAATCAACTTTCCACTATATTCTTTCATAAAAGGATTTGAACTGGTTTGTGTTAAATATTTTTCTCTGGCTGGCTAAAAAGAAAAAAGGTCAGGGACAGGGGCTTGTGAGAAGAAAAATCAAACCACAGAGAAGAAAGGAGGGCATGTCTGCAAGAACCAGGGTAAAATTACACAATTACACACTGAAATTTGGTCTTTGCATCTCTGAATGGGCAAGAATAGAAAGGGCCACAGAGGTTATCTGTGTTCTGCCTTTGCAAGGAAGCATTTGGAAATGTGAAGGCGAGTGTGGGGGTTGTTCCCATGACTGGGAGGTACTCCTGGCCTGCAGCAAGCAGGGGCCAGGGATGTGTAACATCTTGCAATGGATGGAACTGTTCAAAAGCATCAAGGAACTGTTCATAATAGGCCAATGGCATTCCTGGGGGGAACGTGTCAAATATAAAACCCACCTGAGGGACAGTAGGATATTGGAGCAGCACCCTAGAGTCTCATTAGTGGGGATCCCTTAGACCTCCTGGAAGAAATAGTTAAAGGAACACTAGAAAACTCAGGACAGAGATGTCAGGACTGATGCCAAAGAAAGAAACATTGGCCCCAAGCCCTGGAAGGAAGCAGTCTCAGGAATGGAGAGGCAGACCCTGAAATAGGACAGAGTGGAAAGGCAAGGGCTCAGGCTGGGCGGCGGTAAAAGGTCACGAGGAGAAACCCGTGGGTTCAGCCCCAAGTCCTTCAGCCCATTTCTAGAGACTCATATGCCAAGTGATTCAGTTGGGGGTTGTCAAAAGGAGAGAGGGCATGTCTGCAAAGGTTCACTGGAAGAGATATTTAGGAGAGAAATCTCTTCCCCAACTTCAAGTGCCTCAAAACGATTGTGAATATCTCAGTAACAGCGGAGGCATCAGAAGAAATATGGCAATTCTAGAGAGCATTAGCCCAAATGCCTGGTGAAGAGAGGTTATAAGCCTGGGAGGGGTCTCAGAGCAAAGAGCAGTTATCACCTAAGGGCTGAGGGAACAAGCCTACAAAGGAAACCCCGTTCCTTAGGAGACAGGTTTTCCGCTGGCAACACCCCAAGGAAAGGTTGATCTTTGACTTCAGTGAATCTCTGCCTTACCTCACCCCACCTCAGAAGGAAAATTCACATAGTGGTTTAAGAAGAAAAGGCTAAAGGAATCAATTTCTGGCAGGAAAGGTCTGGAAGCACAAGTTCTTCTAACGCATCCTTCTTTGACTGTAACTTACAGAAGTCTAACGCAGACCAGAGACCTAGTAAACATTCAGTAAATCCCCTTTAAACTCACCTTTTCTTTACTAGAAGTTCTGAAAATCAGATGTCCTGGTGGGATGTGAGAGTCCCTCAGGAGGCCTCTTTTAGTTTGGTTTTCCAGCAGCCAACCCCTCTTCTTTGATAACAGCTTCCTCATTTTCAGACGAGGAACTTCCCCTCCCTGACTTTCCAGAAGTGTTGGGCAGTTATGAGGGAGGGGGAGAGGGTGGGGGATATTAATCCCACATCCTGGTTCCAAGGAAGGACAAACCCAAACTTGGCCATTCAGGTTGGTTCCCAAAATGGACACAAGACCCAATCTGGGTCAGTGAAGAGCAGGCACCAGGACTTTTGTTAAAATTACTCAGAAAGATTATCTGTTTCTCCTGCTGGGATTACAAAACTGGTATAATATAAACTGGGAGTTAATGCTGGCTATCTTTGTGTCACCACATAGGAAGAATTTACCTAAGGGCCAAAGCCCATAGAGAAGAAAGCAGAACCAAGAGGTGATAGATAGCTAAATAGATGATTAGATACAGATAGACATAGAGAGAGACAGAGATATAGAAAGAAAGTTCTCAGTTCCTTGTAGGAAAGGTCTAGAAGCACAAGTTCTTCTACAGCATCCTTCTCTGAGTGCTCCTTACAGAAGTCTAATGCAGGCCAGAGACTTAGATGACCCGTTCAAGCATGGGAACAGTTATGCCTGCTACTGGTATGTTTTTATATGATTTATCTCTGTGCTTCTCATTGACATGAGTCAACCAATTCCTATATTTATTTAAATTATCTGAGCTGTACTTCTGTCACTTGCCACTACAGGAACTGTCACCAGCAAACCTCCCACCCAAAAGAAGAAAAACAGCCTAGTCTTCAAATGTAGATGATAAAATAAAACCCATTATTTTGCTGTATCTCCACATATAAGAAAAGAGAGAAAGTGAAAAAGCAGCTCTATGTTGGCCGGGGGAAACAAAAGTTTAAGTGATTTCAGACTCTTTCTCCCTCTAAAATAAGACTCTCACCAATGATTTCCCAAAGTGAACAGAGGAACTTGCTTTTTATTGGTTTCTATAATTCAGTCATTGTGACCCATCCTCAGAAAAAAAGAGACTATTCCAATCATTAGAGACAGAAGTTCAAGGAAGCCCTTTCTTTTCTCTAGAAATGACCACCAAAAACTCAAAAATGTTTAGAGAATTGTCCCCAAAGGGGCAACAGGAAAGCAGAAGAAAATTTTTTTAAAGGGGAAGGGAAGAATTCCTCTTTCTCCTTACACTGTATGTGGTGACTAAATGAAATCTTTCTGTAAAGGTTAGAAACTCTTGGTTTTACATTTCAAGACATACCTAAAAGTGAAGTCAACTTTTCAACCTTCTAAACCAATACCACCAAAAAAAAAAAAGATAAACCAATACCACCACCTTAAGTCCATAAGTAGAAATGTGACTTTTATACAGTACCAGCGAAAAAACATGAGATTGTGAAGTACTTAGAAGGTAATTTTCTTGAAGTTCTTGCAGTGAATATTTTAGGTAAGAGAAAAATGCTAAGCCACTAGAATACTTTCTCATTCACACATCTCTACCTTTCCAAAGGTAGAAGATCTTCACTGAAGATAATTTTAAAATATTGAAGGGTTACAGTAAACCCCATTTGTGAGCTGTACTTTTCTCAGAAATTAAGGAAAAATCACAGCGGCCATCTATGTGTGCAGGGTTCCTATGACAAGTTCCTAGTATGTCAAGCAGAATGCCTCATTCTCTGAAGATGCCCTGCCTCTCCATGCCTTCCCTTCGAGGCCCTCCCTCTTTGGAAGCTTGTCAAAAATAGTGGTATTGGTGAATCCATTAGAACTTTGGCCAGGGTAGGGCATCTGGCCTTGCCAAAAGTGAACACTGAGATAAAGCCAGAATTGGAGGATGTCATGGTCAGGTTCATGTGTCAACTTGGCCAAGTGGTGGTACCTGTTTGTCTGGTTGGGCAAGTGCTGGCCTGCCTGTTGCAATGAGGACATTTCATAGAATTAGATCATGATCACGTCAGCTGCATCTGCAGCTGATTTCACTTATAATCAGCCAAAGGGGAGTGTCTTCTGCAATGAGTGATGCTTAATCTGATCACGGGTAACCTTTTAAGGAGGATTCAGAAGAGACAGGTCTTCCTGTTTCAACTGGTGAGCCTCTCCTGTAGAGTTCGTCCAGACCCTCCATCAGAATTGTCGGCTTCACAGCCTGCCCTGAAGATTTTGGACTCTGTTTTCCTGTGGTCACATGAGACACTTTTATAAATTTTATATTTGTGAGTGTTCCCTGTTGATTCTGTTTCTCCACAGAACCCTAACTAACATAGAGGATAATATGAAAACAAATTCAAACATGAACCAACTACCTACACAAACCCACAAAAGCCCTACAATCTAATCTTTGCTGTACTGATTTTACAATCTTCGAAATTCTACATTGCAGTTGTATTAACAAAACAGTTCTGCTGTTATTACCTACCTCAGCCATTCCCTATGGAGAATTTTTAAATAATTAAGGGAAGGATGAAAAGTAAGGATGTTAGTGGATTAATACACATTAATACAAAGGATTCTATGACTTCACAGTGACACTCAGAAAAGGAAGAACTGAGGGAGGGAACGCTCTCATGTAGAGAGGATACAAGAGTGCCAACTAATTTAAAAAAAAAAAAAAAGGACAGAACAGAATTAGAAAAAATAGAATAACAGAGCGAGGAAATCACCATTTGGCAGCCAATAACATAATGATTGTTTCAGGAAAGTATAATCAGTGGATACTAAACCTATTGAGTGAAAAAAAGTTTTTTGAGGCCTCAAGTTCTTTCCACAGGCTCAGAGTATCTCCCACAGATTACAAAAGGGGAAGGTGCACTAAGGATGCTTAAATCTTGAGGACACCATGTTTACAAATTGATCAAACCTAATACCACCAATAATGGGGCAAACTACGTTCCATGGTACACCGAGAAAGTCACACCATCACCCATGAAGTACCCTGGCCAAAACCATCTAACCTGAATCTAATCAGGAGAAAACAATTAGACAATTCCAAACTGGGGCACATTGTACAGCATCTGTTCTAGTTTGCTAGCTGCTGGAATGCAACACACCAGAGATGGATTGGCTTTTAATAAAAGGGGATTTATTTCATTAGTTCTTCAGAGGAAAGGCAGCTAACTTTCATCTGAGGTTCTTTCTTACATGGGAAGGCACAGGACAATCTCTGCTGGCCTTCTCTCCAGGCCTCTGGATTCCAACAACTTTCCCCAGGGTGATTTCTTTCTGCATCTCCAAAGGCCTGGGCTGAGCTATGAGTGCTGAGATGAGGTATGCTGAGCTGCTTGGGCTGTGCTACGTTGAGCTTTCTCATTTAAGCACTAGCCAATTAACTCAAACATCATTCATTGCAGCAGGCACGCCTCTTAGCCGACTGCAGATGTAATGAGCAACAGATGAGCTTCGTACCATTAGCTCATGTCCACAGCAACAGAACTAGGTACCTTCACCTGGCAAAGTTGATAACTGAATCTAACTACCACAGCATCACTTCCTGGACCTTTCAAAAACCTTAATGTCATGAAGGACACAGAAGGCTGGGTTAAGGAGACTAATGAGACAGTAATCAAATGTAATTTGTGATCTTTGGATTCTAGACTTTTTTGTTGTTGTTTTTTTTGTTGTTTTAAGGACACATCGAAGTCTGGGACGCTTACATCCTCTTTAGTGATAACTATACTTGCATTCTTAAATATCCTATTATCAAAAGTTACATAATAAAAATAAGTGTTTAAATAGGATAAAAGGGATTGGGAGTATAGCTCTTCAGGTACACGTAGTTTATTTCCAGTAGGACTGTTAATTATAAAAGTTTTGTTTCTGTTTTAGTTTGCAGGTGGGGTGGAGGGATTGGAGGCTTGATTTTGTTTAAGCTAAAAATAAAAACTAACACAACCATCCCTTAATGTACACAGGAGTTCCTCAGTCCCCTGTATCACATTTGGCCTTAAATTTACACTTTTGCCTATAACATACAGAAGAGCTTCCAAGGTAAAAGATACATCAGCAAAGTGGCAGTCACGTAAACAAAGTGGCTGCATGTTCCTATTTTTGTACAAAATAACTTTTTCCTTATTTGACCAGTATTAGTTCCTGGTTACAATAATGCTCTAATAGTAGCTAAGTAATACAAAATATGTTTCATAATTTATTAACTGCAGTATATGTATTTTTTTCATCACATAGTTGTACATTCGTCATCATGATTATTTCTTAGAACATTTGCATCAATTCAGAAAAAGAAACAAGAAAACAGAAAAAAATTCATACATACCATACCCCTTACGCCTCCCTTTCATTGATCACTAGCATTTCAATCTACTAAATTTATTTTAACATTTGTTCCCCCTATTATTTATTTATTTTTAATCCATGTGTTTTACTCATCTGTCAATAAGGTAGATAAAAGGAGCATCAGACACAGGGTTTTCACAATCACACAGTCTCTTTGCAAGAGCTATATCATACAATCATCTTCAAGAAACATGGCTGCTGGAACACAGCCCTACAGTTTCAGGCAGTTCCCTCCAGCCTCTCCATTACACCTTAACTAAACAGGTGATATCTATATAATGTGTAAGAATAACCTCCAAGATAACCGCTCGACTGTTTGGAATCTCTCAGCCATTGACACTTTATATTGTCTCATTTCGCTCTTCCCCCTTTTGGTTGAGAAGGTTTTCTCAATCTCTTGATGCTGAGATTCTAGATTTTTTAAAATCAGGGGGATACTGTTAAAATTTAAGTATAGACTACATTAGACATTACTATATTATTGTTAAAGGTCTTGAGGGGTTATGCAGGAGAATATTCCTGCTTTTAGAAGACCCACTAAAGGATTTAAGAACTGTCATGATGTTTGCTTCTTGCTTTCAAATGGTTCAAGAAAAAAGAGGCATTATACACACACACACACACACACACACACACACACACACACAAAGAGATAAAATAAATATGGTAAAATGATAATAATTAGCACACACAGGTACAGGGTATATGGGAATTCATTATATTATCCTTACAACTTTTCTATAAATTTAATTTTTTTATTTAATTTTTAAAAAATAAAAAGTTGAGGAAAAATCTTGTAAAGAAACTCCTGAGAAAACCTTTTGCAAAAAGGCATTTGATTTATCCAAGTAGCTCTTTTTGCATGACCCAAACGCGATTACTTAATTTTACAAGAGTAAACAATTTAGAACTAAGACTAACTCTACAGTTCCCATGATACAGACAAGGTTTGGCAAACTTTTTCAATAAAGGGTCAAATGGTAAATATTTTAGGCTTCATGGGCCACCTATGGATTCTGTCACATATTCTCGTGTGTATGTTTTTGTGTTTGTAACCTTTAAAAATACAAAAACCATTCTTAGCTCTTGGACCAGTACAAAAGCAGTTCAAGGGCCATAGTTTGTCAAACCCTGATATAGATGACATTCCATAACAGTCTACCTAAAGAATAAAATCACAGCCAGGAAAACAGGGCAGAAACTTTCCTTTCTGGAATTATTTCAAAACAGTTTGTCTGGGGTTGGCATCATCAGCAACTCCACACTGGGAGAAAATCTTTAGGGAATGGTTCTTTGCAATGATCCTCTTTTACCCTTAATTCCTCAAAGCCAGCGCAGTGTTCCATGAATAGTTCTAACAGTGTGACGCTTGTCTCGTGTTTGCAGCTATGCTATATTTTAACCCCAGATATTATTTTTTAAGTGACTAAGCAGGAAATCCACATCATTTGAGCATTAAACTTCCAAAACTTCACTTACACACACCTGATCAAAACAACAGAGGAAGAAAGAGACAATTACAGCAAAAACATACATACGATAATTCTTTTTGGCACATGTACTCTATTTTATACTTGTTATAAATACATTGTACATTTATGCATAAGTATTACTGTACAGGATTGCAGATGCAAAATCACATATACTCTACTCCATGGGTGATTTTCATGCCACTCAGTTTCCATCTTATATGCTGGCTTTAGGTGCCAGTGGGGTTTTTTTGTTTGTTTTTTTAATATTTCTTGACTCTGTTATATCTAGTACGGGTCCACCAGGCTCCTTCACCGCCGTCTGGTTTTGATGGCTCTACCCTACATCCCTGGCTGACCACAGCCCCCTATCCTTCCAGCTCTCTAGTGCCCTTGCTCTTACCATACTGCATTTTGAAGCCAAAATGGACTGCCAGACCCTGGATGCTTACATTTTCCCAAGACTACAGCCCCTACACAGGTCTCTCTCCATCCCTGCCCAGCAGAGCCCCAGTGATTCATCCACTGCACTGCCCTTCTCCCCACATGCTAGATTTTCTAGCACTCCCTCCCTGTACCACCCCCTGCTTTCCTCTCTATTGAAATTCACAACTCTAGACCCAGGACAGTGGCTAAGAACATAACAGAGGAAACAGACTGCCTGAATTAGATCTATCTTAGATGCACAATCCTAGTCATTTAATCCTCTGAATCTCAATTTTCTCCTCTGTAAAATGGAGATAATAAAGGTGCCTTCTAGACCACAGGTAAGTTTGGAACCAGGCTGGTAAGAGAAAAACCAGGCCCCACAGCCAGAAGATGCCCTTCTGTTTGACAATAACTATGACATGCTTTTTTCAGAATCATATAAGCAAATAAGGAAAGATTCTGTGCGCAAGTGTCTATCCATAGCTGCAGCTAACATCTAGCGCTGATCCAACTCAGACAAAAAGATAAGAGCTTGTTGAACCAAAGAAAGAGAGCTCACCAATATTTATATATATTTGCCAACTGGGCCATAGCAATGTTACAGGACAACAACTGGACTTCTACTTTGACTACCACGAAGTTTGGAAAGCCCCAAATGATTTTTAAAAAGAGAACCATATATCACAGAAGTCCCATTCTAAGTACAGCTGAGCTGCTAGTCTCCAAAATTAAAATTTGTTGCGAGCTCTTCCTATATATCTAAATGTTGCCACATGGGTGGTAGCAATGAGCTAAACTCCTGCATCACCAGCATCTACAAAATCCTCTCTGGTTCTCAAGAGTGGTACAGCCTTAAGCTTTCTCATCTGCATTCCAAAGACAGGTGTTTAAAACCTGTATGGGTCCATTGTTCCTGAGACCTCCAAACTGAGCTTCCTACCATTGGCCACTGCCAGCTATTAACCCCACACCTGAAACGGTGCACGCATGTCCCCCTCCTTGTCAGCGTGGCCTTTGAACACAAGTCCCAGATTATACACGTGCTAGACCCAGTCTGTGGCAGCCCAATCTGTTCAGCTCAGGTAACACCTGGCCATGCCCTTACCCCTGCCTGTATAGATGAGGAGGGGACACTCCTTCTCCACTGTCCCCAATCCTCATTGCTTTCAGCTTCTGGGTAACAGTTTTGTTTTTGTTTTGTTTTGTTTTGTTTCTCATGCTCTGCAGGGCCTGAACTTTAAAATTTGTTTGTATCTAGTTTCTCTGGCTGCTGACCCAGCTTTCCCTCAAAGACTCTGGCTGGGACTCAGCTACTACTGCTTTCCTTGCCTCAGACTACCTAGGTAATGTACTCCACCTTGAGCAGAGTCTTGACTAGTGCTGTCAGGAGAAGTCCCACTGGGAAAGCCAGGACTGGAGTCACTGGTCCTGAGACTCTAAAACTCATGCTCTTTCAGTTACATCAGTGGGTTTGGTACCAAGATCCTCCATAAAGGACAAGACAATTACCTACTTGTCTTGGGGTTTGTTCTACCTACCTAACCAGCAGCATTTATCCATGTCTTCTGTGCTGGCCTATTCCCTCAGTTTCACCCTCATGCTGTCAGCAGTTCAAGCCCTTTATTTATACAAAGAAGCCCTGCTATGATCTGTGCCTCCATATTTTCTGGCCTAGGGCCTTAAACCCATCTCTCCATCCCTTAATTGTTATTAACATGGCTGTAAAAAACCAATGTCCCACTGCACACACATAATTTAACTCAACAGTGACTAAGAAAGAAAAAAAATCTGTGCGCAAATGCCCCAAGATTCAGAGCCTTGTGTTTAGACAAGCCCAGCTCGAATCCAAGGTCATGCAGGTGATGTTATTCCCTGAAGACTTACTCTTGGGAATATAACGGAAAGGTGGGTGCCACCAAGGATCTCTGGAGCAATTGTAGGTAAACATAAATTGGTATCAAAGACTCACTTCAATTAAGCTAAAACAGTATGACCCACATAAATTAGATTCGATTCTGGCTAGTCTGTTAAGATCAGAAGCACTAAGCACAAAAGCACTGGAAAAGCAAGCACTAGAACAGAAGGGACGTCTTGGAAACTATTTGGGTTTCTCTCCAGTGAGATGCTAAACTAATTGGGGTTTGCTTAAGGGATGAGCTCTGATTTCAATTTAATAAAGGGAAAATAAGTGGCCAGGGAAGAAAAGTATAAGGAGGAGAAACTCCATAGGAAGAAGGGCATGGAAACAGCAATAGGTGGACATAAATTTTTCTTTGATGAAAGAAGGCGGTGAGGAGGCAGGAAAAAAAATGTTGGCATGAACTATGTTGAATGTTCCTACAGAATAATCTACATTTTTAAAGGATTCCATGGTTTTTAAAGTACCTTACCCACATCATCTTGTTTAAATGCACAAAAATCCTATGAAATAGGCAGACCTGTAAAAATTTTTATTACCATTTTAGAGGGGGGGAAATAAAGAGACTAGAGGAGGTTAAATGAATTCACTGAGGTGAAAACACCGATCTGGGGGGCAAGACTCAAGTCCCTTATCCTTAGGCTGTATAACACATGCTCTCTCAACTCTATCAGTGGATCCTAAACAAGAATAAGTAGCCAAACATAAGAGTCCATTATATGTGATTCCATTTACATAAAGCTCAAGAACAGGAAAAAAGATTCTATGGTGAAAGAGATCAAAGTTGTGGTCTACAGGGGTTGGGGTGATCGCGAGGGACATGAGGGAATCTTCTGGTCTACATCTTAACTGGGGTGTGTTACACAAATGTGAACACATCTGTCAAAGCCCATCAGATTGTGTGTTTAGGAGTCATACATTTCATTACATGTAAGTTTCACCTCAATAAAATAAAAAATCAGTATCCAATTCCAGAATCTATTAAACAAATACAAAATTTGAAATCTTAAGTTGAAGTTTATGTCCAACCATCTCTAAATACTAAAAGTGTAGCTTATTTTATGATTGGAATAGCTTCACAGAAAGTTCTGGAACCCATCATCACAGCAGCACTCTATGGCAGAGCCCAGCTTCCAAACATAAAATTTAAACACTGCTGTTATTGTTCAAATTTGAATTTTTCCAAAAGCACAAATTAAATATATTCAAAATAACTCAGTGAAGTGTGCCCAGCAAGGAACATTACCTGGCATGCTTTTAAGATGTTGTAAGTAAATCCCAGCATGGTTTTCACTTGGAACAAGTTGCTTTTGTCTGGGCTGAAAAAAGGTGGGGAGGGGGGTGGGAGGGAAAACTACTACTTACATTAAATTAGTTTGATATAAGTACATCTGACAATTACCTGGGTCCAAATTCCCACGTGGTAAAAGTTGGCTGGACCTCAGAAACAGCTACCAGAACCTCCTCCAATTTACATTTTTCCCCAGTCCCCACCACTCCTTACCATTATATCAACAATTCTTCACCTGCTTGTTTCCTAGCAAGCCTACACAAATTTTTTGTGTATGTTGCAGAATCAAACTGTGGATAAATCAAAAAGCGAACACTGGAAGCTGTACATACAAACTGTTGGCTTTTCTTGAATAAAAACAACTGAATATAAGGCTATACTTACTCGCAGAGAAGGATTCCATTTTCTAACCCTGTCCGAAAATCTTTTTCACCAAAACTTCTGCCAGTTACTTGCTGAAAAAGAAAAAATAAAAAGAGCATAAATTTTTGTCTTTTTATTCAGGAAGTTCAATTATTTTTTAAATATTAAAGAGCTTTGAAATGACTGGTGATGATCCAAGAATAGGAAAAATCTGTTAGGTCTGAATTTCCTTTCCATCGTGTAGCTTTGCCTAGATCAGCTAAACTTAAAATTTAGACAATTGCTTTGAAGCTTTTTTTTTCCCCTAATAACTTAAAAATATCTGTTCTTTCTGATAAGAATTTGTTACTTTTTGGGTTTGGCCATGTTAAGTAAAGGCCACAGCCTCCTTTACTCAGACCACAGAGGAGCTGACACAATCATGCTTTCAAAAAGACCTGTGGAAAGCACCACCTGAGAGCAATGTATCTATTTATTAAGGCAGTAAAGGGGTGAGGGAAGGGAGAACATGCACCCCTAACCTCAAGAGACAGATATTAAGACAGGAAGATTAAAATCAATATCCATAAATGGCATGATGTGATAGAAAAATAATAAAATCTGGGAAGGAATGAACTGTCACATAGCACAAGACCAATGGCCAATTTTGGAACCTCTGCCTCTCCAAACCCCTCCTGCCTAGCTAGGCACCAGGGAGACATTCAGTCAATAAAAACTTATTGAGCACCTACAAATGCCATGTTTGCTAGACACTGGGGGACAGCAGCGAATGAAGACAACAGCCAAAAATCTCTGCCTCTGATTCCAGAGGACACTGGAGAAATAAGGGACAGAACAAGTAATTGCTAAAAGCTGTTAAATGACAAGACGTAGTGAGAAGGAACTGGAATTATCTAATACTCCAACAGATATTTGCACACTAACATTCATAGTGGCATTGTCCACAATGGCTAAAATGCTCAAGAATCCATCAACAGACAAATGGACAAACAAAATGTGGTATATACCTACAACAGAAAATTATTCTGCTGCAAAAAGGAATGAAGCTCTGTTACATGCGACAACATGGGTGAAACTTGCAGATGTCATGTTGAGTGAAATAAGCCAGCCACAAAATGAAAAATCTTGTATGATCTCACTGATATGAACTAATTAGAATAAACACATTTGTAGAGGCAGAAACTAGAATACAAGTTACCACGGTGCAGGGTGGGTCTAGGGAATGAGGAGTTAATGCCTACTTGGTAGACAGTTTCTATTTGGGATAATGGACGCGTTTGAGAAATAGATGGTGGGGACGGAAGTGCAACATTGTAAACGCAATTAACACCACTGAACTACATATCAGATATGGTTAAAAGAGGGAAATTATAGGCTGAATAAACGTTACTAGAAAACATTTTTATAAAAACCACAGGACTGTATAACACAGTGAACCCTAATGTAAACTGGAGTATAGTTAATAGTATAATTATAGTAATAGTCTTTCATCAGTTGGAACAAAGGTGCCCCACTAATGCAAAGGATTAATAAGAGGGAAAATTGTGTGTGTGTCAGGGGGGTTCTGGAAACTCTGTATTTTCTGCATGAATTTTCTGTAAACTTACAGCTCTCTAATTTAAAAAAGACATCAATAAAACAAACTTTTTCTCAATACAAAGGTATTATTATATTCTAGTTTGAACCAAAAATTCTCTAGCTACATTTATTACAGGATTTCTGGCAAAGTTTACTCAGGCCCCTCTCCACACTGGGGCTGATGACGAGCTAGGTCTAGAGCTAGAAACACAGATGAGACATGGTCGCTGCTCCCTACAGAGTGATGAGCAAAGCAGACATATAAATTTGTGCTGTAAGTAGAAGGTAACATAACAGTTAAGACTAAAAGGAAAATACCGGTGGTCCATGTACCACCTAAAACGCTCATGTTATCATTTGCAATTATCTTGCACGACGCAGAGCCACTGAAAGACATCAAGCAGAAGTTGGTGTAATAGTCCAAAGTCAGTCTGCTCATTAAAGCCCTCCCAGATGTAGTCTGATGAAATTCAATTTCCTAGAATGGGAACAGGCATCATGTTTTTGGAGGAAGGTGCTCATTTCACCTCTGTTCCCCCTCTGCCTGCCTCCCCTATCTCCTGTGATCGTTAGGTCCCAGCATGACATTTCCATTGCTCTCCTCTAACTGAAATGCCATCCATTCTTCAAAGCCCAGGTTATTCAGGAGAGAGGCACACTGATATTGGTTGGGGGATCAGCAGCTGATATACTTTAAAATTTCCTTTAGCAGTTCACCTCTCAAAAGTTTGATCCTTGGACAAGAAGCAGCAGCATCTTTGCTTGGAATACCTTTAGAAATAAATACAGACTCTCACTCCTCTCCTCTGCCTCCAAGACTCACTAAATCAGGGCTGTGGTTTACAAACACCACCTATGTGATTCATATGGACAACCAATTTTATAAAGCTCTGACCTAGGACACTAAAACCAAACCAGGAGTCTATGATTATAAAGGGATGACCTTCCACTGGAATCAGGACTTTGGGTGACGTGTCCCAACAATCCCTTAAGCAATATCTTTATGATGTGTTTACAACATCACATGTTGTATCTTCTAACTATAAAGGTGGCTAATTACGTTACTGACTCTATAGCATAAGCCATTGTTATATGCAAACAGTAAAATAGCTGCAAAAACCAGCTGCCATTACCAATCATCCATTTGTAGAGGTGAAAATTGACCTCCTAAACTCTTCCCTGACCTCTCAACTAGGTCCCAACTGACTGAAGACTCAGCAAATTTTCCAGAGGCTCTGGGCAAGCATCAGTTCATGATCACTCTGAAAATAGGAAGGGAAGCTTAGGAGAAACTCTTAAAGAAAGCCTGAGATGGGGCCCTGGGCCAAGGGGTGGTTGGGGAGAGACCCCAGGTTCAGAAGCATGAAATGTCAACAATACTTTATCCTGCACTATTCACACCACAATATGATCAAATTCATGCTTACAGTTGTTCAGCCCCCAAATCATGCTTGAACCCTATTTTTCTCTCACACTTCACCTGGCCCATCGATAAATCTAATTAACTCTACTTTCAAACCTTAAACATAACCCCAACCACTCCCCACAGCTTCAACTCTACCACCTTAACCAAGCCATTGTCACCATTCACCTAGATATTTCAATAGTGTCCTAACTGGCCTCCCCCTTCCAACCTTGCCTCCCTTCCATCTATTCTCAGCACAGCAACCAGAACAACCCCATAAAGTTAAATCATGCCATTATTCCACTCAGAAAGCCCCAGCAGCTCCCTGTCTCACTTGCAGTGAAAGCCAGAATGCATAGTTCTCTAACGGCACTCAACAGAAAACAAAAGCAAACAAACAAAACTGATAAGAGTTCATGGACAGAAACTATTGGATAACACCATCATAAAGCCAGGTATCATGAACTTGCACACATCTCCCTATTCAAGGGGATCCTTGATGTACTAATAATCATGGAGATTAACCAGGTCACTAACCATGGTGCATGCTTTTCAAAAACCATTCAAACCACTAGCCAAAACGTCTGATGGAAGGAAGCACTGGAGGGATGTGCAGTGTTGGCTGAAAGTGACCAAGGAATGGATAATTTATGAAAATCTTGATTTTTTTATTCTTTTAGCAGAAAAGAAATGTTTTCAACTGCCTTAGCAATTAAACCAAAGCAGAACCAGGAGGACATCACAGTGTGTCATCGCACTCTTTTATGCAAGCAATTGTTGAGGAAGTTCAATTGTATCCGATTTCCTTCCCGTAGAACTAAAAGGCAATTAACTTTTCTGAGTTTGTCTATGTTAATGGCACTGCTCTAAACAATCCAAGTAACTGAAATATGGAAGCCTAAAAAAATCAGTCTAATAAACAAAACCACAAGTTTATGGCAACATTTTTTACAATGTGTTTATATTCTAACAACTGTATAGCACAATACTACACACTGCTAATTACTTTGTTGCCATTATTGTCACATAATTACCATAAACTGTCAAAAGGCTGCCAAGAATCAGCCTCCCTGTCTGAACCTCACCATTCATACAAATTGTAGTTCAGAAATACTTTCAGTTGAGCTTCAATTGGTCCTTTAAAGCAATCAAATAGACAAACTGTAGTCCACAAACAAAATACAGGTCTGAAAAGGACTTGAAATAAATGTTGGTGAGCCCTATTAAAATGATATTAAGAAGAGATTCTATCATCTGACAAAATAATGGTCCCTGGATCTAAGCTAATGGGAAAAAAACAACAGTCAATAGAATTTGACAACTTTTGAAGGACATGGCTATTTTCTCTAAATTGTTGTATTAAGACAGGGACCCTTTACTGAAGGGTGTGATTTCTTCCTGGACACTGTAAACGTAAACACACCTCTTTAATTCACTGAAGGTTATTCACAGCTCATTAGGCTGACTTCTCAAATTGTAAAATAAAGCAAAACCAAATTTCTCTTTTTATATTTTCTGAGAAAATAAATCTATTCTGTGTCTTTCATGGGACTGCTAGAAAAATCAAATCAGAATTCTATGGAAGTTTTCTTGTAATCACTGCTAAATCACATTCATCCAAGCCAGAATTACTATCAACCCATCAATCATTTATTGGATACCTATTTCATGCCAGGTAGTGTCATGGGTATGAGTGATACCAGAATAACAATGTCTGGACTCTTCCCAGATAAAACAATCCACGGAAAACAGAAAACATCTAGAAGTGTTAGAAGGGAAATATGGACAGAGAGCTACAAGAGAATGCAGGATGCGACACAAATTGCATGACTAAAGAAATAGCTGAATGATGATAATGGCTCACATTCCTACACAAATTATCATGTGCCCACTCTGTTCATAAGTGCATGCAATATATCAATTTATTTAATAGTCATAACAACACTATGAAGTGGGGCCAATTATTTCTTCCTTTTAAAGACCTAGAAACATAGGCACAGAGAATTTACGTAACTTGCCTGAGGGCACAAAGCTAATAAACAGGAGAGTCTGGACTTAAATCTAGCATTGTGACTGCAGAGTTCATACACTGAAATACCATGCCATGCTGAGCCTGAACAGAATATCTGAAGGGGGAGACAGAGGAATGAACTATGTCTTCCTTAAGGGAGTGGGGAAAGTTTCCCTTGAGGGTCTGACATTTGAGTTGATCCTGAAGGATGAGAAGGGATTCCTCAAAGGAAGCAGATGAAGGAAGGCACTGCAGGCAGGCACAAAGGCCTGTGAAAAGGTTTCTTTGAGCAAAGATAAGAAGTTCTGAGAGTTGGACCACAAGGCCCATGGTCAGTGTGGAGGGACAGAGTGGTAGGAGGTGAGAAGCCAGAGTGGACAGGGCCCAGAGAGTGAAGAGCCTTATGCACCAGGATTATGGGTCATACTTGATCCTGGGACAAAAAGGGACACTTCCCAGATGGGGTGAGAGGAGGGAGGTCTTTGGCAATCCTTCACTCCAGTGCCCACTTACTCCTAAAGTAATTGTTCCAGAATGACATTTTGCTTGTCACTCCCAATGAGTTCCTCATAGATTCTCCCACCCCCATTTATACCCAATGACTTCACTGTTGGAATCACAGTGACATCTAGACCACCTGATCAGACTTTCTTTAGGATGACACCCCAGCTATACACACATCCCTCAAAATCCTCTTACATCTACAATTCATCTTTACTGGCCAGCTCCAAAGGAAGAAATATACTTCTTCTTTCTTAAATCGAGTTTCTCCTTTCACTTTCTGCCTTTGTCCCAGCCTTACCTATCTGTCCACAACATTCTTCATCTCCACCTATCTGTGGTCACAGTGAATTCTCTCTTTTCTTCAAAACTCTCTTTCAATTCAGCCCCTTCATCTGCCATCTTGCTTTCCTCCTTCTGTTCACAACCCAAACTGCCTGCATGAGTATCCCATACCCATGACCCCATCATCATAGCTTAGCCGCCTGCAAGCTGTCCTCATTTAATCCCCTGAAAAATCTTACAGGGTTAAGAATTAGACCTGGGTTTGAGTCATAGCTCCACCACACATAAGCTAAACCACCTTAGACAAGTCAATGAACCTGTACCAACCCTCAGCTTCCCTATTTAAGAAATGGTAGCGGAATCTACCTCAAGGCTTACATGAAGAGTAAATGAATCAATGTATGTAAAACCCTCACCCTAACGCCTGCCCATAGCAAGGGTTCAATAAATTTCACTGTCATTAGCAACAATAATGATATTGCCATAGATCTTATTCTCGGTTTCTCTCTTTTCGAGTTCTCTTTGCAGTTTTTCCTCCCTGATCTTAAATGAGACCATGCTTTACGGGTTCTCCTCTTCCATTCTGCTATCTTCATGCTCTCTGACAGGAAAAATACTTTCCTCACCTGATCCGATCCGGGTCCCAGCAGCACCACGGACAACCACTCCCTCATTTCGGGAACAATTGCCTCTCCCATACTTCCCCATTACCACACACTCTTGGTTCGCCTTCTACCTCATTAAATAAATACTCCTCTCTCCATGGCCCAAGCGACTTCTATCTCAGTCCCTTCCTAACAGTTAAATGTGGGTCATTTTATACTTTCTTCACTTTTCTTTTCTTCTCTCTCTAAGCCTGCACCCCCTTCTCTAGGTAGTCAAATCTCATGGCTTTAAATATCTGATACATGATGATAACTCATACATTTTTTATGTGTGGCACTTACCCTTCTGCTGTGAGGTCCAGAACTGAATATCCAATTTCTTACTCAACATCTCCACATGAATACCTGATAAATATTTCACACTTAACCATGATCAAAACAAAAGCTGTGATGCCTGTCTCTCAGATCCAACCTGTTTCACCTCTGGTCTTCTCCAGATCAATGAATGGCACTACCAGGCTCCTTCCCCCCAAAACAGACACATGTTCAAACCACCAATACTCCTACCTCCAAAATATATTTTAGGTCTGTTCTTTTCTCTGTCAGTATACCACCACTCTGGTCCCAGCTTCCATCAACTCTTAAGAACCAAGAAAATTATAGAAGCTCTCTCCATGGTCTCTCTGCTTCCAATCCTGCCCATCCATAATCCACTTCCCACACAGCATCCAGGGTCTTTCTAAAGATCTATCCCTTGCCCTCTCCAACTACACCAAAATAAAGTCCAACAACCCTATCATCTTAAGGAGAAAAATAATATCTCATAAACCAAGTAACTTGCCCAAGGTCACACAGCTAGTTAGCAGCAAGGATGAAACAAGAACCAGTCTCCTTTGCACAGGCCAGGGCTTCCTTGCCCCACAGCTTCAAACCCAACTCTTCTTGCAGCATTTATATTGCCATACTGTGTTTAATAACACTGGCTACCTATATCTATTCCAGTTGGGTTGGCAACAGAGCAGCACAGAAGTTCAGGCCTGAGGTTATTCAATCAACATCGTCAGGCCATGATCCTCTCCAGCACCAGCTCTGAGTGCTTAATATTGAGGATAATAAAATGCAATCTGCAGAATCCATTTATATTTTCATCATGTCATCAGAAAACCAGAAGGCACTGTTTATAGCCACAGATTGACAGACTCTACAGAAAAAAAAAATCTAATTAAGGAGACAGCCGATGCTCAAATGCACCCTGGGAATATTAAATCCTCTGATCTAACCATTGCATGATTTAGACACAGAAAATGGGTCAATCCAGGGACATGTGAGTGGGTTTAGCCAAAATTGTGTTTGTACATCCGTAAGTTGTCCTTGCCTTACAGAACAGAAGCTGCAAAGAAAGACAGACGACACTTAAAGTCAGTTTTAACACAGCATAAAACCTTAATGACTGATTTGAGAGAAAGGAGAAAGAGGAGTCCAGAAAGAAAATGGGGTAGTGAATGTTTCTGGGTTAAGTGTGTTGTTTCCATTTCAAAGAACGAATATGTACTGCAGCCATAGTGCTATTTTTACCTGGGTATCATTTTCCTCCTTAAATAAATAGTTCACTTCTGGAGTAATTTTGGCAAATCAGTCTATGTAAGGCTCATTTACATATACTGGAGTATGAAACCCCTGAATCAAGAAAATCTGGGTTCAAGTTTCAGTTCTGGAACTTAGTAATCATATGGCAGTGGACAAACAGCTTCATTCTTCTGAGCTCACTTCTTCATCTTTGAAAAAAACAGAGGAACTTGCTTTGCACAGTTGCTAAAAGGAAGAAATCATCTGTGGAAGCCATCTAGGAGGAAACTTAGTTCTTCAGTGCACAAAAAATGGCTGTTCTATTGCTTTATTTCCCCCCTCAAAGCTTCATATCTAAGAAACAGGTCTTGAAGGAAAAAAATCAACAATGGAGTGTCTAAATCATGTGGTTGCAATTTTTGTTCAGAAATACTGGTCAGGGCAAGGAGATTATAGTTGAGACAAATCTATCACTTCACCAATGGATGTGCCCTTGTGAGAACTGGGTACAAAATCACACAGGGAAGCTCATGTGATAAACACCTATAATACAGGTGTCTAGGTTAGATTAGACCATGAGGAGATGATTCTGCAAATCGTAAATAGGACACATTTTATAAGAAAACTGGCCTTCACAAAGTCAGTATCATAAAAAAATGGGGGGAGGGGATATTGCTCTATTAAAATAAGAAACTTAAGAGATATAACAACCAATTGCTATATACCCTCCTTGATTAGACCTTTATAAAAGAAATGATATAGATGACGTGGGGAACAACTGAGTAAATATGAATATATACTGAATATTTGATAATATTAGGGTTATCACTTTTTACTTTCATTAAGGTGATAATGGCATGATAGTTATGGAGGAATATGTCCTTATTTTCAGAGATTCATGCTAAAGTATTTAGAGGGAAAGGTGTCTGATGTCTGTAATTTATATCGAGATGGTTTTTAAAAATCCTCGGGGTATTTGTGAATGTGTGAGTACATGAGTATGTGTGTGTATGCATATGAAGCACATAGAGAAAATGTTATCAATTGTTGAAACTAGGTGGGGGTGTACGGGTTTCTTTGAACCAATTTCTAGCTTTTTGAACATTTAAAAACATTCACAATAAAATGCTGTTTGGGAGCTAGGCCTGAAAGCAGTTAAGCAGCCCCGAAAGTACTCAGGTCAACAAACTGTCCATTGCCTCTCATTTGTTCCCAGGAGTATTTTTTCATATTTGTTTTCCCTCATAACCATTCTTTACCGGTTCACTATTGGTTACTTCATTTCTGTTTAGTTCACGCTCTCACCTGCTCACTCCATAGCAATGGTCTTTGCCAGCCATCAAAATGACAGGACGTTTAGCACTGAGTATGAAAAGGAAGAGGGTAGGGGGATGAGTCCCTTGGCTCCCTGATTTGGGGCAAAGAACTGGAATTTGAGGCTCCAGGCAGCCCTATATCTGTCGTGGATCTGTCTGAAAGAGTGGTTGATTTCACAATTTGATATTCTAATAACTGAATAATCTTAGCTAAGAATCCAAGTAACCACAAAACTGCTGTACTTTGCCAATATTTTAGAACTCGGCATCTTAAAAGGCATCAGGTTCATGTTAGAAAACTACTAGAATCCACCCAAACAAGTTATTAGATTACCAAATGAAAATAAAACATGGTGAAATATTCATTTAAAGATAGAATGATCAAGTTTTAGCAACCCATCCTTTAAAAAGGAGGCAGGGCTTGGATGGCATACTATAATGACAAGCACAGAAGTGATCAACATAAAAAGGAGAGCAGCATTTAGGAAGAAGGAAAGGAATTATAATTGGGAGGGAGCATGGGAGGCTCCCAGGGTGGCAAAATTCTACTTTTTGACTTGGATAGTGATTACAAAACTGTTTGCCTGAAATAATTCACTAAGCTATGGAACTGTTTTATTTATGTGGTTTTCTGTGATTAAGTTATATTTTACAATTAAAAAGTTTTAAAAGGGAGGTTGGAAATATACAGGCTACCCTCCATAACAGCTCTATCCCATTTTTT
This sequence comes from Tamandua tetradactyla, assembly GCF_023851605.1. Taxonomy (NCBI): domain Eukaryota; kingdom Metazoa; phylum Chordata; class Mammalia; order Pilosa; family Myrmecophagidae; genus Tamandua; species Tamandua tetradactyla. The sequence continues at coordinate 43,748,159 of NC_135345.1, read as the reverse complement.
TCCTCTCATCAATGACTAAAGAAACTTTTCATTTGATTTTAATCAGGAAAAGGCTTTGTTTGTGTGAGAAAGTACTACATTTAAATATTTTTAGTTCACATGTAACAGGAGTATACCCCATTGAATAATATTCTTCAAGTCCACTACTAAAATAGTAGTTGTGATTACTACATGCCTTTTGTATGGTAGATTTTAAAACAAATGTTTAAATGATGGACAAAGGAGCCAATGTACTCTTTGGCTTCAGAAAATAAGAAAACATATAGCCTTCTGAGAGTTTGTCATTTGAACGGTGTGATGGCTTGGAACTAAGGTACTCCAGAAAAACATATCCTTAAACAATATATTCCTGTGGGTGTGAACCCATTGTAAATAGGATCATTTGATGAGGTTATTTCAGTTAAGGTGTGGCTCACTTCAATCTGGATGGGATTTAAAATTATTGCTGGAGTCCTTTTTAAGCAGAATGAAACTCAGAGAGACAAAGCCACAGAAGGAACAGCCAGAAACTGAAATCAATGAGACCTGGAAGAGAAGGGAAAGACCAGGAAATGATGCCGTGTGCTTTGCCATGTGACAAGCTAAGGGCCAAGAACTGCAAGTATCCAGCCTGGATGTCACAGCTTTTGGAGCAAAAGCATCACATTGATGATGAACTTGATTTGGACTTTTTCCCTAAACTCAAAACTGTGAGCAAGTAAATCCCCATTCATGGTATTTGCTTGAGCAGCCAAGGAAGCTAAAACAGATGCCTCTGGTGGGCACCAGGATCTGGGAATGGCCATGTGCTTCCCGCCCCCTGTCTTCCCTCAGTGGTTCTGTTGTTCCAATCACACACTTGCCCAGCAACATCTGGTCAGAGTTGGTTTGAGACTGAAAGTCAAGACACCTGGGTTCTACCACCTGCCAGCTATTAATAAAGGACTTGAGCAAATTGCTTTACCTCTCTAAGTATAAGATTGCACAAATCTCCAGGCCCTTCTGAACCCTCTTCTACCCTAGAAATGTGCCCCACCCACCCACCCGCAAAAGACATGTTCAATGAAAAGTAACAGGTGTTGGTGAGGATATGGAGACCTCAGACCCTCAAATATCGCTGGTAGGAAGATAAAATGATGTAGCACTGTGGAAAACAGTTTGGTAGTTCCTTACTAAGTTAAACGTAGAATTATCTTACCATGTAGCAATTCCATCTCTCGGTATAGAACCAAATGACCTGAAAGCAGAGATTCCAACAGATATGTGTACACCAATATTCATTGCAGCATTACCCATTATAGCTAAATGGTAGAAACAACCTAATTATCCAACAAATGATGAATGGAAAAACAAAGTATGGTATAATGCATACAATGTATATACATGCAACATAAAAAAGAATGAAATTCTTATCTGTGCTACAACATGGATGAATCTTGAAAACATTATGCCTAGTGAAATAATCAAGACACAAAAAGACAAGTGTCATATGATTCCACTTTTATGAAATATCTAGAATAAGAAAATTCACAGACAGAAAGTAGAGGCTGGAAGGAAGGGAAATGGGGAGTTATTGCTTAATGGGCTTCAAGTTTCTGTTTTGGGTGATAGAATATTTGCTAATGGATGATGCTTTCAATTTATGCCACTGATTGTAGTATTCAAAATTGTTAAAATGCAAATTTTATGTTTTATATATATGTCACCACATTAAAAAAAAAAGTCATGTTCATGGCCTAATCCCTGGTACTAAGAATATAAACTTATTTGGAAATAGGGTCTTTGGAGATGTCACCAGATTAGGGTGGGCCCTCATCCAATATGACCAGTGTCCTTATAAGAAGGGAGAACTGGACACAGACAGACTCAGGGGAGAATGCTGTGTGAGGACCAGGCAGCCAGTGAAGCCCAAGGATTGTTAGCAAACTGCCAGAAGCTACAAAGCAGCAAGGAAGAGTTCTTCCCTACAGATCTGGGACTAGCTTCCAGAATTGCAGGACAATAAATTTCTATTGTGTTAAGCCATCCAGTTTGTGGCATTTTGTTACAGCAGCCCTGGGAAACAAATACCTCTCAATTCGAAAATATGGTGATAATAACAGTATCTTTTATTGAACCTTAATCGACTCATTTGCTCTTCAACCACGATGTTTGAATATGCAGGTTGTGCCGGAGACCAGGTGGGGCTAACCTGCAGCCCAGCTGAGTGGATCAGGTGGGGCTAACCCTCAGCTCAGCTGAGTGGACCAGGTGGGGCTAACCCCCAGCCCGAGCTCCCTTTGCCAAACCAGGCCCACAGAAGTTGCCTGTTCACCTGAAGAAAGAGTTCAATTCTCCTAACTTGCATACCAGCTGCTGTCTCTACGCAAACCCACAGTCCACCCTGAAAAGATGCCCTCTGCAAATCTCCACAGAACGGCTCTAGGGGCTAGCAGGGGCCCTGGTGTAAGTATATTTTCCCTGTTTTCCTGATGAGGAAACTGAAGCACAGACTATTAAGTAATTTGAAAAATTTCACACAGCTAGCTGGCAGCAGTGGCAGGATTCTAACCTGGACACTGTGGCTCCCAAACCATCCACTAACAGCATCCTGTACTCAAATTTCTGTGTCTCTGGTGAATTTTCCCTATTTTTCAGATGGGTTGTAAATAAAGACCTGACTTTCCACTGCCTAAACCAACATCTCTCTTCAGTTTGTCTTTTCTCCTAATGCAGAACACAAAATAAATCCCCAAATCCCAAAAAATGGCAAAAGGTCTCTACAGAGATTTTCAACTTACTCAACGTTTCACCAGGGGTGAAATAATAGCCAACTTTGTGCTGTCACTGGATTTTTATCCTTTTTTAAAAAATAGCACAAAGAATCCAACTTGAAATAATCATGTGTACAACCTGGAATGAATCCCAATGGAATGAAAAATAAATACCCATTAATGGGTGGGGGGGATGGGAAATGAAGGAAGGAAGACAAGATGCCTCATTTAAGACCATTAGGCATTTCTACAAGAAAATATTTCCCTACTTATCTTCCTCTGGTTCTCTAAACTTACAAATGATATATTATGGTAGGAGATCTGTTCTTCTGGCTGATTTGTAATGAAGACAGCAGGTGGTAATCCCAGCCCTCTAAAATGCCATTTATTATTGGGTCTCAGTGACACAGCAGTATGGGGACTAGTTCCAACTGCTGAAGCAGCCGACACCTTGGCTTTGACAGGAGGGAGCATTCTCGGGCTCCACAGTCAGCTCCCCCTCCATTTACCTCCTCAAACAAAGCCCTCATAACAAGGAAGGAGACCTGTTTTCAGGGTGTTCCAAAGAGCTGTAAGAAAACAATGTAACTCTGGACTACACCAGTATAACAAAAGATAAAACACGAAGGCTCTTCTTTATCAATTTAATAAACACCACGTTTGATCAAAGTAACAAACAGCAGGACCCCCTTGACTACACATCATCTTATACATCATTAACCAAAAGACTTGGGACAGTTATAAAAAAATTTTTTTAAAAAGATTTAAAGGGTAACTGTGTTAGGGGGCGCAAGGGTAGTTCGGTGGTAGAATTCTCACCTGCCATGCAGGAGACCCGGGTTCAATTCCCGGCCCATGCATATCCCAAACCAACAAGCAAGCAAGAAACAAAGAAAAATTCAACAATAAGGGATACTCATATGGAAAAAGAATGAAACGTGACCCCCACCATACAGCATACACACACACACACACACACACACACATAAAAGGTAACCGTGTCATTATTATAACACTTGCTATGTACTAGGAAGTCCTTAATTATAATTTGGAATATAATCAAATCATCCTGAGAGACCGCCTGAGAGCAATGGTTTCTGGCAAATGCTTAACAACCAGTTCTCATGAGGTCGAGGCTGGGGCACCGGGTCCCTGATAGGCAGCATTTGCCAATCTGCATCATGTAAATATTCTGACCATGGCCGATTTCAGGCTCTCCACCTGATGTCACTGAACACAGTGTGGGCGAAAGAGGCTCACGATCCTCTCTCCTGAGCCACAGGAGCTACTGTGAACCCCCTAATTGTATTACTATATATTACAGAGCTAGCAGTTCATTTAAACACAGGGTTCCAACTGTGTACAGTTCCTAAATTTCCATGATATTGGTGAACTTTATTAAATAATAATTGGAAACAACGCATATAACTACATAAACATTTAAATGCTCTTGACCCTGCATATCCTGTTATTCATAAACAGAAAACGTCTTCTAGAAAGGAACAAATACTGTGCTGTAAACCTATCATCCTTTAAGATAATGGATTCCAATTTCCGGGCTATAGGTAGAAAGCAGAAAAATAGGTACACACTTTCTTTCTGCAGATAGAAAGCAAAAGCAAAAGGTCACCACTAGATTCCCGAAAATTAGAGCAGTGACAATAATCCAAAGAATAGGACTATCCCAAGCATTTAAAATCAAGTATAAAAGCAGTTGCCATTTGTCGTCCTGCAGTAAATGTTTCTTAGCTTCAGAATATGCTCATTTTCTGGGAAGCCTACACATCTTTCAGTTCTGAAATAAACAACATATGTCTTGCCCCTCTCTTACCGGAGAGCCTAGAATTATAGCAAAGCTGATAATTGTCCCCAATCCATTCTAGTGTAGAGTGATGTGGTTTTTACTAAATAGCTTGTTAAGCAGTTAGCCAGATTGTAATACACTTTTAGAGGACAAAGGGGAAAACAAACCCCATTTCCAACAGTCACACATACTGTCCAAATGAGACTGTAGATGTCTCTTCTAGGGAGGTAGGAAGTAGAACCAGCAAAGCAGTCCAATTGCTATTTTAAAAGCTGATTGACACAGGGCGCTGTTGTTTGTAAAAGAAAGGGAGAACGAATGCTGTTTGAAACAATCAACAGCTCTGTTCCTTCTCTATTTTTTTTTTTTAATTGCTGGAACACCTGCTGCCTTAGTCTCTTCTGCCTCATCCATTATGCAATATGTTGGCAGTGATGGGACTGGGATACGCCATTGACCACAAGGGCAAACCTGAGAAAAAAACCAAAGAAACAGACCCCACATCTCAGAGAACATGCAGTCAATAGAACACTCTTTGCTCCTCCCTACTCAGTGATGGCAGGTCCTTAAAAGATACATGCCCATCTAAACGTACTGAGTTGTCACTGCATAGCAATGGGAGGAGTTAAAATGCAAAGACAGTACTTGTTCTTCACATCCTGTCTTTAGGGGGATTGTATTCATACTTCATGGGGATTGGCCTTCACATTTACTCCCTGGCCCACCCAACAGAGGAAATGCTTGCAGTAGCATTTCCCAAAGTGTATTCCACAGATTCTTAATTCCACAGCCTGTTAAGAGACAGGATGTGGAAAAATGACTCTGTGGTCAAGTAAGTTTGGGGAATGTTGTATTTCAAAAAAAAGTTTTTAAACTTGGAACTTCTTAGATTTGACAGTTGTGCTCGTGTGAACTGAGATCCTCCAGGGGGGCATGAAATACAGTTTTCCCCAACCTGTTAAGCTAAGAATGCATTTTGAGAATAGTCTCTAGTTTGTGGGTCCAGTGATCTGTAGAACTTAAAAAGGGAAAACACTGGCTTTTTTGCAGGGCTAACTAACTCATGACCTGGGAACTGAAAAGACCCTGCCCCCTCAATACACACACACACACACACACACACACACACACACACATGTTTGGTCTTGACTGCGTTGGCCCACAAGGTGCTTTAAAACTTTTGAATAAGTCACTAAAATTAAAAAATCAGGAATTCTAACATTTAAAAGACAGCAACAACTAACCAAAGTTTTTTTGTTTTTTGTTTTATCTTAGGGGAAAAAGTGGACTAATGGGCAACAGTGTGCCCTCAGACTTGCCTACTTGTGCAGAATTCTTTAAACCATGAAAGAAAAAAGAAACCAACCATATAAGACATCCAGTTTACAATCAAGGTGAGGAAAGAAAAGTTGCAGGTGCACTTATATACCTGATCAGAGAAGGGAAACAAGACAAGTGAGTGGGGAGGATTAAAAAAGGAAGACTTCCTAACAGCAGGGATGAGTTCACACTGGCAGGGGGAAAGGAGGAATGTGTGCAGAACTAAAGCACATGGCTGGAATCAATAAATCATAAAAATAGATCATAGTCTGCTTGAAGACATAGATAAAAACACACATTTGCCTGTTTTAACTCAAAAATTAATTGAGGAACACAGCAGTCAGGAATATTGATAAGTAGGTCGGAAGACACCGATAGGGTCAAATCAACCCATTTGGCCATCAAATCCTATTTCTAAGAGAATAGACACTAGATATTTCTTGGATATATGACTAAGAATTCCCAAAACAACTTCCATCAAATGCCAGGTGCAAAAGCAATTAGAGCAAAATTCCTCACCAGTTCCACAGATGGGGTGGCAGGGCTTTCAAGAACCAATGAACCAGTTTGAAAAGAATTCTGGAACCTCAGAGATCCTATTACTAAGAAACAGAAATAGATTTTCAAGGGTTCACTTTTGAAAAGCATTGTCCCACCAGATCTTTCCACCAACGTGGAACATTTATGAAAACCAAGATCATTTTCCAAAATTTATGTAGCTTGCTGCATCTTCCCTAACCTTACCACCTCCCTTTCTGCCTCTAAGGAACAATCGCCTTTCTTTCTTTCCACACAAGTCCTTCCAACCCAGGCCCTTGTTCCTGCCCCTTTTTCCTCTAACCGTCCCTCTCCCTTCTTTGCACTGCTGACCAAGCTGGGAAATCTTCATGAATCCTCTTTGCAATGTCAGTCTTGAGGCAAATATTGTCAAATCTCTTCTATTGTCTAGAGCTCAAGTCCTAACTCCCTAAATTGCTGATCAAGGAACTTGCTATATAAGTTTATTCCTTGTGTGACTTCATACATATTTATGTCATTTTGCATCTGCTTACACCATTTACCATGTATGGAAAAATCTTTACTCTTTATATATGTTGAACTCTGTGTTCAAATTTAAAGACTCAAACACTGCAAGACTTCCCTGACGTTCCACTAGTCCATATACCCAGTGTAAACCAAATTTCTCCTTGACTTCTGACGCACATACTGTCTTCTGTACTTGAAATAAGGTAGGATTTATAATCAGAAGATCTGGGCTTACTCTTACCCCCAGCACTAACCAGCTATGTGAACTGGAACAGATACATCTGCTCTAACTCTTTCCTTACCTATAAAATACGGGAAAATGAAGCACTGATCTGACCAGAAAGAGGTAAATGAGATTATATGTATAAGAGCACATTGGAAACTGTAAAAGTTCAAACAAATGTAATATGCAAAATGTAATTTACATTGAGTTGTCATTCAAAAATGCATGTTTTGTTCCTGTGTCCTTGAGTAGATTCATTCATTCATTTACTAAGCACCTACTCTCTGCCTGAGATTGATGTGGGCCCTGAACTCATGTCTTGGGATCCAGGCCCTGAACTCATGTCTCCTACTTTCTAGTAGGTGAGACAGATAGTAAACAAAATACCACAGTGCAAGACAGCGAAATTACCTATGAGGAAAATAGAGCAGGATAAGAGATGGAAAGTGGCAGAGAGGGAATTGCTACTTGAGACATTTGAACTTGAAAAGGCTTCTCTGAGAAAGTGACACTCAGAGACCTGAAAGAAGAAGGGAGTGAGCAATGCTAAAATCTGTGGAAAAAACATCCCAGGCAGAGGAAATGCAAGTTCAAGTCACAAAGATGGGTGTGAGCAGGGAGTGCCTGGGAAAGGAAAGAGTGTAGTTGGAACAGAGCCAATGAGAGTGGCCAGGCGAGAGGACCAGGCAGAGAGGCAGCCAAGCGCCTTGTGGGCCACAATAAGGGCTTTGGGATTTATTCTCGGTGCTGTTCAAAGCCACTGAAAAGAGGGTTTCAAGCAGGGAGTGATGTAATGTGATTAACATTTTAAGAACTACTCTGGTTACTATATGGAGAATTTGCATGGGAGGGTGGGGGAGGAGGCGGCCAAGAGTAGGAGCTGAAAGACCAGTGAGATCACAACTGTGTAGGCTTGATGAGAAAGGTGATAATGTGGACTGGGGTGGAAGCTGAGGAAGTGTTAAAAGTGGTCAGATTCTAAGTTTATTTTGAAGGTAGAGGCTAAAAGCCTGACTGATATACTAGCAATATGTGAGATATCAGGAAAGAAGAAGGAAGAGGAGGAGGGGAAGAGAAGATACAGGAGGAGGAGGAGAGAGATGAGGAAGAGGAGGAGAAAAAGAAGAAGGAGAAGGAGGATGAGAAGAAGAAGAAAAGGTCTCTAAGTTTTGGCCTTGAGCAATAGGATGCATAGTGGTACAAGCTATAAGATAGGGATTAGGGTTGATATGGTGTTCTAGTTTGCTAGCTGCCGGGATGCAACACACCAGAGACGGATTGGCTTTTAATAAAAGGGATTTATTTTGTTGGTTCTTCAGAGGAAAAGCAGCTAACTTTCCACTGAGGCTCTTTTCTTACGTGGAAGGCACAGGATGGTCTCTGCTTGTCTTCTCTCCAGGCCCCTGGGTTCCAACAACTTTCCCCGGGGTGACTTCCCCAAAGGCCTGGGCTGAGCTGCAAGTGCTGAGATGAGGAATGCTGAGCTGCTAGGCTGTGCTACGTTGCAATCTCTCATTTAAGCACCAGCCAATTAAGTCAAACGTCACTCATTGCAGCAGACACACCTCCTAGCCGACTGCAGATGTAATTGGCAACAGATGAGATTCACCTACCGTTGGCTTATGTCCGCAGCAACAAGATTAGGTATGCTCACCTGGCCAAGTTGACAACTGAATCTAACTAACACATGTGGCTATGTGATATCCAAGTAAAAACATTGAGGAAGCAATTAGACATTCTAGCGCTCAATGGAAAGGTCATAGCAGACATATATGTGAGTCTGGTCCTTTGGGTGAAATCACTGACGGTGTGCCCAGGAAAAGAGACCCAGTGTTCAGATCCTAAGTTTATTTTGAAGGTAGAGGCTAAATGATTGAGTGATGGACAACCACATGTGAGATATCAGGAAAAAAGGTCTCCAAATTTTGGCCTTGCGCGATAGGATGCATAACGATACAATCTATTAAGATGGGGAGAACAATGAAGTTTGGAAAGAAAAATCAAGAGTTGTATTTTGATCCTATTAAGGTTGAGGTGGCTATGTGATATCCAAGTAGAATAATTGAGGAAGCAATTAGATATTCTAGAGCTCAACAGAAAGGTCAGAGCAGAAATATATATTTGGGTGTGGTCGACTGGGTGAAATCACCAATGGTACACCCAAGAAAAGAGAGGTCTGAACCTTGAGACTGGCCAATAATTAAAAGTCAGGAAATAGAGGAGGGCCTAGTAAAGGAAATCAAGAAGGAATGGCAAATGAGAGTGTAGGCAAAGCACAAATGTTGATGTCTTAAAAGCCATGCCAGAAAAAAATGTTTGAAGAGGGAAGGGGTGGGTAAAGACATAGGCCGTATAAGATGAGACTTGGGAATTGTCTTTCGGACTTGGGCAATAAAGGACCCAGGTAACCTTGACATGAGTAATTTCTATCAAATGGTGGGGTTGGAGCACACTGAAATGGATGAAGGAGGGAATGTATAGTCACTTCTGAATAAGTAGATGGAGAGAAGAAGCTGGAGATGAATGTTTAGTTTAGAGAGGGCACATGTTAAAAGAACGATCCAGTAGACAAACAGACATTAATGATGCAGGAAAGAGAGAGATGAGAATTGCAGGAGCAAAAAGCAAATCTTCAAATAGGTGTGAGGACATAGATCACATACAAATGCAAGGTCTGGTCTTAGACAGAGGAAGAGATACATTCATTGTAAAGGAAGGAGGACAGAGAAAAAGGGTACAGATGTAGGGGGATGATAAGAACGAAGGTAGGAAGATGAACAAGTTCTCTTCATATATTTTTCTTAATAACATTAGAAGCCTTCAGTTGAGAGTGAGAAAAGTAAAATGGTATTGGGAGGTTTGAGGGGGAAAAACATGTGAAGGGGCGGAACAGGGTAGTGAACTGATAAGTGGCAGTGGATAAGTGTGGGAACACCCACTTGGTGTTCCATTCCTCCCTTTCACCCTTGGACTTTCCTTAAAGGACCTTGACAACCTCGTCGTTGTTATCAATGAAGACAGAATCCTAGGACTTGTGCATCTAGTAGAGTCTACTTACTTTGAGGAACTCAAAATTGGACAGCCATAATGTTTTCTGCAAGTTTTGCAAAACCAACAATGACATTTTCCCATAAAGGATGACGTTAAAGCTAAATGGAATGCTTTTCTGGAATATGTGTCACTGGTCATGCCTTGGCTGCTATGAAGAATGCCACTGGCTGCAAGCATGGCAGACAGTCCAAAGACATGCAGAGCTACCATCTCTAACTTAAGACAAGTACATGGGAGTCACCAAAGAGCTGGGCATTCCTGAGAAATAGCACTTCAAAGACTTGGGAAATCAATTATTGACTTAAAGAGAGAGGCAAAAAAATACACCAGAAGCATAGTATGATTCTTGAGTTGTAACCACACTTCTACATTCTATATTGCCAAGGATTCTCTTTTCCCTGAAGAACAAGAGAGGGCAATAGAGGTGGAAGACTGCCTGCCACCCAGATGTGCTTGGCATTATTTCAACTGGTGCATGGATGGTGGTTAACAAATATCAATGTTCAGCTATCAAGAAGTACAGCTTACCAGTTTAACTTCACCATAGCATCATGATCTTCAGCCCCAGTGGATGAAAGGAAGACTCTCAGCCATCCTTACAAGGTATCATCATGAAAGCTGCCCTCTGGACTATTTTTAAGTGCAGCCACAATGACAAATTCTCTGCTGGGTCTTTTAGAAAGAAAGGTTTGAAAATCACTAGGATAATCACCTTGCCAAGGTTTCTTAGGCTAAGGTGACAGCTTTTCAGCTTCTTCAAGTTGAGTCTATCCACAAGTGAACTTAATGCATTTTCCCAAGAGACAGAAGGCCCTGGTTAGAAGTCTTTCCAGAGTTGCTGCCACACCAACACTGATCAAATAATACACACCAGGAGTTTATAAATGTAAAGGGGACTCCAAAAACTAGTGAGGGTGGGGCTGCCAGCTTTGATCTTATCTGAATGAGAGAAAAACAGATAGCCAGTAAGGTTATAACACTTACCCAAAACCCTGGAAGCTAATTTATCATTTCTTAAATTTTTAGAATGGTAATATGATATGTATACTGTTTACTAGTAAAACCTCCAAGGGATCTGAAGAATCCCCCTGTATCAAACATGATAATAAAATGTTTGAATGGTCTTATTAAATAGGATAAATAAAAACAATGAAGAGCCTCAAGTCATTAGAGATCAAGCCAGGGTTTTGCTACCAGATAAATTATCAAAACGGGAGAGGAAAAGGAGAAGAAACATTGAAACTCTAAAACTAAAATGAAAAGAAAACTTCTGATTTTCAAAGATTTTTTAGTTTTGTAATTGTGCCCTTATGATTGTGGCCTTGTAAAATGAAAGCAAACATGCAAGCTTTGCCTGGAAATTTGCTATATCGAACGGGCAGGCTCCCAAAGAGCTATCCCTTTCACTATGTGAAAAAAAAAATGGAGATTGTCAAAATGTTGTCAGGTATCAGGCAAGCATCATCTTTGGGAGTTTGATTTGTGGCATTGTATGAATGGGGGCTGCACGTGTCAGTGCTTCTGCATGTACTGTGACGAACACTGCTGAATGTCACCTGGCCTCTGAGCCCAGCTGTATCACCAAGCGTGGTGTTGTATTTTCCGTTTTCTGATAGAGCTCTGTTATGGGTTGAATTGTGCTCCCCAAATGGATATGTTCAAGTCCTAACCCCTGGTCCACTGAAGGTGATCTTATCTGGAAATATGCTCTTTGAAGGTGTTCTTTGTCAAGATGAGGCCAAACTGGATTGCAGTGAACCCTAATCCAATACGACTGGTGTTATTCTAAGAAGAGAAACATTTGTACACAAGGACAGACACCAGGGGAAAATGCCATGTGAAGACAGAGGGAAAGGCTGCATTAGCCCGTGGACCATAGTTTGCTGATTTCTGCTCTACAAGAAGCCTTCAGATTTTGTAAGCAGATAGAAAACAATTTATTAGTTGGGCTTTGGAAGGAGAATCACAGAGTGTAGGATCAATAGAAAACACTAGTCTGGTGTTTAGAGTTAAAAACAAAAACCTTGGGGAAGAAAATTAAATGGGAATAAAACAAAACATGCTGATCAAGTCCTGCATGTGAGAGAGCTGGAAACAGAGAAATCTAAGAAATGGGTTGTGTCTTTAAGTTCCATACGAACTTCTATAAAAGAAGGAGGGAATGATGGAGGGAAACAGATGAAAAAAACACCTGAAGAACTAGAATTGCAATCCAGCCTTCAGGAGAAGAGGTGGTAGAAATATGAGTTCTGCTGCCACCGGAGAGGTGATTCTAACTCAAGCCCTGGGGTCCAGAGGCTGAGGAAAGGAGAGCCTCTGAGGAGGAGATTTGGCCAAAGACATTTTGGTCCTCACATGGATACTGGCAAGAGAGGCTTCAAACTCTTGCCAGAGTCACTACCATTTCCTGCTGGGTGGATTTCCCAGATGGGAACAAATGTGGGAGGAGATGAGTTACCACCACCACCACTCCCCCCAGCAGACCGGCTTACAGATTTTAGAGATATAGAGAGGAAGCAACACATGGCAGCAAAGGGCTGAGAAAGCTTGAGGACTCTGCCAAGAATAAAAAATATATAGGGACGCGTAGGAGACAGACTGTGTGAAATGAAATTTGGAGAATTCCCTCCTTTGAATTTGGAGTAGGCTGCTCAATTGAGTTCTGGGCTGCCAGGAATGTAGGAAGCCAAAAGAAAAGTTTGAAGTTTTGAATATACAGAATGTGAATCCACAGTAGACAGGCATCTCAGAAAAGACAAAGAGATGAGATGGAATGTCATTGAGAATATCTAAGTTCAGTGAGCAGATGGGGATGCTTCTGATCCTACACACTGAGCCAGGAGGAGATTCACCCTCCAGAATATTCATCCACTCAACAGACATGTGTATGTACCTACTAGAGGAAAGACACTGTGCTAGACACAAGAAATACAATGGTGAGGGTAGAAGACAGTCGTTAAATGATCACACTCAAATGGAAAATTACAACTGCAGAACACGCTCGAAACAAAAAACATATGGTGTTAGGAGATTTTAGAATGAGGGAGATCTGATCTACCAAGGAAAGTGACTGCTAAGCTGAGATGTGAAGCATGAGTTGGAGGTGAGGAGGTGAAGAAAGTAGAGTGTCCCAAGAAAAGGAAACAGCTTATCCAAAATCCAGTGGAGGGAGGGTACCTGGCGAATGTGAGAGACAAAAAGAAGGAAGGACACCGTAGTTCAAGAGTGAGGGTGACCCAAGAGAGCCTCTTTTGTTGCTCAGATGTGGCCTCTCTCTCCAGCCAACACAACAAGCAGTCTCACCACTCTCCCCCTGTCTATGTGGGACATGATTCCCAGGGGTGTGGACCTTCCTGGCAACATGGGACAGAAATCCTAGAATGAGCTGAGACTCAGCATCAAGGGATTGAGAAAACCTTCTCGACCAAAAGGGGGAAAAGTGAAATGAGAGAGTGTCAATGGCTGAGAGATTCCAAACTGAGTCAAGAGGTTATCCTGGAGGTTATTCATATGCATTAAGTAGAGATCACCTTGTTAGTCAAGATGTAATGGAGAGGCTGGAGGGAACTGCCTGAAAATGCAGAGCTGTGTTCCAGTAGCCATGTTTCTTGATGATGACTGTATAATGATACAGCTTTCACAATGTGACTGTGTGATTGTGAAAACCTTGTGTCCGATGCTCCTTTTATCTACCTCATCAACAGATGAGTAGAACATATGGAATAAAAATAAATAATAGGGGGAACAAATGTTAAAATAAATTTAGTTTGAAATGCTAATGATCAATGAAAGGGAGGGGTAAGGGGTATGGTATGTATAATTTATTTTTTTCTGTTTTCATTTTATTTCTTTTTCTATTGTCTTTTTATTTCTTTTTCTGAATTGATGCAAATTTCTAAGAAATGATCATGCTGATGATGGATATGCAACTACGTGATGATATTGTGAATTACTGATTATTTATGTAGAACAGAATGATCATGTTAAGAATGTTTGTGTTTCTTTCTAGTCATATATTTTTTAAAAATTTAAAAAAAAATAAGAGTGAGGGTGAGCAGAGTCCAAAATATGACTAGTGATGTGGTGGGACAGGGACCCATGCAAGGCTTTGCAGAGCACTTGAAGAAATGTCAACAGAATCCCGGGAGCTAAGAGAAACCATGAAACAATATTAAGCAGGGTGGGTGAAGGGATCAGATTTGTGCTTCAAAAAGATCTCACTGTGAAGAGTCAGATTGGGGAAAGTGGTGATAGGGTAGATGCAGAGAAGCACTTGGATGCTGTTATTATGGTACAGCCCCAATTGGAAACGATGCCATAATTAACCAGGAATGGTAGATTTCTATCCATTTAATTTTACATTTAAATCCCAGAGTGTAGACATTTGTCTAACACTTACTGACAAAGTAAAACCATGAAGACACTCTCATGTTCTCCTGCTCTGTCGGATCTAAACACAGAGTTGTAGTCTCTGCTCCAGACTCTGGTGGATAACATAAATGTGAATTTACCACAGAAAGAATGCAAAGTGACCTCTAGGAGGCCAATCACTGCTAGATCTTCATAGATTGACCTCTGGGTAGCCTTTGGCATTTGGAAAAAGAAATTTATAGCTAAAAAAGCATGAATTTTCTTCAACTCATTCTCTGTATATGTAACTCCTTCCTTGACCTTCCAGTGTACAAATGGCTGTAGTAACACAAAAGGTAATGCTTTTGTGGCTCAAGATATCCAAGAAGGTTCATCTCTAGAAAATTCAGAGCTATGCCATGTTGATGCTCAATTGCTCTGGCCAATGCCTTCTTGACCAACAGGAGAAAAAGAAATGCAACAAAATCAGGTTCCAGTGGCTAAGAGATTTCTAGTAGAGTCGAGAGGCTATTTTGGAGGTTACTCTTATGCAAGCTTCAGCTAGATATTGCAAAGTGCCATGGTATGCCAAATCCAAACCAACAGTATTTCTGAAAAGCCTAAAGAGAACCCAGGGCTCTATCTGAGATTCTATAATAGTTATACTCAGTTATTTATCAGAAACCTGAAACCTCCACATTTTCCCTATGCCAGGTAAGCCCTGAAACCCAGAGGTACCATTCTTTTCAAGAACATCAACCAGTTGCATCCCCTTCCCCATAATGTCAACACCCCTTCTCAACATAAAGAAATTAGAATGGTCATTGTCCAAATATCCCTAACAAATGGGAGAAGGGTCAAAGGAGAGGGAGCAGTTATAACAGAGAAGATGGGATTTAACAAATGAGTATGACTACTGAATCATTACATTGATATTTCTTTTAGTCTCCAGTGTATTAGATCAGCTAGAAGGAAATACCTGAAATTCTGGAACTGTAACCCATACCTTACTTTGAAGTTTTTTCAATAACTTTTCATTAAAATGTACTTTGAAATCTATCATTTTTCTGCATATATGTTATATTTCACCATAAAAATGTTTTTAAAAAGTCGCTCCGGCCTTTCACATAATATAACTGCACATGAGAGACCAGGGTGTGCTATTAAACCTATGTTCAATGCTTCATGCAAAGATGGAATTTCAATATAAACTCTGAAAAAGTAAAAGGTCTTTTTGAAATTTCCGGGCAATTACAAGTGAGGCAAAATGCTGCCTTTTGCCAGCTGGATTAGTTTTTCCCTTTATTGGGGCGGGGATGGGGGTGGGGGTGGGGGGTGTGGTAGCAAATAGAGTTTTCCTCTTTTGTTTCATATCCAAGCCACAAGCCAGCAAACACTGGTCTTTACTCCAATGTTAATAAAAGTAAATTGCTTTGTGGTTTTGGGTCATTGGTATAAAACTTGCGCTCTTTTAAGTTTATGTTATGTTCAAAAGTTCAAAATTTCAAGACACATCCAGCATGAATTGATGACTTATGTATGCTATTTTATGTGATTCAAAGCATTTTTTTTCAGTTTGTTTGAATTGCTTCTGCTTTTCAATGCCAAATGTTCTCATGATTACTGTGGGATTCTTTCTGTGTCTTCCTCTTCTATCTTTTGACTTTTCTGACGTTAGAACCTTTTCATTTTCAGCTGTCTTCTAGAACATAATCTACCCAAGGAAGAGGTCAAGTCCGTGAAAAATTATATTACCAATGAAAACTCTCATCTCAAACTCTAAGTTACTAATAAAGACTTCTTCCAGAGAGACAGAATCTAATTAATCCTTTTGGCAGTTGCTTTTCATTTTCTAAAGGGTCCAAGTCAACTCTGACCAGCACAAACTTGAAAAGAATATTCTAGGACTTTACAGATGCCAAACATACTGCAACCCCCAACCCCTTCCCAAATCCATCAAGTCCCTAAACCAGATGTTGAAGCTGCAGACACTCAAAGTTTAACATACTCTCAAGTCAGTCTTTCCCTCAGCCAGATGCTCAAGTTGACAGTTGCCTTTATAATTATTTATCAGACAGAAAGAGCGTTGCAGACCTGAAGCAGCAGTCCCCTTGGCAATGCTGGCTGAAATGCTAAATAGGTTGGTCTCCTGCAAGCTGTCCAAAAACATGCTACTGATTTAGACAGTCCTGCAGAACAATCCATCATGACCTAGGCCCCATGGAAGGGCTGTGATGTGCACATGTTCATGTCATTAGCATCTTACTTAGGTCAGAGGACTTTTCTCCATTATGTTTTTAAGCCAAGGTAATCAATTCCATGCAAAGCAAAGGGACATGTGAGGGGGAGAATGCCACTTGGGCTAATGTTTTGCCGATGACTTTCACAATTCTCAGTCCTCAAAGGAATGCAGACTACGTTGAGGACCTCCCAGCCCTTACAAAATGGCCAAGCTTCCAGAACCAAGCAGAAATCAGGCACCAGCTGTGGAATTAACCAAAGTAAGCTCTGTTTTCTGGAGCTCTCCTTTCTGTAATTTTTGTGGCAAGTTTGTCATAGACATTCCTAGGGACTAGCAGTAGGATAAGACTACCCTCTCTTGCTCTTGAGACTGGAGGCAGAAATTATGTATTGGTACATCCAACGGAGACCATCAGCCCTCAGCGTCTCAAAAAAAAAAATCTTTAATTTTCTTTTCTGCTTCTTATCTTTTCCTTTTTTTAAATGAAAGTCATAATGAAAGTTGTGCAATTCACAAGAGAACTATATCAAATGAGGCAAAATATCTCCGGTCATTTCAGGCAATCAAAGAAATAAGTCCAAACAAACCACATCTAGCACTGACAGGCCTCACATAAGAAAAAAAAAGGGACAGAGCATGAGTTCTGGAGCCAGACTGCCGGACTGAAATCCTGTTCATCCACTTTATATAGCTGTGAACAAGTTACACTCCAACTCTCTTTGCCTCAATATCCTCATTTGTAAATTGGACATAAGAATACTGCCTACCTCATAATGCCTTTGTGAAGATCAAACAGATTAATAAGTGCTTAGAATATATCAGTGATTAAAAGAGGAACTGCTCTATTAGCCAAGTCGGCAGGTGAACTCACTGCCCTCCCCTCTATGTGGACGTGACTCCCAGGGGTATCAATCTTCCTGGCAACGTGGGACAGGACTCCTGGGGACGAGTCTGGTCCCGGCATGGTGGGACTGAGAAAGCCTTCTTGACCCAAAGGGGGAAGAGAAATGAAGCAAACTAAAGTTTCAATGGCTGAGAGATTTCAAACAGAATCTAGAAGTCATTCTGGAGGTTATTCTTATGCAGTATATAGATATTCTTTTTCAGTTTTTGGTGTCTTGGAGTAGCTAGGGGGAAATACCTATAAATGTTTAATTATAATCCAATAGCCTTGACTCTTGAAGATGACTGAACAACTATATAGCTTTCACAATGTAACCATGTGATTGTGAAAACCTTGTGAATGATACTCCCTATGTCCTGTGTATGGACAGAAGAGTAAGGAGAAAAAAGACAAAGAATAAATGAGTTCATGGGGGGGTGGGGAGGTATAGGATGTTTGGGGTGTTCTTTTTAATTTTTATTCTTATTTTTATGTTGGGGGAGTAATGAAAATGTTCACAAATCTATTGTGATAACAAATGCACAGCCATACGATGATACTATGAATCACGGATTGTACGATTTGGATGATCACATGGTATGTGAATATGTAATAGACCTCAATAAAATTGTATTTAAATCAAGAGGTCTGAAAAAAAATAAAATAAAATAAAAAACACATAAATAAATATATAAATAAAACAAGAGGTCTGGCATGTGGCAACCACAATATAAATACTCCCTATTGCTATTTTGGCTGTGATCAAGATTATTGCTTCTTGATCATTAAACAAATGGAAGGAAATTAGGAACAAGAGACACTCAGGGAAATTTTTGTTTTTTGTTTTTTTTTTTTTAAAAAAAAGCAGCAATTTCCAAACAGCCAGTGTGCTGTGCCTGCCACATGCAGGTCCTGGGGGAAGTGAGGAGAGCAGGAAGTTCATCTCAGTAGGCATTTCCATGACACCATGCATTTCACTTTTACTTTGAAGATCAGTCAGTTACACAAACCCACTGAAGTAAAAGTTTTATCCGCAAAAGGAAGAACCAAAGGACACACCTTCTCAGCTACTCATAACTGTACAAGACCAAGGGAGGGCTGATCTGTAGCAGAGGTATTTGTGACCAAAGCAGGTCATTCTTTCCAAAGACTGAGGTTGAACTATAACATAAAGGGGGACGGGGACTCTCTGAAGAAAGCCAGGCTCACATATCATCAAAACTAGCTGTCACTGGAAGAGTTACACTGGAGCTTGCTAGTAAAAGCTACAGCTTCAATACAAATCTGAGATGACAACCATCTCGTTTTTTGAATGCTACGATCAAAATCACCTAAAGCCCACTCTGTAAATTAAAATGTTTAACTTTGTTAAATATTAGCTCATGTTTAAGGTAGAGGTAGAAAAATTATGCACATAATTTTAAGGTTGGCCAGTTCTGCAAACTCCTCCAGAAACAAAAAATTGCCTCTTCAGCATTCCTTCTGCCTTAACGTGGGTCTCGAACCTGCCTCCACGTCAACTTCCTATCTCCTTCCTGAACAACTTTATGACTTAGGCACAGGTCTATGGCAATCCTACCCACACAACCAGAGTCACCAGCTCTCAATTCCACTGTTTCAGCCCACCCACCCCATTCACTCCCAATTTCCTACATCCTCCAACCACCAAATCACTTAGACTCTGTAGGAGAGGGGCCAGCCTCTCATGTTTTAAAAAGCCCCCCCACCCCCACTCACCAGGAGATTCTTACTCAAGGTTGGCCTACACATTTCTTGGGGGGGGGGGCAGAGCTATATCTTTCATGTGCCTGTTACAAAGCCTGGCACACAGAAATGCTCAAAAATATTTATTTAATGGATAAATCACTATCAACTTCAGCTTCTAAAGAATCTTAGTTCTTCACATCTCTTTTTCACAAGTGAGGAGCAGTTCCAATTCTGCTTCACCTTAAACCTCAGGGGCACCCCACAATGTAGCATCTCCTCAAAGATCTTGAATCAGGTTTCCTATAGCAGCATTGCATTTCCCTGCGAGCCTTTTACTCTTGATACCACTTCACATCTACTAGAACTGCTTTTCACTCCCACTGAGACCCGCCCTCTTTTCCTAACCTGTCATTTCTGTTTTGTCTCCAATGACCTTCGAGTGCAGCTAGATGCATGAATGACCATTTCAGATGAGTCACCACCTCCGGATTTGCCAAGTCCTGGGCCACGTCATCTATTTTGTCTGTATCTGTACCCTTAAATAAAGTCACAAATCCTTAGTGGATCCTCTCTTCCCCCAGCTTTGATTATCACTTCTTTGAAGGCAAGTTTCACATTTATACTTCTAGCTCAATCTCTAACCAAATTCAAATCTGCAACTGCCTGGATAACTTCACATATATAGCTTGTTGAATCCTCAAGCCCACCATGGCCCAAAAACAATTTAGTCTCTCCCCTCTCAAACAAGACTTTTATCCTGGTTTCCCTATTGCTTCTAAAAGTACTACCAGCACATTTGCCACAGAGTCAAAATTCTCTTTATTGCCCCACTGTTCTAGTTTGCTAGCTGCCGGAATGCAATATACCAGAAATGGAATGGCTTCTAAAAAGGGGAATTTAATAAGTTGCTAGTTCACAGTTGTAAGGCCGAGAAAATGTCCCAATTAAAACAAGTCTATAGAAATGTCCAATCAAAGGCATCCATCCAGGGAAAGACATCGTGGTTCAAAAAGGCCAATGAAGTTCAGGGTTTCTCTCTCAAGTAGAAGGGCACATGGCGAACACAGAGTTTCTCTCTCATCTGGAAAGGCACATGGTGAACACAGTCAGTGTTCCTCCCTCATCTGGAAGGGCACATGGCAAACACAGTGTCATCTGCTAGCTTCTTCTCCTGCCTTCCTGTTTCATGAAGCACTCTGGGAGGCATTTTCCTTCTTCGTCTCCAAAGGTCGCTGGCTGATAGACTCTGCTTCTCGTGGCTATGTCATTCTGCTCTGCTCTCTCTGAATTTCTTTCATTCTCCAAAATGTTTCCTCTTTTATAAGACTCCAGAAACTTATCAAGACCCACCCAAATGGGTGGAGATATGTCATCACCTAATCCAGCTAAACAACCACTCTTGATTAAATCACATTTCCAGGGAGATGATCTGATTACAGTTTCAAACATACAGTATTGAATAAGGATTATTCTGCCTTTATGAAATAGGATTTAGATTAAATCCACTCTCCAATATGGCGGCCATTAGCCATACACGACTACTGAGAGAACTTGAAGTGCAGATAGTGCAACTGAGAAACTAAAATTTTAATTTATTTAATTTAAATTTAAATAGCCATATATAGCTATTCATGTCCCCTGACTCTGATGAGCTTAGCTTCAGCGGCAGAGATTGTTGGTTGTCCCTAACATCCATACCCTCCTTCTTACATAGTAACAGAATTTCATCTCGACCCATGGCCATGTAGATGAAGGCCAAATTTCTCAGTCTCCCTTACAGTTAGAGATGGTCACATATGCAGACTTCCTGGCAATAAGATGTGAATTTATGGATTCTTAAAACTTCTAGGTTGTATCCTTAATAGGAAAAAAAGTGTGTTCTCTCCTTTCTTTTTCTCCTTCCCTACTGGCTGGAATCCAGACATCATGGCAAGATCTCAAGCAACCATCATGAACCACAAAATGGAAGTTGCTTATTGAAGCTGACAGAGCAACAGGATAGAAGGAGTATGTATCCCTAAAGATAGTGGCATTATCAGATCAGCCATGAATTTCCCTTAATTATGAAAGACAAAATTCTATATCATTTAAGCCATTATTGTTTTAGTCCTGCCTTTATAATAGCCAAATTGATATCCTAATAAAAGAATCTATCCCTATTTCTGACAAGACTTGCTTTTAATTTCTGAATTTCAGCTCCAATTTTTATAGTTACATATTAATATATAGATATATATCATAGTATGTATGCTCACATCCCTTCCTCTGCTCTTGCAACATGGCAGTCCATGAAAAAACAAGCTAGAGCTTCAGAGAAGATTCCAATTTAAGTCTTGTTCTAAAATATAGAAGTTATGCCACCCTCTTATTTGTTCACCCTAGTTGATTGGGCCAATCTGGCTGATTAGTAGCATGGTAGATTACACTAATGGCCCTAATCCTTTGTTCCACTTGCTTCTACATCCTTTACCATATGACTTTGTAGTTTCTCCCATCAAGAGGTTAGAGTAGATTTCCTTGTCATTCGATTCTGTTCATCCTGGTGACTTGCTTTGGTCATAGGATGTTCACCAATAAGATGCAAGGAGTGGCTTGAAAGTGTTTTTGTGATTGGGTTTGTCTCTTGCACTTCCTTTGTCATCATAAAAAGAGCATTCCCAAGCTATCATACAGATCTGAGGAAGAGGATGAAAGGTACACAGAGCAGAGCTGCCTTAAGTAAGTTCCCCAGTCAAGCCATCCTGGCACAGAGCTTCTCCCTCACCTGCAGACCCTAAGTGATCCTAATTGAGCTCAACCAACTTCCAGCCCCATGAGCTATAACAGAGGGTACTGGCCTGAGAGACAGTCTTCAGTTTTTGTAAATAAAGTTGCCTTGGAACACAACCACACCTATTCATTTGATATTTTTTATGACTGCTTTCACGCCACAAGGGCAGACTTGAGAAGTTAGCAGAGACCACAAGGCCTACAAACCTAAAACACTCTCTAAGAAAAAGTCTGCCAACACCTGAACTATAATAACAAATGACTGTTGTCTTATACCACTGAGTTTTGGGCTTGTGTGGCAGACTGTATTTTTGAGAAATAGTTAGGGTAATATTTTTTAAATCTTGCCATTGCCCTTCAAGAGATGGAGTCTATTTCCCTTTCCCTTGAATTTGAAGTTTTTGTGCTGCCTCAATGGATAAAATGTGACAGAAGTGGTACTTATATGACTTCTGAGTCTAACTCATAAAGATTCTGCCTAACTGGCTGCCATATGTTCTCTCTCTTTCTCTTTCTCTTTAAGTTTGCCCTTGGAACCCAGTCTCCATGTTGTGAGGAAGTCCACGCTGCATGGAGAGGTTATTGGTAGGTGCTGCAGTTGAGTCTCGGCCAACATTCAGCATGAAACACCAAGCATGTAAGCGAGGCAGCCTTCAGATGATGTCAACCTCAATCTTTGAGTTGATTCAGCTGACACTGAGTTCAGCAAAGACAAGCTATCCCAAACTCCTGATTTGTTTTCTGCCATGAGGTTTTGGGAAAATTAATTAAGCAGCCATAATAAGCAGCATAGATCATTTGTTTTGCAGCAATAGCTAATTGATAAAGCAGCATCTTCCTGTTTCTGTGTCAGTATATGCCCTCTCAAAACTGCATCCTTTGTATGGTAGCCCATGACAAACTCTGGGATCTATCCTGTAACCACTTTTTGAAGAGTGCTTTGAAAATGATTGCTTTTTTATTTCTTTGCTATTTATATATGTTATACTATACAAAGAAAAAAAAGAAACTGCATCAATGGTCAAAAGCATATAGCATTGTTTTATTTAAATCTATATCAGTCTGTTGATAAAACAATATTGTCTTATTAGTTGCTTAAGAAAAGGCATATTATTTGCTACAGTAGAAAATATGCTGTAGTTCTTTTGGGCAAGAAAACATCACCCAATTAAATAAATATTAGAAAACAGAAAATGTGTATCAACAAGTAGTACAGATTTCTGAAATTCAAAAGAACAGAAAATTCAATGCAATCATTCATTTTAATTGTTAAAAGGCTATATGATATGAGCACTAAAATAAAACAGTGATGTTTTTAAAAATGACTGTTAAAGTTCATGCTGCTATTGGGTAATAAATTCTACAAATTCCAATGGACCAAGTATTCACATTGACAAAAATCAATATAATAACCAATATTGATCTGACTGCTCCACTGATATCACAAGAATCCATGCAGACAAACAAACAAACAAACAAAAATGTGTGTCTCGGGTCTAGGAGCTAAATAAAATTATAAATAAAGGAATGTTAAAATACAAACCCACTAACTGGCTAAGCAATTACATTATTTGTTCTTCTACAGGGACAAGGAATTTCTTGTGTTAGCATCAGTCAGAAGGTACTACCTACCATTGGGTATCTTGTTTGATACAAAACAGTCCTTGCTTAGCAATAGGTTATTGAAACCAATACAATTAACAAAATCCTGACATTCTAAATTAAACACAGAGCAGTATATTAATTAGCCACAGAGCATTAAATTAATTGGTGTGCTGAGTCAAGGCAACCAAAATGCAGCTACCCTCATCAGAGTGTTTGCAGTAAAATGTTTTTTGATTATTTGGACAGTGCATAAAATAAGTCTAAAAGAAGGCTAACTAGATGAAGCCAACCACTTAGAAATAGCCGAGAGTTGAAACCACATTCTTAAAAGCTGATCTGAAGAAACAAATCAATATAGTGTGATCTTGTACCCTGCAGGACTAAAGCAGTGTCCTCCCCAAATACTCATTATCAGTTGTAAATACCAATCCAAGCAATGTCTCCACTCCATATGAATCCAGTCCCACCCTGTCTGCCTCCTGGATTGATTCCAACCTCATCACTCCTGGCTCACCCCTCTCATTTTAGGGTCAAAGGGAACACACCCAGATGTGGTCAGCTAGAATTTGCTCACAATACTATTTAATACACTAAATAACAACTCATCCTTTTATTGAAAGCCACAGTTTTAAACACTATAATTGATAGCACCTTCCCTTTCTTCATCTTGCAGGATACTCAACTGTTGTTTTCCTTCTGATCTGGGAAAATTCTAGAGAATAAACTGCAAATAAATATTTACAAAATAGTCAAGCCCACAGAGAACACAATACATTTTATGGCCATGCCTATAGTATTCATGACAATAGCCCCAACCAGTCAAAGAAGTACATTTTCACTAAATTTGACCACACACATACACACATACACACATAAGCAGACACATGTACACACACAGCTGTAAAACCCTCAGGTACATAATTTCTGTGCTCTCAAAGCATCTGATGCAGAATCAGACAAGGTCAGGATTTTGCTCTTCCATCTTCTCACCAATGAACATATGGGATTGGCCTTAAAATAAGCCTATCATGTGTTGAGAATAGCCTAATAATCAGATCAGATTCACAAGTGTTTTCTAGAAAACAGTTTGCTCTGAATGTTGACTTGCCCTGCATAGCTTGCACCTCTGCTTTATCTTTTAGAAATAGCTATCAAGTGTGTACTGCCACTAGATACACTGCCTCATGACACATACTCAGGGTTCTGTCTGCATGCTCCAGATTTCTCTTGGAGCCTACATGGGAAAAACACCAGGAGGGGTGTGGCACCCTCCTGCACAAAAGGAACAGCTGGCTGCACCTACACCCAAATATGAAGCTGTTTTACTCCCAGATGCATGTTTCTCTCTCTTGATCATCCACCCCCTCTAAAATAGCTCCATCTTTATTAATTTCCACTTAGCAAAAACATAAAAACTTTGGTCAGAATGCAAGCAGAAGTCTTTAAATAATTCCTTTACTAAGTGATGAAATAAAAATGAAAGGTTAATTTAATACAATAGAGACCAAAGAGAATCATTTGGCTACTTAATTTACACACTCCCCTACATACCAAACAGATTCTACCTACACCCTCGAGGGTTTAGAGTGTAGTAATGGATGAAACCCTTAAACACGCACTTAATAGTAAATGGCAGTGAGAGCCATGAAGCGGGGGAGGGGCAGCTATCAGGGGAGGGGCAAGCGATATGATAGGACTACCAAAAGCAGTGATATTTAAAAGTAGACATGAAGAATGAGTAGGAGCTGAACAGCTTAAGAATGTTGGAGGACTCGTGTGAAATGAAGGGGAGAGATGTTTGGTGCAAAATTTATATTTTGGGTAGCACATTATCTAATTTAACTTATATGGTCAGATTAGCAGAACACCATAAGTACATGGAATCTTGAATACAGTGTGAGATTTTGTTGGTTTGTCCAGGTTAGTGTGATGCCCTGACATATCCCAGAGCAACTTGGGCAGTGAATAAAGTATTTAGAATTCTCCATGGGGGACTCAAGAGATAGGAGGAAATATTCAAACTCCCATTTGGAGAATTCCTGATATTCTCACAGTCAATGGGGAGAACCAAATCAATAGGCTGAGCCTTTGATCTTGGGGTTTGCCCCTCTGAAACTTATTCCTGCAAAGGATAGGCTAAGCCTACTTATAATTATACCTAAGAGTCATCCCTAGAGAACCTCTTTTGTTGCTCAGATGTGGCCTCTCTCTCTAAGCAAATTCTGCAGTCACTACCCTCCCCCTCCATGGCAAATGACTTTCAGGGGTATAAATGTGAGCCAGAACTCCCAGGCTAAGCCAGTACCTTTCTCAAAAAGTGAGAAAGGCTTTTTGACCAAATGGGGGAAGACAGAAATGAGACAAAATAAAGATTCAGTGGCTGAGAGACTTCAAATAGAGTCAAGAGTACATCCTGCAGGTTATTCTTATACATTACATAGATATCCCTTTTTAGTTTGCAGTATATTGGAGTGGCTGGATAGAAAAGAAGTACCTGAAACCGTTGATCTATGTTCCAGTACCCTTGCTTCTTAAAGATGACTGCATAAAGTTATAACTTGTACAATGTGATTGTGTGATTGTGAAAACCTTGTGTCTGAAGCTCCTTATATCCAGGGTGTGGACAGATTAGTGAAAAAATATGGATAAATAATTAATATATAATAGAGGGGATAAGGGGTAAAATAAATTGGGTAGACTGAAATACTAGTGGTTAATGAGACAGAGGGGTAAAGAGTATGGTATGTATGGATTTTTTCTTGTTTCTTTTTACTTATTTTTCTGGAGTGATGCAAATGTTCTAAAAATGATCACGGTGATGGCTACACAACTAAGCGATGATATTGTGAGCCACTGATTGTTCACCATGTGTAGATTGTATGTGTGTGAAGATTTTTCAATAAAAATATTTTAAAAATAAAATAAAAAGCAAAGAGTGTTGAAGGAGTTGGAGCAATGAGAGAAATGTGGAAAGCAGGGAGAGGGCGGAAAGAGGGAGAGACAGGTAAAAGTCAGGAGAGAGGGAGAGGGACAAGAAAGCTGGAAAAGGAAAGAAGGTGCCTTCCTGAGAAGCAATGCAAGTGGAGGCTCTCAGGCAAGAAACTGATTCTAAGAAACAAAATAAATTGGCCACATGAAGGAGTATTAATATCCTTAATATAGAAAGAGGTCAAAGAAACAAATAAGGAAAACACTCCAAAAGAGAAAACAACAAAGGACATAAACAGAAATCTTAAAAAAGGAAATTATTCATAAGACCTCTAACTTGGCTAACAGTCAAAATAAATTAAAACAAAGTGGTACTGTTTTCTACCTATCCTTCTGACTAAGATGGAGAGGTATGGAATGAAAGGTCATATAATTTGCTGTAGTCCCCAAGAGCACCATCTGATCACAGAGCAATAGCCTTTGATACGTGCATATCTTTGTATTGACAACCCCATTGGACATCATCAAGTAAGATGAGTATGGATGATTTCCTAGAACTTACCAGCCCCTGAAGTATTTGCACAAATATTTATCAGGCACCTAAAACAAAAAAAGCACAGGTACTGTGGGTGTTTCAAAGATGACTAAGAACTTCTCACCCCTTAAGAACTAGATAATCATACCCTCAGAACTAGATAATCTATGGGGACAACAAGAAAAGTATACACGTATGTATATGAAATGGCAAACAAGGACAGGAAGCACGAGAGAGACACAAATAAAGGCTGTGGCAGAAGAGGGCCTCAAGAAGGAAAAGTTCCCATCTGTTTTTGAGAGATCCAGAAAGCCTCTGTAGAAGACTTGGCATCTAAAATTGGTTTGCAGTACAGAAGAATGATGAAGTTGGGTTTATATAGTTCCTAGAGACGGTAAATAAACAGTCACTAGCCCTCCCTCTTAGAGTCTATAGTTTGGCAAGGACATCAAATAAGTATGATGAAAAGACTAAATTTCAGGGAATTATGAGAATATCATAAAGGCAGGTATCAAAAAAATATGAAAAAAAACAGTATTAGCAAGAACGTATGAATTGGAAAGTCAAATACAGTATTCGTAACAGAGTGAATTGGCACAATCATTTTAAAGAAGTATCTAGATCACTATCTAGAAAAGCTAGCACAGATCCTATGACTCAGCAACTAGACAAATATATCTAGAGAAGCTCTGGCACAAGGACACATGCAAAATTGTTCAATTCAGCAAGGTTTACAAGAGCAAAAAATTGAAACATCTCACAAGCTTATTAACAGGAGACGGCATGAATAAATTATGGTAATTTCATATAGTAAAATTCAGCAGCAGAACTACATGGATAATCTCAAAGGCAAAAGAAGTCCTAGAACGATAATTCAGTATGTTACTATTTCTATAAAGTTTAAAAACAAAATAATATTGAACATAGTTTTTGGATATAGACATATAGTAAAAATATAAAAACATGCATGGGAATGTTAAACACTAAAGTCAGGCTAGAGGTTGCTTCTAAAAATGAAAGGAGAATGGAATTGGGAAAGAATTCAGAGTGGGCTTCAAATATATATATATATATGGTCATGGTACGCTATATTGGTAAATATACTTGTCACTTTAGTCACCAATCTACCCTGGACAGACAGATCTCTCTTGAAGCCAGGACAATACCCATTACCACTACTTCCCAGCACTGTACCCCACAAGCTGTCAATCCTCAAATGCTTGTTGAGTGAGTCAATGAATCAACATCTTACCTGAGCATCATCTGAAGCCTGCCACCATGGCTTCACTGAAACACATCATTCCTTTCCATTGTCTCTTCTAGATGCACAACAGCAAATATAAATACTTGCTTGTTGCCCAGGGAATTTAAATGATTAGGAAACCCCAGAAATAAGCTAACACAGTGACAGACCTTAGAAAAGGTATCAATAAGGAAGAGCTTCTAAACTAGGTGATGGCCAAGGATGGAATGGGATCCCCTAGAAAAGTAATTGTGAGAAGTCCATTTGGTGCAAAAGTCATAAAAGGAACGCAGGTAGAAGTAAAAACCTACAATTGTGGAATTGTAACCCATACCAAACTCTGAAACCTGTTCTACAGCTAATTGTTGCAATGTGCTTTGAAATTTATCGCTTTTTATATATATGTTATTTTTCACAAAAAAGAAAAAAAAAAGTTGATTGTGATGACAAATGCACAGCTATATGATAGTATTGTGAACAGCGATATGATGATATCATGGACAATTGTACACTTTGGATGATTACATGGTATGTGAATATATAATACATAGCAATAAAAAATAAAAAAAATTAAAAAGGGATGGAGGCATCACGTGACTTCAAATACTTTTAAAATATTTTAAAAATACTTACTTCGATGACCATCCAAAAGAAGTAGCCACAAAATCCCTAACTATGCCCTCTGAAGCCACCTGTGTGCTCTCCTTCATTCCATGCACTTATTTCTGTGCTTTCCCACAATCTTATGTACAGGCTCATGGTAAAAATTAAAGCAGTCCCTGAAAGCTGCTTCTAGGGCAACTATTGTTAGGAAGAGTAGAGAATTTCCACTTTGAGAGCATTCCTAAGTAAGTTGTCACATGTTGTTAAGCCCACAATTTTGACGATAACACCCTATTCTATATTTATAACCAAAAGATCATCCACCATTTTGCCAAAAGATGTTCTCAGCCTGGGAGTGCATAACGAACCGATGCACCATCTCACAGAGAGGAACTTGGAAGGTTAGTGACAATAAAATATTCTAGATGTCATTGGCAGGGGAAACAGTCTAGATATCTGCAGTGGGGAAATCCACGCACCAAACAGCCATAATAAAGATTATAGAAGAAAACAAAGCAAGCCTTCAAATGAGAACTGGTAGCAATTAA
Source organism: Tamandua tetradactyla (assembly GCF_023851605.1). Lineage (NCBI taxonomy): Eukaryota > Metazoa > Chordata > Mammalia > Pilosa > Myrmecophagidae > Tamandua > Tamandua tetradactyla. The sequence goes on along the minus strand of NC_135345.1, from coordinate 43,718,590 downwards.
AAGCCTTCAGTCCAATTATTGGATAACTTTATGCAAATTACCCTTCTCAACCAGGAAGTAAGTTCAAAGACAAGCTAAGTCAAGGCACACAGTTGTTGCCATGGTAGCAAAAGCACGCTTTTGCCTTTTTTCAGTTCTTGGGATGAGGAGAGGGTATGCGCGCAGCTGTGTGGAACAGAGTTTGAGCCAAGAGGAAGAGCAGAGCAGAGGCTGGGTTGTTTGATCCAGAGTAAAAAGGAAGAAAGAGTTCATATCCAGAACGCTTTTCCTAGGGCTTATTAGGAGGCAAAGTGGCAAGTGAAGCTTCCCTGAAGAAACAAGACTAAGCTGGAAAAGAGAAAGAGCATGGGTTAGGTGGTAGCTTGGCTGACGAGATGAATTTTCATTCAGAATTAAAAAAAAAAAAGGAGAAGGAAAGGAAACCACACTAATTCAACTTCTACCCTGAAGGTAAAAGTTTTAACTGAGAACTGCAATAAGGTTACAAGGATCACAGCAAATGTTTGAAACCAGGCACAGCAGATCTGTGCAGTATGAAGGTTTCCCATGCTTCCAGACTTCAGAATATTTCTGCTTTCATCTGTAGGATTTGAAATGCAATATGAAATGCTGGGCACTGGCATCATAGGCCAGATTTCAAATATTCCGGAACCAACACTTAATTGATGGGGACACATGGGAGGACCAAGAGAGGGGAAAATTGGTTGGAAATGCAATGCAGAATGGGGAAATCTGTGAGGGATTTTTTGATGATAAAAATAAATGTTTTACATGAAAAAGCTAGAATGGGCACAGCCCAAATACCCCTAAAGAGTGGGTGAAAGATCAAAGGTGATGGTGGAGTTATACAGAGAAGGTAGGGTTTAAGAAATGAGTATGAGTGCCGAATCATTATACTGATATTTCTTTTAGTCTCCAGATTTTAGAGCAGCTAGAGGTAAAAACTTAAAATGTTGGAATTGCAACCCATACCAAACTTAAATCTGTTTTATAGCTAATTGTTGCAATGTGCTTCGAAATTCATTGCTTTTTTGTATACATGTTCTTTTTCCCAAAAAATAAAAAAAAAAGTTGGTTGTGATAACAAATGCACAGCTATATGATGATATTGTGAACCACTGATTGTACACTTTGGATGATTACATGGTATGTGAATATATAATATATATCAATAAAAAATAAAATAAATTTAGAAAATAATAATAAATGTTTTAAAACAATTATGCTTTTTAAGATGTTTCTTTTTTTTTCCATATCACGTAAGCAATTTTCACTCATCTGTTATTTCTGAAGAATAAGTAAAAAGGAAAAAGAGCCCTCATTAATAATAAGTTTACTTTATGCAATCTCTTTTCTCATAAAGGGAATTTCTGCTCCTATCCTTCCTCTATAGTAAGCTACATGTGCAAAGTGAATTATCACATTTAGGATTCAGTCTATCCTGACAGAGGACGATTTTAGAGCAATTTGTAAGTATCCCAAATTTTACAGCAACATCCCTACAACTTTTACATAGTAAATTTAAAGTGATTTAAACCTCACTATTAACTCTCTGTATTCATTCATCAAATTTACTCTACAGAAAATTATGGAATGCCAAGGCATCCTACTCCATTCCCTTACCTCCTTAATTTCACTAACAGAGTTTATCCTATATTCCAAATAACCCAAATAACTTAATTTTCTAAGTATCCCAATTCCAATAAATTTACAAAATTCTATTGATAAAATAAGTATAAATTGTATGATAAAAAGAGAAATATATCTTGCTACTGGTTAGGAAGATTCAACCTTATACATACACCAAATATCCCATTAATGAAAAATAGATTACATTTTTTTCACTCAATACCCCCTAATAAATATGTGTGGAATTGCACCAAATTGAGATTCAGATCACTCCAAAATCTGGTCCTAATCTATTTTTCTGGATATTTTTTAAACCTTGACCCCCCAAAAAATCAACACTCTAATAATTTATCCTAAAAAGATAAATAGAAAAGTACAAAGATTCATATACAAGAGAGGGACATTCTTCAAAGTACTGTTTATAATAATAATAATAATAAAAAGAGTTACGAGCAATCTATAAGGTCAATCCTTATCTAGCATGGGATACAGACAAATAAATGTATTCAGTATTATAATAAATACTTATGGGCTGTTATAGGAAGGAGAAGAAGAAATACCTAACTGTGCTTAGGAGGATTAAGAAAGACTAGCTAAAAATGATCATGGGGATGAACACACAACTATGAGATGATAGCGAGAAACACTGATTGAACACCATGTATGGACTGTATGTGTGTGAAGATTTGTCAATAAAAATATTTTAAAAAGAAAAAGAAAGACTAGCTAGATGAGGTAAGCCTGGGAATATTCTTAATGAATTAGAAATAAGTTTATCAAAAGGACAAAGACATAGAGAGCACACAAGGTCAAGGGAAAAGCCTAGATACAATGTTGGTGTTGTAAAAGGAAACTCTACCTGTATGCCTGGAGTTCCACAAGACTAGAGAATGAGAAATGGTTTGGAGAAGTGATAGAGGGAAGAAAACGAGGGTAAAAGGTCAGCTGAGCCCTGACCTAGCTGAATATGCTAAATTAGAGTTCTACAAAACGGGGTGGGGGCACACCAGATAATTCATAGAGGCTTGGGGGAAAAAAATATATTTCCTACTTTGTGTTCAATTCATTGGTATGCATTTAATAGTCTGATAATATATTAGTATAGTGGATTAAATAATTTTAAATGTATTTATATACATATAAATGGGGGGATACATGTGTAAAAACTTTTTTATTGAAAAAGTAAGAGATCATAAATAGCAGAGGCCATTGAGACTATTTATAGGTAGATGTGATGTGAAAGTTAATCTCTTGCCTAAGGTTTTTGCTGGATGGCACCATCAATCCAAGAAAAGCTACCCACAAACTTCCATGGGATGAAATGTTCTTTGTAAACACCCTGTAATTATGTTTTGTTTTTTTATCTATATTTGAAGAACCTTACCTAGAAATCTAAATCAATGAGATTTTTCTATCACTACCTACTACTAGTCAAGAGGATGTACCAAATCTCTTCTAGAGTGCTAGCTGCCGGAATGCAACACACCAGAGATGGACTATCTTTTAATAAAAGGGGATTTATTTCATTAGTTCTTCAGAGGAAAGGCAGCTAACTTTCATCTGAGGTTCTTTCTTACATGGGAAGGCACAGGATGATCTCTGCTGGCCTTCTTTCCAGGTCTCTGCGTTCCATCAACTTTCCCCAGGGTGATTTCTTTCTGCATCTCCAAAGGCCTGGGCTGAGCTGCAAGTGCTGAGATGAGGTATGCTGAGCTGCTTGGGCTGTATACGTTGAGCTCTCTCATTTAAGCACTAGCCAATTGAATCAAACATCATTCATTGCAGCAGGCACACCTCCTAGCCGATTGCAGATGTAATCAGCAACAGATGAGGTTCACATGCCACTGGCTCATGTCCGCAGCAATAGAACTAGGCACCTTCACCTGGCCAAGTTGACACCTGAATCTAACTACCACAGCCTTCTTGAACCGAGGCCTGAATGCCTTAGATTGGACATTTCTATATCCTTGCTTTAATTTGGATATTTTCATGGCCTTAGACTATATGTAAACTTGCAAGTTGATAAATTCCCCTTTTTAAAAGCCATTCTGTTTCTGGTATATTGCATTCCAGCAGCTAATAAACTTGAACACATGTAGTCTAAAATAAACAATCAGTGTTTCACTGTTTCCTCACTTAGTTTTACAATCATTATCACTCTCGATTTTAAACAATTTTCATTGCTTCTGGGTGATTCTGACCCTACATAATGTTCAGTCTTGATTGCTGACTTCAGAAGCTAACCTAGGAGTAAGAAATAAAGATGCAATGCCAAGTAGTACTCTGAGGACATCCCCTCTGCTTGACATAGCTTTCCCTCTGGAGGTGGGCTTAAGGCTTTTATGCTGAGCATTACTCATCAATATTTTGAACTTTACCAGGACCCATATCCTGAAGGTCAAATTCAAACTGGACTTATCTCTGGAGCCAGAAAGGATGATAATGACTGCACTTCAGAGTATTAATTCTTTATACATTCATTCACTCATTCACCCAAAAGACAACTGATTGCCTGTTGTGTGCCAGGCCCTGCACTGCTTATGCAAATAATTTAGTAAAACTTCCTTCTTAAGTTTTAGTAATGATGCCAATATTAACAAAAGCAGAATGGGGCAGCCCCTCCAGAGGGTCATGTAGTAGATCTACAGGAAGCTAAATATAGGGTCACCATATGACCAGGTAATCCCATTACTAAGAATATTCTCAAAAGAACTGAAAGCAGAGACTTGATTAGATGTTTCCACGCTGATGTTTATGATGACATTACTAGTGACACCCAATGGATGGAAGTGTTTGAAGGGTACATTGACTGAGAAGAAGAACATATACAACTATATTGTATACATATAATGGAATATGGTGTGGCTACAGGAAGGAACAAAGTCAAGAGGCACCCAATGAGGTGACTGAACCATGAGGATATTATGTTGAGCAAAATAAACCAGAAACAAAAGGACAAATACTGAATGGTCTCTTTTTTAAAATACTTATGAGAAAAATGGGGCCTAGATTGTAAGCTCTTAGAGCAGTCACATTTATTCCTGAGCTTTAAGTGTTGTTTCTAAATTCTGAGGTGCTGTGCTATATGTGTATAACTGTAATTTTTCCTGGAACTTTGGGTACCTGTGTGATACCTAAGATTCAGAATTGTATTTCTGCAGCTCTGAAAGTCAGCATTGCTACATACAGCAACTGTTAAGGAAACCAAAAAAGAGATCAGGCTTCAATTACAGATAAGAGTGAAGCTGATAAGGATGGGACTAAGGTAAATCAGAATACAGGGCACAGGATGATATTTTCTGTATTTTAGAACGTCGCCTCCTATATAGAACCAAAGGAAGAGAGATTTATTTTTCCAAAACCTAAATGTTATGTAGCATACGATTTAACTTAATCTGTCTGGCCAGTTCAGTTAAACAACCTCAACACACTGAGCCTAAAACTGGAACAAGGTCTTGCAATTCTGTATAACTTAATGTGATACCTGGATACATTCCAGAGGATGTTGGACAGATAATTTTAAAGTATTGGCAAAGTCCCTTGAAGGATTAGAGAAAAAATAAGTAACAATTAAACTTTCCCACCCGGCAAATCCCTGATATTCTCTCAAACATTAGGGACTCCAAAGTCAATAGGTCAAGTAATCTTGAGGCTTACTCTGATGAAACTTATTTCGGTACTGGGGAAGCTAAGCCTATCTATAACTATGCCTAAGAGTTACTTCCAGAGGACCTCTTTTGTTGCTTAGCTGTGGCCTCTCTTTCTCTAAGCCCAGCTCAGTAAGAAATCATTGCCCTGCTCCTACATAGGACATGACATCCAGGGGTGAAAGTCTCCCTGGCAACATGGAACACGACTCCCAGGGATGAGCCTGGCCCTGCCACCATGGGCTCAATAATGTCATCCTGACCAAAAAGGGGAAAAGAAATGTGGCTAAGAGAGATCAAATAAAGTTGAGAAGCTATTCTGGAGGTTACTCTTACACAAACTTCAGCTAGATATTGCAAATTGCCACGGTGTGCCAAGCCCCAAACTGTATAAGAATACAGCTGCATTCCTATAAACCCTAAAGAATACCCAGGGCTCTGAAACCCTATACAAGTTTCACTCACTAAGTTTATTTTTCAGAAACACACAGCCTCCAGATAGTTCCTAGGCCATATAAGCCCTGAAACAGAGTTACCATCTCTCCAAGAGCATCAACCACTTGCACTGCCCTACCCTATAATGTCAATACCCCTTTACAATATAAAGAAATTAGACGACCGTTGCCTAAACATCCCTAAATGTTGGGAGAAGGCTCTAAGGGGAAGGAGGAGTTGTAATAGAGAAGATAGAATTTAACAAATGAATATGACTACTGAATCATTATGTTGATATTTCTTTTTAGTCTCCAGTCTTGGAGCAGCTAGAAGGAAATACCTGAAATTGTGGAACTGTAACCCATACTATGCATTGAAATTTGTTCTGTAACTTGTTAAAATATTCTCTGAAATTTATTCCTTTTTTGTATATATGTTTTATTCCACAATAAAAAAAAATGTTTAAAGCAACCACCCTAAAAAAAGTTATTTTTATCCACCCTCGGAATAAGTTATTTTTGACCTTAGAAGCTTTCAAAAGTCAAGGATAAGAATTAATGGATTTAAAAGAAAATTAAGTAAAAGGCATTCGGAATGGAAAGGATGACGTAAGATGATCTCTAGTCACAAATACTATAATCCTGTATACAGAAAATCTTAAGGATTCCACTAAAAAATTTTAGATCTAAAAAATAAGTTCAGCATGGTTGCAAGTTACAAAATCAATATACAGTGTATTTGTATACACTACCAATGAACAATGTGAAAATGAAATTAAAACAATTTCATTTACAATATCATCAAAAAGAAAATGAAATTAAAACAATTTCATTTACAATAGCATCAAAAAGAAAATGCTCAAGAATAAATTTAACAAAAGCAGTGAAAAACTTATACCCTGGTTTCTAGTTTGCTAGCTGCCAGAATGCAACACACCAGAGACAGACCGGCTTTTAATAAAAGGGGATTTATTTTGTTAGTTCTTCAGAGGAAAGGCAGCTAATTTTCCACTGAGGTTCTTTCTTAAATGGGAAGGCACAGGATGGTCTCTGCTGGCCTTCTCTCCAGGCCTCTGGGTTCCAACAACTTTCCCTGGGGTGATTTCTTTCTGCACCTCCAAAGGCCTGGGCTGAGCTGCAAGTGCTGAGATGCAGAACACCGAGCTGCTTAGGCTGTGCTACATTGTGCTCTCTTATTTAAGCACCAGCCATTGAACTCAAACATCATCCATTGCAGCAGGCACACCTCCTAGATGACTGCAGATGTAAATCAGCAGCAGATGAGGTTCACGTACCATCGGCTCAAGTTCACAGCAACAGAACTAGGTGCCTTCACCTGGCCAAGTTGACACCTGAATCTAACTACCACGCCCTGTAAACACTGTTGAAGAGAAATTCAAGATCTATATAAATAGAAAGACATCCACTGTTCATGGATCAGAAGATTTAATATTGTTAAGATGGCAAAACTCTCCAAACTGATCTCCAGATTCAATGCAATCTCCATAAAAATTCCAACTAACTTCCTTACAGAAATTGACAAATTAATCCAAAAATGTGTATGGAAACTCAAGGGACCCAGAATAGCCAAAACAATCTTGAAAAAGAACCAAGTTGTAGGACTCACGATTTTCAGTTTCAAGACTACAAAGCAACAGTAATCAAGACAGTGTATTAGAGTGGCTGGAGGGAAGTACCTAAAACTATTGAGCTCTGTTCCAGCAGCCTAGGTTCTTAAAGACAATTATATAATGATATAGCTTTTACAATGTGACTGTGTGATTATGAAAACCTTGTGTCTGATGCTACTTTTATCAGGGTATGGACAGATGAGTAAAACAATATGGATAAAAAATAAATAAATAACAGGGGGGATAAGGGGTAAAATTAATTGGGTAGACTGAAATACTAGTGGTCAATGAAAGCGAAGGTTAAGGGGTATGGGATGTATGAGTTTTTTCCTTTTTTCTTTTTATTTCTTTTTTCTGGAGTGAGGCAAATGTTCTAAAAGTGATCATGGTGATGAATACACAATTATGTGATGTTATTGTGGGCCACTGATTGTACAGCACATATGGACTATATGTGTGTGAAGGTCTGTCAATAAAGTATTTTAATTTAAAAAACAGTGTGGTACTGGTATAAGGATAGACATACAAGTCAATGGAATAAAATTAGAGACCATAAATAAACCCATGTATCTATAGTCAATCGATTTTTGTTAAGGATGCTAAGATTTGATGGGAAAAGAAGAATCTTTTCAACAAATTGTGCTGGGACAACTGGATGTCCACATGCAAAAGAATGAAGATAGATCCTTAGCTCAGACCACCCATAAGGATTAAATCAAAATTGATTAAAGACCAAAATATAAATACTCAAAACTATAAAGCTCTTACATGGAAGCATATATATGAGTTTGCATTAGGCAATGGATTCTTAGATGTGACACCAAAAGCATAAACAACAAAAGAAAACTTAGGTAAACCAGACTTCATCAAAATTAAAAACATTTGTGCTTCAAAGAACACCATCAAAAAAGTGATAAGACAACCCGCAGAATGGGAAAAAATATTAATAAATCATATATCTGATAAGGGATTATATTAAGAATATATAGGGAAAGCTTACAACTCAATAACAAAAAGAAAAATAATCCAATCTTTAAAATAGGCAAAGGAAATGAATAGACATTTCCCCAAAGAAAATATAAAATTGGCAGATAAACACAAGAAAAGATATTCAACATCATTTATCATCAGGGAAATGCAAAGCAAAACCACACTGAAATACCACTTCATACCCACAGGCTGGCTATAATAAAAAGACAGACAATAACAAGTGGTGTCGAGGATGGAATAACTGGAACCCACCTGCACTGCTGGTGGGAGTATAAAATGGTGCAGCCACATTAGAACACAGTCTGGCAATTCCACAAAAGGTTAAGCATAGAGTTACCATTCTTAGGTAAATCCCCAAGAGAAATAAAAAATATACGTCCACACAAAAACTTGAACACAAATGTTCATAGCAGCATTATTCATAGTAGCCAAGAAGGTGGGGGAAATTCAAATGACCATCAACTGATGAATGGATAAATAAAATATGATGTATCCATACAATAGAATTAGGCTATAAAAAGGAATGAAGTACTGATACATGCTACATATGGAGAAACCTTGAAAACATTATGCTAAGTGAAAGAATCCGACCACAAAAGACCACATACTGTACAATTCCATTTATATGACATGTCCAGTGTATTAGTAAAGAAAGAGAGAGAGAGATGAAAAATAGATTAGTGGTCACTTAGGAGTTGGGGGAGGAGGGGGATGAGGGATGACAGCTAAAGAGCACAGCATTTCTTTCGGAGGTGATGAAAATGTTCTACAACTGATTCTAGAATTGATTGCACAATTCTGTGAATTACAAAAACCACTGGATTCTATACTTTAAATGGGTGAATTGTACAGTATGTGAACTATATCTCAAAGCTGTAACCGAAAATATCTAAAGAAGAAGAGGTGGGGGGGAAGGAGGAGGAGGAGGAAGAAGAAGAAAAAGAATTAACAAATGTCGCTTTCTTATGCATTTCAAATGTTGCTTCTAGTTCCCTGGGTCAGTAGGATGAGATAGAGAATGGGGAACAGCTAGGAGCGAGTTCTATGCTAAATGAAATATTTTCCTTATCTGCTGGAAAAGGGACAAGCACAGGTAGCCTAAAGCCTAAAACAGTCTCTAGAAAAAGTACAGGAAAGATGTGCTTTACATTGTGGTCTAGGACACATGTGTACGCACACACACACAAACACAGATAATTGCAACAAAAGTTGCACAAGCGGTACTTACCTTTTACTAGAACAATATACTCTAATATTTTCTATTCTGTTTCATTTGTTTAAATAGTAGTCACAAATCATTAGCTTGGTTTTATGATCCTCTTATGGGTCACATCAGCATTTGAAAAACTCTGTTCTATGAGTAAGGAGATGAGACATTGTGTCAATATGTTCTTCTCCATCACTTTGCATTTCCAAGATCTAGAATTAATCCACTCGATAAAAATTTTCCCTGAGTTTAATAAAAGATGTAGGAATTAACGTACGATCCATATTATGAAAAACAGATTTTTAAGAGCAGATGTGTAATTCCCAACTCTATTACTTTATTAAAAAAGAATATTTGGTTTTCCTTGAAGAGTCCATGAATCGTAGTCATCTAGTTTGGATTTACATCACCACAATAATAAAAACAGCATTTTCCTGCCCAAGAATTGTCTTATTCATTTCCAGATATAGACAACAATGGTGATCGTGTTGAAGAAGCAAAAATCAATATTTAGCTCAATTTATCCAAAGTCCCTAGAGATTTCTCTCACTTATTCCTGTTGAAAGGCAATGGATTAATTTAACCTTCAAATGTGTCTCTGATGTTTCCATTACACTGACCCAGATCAGAACCAACTCAGAATTACAGACAGACACACACACACACACAGAGGAAAAAAGAATGATTTCAGGGTGTGTGTGTGTGTGTGTGGTTTGGTGTGTGTATGTGTGTGCGTGTGTGTGTGTGTGCATGCATGCACATTCCTTTTCCTCTGTCACTAATTCAATTCCTGAAGCCACTTAACATTTTTTAAAGGAACTTTAAAGGAACAAGAAAAACATTAGAGATTTTATCACTGTCTATATTTAGTGTTTCCAATTGGATTTATATATAGGTTTCTTCTAGTTTAATCATAACTGTATGCCTTATTCCTTTAAAGTCCTGCTAATTGACTAGGGGGGCATATCGCTGACTTCCAGTACTTACTCAGCACATCTCTACATTTGTCTACCATTCCTGAAAGGTTAGGGAATGTGTGGCCCGTTAATTCTTTAGCTAGTAAGAAAATAAAATGCTTGGTATTCAAAACTCACTCCATTCCGACTAATGCCATGCTTTTCTCTAAATGCCATCTTCTAAAAGTTATGGTCCTTTTATTTATTCTTATTTGTGAATCTCTTAGGATGATCTTCCCTTCCCTACTAGTCAGAGAGTTAATCTTTCATCTATTTTAACACACACTTGAGAGGGCATTAATAGACACAGGTTTCAAAAGTGCAAGAGGAACAGGAGAACAGGTCTAAAGCCTGTGCATTCAACTGCCCTCCTCTCCCCACACCACCCAAATCCACAGTTTGGGTTTCATACAAGTACTGACTGACAGAATGGAGATTTCCGCCCCTCTCCCCCCGCCACACTATATTCCAATCGAACCTGCAGTTCAGAATTGTTCACCTCATCCTCAGTTTCGAAAATGGCCTAGCAGCAACTCAAACCCTTTGACCACAAGGATCTTATTTTAAAAGTTACTCAATGTACTGAGGCTTCGAACCATAATGGTTTAGGGAAACTTTTTTTCTGTTATATTTGAACTTTGATTCCTTCTACAATTGCAATTCTCTAGAAATTCATTCATAGAGGGAAGTAAAACCCACTTTTAATTGATATATATTTATCTCAACCACAAAGAATCAAATTCCTCCAAGGAGGCCATTTGTTTCACCAAACCATTCCGGGAATGCATCCTAGAAGAGAAAGGTATTGCCAAGACCAACAGATAATAAGGCAAGATATAAAGGTCAGTAGCTACCCCCATCTCCAGAATGCACAGAAATGCTAACCTCAGGTCATCGGTGCAAACTTAATTTCCATTTTTTAGGCTAAATAAATTCCACTTGAAAGTTTCATGGAAAGATACTGGTTAATGGACAAACAGATAAGAAAACTTGTGTATACTTTTATGCTTTCCTTGAATACCTAATTGGAGGAACAAATTGTAACAATCCTTTTCACTGTTTTATGTGAAAATTCTGAGTGCTTCAGTTTGATTATTATTGCCAAAATATTTGAGAACAAAATTTCCCTAGGTGCTTCTGATCCTTCCTGTTCTGTGATCATTTCACAGGGGATTTCATTTCAGAAGACTGCTGTCACTGCTACCTAACCAGCGCTTGGGGACACGGAAGGGTCTGAGTCCACCTTTTCACAGGCCGTTGATCAATCATCAGTCGGAGGCCTGAGACCCAAATAGGCTTGCTATAACTTAATAAGGAAAGCAATAATGTTGTAGGTACAGATATTCCTAATCTGTACCTAAAAAAATACAAGACATGGTTCTTGAGCAAGACATTGTGCTGAAGCTGGCCACCCCATCAGTAAATAATGCGGCTCTTTAACCTCAGTCTGGTGGTCACCACATTACAGACGATGGATGGTCAGGATTAGGAAAACATGGTTCCAAGAAGATTTCTTTTATGGAAACTCTATTCCTAACCACTAGGGAAGGAAAGATTATCCTAAGAGATACCCAAATCCCCAATATTGAGCAAGACTCTAAGTCATATTGCTGTGATGGTCACCCCAGGGGACCCTGAGGTTTCTAGAGGCGCCCCTCCTTAAGACTGATGGAACCTGGAGTTGTTGTACTTGGCAATACGTTGTTAGTTAGCTCCTTTGTTCCCAGGGTTATTTGGAGAAGAAGAGGCTGCTGTGATATGCTAACTGCCCTAATGAGAGGTGGAGACTGCCAGGCAAAGATACCACTGTGTGGGGCAGTCAAGAGTCACCACAGGGACAATCTATGAACCAGCCTGAAGCCAAAAAATACTTCCAGGTTCATGATTCACCCTTAAAATCAAGCTCATGTATTAATATTGATATTCCCCAAAACTCTTCAGTTTTATGTCATGCTCACCAGTTCTCAATGAAACTATAATAATAAACTAATGCTACGCAATGCAACGCACAATAGAGGAAAACAAAATATATATATATGTCTCTGAAAAGTCACCAGACGTCTGTGTAGAAATATCAAAAACAGAATTTTGTACAAAGAAAATCTGCCAGAAGTTAAATCCAAATCAAATAAGTAGCTAAGGTAAACAATTCATAAACTGGAAGAGCTCTTTAGCTCTTGAGCCATCGCCTACACATATTTCAATTCACTTCAATAACTAATCAGATAGAAATACCTTCATTGTCTATGATTACAGACTTTACTCTGGCAGATACAGGTTTTTCTATCAATCACAGTTTTAGTTCAGCCTAGTCAACTTGCATTTCCTTGAGCCAGAAAGTTTGACGTGGGTACCTCCTTCAAGACATAGCAAGCAATGTAGAGGGAAATTGCTGAGCTGGTTATATTAATAGTTCTTTATCCTTGAGACCAGGCATATTCCCTCACATCCTTCACAGTCTGGAGTGAGGGTCTCAGCAGCACCTGCTCCATCCAAGCTGCAACCTTGGTTAATTGAGAACATTCCATTTTATCTGGCAGGAGATCTTTCTTTTACCAGGTGTATTTCTGATGTTTACAGAGGAGTTTAGCCATTGCTTACAAATACTGTACACTAATAGATCTTCATTTTTCCTAGGAAATCATGCTTTTGGATCACATCCAAAGGTCAAAAACAAACAAACAAACAAAAAAATGTAGCTGCCCTGGCTTCCTGAAATCTGGAAAGCTTTACAACATGAAAAAATGATTTCATTGGGTAATAATCCATTTGCAGTAAGAGCAAAGTCCATACTACTATTAAATGTGTTTATCCACTGATTCATCTGAATATTTCTTGAGTTGCTTTAAGTACTATAATCAAATATGGTTATTTAATTCAACATAAATTAGGGAAAAGCAATTTGGAGTCTCACAGGTGGTCCAACCTACCATGTTGGCCATGTTAGATGCACGCCTGAAAGGAGAAAGAAAAAGACATCCGATACGATTTTTTTTCTCTTTACTTTGGAGCATAAGACACAAAACTTTGATGAGGGAATTCATTCCCCAAAAGTGAGACTTTGCTTTCTAGCTTCTAATGTTTCCATTTAAACAAATCTCTAACTAAACACACATGAAAAATGATACAACCCGTCCTCTGATAAAGATCTAACATCAAATATTGGCAGACATAATTTAAGTCACTTCCTGAATTGCTAAACAAACAGTTACACAGAATCACCAAACACAGCACACTTGTATTTTTCCCTTACCATTACTTAGTAATTCCTTTCTTCAAATTAAAAGTCTTAGTTTCCCAGCCATTATCGCTCATCCACGTTAAACTACTGATGGATAATAATGCAATTATATGTGATAAAATGGAGGAAAGACATGTGTGCCTCTTCCGTGATTAAAATTTGATCTGTTATTATTTCCATACGGCATCACCATGACATGCATGCTTGTGCTAGAAGGTGTGTTCAGATTTCTGGGTGTTAGAGAGTCTCTTCCCTCATCAACACACTCAAGCAAAATGAATAGAGAGAAAGTGTATTTGGAAAATATAGCTGATTTCCACCCAAAATGATGGTCCACACAATGAGTTCTAAGTCAGCTGAAGTCAGCCAGTCAGTCACTCCACAAATATATACTGAGGGGGGCCACGTATGTACAAGGGAGGATGCTAAGCATGTGTGCAAAGGTGAGCAAAATTAAGACGCTGACCCTAAATGGCCAAACTCATGTCTTTTGTAAAATGCTGTTTCTGGTGTTGTTTACTGATCCATTTTTGACTGATCCATCTTTTATTTTAAAACTAAGTGTCTAAGAGAAAAAATCACATTGCTTGTTTCATGTATAGTAACAAACGTATGTTTCCATGTTTCCACTAACATGGAAACCCAAGAATTTTAAGAAAGACACAGACCAAGGACCAAACCTACTTCTGATTCTAAATGCTATTTCCTTAGCAGGTTTCCAACAACAACAAAAATACATCTGTAAAATTATGTTACTAGATTATAACTTTATTAGTTTCTACTAGCAAACTAGCTTATATAAACAAATATTCGCTAGTGGATATTTAATATTGATTGCTTTTTTTTTTTTAAAAAAAAAAAGGTCTTTCATTATTTAAGAAATCAAAATAAAACCTAAGGAAAAAAGAGAGATTATTAGATTCAGCCTTGCAACCTAAGCTGCTAAATGAAATAGCACTATTCAGAAATTAGAGCTCTCCACCATTTAGAAAAATAGGTTTAAAATATCTGTGAAAAATCCTGTTTCCAATTTGTTTTCCAAATCCCATGCATATTTTAGATGTTGGGAGTGGGGAGGAAGAAAAATTCCAAATATTCAGCACAAGTTCCACCCCCACCTTCATTTTTCCTCCTGTTAAAACCAAGACACAATAATGCCTTTACCAAGTGGGGGGGAAATCAGATTTGAGAAAGAGAGCATGCACTGAAGTTTTTAAGCCTTTCTCTATAGGAATTAAAAAACTCAGAGAGCAAAAGAGAAAAACAAGACAAGGAATCTAAAACAAATACCAGTACTAAAAAAAATACTATTTTTACATTAGTGTTTCTTTTACTCTTAAGAGCTCACTAATAAATTTTAATTGTGAAGAAGCTGTTTGGTTTTACAAATCGAAGCACGTTTAATTTTTTATTGATTTCTGTAATAATTGAGGGATGCATGCACTGTGCATCTTATGCTAGTAAATTAATTTCAGTTCACAAGATCAGTTGAGGAGTCCCTAGCTATCGATGTCATTCTTGATTTTCTAAGGCAAAGAATGAAGTGGTAGGAATAGGATTCAAAGCCATTCGTGCCTATACGTGCAGCATGGAGTGAAGCAGACCTCAAACTATGAGACAGAAATGAAATCTAATAAAAAAGGAAAAGAATCTGTGGACAATCAGAATCAAAGACTTAAGACCAAATGTATTATTTCAACACTTCATTAAGCTGTTAATGTTTAAACTTTTATTAATTTTTTATACTTACCCACCATAGGCTTACCATATTAATAGTTATTTAGTCACCATACTAATAAAGATAGACATGTAATTTTTTTCTTTATTTTGCAAACCCTAAAATTCCAGAAGGTGCCTTACGAGATGAGCCAAAGAAACCAAATGGTACCATATTGTACAATTTAACCAACACTGGCTCACATAACAATTTATTCTAAGTACAGGCAGTTTTCACACTTCTGTCTACACAGGTTTTATCCTTGAGAAAAGTGTTGAAGTCAAAAATATTTCAGCAGAATGTGATTTTTACCATAGAAACTAATATTCTAATTAGATAGCAGTGTCCTGATTAATGCCCTTAAAAGTCAAATTACTACAAATATCATATTTAATCACCCATAAAGGGTCTAAGCATTGAAAAAGTTTTTTAAATTATTTATAGAGAACAAACTAGTAACTAAATTAACTTGCAGTTTATTTAATGATATTTTTTAAATATTTCTTCATATTCCTCTCCTCTAGCAGCAGTAAACTATAAAGTATAGGGACACTGTCAGCATCTAGCAAGGTGCCTAGAATACAATAAATGTATTGAACAAATACACAAATAAATGAATTAACAAGGACTTAGAGGAACTGATGCAAGGACGAGTGTTTTGTTGCCCTCCCCTTTTTTGCCCTCTTCCCAGTATAAATTTTGTTGCAGGTTTTAGAAACCACTTCTGCATTTGAGATTGGAATATGTTTCTATCTGACCTGAGCACAATCAAAACCTGGATGCATCAGACAAGAGCATGACCAGCTGCAATTCAGACTTGTCCTGAACAGAATAAGGAAAACCAAAGCATCTGCAAGCTGAAGGATAGATCTTCCATGTATTCCATTTCTAACCTCCCAGCTTCACTCCTGATATATCTCTTCAGTCTACAGGAGACTGACATTTCCCTGGCATATGTTCCCCTTACCCTTACACTTGAAACAGAGCTATTGTTTTTATGACAAGCTAAGTTACAGGAACTGAGAATAAGCATTTAGAAGCTTTTACAGCAATCAACCTTATGGCCACATCCAAGCACCAGAATGGTGGACTTATCTTTCTGAGCACCTCAATCGGTTTAGGTGCTGGCCAACTAGCCTGGGTGAGTTATAAGCTGCATACTCATCATGTATAGTAGGAGTAGAATTACAACACACTGGAAATTAAAACCAGCCAACCAATCAACAGAACAAATAAACAAACTAGTCCTTCACCACAGAAGCTTGGGAAGCTTCCATATATATGCAATAATATTCCACATATATGCAATAAAGAACATGGCCATTGGAGTCAGACAGACCCAAGCATGAGTCTGGACTCTGCCACTCCCCTGCTCATGAGCAAGTTACAGAGCCTCTCTGAACCCCCATCCTCTGATCTGAACAGATCTGGGGGTGGGAGACTATATCTGCAGCTTCCTCCCCATGTCGGGAAATGGACAACAATCTCAGTATTTTGTCAATAGCAGGTCAATCACAGGACTTGAAAATGCTTCCGATGTGGTTCCACAACTGTGTGAACAAACCAATGCTCAGCACTCCTGCAATAACGCAGCAAGTGCCCCAGCACCTTCTCACATCTCAGGCAGCAAATATCTTGGCGACAAATTCAGCACACAGTGGACTAGACATGCACATGATAATCCTGTGGCTACTGCAGGGTCCAAACTTAATCACATGTGACAATTTGCTTTGGGCCATTGTGAAAGTAAAAATTCCTCAGCTCCATCCAACGACAGCTGAAGACCTAAAAACAGCTTTCCGGGACTGCTTTAATAACTTAAGTCATAAACATGGAAGAAGATGCTCAAGAGAACAAGAGGAAATTTTTAAATTTATGTGGAAAATAGAAGGAAATTCACAGATGTCACAGATGACATGCAAGGGCCATTCCTGTCACTCTATAAATGATAAAACAAAACAAACCAAAAAAACCTTTGCTATTGTAAGGCTCACTTTGAGCACAGTATCCGGCAAAAGCAGATGGCAAATAAAAGTTCCTTTCTGATTCTTCCTATGCTGTTTTCTTTTTTTTTGCTTGTAAAACTGTGCTCTTAGTCTTTTCTCCATTATTTAAGCTAATTGCATTACCATTTACGATAAACCTTAGCAGGATGGAGGTCTACCGATATGTCAGAGGCACAGTTCACACCCGTCCTGAAATTTTTTTCACCCCTCATTCTGTGGGACAATCAGCAAAACAGTCTTGGGGAAGCTACTGGCTAAAAACAGGAAAGCCCCATAATGGCAGGAATGATTTATAACAGCAGTCGTCAAGGTCAGATTCCTTGCACACTTCAAGCTCTTGTTACACTACTTGAGCACGAGGTCACTTGGGTCGCATAGGACTTTACAAGGTGCATGTGGGGAATAATAGTTTTTCTGTATTCCTTCCTCAGGAAAGTAGTGGAGCAGCGTGGCTGTCTAGACATGCAAAGATTTTTTAATGGATACAAACTAGGTTGGTTTTTTTGTTTGTTTTTTTTTTTTAAGTGAGAAAGGGACTCACTCTCATTTGAAATCATGCACACAACTACAGTAGCCCTTCTGGAAATCCTCCTTAAAAGTGGATTTTTGTGTCAAGCTCACTTTCAAAAATAACAAAGAGCCTAACTAAAGGGATTTGGGCTCCATGATGGGATTTGGCCTACTACCTAGGAGACTCCGGAGATGCCATTTGTTTTTAGATGAAAGGATTCACCTTACAGATAAGAAAGTACAGAAGACTAGCCAGAAACCATGCATTTTTACCCACATTTCCCACTTTGTAATTTATCTTCTTAATGGATTTTTCCCCTACCAGTTCCACGTTTTCAATCTATAGCTGAACACTGACTAATTCCTAGTTTACAACACCTCTTCCTCCGCCCCCGCCCCCCCACAAATTTAAATACTGAGACACATACAAAAGTTTCTTGGGTGTGACCAAAGTTTGTTGTACAGGGATTAAGAAACTTCTGAATTTCATTTCCAGTCTGACAGCATCTCTCACACAGATTGCCCTGATCTCATTATTCTAATTACTTCCCATGCTGCCTCGACAATCCAGATGATAAAATGGGGAAGATGCTTTGTTGGAACCTGTGCTTCAAATAGCACTATGACAAGGTTAGGAAAAAATCTCTCACAGTATTAACTGGTTCACTAAGATTATTCTTAACACAAGCTGTCCCCAATATATGGACATCACCTCTGAATAGGCCAGGTTCATGAACAAACCCTGAGTGTTGCAATCCCAACCCTCCAATGGGGGTCAACTGCTCATCTTTCTTAAGTCAGGAAGGCAAGAAGCAGGGTGAACCGGACATGTGCCCACTGGTTAGCATATGTCAGAGGTGTCCTCTCTACGCACATGGAGAAGGGCACAAAGTCAAACTCCTGGTGACCAGGTATCTAGACGTAAGGCAAGAGGCTCAAACCACCACCACCAATATCATCTCCAATAGTGGAATTGGTCTCCTGTCATCCTAATTTAGAGCCTAGAATGTAATTTGCTTATAGAAAAACACAATTTCAAGACCTTCTTACTAGGGGAACAAGAGCTGAGCTTTTTTTTGGGGGGGGGGGGGGGGGTGCATGGTCCGGGAATCAAACCTAGGTCTCCTGCATGAAAGGCGAGCATTCTACCACTGAACCACCTGTGCACCCAGAGCTGGACTTTATAAGAGGCAGTAAATGAACTGAAGACTGTCTATACCTTATTAAAAGTAGGACAAATATGATATACTAGTTATTTCTTTTTTTTTCCAGATTTAGGACTTTTAATTTGCCCCAAAACTGCTGAAGCATAAATCATAAAACATTCTGCTTTCCTTTACAATTCCCCCAATGCAAAACTGTAGGATGATAAATGGTTTTGTACGTGGGATGAAATTTAAATTCAAAACTTACAGATAAGGGTTAGTTCTAGCACTCATTTCTTTACAAAGTTTGTAGGAACAACCCGTCAAAATGAACAGGGTATCTCCCTTGAAGTGCTGTCTACATGGATTTCCAAATAGATTTCAGGACTGCTACTGCCTCAAAAAGTCCTTGGAAGGCCCTGTCATTGATCAGGTACAGAGTAAAAACCGGAGTCCTTTCTTTCAAATGGAAGAGGATAGATAGGCAGGAAGCAGAAGAAACTATTCAAACTTCATCTTTCTTAAGGAGTAAATTAAAGCCTTCAAAAGTTAGGATAATGGATAATTTAAGACAGACTATTGTTTTTGTACTAGTCTATGAAGTAAGTTGTCGCTAACTGCTATAATATAGAGCTTTTAAGATAAGATTTTTGAGATGCAGAAAGCTTAGTCTGTATATAGATGCCCACTTGGTACATTTCCCAGGTGGTGGGCAGACCATGCTGTTTGCTACATCATGTTTCCAGAGAGCTTCTCTATGGCTCTGAAAGATCTGAGTTCTAATCCTGGTTCAAAATAACTGAACTTCACTCCCTACCCCTCAAAATTCTTATCAAATAGATAGAAATAATTTCTAACTTGAAGAATGAATGGGGATAAAAGTAAGTTGATTTTAGCTTAATTCTACACTCAGATAAGCAAATAAATTGTAGCGTCACTATTTCTCCCCAACTGACTTCGGCTGGGGGGTGGGAGGTGGGAGATGTAATTTTAGACCAATCTGGCAAATATTTAATCCAATGCAGGAAATTAAACAGTTCCTTTAAGTTCAATCTTTTCAGGCATCAAGCTTATCAACCTCCTGCTTAAGGTCCAAGAGAGAAATTAAGTGATTAAGGGGAAGAAAATATGTCTGCATCATTATGGTGATGTGGGACTTGAAGAATACAAACCAAATGGTGTCCTCTGAACCCTGATTGCCCTCTGCTGCTAACTGGTTGCTCTGGGCTGTTTTTTGGCCTAGTGACCACAGAAGCAAGACTGAGTATATCTCTGATCCTGGTCTTTCATGGGCATCTGCTGCTGACGTCCATGGCTGGTGGTCATGACCTGTGGTGGCAATGGCTGACCAGCTTTAATTCAGCTCACAGTCGACTCTGGGTCTGTCCCATCCTCTACCCATTACTGGCTTCTTAAATCAGCTCCTGAGTCCTCCCTTGAAAAATTCTAGAACATCTGGTTCCAGAAGCTGAGACTTCCCTCTACCTGAGCTCATCATTTTATCCACTTATGTTACCCTACCCCTCCCAAGTTGGCTTGGAGTCACTCCACATAGCAGTCTGCCCAGAACCCTAAACAGAAAGTGGGGAAAAAATTGCCTGTCTTTGGCATTCCTATCAACCAAGACAAGAGTCTCTGCCCTCAGTACACTCCTTACCTGTCTAATTTTGGCCTTCAATTCCTTTTCCCCTTAGACACATGCATGAACTCAATTTCCCCTTCTCTTGAATCTGAAGTAGTGACTTCCTTTGACCAATATAGTATGGCAGAAGTAACATTCTGGAACCTCCAAGCCCAGCCTTAAAAGGACTGGCAGCATCTGCTTTCTCTGTCCTGAAAGCAAGCTATCAAGTAGAAGTTCAACTACTCTGAGACCACCATGCTATTAGGAAGCCCAACCAAGCCAAGCATAGATGGAGAAGAACTGAGATATATAGGTATGTGAGTGAAGACTTCTTGGACTTGGCAGCATGTGGAGCAGAATGCACAGCTGAGCTAGTCAACTCACTGAATGGTGAAAAAACTATACGTTGTCATAAGTCAGTAAGTTTGAGTTGGTTTCTTATGCAGCAATAGGTAACTAAAATAGTCGGAAATATTAGAAATGAACAAAATACACTAATGTATTTATTAGAAATCAACAAAATACACTAATGTGTTTCCAAAACTATGTGATCACAGTGACACATGCATATAAAAGTAAGACATATATAAAATGACAAAAATGTAGTAAGCTTCCATTTCATAAGAATGTCCACTTAACTGCAAGGGTTTTGTTGTGCTTTGTTTTCTAAATAAACGCACTCAGTCATTTAATTCATTTATAGCCAAAGAACCACTTACTCTACTTTTTTCTTTCCCAATTAGCATGCAGGGATTTCCCTCCTGATTGAGAGAATGTGATATGCAAAGTCACTGGACCACTGTCTTGCATAACAAACCAAGTCTTTTGACAACAGTGAGAAAATTCCTCAAGAATGCAAAGGACATAATGCCAATTGTTCAGTGTGAAATTCCAGGGTATTAACTCTTTGAGAGCTGTTCAGTTTTATTTCAGGTTGATCAGAAGGGCCGAGAAACTAGATTGGAACATCTTGCACCACACTCTTTTATTTAAAAAAAAAAAAAAAATTATAGTAGGAACTTGATCCTTTCAAGATCTACCAAATGCCCTGTATTTTGGCAAACAAGTTTTAAGACAACAAAGATCACTTATCACTTGAAAGTGGTGTCCAGTCTAAGCATCCTAATTCAAAGTAAAAACCCCAATCTATAGCAGTCACCCAAGTCTTACTATTTATCTTAGGAAATGTTTTTAAGTGGAAAACTAAAGTGTCGAAGCCATGTCTAAATGATATACTATTCCCAACAATGACTGAGGAACTCTGGATTTACTTACTGGGCCAATTTGTTTGGAAAGTTGTCACGGGTGAGAAAAATGAGAGAGTGAGAGAGTAATTCAGACAGGAAGGGATGGCCTATTTGTCTAGTTTCCATCTTTACCTTGCTTCTTCCTAAATAACCACTCCACCCCAGCCCGACGAGGGATACAGATGAGGGGTCACAGGTACACAAGACCTGGAACACACGGAGAGTTACACAGAGTACGGGCTTCCAGGTCTGAAAATCCCTGCAGGTATCAGAAGCAACAATGATGCAGTTATATTTTAAAGCCACCTAGATAAGCAAGTTTATACAGTACCACAATAAACCCTGTTATTTTTAGGTGCCACAATTAATCCACGTAGGAACAATATCCACACAGCATTTATCAGCCAGGAATATAATCTATCTTGGATTCAACCTTGTCTTCGCAATATAGCTTCCTGGGGGGTAGGTGGGAGGACTGGGGCAGGGTACAAGCTATTTTAAAGTCAAACAGTCCTGGATTCAAATTTCAGGTCTATTACTTACTAAGTATGTGACTTTGGGCAAATGATTTAACTTCCTAGCCTGAATTCCTTCATTTGTAGCATGCAAATACTAATCATAGCTACCTCACAGGGTTGAAGGAAGATTAACTATGATTTCATGGAAAAAAAAAGAAAGTCTGGAGCAGACGAGTTATTCCATTAGTGTTAGCTATTAGTACTAAGAATATTACATTTTTCATTTTCCATTCCAGCAGTATTGACACCCATATCCCTCAGCCCTCAATCACTGCTTACGAAAGCAATCACTCAAAATTCATAAAAGCATGAGGGTGGGCAACGGTGGCTCAGTGGCAGAGTTCTCACCTGCCATGCTAGAGACTAGGGTTCAATTCCTGGTGCCTGCCCATGTAAAATAAATAAAAATAAACAAAAATAATTCATAACAGCATGAGTAAAGACTTGTAAGAAAAGTAGTGAGAGGATTTAGTCTATTTGGAATTCAACAAAATGGTGAGTGAGGTGAAATGCCAATGAAAGAGAAAATAGATGGACGTCATAAGCAAATAAGATCTTTGCTAAGTTAACTGGGACTATGACTCCAAGAGAATTCGGTCTGGGATTTTTTTTTTAATTTTTCATTATTTTTTATTTTCTTGGCAAGTTAATGGAAAACCAATTCAGCTAGATGCTTTTCAACCCCTTGTTTTAGTCTCATGAGATAAAATGAAATGAAATTCTTTGAAAACAAGCAAGCACTGTGGCAAAAGGGAATATTTATTGGGTGCATAGTACATGTCAGACATTGTTGGCATTTTATATGAGCCATACACTTAGCTTTCATAACAACTCTTTGAAATAGTTATTATGTTCCTCATTTTGCTGAAAAGGAAACTAAGATTTAAAGAGATCAAGCAATTTGACCAAGGTCTTACAGGTAGTAAAGAGCCTGCCAAGATTTCAACCTATGGCTATAGAGCCCAAATCCCTCCTTTTTCTACCAAGTTAGAGGAGATGGTATATCTCAAAGCATTAAGACCTTCCCCTGAATTTTTCAGTGAGGAACAGGAAATGGATTACATAATCATTTTTCATTTCATGTCTAGACTCTAGGAAACAACCTATAACCCATTAGGAAGCAGACAAGAAGCATGGAGCCAAGAACTCAACACTAGAAATGCATGTGGGGAGGATAGAGCAATAACAATCTGAGCATTCAGTTGCAATTTCGAAGGTCAGCACCAACTTCAGACAGATGTCTGATATTTTAAATGACAAACTTGTGTATTATGTACAATTGCTACACTTTGAGTTATGAAGTCATAAGGCTGGTTTATTTCCAATTTCAGCATGGAAGGACACAGGAAAAAAAAAAAAAGAAAACCATTGGCTTTCAATAGAATTTTGTCTGAGTTTTAAGCCAGCATGTAATAAAGGAGTTATTCTCTTTAGGCACATTCAATTTTTAGACTGCTAAAGCATGGCAAAAACACAAAAACTGTGTGTTTCATACACACGGCTCAAAAAGGGACCCAAAAGATTATGTAAAATTGAGTTTAGTCAATTTTTCTTAACTAGATTTAAGTTCTAAAGATCATTTCTAACTTTTGGAGAATAATTATTAAAAACTGGAGAAATAAGATGATAAAGGAGACATTCCCAATCTCTTCTAATCTAGAGGAAATTTCCATTCTCTTTGTATCCATTCTGTTGATCTCTGTGTTCCCAGCACCCATTATGGTGCCTTGTTTATGTAATATCTAGAGTAGGCATTTAGCACTGTTTACCAAATATTTCCAATTCTTCTCTCTCCAAGAACACAATACAACTGCATTTCCCTGTCACCCTGACATTAGGCATAGCCACTTGATTGGCCTTGGTCAACAAAATGTGAGCAGAAGAAATATTCCTTTGAGGCCAAAGCCCAAAATATGATATGCGTGATTCAACACATTTCCTTCCTTTCAGCATGAGGACTGGCAACATTACAGATGGTGGAGACTCCAATGACCTACAACCTGAATAAGGGCTACATGGAACAAAGCCCACAGGTCAGTACCTGGTGGATACATAAGTTTCTTCATGCAACTGGGATTTGGGTATTATTTGTTACTGCAGCATAACCTAACACATCCTGACTGATAAAAATGCTAAATGAAACTTCATTGAAGAAAATCAAGGAAAGAAAACTTGAAGAATAAATGTGGGATGACCATTTCAGTTCCAGTTTTTCACAACTTTTTATAGTTCAAATCCAAGAACACTTTGCTTACCACAGCCTGATATAAACATTAACATAATGGAGTAGAATATTTGTTTGAATAGAGTTTTATACTACCAAAGGCTACTGTTGTCAGCAACACCTAGCAGACATACTGCTGAACTCTGTAAAAGAACAGTCTGTTCTCATATTTTACCCTGGAATAATAGTCTGTTCCTCCGAAATGAGTGCCCTTCACTCAATGGCCAGACACAAGTAAATTTACATTTAAGTAATCCATCTGGCCAAAGCACTAGAAGAAAAAAAAAAAACCACATATGAATTTTAGAATAGAAATTTTAAAAGTCCAAGAGAAAAATATGAGAACAATAAAACAAACAAAAACATACACACAAGAAAATGGTATACAGATGGGTAGCAGAAATATGCTATCCAGTTAGATAGGAAGAATTCAAGTACAGCTACTTAAAATCTCTCCCTTCAATGAACTCATTTGGAGTGTTTACACTTGCTATTTATGTTGCTGCTAGCATACCTTAAGCACACACACAGCTTCCTTGCCAAGTAAACAGAGTTAGAAAAAGACCCTTTACATGCGCAGCAAAGAAAGGGAAAATGTCAGGAAAAAAAATGTGGAAATACAACCTAATGCCTCAGAAGAGTGAAGACGAATGCATGTAGCAACTCAACTCCATGCCTCTCAACCTCAGGCTTGCCCTCAAAGATGCCCTCTTTCTCACTCACTCTGAGGAAATAACTTTCACTCTAGGTATGAACTCGGCCATCTTTCCTCAATCAATCATACCTGAAACTAGGTCTGGCTTCTGCTCCCAGCATTCCACTTAAAAGGAAAGTCACATCCATGGAAACATTTTAAAAACCACTAGCCAACCAGGCTTTTAGAGACTGGGAGGTCTTGCTTAAAGCCACATATCTGAATAGTTAGAAGCCACTTAAAATCCCAAATGGCCAACTCCATTGATGCTCTATCAACTTGCTTTCTCTCAACTGTCTATTATTTTCTTTCATTTCAAATTGATCCCCTCCCTTGGGGCGCTTGACACTAAGCTCTCCTGACATATTCCCGTCGCCATTTTTAAAAAGTTACTCCACAAACACATATATAACACTTAACTATGTGCCAGCCACTATTCTAAGTACTTTAGAAATATAACCTCATATAATCGCCATAACATGCAATAAGTACTATCAAGAGTCTCTTTATACAGATTAGACTAAATGAGGTTCAGACTTTCCCAAGGTCCACAGCTAGTAAGAGCAGAGCTGGGATTCAAACCCAAGCAGACTGGCTTCAGAATTTGGGTTCTTCACCCCAGCCTCCCACTGCCTCTCCATTGCCGCCTGCTCTTCTCTTCCAAAGATTAGAACATCACCACTCACCCCTGCAAGAGGTCACCTTTATGGATCTCAATTCCAGAAGAATCTAGCTTTTAAGCTGTTAGGAACACCCAAGGAAAACTGCTTATTATTCCCATTTTGGAGATTTTTTTTTCCCCTTCTAATTGCTGGATACAAGGAGAGGAAAAGAAACCAATAAATTATTGGGTTTGTTTTATGTTTTTTGTTTTTGTTTTTTTTCCAAATGGACTCACCATTTGGTGGGTAAATAAGATGAGGAAACAGACCTCAAAGTCCCAAGGACTAGACAATGCTCGATAATGTGGAATGAGTTAAAAGTTAAAGCAAACCTTGTGCTGAATTTATAAGGAATGATTGATTGAAACTTAGCTGGGGAACCTGCTTGTTTGTACGATCATCAGGAGGAAGGAGTCCTGTTTGGGTAAGATAACCTTAAGTCTGGCTTCTGTTTTATTTTTCTTACTTATTTTTATAATTTGTGTTTTGCATGAGCAGGAGTGCAAAGGTCTTCTGGCAAGAGTGCCTTTGTCAGAATGCAGAAAAACAAACAATCAACATGGATGTTTTGGAACAGTCCACAGCTGCCCTGCTTTCAAACATTTTACCTTCCACTTCTTCAAGGAAATGAGCACACAAAAGGCTTCCAGAATCGTGTCTGACCCAGTGGAGGTCATAGCACCGGCCCAACTGATTTCTTGCATAAGACAGGAAGAGGGTGATAGAGTAGATGGGAGGAAATGGCCAGGCAGATTGATAAATACAAAACTGCCCATTCTTTTGACCCTTCAGCCCAAAGAAAACAAAATCCATCATTTACTAGCTTGCCCAAAGAAGATTTACTCTGAAGACAAACTTCATGTGCCATTTGAAACACACACGATGTGGCCTTCCCTTGAGTGGGAAGAAATAAATAGTTCATACAGGTAGACCTTTGACAGTTTGTGATAAAAAATGGAGAAGCGGAAGGAAAAGCAAAGGAAATTCTCAAAACTTCCAAATATCTCCAGCCATCAGCTTCAAAGTGTCTTCCTCTCCAAATTTTCCAAGAAATGTTAAGCCATAACTGAAATCTGGTCACTTTCTCTTATCATCAGGTGGATCATTTCTTCACTGATTCACCCACTGTGAAGTGCCCAGGAATTGTGCAAGACACTAGGAATAGAAATAGATAAGCCATATCTCCATCTGTAACCTCAGAGAGTGGGGAGTTGACTGGACTTTTACTGAAAACATCGAGGGGTTGTGCCATCTGTGTACCAAAATCGAATGAATGAATGCATTTTTCTTTTTGATTTAGTGTCTCACCTGGAGTAAGTAAGTAAGACACTTACCTGGTTGTTTAAAATGAAAGGGAAATCAACATCAACTGCTCAATCACTCTAAACTATAAATGTGAGAGCCTAGATTTTTCCAGTAATTTTAACAAGGCTGAAAAGCTTTGTTTACAAAGACCTGTCAAACCATTCTCAGGAATGGGGTGGCTCTTTGAAGCAATATTTCCAGGCCAGCCCTAAGTATAAAGGGGAGCGTCTCTGGTTAGAATCACACTGCTGTGTGGAAACAATTGCAGTACATATTGGATTCTCTAACTACAATCCAGAGAATAACCTTCTCTAAATCTATCCTCAAATATAAGATGCCAGAATAAAGTCTTCAAAAGACTGTGTTATCTGAATTATTCTAAGCATATAATATTCCTAAAGTAAAACTGTCAGGAAAGAGCTATGATTCATAAATCTAATTAAAGTCTCCTACAAAACATCTATACAGACTAAACTGTTCACGATAATAAAGAATGTAGAAAAACTCTTCTGCTATGCATACCATGAAAAGAACTAAGAATAACCTGGAATCTTATCGGAACCTTTTCAGCCACACAGACCGTGTAGTTAGGAGCCTCGGTTTGGGATCAAAACTCTCCACATGCATATATAAATGTTCATAAACATAGCAGCACCTCAGACACCCAGCTCTCAGCTGCCCAGCCGCTCCAGTTCTCCAAAACAGCGATGAAACCAGAAGTTCTAAGTGTCCGTACATGTGAGTAGAATCCGAACTAGAAAAGCCTCCCGCAGACAGCGAGGAAGCAGCAACATGCTTGTCAGAGATTGGCATTGGTTGTCCACATCGGCGCCCCCAGACACCCTTTCGGAAAGACACGGGGAACCCAAGGGGAACACATCAAGGAAAGGTAGGAAAAAATAACTAGAAAGTGGATGTAACTGGTCAAAATGTAGTAGATAGCTGAGGCAGCAGACAGCAGATATAATGATGGGGTGGTGGGAAAAAGACCCTCTGAGAATACTGAAAAGTGACGGCGAGGGTGGAAACTGTGTCTGTGGGAAGAGGAACGAGGAAGAAACAGACAAGAACGGAGCAGTTCGTGGAATCATGTTCCTTCAAAGACGTGAAACTATTAGCAGTCATTATCTCTCTACCTTAAAACAAGAAAAATAACTTTCAAAAGTCCATTTCATATTCAAACTCTTTTAAATGTTCAGAAGAAAAACAGATATACTTTTCTCAATGCAGGAATCCATTTGGACAAGGCCCAACCCAGGTTGCTAAATGCAATGAACAATGTCATATTCTTTGACATAAAGGAGGAGTGGGAGCAGGGGAATCACTGAGAAAACTGGTGACCAAACAAAATATTTTTATAACTGAGAGACAGAGCTACTCAGGATCTAACACAGACACCTAGTGAGAAAACTAAAAATAAATTTTTCTCTCCTTTTCTCTACGTGGAAGATAAAAGAAGTACAGATTTCCTGCAGGAAGCAGAAGACAAATGATAATTAGAGTCACTAGGTCTTATTCAGAGGAATCCAATTATTTGAAGGTAGCCTGGGCAACAGCTAGGAGCAACATAAACAAGAAAGTAACTGCAAAGAGCTACTAGGGTCCACAATCCCTTATCCATAATTCCAAACTCCAAAAAGCTCTGAAAACCAAAATTATGTAAATCTGGTGAAAACACAATTGGTTGACAAAACCTGACCTTAACTGAATTAAAGCTATGTATGTAAAGTCTTTATTTATCCAAAGTGAATACTGGTAAGTTTTGTTATAAAAATTATCAATGTGTTTGAATATGGGGTGCTGCTTGGTGTGAAAAATATATGATAAATGCACCATACTGACTTTTTAAAATCTGGGTGAGGGTCCATAGATCTCTACATGGTGAGTAAGATTACTTGAAGTAGCTAGTAAGAATTTACAAAACACAATTTTTACCTTTTACCTAGATTCTTTCAAAGCACCAGGGGTGGGTTTATTTCTAAAAGGTTACTTTGATTTTCTTCATATACTTTTTTTTTAATTATAGTAACATAAATAACAGAAAACTTGCCATTTTAAGCATTGTTAAGTGTGCGATTTAGTGCACTTTAATTACTTTTACAATGTTGTAAAATGTTTACAATGTTGTACGCCATCACCGCCAACTATTACTAAAATTTTTTCACCACCCAAACAGAAACTCTTTACCTCCTAACATTAACTACCCATTCCCTCAGCATCTGGTAACCTCTAATCTACTTTCTGTCTCCAACATTTTGCTTATAAAAAAATCTAGATAGTTCATATAAGTGTAATCATACAAATTTGTACTTTTATGTCTGACTTAACACAATGTTTTCAAGATCCATCCATGTTGTATCGTGTATCAGAACTTCATTCTTTTTTACAGCTGAATAATATTTCATTGTATGGATATACAACATTTTGTCTATCCATTCATCCATTGATAGCCAACTAGATTATGTCCACCTTTTGGTTATTGGTCATAATGTTAATATGAGCATTGGTGTGCAATTATCTGTTTAAGTCTCTGCTTCCTATTTGGGGTTTACTATACCTAAGAGTGGAATTGCTGGGTCAAATGGTAATTCTATGTTTAACTTTGTGAGGAACCAGAAAACTGTTTTCCATGGTAGCTGCATCATTTTACCTTCTGCTCAGCAATGCGCAGGGGTTCCAATTTCCCCATATCTTCACCAACACTTGTTATTTTCCATTTTTTAAGTAAGTCATCCTAGTGGACGTGAAGCGGTATCTCACAGTGAGTTTGATTTGCATTTCCCTAATGGTTATAGGTGTTGAGTATATTTTTATGTATGTATTGGTCATCTGTATAACTTCTCTGGAGAAATATGTATTCAGATTCTATTCCCATTTTAAATTGTGTTGTTTTGTCTTTTTGTTGTTGGGTTGTAGGACTTTATTTTATATGCTTTGGATGGTAAACCCTTATCATATATTATCTCCAAATTTTTTCTCCTAATCTGTAGGTTTTTTCACTCTCCATAACTTTCTTTGATCCGCAAAAATTTTTAAATCTGATGAAGTCCACCATGTCCATGTTTCCTTTTTTGTTGTCCATACTAAGAATCCCTTACCTATTACAAAGTCTTGAAGATTTTGTCTGTGTTTTCTTCTAGGACTTTTACGGTTTTACTTCTTTGACTTTTGCCTTGCATATAAAACAAGGTCAGGAATAAGCATTATTATAAGCCTAAATTATTAAGAGGATTCCATGATCACAGTTACAGAAGGAGGGAGAGAAGGAGGCAGGAAGGGAGGGACAGAAGAGAAAAAGGGAGAAAGGAAGGAAGCAAGAAGAGAGAAGGAGAAGGAGGAAGGGGGATGCACCATTGGAGGAATCTTATGCTTCTACTGGGAGGCTTAGAACATCATTCATGTGGAAAGAATAGCCCACTGACTGGCCGCAAAAACTTGAAACACCATTGAGATGCCCTATGCTATTTTGCAGTTTTCCCCCAACCCGCCTGCACCTTCGAGCCACTCCTTACTTTCTCCATATTAAATGCTCATATTTCCCCCGACCTCATGCCTTAACAGCTCTTGTTTCAGCTTAAAAACCCAACTTCTCAATTCTCAGCTCTCATGCAAGACTCCTTCCAGATTGAGGAAATGACAACCACCACCAAGAGCTACTGAAATGTGCTGTTCACAGGACTTTCACCCCCAAGCTATGAGCTTTTAGAAAACAGGAACTTGGGGCCTGTTCACCTAACACAGTATCCAGCACATAAATGGTTGAACAAATTCAAGAACCCAAGCAAAAGTGAGATACAATGTCTCAGAAAACTCACCTATTCGTTGCTCAGAATACAACTGTTTTAACTTTATACTTTAATAATTGTGTCACGAAAAAAAAAAAATTGTGCCAAGAAAGAAACAATTGTGTCGAGAAAAAAAAAATCCGATTCAAAGATTCTTATTGACTGTTTAAAGTGATCATACCATGTACAGGCCGACAGATTTTTTTCTGAAACCCTTGGGGCCAGATATGTTTTCTATTTCAGAATTTCCCAGATTATTTAGAAAATTAATACAGTGTATCCATCCTCTGTTACATAAGTGAATCTGCCTGCTTTTTACACTCACTTTGCAATTCTGGTGGTTGATGGCAGAAAAAGGGCCAGACTCACCACTTCCAGGAGAAGCAGAAATCAAATGGAACACTGGACACTGATAAGAAAAAACCAAGTCTATGAACTAACATTAAATCAATAATGACTATAGAAATAAGAGTAATATTAATAATAGCCTGCATTTATTGAGCATATACTTACTATGTCCCAGGGCTTGTGCTAAGCACTTGAGGTGTCCCAATTGATTTAATCTCCACACAAACCATCTATAGATAGCAGTCTTACTCCCATTTTACAAATGAGGAATTTGAGGCACAGAAAGGTGAAATAACTTGCCTGATCTTTCTCAGCTAGGACACAGTGGAACCAGAGCAAGATATTCAATTTCAAACGAATGGAATGAATGAATCGATTAACATCCACTCCCCAGCACAGGCTAAAAATCAGAAAAAGCAAGACCAGTGAGAATATGAACTTCTAAAAATTGGGTTTGAATCCCAGCCCCACCGCTGCAAAATATGGGGCCATGAGGACATGACTTAACTCTTGATCCTTCACCTCCCCAGAGTAAACGAGGGTAACTGCACCCACCTTCCATGGCTGCAAGAACAGTACTTGATGTGGTGTCAGTTACACAGCCGACAGTTTTTTTTTTTCCTAAATGTTTATTGTACACTTATATGCCAGGTGCTTGTGTATTTCATTTAATCTACACAAAAATTAAATAAGAAAAATATATTAACCTTATTTTAGATAGGAGGAAAATGAGAGGCAGAGAGTAATTACCCATTCAAAGCCACAGAATAGTTCTTTTTCCTTTTCCTTCCCCAACCAAAGCTGCATTCAAAAAAAGAAAGAATGACGCTCATGTTTCCTTTCCTGGATATTAAGAATTCTTTTCCCCAAGTAGAACAGGTATGTGGAAGGGTCTTTTTAATTTAGATATTTGTGTAACAGTTTCCTGGCTTGTATTCTTCAAGATGATGTCAGCCTTCAAACAGCAGCTTATTCTCATCTCAAAACAAGTTAAAATAGTCTCCTCAGGCTTAGATTTCCTAAATACGATTACACATCCACATACTTGATGTGTGCAAAAGAGCCTATCTTAGAGTCAATTTAAAATACAGGCAAAATAAGTTATGAAAGTTACCAACCAGAGCCACAGCTACAACTGGAAATCACAAATTAAACTGGACTTTGATATGTTTAATGCAAAGTTTTAGAAAATCCCAGAGGTGCATTCCAAGACATTTGGTATATCCACACACAATGTGTTGCCTCAGGGGAATTAAATGATAGCCCCCATTCATTGATGGTTGATGGAAATCTGTGGCTTTGGCTTGGTAGCAGTTTTATTGAGGCAGGAAAGTACCTGACCTTAATATTCCCCAACTGATTCTGCAACTCCAAGCAGACACCTCCTCTTTTTGTTCATGGCACGCCGGTGGCCAGTTGGGTTAATTACTTCAAGCTGGTTTTGGACAATCAGTACAGCCCATTGGCTAATTGCCCTTTCGTCCTCCTTCAGGACATTTCTAGAAGCCCACCACTTACCCATTCCTCTGCCACTCTTAACAGAACACCATTATAACTTTTCACGTCACCTCCCACCTCTACTCCCAAATCAATATGCTAGTGCTCTCTTCAGAGACCTTCAGGCTTCATTCCTTACCCCCCAGAAAACATACTTTGTATTTCATGCAAATCTCTTTCCACTCATTTTTAAAATACATTTTAATAGTCTCTTGAACGTGTTGTTGAGTGTCCCACCTGAAATCCTCTTTCCTAGATTTCATGAAATTCAAATCTTTCCATTCGTTGACAGCTATAGTAAAAGCCAAAAAGCTTTCACTTAAGTGATTACCCTTGGAAAGAAAAGTTATGATTTCAAGACAATTCATAAATTTATTGACTCTTCTTCTTCATAGCATACAGAGGATTTCTGATGCTGGCATCTACCAAGCACACCATGAATACTAGCCTTCAGAGAAGAGTCCTTAGGAGAGAATTCACCAGAGAAGATACCTTAGAAGGGAATTCTCTTCTTTCATGGAAGATGCCATTGAATAACAGAGAACTCTATTTGAAAATCTCCTATCTGCTGCTGGAGGCACACAGGAAAATCCCAATCTTGCCAAGCCTGTAACTTTTTAACCCCAAATTGATTATTCTCCTACCATTTTCTTGTTTTACTTTTTAAGATAATACATTTTAAAAAAATTATCAAGTGATTTTTCCCATTTTTAAACTGTTTTTCTTTAAATAGTTTTGTTTTTTTTTTGCCTTCTTTTTGTTTGTTTGTTTTACTTTTAGAAAATTAAAATAAACCTCAAAAGTTTATTTAAAATAAGGTGCTGCTTATTGTTCAGGAAAATTCCAAAGAGAAGTTTCAGGAATATTTGAGAAATGGCAGTATTGCTGAGACAAGTCTCTCACCCTGTTAGGTAATTACTTTAAAAGGGAAAAATGCTCATCATGATCCATATGTTTCTAGTTTATCTTTTTAATCATATTCTTTTATAGTTTTGCCTTCCAGGTAAGTTCACTTAATTATAATACTGGAAATGTCTTCACTCTTATGCTTTTCACACTCATAGTATGTTCTTGTAAAACTATGAAGCAGATAGAAAAAGATTAATGGTGTATTAAGAATATCAACAAAAGTAACACTGAGTCATTTCAAATTAACCACCATGTACCTCAGTTTCCCCATCTATAAAGCAGAGATAATAAAATTATTACTAACAGTGTGCTATTATAGTACCATAATCTTAGTATACATAATTAGTATACTACTGGGTTTCTGTTTTAAATCATAAAAAATAATTATTCAACATGAGAAAAAAAGTAGAAAGATTACTAGATTTAGAGTCAAGTGATCCAACTTTGGGTTGCAGTTCTGCAAATCTGCTCACTCAAACAAGAGAAATGACCACTTGGGTCTCAGTCTCTACCATATAAAGTCTCAGCCCACACCAGCACTACTTTAAGGGGTCTATATATATTAACTCTCATTCTCAGAGCAATTCTAAGAGGTGAGCACTATGACCCCCACTTTATAAAGAAGAGCCAAGTCACAAAGCAATTAAATAAGTCAACCAGGATCTCACAGCTTAGTGGTGGAGCCAGGATGCCAACCAGGGCAGTTCAGCACTAGAATATTAATAGTCCCTAATCACGATGTCACACTACTTGGGGATACCATTCCTGGACTAGCCCCAACACCCTCCAGAGTTGTTGTGAAGCCCAAAGATCCAGGACAAAGAGCAAATGCTACAAAAATGAGAGCATTCATTATTATTGTGTTAATTCAGTAAACCTTGAGTGCAGCACTTGAAATAAAGACTGAAACACATATGACCTAGTAAGAATAGATTAAAATTGGCCTATGTACAATAAAATGTGCTTATCCTGCATCCTTGCAATGAGGAATCTCTATCATCCAGTACTTGGCAGCCACTAAGTAACACCTGCTGTCAAACCTTCCCAGGCCAAAGTCATCTCTTCCATGCTCTACAGTGCAAGAACTCAGGGTCTTCAACAGAGGATCTGCCAAGCATTTGAGTATATCTGAAGAGCCTCCAGAGGTTAGTGTTGGCCCTGTCTTCAGGACTTCCTGCAACTTACCTCCTTGGGGAGGAGGAATGGAGTTAGTAAATCTGAGGCATGGCTCATATTGTGAAGTCCTATGTCCAACTCATCCATCAAACAACTAAGTTCTAGCCAACTTCTGAAATAAAGTTGGCAAATAATGGAACATAATTAACCCCTTTAGTAATCTCAAGGTCAAAGCTAGATTCTGGAGTCATTCTGTTTGGTCCAAACTCTGTATCCAAAGCATGGCTCTAGTAAATCTTTTATTCTGGCCTGTACAGCCAACAGATTTTCATACAGATGATATGATGAGCAACTGTTTTCTACTTCAACTAAGAGACATGTAAAATTATGGGGGGGTGGTGCATTTTTAAAGCCCTACTATTATTACTTAAGACTATCATGTGCCAAAGCACTCTGCTGGACATTCTTGCATATTACCTCAAAATTAATTCCAACCAACCCTTAAGGGAGCTATTATTACCTGGCCCCATCCCATCACCATTTACACATGGAGAACATGAAGTCTCCAGGCCTGGCTGACAGTCTCTCCCATAATATCTCATTCAGGTTTCACCTGAAAAATCACCTCCAAAGAGAAGCTTTCCCAGGCCACTCAGTCAAAAACAGCAATTCCCCTGCTTTTCAGCCGCCTCTCTTTATTGTAGTTCTTCTTTCAATTTATTCATAGCACTTTCTACTATCTGGAATTCTTGCTTTATTATTGTCTATCTGTCTCCATTAGAAAGTTAGTGTCTTGAGAGCATGGGAACTTATGTGTCTAGTTTAAAGTTGTATCCTCAAAGCCAAGAACAATACCTGTCAAAGAATAGGCACTTAAGTATTCCGGAAGGAAGACACGGAGGGAAAGAGGGAGGGAAGAAAGAAGGGAGAAAGGAAGGGAGGGAAGAAATGTACATTCTTCCATAAGTATCAGAAGGAGAATGGCTTATTTTAGGCATTAGAAAGAATTTCGTGACTTAGAAATGGTGTCAGATTCTGAAACACGTTATTCAAGAAGGTTATGAAGTATTTAAAAATTAAGAGATGAAACAAGTATTACATGGGTCTGAAAGAATTTTAGGAAAATCCTTTGTGGAACATGGATGAGCTAAAATTCCAGAGCGATTCCACTTTTCAGACACCTTTGTTTCATCAGTGCCCGCACTCAAAAGCTCTAGAAATCAAAATACGTGTTTGCTTTCAGAATGAATATTATTTGTGGCTCGATCTTATCACTGTTCCCTGCCCAACACATACACAGACTCACCCTGTCAGCCCTTTAAAAGCCTGAGTTAACAGAGTTCCATGGTCACAAGCAGCATTCTAAAATTGGAATTTGGCTGTCTGACCACACACACTAGCCCTGGAATTCAGCAAACATCTGGGCCAGTGAGTGTGAGAAAGTTCTGTGGTAACAAAAGTTTCTGAGGCAACAATGAGTTGGAATCCCACAGGCAACAAGGTGCAGGTACCCAGGAGGCTCAGCAGACAGAGGGCAGGGGCAGCAGCCTCACTCCCTTGGTGTGATTCTCTACTAGTGCATGTTGAAAGCCTGGTAACTTTCCTGGCACTTAAACAGTTAGCAATGGATGACTTGGACTTTGCAAGCTTGGGCTTTGTCATAGTTACGTAAATGGTTAGCAGAAGATTCGTAGGCCAGCTACTTACACAGCTGCTCACCCGGGTTGAGCACCTTCACAAGACAGGTGAATGGAGAAGATGGCAAGTTTAATTACATTTAACAACTTCTGTATAGTCTAAGACAGAGATCATTTGGTATATTACATTTTTGAAGGTTCAAGGGTTTGTTCCCTCATGGAAAAGAGGTATTTGTGACTGAAAGTTCTTTAGTTACTGAGAATTAAAACTACATTATTTACTGGCTAAAATGTCACTCTCCCTCCCGTATATGGCAAATAACAGTCAGATGCAAGTCAATTGTGCGAATCAGAAATCATATGGAAAATGCTACGTAAGGAGGGAGGAAAAGAAAGAATACTGGGTATCTTTTCATCTGAATACCTATTTTAATTCAGGAGGTAACAATTTCACCGCCAGAAACACTAAGAAGTAAATTCATGTTTTCAAACGCATTAACATTTAGTTTCTTAGTGACTTCTTTTTTACAATAGCACTTTTTCCAAATGGAATGATCATTTATTACTTTACTTTATTAATTATAAAATAATACAGGTTCATTAAAAAAAAAACTTTTTCAAGCCAAATATATATTGCGCTCTACATACTGCTTTTCAACTTGCTTTTTATCAATGTCCAAAATATTGCAAACTTCATTCTAGCTCATCTGTAAAATGAGGATAATGGTATCCAGATTTAATAAGGATTTAAGTGAAATATTTGTTAAATGTTTAATACAGATCCTGACACATAATAAAAAACAAATATTATTAGCTGTCCAGGACTATATTCTTTGGTCTTTATAACATCAGTTATTTAACAAATTCCCTACTGTTGTTTCTAATTCTCACAATCATAAATCATACCACAATAAATACTACCGCTTGTATTTCAGCATTATTGATATTATTATGACTCATTGTATTTTCCTCTATTGCCTGGTATTTTGAAGTTTACAGAATGTAGTCACATTTGTTTGTTTGAGCTCACATCTACTATCTGTGAGTAGAAACAATCAGGCGTTTCGCTTACTTTAGAGACAAGGAAATTGGGGGTTTAAAGAGTGAATAAATGGCCCAAGACCACCCAGCGAGCAAATCCAAACTCATGCTTTGATGCTGGCCACGCAATCATTTGAAACATCTTTCTAAGCCAGTACCCTCTGTCAAGCTCTATGCTGGGTGCATAAAATTCTCAACAATTTCACAGTCTAGCTGTGGGCAACTAGTATTTTTTTAAATAACCATATAGTGTTCCAAGCATAGGAGGGAACATGTACACAGACAGCAATACCGGGCACATAGGCAAAGGAAGTAATGACTGACGGGAGTCAGGGAGGCATCACCCAGCTGGTGATGTTTCCAAAATCTCTCCTCTAAAACTGAACATAGATGGACCGGCAAGGGTGGGTTTCTGACTTCTATTTCAGGTCCGGTTCTTCTTCCCCTGTCACATGTTATTTTATAAACTCAATAGATTTAGATCTTTTATACCAGCCAAGAAAACATATGCACTTTATTGTCACCAAATTTCTCAAGGAGAAAGGAGGCAAGAGAAGAGACGGAAAATGTAAAGAACACGTCATTGTAAAAACATGTCTAAAAAAATTCAACATCCTGCCCAATAATGCTACCACTTCAAGGCACACTGTTGGCATTTCTCACATTGCTTTAAGGAGCACAACAAAGATGCTGTACAACATCAACTACAGTAACAACACAGGCATCAATTCCTCTGCATTTTCACGAAAGTGCTACAAAGTCAAGACGTTGGGGGGAGGGAGGGAGGTGTATTCGTTTGTTAAGCTGTCAGAATCCGATATACCAGAAATGGAATGGCTTTTATGAGGGGGATTTAATAAGTTAAAAATTTACAGTTCTAAGCCTATGAAAATGTCCAAACTAAGACATCCAGGAAAAGGGACCTTAATTCAAGAAAAGCTGATGGGTCTGGAACACTCTGTCAGCTGCGTAGTCATGTGACTGGCATCTGCAGTCCCTTGTCCCTGGGCTCTGTCGCTTTTAGCCTCTGTTCCTGTTGGGGTTCCTCACGTTCCTTCTCTAGGGCTGGCTTTCATCTCTTGGGCTCCCTTGTCTCTCCCCGGGTTCTGGCTTGCTTAATATCTCATGGGAAAGCTCACGACAACATGTGCTGGGCTCCAAACATCCCTGAACATCTATGTCTGTGTATGCTGAAGCACCTGCTCTCCAAGCATCTCTGCTGGCTCTGTCATCTCTATGGGTTCTGCTTGTGTCTCTGCTCTCCAAAATGTTTCCTATTTAAAGGACTCCAGTCCTTGAATGGGTAGAGTGACATCTCCATCTAATCAAAAGGTCACACCCATAATTGAATGTGTCACATCTCCATGGAGATAGTCTAATCAAAGTTTTCTACCCTACAATATTGAATCAGGATTAAAAGAAATGGCTGCCCCCACAAGATTACATCAAGATTATAGCATGAATTTTCTGGGGCACATTATATTTTCAAACTGGCACAGGGGGTAACTCTGTTATTTATTCCAAATTATTAATAATAGCAGTTAGCATTTATTGAGCACATACTATATGCCAGGCTAAAATGCCTTTCCAATACATCTCAATTAATTGTCACAACATCTCCATGAAACAGGCATTATATTCTGCTAGTCCCATTGTCTACATGGGGGAAAAGAAATTGAGTGACATTAAAGAACAGAAAAGTGGTAGGCCAAGATTCAAACTGAGGTTTGATTCCAAAGCCATGTTCCTAACCACTCTAACATGCTGTTTTACATCTTATCAATATAATTTTCTTTTTACAATATTGTGAATGCATATGTACAAGCCACTCTAAAAGCACTGAACAACTTTATCCTTTACGTGTTGGGAACTGTTTGTAAGACTTAAATTGCTTTAAAGCACATTCATAAAACTTTATTATCATGGCTGACATCTGAATTCGAAACTGGCGCCCTTCATTGCATTTCAGACTCCCGAAATTAGACAATCAGGACCAACATCAAACAAAGCCCTCCGTGATGATTAGTCGTCACAGCAACATAACATGCAATTCTACATGAGGCTCTGAGTCCAACATAATTTATGTTCATAACAAAAATGGCAATCACCCAGTATCTGCAGTATCTGTCATATGGATTTATGATCTTGGCCATGGCCAAGTCAAAGCGCATTAGCCTAGTGTGTCTAAACATCTGACTCCAATCACTACAGTGAGGTTCAAGCCGAGTATTAGAGGTTTACAAGTATATTTCACTGAGTGTGGGAAGTTGAGAAGAAAATAGTTTTTAAGTGGGGGTAGGGTGGCAGAATAGATGTTTTTTTTTTAAGGTACCTAATCAACTTTCCTGAGTATGTGAGCCATCTCTTCTTCCCTGCACCCTTCCCTCAGGCTGAGGACTCAGCTGTGTCCAGTGCTGTCCAGCCAAAAAGGTCAGGCAGAAGGCAGAGGAGAGGATTCTGTGGGAGTCTGTCAGTGATCAGTGATTCTTCTATTATTAATTGTTCTGTAGCTTCCACTCACACCCTATTCCTGCTCCTACCGCCGTCCTCTTAATATGAATAATACAGGATTATTTAGTTTGTTTATTCACTCCCAAATATTTTGGGGAATGAGTTATAATAAATCTGCAATCTAATCTTTTCTTGTATAAATATAAGGAACTGAGATTTAGACTAAATATATTTATTACCCTCTAATGCTAGTTTCCATTCTACCAGAAAGGAGGGTGCATGCCCTGCCCCCACCATCCCTTACCATCAAGTTCTACATCAAAATCCTGCATCAGGTATCCCTGGTTAATCCTCCGTCACCAACCTCCTCCTTCCTCAATCCCTTCCTTTTTATAAACCACAAGAATCTCCACTAAGCTTTGTTTCTTGTTTAATCCATTTAACCTCCTTCTCCTTGAGGTCAGCTTTCCATTATGTAGAACTGATCTGGACATTTACCATTCCACAGCAAAAACTATAACTATGCTAAATAAAAATCCACAGCCACAAGGTTTAAAAGGTATAAAATATTAATGCGTCATCATTTCTCTTGGTCTTTATGTTACATCTTCACTGTTTTTTTTTTTAAAGAAAAAGATGTGAAGGGCATCTTCAGTTCTCCATAGGACCTCACATCATTTGGCCAGAGGACATTGTCCTGGAAGGTACCCTACAATGAGCAAAACCTCAACTATTATTTTCTATTTATTAAGCCTATATACATGCTGCATGTAATAAAATAGTTTTGCATAAAGTTTTGTCACAGAAAGAGGACTCAGAAGAAAACAACATATCATTAAAAAAAATTTAAACAACGCATAGATCTATACGTAAAGGAAGACAGGGAATTCAGCATGTGTTGAACACAAGGTATTTTCATGTACGTGATTTCAATTAATCCTCAAAGGTGGTAAGCTCTTCACTGAAAAACCTTTCAGGTTAAGTATGAGGCTCTCCAAACTTGAGGTCTTAGGTTTCGTAGCTGACCCTGGTTGCACAGCTACTAAACTCCAGAGTTCTGCTGAACCAAGCTTATGAATCCAAAGTCAACTCTATCATACTGGCCCCCAAGAAAATCATTTCTTTTTTATTCTTCGCTCTTTAATGGATCCTCCTGGCATCTCTTTGGTCAAAAAGCAAAGGTCAAGTGTACTTGAAGCCAGAAAGATGTCAACCCTGGCTCTGTCCTAGCTTGCTCCATAGCCTCTTGGTCAATTAATTAACCTCTAAGGCTCATTTCCCCATCTTTAAAGCACTATTGTAATATGTGATATGGGTGTTTTGCATTATTTTGTTTTTCCTTTCCAGCACATGTGTCTTTCTCATATACATGCATACATATATGTAAACTGACCCAATTACCAAACTCTTCCTTCAAATACTGCCCTAAATATTTGTGTTTTAGAACTTTCCATTTTGCCTCTATTTCTACCTATGACTAGCAAATATCATGTCACTTAGTACTCTAAGTAACCTATGTACATAATAGGATAATCTAAAAGTGTTCAGACCTCAAAAGTAGAGAAAAAATATGGGTTAAGATATGCAATTCAGTACCTAGAACAACAGCTGTTGAATATTTCCAGTAGTTAATTATATTTGATTTAATCACATCCTCTATTTTTCAAGTGGATCCTTTCTTTAGACACCATTAAAAATATTTGGCTACATGACTCATGAGGAAAACCAAGTTCCACATGGAATATTCCATTCATAGTTAATAATTATTGCTGTTCAACTATACCAATTCCAGTGGATAACTGTGAGGATGAGAGCTGTGGGTCACAGCCTCAAACAGGAAAAAGAAATCATTTTGAGAAGAACTTAATTTCAATTGGATATAGCTAATACCTTTGCTAAGGGAGTTGATTTTTTTTGTAATGTACATGGTCTGCAATTTTTTTCAACAGTGATTCTCAACCTATACCAGGGCAGTCCTTCCTTTACCTCGGAGCTGAGCTTATTGGCAGGTGGTGGAGTGCAGGGATGGCAAAGAAGTTGTGAATAAGGTAATAAATCCCAGCTACCCAGACAGATAGGAAAAAGAGAGGTTTAAGGTCTATTAAACCTGCAAGATAATTCATTGATAAAATATAAAAATAACAGCAAATAAATTTTTGGCTGATGCATCAGGACGCCCTGCAAGCAAAGCAACAAATTATAGTATGGGTTTTGTGCAAGTTCTTTATCATTCTACTATTCCAAGTATAAAGCTTAGTAATTAAGAGTGCAGGCTCCAGAGTCAGATTGCTTGGGTTTAAATCCTACCTTGACTATGTTCTAGATATATTTGAAACCTCAGATCACCTGACCCCTTGGTGTGTCATTCATATTACCTATATCTGAGGGATATTCTGAGGATTAAATGAAATAATATATGTAAAATATATAGAAACATGCCTGGTACACACAAAGAGGCTCAACAAATGTTGACTAATACTATTTCATATTATCATCATTATCATTATTATATAATATTAAGTCTTTCCTGGGTACCAATCAACTTCACAGAATTATAGCTTGTACCAGAGTTAAAACTCATACATACACGTACAAGTTTCCACAATGACTACCCGATTGAAAAGGGAAGACAAGAGACATACACAGCAAATTGGTTAATTCAGCATGCAACTATGAACTGAAACAGTGAATAGCAGCAGAACGCCGTGGAAGATAATGTCATTTCTGAGATGACACAGAGTAAAAAGGGAAAGCAACCTAGGTTCATGGTTGTATAGCTTTATAAAGTCATTGAACATGAAGGAACAGTTTCTTTCCTCATCTGTAGAAAAGTGCCTGCTGTTTGTTCTACTGGAATATTCTCCCAATTACCTCAAATCACCACTAGAGCCTTTTCACCAGAGTTTACAGACATTAGCTTAACTCTTTCTGCTTCCAGTCTTCCCTGACTGACTCACATTAGACTAGGTCTCCCTGCTATGCTTTCACATAGCATTTCCCCACTGTCTTCCCAAGTGCCTAGACCTCTATGTGGTACATGGCCCTCAATAAATGTTGGATAGATGGATGGATGGATGGATGGATGGATGGATGGATGGATACACAGATGTATGAATGGACAGATGAGATAAAATCTCTACCTTTTGGGGGCCAAGATGGCGGCTTAGTAAGGTACGCGTACCTTAGTTCCTCCTCCAGAGCAACTACTACGTGACCAGAAACAGTGCAGAACAGCTCCTGGGGCCATGGCAGGGAACGGACACACAGCGTACCCCAGTCTGGACTGGCTAGACCGTCTGCAAGACTCCGCTGCGGTGAGCTCCCTGGGCGGTGTGCGCTTCCCCGGGCCATAGCGGCTAGCGGCCGGCGCCCCTCCCTCCCTCCTTCCTGGACTTGGAGAGGCAAGTTTCCCAAGCCGCAGCAGCCGGCGCCCCTCTTTCGCAGGCAGCTTCCCAGTCCGGCAGCGGGTCTCGGATCGGCGAGTTCCCCAGGCCACGGCGGCTGGCGACCGGCGCCCCTCCCCCACAGGCAGCTGCCCAGAGGGAGAGGAGGGAGTTTCCGACAGTGGCAGGAACTGGGTCCAAAAAAACCACCAATACTGGCATTAATAAAGGAGCCACAACATCTTTTGCTGGTGGGACCTGCAGACAGACAAGCGCCACCTACAGGGCAGGATAAAAAAACAGAGTCCAGAGACTTCACAGGAAAATCTTTCAACCTGCTGGGTCTCACACTCAGGGAAATCTGATAAAATGTCCAGACGCCAGCAAAAAATAACAAATCACACCAGGAAAATTGAAGATATGGCCCAGTCAAAGGAACAAACCAATAGTTCAAATGAGATACAGGAGCTGAGACAACTAATTCTGAATATACGTACAGAAATGGAAAACCTCTTCAAAAACCAAATC
This sequence comes from Tamandua tetradactyla, assembly GCF_023851605.1. Taxonomy (NCBI): domain Eukaryota; kingdom Metazoa; phylum Chordata; class Mammalia; order Pilosa; family Myrmecophagidae; genus Tamandua; species Tamandua tetradactyla. The sequence goes on along the minus strand of NC_135345.1, from coordinate 43,674,508 downwards.
AATAAATTGAGGGAGGACATGAAGAAGCCAAGGGATGAACAAAAAGAAGAAATGGAAAGTCTGAAAAAACATTTCACAGAACTTATGGGAATGAAAGATACAGTAGTAGACATGAAAAAAACAATGGAAACCTACAATGGTAGATTTCAAGAGACAGAGGTTAGAATTAGTGAACTGGAGGATGGAACATCTGAAATCCAAAAAGAAACAGAAACTATAGGGAAAAGAATGGAAAAATTTGAGCAGGGGCTCAGGGAATTGAATGATAATATGAAGTGCACAAATATACGTGTTGTGGGTGTCCCAGAAGGAGAAGAGAACGGAAAAGGAGGAGAAAAACTAATGGAAGAAATTTTCACTGAAAATTTCCCAACTCTTATGAAAGACCTAAAATTACAGATCCAAGAAGTGCAGTGGCCCCCAAAGAGAATAGATCCAAATAGGCATTCTCCAAGACACATACTAGTTAGAACGTCAGAGGTCAAAGAGAAAGAGAGGATCTTGAAAACAGCAAGAGAAAAACAATCCATCACATACAAGGGAAACCCAATAAGACTATGTGTAGGCTTCTCAGCAGAAACCATGGAAGCTAGAAGACAGTGGGATGATATATTTAAATTACTAAAAGAGAAAAACTGCCAACCAAGACTCCTATATCCAGCAAAATTATCCTTCAAAAATGAGGAAGAAATTAAAACATTTTCAGACAAAAAGTCACTGAGAGAATTTGTGACCAAGAGACCAGCTCTGTAAGAAATACTAAAGGGAGCACTAGAGACAGATACGAAAAGACAGGAGAGAGAGGTGTGGAGAAGAGTGTAGAAAGAAGGAAAATCAGATATGATATATACAATACAAAAAGCAAAATGGTAGAGGAAATTATTACCCAAACAGTAATAACACTAAATGCTAATGGACTGAATTCCCCAATCAAAAGGCATAGACTGGCAGAATGGATTAAAAAAAAGGATCCTTCTATATGCTGTCTACAGGAAACACATCTTAGACCCAAAGATAAACATAGGTTGAAAATGAAAGGTTGGGAAAAGATGTTTCATGCAAATAACAACCAGAAAAGAGCAGGAGTAGCTATACTAATATCCAACAAATTAGACTTCAAACGTAAAACAGCTAAAAGAGACAAAGAAGGATACTACCTACTAATAAAAGGAACAATTAAACAAGAAGACATAAAAATCATAAATGTTTACGCACCGAATCAGAATGCCCCAAAATACGTGAGGAATACACTACAAATACTGAAAAGGGAAATAGACACATCTACCATAATAGTTGGAGACTTCAATTCACCACTCTCATCAATGGACAGAACATCTAGACAGAGGATCAATAAAGAAACTGAGAATTTGAATATTACAATAAATGAGCTAGACTTAACAGACATTTATAGGACATTACATCCCACAACAGCAGGATACACCTTTTTCTCAAGTGCTCATGGATCATTCTGAAAGATAGACCATATGCTGGGTCACAAAGCAAGTCTCAACAAATTTAAAAAGATTGAAATCATACACAACACTTTCTCAGATCATAAAGGATTGAAGTTGGAAATCAACAATAGGCAGAGTGCCAGAAAATTCACAAATACGTGGAGGCTCAACAACACACTCTTAAACAACCAGTGGGTCAAGGAAGAAATTACAAGAGAAATTAGTAAATATCTCGAGGCGAATGAAAATGAAAACACAACATATCAAAACCTATGGGACACAGCAAAGGCAGTGCTAAGAGGGAAATTTATTGCCCTAAATGCCTATATCAAAAAAGAAGAAAAGGCAAAAATTCAGGAATTAACTATCCATTTGGAAGAACTGGAGAAAGAACAGCAAACTAACCCCAAAGCAAGCAAAACGAAAGAAATAACAAAGATTAGAGCACAAATAAATGAAATTGAAAACATGAAAACAATAGAGAAAATCAATAAGGCCAGAAGTTGGTTCTATGAGAAAATCAATAAGATTGATGGGCCCTTAGCAAGATTGACAAAAAGAAGAAGAGAGAGGATGCAAATAAATAAGATCAGAAATGGAAGAGGAGACATAACTACTGACCTCACAGAAATAAAGGAGGTAATAACAGGATACTATGAACAACTTTACGCTAATAAATACAACAATTTAGAGGAAATGGATGGTATCCTGGAAAGATATGAACAACCAACTTTGACTCAAGAAGAGATAGATGATCTCAACAAACCAATCACAAGTAAAGAAATCGAAGCAGTCATTCAAAAGCTTCCTAAAAAGAAAAGTCCAGGACCAGACGGCTTCACATGTGAATTCTATCAAACATTCCAGAAAGAATTAGTACCAACTCTCCTCAAACTCTTCAAAAAAATCGAAGTGGAGGGAAAACTACCTAACTCATTCTATGAAGCCAACATTACCCTCATACCAAAACCAGGCAAAGATATTACAAGAAAAGAAAATTAAAGGCCGATCTCTCTAATGAATATTGATGCAAAAATCCTCAATAAAATTCTAGCAAATCGTATCCAACAACACATTAAAAGAATTATTCATCATGACCAAGTAGGATTCATCCCAGGTATGCAAGGATGGTTCAACATAAGAAAATCAATTAATGTAATACACCATATCAACAAATTAAAGCAGAAAAATCACATGATCATCTCAATTGATGCAGAGAAGGCATTTGACAAGATTCAACATCCTTTCCTGTTGAAAACACTTCAAAGGATAGGAATACAAGGGAACTTCCTTAAAATGATAGAGGGAATATATGAAAAACCCACAGCTAATATCATCCTTAATGGGAAAAAATTGAAAACGTTCCCCCTAAGATCAGGAACAAGACAAGGATGTCCACTATCACCACTATTATTCAACATTGTGTTGGAGGTTCTAGCCAGAGCAATTAGACAAGAAAAAGAAATACAAGGCATCAAAATTGGAAAGGAAGAAGTAAAACTATCACTGTTTGCAGACGATATGATACTATACGTCGAAAACCCGGAAAAATCCACAACAAAACTACTAGAGCTAATAAATGAGTACAGCAAAGTAGCAGGTTACAAGATCAACATTCAAAAATCTGTAGCATTTCTATACACTAGCAATGAACAAGCGGAGGGGGAAATCAAGAAACGAATCCCATTTACAATTGCAACTAAAAGAATAAAATACCTAGGAATAAATTTAACTAAAGAGACAAAAGACCTATACAAAGAAAACTACAAAAAACTGTTAAAAGAAATCACAGAAGACCTAAACAGATGGAAGGGCATACCGTGTTCATGGATTGGAAGACTAAATATAGTTAAGATGTCAATCCTACCTAAATTGATTTACAGATTCAATGCAATACCAATCAAAATCCCAACAACTTATTTTTCAGAAATAGAAAAACCAATAAGCAAATTTATCTGGAAGGGCAGGGTGCCCCGAATTGCTAAAAACATCTTGAGGAAAAAAAACGAAGCTGGAGGTCTTGCGCTGCCAGACTTTAAGGCATATTATGAAGCCACAGTGGTCAAAACAGCATGGTATTGGCATAAAGATAGATATATCGACCAATGGAATCGAATAGAGTGCTCAGATATAGACCCTCTCATCTATGGTCATTTGATCTTTGATAAGGGAGTCAAGCCAACTCACCTGGGACAGAACAGTCTCTTCAATAAATGGTGCCTAGAGAACTGGATATCCATATGCAAAAGAATGAAAGAAGACCCATGTCTCACACCCTATACAAAAGTTAACTCAAAATGGATCAAAGATCTAAACATTAGGTCTAAGACCATAGAACAGTTAGAGGAAAATGTAGGGAGATATCTTATGAATTTTACAATTGGAGGCGGTTTTATGGACCTTACACCTAAAGCAAGAGCACTGAAGAAGGAAATAAATAAATGGGAACTCCTCAAAATTAAACACTTTTGTGCATCAAAGAACTTCATCAAGAAAGTAGAAAGACAGCCTACACAATGGGAATCAATATTTGGAAACGACATATCAGATAAAGGTCTAGTATCCAGAATTTATAATGAGATTGTTCAACTCAACAACAAAAAGATAGCCAACCCAACTACAAAATGGGAAAAAGACTTGAATAGACACCTCTCAGAGGAGGAAATACAAATGGCCAAAAGACACATGAAGAGATGCTCAATGTCCCTGGCCATTAGAGAAATGCAAATCAAAACCACAATGAGATATCATCTCACACCCACCAGAATGGCCATTATCAACAAAACAGAAAATGACAAGTGCTGGAGAGGATGCGGAGAAAGAGGCACACTTATCCACTGTTGGTGGGAATGTCAAATGGTGCAACCACTGTGGAAAGCAGTTTGGCGGTTCCTCAAAAAGCTGAATATAGAATTGCCATACGATCCAGCAATACCATTGCTGGGAATCTACTCAAAGGAATTAAGGGCAAAAACTCAAACAGACATTTGCACACCAATGTTTATAGCAGCGTTATTTACAATTGCAAAGAGATGGAAACAGCCAAAATGTCCATCAACAGACGAGTGGCTAAACAAACTGTGGTATATACATACGATGGAATATTATGCAGCGTTAAGACAGGATAAACTTATGAAGCATGTAATAACATGGATGGACCTAGAAAACATTATGCTGAGTGAGTCTAGCCAAAAGCTAAAAGACAAATACTGTATGGTCCCAATGATGTGAATCGACACTCGAGAATAAACTTGGAATATTTCATTGGTAACAGAGTTCAGCAGGAGTTAGAAACAGGGTAAGATAATGGGTAATCGGAGCTGATGGAATACAGACGGTGCAATAGGACTAGATACAAAAACTCAAAAATGGACAGTACAATAATACCTAATTGTAAAGTAATCATGTTAAAATACTGAACGAAGCTGCATCCGAGCTATAGGTTTTTGTTTTGTTTTGTTTTGTTTGTTTTGTTCTTATTATTATTACTTTTATTTTTTTTCTCTATATTAACATTCTATATCTTTTCCTGTTATACTGCTAGTTCTTCTAAACCGATGCAAATGTACTAAGAAACGATGATCATGCATCTATGTGATGATGTTAAGAATTACTGATTGCATATGTAGAATGGTATGATGTCTAAAAAAAAAAAATGGTCAGCACAATACTTCCTAATTGTAATGTAATTATCTTGGAACGCTGAATGAAGCTGCATCTGACCTATAGTTTTTTTGTTTGTTTGTTTGTTTTTTTTTTCTCTTATATATTTTTGTACTTTTTATTTTTATTTGTGTTTTCTCTCTGTGTTATCACTTTATTTCTTTTTCTGTTGTAGTGCTATTTCTTTCTCTAAATCGATGCATATGTACTGAGAAATGATGACCATACACCTATGTGATGATATTAAGAATTACTGATTGCATATGTAGAATGGATTGATTTCTATTGTTGTGTTAGTTAATTTTTTTAATTAATAAAAAAAAAAAAAAAAAAAAAGAAGAAAGGGCAAAAATTTGGGAATTAACTGTCCACTTGGAAGAACTGGAGAAAGAACAGCAAACTAACACCAAAGCAAACAAAAGGAAAGAAATAACAAAGATTAGAGCAGAAATAAATGAAATTGAGACCATGAAAACAATAGAGAAAATCAATAAGACCAGAAGTTGGTTCTATGAGATAATCAACAAGATTGATGGGCCCTTAGCAAGATTGACAAAAAGAAGAGAGAGGACGCAAATAAATAAGATCAGAAATGGAAGAGGAGACATAACCACTGACCTCACAGAAATAAAGGAGGTAATAACAGGATACTATGAACAACTCTATGCTAATAAATACAACAATGTAAATGAAATGGACAAGAAAAGCATGAACAACCAACTTTAACTCAAGAAGAAATAGATGACCTCAACAAATGGGTCACAAGTAAAGAAATTGAATCAGTCATTCAAAAGCTTCCCAAAAAGAAAAGTCCAGGACCAGACGGCTTCACATGTGAATTCTACCAAACATTTCAGAAAGAATTAGTACCAACCCTGCTCAAACTCTTCAAAAAAATCGAAGTGGAGGGAAAACTACCTAACTCATTCTATGAAGCCAACATCACCCTCATACCAAAACCAGGCAAAGATATTACAAAAAAAGAAAACTACAGATCAATCTCTCTAAGGAATATAGATGCAAAAATCCTCAATAAAATTCTAGCAAATCGAATCCAGCAACACATTAAAAGAATTATACATCATGACCAAGTAGGATTCATCCCAGGTATGCAAGGATGGTTCAACATAAGAAAATCAATTAATGTAATACACCATATCAACAAATCAAAGCAGAAAAATCACATGATCATCTCAATTGATGCAGAGAAGGCATTTGACAAGATTCAACATCCTTTCCTGCTGAAAACACTTCAAAGGATAGGAATACAAGGGAACCTCCTTAAAATGATAGAGGGAATATATGAAAAACCCACAGCTAATATCATCCTCAATGGGGAAAAATTGAAAACTTTCCCCCTAAGATCAGGAACAAGACAAGGATGTCCATTATCACCACTATTATTCAACATCATGTTGGAGGTTCTAGCCAGAGCAATTAGACAAGAAAAAGAAATACAAGGCATCAAAATTGGAAAGGAAGAAGTAAAACTATCACTGCTGGCAGACGATATGATACTATATGTCGAAAACCCTGAAAAATCCACAGCAAAACTACTAGAGCTAATAATAAATGAGTACAGCAAAGTAGCAGGTGTACTTTCCTTTTGAAGATCAACATTCAAAAATCTGTAGTGTTTCTATACACTAGCAATGAACAAGCTGAGGGGGAAATCAAGAAACGAATTCCATCTACAATTGCAACTAAAAGAATAAAATACTTAGGAATAAATTTAACTAAAGAGACAAAAGACCTATACAAAGAAAACTACAAAAAACTGTTAAAAGAAATCATAGAAGACCTAAATAGACGGAAGGGCATACCGTGTTCATGGGTTGGAAGACTAAATATAGTTAAGATGTCAATTCTACCTAAATTGATTTACAGATTCAATGCAATACCAATCAAAATCCCAACAACTTACTTTTCAGAAATAGAAAAATCAATAAGCAAATTTATCTGGAAGAGCAGGGTGCCCTGAATTGCTAAAAGTATCTTGAGGAAAAAAAACGAAGCTGGAGGTCTCACGCTGCCTGACTTTAAGGCATATTATGAAGCCACAGTGGTCAAAACAGCATGGTACTGGCATAAAGATAGATATATCGACCAATGGAATCGAATAGAGTGCTCAGATATAGACCCTCTCATCTACGGACAATTGATCTTTGTTAAGGCAGTCAAGTCAACTCACCTGGGACAGAACAGTCTCTTTAATAAATGGTGCCTAGAGAACTGGATATCCATATGCAAAAGAATGAAAGAGGACCCGTATCTCACACCCTATACAAAAGTTAACTCAAAATGGATCAAAGACCTAAACATTAGGTCTAAGACCATAAAACAGTTAGAGGAAAATGTAGGGAGATATCTTATGAAACTTATAATTGGAGGCGGTTTTATGGACCTTAAACCTAAAGCAAGAGCACTGAAGAAAGAAATAAATAAATGGGAGCTCCTCAAAATTAAACACTTTTGTGCATCAAAGAACTTCATCAAGAAAGTAGAAAGCCTACACAATGGGAGACAATATTTTGAAACGACATATCAGATAAAGGTCTAGTATCCAAAATTTATAAAGAGATTGTTCAACTCAACAACAAAAAGACAGCCAATCCAATTACAAAATGGGAAAAAGACTTGAACAGACACCTCTCAGAAGAGGAAATACAAATGGCCAAAAGGCACATGAAGAGATGCTCAATGTCCCTGGCCATTAGAGAATTGCAAATCAAAACCACAATGAGATATCATCTCACACCCACCAGAATGGCCATTATCAACAAAACAAAAAATGACAAGTGCTGGAGAGGATGTGGAGGAAGAGGCACACTTATTTACTGTTGGTAGGAATGTCAAATGGTGCAACCACTGTGGAAGGCAGTTTGGCGGTTCCTCAAAAAGCTGAATATAGAATTGCCATATGACCCAGCAATACCATTGCTAGGTATCTACTCAGAGGACTTAAGGGCAAAGACACAAACGGACATTTGCACACCAATGTTTATAGCAGCATTATTTACAATTGCAAAGAGATGGAAACAGCCAAAATGTCCATCAATAGACGAATGGCTAAACAAACTGTGGTATATACATACAATGGAATATTATGCAGCTTTAAGACAGAATAAACTTATGAAGCACATAATAACATGGATGGACCTAGAGAACATTATGCTGAGTGAGACCAGCCAAAAAATAAAGGACAAATACTGTATGGTCCCACTGATGTGAACCGACATTAGAGAATAAACTTGGAATATGTCATTGGTAACAGAGACCACCAGGAGATAGAAATAGGGTAAGATAAAGGGTAATTGGAGCTGAAGGGATATAGACTGTGCAACAGGACTGGATACAAAAACTCAGAAATGGACAGCACAATACTACCTAATTGTAATGTAATTAGGTTAAAACACTGAATGAAGCTGCATCTGAGGTATAGTTTTTTTTTCTTCTTTTTTTCTTTTTTCTTTTTTTATTTTTTTCTATTATCGTTTTTCCATTTCTTTTTCTAAATCGATGCAAATGTACTAAGAAATGATGAATATGCATCTATGTGATGATACTAAGAATTACTGATTATATATGTAGAATGGAATGATTTCTAAATGTTGTGTTAATTTTTTTAATTAATAAAAAAAATCTCTACCTTTTTTATTAAGATCAAGTGAAACATTGTAGGCAAACATATATACTGTAAATATGCTTTACAATTGTAGACTATTACTCAATGACTGAATGTCAGAAGACTGAGGATCTTAAATGGAATTTAGCAGAAGGGGAAAGAAATAGCCTCATGGTGGTGAACATCTACACACAGAATGTAGAAGGGGGTTAGTACGGCTGAATGTTAGAAGGTATGACTCTGGGGCATGGGTAGGGGCAATATTGGGCTAACAAGGACAGTGAGATGGGAAAATAAATGGGTACAGCTGTGCAAAGCATGTAGCATCCCTATGCGGATAGGGAAGTCAACTCAAGCCAAACTGTATGTGGATAGGGAGGTCTCTGGTCACACTGGGAGTGTTTGTGAACTTTGAAGGGGAAATATTACATATTAGTCTCATTTAATCTAACTGACATTGAACATTTGCTTCAATTTATAAACTACTAATACTAATGATAATTCTGTAGTATTAGCAGAATCTGGGACTCTGTCACCAAAAGAAATTATAGATATTTTTTTCACATTACAGTGTTTGCAGGTATCTCAAAACATCATTGACTGTCATTAATACTTTAAAATTATGATAGTTCTTAGAATCACCACTGCATTTTGTCATTTAAATAGTTAAAAAAATAAAAAGAAGCACATATATTAATATATCTTAAATTCGTTTCTAGGGCAGGCAATGGTGGCGCAGTGGCAGAGTTCTCACCTGCCATCCCTAAGACCCGGGTTCAATTCCCAGTACCTGCCGCCCATGCAAAAAAAAATTTGTTTTTAATATTTTCATAACTGGTTCCAACATAAGTACATATTTTAATTTATTCATTGAAAACATTTTTTCTGAAAGACAGTCCAGAGGATTCACCCATGTGGTAGAAACTCAAATGAAAGGCATGTTCCTAATATTAATGCAAGTCCCTGTGAATGTGACCCCATTGTAAATAGGACCTTTGGAAGATGTGATTTTTAGTTAAGGTATCACCCAACTGAATGAGGGGGGCCTTATAAAGATGAGTCCGAGATGGACACACAGGAGTCAGAAACTAGAAGTCAGCAGAAACCAGAAGAGCAGACAGGAGGAGCTCAAGGACACCATCATGTGATGGGCAGTGGAGATATAAGCCATGGAACCCCAAGGACTACAGCAAGCCAGCACCAGAACTCAACAGACTCCCAAGAGAAAACACATCCTTGCTGATGTCTTCAGCTTGGACTTCTAGACTCAAAAACTGGGAAGCAATACATGCTTGTTGTTTAAGCCAACCCACTGTGTGTTATTTATCATGGCAGCCTGGCAAACTAAGAAAACTTTACAACCTGATGAATCTGTAGTAGAAAAGGTTAAGAGCAACTGACTATAAGAAGGTTCCTACAAGATAGAAAATGGTGATTTTTTTAAAAAGTGCATAATGTCCAACAAAACCTCATTAATTCTGTTTAGTTTTGCAACAAATATGGAGAAAAAAATAGACACTTTTGCCTAACCCAGGGACAAGTTGACTGAAGCCAGAACATGGGCCAATGACCCAATTTTACAACAGAAACAGAAGGATGCACTTCATCCCAAAATACCTGGGGCCCAAGGAATTCTCACCAAATCCCAAAGGATGATGGAGGAGTCTGTTGGAAGTGATTGACAATACAGGGAGAAGGGAGATTCTTCGGCAGGGAACACAAGAAGTTCTATTTTTTCAGCACATTTCATTTAAGTGCATCCAGGCAGAGTTATCACATCTAGGTCAAGATGAAAAGTGGTTTGAGGGCAGATCTTTTAAGAGAAGGTAAAGAATGACCATTGATAAAAACAACAATAATGGGGAACAGGAAGAAACCATTCTTCCTTTCAGAACCAATGACAGAGGCCTTAATGAAGGAGTCAAGTAAACTGAGATGAGTGCAAATCTGAATTGAATGGAAGGAAACACTACTGAAAAACTTGAAGATAGAATTAACCAAGACAAGAGAGTAAAATGAAATATTGTGTAACATGCAATCTACAGACCCTAGAATTCATGAAGAGCGTCCTGAAAAAGTATACAGGTATCAACCGGACCTTGAGCCACCACCTCCTTTGTTTCTGGAAGGCCAACACAATAAGAATGCATTCATCCTCTGGGAGTATTTGGCTGAACACAGCCCTGATTTTTTTCCTATGCTTTCATTCGAAATCTGATGGTTTTCTTCAGGTTTTGGTAGCATAGGATATAAAGCCTTTCCATGACTCCATTTTCAGGAATTCTTAACACAACAGCCTTTCTTAGCTATTTTGATGCAGACAAAGGATAAGACATAACTTTTAGGATATTTTTTTCTCTTCTGTTTTTTGACGCCTTTAAATTGAAATGGAAGCATTAGGGGAAAATTTTTTTGAAATGGAAGCATTAGAAAAAAAAACCAGAGAATGAATGAACTTGGCTATTACTCAACTCAATCAACTCGTGACATAAAAATTAATTTAGAATTAACCCTTTTACTTGGGATGAATAAACAGGGCAATTTCACATTGTTTCAAATTACACTGCAGCTGTAAAGTCTGGCAACGTTACTTGAGTAAAGGAGCCAAGAGTGGACTTCTAAAAGATTAATACAGTGTTACTGTATCATGAAATCATTTATAAGAACCACCCATAAGTTAATTTCAATACAGTTTCTGAATAAAGACGCAACCAGATTGCAGCTATCAAATAACACACCCCACCCCACCCCCTACCATTTAAATGACAGTTTATGCTTAGGTATAAATGGCAAGGTATTTGCATTTAGGTATTACAACAAAGATGCCCAGATATTTTTTAAAGATTAATCACATCAGTCAATATTTATGTAGTATCAAGGTACTACATAATTTTCTGACTAACATAAATGGCAGAACATTCAAATTTGAGATATCATCATGGAAATAAGACATCTCTATTACTGGCCTCCCTGGTCCTCTTGCTACTCTGGATCCAGAGGAGTCCCAGTGAATGCTTTTTGGATGAATATTTCCTAATAAACTGGCTCAAAATTCAAGCCACTGACTTCAGCTGCTTGTGAGTAATAATGAGTCAAACAATCAGGCTGCCCGTAGTCAAACATAACTGCTTTAAAATAATAATATTTTTTAAATTTGGGTCCGAAAAATAAGCCAAGTCCTGGCATCATTTCAAGAATAAAAAGTCATCACCAAAGAACTAAAAGTGAAGTTCCTAAGTTTATTTAATACAAAGTCCTCAAAATGAAGAAATCACTAAAGCCCCCCTCTCTAAAACTGACCTACACACAATCCAGGCCCTGACAAAGTCAGGCATAGGAAATTTTCTAAAAGGCTTGTAATCAGGATATTGATACAGACAAATTATCCTGGATAACTGATTCCTGCATATAAAGTAAAAGCCTGACTTCTAAGGCCAAGTTGCTGACCATCTGGGGAATTTATCAGAAACATCAGGCCCAATTTAAGCGCTAGCAGATTCCATGGCAATAGTTGTTGGAGCCAATAATTATCCCATCTTGGAAGCTTAGCCTCAGTAAGGTTCAACTGGACTCCCAAAGGTTCAGACAGTCACATTTGTTTAAGAAAGGGCTAAACAAAATGAAAACATTACTGCAAACCAAAGCAACAGTTTTTTATTCAACTTCTCTTTTTTATTCCATAGCATCATGCAAAAAAAAAAAAAAATCTTGCTTAATTACTTCTTATTTCTTATTCCCTCCCTATTTTATTTATTTATTTATTTATTTTGCCCAGGGTAAACAGACATTATATAGTTGCTACAGGAAGACTGGAAAACTACATTTTTAACATGGAAATAGTTATATTTTAAGGGTCAGTCAAGAGGCCCTAGCAGTGAGACTTTGGACAAGTTTCTAGTCTCTTCTGAGTCTAGATTTTTCGTCTTTCAAATGGGTAGAACAGGCAGAATAGAATTTGGTTTTTTGGCATGGGCAGGCTCAGGGAATCGAACCTGGGTCTCTGGCATGGCAGGCGAGAATTCTGACACTGAGCCACCACTGCACTGCCGTAGAATTTGTCTTTAAGATGTAACTTGTTGTAAGAGGATATAAAAACAAAGAGAAGAGTCACACCATATTTGCATAAAGTTAGAGAAATTTCACTATAAGGACTTCACAAAGGGAGTTTCATAAGGTGAGCTTTTTACTGCACTAAATGGGACATCAGTATTAAAAGGTACCACCCTTGTCTTACAACTGGATCATCAATGCAGGTGAACTATCAACTTATTCAAAATATATATATGTACTGATCACTGCTCTCTGTTCTGGGAATACCAAAGTGAACAAAAGCAAAAATGCCTTGAATTTAAACATTCCACTACTCAAGTGAAGAGTAGTTGAAATTATGGTATTTTAAGGATAATTTTTACCATGAGCATTTTTCACTTTAAAATTTAAAACCTACCCCCTATGTAAGATTGGACTCAAAAGTAAATCTAAAGTATTATAGGTGCTGTGCTGGTTTGAAAGGATTATGTACCCTAGAAAAGCCATGTTTTAATCTTGATTCATCTTGTGGCTCTTTTAATCCCTATTCAGCACTATAGGTTGGGTTGATTAGATTATCTCCACTGAGATGTGGCATGCCCAATTGTGGGTATTAACATTTGATTAGAGGGAGATGTGTCTCCACCCATTCCAGGTGGGTCTTGATTAGTTTACTGGAATCCTTTAAAAGAGGAAGCATTTTGGAGAAAGCTGGAGAATGACGAGAGATCCATGTGAGCCACAAGAACCACGAGAGCCCACACAGCAAGAGTCCTTCGGAGATGAAAAAGGAAAACACCCCAGGGTAGCTTCATGAAACAAGAAGCCTGGAGAGAAAACTAGTGGACATCACCATGTTTTCCATGTGCCTTCCCAGCTGAGAGAGAAACCCTGAACTTCTCTGGCCTTTCTTGAGTGAAGATTACCTCTTGTTGGTGCCTTAATTTGGACGTTTTTATAGACTTGCTTTAATTGAGACATTTCCACAGCCTTCAAACAGTAAACCTGTAATTTAAGAAATTCCCCCTTTTTAAAAGCCATTCCACTTCTGGTATATTGCATTCCAGCAGCTCACAAACTAGAACAGGTGTTAAAAGTTATCAAAGATGCTTAATAAATATAATTACTCTTTATATGTTGTTGCCAAGGAAATCAAGATGCATTTAATCAAGACCAGCATATTAAATAGGCAATTATGTCACTGGTTAATGTCTGAATTTCCTCATCTGAAAAAAAAAAGGAAAATAATACCAGCCTAATAGATTGTTGTGAAGATTGAGTTAATATTTGGAAAGTGCTTAGTACACTTTCCAGCCTTGCACAGAGCAAGCACTTGAGCAGGACTTAATCACAAGATTGTATACACACACATTCACAGGCATAAACACATGTGCAAATACATACATGCACACTATTGTTAGAAACTTTTACATATATTATTAATTCTCAAAATAATACTGGGAAATGTATACTGTTATTCCAATTATTAAACTTGAATCAAAGACCCAGAGAGACTATACAACCAGCTCAAGGTCATGTCCAATAGGTGACAGAGCCTAGACAAGTGCCCAGTTCTGTCTTACCGCAAAATCCTATTATTTCCATGAGTATTCCTGTACTCCCCAAGGAACATTTCACAGACTGTTAGCATCAAGAAAATCAGTTATTCTTCTTTCTGAGATAGATTTATGGTGTGCCCTAGAAGCTTTTCTAAACAAAACAAAACAAACAAAAAAACTCTCACTTGTCTTAGTTTCCTAGCTGCTAAAACAAACACCATACAATGGGTCAGCTTAAACAACTGGAATTTATTGGTTTGTGGTTTTGAGACCAGGAGAGCTTCAAATCTGAGGCATCAGCAAGGTGATGCTCTGTCCTTAAAGACTGTGATGTTTTGGGTCTCGCTCCCAGCAACCTTTTGGTCCTTGGCTTTTCGGTCATGTGGCAATGCATATGGTGGTGCCGAGGTTCCATTGGTTTCCAGTTTCCTGCTCTTCCCATGGCTTTCCCTCTAGGTCTAAATTTCATTCTGCTTATAAAGTACTCCAGTAATCCAGATTAGAGCCCAAACTATAATACTGGGAAATGTATACTGTTATTCCAATTATTAAACTTGAACCAAAGACCCAGAGAGATTATACAACCAGCTCAAGGTCATGTCCAATGGGTGATGGAGCCTAGACAAGAGCACAATTCTGTCCAATTCTGGCCACACCTTAACTAAAAATAACACCTCCAAAAGGTCCTATTTACAATGGGCTCACACCACAGGAATGCATTAAGATTAAGAACATGTTTTTGGGGGGTACATAATTCAATCCCCGATACCATGTATCTCCTGCTCCAATCCATTTATCTCGGTTCAGCCTTCTTAATCTGGTCAGCCCCAAGAACCTTCTGTCTTCCTCGACTCCTTAAAGCACCCAAAAATAGTGCTCCTACCCCATCCCAAATGCCCCCTTCATCACTTCACTGCCTACCACCAAAAAATCTTCTCAGCACTCATTCATTCAACGTGATATTTTAAATGCCAACAATGTGCAAGGCACTGAGCAAGGTGAGGTATGATGTAAGTTTCCTATTCTATACGGAGCTGCACTGGAAAAACAACCAGTAACCTTATAACTACTTCCTGTCTATATTGTTTCTAGGAATTTTTTGATGCCACCCACAAAACTAAGCCTAGCAATATGTTGTTAGTCAATGCATTGAGAGACTAATTTTAAATATCCAAAGCACTAGTAGCTCAGAGTTTGAGTCACAGGAACCTGGCAAAGTAGCAGCAGTTGACTAATGGCTTCAATATTCAAATATTCAAATCTAGACTTTCCATGCCTCAGCAAGGGATACCAAGACGAAAACCAAGCAGGGGGGAGCAGGTGATGGTCATAGGAATAGGTGAAGTTTGATGTTGTTTGGTTTTGCCTTGTTTTGTTTTTTCTTAGTTTCTGGCACCTTCTCCACAGGACACATATAAGCCAAATGGAAACAGTGCATTGTTCACCTCCGAGACTTCTCACATGGATGACGAAAATGATGGGGAAGCACTTAGTGTGGAATCTGGGCTCACAGAAGATTTTCTTTTTTTTTTTTATTTACTTGCATACCAAGAATTAGGACTTAAGGACAACACAAAATCCCTTTATTAGAAAGCCAGAGGGTGTGTGGGATGACTCCCAGTGATGAGCCTGGCCCTGACATTGTGGGATCAGCAATGCCATCCTGACCAAAACAGGGAAAAGAAGTGTAACAAATAAGGTACCAGTGGCTGAGAGAGTCGAACGGCTACTCTGGAGGTCACTCTTATGCAAGCTTCAGTTAGGCATTACTGCATACGATAGCCTGCCAAACCAAAACCATTCCTGCCAATCGTAAAGAACACTAAGGGCATTATATAAGATTGTACAAAAGTTCCATGTACTAGGGTAACTTTCCAGAAGCCTACAACCTCCAGATGGGTCCCTGGACCAGATAAGTCCTGAAATGCAGAGGGGCCAGTCTTTCCAGAACATCAACTAGTTCCATGTCCCACCCATATTATCAATAGCCCCTTCCAATATGAAACAGTTAGAATGGGCATAGCCCAAATATCCCTAAAGACTGGGAGAAAGATCAAAGATGATGGTGGAATTATGCAAAGAAGGTAGAGTTAAGCAGACAAGTATGAGTGCTGAAGCATTATATTGGTATTTCTTTTAGTCTCCAGCATCTTGAAGCAGCTCAAAGGAAAAACCTAAAATTGTGGAATTGTAACCCATACCAAACTCTGAAATCTGTTCTACAAATAATTGTTGCGATAAGCTTTGCAATATTGCTTTATTGTATATACATATTATTTTGCATAAAAAAGGGGGGGAAAGTTGTTTGTGATGATTAAATAAAAAAAAAAGAAAAAAAGCCAGAGGGAACACGTTTTCATGAAAGCGGGGATGGGGTCTGGCTCCCTGAGCCTAAAGCTGCCAGGCATGTGGACCTGAACATGAGCACCTTAGAACACCCAGAAATGAAAGTCACATATGTTTGGAAGCACAGAGACCTCACATGTCCACACTCTCTAATTTATAAGAATGTCTGTGGCTTTTTAGATAAATTTCACCATTCCTTAATCAAATTTCCCAAAGCATGGTAATTGTGAGAACCTTTTCATCCTCTCCTCTTTGGAATCTTTTATCATGAATATATGTCTCTCTTCAGTCACTTAAATAATTATTACCATGTACACCAAAGGAAGGCATGATTATCCCTACATGCTTTATAATATTTTTTAATTTTAATGACAAATATCTATACATTATCTTTAGAATGTGTTGTTGTAATCCATCAGTGGACTCTTTTAGGGCAAGTCTTCAGAGAATGCAAGCCACAAAACAAAATCCTTGACATTTCAATCACTTTTCCTCCATTGATACCAAAACTCTTGGCTTCCATAGAAAAAAAAATGAATTAATGATAGCTATCATTCCCTCCTTAGAAAGGGAAGTGGGGAAGGCAGCTGCTTGGATGGAAGTTGCCTTCCCTCATGCACATAAACTTCTAACTTTCCCATTCACTGTGGAATATTCTCCTGTGTTTCAGTTAGCCTTTCAAGTTCACTGATGTAAAAGTGATACTTCTGGTGACACCACTACAGCTGTCCTGGATAATTTAGTGAATAAAAATGAGAGTAATCAAGTAAAAGAGCTGCCATAAAACACACCCAAATTCTGAAAGAAGATTCTTCATAAACTGTAAATCAAGTAGTGTTCTTTGCCCAGAGACAGAACAGGCCTATAAGAGTAGCTTTTAAAATGTCAGTTAATTATGTTTCTTCAGGCAGATGCACTGGATTTGGTCCCAGAAGAATTTACTTCAAGTGTCCTCCTAAAAGGAAGATACTCAAGTTAGCAAGAATCAAGCAAAAGTGATTGATGGACGCTTCATGACATCAGAGAGCTCTTTTTAACAGGAACATTAATTTTATATAGGCAAAGTAAAACAAATTACTCCCTTGAAACAAGTCAAGACAATTTAAATAGGCTAGAACATTCCAAACAGAGAAGCTTCAATGCAGTCCCTCATCTCCTCTCTCCTCACACTTAGTCCCTTGACCACTTTCTGTACTAAGCAATTAATTTTTTGCTCTTAGCATCACATCTTCTCAAAAGTTCAACCACTATAGTCAATAAAAATCAAATCCATTTAACAAACTTAATTGAACAGCTATTATGTACGAGATATTGTGTGAGGTCTGAAAGGCTAAAGAAGACATTTTTTTATGTTTACCCAGTTTTGTAGAAGATAAAATTGCAGAAGCATATGACAACTCAGATCATGCAATGGAAGTATGAAGACAAAGCAAAGAATCAAGAGAACAGTGATTAGTTTAAAAAAAAAGTCTTACATTCAAGAACCATGCTAGGCCTTACTGTCTGAATGAGATCCCTTCCCTAGAATCATTTTATTCATTATTCAGAGGTCTTTTAAACTATTTAAATGGCATGTATTAGAGCCACTTGACACTCCAAGTAAAACAGCAAGGGAGAACTTATCTCAATGTATTATAGATAAAACTTGAAGGTATTAATTAAGTTGTTAATAAACTAAGACGGTTGCTTTTTAACTGAAACCGCTTCATAGAAATATTGAGAAAATATTTAGTAATATCAAATATTTAGTAAGAGCACATCTGGAAGATATGGCGAAGAAAACACAGCAAGCCTATACCCCAAAGGAAGTTTAAAAATAATAGTTTCAAAAAACACACATACAAGAGATTGACAAGAGAGTAAAAATGTGTTAAAGAAATAAATATCAAAGATTAGACAAGCAAAATCAAAGTCAAGTAAATAAATAAATAAATGCTCACTTTATGTAGTTAACATATGATAGCTCAATAAATATTTATTGAGAGAATGAAGGAAGAAAGGAATGAAGAAAAGAATGACAAATATGCCCTGGGATCCCTTATTTGGCTGGTGCCTTGGCATGCAATAATGGTTTATCAAATTCTGCTAACAGATTTTTTTAAATAAGAAACTCTTGTCGGGGGTGCAGCACAAGACAGAAGAGACTGACACTACACCCATTTTAATCCTTCATTCATATTACCCTTTCTCAAGGAAAGTCAGTGAAGGTTCCCAGCTGTCTTTGGATTCTGACTTTCCCCAATCCAGGCACATGGCAGTATGACTCTTCCCTGACCCCTCTGCATTATGCATCACTGTAGGATTTGCTCTGATCAGTGAACTGCTTCCCCGCAGAGAACTACTCTCCATTCCCACTGAAAAGGTGATCATGGGAGCTGATACCATGAAGGAAGGAAGACTCTGTCTGTCTGGGTACTGCTGTAGATTAAATAGTGTCCTTCAGAATGACATGTTCAAGTCCAAATCCCTCCTCGTGTCAATGATCCTATTAATATGAGGTCGAACTGAAATGGGGGAGGGGGCGAAATCCAACATAACTGGAGTCCATATAAGTCAAAGAACTTTGAACACAGCAGGAGAAGCCAGAGCGGGAGAAGAAGGAGACAGACTGCCTTGTGAGGGAGGCAGAGAACTGATTGCCAGCAAGACACCACCAGATTTTGGAGACAGCATGAACTACTGATATCTTGATTTTGGACTTCCAGCCTCTAAAACTATGAGAAAATTAATTCCTATTGCTTAAGTTAATCAGTTTGTGTCATTTGTCATAGCAGCCTTGGCAAACTAAGACAGGAAACAGCCAATGTTGGAGATGTAGCATGAGCATGAAAAAGCTTTCACTGTGTAAACCACTGAAATGTGGAGGAGCTGTTTGTTACTGAAGCATAATCTAGCCTACCCTCACTCAGATACACACTGTTAAGTATATAAGAACTATTTGCATTTCCCCCTGTACACTTTTTTCCTATACCAAACACTCCTCAGTTGCTTGAACATAACAAATATCGAATATGCTGTCCCTTAAATATTTCACAGCAGTTATGTTTGTTTGTTTGTTTTGTCCTTTTTTTTGGGGGGGGGGGGTCCATAGTCTGGGAATTGAACCCAGGGTCTCCCACAGGAAAGGCGAACATTCTATCACTGAACCACCCATGCACCCAATAGCAATTTGTTTTTATAATCCTTTTTTTTTAATTTTGGGAATTGAACTCCAGGCTCCTGCTTGGAGGTAAGCATTCTACCCCCTGAACCACATGTGCACCGTTTTATAATACTCTTTAAAGCAGTATTTGGACAAGAGGAGAAGGAGAAAAGAAAAGAAGTAAAGGAAAGCAATGAAAAGAAAAATATTTTCCACCATTCCACTGAATCAAACATTTCATCTGATGATGAACATCCAAACTTTCCATCTTGGCAGTCGATCAGCACATGGCATTAGTGAGGCTTGCTCTGGCCAACTGAGGCGTATTAACTGAAAATATATAGGGTCAATGTAGGAGCTAGGTGGGGGCTGCAGGGCTGTTACCGGAGAATAAACAAACTCTGGTGGTTCCTTAAAACAGAAAGATTCTTTACACGATTTTTTACATCTTACATTTCATGTTATAAATCAAGTATAAATTCTACCTCCAATCCCCCCCCAAAAGAAAATTTAGTCTAACCAACACTGAGACATTTTTACAACATTCAGTCTGTTTTCCTGGGTTTGATTCACTAGGTTTGGTTTTGTTTTTGCACTAGGAAAAATATTTAATTCATAATAACTACATAAAATCCTCAACATGAAATATTTCACCCTGATATAATTATTTATTTCATTTTCAGCATTTGGATAGGTCCTTTTATAAAACAAAACAGAAAGTGGGGGTGGTGCAACCGTGGCTCAGTGGTAGAATTCTCACCTGCCATATCGGATTCCCGGTGCCTACCTATGCAAAAAAAAAACAAAAAAAACCAGAAAGTCAGCTCAAAGAATACAAATATATTTAGTTTTGAAATTTCCGTTGCAAATTTCAGGGTGCAAAATTTCATTTGTGCCAATTTTCTCAAATTCTCATCAAAATATGTTCTAGGAATAATTTTGTGTTAACCTTACTTTTTAAATATTAATGTCTATTTTAAGATCTAACTAGAAAGCATCAAGTAATGTCTAAACTATATTCTAGAGCACTTATTTAGTTTTACAGCATAACTTTAATTACTGTTGGGATACTATACTTCCGAAATAAATGGCATTAAGGCTCCATTTTTCTCTCTCTATGTGCAATGACAGAGACCATACAAGATAGAAAACTTTCCTATACCCCAGCTTTGCAAGTAGGACTAACTGCCAAGTTCATGTGAGTCTTCAAACATTACCAATGATAGGGTCCAATTTAATATAAATTTCTCTCCTGTCATTCATGAAGAATGTCACAAACTAGAAAAACAATCTGACAGGATAGACTATGTATTTTGACCTTTTTAGAAAGTTGATGTACAAAGGTGAAAATTTTCTGAAGTGCCACATGACCCAATTTAACAGTTTAGAGTCCAAGTATTTTAAGACATTCTCTCTGGACTTGAGTTTTTTCTTCTATAAACTGACCTCTAAGGACCTTTTAACCTTTAAAATGCTATGCTTCTATGCTACTGCTGAAAAAAAAAAAAAAGGAAAGGAACAAAGAAACTCAAAGCAGTTTCAATCCTGTATTTTGTTTTAGTTCCTCAAGTATTCAAACGTAGTTTGGGTAGTTGTTAGGGGCACAGCCTTAGCAGCCACAATGATTGTATTTCTCATCAGCTGAGTGACTTTAGGGAAGTTCATCTCTGTAACCCTCAATTCCCTCCTTCAAAAAAACAAAAATAGAAATAAAAATTGCACCCACCTGATGGTATTGTTAAGAATAAAATTAACTGAACAACATACATAAAGTCTTGCTTCCCAACAGTTTTAACATATATATGGTGTGATGGTTAATTTCATGTATCAATTTGGTTAGGTTACAGTATTCAGTTGTTTGGTAGCAGTAACCTATTTGTTACTATGAGGGTATTTTGCAGGTGGACTTTGCATCTACAATCAGTTGAGTGAATCTATAGTGAACAAAGATTTCCCTCAGCATGGGGAGACTCCTCATCTGACTAGTTGGAGGTCTTAAAAGCCAGAACTGAGATTTCATTAGTCAGAAAAGGAATTTAGCATTGGCCTTTGCTAAAATTTTCAGTCAGCCAAGTTTCTCCTAGGGAATTTGGACTAAAGACTTCAGAATAAATATATTCTCTTGAAGATATATTCTATTGGTTCTGTTTCTCTGGGGAACTGTAATACACATGGTAAGCATTCATTAACTTTTTTAAAAACTTTTTTTTATTGTATAAGCATTCATTAACTTTTAGACAATATTTTTATAATTGCTTTTTCTCTTGAAATGTATGTCTAGAATCTACCACACTTAACCAGCTACATGTAAGATCTTATAATTAAAGAGATACTTCTCTCAACCAACAAATGCCTTCATTTATTTTAATTTAACAGATCCCTCAACTCATCTTCTAGCTTCCTATCTGCCCTAAGGCTAACCATGATATTTCTTTTTCTAATTTCCCTCCTTCCTACCCCCACATGATTCTATTTTTATAGGTTTTTTTTCATATTTGTCCCACTGAGAAATCTTAAAAGAAACAAGCAAATAAAGGAGCAGCTAGCATATCAAACATAATTTTTTTAGAATAAACAATGAGACAAAGTGTGGGAATAATTTCCACTAAGCCTCACATGAAAATCAGCCTCCTTACTTTATCATATCACCTCATTTTTCTGCTTTCCCCTATAAGCAGGTAAGGGGACAAAGGCAAATTTTAATTTATCTCTGCAAAGTTTAAATAGTACATCACATGTCAGCATAGCAATAGTCACCCTGTAAAATGCTAATTAGCTGATAGCTTTTCATAGGATTCTGTTTTAATATTCCTAGACACCATAACACAGGAGCTCCTTGATTTTGCCATACTAAAAAAGGAAATATCTTGTTGCTTGCTATTTAGAGGAAGGAGAGGTAATAAACATGAGTATTTTTAAGTCTTTTTTGGTATCTCACCACAATGAGATGCTTAGGATGGGGAACTGGGAAGAGAGAATATATTTCACACTTTATGTCCAACTTTCCCTACAAGATTTTGAAAGAGAACAGTGTGTCCTTCAGAATTGATTATCAGAGGCCTGTCAGACAGCTCACACCAGTCCAGCAAACACAGAAATATGCACAAAGCTACACTGTGCAGAACCTCCAAACCTCTCAGATTTCAGTTCAGATGCAGAAAAGACATTCGCTGTTTGCACTTTCCCAGGGTCTCGGCCAAACTTTTCATTTTACCTGCTCACTCCCCATTTGAGATGTACGGTTCACTTCAAGCCTTTATAAGAACTAAAAGAAATACGCAAGTTGGGATAAAGCACCAAAAATATTGTTTTAAAATAAATAAGCTGGCAGTGTTCTTAACCCGTTAAAGTTAGGTAGATAAAGGAAAATGCCACAAATCAATGAGAACGCCATTCTGGCCACCTTAAAATCTTCAAATATCCAGGCCTCAATTTTCCAGGATCACTTGTGCTTATGAGTACTTAATAATTGAGTAGAATAAAGGGTCCCCAAAGTTCTTGGGGAGGGTTGTGGGAAGATGGCAGAGTAGGAAGCTCCAGGAATCAGTCCCTCCATCAGAACGAATACCGAACTGGTAGGAACTACCTGAATCAACTATCTTAAAACACTGTAGTTGAGCAGAACACTGTGCAGCATCCAGGGAAGAGTGGAAGGGAGAGGCTGGTAAATTGCATTAAAAACCAATGAATTTTACCTTCCATGAAGCAGCTACCATCCCACATCTCCCAGCTCACAGGAGGTAGCAGGGAGTCACTGAAGCACAGCCCCTAGTACAGGCTGCTAGTGCCAGGCTGGGATACAAAGACCTAGCTCTCCTAGAAACAGGGATGTGGAGTTAAACCGCTAATTATTGCTTTTGGCTCGCTATTTCAGATTGCTGGGGACCCAGCTCTCAGGGTGGCCACTGTTCTAATTTCTCAGGCAAAAATGGCAGAGAAGTCTTAAAGACAGCACCCTCCCACAAAATTATAGAAAACCATTGAAAGGTGGCATTAACTGGGCAAGTGACAAATTAAGAAAACACAGCTTCAAAGCCATAGGACAAAACACACACACACACACACACACACACACACACACACACACACACACACAAAAGCCATAGGATAAGTTCCTAGCACCCTTGCCATCCCCTCCTCCATCTCATACCCAGCACTGGTATGGATTCAGCCTAGCTCCCATTGTGGCCCCTGGCCTTGCTGAGGCCAGGAAAGACTGATCTAAGAAATTTCTCTTAGGATCCCACTGCCACCCTCCCAATACTTGCCCTCCAGGCAAAAGAAGCGTGGGATAGCTAAAGCCCCATAAGAAACAATTAAGGCAAACAGCCTGGGGCAAAGAAAAATACCTGCTTTTGATACCCACAATACAGCATCTGGAATAGGGAGAAAGTCTATTTCATACAGCATGGAGGGGCATTTAACTTCCTATAAACAGGGGAGTTCCTAAGGCTACCAGCAAGTACAAGCTCAGACAAGTCACAAGTTCAGAAAGACATGGAAAACCTTGTACTTTAAATTCAACTTGGGCTAATCTTGATAGGAGGACTAAATTCTAAAGCAAACCCTCAGTCAAAGTAGAGCCAGTTTCAAAGACTATGAAAAGTGTGTTTTGCATTTGTTTATTTGGTTTTGTTAGCTCCTGACACTCAAGGAAATCTCTGTCATAAAATAAGCTGGATACAAACTCAAGAAACAAGAAACAGACAGCTCAGGGGCTAAACCCCAGTATTCGCATTTTAAAACATTAAAATGTGCCATGTGCAACAAAAGATTGCAAAACAAAGAAAGAGGATAAAAACCCAGCAAACATCAACGAAAAAGACCAGACTATGGACATACCAGAAAAAAGACTTCAAAAATGTAATCCTTTCTGGTGCCTGATATGCTCAAGGAAGAAAACAGAGTAAGAACTAAAGGATGTCAGGAAATCCAATGAATGAAATATGAGAATCTCAATAAAGGGGCAGAAATTTTTCAAAGGAACCAAACAGAACTATTGGAGCTGAAGATCACATAACTGAAATGAAAACTTCCTAGAGGGTTTCAATGGCCAGATGTATAGTTATAAAACATATAACTTTAAATGCCAGTATTATTATATTATAGTGTTTTTGGTATGTAATTCCACTTTTTACTTTTTATAGATTCAAAAATGCATAAATAGTAATGATAAACCTATGGTTTGGGAAATACAATGTATAAAGATAAAATTTGTAACAAGTACAGCAAAAAGGTGGAGGGACAAAGGGATATAAGAACAGGGTAGGTGTATGCTATTGAAGTTAAGTTGGTGTCAAATCAAATGTGATTATTATAGATCTAGGATGTTGAATTTTAACCCCATGATAACCACAAGAAAATATACAAAAAACACATTCAGAAAGAAATAAGAAGGGAATCAAAATGGTATAATACAAAAAATCAAATAAATATGAAGTAGACATTAATGGAAAATTGAGGGACAACAAGAGTATAAGACTTACAAAGACATGTAGCAAAATGGCAGAAAACAGTCCTGCGTTTCAGTAGTTACTTTAAATGTAAAGGATTATCAGAAAAACCCATTCAATAGACTGAACCCTCTATGTGGGGATTTGTCCCTATGAAACTTATTCCTGCAAAGGAGAGGCTAGGCCTGCTTATGACTGTGCTTAAGAATCACACCCAGAGAGCCTCTTTTGTTGCTCAGATGTGGTCTCTTTCTCTAGGTCAGCTTTACAGAGAAACTCACTGCTCTCCCCTTTAGGTGGGACATGACTCCCAGAGGTATAAATCTCCTTGGCATTATGAGACAGGACTCTTGCCGGTGAGCTGGGACCCTGCATCAAGAGATTGAGAGAGTCTTCTTGACCACAAATGGGAAGAGAGAAATGAGACAAAATAAAATTTCAGTGGCTGATAAATTTCAAACAGAGTCGAGAGGTTATCCTGGAGGTTATTCTTATGCACTAGATAGATATCTCTTTTTAGTTTGTGGTGTATTGGAGTGGCTAGAGGGAAATAACTGAAACTATTGAACTACTCCAGTAGTGTTGTGTTCTAGTTTGCTAGCTGCTGGAATACAACACACCAGAGACGAATTGGCTTCTAATAAAAGGGGATTTATTTTGTTGGTTCTTCAGAGGAAAGGCAGCTAACTTTCTACTGAGGTTCTTTCTTACGTGGAAGGCACAAGATGGTCTCTGCTGGTCTTCTCTCCAGGCCCCTGGTTTCCAACAACTTTCCCCGGGGTGACTTCTTTCTGCATCTCCAAGGGCCTGAGCTGAGCTGCTAGTGCTGAGATGAGGAATGTTGAGCTGCTAGGCTGTGCAACATTGCGCTCTCTCGTTTAAGCACCAGCCAATTAAGTCAAACGTCACTCATTGCAGCAGACACACCTCCTAGCTGACTGCAGATGTAATTAGCAACAGATGAGGTTCACGTACCATTGGCTTATGTCCGCAGCAACAAGACTAGGTATGCTCACCTGGCCAAGTTGACAACTGAATCTAACTAACACGTCTTGATTCTTGAGGATGATTGTTATAACTATATAGCTTTTGACAATGTGACCGTGTCACTGTGAAAACCTTGTGTCTGATGCTCCCTTTATCCAGGGTATGAACAGATGAATAAAAAATAAGGACAAAAATAAATAAATAATAGGGGAGGGATAAGGGGTAAAAAAAAAAGTTGAGTTGATTGAAATACTAGTGGTCAATGGAAGAAGGGGTGGGGTATGGATGTACGACACTTTTTTTCTTTTCATTTCTTTTTCTGAAGTGATTTAAATGTTAAAAAATAATCATGGTGATGAACACATAACCATATGATGATATTGTGAGCCACTGATTGTATTCTTTGGGTGGACTGCATGTGTGTGAAGATATCTCAATAAAAATATTTTTTAAATGTAAATGGATTAAACTCTCCAGTAACAGGCTGAGATTTGCAGAATGAATTTAAAAGCTTGAATCAACTGTATTCTGCTTACAAGAGACTCACCTTAAATTCAAAGACATGGGTAAGCTGAAAGGAAAAGGATGCAAAAAAATATATATCATGCAAATAGTAAAGAAAAGTTAGGGTCATTATACTAATATCAGATAAAACAGACTTCAAGTCAAAGTTTTTGAAAAATTTTTTTCCTGAGTTCTTAAAGTATTTAGGCACATACAAGAATAGCCTCAATGAACCTATTATGTGGGAGGGTTTGTATCTTAAAGTTTACCTTTTCTTTTCTACTATTGTCAGTTCAGATGATTTTAACTTAAGACAGGGTATGATAATTACTGTAAATTCATATTGTCTAAAGGGCCCTTCTCAGCTCTTTAAACCCACAAAATTATAATAGTTCCTTCATATATACAAAAGTCCAGATTCTGTAGAAGGCCAATGTCACCCCATTTCTATTTTAGCCTTCTAAATTATCCCAGTAACTTGGTATTCCATGGAACTAAATATTATTGCAAAACACTAAGTATAAATCCATATAATGTATTCTAAAAAACGGTGCAAGAAGGGAATTAAAGAATCTATCAGTTAGGATGCTTTCAGCTGTAAATGACAAAAAAGGAAAAATAAAAAAAAAAGAACCTAACTTGAAAAATAAGAACATGTATTATTTAATACCACAGAAAGCCCCAAGTGGGTGGGCTCCAGAGCTGGGCACTTCTATAGCTTGGAGAATACAGCCTTCATTTTCCTGGCTGGTAGCATGACGGTTGCAGCAATCCCAGGCACCACATACAGACAAAGCAAAGTCAAGAGGAAGAAAAGCAACCTCTTTATGTCTTTCTTTGAAGCAAGAAAATGTTCACTGAAACCCCCTCACAGTGGCCATCAGCCCATTTTTTTGACCAATCAACTCCTGGCAAGGAGCACAGGAATGTCACAATTAGCTTAGTAGGATGAACAAGATGTAAGGGAGTCAACCGCAATGCCCATGTTGGGAAGACTGGATGCCAAGGAGTTAACCATGACAACCATTGTGCCAAAAACGTAACTCCCTTCCCAGAACTTACTTTCTAAAAATGCCCTGACACAGGTAAACATAAAAGTCATACATACAACCAAGGCAATAGTATCATGAAATGAACACTACATCAACCTCTAACCAAGCAGGGGGTTAGAGATATTCAATGTTGGACTGGGAAGGGCACTGAACCCAGATATTTAAATAGGTCATTAGCAGGATTTAAATAGAAATAGACCCCTAGATTCCATTCACTTGCATTTAACACATTGTTTTTGGGCTTTTTTGTTGCTGTCGATGATGATGATGATGATGATGATGATGATGATGATGATGATGCTGTTGCTGCTGCTGCTGCCGCCGCCACCTGGATAATAAAGCAACTCAGTAAAAATTCAAATTCTTTCTCTAGGCCCATGAAGTGCTACAGATCATGACCTTTGGCTTCATCTCCTATTTCTGCCTCTTCCCCTTACTGCACTCCACCTCACTGGTGTCCTTAGAAGGCTCTTCTCCCAGGGGTCCTTGTGGCATTCTCCACACTCCTTTCAGGTCACTGCTCAGATATCATCTCAGTGAGATCTTCCTTGGCCACTTAAAAAAACAGCATGTTCCCTTCCTCAACAGCGCCTGACACATATTTCACGAGTCTGCATCTTTACCCCCTAGAACAGAAGTCCCCTGAAGGCAGGGATCCCCAAGAGTTATACAGGTGCCTGACATATAACAAATGCTGACATATAACGAAAGCCTGAATGGGGATAAGGTGGCATCATAACAGGAAAAAACACCCTCAAGCATTTTATACGTATACCAGGCCTAGAAGCAGGGAAATTGAGACTTCTCCACCAACAAGTATTTAATAAAGTAACAGTTTTTCATTTTTTCCTTGAAGTCAAAGTTTAAGAAGTATTCCTTCAGTAAATATATTCACTTCCACTAATCCAGGTGGTCAAGAAATGCATAAAACAGTACATCAAATAACTCTCCAAGGAAAGATAGAAGGAGCTAATCAAATAATTTTGCTAAAATTAACATTTGCTTCTCAACAATGATACAAAGTAGGGCAAACTTTTTCTCCCCTCCACAACCCCACATTTAAAAGAGAAACTGGCTTAGAATGGCAAAGGTGCTAGAAATGTAAAGAATATATTCCTAATATTCTTTGACAGCCCCCTAATGATATCTTTAAACACGTTTGCAGTCCAGTTTCTCAGACAGCAAGCTCTATGCCTTGTCATCATGTCCAGAGAAGGAACCCAAGACTCTGAACTTCAACTTTTTTGTTTAATGACTCAGTATTACAGGCTTTAATGAGAACATATTCTAGCTCCTTAGTTTCTTTTCTGATAGGAACCCAGTCAGTCCCCTTGCTCTGATCACCATGTGTAAATGCCCGTATTAGCTTCAAGGTCTCTACAAGCACTCAGAATCCCCTAACCACAAAAGATGCTCTGTGAATCATTTGCCCTGCTCTAAATACTTTCTAATTACAGAATGCAGAAAAAGCCATTTAGGTGCTCCCCAACACATGTGATTGCTAGGGAAACATGAAGGTGACTCATAATAGACTCTTGAATTAAAGGTCATAGAAGCACCTACAATCCCAGATCAAGAATAGCAAGAATTTACTTGGCATTTTCACTGCTATACTCCCTTCCACACCAATCTCAGGAAATCCAAATGTTTTAAATACCAAGACCAAGACTACAGCTGCAGAGCTTTTCCAGCTTACAGAGAAGTATGACAGAGATTTTCTGATTAGGTTTGGCCAACAATAGGTCTTTATTCTGTAACTCCTATATGAAATTTAAGAATTTAACAGGTTCCAAGCAAATGAATATTTCATTCTCGCTTCATAGTAAAATAAAAAGTCCTTTTCATTGGGAGGGTTTAAATGTAACCTAAGAATCCAACTTCTGATTCTATCAGGATGCCACAACCAGGGGCCTAGTAAAAGGGTTCATTTCTTAAAGTACCATAGCAACTAACTCAACGATCGTCTTCTGCAGTAGCAATAGGGCTCGTTAGCAGACCATCAATAACACATACAACAGAAACAATTTTGGCATAGTATACTACGAAAATAGAAAGAAAGTCTTCATATACTTAATTTAAAACTACATGGACTAAGTTAACATAAGCAAAGAATTCAACCCCAAAAGCAAGAATAAAAAGCTTCCCACAGCTATAAAAGTTGTTACTTAAGTTCATATTTCAGACTCAAGGACATTTTCTGTTATTCTAAAACTGTTGTTGTTTTTCCTAATGATACAGTAAAAATAGTTCCTGAGCTAATTCAATTGAAAGAGTTCCATTTTACATTTCTCTTAAAAGCAAAAAAGACTGAGCCAGATGATAAAAATACATTCTGAGTAAAGGAAAAGTTTACTTCTTTTTGTACAAGTATCTTTAGGTCTTTCCAACTTTAAAATTTATACTTACACATAAAATTCTAGATGATTGAGAAAGGGATCCATTTTTTTGTCTGTTTGTTTTTGCTTTTTTTTTCTTTTTTAACATGAGCAGGCACCGGGAATCGAACCCAAGTCTCTGGCACGGTAGGCGAGAACTCCACCACTGAACCACCACTGCCTACCCGAAAGGGATCCATCTTCAAAGGTTTAGGAGGTCAGTGTTTTTCCTTTCCTTATAAAGGAAAGCCATGATATTTGTTATAAGGTATTAAAGTTCCAAATGAAACTATGGTTCACTGTCCTATGGGAGAAACTCTCATTTTCTTATATTTCCAGCCGATCTTTCGGCCATTCAGCCTCCATTATTGGACTAACTACCTCTCCCTGAGTAAATGGAGCATACATATGTATAATTGGCCCTGTCCTCTCTTAGGATGTTTAAAGAAGCTGCCTTGCAGAACTCTATATTAAAGGAATAATTTATAAAAGAACACACCAAAATCAGGTGCCACAACCCACAGACACACACCTTATTGCCAATGAAGGGCAGAACAGAAGCATCACAATTTGCCTGCACAGCAGTGGCCATGTTCTCACTCTCTACCAAAGGTAATAAGACAAAGCACACGCCCCCTGGCCACTTTTCTCATGGGCAGATACAAGAGTAGGCCCCAAATGAGGAAAGCAGAGCAGATTGGCAGGCACCATGGAATGTCATCCTTTTCTAGCCATATTAATATATTAACTATGAATTTATTAGGTAGTCACATCCTACTTCCCTACTTCACAAATTCTGTGAAAGCCATATGTGCTTGACCCAAGAAGAAAAAGCAAAATTTGCATTCTGAATAGTTTAGTTCAGCCCTCCATTTTACTATATGTGCCTAAGGTCATGATAGAAAAAGACTTTTTTCATTCAGGCTCAGTTCCCACATGCCTCTTATAATGTAAATATCTCACCAAGCCAACTATGATTTCAGAAGTTAAAGATATGCATCTTTCACACAACACTGTCCCAATTGAAAACGAACTACTTTATATGAAGCTCAAACAAGCAAGCAGCATCCTGTGCTATTCTTCACATACACTGGGCATGTGCTGCCTCTTCACATACACTGGGCATGTGCTGCCTCGGGGCCTTTGCATAAGCTACTTCCTCTGCCTGTTTTTTCCCAAAATATTGATATGGTCTACAGGCTCATTTCCTCACTTTCTTTCTGTCTTTACATAATAGTCACCTTTTCAGTGAGGATTTCTTTAGGCCCCCAATCTGAACTTCCATCAATCTTCTAACACCTCATTTCTTTCTTCTTTGCTTTATTTTTCTCTCTAGCACTTAACACTAACATACAATACAGTTTGCTTATTTCTCTTACCTATTTGTTCTCACTCCCTTCTAGAATGTAAGCTCTATGAAGGCAAAGATTTATGATTCTTTTTGTTCACTGCTGCATCCCCAGCACCAGAAAAACCCATGTTAAATATCTATTCATAAAAGAGCAATCTTCTCTAAGACTGGAAGAAAAGCTGACATCTTGAGTTTCCTTAAAGATGGCACATGGTTCTCATTCACACATGGGGCACTCAAGAAAATTTCAGGAGTACTTAAAAAAAAAACTTTTTTATTTTGGGATATTTAAATTTAAGAACTGCAAAAAGCATTCCTATATGCCCTTCACCCAGCTTCCTCTAATGTTAGCATCTTACGTAATCGTGTTGGATTTATCAAAATTAGTATGTTAACTGCAGTATAATACTATTAACTCAACCATAGAGTTTATTCAGATTTCACCAGTTTTCCCACTAATATCCACATTACATTTAGTCATGTGTCTAAATGACATTCGTCTCCTCCAATCTGTGCTAGTTTCTCAGTTTTCCCTTGTTTATTATAATCTTGACATCTTTAAAGAATACAGGGTCAGATGTTTTGTAGAATGTCCCTCAGTTTGGGTTTTTCTCAAGCAGTCTTACAACTAAACAGGGGCTACGGACTTTGTGGAAGATAACACAAAGGTGAAGTGTCTTTCCTACTTCATCTTGTTGAGGGGGTGTGATGTCAGCATGAGTTATTATTGGTGAGGCTGGCCCTGAATACCTGGTAAAGGTGTTTTCTGCAGATTTCTCCCCTGTAAAGTCAACGTTTCTCCCTTTCCACATTCGCATTTGTTAGAAGTGAGTCATATGTCAGCCCACACTCAGGAGTACTTTTAAGTACATATGATGCCTGCTTTATGTGCTGACTTTCGAACCTAAATTCTGCCCGAAACGTACCTCCCTTTTCACTCAGTTACGAAGAGAGAAGGTGACATGTTTGGAACTTGTCAAATATGGGATCGATAGTCAGCCAAATAATAAAATTATTTCTGTGGCCCCAATCAACATAGACTTTTTTCCTATGAGAATAAGGTCACACAAAGAATGACGTAGAGCATTTAAGGATTGAAATATTTTCACAATGAGAGGACAAATCAGCAAGTGAGTTGAATCCAAGCAGAATCCCCTATTTGGTACCCTTCACGTTGGCAATGATCCAAATTCTTGACTGTTGCAACTGAGCAATAGGCTTTGTTATATTAGTTGTGTTTAATCAATAGCATTTATTTAACAGGGCGGCAGACAGAAGACACAATGTGTAATCGAGGCAGCTCATTGTTCTGAGTACTACCTAAATGATAGAATCTTCAATTTGTTGATCAGGCCTTACCTCACACAGCAAGGGCCATATCCAAACCACCTCTGGGGCTAGATGTGGTCATTGGATGAAGCTCCAGAAAATCAAATGCATACAGAAGTTCTATACTCAGCACATAAGACCAACCACTTCTCCCCGTGACCTTAGAGTCCACTGAGGAGCGGAGTCCATATTTATAGGTCATATTAACCCTCATTTTCAGATAAGGTTCAAAGAGGTTAAGTCATTTGCCAAACTTCTAACTAGCTACATGAAGACAAGAGCAAAGCTGGACCAATGGAAATTTTGAGGTTGACAATAAAGCACAGGATTCCCTGCTAGATTTGAATTTCGGAGAAAGGGATATATTTATACTTTAAAAATCTGTTATTTACCTGAAATTCAAATCTAACTGGGTGTCTTGTATTTTTGTTTGCTAAATCTTTGCAAACCTAGTTGGAGTCCAAAGCCAAGGGGCCTTGTGTGTGCCCTATGGTGATCCACAGAGCAATATCATACACCATGACAAAGCAGATTCTCTTGTACACTGTGTTCACTCTGGAACTGTTTGATAACTTCATCTGAACTAAGCAGGACATATATAAAGACAACAGGGAACAAACAACAACTGGACCACAAAACAGAGAAAACTGCATTCACCAGAATTACAGGAAAACAGAGGCTGCCCCTCCTGGGAGACTTCTAGCAGACTGGACAACATAGGGTCACCCCAGCTCACAGAAGGCGGATTCTCAGGACTTTGCAGGGAACAAGAATGTCTTTTGTTCTGCAGTTAATACTTATCTCCTGTCTTTCCTGTCAAGTATCCATGGTGCTTGCTAATGCTTCTGAGATAAATCAATCCCTTATGGTGAATGTAAAGAAGCCCTGGGTCTAGCTTTAAAATGAGAGGTTGCAAGGCAAACCATGAGGAGTTGTGGAGTTTGACACTTATAAACACAGATCCAGAAGGAAAGTAAAATCAGCACTTGTGGACTATGTCGGTCTTCGTATATTTTGTCATAGTTCTGGATCTACAGCAATGGCTCACCGGGCCACAGAGCATTGGCTTCAAACCAAGCTGGCCATGACAATCACTTGGGAAGATTCTTCAACACAAAGATCCCAAGACCGAGGTCAGGCCCAAGACTCTTGACTTCTAAAAAATCTCCTGAAAGAGTCTCTGGAGCAGCTAGGTTAGGAACCTCAGCTATAGATGTCTCACTAGTTTCTTTGTTAAAGTAGCAATAACTAAGAAGTAAACATCACAGATTATGGATATAAAAATTATCATAAAATTCACCCACTGTAAATTTATAATTCAATACATTTTCGTAATTTTAGAGTGTGTACAACCGTCACCACAATACAGTTTTAGAAAATTTCCATTTTCCCAAAAAGATCCCCTCATGCCCATTTGTAGTCAATCCTCACTCCCAATTTGAGCCCTAAACAACCACTAATCTAATCTCTTGCCTTATAGATCTGACTTTTCCAGACATTTCATATAAATGGAATCATATAATTTATAGTCGTTTCCATCTGATTTCTTTCACTTCAAATAATGTTGTTAAGGTTCATCCAGGTATATCAGTAGCTTGCTCCTTTTTATTGCTGAGTAGCATTCCACCATGTGAAAATGCAGCTTCTTGTTTGTCCATTCTTCAGTGATGGATGGACATTAAGTTGTTTCCACCTTTTGGCTATTATGAATAATGCTGCTTTGAACATGTGATTTTATGTGGACATGTGTTTTCACTCTCTTGAGTAGCTCTCTAGGGGTGGAATTACTGGATTTATGGTAAATTAACTTTTATATATGTTTTTATTTTTGTGTTTATTTATTTATTACATGGGCAGGCACCGGGAATTGAACCCCGGTCCTCTGGCATGGCAGGCAAGCGTTCTTGCCTACTGAGCCACCGCGGCCTGCCCTAAATTAACTTTTTAAGAAAATGAACATCGAGTTGTAACTGGCAAAAGTTGTGAACTGATTAATTGCCAAGCATAGATTTCCAAAGCAATTATGTGCTCTTCCTTTGTCCTCACGGAACACCAGTATTCCTCTTTCACCAAACTGATGAGGATGTTTTGCCAAATGCTGAATGAAACCACGCCTTCATCAATAAATGACCCTCTTGAAGGGGCATATGCAGGGAGCAACCCTTACTCTTTCTCTTTAAAATAACCTGTTATGTTGATGGCGCTTCATTGCTTTGAATGGCTGGCAAGTGGCTAGCACTAGTTATTTAAAATTATGTGTATAAAATCTGGAAGCAACCTACAAGTTGGTGATAGAATAATAAATACTTTTGGGGGTCTATCTTTTTATTTTTTAATAACTTATCAGACATTGTCAATATTATAGATACTAAGGAAATAAGTTTATATTATAAAATAGAAATCACATGAGCCCTACATTATAAAGATAAGTATATGTGCCTAGAAAATATTCAGGTTAATGGATTTCCATGTGAAAGGATTGTGAATACATTTTTCCTTTATATTCATATGCATTTTCTAATTTTCTGTATTTCTACTTATAATAAAATAAATGAAAATAAATTGTGTTTAACCTTTTAAAAAGAATGCAGCATACATGAGTACTTCATTGTTGTCATGGATAGCAACTTATGCTCAGAAATAAAATATTATTTCATTCTTTTTGTGCCTTCTGATAGCCAACTCTTCACTGTTCTACAGAATTTGAGGAAAAGGATAGCCCAGATAATCCAAAAGTTTCCTTTGAACAAAAAGCTGCAGTGCCTCACCACAGCACACAGCTATAAAGACTGCTTTGCAACAAACAAACAAAAAAGTAGTAAATGATTCCTTTTCCTCCAATGCAAACCAGAAAACCCATCCCTGAATTTGGTACTCATCAGAAACCCCACCCCTGAACCAACAGCTATTCAGGCTGTCCCTTCTGTTAACCTTTGTTAAACAGCCACATTTTTCCTAAATGCTAAAGACCAGAATGTTCTACGTGTCAGTCATCTCCAGTATCCCACATGATGCCACATGATTGAACACTGGGTTTCAACATATCCCCTCCTCCACTCACCACCCCCAGATATCTGCATCCCATTTTAACTTACAAAAAGTAATTGCTAGAGAACAAAAACAAACAAAAAAGGAATTGCTTTGATGGTTATTTTTTAAACTTGCCCAATTCAGAAAAAGTCACAGCCAAAAAAAACACCACTCATAGATTCTTATATCTTCACAACCAATAATTATTGGTGCTTACTATGTTCCAAGACATTTTTAATGCTTTGCTTTTATTAATCCATATATTCTTCAAAACAACTCTGTGAGATAAGTACTATCATCCCAACTCCTTTATAGATAAGGAACTGGCATTAGAAGAGGGTAAGGAACTTTTCCAAGCTCTCTCAGCTCCAATGGTGCAGCTGAGATTCCAACTTGGTCAATCAAATTCTACGTCTATAAACTTTATCCATCTTCTAAACTGAATACATATAGGAATACTTCTGTGGGTCTGATGCTGATTCTCCAGGAGAGTCACAGAAAGAATGGGTATAGAAGCTTTTAGAAGATCTGACATTAAGCTCTAGAAGACCAATATGGTAATAAAACCAGGTGCTACATTGATAGTCTATTTGCCTACAGGTCCCTCTATCAAGAGGTCTTGAGCTTGAGTCTACTTTGTAGTTCTTGTGGATCAGTACATCAACCATTGACTAAATATTATTTCTCTTTATTTGTTCTTTATCTCCTATCTCTCAAAATCATTCTAATCAAACTCATCCTGGTAGCACCATTTCAGTGTTCAAGATGCCAAAAATCATGTAACGATATTACGGCCCATCCCCAGCCAACCCCCTTATCTGCAGCAGTCGTTCATCCTTGGCCCTGATACTTGCAGGTGGCTCCAAAAAGCTTGCATTACAAAGAAAACTTCAGCCGGCTGTTTGGTCAATCTGTTTTGAAAGTGCCCATACACAAGCCATCTTTTTATAGCTTTTCTCTATGAGAAAAGGGAAATGAGATCCTAAATAACACTGACCCACCCAGGGCCACAAATCCATTCTATTTTTTTTTTTTTTTGAGCTCACTTCCTGGAAGCCAGATACACAATCTGCCTTGCTGTTTTCTATCTCATTACCCAGTTTTAGATTTTCCTTTCAGGAAAAAAAAAATAATAAGGGCATCCTACTGAGTTTCCATGGTGATTTTTTGCTTTCCTTTCGAAACATTTTTTATGTGTTATACCTCTCTGACAAATCTGAATACCCATAGAATAAACGTGGTAGCCTTTAATAGTCATCATCCACAAAATTACATTTTTTTTAAAAACTGTCATGATTGATATTTAAGAAATCTGTGACAATTATTTCTGACATCACTTGAAATATCAGAAGAAAATTAAAAATTATCAAAAGTCTTCAGATAACAAATACTCTCCATCCAGAATGGCTTTATGTAAGAGTAGACTTACTTGGTCACATTAATTTCTTATCAAAGGAGTCAAAACCAGAACACAGTGGAACAGAAACAGATGTTCAGTCCACATACATGCAGATAAGAATTCTTCACTTGCCTGCTTATCACTAACAGATGAAGGAAATGCATTCACTAAGGAAACAAAAGCTTGCCCAAGTGGAACAAAGCCAGGTCACAATTATCCACTGGTTCAGAGTATAAGTGAATTTTCACAATTTCAAAAGATAAAGAGAAATTAAATATACTGAAAAATCAGATGTACAATTTGAAAATACCATACCTGAGGTAGAACCAGTCCAACTTACTTACCTAAAGATGACACATTCTCTCTTCTGTCGGTTCTAGTTCACTTATATTCACAAATGAAGTTTTTCATTCCTTTTTCTTAAATTACTATATTTCTTATTATTTTTTCCTAAAGTCCTGTCACATCTCTAAGCATCTAAAGATAAGGAAAAACCCTACTTTTGATCAACCTAAGTATTTAAGGAAGAATCTTCAAATTAGGATAGATTTTGAGGACAATGCTGTAATAACTGTATGTCAGAAAAAAGAGCATCAAACTCAACACATCTAAAACCGCAGTGAGCATCTTCTCCCTTGCCCATATTCAACACAAAACCAAATTCAGTCTTCCCTTCCTGCTTTATCACAGACCTGACAGATACCATGAGCACATGTCCAGTAAACCAAGCTGATATATGGTGCACCACCTAAATGCATTCCCTCTCATTACTCAACCCCTTGCTTTCACTTATTTAAAATTTGACTGCTGAGGATTCCATGATGACCAAGAAAGCAGAACCTAAGGTGAAGGGCCCCTCACTGCCTACATTCTCAACTCCCACTGCAGTCAGGCTTCTGTCCTACCAATCCACTGAAATGGCTCCAGCCAAGAGCTCCAACAATCTACTCTAGCCAAATCCAGTGATCACTTTTCAGTTCACTTGGCTTCTTGGCAGCACTTGACAATTGTGTGCAGTCCTTTCTTCTCGAAACTTCTCATAGTTTCTGAGACTCCAAACTCTTCATTTCCTACTGTATTTCTGGCTGATGATAAGTAAATTAGCAGTTTGACAGTTAGTGGAAGAGAAGATTTAAAACTGATTATTTAAAATATAAGATGATGAATGCTATACTAAAAAATATAAGCATAGTCCTGTGAGAAAAAACAACAGGAGAGCCATAAGCTCCACCTTTGTGAGACATGGAAGATTTCACTAAAAAGACTGCTAAGTCTTAAACTAAGTGTTGAAGACTGGGTAGGGGATTGCTAAAGAAGAGGGCACATTTCAGACAAAGAGACCCAAATACGCAAAAGCAGCAAAGTACAATAACCAAGGGACATCAAGTTTATACTCAAATATTTCTATCATTTGTATACCCAAAGGCATCTATCCTTTCCTCTTCCAACTGACAGTCTTTCTCCTAATTCAGACTTTCTCAATCAATCAACTGAAGTAATGGAAAACCCTTACTCCTACCTCCAACTCCCCTTCCCTTCTGCTGCCGATCAGTCCATTCCCTCTACTATTAATAAATAACAAATACAGAAATAAAACCTGTGATGACTCCCTTCTACCCAGGGATTTGTTCACATTCATACCAAGTGTCATGGTCAGGTTCATGTGTCAACCTGTAATACACCTAGTTACCTAAAGTGTCCGTGGATACAACTCCCAATCGAGCCTTTCAGACCCTAACCCCCACTCTACCTACAAACCCACTCTTCATGCTCCCATCACACAGGAATACTATTGTCCAGTTCCACCTCCCACTTTCATGCTTCCATGGACTTACTCATTGTATTAGCAACTGTGCTTCTGTGAAAATGTCATGTACCCCAGAAAAGCCTTGTTCTTCTAATCCTGATTCAATACTATAGGGTGGAATCTTTAATTAGATTATTTCCATGGAGGCTGACCCATTCAATTATAGGTGTGACCTTTTGTGCTGGTTTGAAAGGAAGCATGTCCCCTAAGAAAAGCCATGTTTTAATATAAATCCCATTTCATAAAGGTAGAATAATCCCTATTCAATACTGCATATTTGAAACTGTAATGAGATCATCTCCCTGGTTGATGTGATTTAGTCAAGAGTGGTTGTTAAACTGGATTAGTGGATGACATGTCTCCACCCATTTGAGTGGGTCTTGATTAGTTTCTGAAGTCCTAGAGGAAACATTTTGGAGAAAGAGATTCAGAGAGAGTGACACTACGAAGCAGAGAGTCCACCAGCCAGCGACCTTTGGAGATGAAGAAGGAAAACGCCTCCCGGGGAGCTTCATGAAATAGGAAGCCAGGAGACAAAGCTAGCAGATGACACCGTGTTCACCATGTACCCTCCAGCCAAGAGAGAAGCCCTGACTGTGTTCACCATGTGCCTTCTCACTTGAGAGAGAGACCCTGAACCTCATCGGCCTTCTTAAACCAAAGTATCTTTCCCTGGATGCCTTAAATTGGACATTTCTATAGACTTGCTTTAACTGGGACATTTTCTCAGCCTTAGAACTGTAAACTAGCAACTTATTAAATTCTCCCTTTTAAAAGCCATTCCATTTCTGGTAATAGTGCATTCCAGCAGCTAGTAAACTAGAACACCTTTTGATTAGATTGCTTCCATGGAGATGTGATGTGCCCAATTGTGGTTGTGGCCTTGTGATTAGATGGAGATGTGACTCCACCAATTCAAGGTGAG
Source organism: Tamandua tetradactyla (assembly GCF_023851605.1). Taxonomy (NCBI): domain Eukaryota; kingdom Metazoa; phylum Chordata; class Mammalia; order Pilosa; family Myrmecophagidae; genus Tamandua; species Tamandua tetradactyla. The sequence goes on along the minus strand of NC_135345.1, from coordinate 43,634,478 downwards.
TCTTAAATAGCTTACTAACGTCCTTTAAAAGGGGAGACATTTTGGAAAAAGCACAGTTGCTTCAGAGCCGACACAGACACAGCCAACATTTGGAGTTGCTTAGAGTGGTGAAAGAGAAAACAGACACCTAGACACAGCTGTTTGGAGATGCAGAGCCCAACAGATGTCACCATGTGTCTTCCCATAAGATGCTAAGCAAGAGATGAAACCCAGAGTTTTGCACGAGAACAGCTAAGTCAGGGCCCACAGATGCTTACAGAGGAAGCCTCTGGAATCAGAAGCACAAAACAATGAACTGGGAACAAGGACCTCAGATGCCTGCCATGTGCCTTCGAATGTGACAGACATCTGCCTTTATTGAGTCAAGGTATCTTTCTCAAGATGCCTTAGTTTGGACATTTTTACTTAGAACTATAAACTTATGACAATAAATCCCCTTTATAAAAGTCAACCCATTTCTGGTATATTGCATTCTGGTAGCATTAGCAAACTAAAACAGCTACCTAGTCCACAATAATACTATGTAACAAACTACTGCAAACCACAATGGCATACAACAAGTGTTTGCTACTTACACATCTGGGATCAGCAGTTAGGCATCTCTGCTGATTGTGGAGAGACAAACCCAAATTTCTAAGCAGTTCTTCTCAACAGGGGGCTATTTTGCTTCCCACAGGATTATCTGACAATGTCTGGAGACATTTTTTGGTTGTCTCCACCGGTGTGTAGGGGAGGCGTGGCAGTGCCACTGGCATCTAGTGGGTAGAGGTCAGGGATGCTGCTAAACATCCTGCAATGGACAGCCCTCCCCCGCCCACACACACACCCCAAAGAATTATCCACAGCCCCCAAATCAGTAGTGCTGCAGTCAAGAAACCCTGTTCCAGGTGTTGACCGGCTGTTAACAGATCAAGAATGGCCTCGTCTGAGTCAACTGGGGCAACTTGGCTCTGTCCATAGTCTCTCATTCCTCCTGGGAATCTTGTCATTGTAATGGCAGAAGGGTAAGAATAGGCAGAATTATGTAAGACATTTTATGGCCTAGGCTTAGAGCTGTCACATCATCTCTTTTGTCACATTTAATTGGCCAAGGAAAGTCGCAAGTCCAACTCAGATTCAAGAAGTTAGGAAACAGACTATCTCCTTAGTGCAGTCACTTGGCAAAGAGTGCAGATAAAGGACAGGATGGAGAACTGGTGCAATCAACCAGAGGAATTCTGTTCCCTCTGCAAGGAAAAGTCATACCCTCCAGATGCATTTATATATATATAACACAATTTTATATAACATATATACTTAATTATAAAAGTGTCCCCATCTATGTTCCCTCCTGTTTACATTTCTCTTTTGGCATTACCTACACTCAGGGCTGATAAACTACCCACATGCACTGAACTATCTATGGCTGGTGTCAGCGGGATTAGTTCAGTTCTGAGGAGTTAATGTCTGTGTTGTACAGTTATTAAAATTTCATTACCTTTCCCTCCACTTGTGCGCCTGCTTGTCTCCCCCTCTACGATGGAGGGTCACTCATTTGACCCAAGAATATCTTCTTCCTTGAGCATTCAGTGTCTAGCACAGAACGTGGCACATCATAAGTGTTCAAGAAGTCTTTATTTAATAAATGGAATACACGAGTTCACTCAGGGAAAGAAAGTAACTATGATGTGCACTTATCCCCGGGACATCTGTGATTTGATGCAGAAGATAGGAAGAGCCTCCTAAGGACTTCCTAGGAAACTGCTGGCAAATTTGCTCAGGTACCAGAGAATCCAGAATTTCACACTGCTTTTTATGGTCCACCATGAAACAATGACATTCTTCCCATCCTATAATCTAAGAATATGTTATTGGCAGGAAATATAACCAAATTCCATGGATACACATCTGTTCACACACACTGCCACTAAGATTAATGCAATAAATGTCAAATTTTATACCACCACTGCTCCCCCATATGGCCATGTGCAACAAATTCACATATTTTGTCATCTGCTCGGTTCTCTACCCTGACTGTACATTGGAATCACTTGGAGGAGCCTTTATAAATAATAGTACTCAGGCCCTGATCTAAAGCATTTTAAATCAAAAGTTCCCAAGGGATTACAATGTGCAGCCAGGGTTGAAAACTGCTAAGAGCTCTGTGCTAGCACAAGGGCAGTAGCTATCATTGAATGTTTAGTAAAAAATTAAATAAACATTTTAGAAAAATCTCAAATCTCTTTAAGATTTTGTTTGAGGAAGAGGTCCCAGAACTAAACAAACTTTTGAGCAACGAAGGCTTAAGTATAAACAGTGCATCTTAGCAGTGATTACCTATACAGGCGGGATTTGGAAGCTCTTTTATTCCTATATTGTTTGTTATCACTGTTGCTTACAATGTTATATTTTGAATTACCAGATCCATTTTGGAAAATATATCCAGAGAAATCACCTTAAACTCACCATTTGTCCAAAAAGACTGGATTTGGACAAGTGATTGTGTATCACAATATATTATATATGAAACTTGATATATTAGTAAAAGGACTCAACTGTGGCCAATATTGAGGCATGTAAAGTCTGAGACCAAGTAATAATAGGATGTGTTTTCCTCTTTGCTCTCTCTGGTTACACTCTGGAGGCAAGGCAGCTGACAAGTTATAATGAAACACAAGCAGCCTGATGGGAAGGTCTAGAGGGCAAGGAACTGTATCCAGCAAAGAAGTGGGTACAGACACATAAACGAGCCATCTTTGAAGTAACTCCTCCAGCCCTAGTCGAGTCTACAATTGACTACAGCCCCACCCAACATCCTATTGGCATCAAGAAAGACTCTGAGCCAGAACCATGCCATATTTCTGACTCATAGAAACTGAGATGATAAATGGTGTTGTTTTAGACTGCTATGTATCGGGGTAATTTGTTACACAGCAATAACTAACTAATATATCATCAAAAAACCTTTAACAGTTTTCTTGGGACGTTTCTAGACATGTCCCTTCTGCCATTTATATCTACTTCCAGCCCCTTCCCTGTATACCTCAGGAGCCTTGTTTTATCACTAATTCCTCTCAATGTTATATAATCAATGCCACCCTCTCTGCTCCATTCTCAAAGCCTTCTAATATGGTCAAGTCTCTCATAACTTTAAATACAGAACAAAACAAATCCCACTGAGACCTTATGTTCCTACCTCTCAGCTGTTGTTTCCCCTTCTTTACTGTCAAGCACTTTGAAATAATGATCATATTTCCTCTCTTAGCTTTTTTTTGGTGGGGGTGCATGGTCCGAGACTCGAACCTAGGTCTCCTGTATGAAAGGCAAGCATTCTACCACTGAACCATCCATGTACCCCCTCTCTTAGCATAGTCTTAAACCACTACAATCACTTAAATAACTCAAAGCAGTTCACACTGTCTCCTAACTGTTAATGCCAAAGGACCTTACTTCTTGAACACTCTGAATATCTTACAGGCTCTTCAAATAACACACCCAATCCTGAACACGTTTCTTCTCACATCACTCCCCTGCCTCTGTTCCCTCTCTATCTCAGGGAATCATACCTAAGCCAATCAAACAAGCCAGAAATTTGGGAGTCATACTCTACACTTTCATTTCAGTCACTTCTCACCCTCCACTGAGTCACCGTCTCATCAATTTTACATCCTTAACAACTCATTCATTCCACTGCTGCTGTCACCACCACCTCTTGTCTATATTACTGCAACAACCCTGGGACCCCCCTGTTTCAGTCTTGGTCACTATAATCATTCCCTACACTGACACCAAGGTCATCTTCCCAAAACAGAATATAACCGTGTCCCTTCCCTTCTTTTCAAATATTCTCCATTGCTTTTGGATAAAATCCAGACTCCATTTTAAAAATACTATTGGCAGGTAACCCTTACTGGGCACTTGACTGTAATGTCAAGTAATTTTATAGGTTAAGTGTACCAAACTATTTAATCCTCAACACAACACACAAGATAAAAATACTAAACCTATTAAAATACTAAATCCCCTCACCATTTACAGATGAAACTAAAGCATAGAGAGGCCAAGGAACTTGTCTACCGTCACAGTTAGTTAACAGCAAGGCCAAATTTGGAACTCAGGCTGTCTGATCCCAGAGCACGGTCCTTTTCATTCCCAGCACCACATTCTAATGCCAGGCACCCAAGGCCCTCACCAATATAACCCAGCATCTTCTCTCCCAGAAGCCTTCTCTAGACGCGATGCTCTAGCTCAGCTGCTTACCAAAAGCCCCTTTCTCCCACACACCTCCGTACTTCTGCTCAAGCCACCCTCACGATCTCGAAGGCCCTTCTCCAGTCCTTGCTCTCATCTTTCCTCCTCCTTACCTTCTCCATGCAACTGACATTCCTTACTTATTTTTCAAGACTCAACCCAATGCCCATCTCTTCAATGATGCTGATCCTACCAATAGAGAAATGTCCATTCCTTCTGTTGCAGCCCCACAGAAACCTGCTTGGACTTATTTCCTAACGCTTAGTGATCGATTGGAGCATTGTTCAGAAAATATTCACTCCCCTCCTCTCTCACTGCGAACAGAATATATTTCCCTGCCCCACTGACTTTGGACTTGGCCACATCACTTGCTTCGGCAGCGGAATGTGAGTAGATGTGATGCAAGCGGAGACTTTAAATGCCATTGCATGGTTTGGCTGGGCTCTGGTGCACCTGCCATTCATTTGCCACAAAGAAAACAGGCCCATATAGCCCTGATCCAGGGAGACACACAGGCAGACCTAAACCCAATCTGCAGCCTTCAGCCAAATGTAGCCAACTCAGAGACTGAAGCAGAATTTCCCCAAATGCCTCTTGGACCCTTGAGCAAGAAATAAAAATGCCTACTATTATCTGGCACAGAGCTTTGAGATGGTTTCTTACATTGCATTATTGTTTCAATAGCTGACTAATATAAACCTATAAACACATTTGTTTACATGTCTTAAAGGCTTAGAACATGCTTAGGATATTAAGAGTTCTTAACAGATTTTCTTAATTGAGATATAATTCACATACCATAAAATTCACCGTTTCAAAGCATATAAGACAAGAGATTTTTTAGTAAATTCACTAAGTTGTACAAACATCATCACTGCCCCAAATTTGCTGGAATTAGGCCTTAGAATTAGAAAGAATTAGAATTAGAAAGAAGCCTTATACCTATTAGTAGTCTCTTAACAGATTTTTGTAAATAAATAACTTAATGAAGAGGTAAGAAAATTCTTAGAATTCTTATTCCAAATTGGTGTGATAATAGAAACATTTTGGAAAAAAACATTTTTGTCTCCACTAGGGTACTTTAAGGTCATTTTATTTTAAAAAATAAGTTACGTCCAAATTTCCTATATATTTTAAATATAAATATTTAATTGTCTTGTTAATTGCTATTGCCAGGCAAAGGCCATTTGGGGATTTAATTTTCAGTCTGCAGATCACAGAGAGATACTTACATTAAAAACCAAAAAGCATTCATGAGGAAAAAAGTCTCATATAGTTCAAAGCTATCAGTGACTAAGGAAAATGTGACATAGAATCTGCTTTTGCACTAAAAAAAAAATGTTTCTTGGCCAAACGCCAAAAAAAAAAAATCTCAACAGCTCCAAAAAAAAGGACCAGAGCTTCAAAAATTAGCAAATCCACCTTAAAACACAAAACGTCAAAATTCCAAAGAATGGCAGAAATGAAAAACTATTCCCTTTGGATAAATAGACATGATACCTAAATACTGTTACTCGTTTTCTTTAGCTAACAAAGAAAATTATACAAAACTATAATGACAAGTCTTGTTGCACTGCATTAGGGGGGAAAAAGATGAAATGTCTTATTTCCCAGAGAATAATTCCATAAAAGAGATGCCTCTGGAAAAATGGTTACTGACAACTCGAACGTTGAGCAAGAGGATAAATAAGAAATTCCCGTCAAGGGCAAAGTGTTCAAATCTAAGAAAAACACAAAAAACATTTTCAACATGGAGAAAAAGCAGGCCTAGCCTTATTGTGTCATGCTGTATAAAATTATCTGCCAACTCTTAAAAAAAAAAAAAAAAAAACGGAAAATTGTCATTCGACCCGTGATTATGCCCTCTGAAAGAAAAAAATGAAAGAAATAACTCTGAGCAAGGAACTAAGAAACCCAACTGGCAATACAGCCAGTGAGTTTTCACCTACCCTGACTCCATCTAAGCTGTCCAACTAGTTTTTATTTTTATCCTCCTCTTTCCCATACTTACTCTGTGTAGGACCCAGCTGTGCTGTGCCAATCTGGGTCACTCAACACGGAGGATAAGTGGGTGACAGCCGCCATGTCCACTTTTAGAAGGGCCCCACCTGCCTGGGGAGTCCCCACACAGAGCTGCACATTCTCCCCACTCAGGAGCATCCAGCAAACAGCAACTGCTTTGTTTTGGCTATTTCTAGGCTTCAGGCTCCAGAACATACTTCCTAACTCAAGGAATATGAAATTAAATGGGGAAAACAAATCTCATACTGGGTATTTTTCATTTCCAACTTCTCGGGGGAAGAGGGGAAGACGTGCATGGGTGGGGAATCGAACCCGGGTCTTCTGCATTACAGGCGAGCATTCTACCCCTGGGCCACCCATGTACCCTCCACCTTTTTTTTTTTTTTTTTTAATGCAATTTTATTGAGATATATATTCACATACTATACAATCCTAAGTGTGCAATTAATGGTTCTCCTCCAACGCCTTTTTAAAGCTGCTCTTGTATAACTGAGTATAAAAATCCATGCACATTGGGAAGAAAGGAGAAACGAAATACCTAGGACCTTTTATAGTTTTATTTTTTAAGTTAACACTTTAAAATCAATCTGATTCATATGATAGCATTTTTATACTTACTAGAACCAAAACAGGTGCTGGTTTGAGCACTTGACATTCACTGATACTTACAAAGATGATAACTGTCTAGTCTTATAAAAACAGGAATAAAACAATCTATTCTTGCCTTTTTTTATATCACTCCCAGATTGCAATTCCATACCACCAAGAAGTAGCCATGCTTCTGAGTTTTTTTATTTTAATGACTATTTCCTTGCTTTTTTCTGTAGTTTTACCACCTATGTATGCATCCCTAAATGTAATCACCTTTCAATTAACAACATCCATTTTCCCTCTTTTTCTATGAAAGGTACCCACATTTTTTTAGGGAACTCAACTCACTGCTTCTCTGCTGGGGAGCAGCCAGGATGCTTGGATGCCAAGAAATGAGGATGTTTGATAGGTTGGAACCTGACTGGCTTAAACTAATCAATTTGTCTATTCCCCTTGCCATCAGGTGTGAGTCAGGGATGTGTCCTTTTCTGATCAGAGAGTGTCAAGAGAATGTGAGGTCTGGAATTGCTCTTGGCAGGGGAAAAGCTTGGACCTTCTGGGGTGGGGTGGGGCAGGTGTGGAGGCACTGTGTAAACCCTGAGCAAAAAGCCACACAAGCAAGCACAGTGGAAAGTCTGAGAGCATTCGGCTCCTCCCTGAGCTGCTGAGACAGCTTTGTCTGAAGTAGGGATCTACCTGCCAACTGACAGTAAGCCAATAAACTGGTTTTTTTCCAAGTCACTTTGGGTTGGAATTCTACTGCTTGCAAGTATAAGAATCCCAACTGATAAAACACACATACTTTTTTAAGGAAAAAAAATTACTACAGGACACACACACACTAGATAAAATAAAAGTTTTAACATTTTAAATACATTGTACAACTCACAGCTCTTGATGCAAGTTAAAAGTTAGTGGCCTACAAAAAATGGAAGCGGCCTAAGTATCCATCAACGAGTGGATAAACAAAATGTTATATATGCATGCAATGGAATAATATTCAGTTATAAAAAAGAATGAAATTCCACCACATGCAACAACACGGGTGAATCTTAAAAACATCATGTTGAATGAAATAACCCAGACACAAAAAGAGAAATATTATATGATCTCACTGATAGGAAATAATTAGAATACGCAAACTCATAGAATCAAAATCTAGAATACAGGTTGCCAGGAGATGGGGTGGGCACAGGGAATGGGAAGTTAAGGCTGAAAATGTCCAGGTTTCCTGCTGGGAATGTTGGAAATGTTTTGGGAATGGATGGTGGTGATGGCAGCATAACATTGCGAACGTAATTAACAGCACTGAAATACATATTTTGAAAGTGGTTAAAGGGGAAATGTTAGATTATATTTATGGTAACAATAAAAACAAAATTTTTAAAAGTCCACGGGCCTGTACTACACAGTGAACCCTAAATTAATCCATGGACCGTAATTAATAATAAAATTATGAAAATGTTATTTCACCAATTGTAACAAATGTCCTAAACCAATGCAAGGTGTTAATAATAGGGTAGTATATAGGAATCCTATGTTTTATGCATGAATGTTGTGTAAACCCACAACTTCTCCAGTAAAGAAAAAAAACAGTTCAGGCCTATCCTGTCAGAACAGCACCGGGGTACATCAAGCACCTGGGAATGACTGCCCCCATATGTGCTAGAATAGGAAGTAGGGAAGACTCCTGGAGCTTCCTGTGGATTAAGATTTCTCTCCTTCCCAGGTGGCAGCAGCAGTAGAGTATATTTGGTGAGGGGCTCGGTGCTGGGATTTCTTTAAAAATACCAAAAGCATTTCTAAGGCCAACACTGGCCTCCGGTATCCTTAGGCAGCACCCAACCTCTCTCCCCTCCAGAACTCTTCACTATTGCTCCCAATCATCAATATGACACCCTTGTCCAGGACACCCTTGCTGAAGAACCTGTATCAGGCTCCACAGTCAGGGGGATGAGCAGGGGGTGGGAGGTGTCACCTGCACAGGTTAAGCAGCCAGACCAAACTGGTTTAAAAATCTGTCCCCGAACTATGTGAGCCAGTGATTGCATACTTCAGATGGTTTACATGGCATGTGAATATATCTCACTAAAATTGCTTTTAAAATAAATAAATACATAAGGTAGAACTATAAAAAAAAATCTGTTTCACCATCTAATGATTCTATGACCTTCAGTCATTTACTTAATCTCTCTGTAAAACGTGAGTAATACATGTGTCCCCAGGTCATAGGACAGTAGAGAAATTAGAGGTAATTCCCACAGAGTGCTTAGAACAATGCCTGCCAGACAATAAGCCCTCTTCAAGGTTGGCTATTTTTAAATCATTTTGGTCATGAACCATGGTCATATCTTAGTCTGCTAGGGTTGGCGTAACAAAGTCCCACAAACTGGGTGGCTTAAAACAACGGAAGCTGCAGTTCCGAAGGCTAGAAGTCTAAAATCAAGGTGTGGGCAGGGCTCTCCATCCAAGGGAAGGAAGTCTGTAGGGAGAATCTGTTCCATGCCTCTTATGGCACAAGGTGATTTTCTACTGATCCATCGTGTTCTCCCCTCTGTCTCTGTGTCCAATTTTCCCTTCTTCTACGGACACCAGTTATATTGGATTAAGGGTCCACCCTAGTTCAGTTTGGCTTTATCTTAACTTTTCAGTTAAGATAAATATTCTATTTCCAAAAGGTATCACATTCACAGGAAGGGGCTTTAGGATTTGGGCAAATCTTTTATGGGGACACAATTGAATCCATAACAGATAATCTGAGGGATTTTGAGAAAACCTAACCCCTGCCCTCCAAGAGGAACTGCCAATTCCTACCATCAGCATCAGAGCTGTGCAGCCTCCAGCAAACTACTTCAGCTCCATACAACACCTCCCTCGCCCGTGAGTCCCCAACTCCAGCCTGACTCGTCTCCTTTCAGTTCCTTAAATACCCGTGATTCAGCTACTAGGGTGGGTCTTCACACATCAGAAGCCACCAACTAGACCACGATTTCCTGGCAGCCCCTGCTCATTCTTTGGGTCTCAGCTTCAATATCACTTCTTCCTACCCCGAGGACTTTAGAGGTCCCACCTCTCTGCAACTTGTTCTTCTGTTTGAACATGTTTGAACATGTTCAGCATCTCTCCTTCCTGGTGGAATGTAAACCCCAGAAGGGCAGTGTCTTAGATTGCCAGAGCTGCTGTGACAAAGTGCCACAAACAAATTGGCACCAACAACAGGAATTTCATGGCTCACGGTTTTGGAGACTGGAAGTCCGAAATCCAGGGGTCAGTAGGATCATGGTTTCTCCAAAGTCTGCAGCAACTGGTGGTGGTTTGCCAGCAATTCATAATTCGGTCTCTGCCTCCGTGACATGGCTGTCTCCCTCTCTTTCTCCTCCTGGCTCCTACACTCTGTGTCCAAATTTCCACTGCTTATAAGGACTCCAGGCATGGTGGATTAAGCACCGCACTGGTTCAGTTGAGCCATAGCTTAAATAGCGGGATCTTTGAAGATCCTAATTATAAATGAGTTCACAGCCACAGGACTGGGGGTTAGGACTTGAGCAACGTCTTTGTGGGGGACATGATGCAATCCAAAGGTACGGACCACAATTGTTTCATATACTACTGAATTCCCAGAAAGTGCTCAATAAATATACGATGCAGGAAGGAATAGTGTCCCAAACTGAGACAAGCTGCTAATGCACAGATGCTTGTGCAGCGAGACCAAGATGTTACAGAAACCTGAAAGTCAACAAGCCTCAGACAACTACTTACCCTCAAGTCTCAGTTTCCTCTTTTCCAATTCACCTTCCAAGAGTTCCCTTCTCACAATAAATAACTCTTGTAGGTTCCCTTGGGAAAAAGAGTGCTACTTTAAGTACCACCAAGACACAAAATCCCCAAGAAAAATGCCTCAGGGAAAAAAATAAGTAAAATCTAATATACCACCTCTTCCAAAGGAGGCAGAAGTTTCTGCTGAGGATGTTGTTCCAAGACCTTGTTTGGGAAATGTGAAGTTCCTTAAAAAGTCTCTTTATATTTTCCAGCCATAAAAAGGAATGAAGTTCTGATACATGATACAAAGTGGATGAACCTTAAAAACATTATGCTAAGCAAAATAGCCAAACACAAAAGGATAACTATTGTATGATTCCACCTGTATGAAATATCTACAATAGGCAAATACATAAAGATAGGAAGTAGATAAGATGTTTTCAGGGGTTAGAGGGAGGGAAGATGGGGAGTTATTGCTTAATAGATGCAGACTTTCTAGTTTGGGTAATGACATGTTTTGGTAACAGATGGTGGCAATGGAAGCACAACATCGTAAATGTAATTAATGCCACTGGTTGAAACAGTTAAAATGGATTAGATGGGGGCAATGTGACAGTGGCTCAGGGGCAGAATTCTCGCCTGCCATGCTGGAGACTGGGGTTCGATTCCCAGTGCCCACCCATGTTAAAAAAAAAAAAAAAGGATTAGATGGCAAACTTTATGTTCTATGTACATTATCACAATTTTAAAATAATAATAATGTATAAAGTCTTCTTACAATGCAAGGCCCCAGACTCCAGCATCAGGGCTCTTTAAGCTATTGCCTTAAACATCTGTATTTGTGTGTGTGTGAGCATATGAGTGTGATAACATTAAGCCTGCATGATAACATTAATATCTAAGTATGTCTACTATAAAACATCACACACATTCTTGAAAATGAATGAAAAATGTCCCAAAGTAAGACAGGATAGCCAAAGACGTCACATTCCACAAAATCTCGTGCACCCAAAACAACAAAGCTTTTGGAAAATACGGAGTTGGAGCAGAAGCCTCAAACCTCATTTAACTTTGTAACCAGAACACTAACAAAAACACAATAACACTTAAAATCACTAGCACAAATTTAAAAATGTGTTCAATTTCCTATTACTGCATAAATGTGGGACTTTACCAGAATGGGGGAAAGCAGCACAAAGGTCACATAATGGAAAGGATGTGAGGAAAGGCAGAGGCTGGTGCATTATGGAGATAAGGGGAAAATGCAGAAAGATCTGGAAAAATCAGACCTATTATAAGTACAAAGCCAAACGGAGTCCAGAGCAAGGTCGAAGGGCGTTCTCCAGCCAGGCTAGCTGCCTTCAGCTCTGTGGTGGTTTAGAGCCATTATGTACCCAGAAAAAAAAATGTGAACCCATTGTAAGAAGGACCTTTGGATGAGGTCACTTCAGTTAAGGTGTGGCCCACCTCAATCAGGATGGGTCTTACTCCTCATACTAAATCCTTCATAAGCAGAATGAAATTCAGACAGAGAGAGAAAGCCAGAGGGAGCAGCCAGAAGCTGAAAGTCAACAGAACCCAGAAGAGAAGGGAGAAGCCAGAAGAGGCCACCATGAGCACAACCATGGGGCAGAAAAGCCCAGGAGCAAAAGATCACCAGCAGGACTTCCGGAGAAGATGGCGGCTTAGTAAGATGCGCGGGTCTTAGTTCCTCCTCCAGAAAAGCAACTAAAGAAAGAGAAACAATACGAAACAGCTCCCGGAGTCACGACAGAGACCAAAAAGACAGCGTACCCCATTCTGGAACGGCTGAACGGGCAGGGAGAATCCACTGCGGTGAGATACCCGAGGGGCGCACGTTTTCCTGGCCGGGGCGGCTGGCGACTGGGGTCCCCTCCACGCACGTGGCTCCCCGGTCTGACTGGGAACGTTGGATAGCGGGGCCCTCCCGTCACGCTTGGCGTCTCGGGCCAGCTGGGCAATTTGGACCGGCACTCCCCCAAGCCGCGGCGGCCAGCGACCCCCGCCTCCACGCGCGGTTTCCCGGGCCGACTGCCCCGCAGACAGACGACCGCCACGAGCGCCACCTACTGGGCAGGAAAAGAAAAACAGAGCCCAGAGATTCCACAGAAAAACCTTTCAACCAGCTGGGTCCCACACCCAGGGAAATCTGATCAAATGCCCAGACACCAGCAGAAGATAATGGATCACACTCAGAAAATTGAAGATATGGCCCAGTCAAAGGAACAAACCAATAGTTCAAATGAGATACAGGAGCTGAGACAACTAATGCTGAATATATGAACAGAAATGGAAAAACTCTTCAAAAACCAAATCAATAAATTGAGGGAGGACATGAAGAAGACATGGGCTGAACAAAAAGAAGAAATAGAAAATCTGAAAAAACAAATCACAGAACTTATGGGAGTGAAGGACAAAGAAGAAAAAATGGAAAAAACAATGGATACCTACAATGGTAGATCTAAAGAGACAGAAGCTACAATTAATGAACTGGAGGATGGAACATCTGAATTCCAAAAAGAAACAGAAACTATAGGGAAAAGAATGGAAAAACTTGAGCAGGGAATCAGGGAACTGAATGACAATATGAAGCGCACAAATATACGTGTTGTGGGTGTCCCAGAAGGAGAAGAGAAGGGAAAAGGAGGAGAAAAACTAATGGAAGAAATTTTCACTGAAAATTTCCCAACTCTTATGAAAGACCTAAAATTACAGATCCAAGAAGTGCAGCGCACCCCAAAGAGAATAGACCCAAATAGGCGTTCTCCAAGACATTTACTAGTTAGAATGTCAGAGGTCAAAGAGAAAGAGAGGATCTTGAAAGCAGCAAGAGAAAAACAATCTGTCACATACAAGGGAAACCCAATAAGACTATGTGTAGATTTCTCAGCAGAAACCATGGAAGCTAGAAGACAGTGGGATGATATATTTAAATTACTAAAAGAGAAAAACTGCCAACCAAGACTCCTATATCCAGCAAAATTGTCCTTCAAAAATGAAGGAGAAATTAAAACATTTATAGACAAAAAGTCACTGAGAGAATTTGTGACCAAGAGACCAGCTCTGCAAGAAATACTAAAGGGAGCACTAGAGTCAGATACGAAAAGACAGAAGAGAGAGGTATGGAGTAAAGTGTAGAAAGAAGGAAAATCAGATATGATATATATAATACAAAAGCCAAAATGGTAGAGGAAAATATTATCCTAACAGTAATAACACTAAAAGTTAATGGACTGAATTTCCCAATCAAAAGACATAGAATGGCAGAATGGATTACGACCCAGCAATACCACTGCTAGGTATCTACTCAAAGGACTTAAGGGCAAAGACACAGACGGACATTTGCACACCAGTGTTTATAGCAGCATTATCTACAATTGCAAAGAGATGGAAACAGCCAAAATGTCCATCAACAGACGAGTGGCTAAACAAACTGTGGCGTATACCTACGATGGAATATTATGCAGCTTTAAGACAGACTAAACTTATGAAGCATGTAACAACATGGATGGACCTAGAGAACATTATGCTGAGTGAGTCTAGCCCAAAACTAAAGGACAAATACTGTATGGTCCCACTGATGTGAACCGACATTTGAGAATCAGCTTGGAATATATCATTGGTAACAGAGACCAGCAGGAGTTAGAAACAGGGTAAGATAATGGGTAATTGGAGCTGAAGGGATACAGACTGTGCAACAGGACTAGATACAAAAACTCAAAAATGGACAGCACAATAATACCTAAGTGTAATGTAACTAGGTTGGAACACTGAATGAAGCTGCACCTGAAATATGGTTTTTTGTTTGTTCGTGTGTTTGTATCTTTTGTTTTTATTTTTTTCTTTTTCCTTTTTATATATATTTTTTATTAGTATTATTATTTTAATTCTCTTCTCTGTATTAACATTCTATATCTTTTTCTGCTGCTTTGCTAGTTCTTTTCCTAAATCGATGCAAATGTACTAAGAAATGATGATCATACATCTATGTGATGATACTAAGAATTACTGAGTGCATGTGTAGAATGGAAAAAAAAAAAAAAAAAAAAAGATCACCAGCAGCCAGCTCCAGAAGGCCAGTCTCCAGGGAGAAAGCATCACCTCGATGATGCCTTGATTTGGACTTTTCTAACCTCAAACTGTGAGCCATTAAGTTTCCATTGTGTAAGCCTTCCCTTTGCACAGTATTTATCTTTTCTAAAACATTAAAATGACCCAGTTTCAGTAAATGTGCTGAAGAGCCATGGAGGTGGATTGTTTCTTAGCATCTAACATTGCCACGCACACAGAAGATGCTTAATGAACAGGAAGAAGGAGGGGGAAGGGCAGGACTGCTGCTTGGATCCCATGAGATGCCATCATGACCATTTTACAAGCTTTGTTTCTACTTCTAAAGGGCTCTGCTTTAGTCTTCTAGCTGCTAAAACAAATACCAGATCACGGGTTGCACTTAATTAACAACAGGAATTTTTTGGCTCTGTCCTAGGCTAGAAGACTTGCTTCTTCCCAGGATCAGTATCTTCTGGCTGGTGGTATTAGGAGTTTCTTGGCTTTTTTGTCACATGGTAATACACACGGTGGTGTCTTCTTTCTCTTCTGGGGACTTCCCACTTCTGGCTGCTCCCCGTCACTTCTCTCTGTGGCCTTCTCCATAAGGCTACCAGTAAAAGGATTAAGCCAGCTCGATTCAGTTGATCCATACCTTAAATGAAGGTACCTCATCAAAAGGTCCTATTCATAATGGATTCACATATATACTATATAAGTATATATACAATAAGATGTCCTGAGCATCTATTGAGAGTAAGGCAGCAGAGGAGAACAGTCAAAAGGACAAGCTATAGAACTAGACTGCCTGGTTCAAATCCCAGGTTTGCCATTTATTAGCTGTGTGACTTCAGGCAAATCAACCAACATTTCTGTGCTCCAGTTTTCTCATCTGCAAAATGGGCATAGTATGGTATTATGACAGAAACACCTTATGTACCAGGAACCATGGTAGGAGTTGTGGGTGCGTGGGTGTGATGATTAAGTTCAATGCATCGATGTGACTAGGTTATAGCATCCAGCAAGCACTGGCCTGATTGTTACTGTGAAGGTACTTCATAGATAAATTTGCATCTATAGTCAACTGATTGCAACTATGGCTGATTGCACTTAAAATAAACAACGGAGATTGCCCTCAGCACTGTGGAGAGTCTTCTCATCCAACCATCTGGAGGTCTTAAAGCCAGAAATTAGGATTTTAGAACTCAGAAAAAAGAACTTCTGTCTTACTTCACCTAGCAACTGAAGTAGAATTCAACTTTGTCTTCACTAGGAGTTCCCAACTTGCAGCCTGAACTAAATAATTAGGATCTGCCAATCCCCACAATTGTTTAAGTCAATTCATATAATAAATCTCTTTAATATTTATATATACATATATCCTGCCAGTTCAGCTTCTCAGGAGAACCCTTACTAATACAGTAAGTCATCTCATGAACTCAAACAAGTACCTAAAACAGCCCTGGAAGATGGTAAGTTCACTATAAGTTTATTAGCTATTATTATTTTTTATTTGGCACATAACTAGTCACTTTGTCATTTTTGTTTTCTATAGACTCTTGCAATTTGATAAATCACCTATCACCCAGCCCTCCTATTTATGACATCTTGCAAGGTCCCTACAGAAATGGGAGGCAAGAACTTCTGTTGACTGATGACAACATTCAGTTCTACAATTTCCTTTTTTTGACTTTCCGTAGGAAAGGTGGGGAGGATGCTATTTTTCACTCTTTCCATTGGGTCATGCAATCAGTGGTCATTTATTAATGCCAGCTACTGGTCATTACTTTTTATGGGTTTTTTCCTTTCAAAAATACCTACCTAATAAGATACTACAAAAGTGTCCACTATAACTATTCAATACTTTTTCTTTTTAGTATCCTGTAATTGGAGGTACTCTAATCTTGCTCTCATACTAAAATATGGAACTTATCTGGACCCATATAATAGGTGATTGATTGCTCTGAGGTAGGGAGAGAAAGAGAAGGCAGAGTCTCAGCACTGAACACGGGATTTAAAGAGAGAGCTTCTCTCCATCCCTGAGACAATTTTGGAAACAGTTAGTGGAGATCGCTGTTGCATAACAGTGTGAATGCAATTAATGTCGCTGAATTATACACTTAAAAATGGTTCATTTATGCAAATTTTGTATATATATATATATATATATATATATAAAACCTCAATAATTTTTTAATGTTTTCAATGGCCAATTTTATGTTTCATCTATTTTACCACAGTAGTTTCTTTTTTTTTTTAAATCAACCAGTATTATCTGATTCAATTCTCAACTTTCAAATGAAGGCCAAAGTAGTTAGGGTCAGACCAGAATGTCAGTGATTGGGATGCCAACTACAGGCCTGCTTCGTTCAGGCTCTTTAGCTCCTCAGAATGGGACCTGGATAGCTGCAAGGGAGGCTGCCGACCTCCTCTCTTGGAAGAACCTGTCTCTTGGCTGATGTTTCCAGTAAAATCTTGTCAAGAGGGGAGAACTCTGTGGTAAGGTGAAGGAGCTGTGGTCAAAGCCTCAGACAGATGTGCCCACAGTCCCTTCACACTGTTACGCAATGATCTCCACTACCAGCACTGGGAAAAGATTCCCTTCACACACTTGGAGAACAACCCCAAACAGACCACAGAAGTGTCAAGTCTTTTCTCACACACTCTGGGGAACGTAAACGCATATCGGATGATACACCTTCTTCATTTCATCAGCAAGAGGTAAAAGCACACACGGGCTGTTTTATTCATTCATGTCCACCATGGATGTGGCACTGGATGTCATATGAAAATATGCTATTCTAGAATAACTGTTCCCTTAAAAAAAAAATCATAAGCTAAAGAATCATCAAGCTTTAAAAAAAAAAATCAAAATACTGTATTATTCACCTACCATCTGTCCTTCAAAACGTGGCTGGAGTAGTTGAGAGGCTGCAGCAGCATTAATTGGAGACAAGGACCCCAATGCTTAGTCCCGCCTTTGCAACCTTAGGTCTAAGGACAGGAAGTGATTTGAAAACCTGGTTCTTGCCTGAGGGCCTCAAGGGCACCTCCAGTTTTACTTCCCCCTCCAGATCTCCTCCCATTTGGAAGTAACACTGAGGTAGCTGTCCAAATGAGGAGAACCCTCAGTTCTGCAACTGAGGCAGAATATAGAGAGTGGACAGATCAAGGGAAGTTGGCGTGGGGGGTGGGGCACGGAGCATAGAGGGCAATCTCTGCAGAGTCACAAAAACAGAATCGCTCAATCCTTACAGGAATTTTTATACAGGCTTCAAATGAGGGAAGCATTATCTGGAATCCATGCATTTGTTTCCCAGGGCCTCTGTAACAAACTACCATTCAAGTGGCTTGAAACCACAGAAATGTATGCTCGCGGTTCCGGAAGCGAGAAATCTGAAATCGAGGTGTTAGCCGGGTCGCACTCCTTGCTAGGCTTCTAGGGGCGAGACCCTTCCTTGCCTCTTCCAGCTGCTGGTAGCTCCCGGTATTCCCTGATAGTAACAGCACAACTCCATTCACTGCCTCGTCTTCACAAAGTCTGCTTCTCTGTATGTCTCTGTGTCACTTCCTTTTTTTTTTTTTTAAGGACACTAGTCATGTGCTTTAAAGGCCCACTCTACTCCAGTATGACCTTTTTAACTAAGGTAATCAATTCCATCTGCAATGACCCTATTTCCAAATAAGGTCACATTCTCAGGTACTGGGGGCTAGAAATTCAACATATCTTTTGAGGAGACTTAATTCCACCCATAACAAGCAGATAACACAAGCGCTGTGAGGTCAGACAAAGTGTGTGTGTGTGTGTGTGTGTGTGTGTGTGTGTGTGTGTAAAAGTTAAGATAGAATACTTTGGATTAAAATCCTCAATCTACCACTTAATAACCTGGAACCTTGAGCAAGATATATAATCTCTCAAAGTCTAATTTCCTCATCTGTCACTAGGGGATAAGAATGCATTAGTTATAAGCAATTAACGCATACATAGACTTTAGCCCAGTGCCCAGCACATAGTAAGCACCCAATAAATATTGGGTTTCATCATCATCATCTTCATCATCAGTATCACATTACCTGCTAACAATGATGCATTAAGCTTTAGAAATGTCCAAAGCAAGAAGAGAAGCTGCCTGGGCAATTTCTAGGACCCTGTACTGGTTTGAAACTATTGTATACTCCAGAAAAGCCATGTTCTTTTAATCCTAATCCATTATTATGGGTGAGGCTTATTATGGGTGGGATTTTTTGATTAGGTTGTTTCCTTGGAGATGTGACTCCACCCATTCAAGGTGCGTCTTATTTAGTTTACTGGAGTTCTTAAAGTAGCTCAAGGAGAAAGAGCTCAGAGCTGATGCAGAGAGCAGACACCTAGACACAGACGTTTTGGAGATGCAGATGGAAAGCCCCCTGGCACAAGCCAGAAAGACCAACAAGGGCTGAGAGACCCACTTTGAAATGAACCTAGAAGGGCCAGCAGACGCTATTGGCATGTGGCAGAGAAATCCCTGAATCAGTCTTTCTTGAAAGAAGGTATCCTCTTGTTGGTGCCTTCATTTGGACATCTTCATGGTCTTAGAATTATAATTTGTAAATTAATAAATCCCATTTATAAAAGCCAATCCATTGCTGGTATACTGCATTCTGGCAGCTTGAGCAAACTGAAACAGATTCTTAGAGCTGGCTTGTCCCACTTAGCACTGACTGCCACCCATGGAATCACAGCCAGATGTCTGCATCATGGATCTGTTGTCATCCATCAGAGGAGAGCAGAGGCCAAGAGAGCAGTTGTTGCCAACATATGTCCCACCCAACCCTTTCTCATTGGGCAGTTCTCAGTCCTTCCATTTGGAGCTCACTTGATGCTAACTCGGTTTCCAAGGAGATGCTAGGGCAAGAAGTGCCAGCTCCATCACCCATCCCACTTTCCTATTCCCCAAATCTGTAGGATCTCACTGTTCTCCTACCATGTGACAACATTTTGTCATAGCAGCCCTTGTATACAAACAAGTCAAACTAAATGACAATGTGAAAAAGATGCTGCCTGCTCTAATATACATGTATATTCAGACCACTACTCTTTTCTTCATCTAGCCAGAAAGGTTTTTCTTCCTTTACCTCAGCTCTTCATGCAGAGTTGGAAGTTTACGGGAAAGTAAAATCTTTGTTGCAGTAACAAAAGATGTAAGAGTCATCAAGTTCTCTCTCCAAACCAACTCAGCAGGTGAATTCACTGCCCTCCCCGCTACGTGGGACATGACTCCCAGGAGTGTAAAAATCTCCCTAGCAACATGGGACAGGACTCCGGGGATGATCCAGCACTCAGCATCATGGTGAGAAAGCCTTCTTGACCAAAAGGGGGAAGACAGAAATGAGACAAAATAAAAAATTCAGTGGCTAAGAGCTTTCAAACAGTCAAGAATTTATTCGTATGCATTAATATAGATATCCCTTTTTAGTTATCCCTTTTTAGTTTATGGTGTATTGGAGTGGCTAGAGGGAAGTACCTGAAATTTTTGAAGTATATGCCAGTAGCCTTGATTCTTGAAGACAATTGTATAACAATATAGCTTTTACACTGTGACCATGTGATTATGAAAACCTTATGTTTGATGCTCCCTTTATCCAGGGTATGGACAGATGAGTAAACAAATAAGGACAAAAATGAATAAATAATGGGGAGGATGGCGTAAAAAAAATTGGATAGATTAAAATACTAGTGGTCAAGGAGAGGGAAGCAAAGGGGTAGGGGATGAATGAATTTTTTCTTTTTATTTATTTTTCTGTCATGGTGCAAATGTTCTAAGAATGATCATGGCGATGAATATACAACTATGTGATGATATTGTGAACCATTGATTGTATACTTTGGATGGACTGTGTGTGAAGATATCTCAGTAGAAATATTTTTTTTTTACTGAGTC
The DNA here is from genome assembly GCF_023851605.1 of Tamandua tetradactyla. Lineage (NCBI taxonomy): Eukaryota > Metazoa > Chordata > Mammalia > Pilosa > Myrmecophagidae > Tamandua > Tamandua tetradactyla. The sequence goes on along the minus strand of NC_135345.1, from coordinate 43,613,887 downwards.
CCTACAGATGGAGAGAATTAGAAAGACTGGATAAATTATGGCATTTATCCATATATAATACAATCACATTCGTCATTATATCACAAATGTCACTTGTTTCTGGTCACTAAGTGTTAGGTTATCTCAAAAACTACCCCAGAATTTTCCCTACTGCTGAACAATACAACATCTTTCAGTCTTGGAGCTCAGGTACCCTCCCTTGGGTTTAATCGTCAGAATCACACCCCAGGTGATTAAGAAAACAGTTCTATGTGGGCAGGGAAAAATGACCCAAAATGACAAACTGTTCCCTTTTAGCATAGCCCACTCATATGAAACATGGGCTAGGTCACAAATAAGATTTTATTTCTCACCAAACCCCAGAGGAATGCTGATTAAAGAAGTGGCCCAACAACTTCTGAAGTTGAGTTGTAAAGCTAAGTTGGGTTGAAATTTCCAACCCCTTCCTAAAGGCCCAACAACCTGTTCCAAATCACAACTGAAAACAAATTTGAGGGCCATCTGCTTCTCCTGAAAGTGTTTGGCATTGAAGAAAAGAACCACAGATTATAGCAGAAAACACTGTCGTGGGTGGAGAGACTGGGGTCAGGAGAGGGGTGCAGTCAAAAAAAATGAGAATCACCTATCTGCTAACAAACTCCTGTAACTCAAATATCATCGGAAGGATGGAAAGGAGGAAGGGATGAAGGCGAGGGAAGAAAGAAGGAAAGTAAATGGGCGAATTTTTCTTTTTCCTAGCAGGAACTGATAAGACTTTAGTGAACAAAACACTGCAGCATTTGAGATGAATATTCTGAATGCCACTATTTGTGTACTGATAAAATACTGGAGAATGTATAAGACGAGAGGAATTCAGCATTCTGCTTGGAGTTCGGTGACAATGACTACACATTAAACTTAAATACCCACACAATATTGAGGAATAACTTTCTAAACCTTAATGGACTACTAGGATCACTTTGAGCAAATATCACAGATTTCACTCCTTTCTTGAAATCACTCTTAAGGCAAGTTACTAAACACAGCAATACATCTATTTAATTTCTACCCCAGGTATCCTGAGTAAATAAACTGAGATTGCAAGATGAGACCAGTAAGGAACCGAATTATATTTTTACACTAGAAATCTCGGGTTCTGAAGGTTTTCATAAACAGCCCTAGCTGTTATTAATGACAACAATAGTAGTAACTAGTATTAATAATGACAGTTGTTGTGGTGGGGATAATTCTAATAGCAATGGTGGTGGTAAGAGTATTATTAACAATAGTAATATTCATGCTAATAATAATAGTGACCATCACTTGCATAGTGCTTCCTTTGTACTAGCCACTATTCTAAGCATTTAAATATACTAACCTATTTAATCCTCAACGGCACCTCTATGAGGTAGGTGAGCTATTATTACCACCCCTGTTCTACAGATGTTTTCAACAGCACCTCTTGTTATTTCTGTTGCTGCTAATAACAACTAGAGCTATCTTTGAAGAAAATATTTGGAGACTAGGAGAGAAAGAGCATGCTGCCCAAGGTCACACAGCCCAAAAGCAACACACCCAAGAGTCAAACCCAGGGGGCCCAGCTCCAAAATCTGACCTCTTAATCACAGTCTCGGATACTCAATGATCCCCTGTTTAGGAAGGTCTTCTAGAGTTTCAGAAGTTTACTGTTTCCCTTACAAGTCTCCCCAAGCACTCAATAAGACACACTCACCTACCGCTATAAAAAAATTGGATGGACGTGTTACCTAGTAACACCACCCGTTCCCCACATCATCTGTTCATACAGAGAGCCTACAGGGCTTTCACCTTTGCCAGTTAGGGCACAAGTTGGGGGGGAAGGGGGGGGGACGGAACTGGGTGAGGTGGGAGCCTTTCCCAGGCCATGTTTCCTGCCTAGTAACAGTCCTCAAATAGCCCAGGCTGCAGGCTGAGAAATTCCTCACTAACAAGTTATCTCCCGGAGTCTGTTCTTTGACCATTTATTAAGAATGAAGATTTTCTCGCCAACCCATGACTCAAGGAAGCCCAGGGACTAAAGAGGAGAGACAAGAAGGAAAGTCTGTTTATTAACCTGCCGCACCCAAGGGAACACTTTTCTGAAAGGGTGAAATTCCTGACTACTTACAAAAAAAAAAAAAGCCTGTGGGAAATGTAATGACCCGCTTAACAAAAGTGAAAAACAAAGCTCTACCAATAAGGACGTTGCCGAAAGACAATGGAGCCCCTAAAGGAGATGCAATTGTCTCGAGATAACAATTCCCCCGGGAATTTCACTCACACTGAGTATTGCATTATTGCACTATTAGCTGAGGAAAATTTGTTCACAGGGCCACTGCCTCGCAAAACCAGCTGTTACAGCTCCTGGGCTTCCCGAGTTTGCAGACGCGGAATTTACATTTCAAGAGGAACCTCCCGGAAGGAAAGGGGGGCGGTCTTTATTTTTCCCTGGAGCAAGTACCTTTTTATGTAGCCTGGGAGGGGAAGCTCCCCTTTCGGTGAAACTGAACTCCACGATTGAAACGCGATAGGCCGCTTTAATAATGCACGCGCAGCGCGCCACGGCTGTCTTGTCCTAAAGCCACGCACGCCCGGTTCCGGTTTTTGCATTTTTTTAAATTGGGTATAAATGGTAGTTTATATGGGGAATAATGCCAAGCCGTCCATAGGCCTAATAGGGCTCTACTTTGTTAAGAAACTCCTTTTTCTTCATCCTTTTAAACCGATACAACCAGAACAAAAGCTGACGTTCTGTATTGTGTAATTTTTAGCCTGAAATGTACCACTACTTAAAAGCAGACTGTAATCGTCTGGACTGAGGATATATACATACACATTCATGGAAATTTAAGCACACTGAAGATCTGTGCTTTCCAGTATGTAACTTAAACTGCAATATCTTTTTTCTTTTTAAAACAGACTGTGCCAGTGTTACTTACAACTAAGGAAACCGGTAATAAACCACTTGCCATCAAGACTGTTAGGATTGGTTTGTGCTTATATTCTCCGCCCCCTCCCCCCAATTTCAAACTCTCTCCTGAGAATTTTAATGTTGAAAACCTGCACAGTACAGTTATCCAACTCTCCACGAAGCCAGCGACTACAAATGTCTCCTGGGTCTCTAGTGAGTCCAAGTATACAGCACAGAGAGGGTACCTGTCACCCCAAACTGCTCCTGCCACATAAAAATTGAAAGCCAAGGTCTTATTCTCATTTGAATGTCAGTTATCAAATTATGAGTCATGACCGGAGCTTTTAGAATAGAGCTTCCAGTTAATTCTTCTGTTTCTTTAACCCCATTTTTAAATAGATGCCTCTAAACTTGTAACACTCTCCCCCTTGCACGAAGCAGGATAACCGTTGCAAGGTGCAGGACCCTGACCAGAACATTAAATGAGGATGGTTTCCCCAGGTGGTTAGCAGGTTTAAATCTGTAGCACCGTCGCTCTGTTACCCCAGAAGCATCTTGAGATCTGCGGTGCCACAGGGAGGTGTCACTAAGTGACAGCCTGAGTACCAAGAGGCGTCATCATTGCTCAGTCATGACTTAGCGGTACATTAGCTCCTCTGAGCCACCAGGCCGGGAGGGCTGCCTGGCACTGAAGGAAAGGCTGCCTGGCAAGTAGAGGCTCCTCGCACGGATCATGAGACCAGTCACCTTTCCCTCTCGCGCCCTCCAATCGTCCTGACCACCGCAGATACGTCATTTCGTGAGCGCAGGACCACCAAGCTGCATCTACAGACAGGCGTCGTGAATCAGGATCCCCAGCGAGCGGGTCCTGACCTGAGCCGAGAGCTTCAGTGATTTCCCTGGCGTGCCACCGAATCATTTAAGGAGTAAAATATGCCAACCGGGCCGGGTATCCGGCACCACGGATCCCCAACCCGCCGCCTCTGGGATGGAAGGGGAACTGCCAATGGCTGGGCAGCGTCTATGCAGATGGCGCGTTCGCAGGTGGGTGTCCGGGTGTTGCGGACACCCCCGGCACTGTGCGCTGTGCCAGCCTCACACCCGACTCGGTGCCAGGAACAGGGCAAAAGGCTGAGATGCATATGAGCCTCAGCAGAGACAGTCACTACCAACTCCGCTCCGGAGGGGCGGGGGTTGGGGTCGCCAAGAGACTGAATGTGGGACAGGGAGAATACACCGAAATGCGGCGCCCGCAAGGACTCCGGTGACTCGCGCTTGGGGCGCCTTTGCAACGCTTCTACTCGCACTGCGCTTCCCTTAGCAGCGCCTAGAAGCGGCGGGAGCTGCGATTTACGCGGCTGACGGGCAGGAGGGATAGAGACGCCGGGACCCGCTTCCTGTCCCCCACGCGCACAGCTAGACTGCAGTGTCCCCCCATTCGTGCCCACCCCCCGCCCGGGACTCCAATGCCAAAGCTCCAGAGATTTGCAGTTAGCCTGAGGCCCTGGCGGGTGACCCGGGGCAGCTGGCAAAGGAAACTGGAGGGAGGCGAGGCTGAACCTGCGGTCGGTGCGTGCGCTGGTCGGTGGGTGCGAGCGCCCCAGCAAGGCCGCCCGCCAGCCGCGGGCACCTACCTCGATCCACTTCTGCGCCTCGAAGAAGGCGGGCTCGGGGGGCGGCTCGGGCTGCAGGGGCTGAAGAGCTTCCAGACCGAGGGCAGGACAAGCCATTTGCGAAGCCCCGAGTCCACTCGAGTGCCTGGCGGCCTGGATGAGAACGGCCGCGGCCGCCGCAGGAGCGCGCTCCCCGCCCCTTCCCGCCCGCCGGCTCTCCCCTCCCCTCCCCTGCCCTCCCCTCCCCCGCCCGGAGCAGGTCCCGGAGGAGAGTCGCGCGCACTGCTGGAGGACGCCGCGGCAGCTGTTCCCAGCGCCGCCTGGGCTCGGCCGCGCGGTGAAGTCCCCGGCGGGAGCGAGCGCGGAGCCGCCGGGAGCTCCCTCTCCTCCCCACCTTCTCTGGCCGCTCCGCCCCTGGGGGCGGGAGGGGGGAGCGCAGTTACCGGCTAAAAATAACCAGGAGTGAGCGCTGGGTGTCTCCCTCCCTGCCCACACCCGGCCCAGGACTGAGTCTCTGCGGGCCTCGCCGCGCGTGTCCTCCTGCCGGGTGGGCGGCGGAGGGCCGGGCGGGGCGGGGTGGGCCGGGTCGGGCCGCACCTGGGCTACGCGAGGCGAGCTGGGCGCACGCGGCTCCCGGCAAGCAGGTGCTGAGCAGCGGAGCCGAAGGACTCGCGGGCGGCGGCCGAGCAGCACCTGTCGCCTCTCCCGGCTGCAGAGGTGGGGGACAAAGGGGCAGCTCCTAACCCGGCGCCAGGGAGTGTCTGATATTTTTTTAAGAAAAACAGAGAAACGACCCTCATGAGCTTTTGCCCCTCCAGACAAGCTATTTGTGTTTCAATTTTCGGATCCATTTAAGCAGTTTTTACTGTGCACCTACTATGCATTGAGCTAGGGCACTAGGTATCCAGCGATGAGAGTGAAAGAGAAAGCTAGAAGTCCTTGCCCTCAAGATATTTACATTTATAAGGAAATGGGGGGAGGGGCAGACAATAAACATGTAAAACAAAAAAAGTGAAAAGTGATAACTATTAAGGTAAAAGAGGAAAAATTAAGGTAAAAGAGGGAAAAATTAAGGTAAAAGAGGAAAAAAATAAATAATGACTTGGGAAAAGGGAGAAAGAGACAGAGAGGTTGGCTAATTTCCTATGGCCAAGCCACATTTATCCACCTGGGAAGCTGACCTGTGTGTAAAGGTTCCTTCAATAGGAGGGAGAGGTCAGAGGTCAGGGGACCCTAGAAGAGAAAAGTGGGGTAACTGTTCTGCACCTTCCATCCAGGGTCTAGGGGATTGTCAGTAGCTCTTCCCTAGAGACTGAACCTCTGTCTGTGCATTCTATAACAATTCTCCTTGGGTTCCAGGACTTAATGCCCTTGCTTCCCCTTGCCCCACCCCCCACCCCCCACCCCCGCCCCCACCCCACATCTCCTCCTCTCCCTCCCCAGGCCCCCACCCCAACGGGGCCTGGAGGAAATGAACCTTCCCCATTCCTTGTAGATTTCCTGGACCCTGCCCACTTCCACATAATAGTCCCTTAATAAGTTTTCTCAACCGTCTTCATTGACAATGTCTTCTGTTTCCCTAGAGGGCTCAACTGTAGACAGGCTGATGGAGGAAGGCTTTTCTGACCAGATGACAAGCTAACCTTGTCTGCAGTCTGGGGGAACACAATATAGAGGCTTGAGGCTGGAATGAGCTCTGTGTGGTGACTGTGATGAACTGGGGGTGGGAATGATGACATAGGCGAGGCTGGCCACATTCCGCAGGATACAGAGAGCGTGGGCATCCCCTGGGCACATCGAGGCCCTCACTTCTCTTGGCTGACTTAGAGCTAATAGATTCACCTCTGCAGAGCAGAGAGATCGGAGGGTGGCACGAGGTCTGCTGGTGCCTCAGCAATTGAGTCTCTGTTCCCTGTTCAGAGTTTCACCTTTGTTCAGTTCTGCAGCTATAACAGGGAGATGGAACAGAAAACAGTCTTGAAATTCCACCATGACCAGCTTTGGAGTCAGACTCTAGTTTACTGACTTTTTAAACAAGTATCTGGCACTTGCCCAGTGCCAGGCACTAGTCTAAGTGCATTACAAATAGCAATATGGCAGCCCTGTATGATAGGACTGTTTTCATCCCCATATGTAGGCTGGAGGATGGAGAGGGGAGTCATGCAGCTAGTGAACCCTGAATTCAGGATTCAAGCACAGACAGCCTGGTACCAGATCCTTGATCTCAACCACATACCTGTCTACCTTACCAGTCCCAGTCCAGATTCTGCCACCTACACTTGTGCCTCAGTTTCCTCATCTGAAATGAGGTCGAAATAGTCATCTGGGCCCCATTATTGTGAGAAGCCAACACAGTGATGGAGTGCGAAATCTCCTATAATCCTGGGCTTCATAAATAGGGCTCTGTACAGGCCAGCTAATTGTCCCTTCCTAAAAAAAGAAGGGAGGGAGGAGAAGTCTGCAGAGAAGAGATGAAGGCAAAGGGAGGGGAAGGACTAATAGAATATAGTCAGAAGGTGAACTTGTCTCCTTGAAAAAGCATGGCAAAATAAATAATTCCCTGACTTACTCCAGTGTGCTGTAATGGGAAATGCCACTGAGCTCCCCTTCATGGAGTAACCTGGCTGAGGGGAAGCCAGCTGACCTATATGTCCTGTATGAAGCCATTTGATAGTGAGTATTAAGGTGAAGTCTACCATAGATTAGAGGTGACCAGGGGCTGGGAGTTGTGGAGGGGAGGGGGAATGGGGCGTTATTGCTTCCTGAGTACAGATTTTCTGTTTAGAGTGATGAGAAATATTTGGTAATGGATGGTGACACAACATTGTAAATGTAGTTACTGCCCCTGAATTATAAATTATACACCTAAAAATGGTTCTAAATGGCAAATTTTATGATATAAGTTATCACAATTTAAGAAGCATAAAATAAATTTTGTAAAAAGATTGTCTACCATATCTCTAAAATATTTGGTATTGAAGTCAGCATTCAAACTAAAGCATTTTTTTTCTTTTATAGAAAAGAAATTTTCTTTAAGAGACTATTTATGGCTTTTAAGTTTTATTACCAAGTAACATCTGCTTTTCCTGAACTCTTACCAATAACATTCACATAGGACTAATAGAATATAGAATATAGGACTAATAGAATATAACAATAATATATGTTCATTGGAGAAAATCTGAAAAATGTAATGAAGAAAGCAAACCCTGAAAAAAAAACCCCACAATTTAGAGTTCATCATAAAATAACATTTTGATTAGAAGAATAAAAATAAGACAAGATACTATAGGATAAATGTCAAATGAGGAATAAGATAATGTATTCTAAAAGCGTGGTTAGTTACTGCTGTTGGTAACAGTTTTATTGGAATATAATTCACATATCATACAATTCACCCATTGAAGGTATATGATTCAGTGTTTTTGGTATATTCACAGGGTTGTGCGACTCTGTGACCACAATCACAATCAATTTTTGAATAGTTTCATCACTTGAAAAAGATATACCGAACCCTTTAGCAGTCACTGCCCCCATTCTCCCCTGTGCCTGAGCCTTAGGCAACCACTAATACCTTCTATCTCTCTATATTTGCATATTCTGGACATTTCATATATATGAAATCATATAATTTGTGACTATCTTCTTTCATTTAGCATAATTTTTCAAGATTCATCTGTGTTGTAGCATGCACCGGTTTACTCCATTTTTATATCACCAAATAATATTCCTTTGTATGAACATACCACATTTTATTTGACTGTTCATCAGTTGCTGCACAACTTTTTTCCCACTCTTTCACTGTAATAAATAATGATGCTATTACATTCATGAAAAGTTTTTATGTGGGTATATGTTTTCATTTCTCCTGAGTCCTAGGAGGGGAATTGCTGGGTCATATGATAACTCTATGTATAGCATTTTGAGAAACTGTCAAACTGTTTGCCAAAGTAGTGGCACCATTTTACAATCCTGCCAGCAGTGTACGAGGGTACCAATTGCCCTACATCCTCACCAGCATTTGTTATTGTCTGTCTTTTTTATTATATAGCTATCCTCGTGGGTATGAAGTGGAATCTTTTTGTGGATTTGGTTTGCATTACTCTAATCACTAAAGATGATGAGCATCCTTTCCTGTGTGTGCCAGTTTAAGAATATTATGTGCCCTAGAAAAGCCAAGAATTAATCCTGATTCAGTCTTGTGGAGGTAACTGTTTCTTTTAATCCTGATTCAGTACTGTAGGGCAGTAACTTTTTGATTAGGTTGTCTCCATGGAGATGTGACACACCTAATTGTGGGTGTGACCTTTTGATTACATGGAGATGTCACTCCACCCATTCCAGGTGGGCCTTGATTACTTTACTGGAATCCTTTAAAAGAGGAGACATTTTGGAGAAATAACAGAAACGATAGAGTCAACGGAGAGAAACAAGGAAGCCAAGAGATGAAGTGAGGCACCCTACAGGAACAGAGGCTGGAAGCAGTGAAGCCCAGGAGCAAGGGATCAGCAGATGCCAGCCATGTGACTGCCCAGCTGACAGAGCTGTTCAAGATCCATCGGCCTTTCTTGAATTAAGGTATCTGTCCTTGGATGGCTTAGTTTGGACAATTTTATAGGCTTAGAACTGTAAACTTGTAACTTGTTAAATTCCCCTTTTCAGAAGCCATTCCAGTTCTGGTATATCACATTCCAGCAGCTTCCAAACTAATACACTATGCTTATGGGCCGTTTGTATCTTTTTTGGAGAACGGTCTATTCAGGTCCTTTTCCTGTTTTTTTAATTGTGTTATTTGTCTTTTTATTATTTAGTTATAAAAGTTCTTTACATATTCTAGGTACAAGTCCCTTATCAGATAATTTGCAATTATTTTCTCCCATTTTGTGCATTGAATTTTCACTTCCTTGATGCTGTCCTTTGATACACAAACATTTTTTAATTTTGATAAAGTTTAATGTATTGTGCTGGTTTGAAAGGGTGTATGTCCCCTAGAAAAGCCACGTTTAAATCAAAATCCCATTTCTTAAAGGCAGAATAATCCCTATTCAATACTGTATGTTTGAAGCTATAATCAGATCATCTCCCCGGAGATGTGATGTAATAGAGAGTGGTTGTTAAACTGGATTAGGTGACGACATGTCCCCACCCATTTGGGTGGATATTGATAAGTTTCTGGAGTCCTGTAAAAGAGGAAAATTTTGGAGAATGATAGAGATTTAGAGAGAGCAGAGAATGCTGTAGCACCATGAAGTAGAGTCCACCAGCCAGCGACCTTTGGAGATGAAGAAGGAAAACGCCTCCTAGGGAGCTTCATTGAAACAGGAAGCCAGGAGAGAAAGTTAGCAAATGACGCCGTGTTCAACATGTGCCCTTCCAGCCAAGAGAGAAACCCTGACTGTGTTTACCATGTGCCCTCCCACTTGAGAGAGAGAGACCCTGAATTTCATCGGCCTTCTTGAACCAAGGTATCTTTCCCTGGATGCCTTTGATGGAACATTTCTATAGACTTGCTTTAATTGGGACATTATCTAGGCCTTAGAACTGTAAACTAGCAACTTATTAAATTCCTCTTTTTAAAACCCATTCCGTTTCTGGTATATTGCACTCCAGCAGCTAGCAAACTAGAACATATATGTATTTTTCTCTTGTGTTGCTTTTGCTTTTAGTATATCTAAGTAACCATTGCCTAATCCAAGGTTGTCAAGATTAATCCCTATATTTCCTTCTAAGAGCTTTATAGTTTTAGCTCTTACATTTAGGTCTTTGATCCATTTTTAGTTAATTTTTATAATAGCATGGGTTTTAAGGTCAAAGGAACTCAGACTTCCCAGAAGCAAACACCTAGATAGCAGTAAACATACATAGATTTTATTAGCAAATGATTGTTAGAGAAAATGGGGAAGGAGCAGGCAGATACTGGGAAAGCAGTTAGACCACAGTGCAGATTTAGCCTGGAGTAAAGAAGAAAGGGAAGAAACGTTGGATGGAAGCATCTAGGCTACTGTTCAGTCCAAGGAAGATTCTACAAGGCTGTCAAGAAATACTTGAGCCCAAGTTGACCATCAAAAGATCCCAGGACCAGGCCTGTCTTAGTGTGCTACTGTACTCAGCAGCTGGCTGAGAACAGCCCATGGAAATTACGACCTCAGTGTAAACAAGGGGGCAGACGTCAGAGCTGGGGTCCTTTTTAAGTTAAGGTCCCTGAGCTTGGATGTCTGAACAGCCCATTCTCATAGTTGCCGCATTTATATTTGAATCCAGCCCTGTTACACATTAGGTGACATGAGTGAAAATATGATTTATTCTTTCTAGATCTCAGTTTCCTTGCCTGTAAAAAAATGATGTAATAAGCCTACTATATGAGATAATACTGATAAATTGCCTATTCCTTGCCTAGCACTTGAAGCCCCTGAAGACTTCCTCAGCCACCAAGTCAAAATAGTTATCCCCTCCTTTGTGTGCCCATGGCACTAGTGATTCTCAGCATAATGAAGTAAGTAGGAGAATTTTCAGGAGGAATATAGTTTTGAAAAATACTCTGAATTCATCTTTGCTTTTATTTTTAAAACCATTTAAAAATAACATTAATAGCATAATCTGGCTAGACTTACAGACAGAATAACTTTCCTACTACAAAACGCGTATAAACGCCACACACACAAAAATATTCTTTACATGCATAACCGAGCTCAAAAGAAATTAACGGGAAACCCCAGGAGGCGGGATGGAGAGGAAACATAAAACCAGAGCAGCAAGCCCCCAAGGGGCCTGTGTTTGCCTGTGGAAGTGTCATGAAGAATGGTCGCTACCCTCAGAAACCTAGGGAACAGTGCTTTAATGCTAGAAACTGAGGCCCCTTCTTCTCTGCCATGTAGGGTATTGGGACTGAGCAGGATTATGCATACACAAACACGCACACATGCACACACACAGGCTCAGGGTCTTGGAACTCCCACAAAGACAGAATGGACCAGAAAATATTCCACAACCACCACAGAGGAGGAGAATAAGGAAACTTCTTTGTCTTGAAAAATATAACCATAAATGTAAAACTCCTTTGTCTATTAAAAATGTAGCTTCGTTGTCTGTGTAAAATATAACCATAACCATGTAAAACTCAAAGCATGGATTAAAGACCAGGTTAAGCACATGAAAAGAGAGAATTTGTGAACTAGGATATAAACCTTGGAAATTATACAGAATGAAGCATAAGAAAACAGGGGGAAGTAGTAAAGATTGGCTAAGAGAATGGGAAGGTCCCACAAAATAATTGCTAAGGATTCTGGAAGGAGAGAATGGGGAGAAGCAATATCTTTCAAGAGATAGTGACAATCACAGGCAAGAAGATAAAAAAAAATAGAACTTCATTAAAATTGAAAGCTTCTCTGCATCAAAGGACACTGTCAAAATAGTAAAAAGACAACCGATAGAATGGGAGAAAATGTTTGCAAATCTTATATCTGATAAGGGTTTAATATTCAGAATATATAAGGAACTGCAAAATTCAAAACAAATAGACAACAACCCAATTTAAACATGGCCTAAAGTCTTGAATAGACATTTCTCCAGTGATGACCAAAAAGCATATGAGAATATGCACAACATCATTAGTCATTTGGAAAATGCAAATCAAAACCACAATGAGATACTGCTTAATACCTACCTGCATGACTAATAGAGTTTAAAAAACAAAACAGAAAAATAGCAAGTGTTGCTGAGAATGTGGAAAATTGGCACCAGCCTAAACTGCTGGAGGGAATGTAAGATGGTACATCCGCATGGAAAAGTTTGGCAGTGCCTCTCAAAAAGCTGAACACAGAACTACCGTGTGACCCAGCAATTCCTGCGCCTAAGTAGATACCCAAAAGAATTAAAAGCAGGAATTCAAATAGGTACTGGTACACAAATGTTCACAACATGGAAACAACCCAAATGTCAATCAACAGATGGATGGGTAAACAAAACATGGTATACACACACAGCACGAACACAAGCACACATATTGGAATATCATTCAGCCATTGAAAGGAATGAAATTCTGGTACATGTTCCACATGTATAAACTCTGAATACATGCTGAGTGAAATAATGCTACACAAAAGGACTAATCTTATATGAGTCCACTTACATGAAATATTTCTAATTGGTAAAATCATAAAATAGATTAGAAATTACCAGGGGTTGAGGGTGAGGGGAATAGGAAGTTATTGTTTATGGGTACAGGAGTTTCTGTTTGGAGGGATGAAAAATTTTGGAAATAGATTATGTTGATTGTACAGCATTGCAAATGTACTTAATGCCGCTCAGTGGTATTATTGAAAATGGCTAAAGTGGCAAACTTTATGTTGTATATATTTTAACACACACACACACACACACAAGATAATGACTAGAATTTTTCAGAACTAATGAAATACAAGAATCATCAGATTCAGAAATCTTGAGTCCAGGACAAAATATTATATTTATTGAAAAAGAGGCATGGGTTAATGTTGATAAGAAACATTGAGATAGCTGCTATTCTAAAAAAATTTTTTATTTTTTATTTTTTTAGTTTTTTATTGATATATATTACATATACACTTACCATGTAATCATTCAAAGTGTACAATCAGTGGTTCACAGTATCATCAAATAGGTGTGACTTTATCATCACAATCGATTTTTTTCTTTTTTGTGAAAAATAACATATATACAAAAAAAGCAATAAATTTCAAAGCATATCACAACAATCAGTTGTAGAACAGGTTTCAGAGTTTGTTATGGGTTACAATTCCACAAGTTTAGGTTTTTACTTCTAGCTGCTCTAATATACTAGAGACGAAAAGAAGTATCAATGGTGATTCAGCAGTCATGCTTGTTTGTTAAACCCTACCTTCTCTGTATAACTCCACCATCACCTTTGATCTTTCTCCCATTCTTTAGGGGTATTTGGGCTATGCCTGTTCTCACTTTTTCATGTTGGAAGGGGCTGACGATAATATGGGATGGGGGACGGAACTAGGTGATGTTCTGGAGAGGTTGGCCCCTCTAGGTTTCAGGATTTATCTGGTCCAGGGATCCATCTGGATGTTGTAGGTTTCTGAAAAGTTACCCTAGTGCATGGAACCTTTTTAGAATCTTATATATTACCCTAGGTGTTCTTTAGAATTGGTGGGAATGGTTTTTGTTGGGGTTTGGCAAGCTACGGTAGGTAACAATGTCTAACGAAGCTTGCGTAAGAGTGACCTCCAGAGTAGCCTCTCGACTCTATTTGAACGCTCTCAGCCACTGGTACCTTATTTGTTACACTTCTTTCCCCCTTTTGGTCAGGATGGCATTGCTGATCCCATGGTCCCAGTGCTGGGCTCTTCCCTGGAGTCATCTCCCATGCCGCCAGGGAGACTTTCACCCTTCGATGTCATGTCCCATATAGGGCGGAGGGCAATGATTTCACTTGCACAGTTGGGTTTGGAGAGAGAAAGTCCATATCTGAGCAACTAAAGAGGTCCCCTGGAAGTAACTTTTAGGCATACCTGGGCTAAGCTTCTCCACTACATACATATGCATCACAAGAGCAAGTCTCATGTCAAGGGTTTGGCCTATTGATTTGGGTGTTGAATAGCTTCTTCTCTATACCCCTACAATAGCACACGTAATATTGTACTGCAGGGAGATGTTTAATCATAATCAATCCTACCCTGTGTGACCAGTAATACATTTATAGCATACTCACTTTTAATTTTTTTAATTTTTCAATTGCATTTATTTCATAAAATTTTAGGGAGGTTTCAAAATAAGAAAAAAAATCAAGTGAAACTTTTACTGGGATAACACTTCTGAACTATCAGTTCTCTGGCCACTGAAGAAGCCCTTAAAACCTGAAAATTCTCATTTCTTTTAAAATTTCTTCCCTCCCATTTTCTTTCTTTTTATGCCTCTGATTTGTTGAGGTCATTCCTTTTGGTTTTTCTTTCTCTCATATTTTCCACCTCTTTTCTGTCTACTTGAAATTTTGGAAACTTACTTTCTAATCTTTCTACTGAATTTTTAATTTTAGTAACTGTAATATTATCTCTAAGACTTATCTTGGGTTCTTTGATTATTGCTTTTTCTAAGCAAACTCTTGTTTTGTGGATATATTGTCTTCGCAAATATACTTCTGAGTGTATTCTAAATTTTTAATTTTTTCCTTCTGGGGTGAGGGAAGTGTTCTCTAGCTTCAGGGTGGTGGTTAGCTGGTTGTACAAGAAGGTAAAATTCAGGCAGCCACACACTTGAGGTTTCTACGTTTTACTCTTTGCAAATTCCATCTTAAAAAACAAAAACAAAACTTGACATTGCTATTATAGGAGGAATGGGAGCCAGAGAGGATCTAGATTTTACTGGCTTTGAAGCTTTTACAAATTACAAATTCAAACTTAGGTCTGAAAGTGAATCTTTGTTTAGAATGAGAAAAGAAGTCAAACAAATGACAAATTTTAAGAAGCTGTCAAATACCACAATCATTACAAAATCCACCCCAAATAATATAATTATGCTTTTTATGTAATTATCCAACACATCTCTATAATGCCTCCATCCTCCTTTTATTTTTGTTGCATCCTTTTTTATTGCCTCTTCATATGACAACATTTTGTATAATTATTTTCTTTAAAGAGGAGAGAGATTATTCAGTCTTGTCTCTGGCGTGGTAAATGGAATTTTTTTTACTGATAATTTTATTTATTAAACTTCATCTGTACACACATGCCAGAAAAAAAAATTAAGATAAAATAACAAAACTCAAAATGTATGCTATACTACAGAAAGGAAAAAAGCAATGGATTAATATTTTAAATTACAATTAACGTAATTTTAAAGGGGAAAAATACATGAAAAATTGCTTCCTAAAAAGCAAACTCTGTAAAAGTCAGAAATTGATGTGCATTAAGTACATCAATAGCATTGAAGTCATTAGAGTTCTATTTCTTCATTTTTGCAATCACTATCATTGTGTGATTCATTGTTATTTAGCAACTACTATTTAAATTCAGCAGTATTTATTATCACAACCTGAATTGTGATATTAGAAACACAACTTGAATTTGAAGCAAACTCAAATGATTCTGAACTTACTCTTGGAAAAATATCTATGGTTGACTCTGCATGTATCTGGACTTAACCTTATAACTGGAACTTAATCCAACTTAACTCCCATATAGAATATAATGCTTATTAAAGCATAATAGTACAAATAGTATAAATAGTAAAAAATAGTAAAAAAAAAGGGAAATTTAAACCTTGCTTATGTATTGTGATATAAAAACTCAACAATAACAATAGCAATTGTTTTGAACTTACCCCAACAAAAGATTTTGTGTGTGTTTCATGGGGGGAGGGGTAGGTGGGTATTTTATCAGTAACAATGCTAAAAACTGCTAGGACATGGTGATATTAAAATTCTGTTTTTTGTTACTGATAATACAGAATTTTTTTTTCAGCATCACAATTCATTGAGGTTACTATTATGTCAATTTTTAAGATTGTTGTCAGATTTGGGAACACCTCTGGGACAGTTTAAAAGGATGTATGTACCCTAGAAAAGCCATGTTTTAATCCTAATCCTATTTTGTAAAGACAGCCATTTCTTCTAAACTCTATTCAGTACTGTATGTTTGAAACTGTAATTAGATCATCTCCCTGGAGATCAAGAGTGGTTGTTAAACTAGATTAGGTGGAGATGTGTCTCTACCCATTCAGGTGGGTCTTGATTAGTTCACTGGAATCTTATAAAAGAGGAAACGTTTTGAAGAAAAAGAGATTCTGAGGGAGCAGAGCAGAACGAGAAGCCACGAGAAGCAGAGAGTCCACCAGCCAGTGACCTTTGGTGATGAAGAAGGAAAACGCCTCCCGGGGAGCTTCATGAAACAGGAAGCCAGGAGAGAAAGCTAGCAGATGATACCATGTTTGTCATGTGCCCTTCCAGCCAAGAGAGAAACCCTGGCTGTGTTTGCCATGTGCCTTCTCACTTGAGAGAGAAACTCTGAACTTCATCGGCCTTCTTGAACCAAGGTATCTTTCCCTGGATGCCTCTGATTGGACATTTCTATAGACTTGCTTTAATTGGGACATTATCTCGGCCTTAGAACTGTAAACCAGCAACTTATTAAATTCCCCTTTTTAAAAGCCATTCCATTTTTGGTATATTGCATCTGGCAGCTAGCGAACTAGAATAACCTCTATCAAGTTTTTATATGACTTACAAGATTTCAGGACTTTTCAGCTTTCGTAGTTCAGTCCCTGTAGTAATGCCTACACATGATAAGGCTCTTTGAATGTACAGTTCACATTACTTGATGCTCTTGTGGTAATAATATACAGAGTTTCATGTTACGTTGATCTAAGTATTTTGTTTTAAATCAGCTGGAAACAATTCTTAAGAATTGTGATAAAGTCACACAGTTCTCACCAAAAAAAAAAAAGTGTGCTGTGTTTATAATTGTACACATTGCATTAGCAAGGCTATTTCTGCTGGACAAGAACCTCCATTTTGACTGGGACTCTGTGAGAACCCAATCTTCCAGTTACAATTTTACATTTCTGAACCTTCCACAAGCTGGCTCCATTTCAATCTTTGTTCTCCTCCACGCCCACACTCCAGCGTGCCAGGTACCCTAGCACAGGTTCATATTTCAATCCATTCTCCAAGCCAATACTTCAGTGTCACAGCACTGAGTGAATCAGCAACAGGCAGTAGAATGTTTCTAGAAGTCACTGCTATACCAGGTATAACATACCCATATTTATGGGTATTTAGTACAATCTTATTAATGGACTAAATCCAAATAGAATATATCTCCAACTCAACTTTCCTTTACTCAGATCCCAGAAATGCCAGCAGTCATTTGTTTAATCACCTCCAATGGGAAGAGTTGTGTGATGGGGGAAGTCTGAGTAGAAAGAGACAGCAGTCTTAATCAATTGCAATTAAAATTGGAAAATGTTGCCATCATCTATGGCTAGTGAACATTCTGAGGGCACCTCCCAGGACCTGTGAAGGGACATAAAGTGTCAACTGCATTATCTTCACAGTTAATGTGCCCCTGGATGAGAGGCAGACATGGCTAAATCAACTCTCCTCTGCCTTCATTAATTCAGAAGAGTATTAATTCAGAGCCCATTATTCCTTGCATGTCAACTGAGTGCCTAGAAGTTCAGGTACAATTCTTTTTTTTTTTTTTTTTTTTTTTTTTTTTTTTTTAAAGGGAAGGAAAGACAGAGAGAAGGAAGGAAGGAAGGGAGGAAGAAAGGGAAACATCTTTAAACATTTTCTTGTTTTATTGTATTTTGTTTGTTTGTTTGTTTTTTTTTTTACATGGGCTGGGGCCGGGAATCGAACCGAGGTCCTCCGGCATGGCAGGCAAGCACTTTGCCCGCTGAGCCACCGCGGCCCGCCCCAGGTACAATTCTTATTAAGGATATTTTTTGTTCCTAATTTTAAAAAATGAAATTTATTTGAATGTCTGTCCTTTATGGAAAAACAAAGATTAAAACAACAATTTTCTGTTTATCATAGGCTCACTAGAAACGAGCATAGTGTGTTCACAGGAAACCCCCGAAGCTTATTGATGATTTTCAGATTTCACCAATTAGATAGGCTTACGCTTTCTCTTTCGTATCTAGTATGCACCGACATTTAAACATATTTAAGCATGTAACTAAGTGTTGTGTACTATCAGTTATTAACAAAAGTTAAAGTACTTTCAGAGGGCCAACTAAAGGTATATAGGGAAAGAGTGGTGCAACTCTTTTAAAAACTATGCTGTCGGGAAGCCTGTTCCCTATTCAGTTCAAATGCCAGGGAGCTTGGCTGCTTCCTCTGTTCCCATGGAAACCTCAGCCTTGCTGAAATTTAAGTTAATTTCTTACTGCCATCTGCCTGTTGAGCTACAGGGCTTTCTCTCAGCTAATATCATGCAGAGGCCTGTTAGGAGGATGAAGTTTACTTAGGAACTCTGGGAGTTGCTTCCACAGGAGGTCAAGATTGAAAGCAGATTCAGCCAAATCTCAATACTGAATCAGTTGAAAGAAGAAAGGAGTTAAAATATACTGTGTGAGGTGGTCTGGTTTTTTGTGTTTTTTTTTTAAACGAATCTATGCTTAATGCAAATTGGCAGAATATTAGAAATAGTTTGCCTCACACTTGACACAAAGTTTGTGTGGTGTTTTATCACCCTTTTAAACTCTAAAATTGACCAAATCTTTATGTGCTTCTTGAAAATATTAATGATCTAGAATCATTAATTTGCAAACTGATGACCCGTGAATCAGCTCTAGGCTGTTTTTGGGGGGACCCGTGCAGTATTTGGAACAATGTTTGAATTCATTGCCAATTTTTTAAAATCAGGAAGCTTCTTGGGAAAAAATACCCTCTAGATTTCTAACTTCTCTTGAAATTTGGAAGGTGTGGCTGGGTCTGCATTCCTGCATTGTCAAAGATGCACTCAGGTAGCTGCTATTCCCTAGAGAAGGGGTGTGCCCTCCCATTGCACACAACCCCCATCCTTCTTTACCATTTTACATTTGCATTTGCCTGATTCTTTCCTTGGTGCTAGATGGTTGATACTGACAGCATTTGCATTCAAAATTCCTGCCTTAAATTTCTGTCCTGCCTGCCTCCTAAACATCAACTTGAAAACTCAAACATATTTCACTCCACAGAATACGACATTGTTACCAACTTAACACAGAGTAGCAAAATAAATATAACTACTTTTGTTTGCTTCTCTAACATCAATTCTCCAGCACCAAGACTTTGATTTAAGTAATTTACTGTGCTGTCCATCAAGGATCAACAAAGAAAACCATAGGTATTATGTCAGCCTCCCAGTTCATCACCTAAGAATATTTATTAAAAATAGTCGCTTCTCTTGAGGGAGTGGAGAAAAAATATGGAACTATTAAACTTTCCCTTCTGGGAAATCCCTGATACTCTCTCAAACATTAGAGACCCCTGAATTGATAGGCCAAGCCCCTTCTTGAGGCTTGCTCTTATGAAACTTATTTCTGTAGCAGAGAAGTTAAGCCTATCTATAATTATACCTAAGAGTTGCTTCCAGAAAACCTCTTTAGTTACTCATATGTGGCCTCTCTCTCTCTAACCCCAAATCTGCAAGAAAAATCATTACCCTACCCCTATGTGGGACATGACATCCAGGGGTGAACATTTCCCTGGCAACGTGGCACATAACTCCCAGGCATTAGCCTGGCCCTGACAAGGTGGGATCAACAATCCCAACCAAAAGGGAAAAAATAATGTAACAAAATAAGGTATCAGTGGTTAAAAGAGTTCAGAGTTGAGAGGCTATTCTGGCTACTGTTATTTAGCTTCAGCTAGATATTCCTAATTGCCATGGTTTTCCAAAGTCCAACCAACATCACTCCTGTTGACCTTACTGAACACCTAGGACTCTATCTGAGATTCTACAAAAGTTTCATGCATTAGGTTTCCAGAAATATATAACCTCTAGATGGTTCCTAGGCCAGTTAAGCCCTGAAACCCAGAGGGGCCAGCTTCTCCAAGAACATCAACTTGTTCCATCCCCCTATCATATATTGTCAATACCCCCTTTCAAAAAGTTAGAATGGGTAGAACTAAATATCCCTAAAGATTGGGAGAAAGATCAAAGGGCAAAGAGAAGTTAGAAAAGAGAGGATTTAACAAATGAGTATAACTGCTGAATCATTATATTGATATTTCTTTTAGTCTCTAGTATCTTGGAGCAGCTAAAAGAAAAAACCTAAAATTGTGGAACTATAACCAATTCCAAACTTTGAAATCTGTTCTATAACTACTTGTTAAAATGTATTTGGAAATTCATTACGTTTTTTGCATAAATGTTATATTTCACAATAAAATGTTTAAAAATAAATAAAAGGGGAAAAAACAAAAAAATTGCAAGTATTTTGTAGCTTCCTTATGTGGCAGTCACTGTACAATTCAGCATCTCCATATCAATTGTTGTTATAATGATCTCCATTTTACAGATGACAAAACTGAGGTTTAAGAGGATTAATAACTTGACCAAAACCATATAGCTTGTAGATAACAAATCCCAGCTTCATTCAGTTTTGACTTATTCTAGAGCCTGTGCATTAAAGCACTACCGCTTATTTAACTGTCCTAATTTACTTAATTGTATTCACCAATAGTTAAAATTGTGCATTTATAATCTTTCTACATCTGTGTTAGAATGTGTGCAGAAAGCAAAAGAAAAAGAAAAGGAAAAGGTCTATCCCACACAGCCCTTACTTGCAAGTATAGAATTTCAATGAGGAGGAGGATTGTTTTAGTAGGTTTTATAACAGACACTGTCCACAAACAAATAAATATGCAATTATGTGTTTTTTTAGAGGGTAATATAAGGAACTAAGATAATATGTAGAACCGGGGTGAAAGTTAGCTAGAAATGATAGTATGCACAAAGACATTTGGTAGTACAAGACAGCTCAGTGCTTTGGGATAATAAAAAATTGTAGGCATGAACAAAGAACACAAAAGAATTAGTGCAGTTGACCAGTAAATATGTTGTAAGATAACGTTCTGAAATACTAGCAGATGTTTTCTAACTGGTATTTACTCTCCCCCTTTGCCCTTCCCTGCATTTGAACAACTTGGCGTTCCATACTCACAGCTCTAGGGAAGTGGTGGCGTGTTTAGACAGATGCAGCCTCTGACAGCTTCACAATCCCTTCCAAATGCCAACCTGTCCTCTTGCAGCAGAATGCCTCTGTTTCAAAGAGGGCCTCAGAATTGGCAAAGTGAGCAGTCATACTGAAAGATTCTCATGGGCAGGAACAAAGGACGTCTTCTTGTCCCTTATCCTGCATGGGTAAATGGCCATCTCATTTCAGTAGATACCAGTGTGGAAAAAGTGACATCACCAGTCAAATGGATCTTCACTGCCACAAATACCCAATGCCTTAGCTCTCAGTAAGTCTCTGGGATTTGGCTGTGATTGCTTCCACCTCCCTAATGGAATGATGATTAAAAGGTTGAGGAAATAGGTTGTTTATAGAAAAATAAAGAAATAGTGCCTTTTGCACACCTGATTTGTGGAATGAGCATTATATCATCCTTTAAAAATCACTAATAATTGCAGAAATACAAATGACAACACAAACTCCATTTGTTTGCCTAACAGATTGACTAACATTAAATAGGTTAATAATTCAGTTTACAAGATTGTGGAGGAAGAGACATTCACAAATGCTGTTGGTGGGAAATTAAACCATTATAACTCTCTTGAGTCATTTTGGCACCATGTATCAATTCCAAAGAAATTGTTGGACTTGTACTCATAATTAGTATATGAAGTATGTTCACTTCAGTGTTGATTATAATAGTTTTTAATTACAGCAACATGTTTGATCAACAAGAAAGAATTTATTAGATAAATTACAGTAAATTATTAAAATGGAATAATATGCAGTCATTAAAAATGATTGGTTTAGTGCCATGCTTACTAATATAACCAATATTTGTAACATATATTTAAAGGGGAAAAAAGAAAGTTCCCAAGTGGTGTGCATATTATGACAACTTCTCATAAGTACGTACACAGTTATATTTGCATAGAAAAATTCTGGGAGGATGTGCACCAATGTGTTAACCGTAATAATCTTTGCTTGACAAGGTTATAAATCATTTGAATTTTGTTTTCATTTGAGTTCTCTGTATTCTCTAATTATTTTACACTGGACATGGATTATTTGTATGACCATTTTATTAATTTTATTTTTAAAATAGAAAGTGATTGGAAAAGGCTGAAGCATACCATGATCATGGATCAGTGACAAGGGTGGGGAATGGGTTCAGATTTAGGTTCTGATTGTCAAGTCAGAGATTGACATTTGTTCTCACATATGAATTTTCTCAACATTCCAAGGAACAAACAATATAACTGTAAAAATAATTGATATTTTTTCCAACAGCAGGCACTGAGAGACCTTGAGAATTAATACTAGAACCGATATATTAACATTTTTGTTAAAATAAAATATACTGGCTTAAATAGAAATAATATATTTTCCTTTGCCTGTATTGCCTAGGCAACAAATATAGAGTGGCATCTCCTTAAACTGATAATTATCTCCTATTCATCTGAGAAACCAGAGTTTGTATCTGTACCAGTGACTCTCATACTTTTGTTCAGAGCCAGCCCAATTGACGACACCACATATACCCAACAACAAGGGAGTGATTCCCGAAACAGAATATGCCCCTCACCCTGCCCTGCCACTTCTTGGCAAAGGAGTCACTTGAGGTTTGAAACCAACTCCAGGTGATTCCAAAATGTCTCCCCCAGACTCTTCCAGTCTTATCTATACTATTCAGTTGTAACAAACAGCAGAGCACCTTGATACATCCTTTTTTTTTTTTTTTTTTGGTTTAACGTTACACCTTTATGTGATTTTCATTTGAAGTAACAATCTAATTATAATCATAACTAGCATTTATTGAGACCCTGTTCAGGCAACATGCTAAGCACTTTGCAAATATTGTCTCAATTAACAAGTTACAAAATATTTTCCCCCTCCTACCCCACCTCAACCCCCATCAACTATCCAAATATCTAGTTTCCTTTGCCTTCTGGTGAAGAGTAGCATTTAAAAATTCCTGCCAATGAATAAAGGAACAGCTTTCACAAGTGGAGCAGAATTGCTGCTCATAGACAATCGCCAGAATGACCTGTTTGGCCACTTTTTGAAGCTGTGCAGCTAGGCTTACACTTGGTTGTAATACTAATGTGATCTGCAAAGCTGAATACCCAGTACCAGGCTCTTTGTAATGGATACAATCCCTGACTGTTCGCTTCCCAACTTGCATCAAATGCCTTTGTCAAGTTAAGACCATAATTGCATGCTGTTTTTCTCAAGATTTTATCATGAAAATTTTCAAACATACAGCAGAATTAAAAGAATTTTACAATTAACACCCATACACCTACTACCTAAATTCTACTGTTAACATTTCAGCATTATTTCTACATTCTGTAATTGAGCATTGATCTATCCTTTCCATCCAGGAACCATCTCATTATTTCTTCCTCTACATAGTTCAGCATACGTATCATTAAACCAGACCAGAACACAAGCTCTTGGGGGGCAGGCTGATCCCCAAAGAGAATGAAGAGAGAGAAGATTAGATGAACATGTCCAGTTCTTTCTTTCAAACTCACCAAATAAGCCAGGCACACCTCTTGCAAGTGGAGGAATAAGTTCCAGGAGAGGCCACAAGTGTGACATTAGGGATCCCTCTCCACACACACAGAGACATACACACACACACACAAAGCCAGGAAGAGTGAAGAATGTATTCCTTACAAATCATGCACTGAATGACGTGATGAATGAACATCTTCACTAGTATCTCAATAATAAATATGATTTCTTGCCACACCTAAAACTATCACCAAGCAACAATTGGTACTTCAGTGACTCCAGTCTCTTCCACTTTTTGCAATTCTCTCATAACTGTTTCCATCTGTTTCTTTCTGCTTTTATCTGCATGTTGCCCTCATTTTCTCCTACTCCAAAAGGACAGTCACCATGGAAAGAGGCATGTGGCATCCTTTGGTGATGGACTCACATTCCAATAACTCCCTGATCAGAGAAGGAAAAGAACTATCTACTTCTAGCTCCAGGCTCAAAAATTCTAGGAAAGGACTAAAATTGGTCCAGGTTGGATTGTACATTTGTCCTGGACCATTCACTCAGCCCAAGGGATAAGGCATTGAGATTGGCCCAACTTGTGTCATGCATCAACCCCCGGGGTAAAGGGATAGGGGCTATTATATATAAAAAAAAGTCCAGGTGCTTGATTTCATTAAGAACACAAAGAAATTCTAATTCATTTACTTTTGTCCCAAAAGTCACTCCACCCCTAAACTAAAAAAGTTAGCTCTTTAGTTAAAAGTTGAAATTCCTGGGTGGTTCAGTGATAGACTGCTTGCCTGTCATATGGGAGACCCGGATTCGATTCCTGGACAATGCATCCAAAAAAAAAAAAGGTGAAATTCTTCTTGGTGTTGTAGGAAGAAAATCTGTCTTGCAAGCAGTTTTTTTATTGTGACATTTTGGGGGTGGTGATTTTTATTGTTAAGGTTTTGCTCATATTGAGCGAATTAATATATCTCTAAACATGCTTTCATATCAAGGAATAATAATAGTTTACTAAGACTAATCATGAAATTTTGTTGTTGAAATTTTAGTTGAGCAAATTAAAAACTTTAGGGTGAATTCAAATGTCTAAGGAACTCGGTGTGAGGGCAGAATAAACTGTTTAACCTCTATTTAACCTCCTCTAGCATGTTTATTTAAACATTCTGCCAATGTTGATATGATTCACCCAAGAATGTAACCCAAGTTATGTACGGTTAGATATCATTTATTTACAGATCTGCAGAACTTTGTTGCTTCTATAACAAACTTTAAAAAAATAAAGGGAATGTGCGACTGCTTTAATCAAGCAGTGTCAACACACAAAAGTAAAACAAAATTGTGATACAACCCCAGCCCATAACAGCAACTTTGTTTTTCAAACCCAGGAATTTGACCAATAGCCAGAGAAAGAGATTTTGAACAGATAATATAAGACCAGTATCCCTTATCTCAACATCTTACCTTTTCTTCCAACTTTAAAATCAATAATCAATCCATTCCACCAAATTCAAAAGAAAACCAATGCATTTTCTTTTGCAAAAACTACAATGCTCTCTTGTGAAATTAGCAGAACTGAAATTTGGAACACCTCTCCCTGAGCATGGATATATCATCTCTAATATACTGATTTTTTCAAAAGTACTAGAGCTAAATCCTATAAGCAACTGGTACTTGAGTGAAAATATACTTTAAAATATAATCAACTTTAAAATCAATAATCAATCCATTCCACCAAATTCAAAAGAAAACCAATGCATTTTGTTTTGCAAAAACTACAGTTCAGCAGAACTGAAATTTGGAACACCTCTCCCTGAATATGGATATATCATCTCTAATATACTGATTTTTTCAAAAGTACTAGAGCTAAATCCTATAAGCAACTGGTACTTGAGTGAAAATATACTTTAAAATATAATCAAAGAGGGAAATGAACTACCAAATGAGTCCCCCATAAGACCTTTTCAGATATTCAGTTAAGGTTCATTTCAGAGATGCTGAGCATATTCTTGCTTGATTATTTAAAAATGCCCTTGGGGCTGCCCAATCAAAAGTCAGGATGCTCCAAGGCATTGTGATTTGATCTTTTCTTGGACTCTTTCAATGTATGCTCTGCTCCCACCTTTCCAGACAACCTTTCTGCCATGGGAAATCCTGTTTACCAGTCCTAAAGCCTGGGTGGGGTTTCCCCACAAGTTAATTAGCCCTCTCCTCTGGATCCCTGGGAGAGAAGATAGTAGGGCTGGACAGCTAAACATAACAGGAAAGCAGCTCTTCTAGGTTCCTGTGCCGGGAAACAGCTCCTAATGCCAAGACTACCAGTCTAGTGCCAAGACCCCAGTCATATGGAGTCTGATATTCTGTGGTTATTCCACTGCTATGGAAGGAATAATACTTTGCAAAAAACCATGATATCTAAAGTGCATCCTGTTTGGCATAGGGCCTTGAGCAAACAGAAACCTCTGTCCTACTTTTATCAAATGGTGGACAAAGACTTCCAATCGCAGTTCTCTTCTCATTCTTGGACCTGCAAATGCATATGAAAGAGAGGGGAGGGAAGGGGAAGGGAAGGATGGGGAGGGGAGGGGAAGAGAGGAGAAAAATAAATGTAGAAACATTAGAGTATTGAAATCACTGAGGTAAACCAGAAATCAGTCCATTCAACCCAATATTTTGGTTTTGAAAATAAAAATTAATGAATGTTTTAAGGGATTATGTGGTTCCCTTGATGATATAAAGCCTAAAAGCAGGAATGGATCCCAAATATTTCCAATTGCCTTAATTTCAGCCTTTAAGTCCTCATAAGCTCAGCTTGGCAATATAACATTTCCATCTTGAATTCAGCCAAATAGACTAGGCGATGCTTAAAGAGTCATCGTCTAGCATTCAAAGAGTTAACTCCCGAATTCCCTGCTTCTCTTACTTCCTCCTCTTCAACTCCCCTTGGGAATCCTTCAGTTCAGCTCTTTTTGGCCTATTCTCTCTAGAGTAATAGCACTGATAGCTGCCTCTTCTGAATTCTGACCCTAGGTTATTTTCCTTGGTTTATAAACACGTGTCCCTCTAACAAGTCTTTATCACAAATAAGACGTTGATAACCATCTTCTATATTTGCATGGCTACCCCAAGCAGATCACAACCTTCCAGATACACACTCTGACAGTGCACTCCTTAGCTTTACTTCCCACTCCCCTTTATAAAGTAACACTTTTCATTGTTTGCCACAAATCTACTTAGTTCTAGCATCTAAGCTAGTGGTTTTCAATCTCCCTGTACATCAGAATCCAGTGGAACCCTTCTTTAAAAACTAGCCAATGCCTGTACCTCATCACTGGAGTCTCTTTGATGTGTCTAGGGTGCAAGAGGAATTCTTTAAATGTTCCAAGGCTGAGTGGTCCTAGATTTGGAGCATACCTTTCAGTTCAAACCAACTTAGCCCCACTCCACATCTGTCTTCACTGACTACAAGTATAAATTTTCTTAGCACGACTTTTTACAGAATCTTTCTTTCCTCCTGATTGTTTTAATTGCTACTACTCTCAACTCACTAAAAATTGGTAATGTTAAATTTGGACAGGTGGAAAAAAAAATTATCAATACCAGCTGCAACCACAGCCTCTAAAAGTCAAGTATATGGAAACAATCATGTTGTAATCTTCTCAAAGGAAGGGACAGCCTTATTCATCTTTGTGTTTCCACAGCATATATCGAGTCTTTGATCAAAGTAGGCACCTAATACATATTTAGGAGGGAAAGCAAGATAAACCTATCTATAGGGTCTGATTCCAATTTTTACAAAATATCTATTATATATTAGGAACATGTAGTTGGAAAATAGTTTCGGCGAGAGTGACCAACATTTTGTCACTTGGTTGGCTATTTTTTTAAACAGCTTTATTTTTTAACATATACTTCACCTATGAAAAGTGTCCAATTCAATGGTTTTTAGTATATTCACAGACTTGTTCAATCATCACACCAAAGCAGTCACTCCTCATTTCTCCCCAACTGTCTCCCATGTCCAGCCCTATGCAAATACTAATCAACTTTCTGTCTCTATAGATAGGCCTATTCTGGATATTTCATGTAAATGGAGTCATACAATATGAAGTCTTTTAGGTTCAGATTCTTTCACTTAGCCTAACGTTTCAGGCATGCTCAAAGAGGCTCATCCTTGTTGAGCACGGTTCAGTACTTCATTTTTAATGATGAATGTTATTTCATTGGATGGCTATAACATATTTTATTTATCCATTCATCAGTTGATGGATGTTTGGGTTGTTTTCACTTTTTAGCAATTATGATGATACTACAGTAAATATTTGAACACGTTTTTGCATGAACATAGGATTTCATTTTTCTCCAGTATATATGTAAGCATAGAACTACTGGTTCATATGGTAACTCTATACATAACCATTTGAGGAACTGCCAGACTGTTTTTCAAAGTGGCTGCACCATTTTACATGGTCACCAGCATAGTATGAATTTTCACTTTTTTCCATTCTTCCCTTCCCGCTATTCAGGCATTCAGGCTTTTCTTTTCCTATTGCCTCCAGGGAAGGATGTGACTAGGCTAGGAAAAGAAACAAAGGAGTGTTCTTTGCTTTCCTTTCCAAAAGCCCATACCCTTAGGGGACTAGTGAAGACTCACAAATAGGCAAAAGGAAATAGAAAGAGGACTTTCCCTTCACCCCACTCCACCCTATCCTCCAAGGACAGGCAGCACGTATTCCTTATTGAGTAGACCCAAGACTCAGGGAGGGAATTGCTATAAGAAGAAGAGAGGCAGCTGAGTCTTTAGAGAGTTTTGCAGACATTTCCTGCTCCCTGTGTGGCAAGAAGAGCAGATGGTTCAGCTATGTTCAAAGTTGACACAGAAGGGCCTGATTGACAGGGATGAGGGACATCTCAGGGCAGATGTAGAGAGACAAAGGGCCAGGTCCTACCTCCTCCTGTCACCTTGGAACTACATAAACCTCCCAGAACTCAGAGGGAGGGAATTCAAACTGATTCATTTTTTAAAAACATTTTTTTTTTGCATGTGAAACATATACAAAAAAGAAAAAACTTCAAAGTACATTGCAACAATTAATTGTAGAACGGATTTCAGATTTCAGTATGGTTTACAGTTCCACAATTTTAGGTTTTTCCTTCTAGCTGCTCCAAGATACTGGAAACTAAAAGAAATATCAATATAATGATTTAACAGTCATACTCATTTGTTAAATCCTTTCTTCTCTATTATAACTCCTCTTCCTCCTCTGATCCTTTCTTCAACCTTTTGGAGTATTTGGGCTCTGAGCATTATAACTTTTTCATGTTGGAAAAGGATGTTGATAATGTGGTATAGGGGAATGGAACTAGTTGATCTTCTGGTGAGACTGGCTCTTCTGGATTTCAGGACTTATCAGGCCTATGAACCCATCTGGAAGTAACCTTAGTATGCGAAACTTTTGTAGAATCTCAGATAGAACCGTAGGTATTCTTTAGGGTTAAAAGGCCTGAAGTTGGTTGAGTTTGGCAGCCTGTGGCAATTAGCAATATCTAGTTGAAACTAACCTCCAGAACAGCCTCTTGACTCTATTTAAACTCTCCTAGCCACTGATAACTTATTTTATTACATTTCTTTTTTCCCCTTTTGGTCAGGAAGGCATTGCTGATCCCACAGTGCCAGGGCCAGGCTCATCCCTGGGAGTCATGTACCATGCTGCCAGGGAGACTTTCACCCTTGTATGTCATGTCCCACATAGGAGGGAGGGTAATGACATCACTTGCTGAGTTGGACTTAGAGAGAAAGAGAGGCCACCTCTGAGCAACAAAAGAGGTCCTCTGGAAGTAACTCTTAGGAATAGCTATAGGTAGGCTTAGCTTCTCTGCTACAGAAATAAGTTTCACAAGTGTAAGCCTCAAGATCAATAGCTTGGTCTATTAGCTTGAGAGTCCCTAATATTTAAGACAGTATCAGGAGTTTCCCAAGTGGCAAAACTTAATTGTTCCATATTTTTTCCCACATCTCAAGGAACTTGGCCAATGCTTTTTAATTAACTGTCCAACATACTCTGGAATGTATCCAGGTATTACCTTAAGCTATTCAGAATTAAAAGCCCTCATTCCCATTCTGGGCTCCATGTGTTTGGGTTGTTTAAATGAGCTATGCAAACAGGTTGAGTTAGATTATGTACTACAAAAAATTTAGATTTTAGACAAAATAAGCCTCTCTTCCTTTGATCTCATACAGTAGGTTAAGTTCTAAAATACATGCAACATCCTGTATTCTGATTCACTGTAGTCATGACTCAGTCAGCTTCGTTTTTATCTCTAATTGAAGCCTGATCTCTTTTTCAATTTCTTTAACAGTTGTTGTATGTAACAATGCTGACTTTCAGAGCTGCAGAACTCTAACTCTGAGTCTTAGGTGCCACACAGATAAGTTGATTTATTTTTGATCAAACAAAATACAGGCTCAAATTAAAATTCAGTAGAATTTTGGCAAGATGAAAATTATATTTTCAAATTATGGATAGAGATTAATTTCCACCACATAGGAATAGAAAAAAGTTTAAAGAAATCAAAAGTCCTATAAATATATAAATCTTATTGCCCAGACACATTAAGTCTGGAGTGGTGATTATTATTTCTGGATTTTGAGAGACTGTTTTATATATATGGCCTGAAATTTAGAGATAAGAACAAAGTCGAACAGGTTGGGGTTAAAGTGACTCAGAACATAGGGGTAAGGAAGACAGTGTTCATATTTTAGAACCACACATACTCTTTGAGACTAAAGGAAGAAAGGCTTATTTGGTCTGGAACTGAAATTTTCTTAGTGCATAATCAAATTCAACCTATCTGTATAGGTCATCTGAACAATTGAAACACAGGGAACCCAGAATAAGAAAGAGGTCCTTAATCCTATACAGATTATTTTAATGCCTGGATACATCCTAGGATACATCCTGGACACATCAAAAAGTATTGGCAAAGTCCCCTGAGGAATGGGAGAATGGATATGGAACTATTAAACCTTACCATCAAGGAATCCCCTGATACTGTGTCAAACTTTAGAGACACCCAAATCAATAGGCCATGCCCTCAATCATGAGGCTGACTCTTGTGAAATTTATGAAGGTAGCATAGAAGCCTAGATTACCTATAGGCATGCCTAAGAGTTACTTGTGGAGGACCTCTTTTGTTGCTCAGATGTGGCTTCAGTCTCTCTAAGCCCAACTCTGCAAGTGAAATCATTTCCCTCCCCCTTATGTGGGACATGACATCCAGGGGTGAAAATCTCCCTGGTGATGTAGGAGATGATTTCCAGAAATGAAACCAAACCTGGCACCATGGGATCAACAATTCCATCCTGATCAAAAGAGGGGAAAGAAGAAGAAGTAATAAAGTACCAGTGGCAAGGAGAGTTCAAATAGACTTGAGAGGCTACTCTGGAGGTTGCTTTTATGCAAGCTTCAGGTAGACCTTGCTACCTATCATAACCTGCCAACCCCCAACTAGGACCATTCTAGCCAATCCTAAAGAACAACTAGGGCAATTTATAAGATTCCACAAGGGTTCCATGCACTAGAATAACTTTCCTGAAACCTACAACCTCCACATGGGTCCCTGGTCCAGATAAGTCCTGAGAACCTAACCCAGCCTCTCCAGAACATCAGATAGTTCCATCTCCCGACCCCATATTAGTGACAGACCCTTCCAATAGCAAAAATTTAGAATTGCCATAGCCCAAACACCCCTAAAGAGAGGGATGGAAAGATCAAAGGTGATGGTGGAGTTAAACATAGATGATAGGACTTAACAAATGAATATGAATGCTGGATCATTAAATTGATATCTCTTTTAGTCTCCAGTATTTTAGAGTAGCTAGAAGTAAAAACCTAAAATTGTGGAATTGTAACCCACATCAAACTCTGAAATATGTTCTACAACTAATTGTGGTGTTGTGCTTTGACGTTTATAGCTTTTTTGTATATATGTTATTTTTCACAAAAAAAAAGGAAGGAAAAAATTCGATTGTGATGATAAAAAAATATTTAAGCCCTCTAGCCTCTTATATTCTGGAACAGCTAGAAGGAAAAATCTGAGAAGATTGTATGATAGCCCATGACAAACTCTGGGATCTGTCCTGTAACTACTTGTTGAAGAGTGCTTTGAAAACCATTGCGTTTTTTATTTCTTTGCTTTGTATATATGTTATATTATACAATAAAAAAGTTAAAAATTAAAAATTTTTTTAAAAAGTGACTTCTAGAAAAAAAAAACACTTATTGCCTCATACTAATATGTGTGATGAAGATACAAAACAAAAGACATTTTCTAAATTGCTCATGGAGCTGTCTATTGGAAGCACCCCTTTGGAGAGCAAGTAGGCAGTATTTAGTAAAATTGAACAGTTGCAGACCCTGTAACCTAGCAATTGTTCTTCTAGGGTTCTCTATATCATAGGTAACTCTTGCACAGGAGCGCCAAGACATATGTAAAAAAAAAAAAATGCTTATTACAACATTGCCTGTAATAGGGTGAAGGAAAAAAGGAGCAAAAAGCCCATCCTCTGAGAATAGGTGAATAAATCGTACCATATGCATTCAAAGGAGTACTATGTCTCCTTGCTACCCAAAATGTGATTCCCAATAAGCTGCGCTGGCTTCACCTGGAAACTTAGAACTTAGAACCCTACATCAAACTTATTGAATCAGAACCTGTATTTTAACAAGATCCCCTGGTGATTTGTGAAACAAAATTTGAGAGGCACTGTTCTAAGCAATTAAATGAATGAATTAGTGCTACTTGTGGATAATTATAGCATAATATTCAGATGAAAAAGTTGCCAAAGTTAGTATAGCATGATGCTATGTACATGAAATCTGAAAATATGCGCAATACTGCTTATTTCAGTATATCAAAGCCGTTGGAATGCATTATACCAGAAATGGACTGACTTCTACAAAAGACATTTATTAGGTTACAAATTTACAGTTCTCAGGCCATGGGAATGTCCAAATTAAGACATCCAGAGAAAGATGACTTGACTCTGAAGAAAGACCAGAGGAATCCAGGGTTTCTCTGTCAATGGGAGAGCAGATGATGTCTGCTGGTCCTTCTCTTCTGGGTTGGCTTCAAAATGGCTCTCTCAGCTCTTGTGGGTCCTTCTGGCTTCTCCCTGGGGTGTTTTCTTTCTTAGCTTCTCTTGGCTCTCTTATTAAGGGCTCCAGGAAAGGATTAGGACCCACCTTGAATTGGGTGAGTCACATTTCCATGGGGAAAAAAAAGGTCTCACCCATAACAGGTCTGCACCCACAAGAATGGATTAGAAGAACATGGTTGTTTTTTTTTTCTGGGATTACATAACAGTTTCAAACCTGCATATTGCTCTATCTTTATAAATATATTTCTACATACTTGAGACATAAGGACATGCAGGGAATTTTATAAACACCAACAGTGGTTACTGCTGGGGAAGAGAGAGAGGATTACGCAGGAGATACACAGGGGGCTTCCACTGTACTTACAATTTTTTTAAGCTGTATGGTGAGTACACTTGTGTTTCTTTTATTTCTTTTTTTTTCATATATTTTTACCTGTCTAAAATTTTCATTTGACAAAGAAGCTTAATGTTTTTATCTAGTTGGGTGTTTTAAAATTTTCTTCTGAATATTTTTGTTTTTTCCAAATTCCTTAAAATGAGCATTTATTGCTTACATAATTAAAACATAAATTTCAAAAGTAATGCTGAATTCTGATTTTGTTTTTGACGATGTAGGCAGTTTTTCATTTAAAGCATTAAATTAATTGTCATCTTTACTGCTGTCTGGCTGCTCACTCCAATCTGCCACATGGCTCCTTACCTTAGCACGGAGTTTGGGCTCAGGAATCAGCGGCCATGCCTGAGAAACCCCAGGATGGTAACTGGCACACAGTGTGCCTCCAAGAGATGGGAGGCGACTCTGTATAAGAACTCTGGTGCCCGTCCTGACTTTGCCATTTGGGGAAATGTACAATCTAGAAAACCATGAGACTCTTTTCTTTAAAATGGGGAGAATAACTCATGAATAGTTTATCTCACAACGTTCTTGTAAAGATAAAAATAGAGAAGTTTGAAAATGTGTTTGAATGCTAAACTGCTTTGAAAAAAATCAAATTCTTCCTCAAATGCCCAACTTCACTCTATGGCCTCAATCACCAATGTTGGGCCCTACCTAAAGCTTCCAGGTGTGATAAGCCAACCACCATCCCCCCCCAACCCAAAACAGAGATGTAGCATTGAGTGAAAAAATAAAACTAAGCATCTATTCTTTGAAACAACTGAGATTGTGGGGTTGTTTGTCACAGAGCATAATCTAGCCTCTCCTGACTGATACAGAGGAAAATCCTAAGACAAAGTCATTGTTTCCTTGAAGTTGTCACAACAATAACCTTCAACTGAAGTTATACCATTTCT
This sequence comes from Tamandua tetradactyla, assembly GCF_023851605.1. Classification (NCBI taxonomy): domain Eukaryota; kingdom Metazoa; phylum Chordata; class Mammalia; order Pilosa; family Myrmecophagidae; genus Tamandua; species Tamandua tetradactyla. The sequence goes on along the minus strand of NC_135345.1, from coordinate 43,579,731 downwards.
TTCTATAACCTGGATAACTTGGCCAAAAAAAGCAGTAACAAAATGAAAAGAATATTGAGTCCATAGAGGCTTTATTAATGAGCCATTGCTATAGCCTTGTGATAAAAAAGCCTACGTGTTCCTCTTGTAAACATTGAGTCTGGTTTCTGGGTTCCATCTGCGGCTTAATTTCAGGTGCATCTTTGAAGCTGGGGATGTAGTACTCAAGAAAGGATGTTGATTTTCCTCGTTTCCAGTGCAAAGATTGAGTTCCCAGAGATGAGTTAACAAGTATTTTAAAGTCTTAAAAAACACATATTTTTAAATCTATTAGTGTCCATGCTTTTTTCTAATCTTTTTCACAGCATTTACCACTGATTCATTATTCCATACCTCTATGGGATACTTTCGAGTTTGTTCTTCTGAGAAATGAAAAGAAAGAAGCAGCCTAATACAGTCAGGTGACCTCTAAAAGGTGATTAACTATTATGATTTTGACCTTCTAATCCCCACAGACATTTCTATGGTTACCTGTGCAAAGTTCTTTACTGCAAGTGCTTGGAAGAATATGTGGATAATTACTCATCTCATCTCTAAGGCTTTCATCTCAGTATGAAGCAGTTTTACTTCAGCCTTTATGTGGTTTTGTTTTGGAGACAGCATCTCTGAAACTCTTGATTTATTGCTGAGACCATTTAAACTTTACTTATTCTGTTCTATGAGGTTTGAGATTTTATTTTTTCATATTTGCTTTCAACTCATTAAGGAGAAGTTCAGAAGACAAAGAATGCTATTTGCCAAACAATATCCATCTTTGGCAGGAGAAATTTGCTGAAGTTGATGTTCAGCTTTTGACACTGGAGAGGGGTAAAAGGCTTACAAATGTTTAGAAACTTAATTTGACTAGCTCCTTAGAGAGTGAAAAAGGCAAGTCCAGATGAGATGGTGGGCATGCTTGGTTGTTATAAGAAGCTAGATACTGAAAACTACTTGAGGGATCTTTTTTCTACCTCCCTCCTTCCTTCAGCTGGTACTGGTCCTGGACTAAATGTTGCTTCTTCAACAACCTTTCCTGGGACACATACTAGGTTGGGTCCCTCACACTCTCTCATAGAACTCAATATAGTTCCCTCTTATGTATGGCAACTATCATTCAGTAAGCATCAGTGTAATTGTTTATTGACAGTCTTCTCCAATAGATCATTAACTCTGTGACAGTTATATATGCATGTATTGTTTGCCATTATATCATCACTGATTTATCAATTCAGCAGCTCTTTATTAAGTATTATGTGTCAAGCATATAATAGGTATTTGGGATGCATGGTCAACAAAACAAAGATTCTTGCCCTGATGAAATTTATCCAAGAGCAGGCACCCAAATAATAAATGACAAACATAATAATTTTGTAATATATTAAAAGGTGAAAAGAGTTATGGAAAAAAGAAAAGGTAAAGGAGGGTTAGGGTTATCCAAAATGTGGAGGGAAACTGGTTACAATGTTAAGTAGGGAAGTCATTGAGAATGTGAGCTTTGAGTAAAGACCTGAAGGACTTAAGGGAGTCAGCCAAGTGGACTGGCAAAAGTGCTCTGGGATGAGGGAGCAGCTAGAGGAGATTCTTTCCATTTGGTTTGTTCTAGACATAGGAGAAGGGTCAATGTGGCTGGAGTGGAGTGAACAAGAAAGAAAATAGTAGAAGATAAAGTCAGACATGCTCAATAAATACTTATTGAGTGAATGAATGAATAAATGGTGTTTTACTTTGCTAGTAGTGTCAGAATGCAATATACCAGAAATGGAATGGTTTTTTAAAAGGTAATTTATAAAGTTATAAGCATACAATTCTGAGACCATAACAGTGTCCAAACTGAGGCACCCAGAGAAAGATACATTATCTCAGGAATGGCTGATGTCTGTCACATGGGAAGGCATGGGGCTGGCACCTGCTGGTCCTTGTTCTTGGTTCCGTTGCTTCCAGCTTCTCATGCCAGTGGTTTCCTCTCTAAGAGTCTGTGAGTTTCACTTAGCTCCTCCAGGACACCACTCTGGGTTCTGGTTTGCTTAGCATCTCATGGGAAGGCACATGGTGACATCTGCTGGGCTCTGGATCTCCAAACATTTGAGTCTAGGTGTCTGCTCTCTCTGTCGGCTCTCCAAGCATCTCCAAATGTCTGTGTCTCTGGTGGCTCTGAAGCAACCATGTTTTCTTCAAAATGTCTCCCCGTTTAAAGAACTCCAGTAAACTGGGCGGTGTGATGGTGGCTCAGTGGCAGAATTCTCACCTGCCATGCCAGAGACCAGGGTTTGATTCCTGGTGCCTGCCCATGCAAAAAAAAGAAAAAAAACTCCAGCAAACTAACCAAGACCCATCTTGAATGGGCGGAAGAGATGGAAACAGCCCAAATGTCCATCAACGGACAAGTGGCTAAACAGGCTATGGTATGTACATACAATGGAACATTGTACAGCTGTAAGACAGAATAAAGTCGTGAAGCATGTAACAATGTGGATAAACCTTAAGGACATTTTGCTGAATGAAATTAGCCAGGAACAAAAGGACAAAAACTGTATGGTCTCACTAAGATGAATAACATTAAAGAGTGAACTTTGAGAAATAAAGTTAAGAACAAGGGTTATTAAGAGATAGAAAAAGGGTAAAGATTGGGCATTTGGTGTTGAAGGAATACAGAAAGTACAACAGGACTGGTTGTAAAAATTCAGAAATGGATAGCACAATACTATCTGCTGGCAGCACAATAATATGAATATACTGAATGAAGCTGAATGTGAGAATGGTTCAGGGGGAAGGGCTGGGGGCACATATGACACCGGAACCAAAGATAGAGGATAAAGACTGAGATGGTATAACTTAGGAAAGCCTAGAGTGGACAATCATGGTGATTATATGTATAAATATAAAAAATTTTTTGCAGAGGGGAGAACATATGAATATCAACATTGCAAGGTATTGGAAATGGAATGGTATCCAAGAAAAAATATAATCAATGCGAGCTAAGTTCTATAGTCAACAGTAACATTGCAATACGCTGTCACTGAATGTAACAAAGACATTATGTCAAAACTAAATGTCAACAAGTGGGAGATATGAGAAAGGGGTATGGATTCTTTGCAGAGGAAAAGGAAATTATCTTCATATAGGTTATGGTGGTGAATGCATGGCTATTTACCTAAGTTGAATTGTATAATGTGTGATTAAAATTCTTTAAAAGTTAACAGAGATGGTAGAGAAAATGTGGAGAAACAGATGTACCTATTTACTGTCAGAAAGGAAGCTGAGAGGCACAGCTCCTCAGGAGGGCAGTGTGATGGTTCCACAGGAGGCTAAGGGTGGTGTTGCCATGTGACCTTGAAACCTCTTTGCTAGGTTTATACCTGGAGAAACTTAGTGTGGCGACATAAATGGACATTTGCACTCTGCTGTTTATGGTGGCAGTGTTCCCAATTCACAATGGATGGAGGTGGCCTAAGGGTACAATGACTGAGGAACGGAAGGGGGAACTGATATTTATACACAAGGGACTACTGAAGAATTGAAGTTATGAGGCATGCAACTAGGTGAATGAACCTTGAGGACAGATGATGAATGAAATGTCAGAAACAAAGAGACAAATATTATCATACCTCACTCATTTGGACTAAGTATAATACACAAACTCAGAGAACTAAAATCAAGAGCATGGGTTATCAGGTCAGGGTTGATGTAAAAATTCCTAGATTGCAAGCTCTTACAGAAGTCATATATATTCTGGGGCTGTAACTGTTATTTCTAAATCTGAGATTCTGAACTATTTGTGTATAACCTGGTTGTTCCCAGAAACTGTGGGTATTCATGTGACACTTTAGACTCTGAGTTAGAACTCTGAAGCTCTGAAAGTCAGCACTACCCCATATAAAAACTGTTTAAAACATTGAAAAAGTGATCAGACTTTGACTAGAGATAGGAATGCAGCTGATCTGGATAGAGCTAAGGTAAATTAGAATATAGGGTAAAGGATATATGGTCTGTGCTGGTTTGAAAGTATTATGTACCCTAGAAAAGCCATGCTTTAATGCTAATCCAATCTTGCAGAAGCAACCATTTCTTTTAATCCTGATTCAACATTTAGATTGGAATCTTTTGATTAGATTATCTCCACAGAGATGTATCACGCCCAATTTTTGTGTGACCTTGATTAAATGGAGATGTGACTACACCTATTCTAGATGGGTCTTGATTACTTTATGGCCTCCTTTAAAAGAGGAAACATTTTGGAGAGAGTCAGAAATGACAGAGCATACAGAAACTTCAGAGCAGAGCTGACAGGCAGAGAACAGAGACACATATGTTTGAGATGTTTGGCGCCTCGCAGACTTCACCATGAGATGTTAAGTAAACCAGAACCTGAAGAGAGCCAGGGGAAGCCAAGAAATGAAAGCCAGTCATAAAGAAGCAAAGTGAGAAGCCCCCACAGGAACAGTGATTGAAAGCAATGGAGCCCAGCAGCAAGGGACCAGCAAATGCCAGGCACGTGACTACCCAGCTGACAGAGGTGTTCCTGACCCATCAGCCTTTCTTAAGTGAAGGTAACCTCTTGTTGGTGCCTTAATTTGGACACTTCCTCTTCCCTAGAACTGTAAACTTGTAACTTATTAAATTTCCCTTTTTAAAAGCAGTTCCTGTTCTGTATATCACATCCCAGCTGCTTGCAAACTAACGCATGGTCCATATTTTAAAACTTCAACTTCTGTGTAAGACCAAAGGGAGAGATGTTTGTTTGGTGCAAAATTTATATTTTGGGTAGCATATTATCTAATTTACCATGGTAAGTTTATTTGAACACCATAATCACCTGGAATCTTGACTGGGGTGTGAGAACTCATTGCTTTGTGCAGGTTAGTGTGATGCCACAAAATATCCCACAGTAATGTGGGCAGAGAATAAAAAAGTATTTGCAAAGTCCCCTTGGAGGACTAGGGAGAAAGGAAATATTCAACTTCCCCATCTAGGGAACTCCTGATATTCTTGCAAGCATGGAGGAGAACCAATTCAGTAGGCTGAGCCTTGGGGTTTGACCATATAAAACTTATTCCTGCAAAGGAGAAGCTAAGCCTACTTATAATTATACCTAAGAGTCACCCCCCCCCAGAGAACCTCTTTTGTTGCTCAGATGTGGCCTCTCTCTCTAAGCCAACTTGGCAACACTGTCATTCCCCAATGTGGGACATTACTCCCAGGAATGTAGATCTCCCTGGCAACATGGGACAGGTCTCCCAGGATGAGGTGGGACCTGGCATCATGGGATTGAGAAAGGCTTCTTGACCAAAAGGGGAAAGAGAGAAACGAGACAAAACAAAGTTTCAGTGGCTAAGAAATTTCAAACGAAGTTGAGAGGTTATCTTGGAGATGATTCTTATGCATTATATAGATATCCCTTTTTAGCTTATAGTGTATTGAAGAAGCTAAAGGGAAGTACCTGAAAGTGTTGTACTATGTTCCAGGAGCCTTGATTCATGAAGACAATGTCTAACTATATAACTTTTACAACGTGACCGTGTGATTACGAAAAAAAAAGACCCACCTTGAATGGGTGGAGCCACCACCCCATCTAATCAAAAGGCCACACCCACACTTGGGTATGTCACATCTTCATGAAACAATCTAGTCAAGAGTTCCCACCCATAACTGTGTGTGCCACATTTCCCTGGAAACAATCCAATCAAAGTTTCCACCCCGCAGTACTGAATCAGGATTAAAAGAAACATTGCTGCCCCCACAAGACTGAATCACAAAAAAAGGACATGACTTTTCTGGAGTACATAACAGCTTCAAACCGGCACAAATGGATACTTATTTTAGAGCATTTTTGCTTGCCTTGCATATCTTCCCATCGGTGAGAAAACAGCCTCTAGATTCATCCAGACCACAAACTGTAATCTTGCGTATATTAAGTGGCAACCCTGCAAGGCATTGTGTTCTTCTATTGACAAAGAGAAAATGTCTTCTGGCTGTGTGATGAGACGGCCATATGTCCTCTTAGCCATAAGTCACCCATTTCCCTCCTGGCCAGGAATCACACACATGGTCTGAAGCCAAGGAGATAAAATTGATTCTGCAGCTCCAGTCACAACCCGCAGTGCTGACAGGCCACTCCACCTTCAAAGCTGACGTAATGGGAACCAAAGTGGGGGCAGAAGGACCATAAGGTGTTCCAAGAGGCTGAAAAGCACTATCTCACTCAGCACATAGAGCAGACGGAGACAGAAAAGAAAATGGGCCCCTTTCAGGAGGCTCTGAAATTCACACACACCAGGGGTGTCTATCATTAGTTTCCCAATACCACTGAAGAATCAGTTGTGAGATGCTTGACCATCTAGATGCCCAGCCAATTTCTCAGAATATCCTGGGTGGTTTTCTCAAAATGAAGATTCTGGGGGCTCATTTCTGGAGTGTCTGATTCAGTGACTCTAGGTGGACTCAGAAATTAAGGGTTTAGGAAATTTTAATGAGCAGCCAGGTTGACCAATGCTTGAATGTTCTCAGAGCATGCCTGAAATGACCAGAAAACAGCATCTTTTGCTAATGGCTTGGGTTTCTCTGATGGCATTTCATGCTTCTGTGATCAAGGGAAAAGGTTATGTTGAGGAAGGAGCAGAAGGGAGGCCTGCTAGCATGACTGGGGTCACAGGCATTTTAGAAAGCCCAAATGTCCAGTGGGACAGCAATGGGAAAATTTGTCCCTCATCCCAGGTTTCTCCTCAACCCCATCAGCAACATCTTCCAATGGGCTCAGCAACTGGAGATTTTTGCACCTATTGATGGGATTGTAGCACGAAAGATAGGGAGTATGGGAATTTTAGAATTCCCACAAATAATCTAGTAAGGGATCCCAGTGATCCCCACCTCCTCCTGGTGTTCACACCACTGCATAAACCCTTCCGTGCTGTACCAGGGTGGCCCTGGGTAGCCAACAGCATACAACAGGAGTGATGCTGTGTCACTTCCACAGTTGGGTTTTTGTTTTTTAAAAAGACAGCTCTTCCATCGTGGGCGATCTCTCTTCCTTGGGTCACTCAGTGAGAGAAGCTGGCTGCCATGTCATGAGGATACTCAGGCAGCCCACAGAGAGGATCATATATTGAGGAACTGAGAACTCCAGCCATCAGCTAGCAGGGAACAGAGGCTGGCCAACCAGGTGAGTAAGCTTGGAAGTGGATTGAGCTTTCAGAAGGCTATAGCCCCAGTCAACAGTTTGACTGCAACCAGAGCCAGAGCTACCCAGCTAAACCTCTCCTAGATTCTCAATTCTCAGAAATTGCATGAGATAATAAATGTTTGTTGATTTAAGCTGCTAAATTTTGTAACAATTTGTTTTGCAGCAATAGGTAACTAATGGTGACTTTGACAGCTCACCATATGATCCCAACCCAGAATTTTCTCTTTTCTAAACAATTGTAGTAAAAAAAAAGAATGAAAGAAAGAAAGAAAAAAGAAACTTTTATTGAAGTATACATATTTTTTAAAGTATATAAATCATAATGGAATATAACCTTATAAACAACACCCAGATCAGGAAATAAAACATTACCAGGTCCCCAGAAGCTCCCTCCCTCATGCCCCTTTTCATTTAATAATGACTTCCTCCCTAAAGGTAACCACTGGGGCCCTAGAATCATTTTCCCTGCTTTTGAACTTTATATAAATGGATTATCTTTCCCTTAGCATTATGTTACTGAGAACTCATCCATATTACTGCACGTATCAAAAGTATCTGTGGGGGGACTTCCGGAGAAGATGGCGGCTAAGTAAGATGCGTGGATCTTAGTTTCTCCTCCAGGACAGCTACTAGGGGAGTAGAAACGATACAGAACAGCTCCTAAAGCCACGACAGAGATAAAAAAGACAGCGTACCCCATCCTGGAACGGCTGACTGTCTGGGAGAACCAGCTCTGGTGAGATCGCCGAGGGGCGCGGGCTTCACCGGGCGGGGCGGCAAGCGGCCGGAGTCACTCCCTTCCCCCTTCCTGGGCCGACAGGGAGAATTGGACAGGCGGTCCCCTCAAACCGTGGCGGCTGGTGCCCACACCACGCGCGGCCCCCGGACCAACTGAGAGAATTGGATCGGAAATCCCCAGGCCGCGGAGAACGGTGACCGGGGGGGCCCCTACCAAACCCGTGACTCCCCGGGAACGTGCACTCTCCCGGGCGGGCCGCTGCGGCTAGCGCCCTCCCGCCACACTTGGCACCCCGGGCCGACTAGGAAATTAGGATGGGTGCTTTCCCGGGCTGCAGCAGCCAGCGACCCTCCCCGCGTTCGGACCCCGGGCCGGTTGGTACTCTTCCAAGCCGTTTCGGCTAGCGAACCTCCCGGACGGCGAGAGTTTTCCAAAGTTAAAGGACCCACAGCACCTTTTACTGGTGGGACCCGCAGACAAACGTGTGCCATGAGCGCCACCTACTGGGCAGGATAAGAAAAACAGAACCCAGAGATTTCACAGAAAAATCTTACAACCTTGTTGGGTCCGACACCCAGGGAAATCTGACTAAATGCCCAGACGCCAGCAGCAGAAGATAACTGTCCACGCTCAGAAGATTGAGAATATGGCCCAGTCAAAGGAACAAACCAATAGTTCAAATGAGATACAAGAGCTGAGACAACTAATGCTGAATATACGAACAGAAATGGAAAACCTCTTCAAAAATGAAATCGATAAATTGAGGGAGGACATGAAGAGGACATGGGCTGAACATAAAGAAGAAATAGAAAAACTGAAGAAACAAATCACAGAACTTATGGAAGTGAAGGATAAAGTAGAAAAGATGGAAAAAACAATGGATACCTACAATGATAGATTTAAAGAGACAGAAGATAGAATTAGTGATTTGGAGGATGGAACATCTGAATTCCAAAAAGAAACAGAAACTATCGGGAATAGAATGGAAAAATTTGAACAGGGTATCAGGGATCTCAAGGACAATATGAACCGCACAAATATACGTGTTGTGGGTGTCCCAGAAGGAGAAGAGAAGGGAAAAGGAGGAGAAAAACTAATGGAAGAAATTATCACTGAAAATTTCCCAACTCTTATGAAAGACCTAAAATTACAGATCCAAGAAGTGCAGCGCACCCCAAAGAGATTAGACCCAAATAGGCATTCTCCAAGACACTTCTAGTTAGAATGTCAGAGGTCAAAGAGAAAGAGAGGATCTTGAAAGCAGCAAGAGAAAAACAATCCATCACATACAAGGGAAACCCACTAAGACTATGTGTAGATTTCTCAGCAGAAACCATGGAAGCTAGAAGACAGTGGGATGATATATTTAAAATACTAAAAGAGAAAAACTGCCAACCAAGACTCCTATATCCAGCAAAATTATCCTTCAAAAATGAGGGAGAAATTAAAACATTCTCAGACAAAAAGTCACTGAGAGAATTTGTGACCAAGAGACCAGCTCTGCAAGAAATACTAAAGGGAGCACTAGAGTCAGATACAAAAAGACAGAAGAGAGAGGTATGGAGAAGAGTGTAGAAAGAAGGAAAATCAGATATGATATATATAATACAAAAGGCAAAATGTTAAAGGAAAATATTATCCAAGCAGTAATAACACTAAATGTCAATGGATTGAATTCCCCAATCAAAAGACATAGATTGGCAGAATGGATTAAAAAACAGGATCCTTCTATATGCTGTCTACAGGAAACACATCTTAGACCCAAAGATAAACATAGGTTGAAAGTGAAAGGTTGGGAAAAGATATTTCATGCAAATAACAACCAGAAAAGAGCAGGAGTGGCTACACTAATATCCAACAAATTAGACTTCAAATGTAAAGCAGTTAAAAGAGACAAAGAAGGTCACTATATACTAATAAAAGGAACAATTAAACAAGAAGACATAACAATCATAAATATTTACTCACCGAACCAGAATGCCCCAAAATACGTGAGGAATACACTGCAAACACTGAAAAGGGAAATAGACTCATATACCATAATAGTTGGAGATTTCAATTCACCACTCTCATCAATGGACAGAACATCTAGACAGAGGATAAATAAATAAATAGAGAATCTGAATATTACTATAAATGAGCTAGACTTAACAGACATTTATAGGACATTACATCCCACAACAGCAGGATACACCTTTTTCTCAAGTGCTCATGGATCATTCTCAAAGATAGACCATATGCTGGGTCACAAAGCAAGTCTTAACAAATTTAAAAAGATTGAAATCGTACACAACACTTTCTCGGATCATAAAGGAATGAAGTTGGAAATCAATAATAGGCGGAGTGCCAGAAAATTCACAAATACGTGGAGGCTCAACAACACACTCCTAAACAACGAATGGGTCAAAGAAGAAATTGCTAGAGAAATTAACAAATACCTCGAGGCGAATGAAAATGAAAACACAACATATCAAAACTTATGGGATGCAGCAAAGGCAGTGCTAAGAGGGAAATTTATTGCCCTAAATGCCTATATCAGAAAAGAAGAAAAGGCAAAAATGCAGGAATTAACTATCCATTTGGAAGAACTGGAGAAAGAACAGCAAACTAATCCCAAAGCAAGCAAAAGGAAAGAAATAACAAAGATTAGAGCAGAAATAAATGAAATTGAAAACATGAAAACAATAGAGAAAATCAATAAGACCAGAAGTTGGTTCTATGAGAAAATCAATAAGATTGATGGGCCCTTAGCAAGATTGACAAAAAGAAGAAGAGAGAGGATGCAAATGAATAAGATCAGAAATGGAAGAGGAGACATAACTACTGACCTCACAGAAATAAAGGAGGTAATAACAGGATACTATGAACAACTTTACACTAATAAATACAACAATTTAGAGGAAATGGACGGGTTCCTGGAAAGACATGAACAACCAACTTTGACTCAAGAAGACATAGATGACCTCAACAAACCAATAACAAGTAAAGAAATTGAATCAGTCATTCAAAAGCTTCCTAAAAAGAAAAGTCCAGGACCAGACGGCTTCACATCTGAATTCTATCAAACATTCCAGAAAGAATTAGTACCAACTCTCCTCAAACTCTTCAAAAAAATCGAAGCGGAGGGAAAACTACCTAATTCATTCTATGAAGCCAACATCACCCTCATACCAAAACCAGGCAAACATATTACAAAAAAAGAAAACTACAGGCCAATCTCTCTAATGAATATAGATGCAAAAATCCTCAATAAAATTCTAGCAAATCGTATCCAACAACACATTGAAAGAATTATACATCATGACCAAGTAGGATTCATCCCAGGTATGCAAGGATGGTTCAACATAAGAAAATCAATTAATGTAATACACCATATCAACAAATCAAAGCAGAAAAATCACATGATCATCTCAACTGATGCAGAGAAGGCATTTGACAGGATTCAACATCCTTTCCTGCTGAAAACACTTCAAAGGATAGGAATGCAAGGGAACTTCCTTAAAATGATAGAGGGAATATATGAAAAACCCACAGCTAATATCATCCTCAATGGGGAAAAATTGAAAACTTTCCCCCTAAGATCAGGAACAAGACAAGGATGTCCACTATCACCACTATTATTCAACATTGTGTTGGAGGTTCTAGCCAGAGCAATTAGACAAGAAAAAGAAATACAAGGCATCAAAATAGGAAAGGAAGAAGTAAAACTATCACTGTTTGCAGATGATATGATACAATACGTCGAAAACCCGGAAAAATCCACAACAAAACTACTAGAGCTAATAAATGAGTACAGCAAAGTAGCAGGTTACAAGATCAACATTCAAAAATCTGTAGCATTTCTATACACTAGCAATGAACAAGCTGAGGGGGAAATCAAGAAACGAATCCCATTTACAATTGCAACTAAAAGAATAAAATACCTAGGAATAAATTTAACTAAAGAGACAAAAAAACTATATAAAGAAAACTACAAAAAAACTGCTAAAAGAAATCACAGAAGACCTAAATAGATGGAAGGGCATACCGTGTTCATGGATTGGAAGACTAAATATAGTTAAGATGTCAATCCTACCTAAATTGATTTACAGATTCAATGCAATACCAATCAAAATCCCAACAACTTATTTTTCAGAAATAGAAAAACCAATAAGCAAATTTATCTGGAAGGGCAGGGTGCCCCGAATTGCTAAAAACATCTTGAGGAAAAAAAACGAAGCTGGAGGTCTCGCACTGCCTGACTTTAAGGCATATTATGAAGCCACAGTGGTCAAAACAGCATGGTATTGGCATAAAGATAGATATATCGACCAATGGAATCGAATAGAGTGCTCAGATATAGACCCTCTCATCTACGGACATTTGATCTTTGATAAGGCAGTCAAGCCAACTCACCTGGGACAGAACAGTCTCTTCAATAAATGGTGCCTAGAGAACTGGATATCCATATGCAAAAGAATGAAAGAAGACCCATATCTCACACCCTACACAAAAGTCAACTCAAAATGGATCAAAGATCTAAACATTAGGTCTAAGACCATAAAACAGTTAGAGGAAAATGTAGGGAGATATCTTATGAATCTTACAATTGGAGGCAGTTTTATGGACCTTAAACCTAAAGCAAGAGCACTGAAGAAGGAAATAAATAAATGGGAACTCCTCAAAATTAAACACTTTTGTGCATCAAAGAACTTCATCAAGAAAGTAGAAAGACAGCCTACACAATGGGAATCAATATTTGGAAACGACATATCAGATAAAGGTCTAGTATCCAGAATTTATAAAGAGATTGTTCAACTCAACAACAAAAAAATGTAATTGCATTTTCCAATTACAAAATGGGAAAAAGACTTGAATAGACACCTCTCAGAGGAGGAAATACAAATGGCCAAAAGACACATGAAGAGATGCTCAATGTTCCTGGCCATTAGAGAAATGCAAATCAAAACCACAATGAGATATCATCTCACACCCACCAGAATGGCCATTATCAACAAAACAGAAAATGACAAGTGCTGGAGAGGATGCGGTGAAAGAGGCACACTTATCCACTGTTGGTGGGAATGTCAAATGGTGCAACCACTGTGGAATGCAGTTTGGCGGTTCCTCAAAAAGCTGAATATAGAATTGCCATACGACCCAGCAATACCATTGCTGGGAATCTACTCAAAGGAATTAAGGGCAAAAACTCAAACGGACATTTGCACACCAATGTTTATAGCAGCGTTATTTACAATTGCAAAGAGATGGAAACAGCCAAAATGTCCATCAACAGACGAGTGGCTAAACAAACTGTGGTATAGACATACGATGGAATATTATGCAGCTTTAAGGCAGGATAAACTTATGAAGCATGTAATAACATGGATGAACCTAGAGAACATTATGCTGAGTGAGTCTAGCCAAAAACTAAAAGACAAATACTCTATGGTCCCAATGATGTGAATCGACACTCGAGAATAAACTTGGAATATGTCATTGGTAACCGAGTTCAGCAGGAGTTAGAAACAGGGTAAGATAATGGGTAATTGGAGCTGATGGGATACAGACTGTGCAATAGGACTAGATACAAAAACTCAAAAATGGACAGCACAATAATACCTAATTGTAAAGTAATCATGTTAAAACACTGAATGAAGCTGCATCCGAGCTATAGGTTTTTGTTTTGTTTTTTTTTGTTCTTACTATTATTACTTTTATTTTTTTTCTCTATATTAACATTCTATATCTTTTTCGGTTATATTGCTAGTTCTTTTAAACCGATGCAAATGTACTAAGAAACGATGATCATGCATCTATGTGATGATGTTAAGAATTACTGATTGCATATGTAGAATGGTATGATTTCTAAAAAAAAAAAAAAAAATGGACAGCACAATACTACCTAATTGTAATGTAATTATGTTAAAACACTGAATGAAGCTGCATCTGAGCTATAGTTTTTTTTCTTATATATTTTTGTATTTTTTATTTTTATTTTTATTTTTTCTCTATATTATCATTTTATTTCTTTTTCTGTTGTCTTGCTATTTCTTTTTCTAAATCGATGCATATGTACTAAGAAATGATGATCATACATCTATGTGATGATATTAAGAATTACTGATTGCATATGTAGTATGGAATGATTTCTAAATGTTGTGTTAGTTAATTATTTTAATTAATAAAAAAAAATTTAAAAAAAGTATCTGTGGGATTGTGTTATTCATTTGTAGGAGTTAGTTATATATTCTGGACTGCAGTGCTTTTGTTGGATACATGTAATGAAAAAATATCTGCTCCTATTTTATGGCCTTTTCATTCTGTTACTGGGATTGTTTCATGAAAAAAAGTCATTAGTTTTAATGTAGTCTGTTTGTTACTTATTTGTTTATGGTTAGTGTTTTTTTGTATGTGTCCAGTTTAAGAAATAATTGCTTACACCAAGAACACAAAGGTATTCTCTTTTTTTTCTACAAGCTTTATTTCATTTTCCTACAATACACATGGAATTTATTTTTATGTATGGAGTGGGATAGAGATAATTTATTTTATCCTATATACATAGACTCTGAGTCCTGTATCGAAGATCTTTTTTCTTGTACATTAGTATTCCTTTTGTCATAAATCTAGGGGCCATATCTGGTCTGTTTCTGGACTGTTTATTCCGTTCCATGGTTTAGTTGTTTATTTTTGCATCATTGCTGTCTTAATTATGGTATCATTTTGGTGAATCTTGATATCTAGCATGTTTTTCTCCTTCAAGATTGCCTTGGACATCTTGGTCTCTCACATTTCCATATAAGTTAGAATCATCCATTTCCACACATATATAAAGCCTGCTGGAATTTTTATTGGGATTACACTGAATCTATAGATCAATTTGACAGGAATTGACATCTTTACAATATCAAGTTCATCAACCCATGAACGTGGCATATCCCTCCAGTTATTCAGATCTCAATTTATTTCAGTAATATTTTGCAGTTTCCAGTCTAAAGTGGCTAGCAGTGTTTTCTACTTTTCATTTTGAAATAATTTTAGATTTACAGAAGAGTTGGAAAGATAGTACGTGGAGTTCCCACATGTCCTTCACTCAGCTTTGCCTAATGCGAATGTTTTATAACTATCGTACATTTATCAAAAGTAGGAAAATTAACAATGGCACAATACTAACTTAAACTACAGACATTACTTGGATTTCGCCAGTGTATTCCATTAATGTCTTCTCTCTGTTCCTGGATGCAATCCAGGTTGTCACATTGCTTTTAGGTGGCCAACATCCTTAACCGAGCAAATTCATATCTGTGGCCGACATCTTCTTGTCTTCTTTCATTCCCAGTTGCCCCCATTGTCACTGGGATTTTTGCTGTTCATCTGCAGGCCTTCCCCACACTCAGTGGACAGATGGTGGAGCAGATAAAAATTACAGGTGATGATACTCCATGGTGGGGAGAAGATTTTTGCTTGGAGCACACTCTTTTCCTAGAAACCTGCATAACTGGCTTTTTCAGTATATTTAGGTCTCTGTTAAAATATCCCTTCTTCAAAGAGGTCTTCTTTGACTACCCCATTAAAAATAGCAGCCCCACCGCCCTCTAATGCCCTTTCCCTGCATTGCCTTTTCTACTTATTACCACTTGACATCACACATATCATCTGTTTCCACATTAATTATCTGTTCCTCTCACTGGAATGTAAGTTCTCTCTGAGGGCCAGGAATTTTTTCTACTTGTTTACTGCTGTGTGCTCAGCATTTAGAAGAGTATTCGGCACCTGCTAGGTGCTCAGTAATGTTTTAAAAATTCCTGAATTAATGAATGTGCAGCTTTAATCCCATGGAGAAACTTCAGACAGGAATGTAGTAGGGGCAAATACGTCCTAATAAAAGACATGTTTTTAATCTTAATCTGCATTCCTGTGCTTGTGAATCCACTTTTAAGTAGGTTCTTTGGAAGATGTTATTTTTAAAGCGTGACCAACTGAATCAGGGTGGGTCTTAATCCATATTACTGGAAGCCTTATGAAGAGATTAAGCCAGAAGCTAGAATGCAGAGAAAGCCACAAGGAGGAGCCAGAGCTGAAGTCAGCAGAAACTGGAAGAGTGGACTCAAGGAGAGAGAGATCTCCAGGGACTGAAGGTAGAGATGCAAGTCAAGGCAGCCCAAGATTACGGCAAACCAGCACCAGAGCCCCACAGACTCTGGGGAGAAAGCATCATCTGCTGACACTTGGATTTTGGACTACTAGTTCCAAACCATGAGCCAATAAATTCCTGATGTGATATTTGTCCAGTGTGTGGTATTTGTCATAGCTCTTGGGCAAACTAAGGGGAATGGAAAGAACATGGCAAATGGGGTCAGAATTCTCTTTGACACCTTACTCTCACCTGCCAGCACTTAGATTCTGGGCAAATTATTTACTCTGAACCTAAATATTCTCACGTATAAGATGGATATAGGGATAATTGCTTCAGAGGGGTTTTATGAGAATTGAAAGTGCTAATATACATACATGCATTGATGGTCACTTGGGTGAGCATTCAAAATTATTTTTAGTAAAAAAAATCTGTGTGTATGACTGTCTCATGGGGGGGTGGGGAGGTTTGGGAATAACTTGAAGTTAAAAAGCTGGAACAGGGACTTGAAAGTTAGGGATATCTTATTTGCAAAGTACTCCAAATTTTTGCAGGAATGCCTCAAATTTGTAGCTCAAACGGAAGGCAGGAAAGAGGCTATCCAAAGATTCAATGGAAACAGGATAGCAAGTAGAGCAAAGGTATAGAGGCGCTTTGGAATTGAGGAGGCAAGTGGCAAGATGAAACAGATACTAGACTGGGAGTCTTAGGGCAATTTTGTGGCAAGGTTGGAATAAGATTCCATGAGTTTTACTCGCCTCCCAGCCAATCTCCCTTCATTTCAGCTAACACTTGTCTCATTTTTATTTATAGGTCTTTCTAATTAAGAAGTTTTAGCCTTGCTCAAGTCCATATAAGCCTTCATATCCATTGCATGTGCTTGATAGAAAGAAGATATATGGGTATAATAAAGCAAGCACTCCATTAGAAAAAAAAATCCATGTGTTTTAGTTGGGTCTATTTAGGGTCCAAGTGACAGAACCCAACTCAAACAGACTTAACCCAAAAAATGACATTTAATTGTTCATGTAACTGTGGAGTCTAATACCAACATAGCCCAAGAGTAATATACCTGACTTGAGGTATATACCTATCAGGGAACTAATCAGCAACTCCAGGGCAATATCATGCTGCAATTGGTTTACATCTAGGATTTATGCTCTCCTCCCCGACCTGAAGAACATGGACTAAGCATGGGAGAGATGGCAGGTCCCAAGAGGGGAAATCAGAGTGAAGGGATGATGGAAAAATAAAAGTAACATATGTCTGCTATGCCAGGTCTTCAGATTCACAGTTGATGTTCTGCCACAGGATAAGTACTATTTTATAAGATTGAAGTCATCATTTGGGGGCTTAAGCCTATCTTGAAGGCTTTCCTTCTAAAAAGGCAATATTTTTTTTGCAGATATATCCATTCAGAACCACAGAAAGAATCACTTAAGAATTTCCAGTAAATCTGCCCAGTGGTGCAGGAAAATTTGTAACTAAGAGGTATGCTAATTTATAGGGGAGAAGACAGAAAGAATAGGGAGAGAGACGTGAACTGAAAATAGATCGAGAAAAGGGCATAGCTTAAAAAGTACAGATGAGGAAAGTCCATTAGAATCTCCAGCGCCTCCTTGATTATTTTCTCTCCCCACTGTCTGAGGGTTTATTTCCTAGAAGCAGAGGAGGAGGTAGAGAATGGTCTTGGCAGAAGAAGCATCAGGGAAGAAGCACAGGGCAGGGGGAGCTAAGCAAGGAGACAGGCTCCCCTGGAGCTTGGACGACAAATTAGACCACTGAGTCAATCCTACCTGGAGGCAAGAGGCCTGCCTTTTGTGCCCAACCAGTCAGTCATGGGTCAGGTACAGCTCCTGTATGGCTCTGGACCATTTTCCCAAGAAGAGAGTAGTTGTTATCAGCCAACACTCACAGCATCTAGAGGATAGGGCATGTGCAGATAAAGAGGACTGGGAGAGCATCCACTACACCTGCAAACTGCTCTTCAATAGCACTTTGCTTAAACTCTCATCTGAGTTGTAAAATAATGTCCCATTATATGGTTAGTTCTTACTTATTCTTATTTCCTAAATATCTGTTCTTCTCCTCCAATACAACTGCTTATAGAGTTCAGCCCTTCATTGTCACTTGCCCAGACTCTAAAAATAACTTCCTAATCATGTGGCCCCATGAATTATGTTTCCCTGTATTCATGTCCTTATGTAGTCTCCTTCTCACACACAGCTTTGACCGATAAAATGCTGGGGAAATGACATTGTCCAGCCTGCAAGAAGGAGCCTTGAAAGACTTATAGTTTCAGCTTTTGCTTTCTTGGAATGTTCTGACCACTGTGTGAGAAAGCCTGGCTTAGACTACCAATGATAAGCAAACACACAGAAAGAGAAGAAAGTCCTTGAGATCAAATGTTTCAAGGGATCCAGCCATCCCAGTGTCCCAGCTGAGTCCAACCCTCATAGCACCACCAGCTGAATGTTGCCAGATGAGTGCAACCAACAAGACCATCAGAAAAAAACACCTTTTCACAAAACTGTAATGATGGTTGTTTTAAGCCACTAAGTTTGGGGTCACCTGTTATATAGTGATTGATAAATAAAACACTCACATCTGACACTTGCTTCCCAATCTTTCTATAACCTGCATCTGACTATATCTCTTTCCTACTTAAGAAAACTATGATGAACAGAAGTTCATCTCTTTATAGAAGCAAGTCTGAACACCTTAGCCTGCACCTGACATAAGAACTCTTTTACAGTCTAGCCCTAGCCTACTTTTCCAGCCCAATCTTCAGCCAAAAAATGTACACTGGAACCACCATGAACTTCTCCCTTTCTTTGGACATAGCATTTTGCCACATGCCATCTCCATCAACTGCCCTTCTCCACATGGCAAACCCAGCTTCCAGGGAAAGTACCTCCATTCAGCCTTCCACAGTAACCTCAGGCAGAGTCAATCACCCTTGCTTTTGTGTTCTCTTATCACCTCTTTTTATCTCCATTAGAGCCCTTACCACCTTGGGTCTGTGCCAACTTCTCTAGACAGTGAGCTCCTTCAATGCAAGGTATTCCTTTTTAACCCCCAGAATCTAGCTCAATGCCTGATATGTAGATGGCACTCAAATGGTGACTGACCAGTTGTGGAGTATCTTGGACTTCTTGAGAGCAAGCACTAAGTCTTAGTCATGGTTCAATGCCTGGCATGTGGTAGGAACTCACTGAATATCTGTTTAATTGAATCAAGTGATGACAAATAGGAAAGTTAAGAAATGAGAAAACAAAAAGACAGAAAGAACAAGTTATAAAGTTTTATAAGGCTTCACAGGGACTCAAATAGATATCTGTATACTATTGTTCATAGCAGTATGAAATAACCAAAAAGTGGAAGTAACTGAAGTGCTCATCAATGGATAGATGGATAAGCAAATATGGTATATCCATACAATGAAATATTATTCAGCCATAAAAGGAACAGAATTCTGCTACAGCATGGATGAACCTTGAAGACATCATACTGGGTGAAACAAGCCAGACACAAATGGACAAACATTGTGTATTCTTACTTATTTGGAACAACTAGAATATACCAATTCATAGACAGAAAGAAGATCACAGAATCCCTGGGGCAAGGTGGGGGTAAGGAGTGCGAATTCATGCTTAATGGATACAGAGTTTCCATTCAGGGTGAGGAAGAATTCCATGAGGCAAGGCAGCTAGGAGATAGAGTCCTTAGAGATGCAAAACCACTAAGGGTGGAGGCATTCTCACATTCGCTGAACACTTCGATTTTAGTTAGTTCTCAGATTATCCCTCTATCATCCTTTTCACACCGAGTGGTAAGTTTTGATAGTGGAAGAAACAGGCAAGAGCCCTCAGATATGGTTCGAGGGCTGATACGGAGGACTTTTCTCAGACTCCTTGCCAGAGGGGCTCTGCTTAGAGATTGGGTTTGAGTGAGGTGGTGCCAAGATGCAGTCCAGGCCTGCAGGACTAACCCTTGCCAGTTATTTCCATATGTTGTCTAATCTGGTATGATAAACTGGAGCTGCTTCAGATAGGCCTGGAACACACCTTCCTTTCCTGTTGGCCCTGGGGCAAGAGGGGGAGGGATTATCCCAGGATTTCCATGTTTAGTCTTACTGTTCAGTAAGACTAAAATAATTTCCATTTCCCAATCACTATATGTTGAGGGAAGTGGGGTGACAGTCACACTAGGGTTCAGGCAGGTCACAAGTTGTACCATTAGTGAAAGGGTAGTTGGGTGAACAGGCATCTATAGATAAGTCCCTACCCTAGCTCTCAAACTTGAGCTGCATCAGAATCACCTGGGCTTGTTTAAAAAGCACAGCTCACTGGGCCTACCCCAGAGTTTCTAAATTATTTGCATTTCTAACAAGTTTCCAGGTGATGCTGAAGCGGACAGTATGCAGATCACACTTGGAGAATCCCTGCCCTAGGTCATGAGCTTCTTCTGAAGAAAAACCTGGACCTTTTGTTTCTTTTATCTCTTCCTAGCATATATAGGTGTTCAACGCATACTTTAAAATTTAAATTGCATTAAAATTAACCATCACTGTTAGAAAAGCATTTTAAAAAGCTTTCCATTTCCATTGTATATTTGAAATCGCATCTTCTTGTATTAATGAGAAAACAAAGCTTTATTGAGCTTAGTTTTCCCATTTTGTCTCCTCCAGCAAATTCTGATGAAGAGAGTGACTAAGATAACATGGCTTCTGGCAACTGAATAGACAGATACAAATCATCGAAGTAAGTTCCAGAAAAGGGAATTTCTCTGGAGATGACAATAAACTGTTTTCAATGCTGTCTTGTTCGGTTTCAAATGATAGAAACACTTCTGTGAGCAATTTAGGTAGAAAGCAGAATTTAATGGTGTGCAGAACCCAAGGAGAGTTAGAACAACCAAACTTTGGGAAGAGCAGGGAAGCTGCTGAGCCCAAGGAACAAATGGAACCAGGGTCCTAAAAACACGGGGCTCCTCTTTTGGATACTCTTTTCAGCCTCTGTCTGCATTTTGGCTCTCTTCTCTCTCACTGTAGACTGGCTTTATCCCTATTGAAGTCAATTCAAGGAAGGGACTCATGAAGCCAACTTGGATGGGGAGCGGGGTCCTATAAGAGAATGGCGTCTCTCACAGTGGCCATGTGGGTGAGGAAGGGCACAGTTCCAAGTGGAGTGAATATAAGACATAAATATCTGTCACTGGATAGTCCATGACAAACTGTGGGATCTGTCCTATAACAAATTGTTGAAGAGTGTTTTGAAAACTACTGCTTTTTTCTTTCTTTGCTTTTTATATGTTACACAATAAAAAAAAAAGTTAAAAAAATGATCATGGTGATGAATGCACAACTATGTGATGATATTGTGAGCCATTGATTGTACACCATGTATGGAATATATGTGTGCAAAAATGTATCAATAAAAACACATTTAACAAGAAAGGGTGCATGGGTAGTTTAATGGTTAGAATGCCTGCCTTCCATGTGGGAGACCTGGGTTTGATTCCCGGACCATGTACCCCCACCCCCCAAAAAAATATTTAACAAGAAAAAAAATCTGTCACTTATGCTTTTAGCCAATGAAAACCTATGTAAAGTGTTAGTGAGCTCCAGAGCGTTCATAAACATTCCTCTAATTCTTCTGTGCTAAATAGGTGTAACAACAATCAAAAACAAATACCAAAAGTTCAGCACTGAAGCCTGCAACCAGTAGGTAAGACCAGCCTTAAATTTGGGATGTATTGAGAAATACAGTGTTGTAGTACAGCTTGCTGCTTCTTGAAATCACACCAATGAATGAAGAGTCCATGAAATGCAAAGCAGATCCTACTCAGCAGCAAATGATGTTTGTAAGGATGCTATCATAGCTTTCTTAGGTCTTTAGAAGAGAGGGTTTATCTGTTCCATCTTCACATTGATCCAAAATCAGGAACAAAATATTTCCTGATGCAAATGCCTTTAGCTAATTTGAACCTGAGTTTTTCATATCGAAAAATCTTAGCAGGTGAAGCATAGTCACAAATAAAGTGACATTCAAGGCTATTCGTTCTCTTTTTTCTTTTTGAATGCTGTATGGCAGCAGTCACATTTCATTCTTTTTTCCATGCGAGTAGCCCCTTATTGCAGCACCATTTGCTGAATTTTGGTTTGTGTGTTTTTTCATTTGTTTGTTTGCTTTTGTTTGTTTGGGAAATGCATGGGCTGGGAATTGAATTCGAGTCTCCTGCATGGCAGGTGAGGAATCTACCACCAAGCTACCCTTGCACCCCCTATTCATTGTCTTTTATACATATGTGGAAATCAGCCCATACTTTCTATTACCTTTGTTTCTGAATATGTTTTTGGACTTTAAGTACCACAATGTCAGTTTTAGTTTGGATACACTAAACTAGGGACATAGATTACTCAGAAAAAAAAATTAAACTGCAGCAAACACTCTACGTGCTGGGTTATAAAAACTTATGAAACACAAGTTGCCCAAGTTCACACTTACTTTGAAAATTAGTATTTTTGCAGAAACATTGATTCAGGTGCTATTTTAGGGTGATGCAATAACACAATGGTTTGCCTCTGCCCAAACTAGGTCAACCAATAGTGGCTCTAATGAATACTTAACATTTTCAGGGGGTGATTGTTGCAGTGGTTTTCTTTTGTTTGTGGCAATTATTCAGGCAAAAAATTCAGGATTTTGTTATTGTGTTTTTAGACTGAGAATAATGTCTAGTTTTCTATGCGCCCCACCTATATTGTTTTTGGTGGTTGATGATGGAGCTTCCAGCAGGAAAAGGAGTTCAAAATGTGTTGAATTTTGGCTAGAAAGCATAATATTCTATGAACAGAACGCCAAGATGGAGGCTTAGCGAGTTATGGGATTTATTTTGTCCTCCGGAACAGCTACTAAATAACCAGGAACAGTACAGAACAACTTCTGGGGCCATGTCAGTGACCGGACACACAGCATACCCCAGTCTGTACCAGCTGGACCAGCTGCGAGCCCACCCAGAACTGTGAGTTCCCCAAGCCACGGAGGCCGTCGCCCTTCCCCCACAGGCTGCTTCCCAGAAGGGAAGGAAAGACTTTACCAGCAGCAAGGGCTGTGTGCAACTAAGCTTTAATTGTGGAATTAATTCACAAATTCTGACTACTAAAAATAGGCCCCTAGCTCAGCTCATCCTGGTCAAAGCAGAGGTCACTGATTTTTGCCCCAGCACCAAGGGAGCAGGGCTGATGGAAAAAGAAAAAAAGAAACAGAGGTTTTTCGGATCAGATAGCATATAATACTTGAAAGGGTCTGGGGCCTGAAGGAAAGGAGGGGACACATAGGATCTGAAGGTACACAAAGCAACATACCAACTTAGGCTCTTGATTGGCAAACCTGAGAAATGGGGGTCCTGCTCTGAGATGGATTTTTCTCTTTCTTTTTTTGTGACTATGTTTCTACAAAGGCTTGACTGCCTTTAATACAGAGGCAGAGCTTCTCAGGCTGCCTTTAGTACAGGGGCAGAGCTTCTGTCCCAGGCATAGGCAGAAACAAGCTTGTTTGAGAGCTTGTCTGGAACCTGTGCCTTCCCCAGGAGAGGGATGGGGCCCAGCTCAGGTGGATTCCCTCCCTCAAGGAATTCAGACCCCAGGGTTTGGAAATTTGAAGTGATTAAAGCCAGCCCACAACCTTTCCTCTGTCTCCATCATACCCAAGCAGGGAGAGTCTGCCAAAGCTAAAGGTATCGCATCACCTTATGCCTGTGGGACCTGCAGGCAGACAAGCACCACACACTGGGCAGGATAGGAAAATCACAGAGTCCAGAGGCTTCACAGGAAAGTCTTTCAACCTGCTGGGTCTCACCCTCAGGGAAAACTGACACAGGTAACTCTTTCCTCCTGACAGGAGGCCATTTTGGTCTGGGAAAATCTGGCTGGAGTCTATAATACCTAAGGAGACCCGCCTAATGGTGGGGGGGGAAAAGGCACCATACAGGCAGGGCAAGAAACAAGAAAACAAGAACTGAAAATTTCTGCTCTGTTATATACAAAACCTAAGCTAGTGGTCCAGAATAAGCTGAGCTGAATATCAAAAAACAGACAGACAACAAAGTCATCCAGCAAGAAAATCCTAGGTAAAAGAAATGAAAACAATCTCTAGAATAAACTAATTCAGGTAATTAAATGCCTAGATGCCAGCAATCACACTAGGAAAATTAAAGATATGGCCCAGGCAAAGGAACAAACCAAGAATTCAAATGAGATATAGGAGTTGAAACAATTAATTTAGAATGTTAGAACAGACATGGAAAACCTCATCAAAAATCAAATCAATGAATTGAGGGAGGATATAAAGAAGGCAAGGAATGAACAAAAAGAAGAAATTGAAAGTTGAAAAAACAAATCACAGAACTTATGAGAATGAAAGGCACAGTAGAAGAGATGAAAAAATAATGGAAAACTACAATGTTAGATTTCAAGAGGTAGAACATAGGATTAGTGAACTGGAGGATGGGACATCTGAAATCTGACAAGCAAAAGAAAATATTAGGGGAAGAATGGAAAGATATGAGCAGGGACTCAGGGAACTGAATGACAACATGAAGCACACAAATATACGTGTTGTGGGTGCCCCAGAAGGAGAAGAGAAGAGAAAAGGAGGAGAAAAACTAATGGAGGAAATTATCACGGAAAATTTCCCAGCTCTTATGAAAGATTTAAAATTACAGATCCAAGAAGTGCAGCATACCCCAAAGAGAAGAGATCCAAATAGATGTACTCCAAGCCACTTACTAATCAGAACGTCAGAGGTCAAAGAGAAAGAGAGGATCTTGAAAGCAGCAAGAGAAAAGCAATCCATCACATACAAGGGAAGGCCAATAAGACTATGCGTAGATTTCTCAGCAGAAACCATGGAGGTGAGAAGACAGTGGAATGATATATATAAGTTACTAAAAGAGAAAAACTGCCAACCAAGAATTCTATATCCAGCAAAACTGTCCTTCAAAAATGAGGGAGAAATTAAAACATTTTCAGACAAAAAAATCACCGAGAGAATTTGTGACCAAGAGACTGGCTCTGCAAGAAATACTAAAGGTAGCACTAGAGGCAGATGTGAAAAGACAGGAGAGAGAGGTGTGGAAAAGAGTGTAGAAATGAAGACTATTGGTAAAGGTAAAAAGAAGAAAAATTAGATATGACATATAAAATCCAAAAGGCAAAATGATAGAAGAAAGTACTACCTGTACAGTAATAACACTAAATGTTATTGGATTAAACTCCCCAATCAAAAAACACAGACTGGCAGAATGGATTTAAAAAATTGGACCCATCTGTATGCTGTCTACAAGAAACACATCTTAGACTCAAGGATAAACATAGGTTGAAAGTGAAAGATTGGGAAAAGATATTTCATGCAAATAACAATCAGAAAAGAGCAGGAGTAACTATACTAATATCCAGCAAATTAGACTTCAAATGTAAAACAGTTAAAAGAGACAAAGAAGGACACTATGTATTAATAAAAGGAACAGTTCAACAAGAAGACACAACAATCATAAATATTTATGCACCGAGCCAGAATTCTCCAAAATACATGAGGCAAACACTGAAAAGAGCAACAGACACATCTACCATAATAGCTGGAGATTTCAATTCCACGCTCTCATCAATGGGCAGAACATCTAGACAGAGGATCAATGAAGAAACAGATAATTTGAATAATACAATAAATGAGCTAGACTTAACAGACATTTATAGAACATTACACCCCACAACAGCAGGATACACCTTTTTCTCAAGTGCTCATGGATCATTCTCAAGGATAGAGCATATGCTGGGTCACAAAGCAAGTCTCAATAAATTTTAAAAGATTGAAATCGTACAAAACACTTTCTCAGATCATAAAGGAATGAAGTTGGAAATCGATAACAGGCAGAGTGCCAGAAAATTCACAAACATGTGAAGGCTCAACAGCACACTCTTAAACAATCAGTGGATCAAGGAAGAAATTACAAGAGAAGTTAGCAAATATCTCGAGGCAAATGAAAATGAAAACACATCATATAAAAATATATGGGATGCAGCAAAAGCAGTGCTGAGAGGGAAATTTATTGCCCTAAATGTCTATATCAAAAAAGAAAAAAGGACAAAAATCAAGGAATTAACTGTCCACCTGGAAGAACTAGAGAAAGAACAGCAAACTAACCCCAAAGTGAGCAAAAAGAAAGAAATAATGAAGATTAGAGATGAAATTGAGAACATGAAAACAATCAAGAAAATCAACAAAACCAGAAGATGGTTCTATGAGAAAATCAGTAAGATTAATGGACCCTTAGCAAGATTGACAAAAAGAAGAAGAAAGTGGATGCAAATAAATAAAATGAGAAATGGAAGAGGAGAGATAACCACTGACCCCACAGAAATAAAGCAAGTAATGAGAGGGTGCTATGAACAACTTTATGTTAATAAATACGACAATGTAGATGAAATGGACAACTTTATAGAAAGGCACGAACAACCAACATTGACTTGAGAAGAAATAGACGACCTCAACAAACCAATCACAAGTAAAGAAACTGAATCAGTCATTAAGAAGCTTCCCAAAAAGAAAAGTCCAGGACCAGATGGCATTACATGTGAATTCTACCAAACATTCAAGAAAAAGTTAGTACCATCCTGCCCAAACTCTTCAAAAAAAATTGAAGAGGAGGGAAAGCTACCTAACTCATTCTATGAAGCCGACATCACCCTCATACCAAAGCCAGACAATGATATTACCAAGAAAGAAAACTACAGACCAATCTCTCTAATGACTATAAATGCAAAAATCCTCAACAAAATTCTAGCAAATCGACTCCAGCAGCACATTAAAAGAATTATACACCATGACCAATAGGATTCATCCCAGGTATGCAAGGACAGTTCAACATAAGAAAATCAATTAATGTAATACACCATATCAACAAATCAAAGCAGAAAAAACACATGATCATCTCGATGGATGCAGAAAAGACATTTGACAAAATTCAACATCCTTTCCTGTTGAAAACACTTCAAGGGATAGGAATAGAAGGGAACTTCCTCAACATGATAAAGGGAATATATGAAAAACCCACAGCTAACATCATCCTTAATGGGAAAAAACTGAAACCTTTCCCCCTAAGATCAGGAACAAGACAAAGATGTCCACTATCACCACTGTTATTCAACATGGTGTTGGAAGTTCTAGCCAGAACAATTAGACAAGAAAAAGAAATACAAGGCATCAAAATTGGAAAGGAAGAAGTAAAATTCTCACTGTTTGCAGATGATACGATGCAGTATGTTGAAAACTCCAAAAAATCCACAGCAAAACTACTAGAGCTAATAAATGAGCACAGCAAAGTGGCAGGTTACAAAGTCAACACTCAAAAATCTGTAGTGTTTCTATACACTAGTACTGAACAATCTGAGGGGGAAATCAAGAAAAAATTCCATCTGCAATTGCAACCAAAAGAATGAAATATTTAGGAATAAATTTAACTAAAGACACAAAAGACCTATGCAAAGTAAACTACTAGAAACTGTTAAAAGAAATCACAGAAGACCTAAATAGATGGGCATACCATATTCATGGATTGGAAGACTAAATACAGTTAAGATGTCAATTCTACCTAAATTGATTTACAGATTCAATGCAATACGAATTAAAATCCCAAAAACTAACTTTTCAGAACTAGAAAAACCAATAACAAAATTTATCTGGAAGGGCAGTGTGCCCTGAATACCTAAAAGTATCCTGAAAAAGAAAAGTGAAGTCAAAGGTCTCACGCTACCTGACTTTGAGGCATATTATGAAGCCACATGGTCAAAACAGCATGGTACTGGCATTAAAATAGATATACTGACCAATGGAATAGAACAGAGTGCTCAGATATAGACCCTCTCATCTATGGACATTTGATCTTTGATAAGGCAGTCAAGCCAATTCACCTGGGATAGAACAGTCTCTTCAATAAATGATGCCTAGAGAACTGGATACCCATATGCAAAAGAATGAAAGAGGACCCATATCTCACACCCTATACAAAAGTTAACTCAAAATGGATCAAAGATCTAAACATTAGGTCTTAGACCATAAAACTGTTAGAAGAAAATGTAGGAAATATCTTATAAATCTTATACTAGGAAGTAGTTTCCTAGACCTTACACCCAAAGCACGAACATAGAAGAAAGACATAAATAAATGGGAACTACTCAAAATTAAACACTTTTGTGCATCAAAGAACTTCATCGAGAAAGTAAAAAGACAGCCTACACAATGAGAGACAATATTTGGAAATGATATATCAGATAAAAGTCTAGTATCCAGAATGTATAAACAGATTGCTCAACTCAACAACAAAAAAGACAGACAGCCCAATTACAAAATGGGCAAAAGACCTGAACAGACAGTTCTCAGATGAGGAAATACAAATGGCCAAAAGGCACATGAAAAGATGCTCAACTTCCCTGACTATTAGGGAAATGCAAATCAAAATCACAATGAGATATCATCTCACACCCACCAGAATGGCCATTATCAACAAAACAGAAAATGACAAAATGCTGGTGAGGATGTGGAGAAAGAAGCACACTTATCCACTGTTGGTGGGAATGTCAAATGGTACAACCGCTTTGGAAGGCAGTTTGGTGGTTCCTCAGGAAGCTAAATATAGAATTGTCATATGATCTGGCAATACCATTGCTAGATATCTACTCAGAGGACATGAGGGCAAGGACACAAATGGAACATTTGCACACCAATGTTTATAGCAGCATTGTTTACAATTGTGAAGAGATGGAAATAGCCAAAATGTTGATCAGCAGACGAGTGACTAAACAAACTGTGGTATATACATATGATGGAATATTATGCAGCTGTAAGACAGAATAAAGTTATGAAGTATGTAACAACATGGATGGACATTATGCTGAGTGCGATTAGCCAGAAACAAAAGGACAAATACTGTATGGTCTCACTGATATGAACTGACATTAATGAATAAACTTGAAGAATTTCATGGTTAACAGAGACCAGGAGGAGATAGAAATAGGGTAAGATATTGGAGCTAAAGGGATACAGATTGTGCAACAGGACTGATAGTAAAAACTAAGAAATGGATAGCACAATACTACCTAGGTGTAATACAATCATGTTAAAACACTGAATGAAGCCCCGATAAATCCCAGAGTGATTTGAACAGTGAATAAAAAAGTATTTGCAATGTCCCCTTCGGGAAATGGTGAGAAAGGGATAAAATTCAGCTTCCCCAAGTCTTGATATTCTCACAAGCAGTGTGGACAACCGAAGCAATAGGCTGAGCCCCCAATCTTGGGGTTTGTTCATATGAAACTTAACCCCACAAAGGATAGACTAAGCCTACTTAAAATTAGGCCTAAGAGTCACCCTCAAGAGAACCTCTTTTGTTGCTCAGGTGTGGGCTCTCTCTCCAACCAACACAACAAGCAAACTCACTGCCCTCCCCCTGTCTACATGGGACATGACTCCCAGGGGTGTGGACCTTCCTGGCAACATGGGACAGAAATCCTAGAATGAGCTGAGACTCAGCATCAAAGGATTGAGAAAATCTTCTCGACCAAAAGGAGAAGAGCGAAATGAGACAAAATAAAGTGTCAATGGCTGAGAGATTCCAAACAGAGTTGAGAGGTAATCTTGGAGGTTATTCTTACGCATTAAATAGACATCACTTTATGAAATCACAAATACATTTTCTTCAAATCATACAACTGATTGTAGAACAAAAATAAAAGGTTAATTAAGCCATAAGAAGCAATGTTAATGACTAACAATAGAAGTGGATATAGAATGCATTTATTCAGAAGATACTGGCCCCTAGAATATAATTTGCATAGTTCAGATACATACATAGCAAAGTATATGGACTATGATCCATGCAGCCATTTCTATTTCTCCTATAAATTTAGATTTGCCAGCTTTGTTATTACTAGAGACAGAACCTCTATTCATTCATTTAATCAACAATTACAGCTCTCCATTCTGTGGCAGAACATAAGAAAATTGCTGGAGATATAACAATAAACAAAGTTAGGCTCCTGTTTTCAAGAATTTCTCCATCTTCTATCTATCTAGGAGATAGACACGTAATTAAATAATTTAGAGAGAGATTATTAACATGTATAAGTTAATTATTTCCTTCACCTCTGGAATAAACATGGAACCTTGAACTCTGCCTGACCATCAAAATGCTAGTGGCCAGAATGGTCAAAGCCAGGTAAGCCTCACCCTCATGGGTCACTGCTTTGGCTTGACTTCTCTAAGGATCTATAATGGCGTTTAATCTTAACGTAGGACTGTTCAAGGTGTTCATGGGACAACAGGCCATGTCAGTGTCTATTTCCCCCATACAGTCAACATAAAAAGAGCATATAGACATTGCCAAAGCAGACAAAAAAAGTTATAACAACCATGGAAGACCACTGGACAGGCAGAGTGAACTGGAGTAATGCCTTGTGTTGATATAAAGATTACCGAAATAAATGAATTTTGATTCATTCTAATGGACTATGAGACTCATTTGTTTTTCCTACCAAGTTCAAGAAGATCCTAGGAAAATATTCAACTTCTTAGGGGTTTTCTGCTCAAGACAAAACTATATATGGCCAGAAGCAACCATTGATTTCTTTTGCTGGGAAGAAGTTTGAAGAAGCTTTCTGCAATTATAGTTGTGTAAGGCTCTGGGACCAGTCTGGAGGATGGTGACAGCCCATCAGGATTGTCCCCCAAGTCCTTTTTGGACACTGTGCTAATCATACCTCTTGGTGGAGATGTCCAAGCTCACCAAGGATTTCTGCTTCCCCCAACATAACAGCAAGTTGTTATTAGGGAGTCTGTTTTGTATATCTTAATCCCTCTCTTTCTTCTGTGACTATCTGCTCAGCCACTTGAGCAGGCAGGTCTAGACTCTTTACTTTTTAAATCAGCCTCTGGATATAATGCCATGTATAACTGTGAATGCTCACTGATTCAGTATATAGCTATGAAATATTGGGGCAAATTGTTTTTATGAAGAGTGTTGGGACTTCCGGGTCAAGATGGCGGCTTAACAATGTGCACATTTTAGTTAGTCCTCCAGAACAACGACTAAATAACCAGAAACAGAACAGAGCAGCTCCTGGGGCCACATCAGTGACCAGACACACAGCACTCCCCAGTCTGGACCAGCTGGACTGGCTGTGAGCCTCCCCAGAACCGTGAGTTCCCAAAGCTGTGGCGGCAGGCACCCCTCCCCCACAGGCTGCATCCCAGAAGGGAAAGGAAAGGACTTTACCAGCAGCAGGGACTGAGCCCAACCAAATGCCAATTATGGAACTAATTAACAAATTCTGACTACTAAAAATAGGCCCCCAGCTCAGGTGAACCTGGTCAAAGTGGAGGTTGCTCATTTTTGCCCCGGTGCCAAGAAGGCAGGGCTGACGGAAAAACGGGGGGAAAAAAAGGAGGAAACAGAGGTTTTTGTGGCTGTGTTTCTACAAAGACTTGACTGCCTTTGGATATAGCAGCCGGACTTCTCAGGCAGCAACTGCCCCAGGCATAGGCAGAAGTGAGCTCTTTTGGGGGCTTGTCTGGAGCCTGTGCCTTCCCCAGGGGAGGGGTGAAGCCCAACTCAGGTGGAATCCCTCCCTCAAGAAATTCAGACACCAGGGCTTGGTAATTTGAAGCCATTAAAACCAGCCTACAACCTCTCCGCTGTCTCCACCACGCCCCCAGCAGGGAGAGTCCACCAAAGTTAAAGGTACCGCATTATCTTATGCTGGTGGGACCTGCAGGAAGACAAGCACCACACACAGGGCAGGATGAGAAAAACAGAGTCCAGAGACTTCACAGGAAAGTCTTTCAACCTACTGGGTCTCACCCTCAGGGAAAACTGACACAGGTGACTCTTTCCTCCTGATAGGAGGCCAGTTTGGTCTGGGAAAATCTGGCTGGGGTCTATAATATCTAAGTAGACACTCCTAAGGGTGGGGGGAGAAAGGCACCAAACAAGCAGGGCAAGAAACAAGAAAACAAGAACTGAAAATTTCTCCTTTGTTAAACAAAACTTAAGCTAGAGGTCCAGATAAAGCTGAACTGAATGTCATAGAACAGATAGACAAATTCATCCAGCAAGAAAACCCTAGGTAAAAGAAGTACAAACAATCTCCAGAATGAACTAATTAAAGTAATTAAATGCCTAGATGCCAGCAAAAAATAACAAATCACACCAGGAAAATTAAAGATATGGCCCAGTCAAAGGAACAAACCAATAATTCAAATGGCATACAGGGGCTGAAATAATTAATTCAGAATATACGAACAGATATGGAAAACCTCATCAAAAACCAAATCAATGAACTGAGGGAGGACATAAAGAAGGCAAGGAATGAACAAAAAGAAGAAATTGAAAGTCTGAAAAAAAAAATCACAGAATTTATGGGAATGAAAGGCAAGGTAGAAGAAATGAAAAAAAACAATGGAAACCTACAATGGTAGATTCCGAGGGACAGAACATAGGATTAGTGAACTGGAGGGTGGAACATCTGAAATCCAGCAAGAAAAAGAAAATATAGGAAAAAAATGGAAAAAATATGAGCAGGGACTCAGGGAATTGAAAGACAATATGAAGTGCATGAATATACATTTGTCCCAGAAGGAGAAGAGAAGGGAAAAGGAGGAGAAAAACTAATGGAGGGAATTATCACCGAAAATTTCCCAACTCTTATGAAAGATTTAAAATTACAGATCCAAGAAGTGCACCATACCCCAAAGAGAAGAGATCCAAACAGATGTACTCCAAGACATTTACTAATCAGAATGTCAGAGGTCAAAGAGAAAGAGAGAATCTTGAAAGCAGCAAGAGAAAAGCAATCCATCACATACAAGGGAAGCCCAATAAGACTATGCGCAGATCTCTCAGCAGCAACCATGGAGGCGAGAAAACAGTGGGATGATATATTTAAATTATTAAAAGAGAAAAACTGCCAACCAAGAATTCTATATCCAGCAAAACTGTCCTTCAAAAATGAGGGAGAAATTAAAACATTTTCAGACAAAAAATCACTGACAGAATTTGTGACCAAGAGACCAGCTCTGCAAGAAATACTAAAGGGAGCACTAGAGACAGATACGAAGACAGAAGAAAGAGGTGTGGAGAAGAGTGTAGAAAGGAAGACTATGAGTAAAGGTAAAAAGAAGGAAAATTAGGTATGACATATAAAATCT
The DNA here is from genome assembly GCF_023851605.1 of Tamandua tetradactyla. Classification (NCBI taxonomy): domain Eukaryota; kingdom Metazoa; phylum Chordata; class Mammalia; order Pilosa; family Myrmecophagidae; genus Tamandua; species Tamandua tetradactyla. The sequence goes on along the minus strand of NC_135345.1, from coordinate 43,546,423 downwards.
AGAAGGCAAAATAGTAGAAGAAAGTACTACCCATGCAGTAATAACACTGAATGTTAATGGATTAAAATCCCCAATCAAAAGACATAGTCTGGCAGATTGGATTAAAGTACAGGACCCATCTATATGCTGTCTCTACTCAAAGGACATGAGGGCAAGGACACAAATGGGCATTTACACACCAATGTTTATAGCAGCATTATTTACAATTACCAAGAGATGGAAGCAGCCAAATGTCCATTAACTGACGGTTGGCTAAACAAACTGTGGCATTTACATATGATGGAATATTATGCAGCTGTAAGACAGAATAAAGTTATGAAATATGTAACAACATGAATGGACCTTAAGGACATTATGCTGAGTGTGATTAGCCAGAAACAAAAGGACAAATACTGTATGGTCTCACTTATGTGAACTGACATTAGTGAATAAACTTGAAATATTTCGTTGGTAACAGAGACCATCAGGAGACAGAAACAGGGTAAGATATTGGGTAATTGGAGTTGAAGGGATACAGATTGTGCAACAGGACTGAATATAAAAACTCAGAAATGGACAGCACAATATTACCTAACAATTATGTTAAAACACTGAATGAAGCTGCACATGAGAATGATAGAGGGAGGAGGGCTGGGGCATAAATGAAATCACAAAGAAAGATAGATGATAAAGATTGAGATGGTATAATCTAGGAATGCCTAGAGTGTATAATGATAGTGATTAAATGTACAAATTAAAAAAATGTTTTTGCATGAGGAAGAACAAAAGAATGTCATTACTGCAGTATGCTGAAAATAGATGGTAATTAATATTTTAAATTTTCAACTTACGTGTGAGACTAAAGCAAAAAAATGTTTATTTGGTACAAATTTATACTTTGACTAGTGCATCTCCTAATATAACGTATGTAAATAGTTGATTGAACACCTTAAGTACATGGAACTTTGTATAGGACATGAGATTTTGTTGGTTTGTCCAGGTGATGCCCCGATGAATCCCAGAGTGATTTGATCAGTGAATGGAAAAATGAATGGTGAGAACGGGGGAAAACTCAACTTCCCCAAGTTGAATTCTTGACATTCTCACAAGCAATGTGGGCAACCAAGGCTATAGGCAGAGCCCTCAGTCTTGGGGTTTGTTCATATGAAACTTAACCCCACAGGGGATAGGTCAAGTCTACTTAAAATTGGGCCTAAGAGTCACCCCCAAGAGAACCTCTTTTGTTGCTCAGATGTGGCCTCTCTCTCCAGCTAACACAGCAAGCGAACTCACCACCCTCCCCCTGTCTATGTGGGACATGACTCCCAGGGGTGTGGACCTTCCTGGCAACGTGGGACAGAAATCCCAGAATGAGCTGAGATTCAGCATCAAGGGATTGAGAAAAACTCTGGAATGAGCTGAGACTCAGCATCAACGGATTGAGAAAACCTTCTCGACCAAAAGGGGGAAGAGTTTGAGACAAAGTGTCAGTGGCTGAGAGATTCCAAACAGAGTCGAGAGGTTATCCTGGAGGTTATTCTTATGCATTAAGTAGATATCACCTTTTATCCAAGATGTAATGGAGAGGCTGGAGGGAACTGCCTGAAAATGTAGAGCTGTGTTCCAGTAGCCACGTTTCTTGATGATGATTGTATAATGATATAGCTTTCACAATGTGACTGTGTGATTGTGAAAACCTTGTGTCTGATACTCCTTTTATCTACCTTGTCAACAGATGAGTAGAACATAAGGAATAAAAATAAATAATAGGGGGAACAAATGTTAAAATAAGTTTAGTTTGAAATGCTAGTGATCAATGAAAGGGAGGGGTAAGGGGTATGGTATGTAAATTTTTTTTTTCTGTTTGTTATATTTTTCTGTTGTCTTTTTATTTCTTTTTCTGAATTGATGCTAATGTTCTGGGAAATGATCATGATGATAAATATGCAACTATGTGATGATATTGTGAATTGCTGAGTGTATGTGTTCGGAATGTTTGTGTTTCTTGTAATTTTTTTTTAATTAATAAAAAAATTTTTTTAAGTGTTTACAACAATAATTCATACCAGTCATTCCACCAACTCATACATGGTGCTTTAAAAAAAAGTACCAATGCTTGAACCCTACCCCAGAATCATCCTCTCTGGGGATAAATAATTTGACTTTTTAAAAAAGCTCAAAGGAGTTTTTTTGTAGAAGAAATACCAACAGGTCCAGATGATATTTTTTAAACTTGGCTAGTTCAGAGAATCACCTGGGTTGCTTGTTAAACCTACTCAGCCTCATCCTTCCCCTGGAGATCCTGATTTAATATATCTGGGGAGGGATTATATTATCCCAGTTAATGCTTATAATTACTACTGCTCTTTCTAGATGAAAGCACAAATTCCTTTGCTTTACCCCAATTTCTGGAGCTGAGATCTAGTGATCTGGTTATCTGTTTAATTAATGAAGACCTAAACCTGATTCTCATTATCAAAGAACTGATAAATAAGGATTTAGTGATTCTCAACCATGGCTTGTCATTAAAATAATTTGGAACTCCATTTGGAAGTGGGACTTCTCCTCTTTATGTGTTCCCCTTTTTGAGAAATTGAGTTACAAAACATCCCTATGCCCAGGTTGTATCCTAACTAAATGAATGAGAATCCCTGTGGGTGGGAACCTGACTACAGTACTGACTAAAACTCTCTAGGTAGTTACAATGCGTGGCCAAGTTAGGAACTACTGAAGGTCTCTATGCTGCAGAAAGTCTTTGTAATGAATCCCACAAGGTCTGGTGATGCTGCTACACTGATTTCCCTAAGTACATCCTCACTTTAATCTATGCCATTCCCTTCCTGAGGAGCTGCTTACTTTGATTCCCATGTTCCATTCAGAATCCTTAAATTTCTAATGTCCTTCTCAGGAATGTGACCAAGTTCCCTATTGCTTTTGGACCCCTTTTAGGGGCCTTGGACATTTGTATGACCTCAGACATTCTCATTTAACAATTGAATGGAGAAAAATGAGTGAGTGGTCTTATTTAAAGTAAACTTACAATGGTAACTTTTACGAAGTAGTGTTTTAATTAACTCAGTACACACACATGTACCATCTGTTGTGCCAAGCAATGCACTAGCGTGGTCCCTACCCTGATGGTGGGAATCAAGAGAGAAGACGGATACACAATGACATGTTCTATCACAGTGAAATGGGAACACGAATATATAAAGAGGAACAGCTAATTCAGAGTCCACAAACTTTTTCTGTGCTGGGCCAGATACGAGGTATTTTAGCCTTTGCAGAACATAGAGACTGTGTCACACATCCCGATTTTGTCATTGCCATTGTAGTATAGAAACAACCATAGACAATACAGAAATGAATGGGCAAGGTTATGCTCCAATAAAGCTTTTTTTTTTGACAAAAACCAGCTGTGGACTGAATTTGTCCCGAGGGCCAATATTTGCCACTAGCTGATCTAATGCATACAGGAAAGGGAGGAGGGTGTTTCAGGAAAACAATCTCCCAAGAGTTGAAGAACTACTTGTAGTTTACCAGCAAAGATGGGAGAAGAACATTCAAGACAGAGAGATAATATTGTACAAGATGTTCAGTTCAGTAGAATTAGAGCCTGGGGATCTTGTGAAGAAGTGGAGAGGAATTAAGGTGGACAAGGCAGGGATCATTAAGGTTATGTGTAGATTTTATGCTGAAGGCAATAAAGAGGGTTTAAGTGTTTTCAAAAGTTCACCCTGGTAAGTGAGGAGGATGGATTAGATGATTCAAGCCTTGAGGCAAGCCCATCGGTTAAAGGCTATTGCAATCAGAGATGCTAAGAATATGAACTGAGACAGTTCAGTGGAGATGGAGAGTAAAAGAAGATTCCTAATACATTTTGGGGGAAAAATCAATAAGACTGGTGCAGAGATTAGGGGTGGGAGGAGGCATCAAGAACTGCAGGTTTCAATCTCGGGAGGTGAGTGGTGCCATTTCTCAAAAAGGGGAACACAGAAAGAGGAGAGCTCCCACTTTCAAAGCACTTTCAAATGTTTCAGTACATTTTTTATATCTGGAATCAGATGTGAGAGAACTGTAATCTGTGAGGTAGAAAGGGCAAATAGTTTTATCTCATTTACACTTTACAGGCAATAAAAGTGAAGTCCAAAGAGATCTTCACAGATCTTCAGACATGTGGTCTGAAATTCTTTACCGCAGAATTTGTTGACTGCTGCAAAGTGAGATAAAAAAAAACTTATTACAACTTTTCATACCTACTGATTCTGAAATGAAGGTAGTAGAAATGTAAGGTTGAATAAAAGGCAGGACAAGGGAACATGTCACTGAAAGAAGCCTAGAAAAGGAAAATCTAATATAAGCATATGTTTATTGAGCCCTATCATCTGTTGAGTGCTGTCCAAAGTAAACTAGTGGAAAGACAGATGGACAAACTCCCTAACCTCAAGAAGCTGTTTGTTGGGGAAGGATAAGCAACTTCCAAGATAATATCAGAAAGTGATAGTTCTTTGAGGGAAATGAAAAAGGGCAGTGAATGCGAAGGTGATGGAGGCTCTTCTTTAGACACGGCTGTCAAGGTGAAAACTGAGTTGCATCCTGAATGATGAGTTGCAGCCTTTCTTTTTGAAATCTGGAGGAAGAGTGTATCAATTAGCTACAAATGCTATTGCAAAGGCCCTGAGCAGAATGAGCTTGGTATGTTTCATGAATAGAAAAGAAGGCCAATGTGGCTGCAATGTTTCAGACTTGTATGTTTGAGATCTCAATTAGAGTGTCTATTAGATTCATTCTCTAAATATGTGAGATAGGCCATTGGAGGCATCAGTTAAATGCATCACAGGAATTCTCCCTTTAAATCCTCCCAACAGACCCATTAGGCAAATACTTTCTTCCCCCTGTTTCGGTGATGATCCTGAGCAATTAAGTTCCTTGCCCAAGGAAATACCTATAGTCAGTGACAGAAGCAAGTCTCAAGTCCACGTCTTCAGAATTGCAAGTTCTTACTAACTTATATTGCCTCTCATTGTAAACTCAAAATAGCAATTGAGAATATTTAAAAATATTTGTAAACCAGGTCTTGATGTGAGGCCAAGGAAACCATGGTTCCTTGAGAACCCATGAGGGCCATCAGGGAATTCAACTTTATGGGGTCTCATGCCTGAGCAGGGCTATTGCCACATCTGACAGCATTGCCAATAACCAGTGATATGACACCCAGTTGTCCCCTCCATTCCCCTCTCTAATGACATCCCACAAGAAAATGGTAGAGGATGAGGCCCCTCTACTCACCAGGCTACCCTTCTCAGCTAAACATCATGGGACCAAAACCATATTTCACTATACATAGTCATAGACCTTCAATGAAGAGTAAGCCAGACGGTCACCAGAATGTCAGCAAAGTGAAAGGGAAAAAAGAAAAAGAATTCTAACTTAGCTCTTTCCTTTTCGTGACTGTTCCCCAAGAGGGGGTTTCCCAGGGATACTTTCTCCTCCCCCAAACCTGCATTTCTTTTTCCAAGCACATTTCAATCTCTCAGCCTGGTGGCACCACTCATAAAACTCTACCCCACCCATCCCGAAAAGAAGGTGAAAACTCTTGGTCTCATCCTGCATTTGGCAAACATGAACAATGCTTAGGATTCAACCAGATGTTCATTAAGGCTCTCCTGTGCTCAGCTAATAAATGCTTATTGAGCACCTACTGGTTGTCAAGGATATAGCAATGAACAAAACAGGGCCTTATTCTCAGTGGCACTTATAGACACTCAACATTGGGTTGGGGCTTGAGGGTGCTTGCATTCCTGTGACAAGGGTGAATGTAGGTAAGTAGTGCATTCGGTCTTTCTCCCAGAAAGAGCTATAGGTGATTCCTTAGGGTTGCCTAAGATGTAAGCACAACTCCTGTGGATATCACTCTGGTCCTTCCATCCCTTTAAAAAATAAAAATTTCAAAAACCATTTCTCAATGTACAGTATGCTCTAGGAATGATGCCCGGTGCTGGGAATGTCAAGATAAATACAGAACACTGCATTTTCTGTCCTGTAGTTCACAGTCTTGGGGACAGACGGCAAAGGAGAGTTGGCTCTGTCCTTTCTGGAACAATATAGTATCACCATTATTGGGTTAAAGAGATTTACCTCTATCATGCCATGCCTGAGGCTGGCTTGCATTACTAGAGAAACCACCCCAGCTGTAAATGGCAAGCTTCAAAACGCAATGGCGCCAGCTCCCATTAATTAAATGACTTTGATTCCAAATCACCCCCTGAGAGAAAACACGTGGTGGAGGCTGCCGCCTCTGCAGTGATCACAGAGGTTACATGGAAAATAATTTGGGCTCATTTCTCTGTTTGAAACCCACCCACGCCTCCCATCTGCCTACGAGGCAAAATCAATATTCCTGAGCACAGCCTTCAAGCCCCCATAACTGACCCCTACTTGTTTTTCCACCCCTACCCCCACTTTTACCCACCCTTATATACATCTCATACTCAGTTTCTGAAACAGAAAGGCACACCTTTCTTTTTCTTTCTTTCTTTTTTAGCAAATTGGTGTTATTATTTAATGACGTGGGAAAATAAACATGTTATGAAATGTGCTGGTTATTATAAAATAATTGGTAGAAAATAGCTTTACTTTGGGTATTAAAAAAAAGTTTAAAGAGTTATCAGTATGCCTAGAAAAAAACTGGACAGTTAGATACCCAAATATCAACAGTAGTTAGTTCTGTTCCATGAGTAAATATTTTGCTTTTGTGTATTTTCTGAAACAAACAAATAAAACAAGCTGCTGAAGGGAAAGTTATTAAAGGCCAGGGGATCAGAGGCCAGAAGCCCATGTCTGATCCCCAGGAGGACAGGGCCATCCAAGTGCCCATGGTCAAGTCAAGATCTAGCTCTCTTCTTTTCCTGTTGGGATGCTACTTATAAGACTGTTTGCCCTACAGCTAATGTTCTCACTGTACTTATGCTTCATGGGACTCATGAGCGCTACCCGGCACAAAGGCAAGATGACGCCAGCAATTCTGGCTTTGGATCACTGCAAACTAGAACTACCACACTACATAAAACTCACGAGAAATCAAGTGTTCCTACAAAAGAAAATCCACCTGAATAAACCCCTCGCTTTGCTGTTTTCTCTGACCTTCCTTCATTTTCAACTTTCACTGTCAATCTGTTTTGGTTTCATAGCTTCCAGAAGAGGTGATTTTTCTCACAAAGACACTCACATGAAAATTCACTGAGCAATGACTATTCGATGGCCTTGCGATGAGTCTCCTGATGTGTGGTCTTGCTGTTTACTCTGCAAAGTCAAAAGAAGTACCAAAATCCAAACCACCTAGAAATGAACAAATTTGAATGAATGTCTCAATCTTTGCTTTTTTAAGTGTCTTTACAAAGTTTCCAAATATAGAACAGTAGATTACACCTCTTTCGGTATAATTAAAGCTCAAAAAACCCAGATTTTCTCCCCAAATGTAAAGATTGCAGGGAGTGCTTTATTCAAATAGCAGGCAGTGTATGTAAAATTGATACCACCTCTAACCTAAAATAAAGTGTTTCCAAGTTATTTCCCAAAGCTCTCTGCCTTTTTAAACTGCAGCATTTCCAGGAAAGATCAAGAACTACTGTGAAAGCCCAGGAAACAACCAAACCCAAAAAATAAACCAAGACTTTTTAGGTACGAAGAAAGAAAGATCTCTAGTAATGATGACATAAATTTGGGGGGAAAAAGATTTTAAATTAAAATGTTGTATCATGACAACAAAGATCAAAATATCCCTTGCTTTTGCTTTTGGGCAACCAAGAAAAAGAGAATGGTTTCTATCCAAAAAATAAGAAAGAGATTTGCTGGAAATATAAAGTTAATTAACTTATTAGTTAAGAGTACAAATCATAGAAATCAGTTCTTTTGTTAGAGCAAGGAAAACAAATTCATTTCAGGACAACGTTATTCAAGACGAAAGGAAGGTGTGTCTTCAGTGAGAGAACTGCCTGCTGTCAGATGGTCTCTTGCTAATGTTTTTGAAGATTTTGGACTTCTTGATTTTCTTGGCTTTCTCATAGCCAAATCTGCCACCTCCTCCTCTCTTTCTGTTAGCCGTCGTTGCTGTTCACATTCAGATGAACAAAAAAAGAGGCACCTTGAAACCGAATGACAGATCAACATAAGGCAAATTTTATTAACATTATATATTTGCTTCACAGAATAGGAATCATATGCTCAAATGTATGGCATATGTTTCTGGGTTTGACTTAGGAAGAAAGTAGTTCTTCTCAATCAATTTTTCAAGCTGAGATTGAATGTCAGAAATTTTGGACCAGGAAAACTCAAATTCACTTCATGGAACCTTGGATTGCTTCAAGTAAGGGAGGAAATCCAATTCTTCTGGGCACTAAATGAGCAAGGCATGTCCTCTTCCATTTAGGCCTCTGGCTGTTCTATTCCTTAGTGTGAACATATTCCTTAGTGTCTTCTGAAGGATCATACTGAACAAACCAGCTGGCTTCAGGAATATCCAGCCCTCGAGCTGCCACATCTGTACACAACAGCATCCCCGAATCTACACTGCAGGACTGGAAGAAGGTGTTTGTCTGCCTATTTTGCTTCTGCCTCCCATGAATAGCCAAGATGGGCAAATGAATGGACTTCAGCAACTCGAAGAGGTATTTCATGGACTTACAGAATGAAAAAAACACATCATTTTCTTCTTTCAGTTCTTCTTAAGGAATGTAAAGAGCAGAAGGAATCTCTTTTCAGAGGGACAAAAACATATCTCTGTGGCATTCATTTTATCATCATCAACACCAATATACAACAGCTCCTTTTTCAGAGAAATTCTGGCCAAGTGGGCCGGTTTGAAGCTATTGTGTACCCAGAAAAGCCATGTCCTTTAATCTTCATTCAATATTGCCAGGAGAGAGCTTTTTGATTGTTTCCATGGAGATGCGACTCACCCAGTTGTGGATGGTAACCTTTGATTAGATGGTTTCTATGGAGATGGGTCTCCACCCGTTCAAGGTGGGGTTGCTTACCATTTTTGAAAAAGCCCTAGAGCCACCAGAACCAACAGAGTCCACACAGCCAGACCTTTGGAGATGAAGAAGGAAAACGCCCGCTGGGGGATCATGATACAAGAAGTCAGGAGAGACAGCTAGCAGACATTATCATGTGCCCTTCCAGCTGAGAGAAACCCCAAATTTCATCGACCTTTCTTGAGTGAAGGTAACCTCTTGTTGGTGCCTTAATTTGGACATTTCCACACCCTTAGAACTATAAGCTTGCAACCTAATAAATTCCCCTTTTTAAAAGCCGTTCCATTGCTGGTATATTCCATTCCGGCAGCTTACTAACTAGAATACCAAGTCTTCAACTTCTTGAGTTCGCAAGGCAGAAAAGAGCAAGGTCTGTCTGTGAATTGGCAGAAGTTTAATAAATCACTTTTAATTCTTCTTCAAACCCAACATCCAAAGTACCATCAGCCCCACCAATAACCAGACATGTAGGTTTTTATACAGAAACCCTGCGGTATTCTGCATATGGTCCAGGAGTTAACCTGGCATGGGTACAACGATGTTGATTCCATTAGCAAGCTGCTCCCCATTATTCACCCGTAGCTGTAGCTGTGGACGTGCTGAGTCATTAGCTCCTTAAGTACATCAAAAGTTCTCATGGTAAATTCCTTAGTAGGTGAGAGAATAAGGACTCCTGTTCCACTCAGGGACATGAATGCTAACTTAACAATGGGTTCAACAGCAGGCATGAGAAATGCCAGGGTTTTGCCGCTGCCTGTTTTTGCAGCCACTAGAAGACCTCCTCGTCCAGAAGCGGTGTGACCCCCCCCCCCCCTTTTTTTTGGCATGGGCAGGCACCGGGAAGCCAACCCGGGCCTCCGGTATGGCAGGTGAGAACTCCGCTTGCGGTCTGACACTTTTGTGTTGAATTTCAGTCATATTTGTAAAGCCCATTTCTTTTTTCGCCTTCAGAGTGTTTTCACTGACAAGGTTAGTTAGGGATGCGAATGAAGTCTCCTCAAAAGCTCCTGTCAGTCCCGGGGTCAAGCTGGGTATTTCATTGTCACCTTCATCATCTGGCTTCTTCCCACTATTTTCTGTCTCTTTAGGGGCTCGGGCACCTTCTTCAGACTCTGCTTTATCTTAGGTTTTCGCGCTTTTTTCCCATCAGGACATGTCTCCATTTGTGGCTTCTGACAAGTCCACGTTCATAGACTGTTTTAGGGACTTTTTAACCTTTCCAGCCTCCACAGTTTCTTCGGACACATCTCCACTTTGGGTTTCCGACCCGCTCACGTCTGAGGTCCTCTGTAGCTTTAGGTGTGGCTGTCGCAGTTTCAAGATCAGCTTCTCGATCTTCCTGCGCAGGACTTTCCTGCGCCCTCGCGGCCGCGCTGCAGCCCAAGGCCCTCCACTTTCCGGGCTGACTTCAAGGCACTCTGTCTTACTCGGCCCCAGTGCCTTGGTGCAGGGACTTCACTCCCCTGGCTCGACGTGCCCTTTCCGCTCTACCCATGTTTGCCTGAAACCTCCTTCTCCGCAAGTCTTATATTAGCGCCTGTAAACCCTCACCCTGCCCCACAGCCCCCGATTCCTACAGCTTTACAGACCCACGTCTCCCCGGCCAAAGCATCGGGTCCTTGCCTGGGGCCAGAGGAGCATTTGGGTTCTGTCGTCTTTGGGCTTTCACTAGTCCGTCTCCTTGAGGGTGGGGATTATGCTCTGCCGTCTCTGTGCCTCCAGGGACCAATACCAGTTGGTACTCAGGATTTTGCTGGAGATGAGAAATTGGGAGCTAAGAGGATGGGCTTCCTATCACAATCCCAATTACGCCACCTCTCCCATCTGATAATGTGGGTGTACTGGTGTGTGTGTGTGTGTGTGTGTGTGTGTGTGTGTGTGTGTGTGTGTTGGGAGGGGAGTGGGGAGGAGGAAAGAAGCAGATGTGAGGGGAGACGGATAATTGCAGTGCTGTGAGGGCTTCCCGTTCTCCTGTCATTCAAACCTGAGGTCATTAACCTTCTAACTGGTCTGTTTCTGCCCTCACCTCCCTATAGTTCATTCCCCACCCAGGAGCCAGAGGATTACTTTAAAAGAAGTATCTTCTATTACAGGGGTGTCTCGAGTTATTCAGAGTTCAAAATGTTAAAATAAATTGAGTAGATTGAAATACTAGTGATCAGTGAAAGGGAGTGGTAAGGGATATAGAAAAATATAGAAGGAACAAAGAATAAAATACATTGGGTAGATGGAAAGACTAGTGGTCAGTGAGAGGGAGGGGTAAGGGGTAGGTATGTATCCGTTTTTTTCTTGTTTTTACTTTCTTTTTCTAGACTGATGCAAACGTTCTAAAAAATGATCATGGTGATGAATGTATTTCTATGTGATGATATTGCAAGCCATTGATTGTACACCGTATATGGAATGTTTATATGTTAAGAATGTTTGTGTTTATATGTTGTTTTGGTTTGTCAATAAAAATTTTTAAAAAAGAAGTATCTTCTCAAGGCACAGTTTTGCTCAAAACCCAGCAGTAGCCTCCAGCCATCTCATGCAGAATAGAAGCCCAAGTGCTTACAGTGGCCTGTGCATCCTGACACACCTGCCCCAGCCCACTACCCACCTACTCTCCGTGCCTCTGGCACCAGCTGTTCCCCCTACTGGAAGTCCTCTTCCCCACATGCACCTGTTATGCTCAAGTGTCATTTTCTCCATGAGGCCCACCTTGACCATGCCATTCAAACTCTGCCACATGGCCTTCCCTCATGCCTTACCCTGCACGGCTACTTCATTTTTTTTTCTTTTTCCATAGCTTTCATCACCTTCTAACATACCAGGTACTTACTCCTATGTGATGTTTATTATTTACTTCCTCCTACCTACTCGCTCAGTCCCTAAGCTCCTCAAGAGCAGTGATCTTTGTCTATTTTGTGGTTAGGACGCGATTAGGTAGTTTCCTTTTTAAATAAAGTATGGCATCACATATATCACATAAAATTTGTGATTTTTAAGTGTAGAATTCAGTGGCATTCATCACTTTTATAATCTTGGGCTACCATCACCACTTTCCATTATTGCAACTTTTCCATCACTCCAAACAGAAATTCTGTCCCCATTAAGCAATAACTCCTCTTTCCCCGCCCCAGCCTCAGTAACCTCTAATCTACTTTCTGTCTCTGTGAATTTGCTTATGGTAGATATTTCTTTTAAATGTAATCATACAATATTTGTCCTTTTGTATGTTTGTTTTTACTTAGCATAATGTGTTTGAGGTTTATCCATGCTATAGCGAGATTGTTTTATTTTTCCACTGCAATAATATTGTTAAAAGAACATCTTAGTACATAAATCTTCACATGGGTCTTTGACTATATCTAAAGATTAGAGTTACTTGATCAGATGGCACATATAAGGATTTTAATGCATATTATAAAATTGATTTCCTGTCATACTGTTTGAGTAATATGTACTTATTGAGAAGGAATGGTGCCCTGTGTTAGAGGATGCTTGTAAAAATAAGTGCCATAATGAGATACTATTAAAACTCACTAGAATGGCCATAATGTAAAAGGTAGACAATGCCACATGTTGGCAAGGTTGCAGAGAAACTGGAACCCTCATAAAGTGTGGATATATAAAATGGGAATCCCCATAATATAATATGGGGATATAAAATATCACTGCTACTCTGAAGAACAGTTTAGTATTTTTTTTTTTTTGCTTTTTTATTGTGAAAAATAACATATGCAAAAAAGGAATACATTTCCAAGCACATTTTAACAAGTAGATACACAACAGATTTTAAAGTTTGGTATGGGTTACAGTTCCACAATTTTTCATTTTTTTCTTCTAGTTGCTCCAAGACACTGGAGACCAAAAGAAATATGAATGTATTGATTCAACAGTCATAGTCATTTGTTAAATCCTATCTTCTCTATTATACTCATCCTTCTCTTTATTTTCTTTTTCTTTTAATTGTAAAATATAACATATATACAAAAAAGCAATAAATTTCCAAGTGCATTTTAACGAGTAGTTATAGAACAGATTTTAAAGTTTGGTATGGATTACACTTCCACAATTTTTTGTTTTTTTCTTCTAGCTGCTCCAAAACATTGGAGACCACCAGAGATATCAATATAATGATTCAGCAGCAGTTTGGTATTTTCTTTAAAAGTTAAACTTCAATTTATTATTACTCCTAAGAATCTACTATAATGCCTATCTTCATGTGTCAACTTATGTACATAGTGTACAGTTGTTTGGTCAAACACGGACTAGCTCATTGCAGTGAAGGTATTTTGAGATGGGATGTACAGCTACAATAAGTTGATTGCATCTACAATCGACAAAGAAGTTTGCCCTCAGCAATGTGGGTAATCTCCTCATCCAATCAGTTGGAAGTTTTAAAGGCCAGAACTGAGGGTTTCAGAGGTCAGAAGATTTATTTCTGCTTCAACTTCACCAATGGCTCTTGTCTAAATTTTCAACCATCCAGCTTCCCTTGGGGATTTTGGATTAAAGACTTCAGTATCACTTTTATCAGGCTTTCACCCTGCAACCTGCCCTGTGGAGTTCAGACTTGCCAGCTAGCCTCACAGTAGCATGAGCTAATTCCTAATAATAAATCTTATGAACACACACATATTCTGCTGTTTGTTTTTCTCTGGATAATCCTGACAATACATCTATGAAAGAGAAATGAAAACATGTACACACAGCACACATGTGTGAATGCTCAGAGTGGCATTTTTCAAAATAGCCTCAAACTGGAAACAGCCCAGATGCCCATGAACTGATGAATAGATTTTTAAATGTGTTATTTTCATTAAAATGGAATACTATTCAGCCATAAAAAGGACAGAACCACTGATAAATGCTACAATGTAGATGAACTTATATTAAGTGAAAGAAGCCAAATGTAAAAGGCTATGTTTGTATGATTCCATTTATTTTAAATGGCCAGAAAAGGTAAATGTGTAAGGACAGAAAACAAATCAGTGGTTGTCTGGGCCCAGAGGTGGGAACAGGGATTAATTGTAAATTAATGAAGAGGAACTTAAAATGTTCTAAAACTGGATTGTGGTGATGGTTTTACAACTCAATTTACTAAAATTGAATTATGAACCTATAGTGTGTGAATTTTATAGCATACTAATTATATGTCAATAATATGTTTAAAAATGGCAGCGATATGTAATCCAAGGGAAAGATTAGGAAAAAATGAATGCAAAATGCAGGTTGCAATTTTAAACATTTAAAAAATAAATACTACAGCATAAGACAAAAAAGAAAAAATATATATATTTGAAGGCACCTTTTGCAATGGGGTCAAGACCATCAGATGAGAACTCAAAGGTAAATTCTTAAAATGAGTCAACTTTGCACAAATAATTTTGCATGTGAACTTATGGTTTCCTTAATGGACTTGAGCCCAACATATCCCACAGAAGCAAATAAATCACATGAGGCAGAAAAATTAGGCCTGGATTCTGGGCCAGCTGTTATTCTTTATTTCAAATAAGATTTTATGAGCTTTAAACATTGAAATAATAATTATCACAAAGTTCTCAAATGTGCCTTCCATGTTTTTAAAAGGGAACTTTCCAAAGTAAAGTGACTCCGTTGGTGGCATTTCTGAGAAGGGATGGGGACTGCAAGAAAAATAGTCCCAGAGAGAAGTAGGCAGTGGGCCATCCCTGAGGCCTGGAATTCTTCACCGTACACAAAATGTGACATATTTCAATTCCGTGCATGTTAGGAATGTGATTTTTTTTCAATTGCATTCATGCAGATTGGATTTATGCAACCTTCTGCAGTGATGAACAAAATGCATAGGCCAGACTTCAACAAATGGTGTAGGTTACACATCATCTTTCCTGTTTGTGTTTCGCAAAGCTGGTGGATCATGGTTTATGATGAAAAGCATAAACAAAGGTTATGAATGTGTTCTTGAGGCAAACACAGGCTGCAGGCTGGACCAGAGACCCTGAGCAACCTTAAACATCCCCAAGAAGGGCATCCAGCATAAGGGAATGCTGTTAATTCCCGGAATTCTCAGTATATTCTTCACACCCTCACATTTTGGGAGATGGGGGTGGGGGACTAAAGAGAAATAATACAGCTTGTTTCTGGTGCAGCCACAACTATCAGTGATAAGGACTGAGAATGGGTGGCTTATAGAGAATTAGAAATACCAAGTGCCTCAGTGAACATGTTGCATTGCTTTATGAAATTATGTATGCATTTTCTGTTGCTACATAACAAATTATCACAAACTTAGAGACTTAAATCAACACCCATTTATTAGCATGGAGTTCTGTAGGTCAGAAATCCAGTAAGACTGTTCAGGGTCTTAGAAGACTGAAATCACAGATCTTGGCTAAGCTGTGTTCCTTTCTGGAGGCTCTGGGGAAGAATCCCTTTCAGATTGCTGGGAAAATTCCATTCTTTGCATTTGTGGAACTGGGGTCCCTATTTCCAGGCTGGGTGTCATCTGGGGATCACTTTCAGTTCAGGCTCCCCGCATTCTTTGCCACATGATCCCCTGTATCTTCAAAGTCAGTCATGAAGATTGTCCCTGGTGTCACATTCCTCTCCTTTGCCAAGAAGAGCCCACAACATTTTAAGGGCTCTCCTGATATGGTCAGGCTGACTGAGGATAATCTTCCTACCTTAATATCAACTGATTTAGGACCTTAATTACATCTGCAAAACCCTTTCAAAGCAGCAGTTAGATTAGAGTTTGATTGAATACCTGGGAGAAGGTAAGCCTTGACCTGGGACCAAGAATCTTGAAAGTTATCTTGGAATTCTGCCTACAACAAATTGCTTATAAAAGAGTCTCCAAGAAAAAAAGGGGGGGTTTCTCCAAGAGCTCAGAGATTCTCAGGGGTTGTATTACCAACCCCGTAAGGGATGTTTCAGAAATCTGTAGGGGGAGACTTTTGTGGTTGTAATTCTGGGAGTTGGTGGGTTCCACTGACATTTAGTGCTCAGGACCAGGGTTGGGAGACACACAATGGGGAATTGTGCTGCATTCTACCATAGCTTTCAAATGTCCCTTTAGGCATTCATATGTATGAAAAATCTGTTTATAATTTTCTGAGCCTAGAAACCTATTCCATTTTTTATTACAGTATTTTTTGGCATGGTGTTGGCAACAAAATGTCCATAAATGCAATTACTAGGTATATCAAGGGAAGAATAATTATTTTATTTGGAATTTTACCAAGATTGTTCAAGAGTTTGAAAAAATCAGGTGACCAGTAATAGGCCTGCTCAAGGTAGCTAAGCTGTCAATAAGCCATACCTGATTCAGTCTTCAGTTGTAGCTGTCCCTGTCTCAGTGATTTTATGTTTAATGCTTAACATTAAACATACTTAATATAGTACTACCTGAGCATTTATATGTTGAAATATGTATTTTATTTCTTAAAATCAATTTTTGAAAAACTTGCATGTAGGTAGGTTTTATTAGCTATGAATTTCATCTCAGAGTAGCAAAGGGGGCATTACAAAGTATTTGTTATGTTAAGGAATATGAATCCAATAGAATTGAGAGCCAAAGATCTATAATGTGCATTTGCTAAAGCTGGGATTGGATGAGAACATGAGTGGGAGACCTTCATTGCTCAGAAGAAAAATGAAATGAGGACATGAAGATAAAACCAGTTGAAGAATAAAGAAACTTTAGGATAGTCTATGGCAGCTGGGTCAGTCCCTTGAGCTCAGCAGAAGGAACATCAAATACTTTTTGCCCATGCCAATCACACAACCCAGGTAGATCACTTGGGAACTGGGCAAATGACTTTATGGGCTGCTTTATCTCTAGAGGAGGGAAGGGCTTCTGATGGGACAGTGCTCCCAGACAGTATGTTCAGATTCATCCCCAACTGGCAACCCTCTAACCACATATCCTGTGAAGAAACTGTTATATGACTGACAGCTGCCCTTTACTTTTTAACAATTCAAAAAAGTATTATTTTCATAGCAGTATTATTCACAATAGCCAAAAGCTGGAAGCAACCCAAGTACCCGTCAACAGATGAATGGATAAATGAAATGGGGTATATACATGCAATGGAATATGATTCAGCAATAAAAAGGAATGAAATTCAGATCCGTGCTACAACATGGATGAAGCTTGAAGACCTCATGAAAAAAGTCAGACCCGAAGGGCAGCTATTGCATGGTGTTACCTGTGTGAAATAACTAGACTATGCAAATTCATGGAGACAGAAAAACAGGTTATAGGTCACAAGAGGTGGTGGGGATGTAGATGGGGAATGAGGAGTGAATGTTTAATGGTAAAGAGTTTCTGCTTGAGGTGATGGAGGTAATGGATGGTGATGATGGTGGCACAACACTGTGCATGTAATTAATACCATTGAACTGTTTACTTGAAAGTGGTTAACAAGAGAAATTTTTTTTTTTTTTTTTTTTGCATGCAGGCACCGGGAATCACACCTGGGTCTCTGGCATGGCAGGCAGAGACTCTGCCCTAACATGGAAAATTTTATGTTGTACATGTATTGCCACAATAAAAAAGGGTAGGTATTATTTTCATATAAAACATATTCAGTCATGTGCATGTTAACATGTTGAAGTGTATTCGTGCTGCTGGGTTGTTTGGGGATAACGGGCCTTCCTATCTGGTTACCTCTGAGACTCCAGAGTTAAGTGCTTAAAAAGCCATTATCATTTTCAGTGACTTTTCTGTACAACCAAAACAAAATACAGAAAGAAACTGGATTCTAGGGTCATTTAAAGACTGGATTCATCAAAATAACATCATTTCTTCTGTTTTGATAAGCAAATATTATCTGACATACTCCTTATAGAAGTACCCATTGTAAATTGTTTTCTATAGTTATTATAAAAGGTTTCACTCCAAAATAAGGGTTTGGCTTCTTTGAAATTTGAGAGCCACTAGCCCTCATACCACAAACATTCTACTAATCTACAACTGGAAACTCTGACCAAAACCGTTGTTTTTTGTTTTCAAACAAGGGTTCTATTGAGATATAATCCATATACCATAAAATTCACTCTTTTAACATGTACAATCTGGTAGTTTTTCATAGTCACAGGGTTGTGCAGCCATTACCATTAGATTACTTTCATCACCCAAAAAGAAACCCCATAGTCTTTCACGATCATCTCCCAGAACTTCCTCCCTCTAGTACCAGGGAACCACTAATCTACTTTCTGTCTCCATATTTGCCTATTCTGGACATTTCATATAAATACAATCATAACATATGTGGCCTTTTGTATCTGGATTCTTTCACTTTGCATGTCTTCACGTCTCAAGTGAGGCCACATCTGAGCAACTTAAGAGGTCCTCCAGAAGTAACTCTTAGGCATGCCTATAGGCAGGCTAAGCTTCTCCACTACCTACATAAACTTCACAAGACTAAGCCTCAAGATCAAGGGCTTGGCTTATTGATTTGGGTGTCTTAATGTCTGACACAGTATCAGGGAATTCCCTGATGGTAAAGTTTAATAGCTCCATATTTTTTCTCCCATCCCTCAAGTGTCTTGCCAATTCTTTTTGATTATCTGTTTAATATATTCTAGGAGGTATCTAGGCATTACATTAAGCTATGCAGGATTAAAGGCCCTCATTCTTATTCTGGTCTCCCTGTGTTTTGATTGTTTAAATGAACTATCCAGACAGGTTGAGTTAGATTATGTGCTACTGAAAACTTATGTTCCAGACAAAATAAACTTTTCTTCCTTTGGTCTCACAGAGTAGGTGTGGTTCGAAAATATAGACAATGTCTTCCTTATCCCTATGTTCTAAATTACCTCAATCCCAACCTGATCGGCTTAGTTCTTATCTCTAAATACCAGGGTATACATATATAAACATCCTCTCAAAATCCGGACGTAATAATTATCACTCCAGACTAAATGTGTCTGCTACAAGAACTTACAATCTAGTCCCCTGTTTTCTCATAAGCATTTTCTAAAGGAGACCATACAATAATTGTTCTTTTGTTTCTGGCTTATTTTGCCTCACCAAATGTCCCATAGATTCACTCACATCGTTGCATGCCTCATGACTTCGTTCCTTTTTGTGACAGCACAGTATTCAATCCTATGTATATGCTATCGTTCCCCAATCTACTTCTCAGTTGGTGCATCCTTCAGCCACCTGCATCCATTAGGCATCATGTATAATGCCCAAAGTATACAGTCCATCAACTCTCAGATTTAGATAATTTCATAGTTTCCAAGAGAAAGATAACCAATAAACACACCCTCACCAAATAGGCAATCTAAACCTCCCCTTAACTCTGTCCCCCTGCCCCCATTATCTACCCCTGCTGTTGCTGTGGTAGTACTGATGTTTTCCTGTTAAACATAACCCATAGCATGCAATAGCAGTTTTCCCCCTTTACCCTAGACTTAAACAGTCTGTACACGAATCAGACCTTTGAAGTAGTTCTTGCAAGAACTAATTCATATTTCTAGTGTTAATCTGTGGGACACATAGGTCTATACAACCCCTTTCAATCTTGTCCATCTTCAATATGGCAATATTACTTATAGACCCACTAGAGAACCATCTTCTCTCCTATCTATTCCCTTACATTGGAGTTCAACCTCATTAGCTAACAGTTCATCCATCTGTAGCTTCTATGAATCTCTAAATCCCCTACATTCCATATTATAAACCTTTGATTATACCTTTAATCTGGCCATAAAAGTGGAGTCATACAGTATCTATCCTTTTGTGTCTGGCTTATTTCACTCAGCATTATGTTCTCAAGGCTCATCCATCTTGTCACAGCAAGATACTTGTCATGTGCTTCAGGATGTCTTACTGCTGCATAATATTCCATCATATGTATATACCACATTTTGTTAATCCACTTGCCTGCTGATGGGCATTTGGACTGTTTCCATCTTTTGGCGATTGTGAATAATGCTGCTATGAACATCGGTGTGCAAATGTCTGTTTGTGTCACTGTTTCAGCTCTTCTAGGTATACCCAGTAGTGTTATTGCTGGGTCAAAGGGCAACTCAGTATTTAGTTTCCTAAGGAACTACTAAACCATCTCCATAGTGGCTGTACCATACATTATACATTCCCACCAGCAGTGCATAAGTATCCCAATTTCTCCACATCCTCTCCAAAGTTTGCAGTTTCCTATTTGTTGGATAGCAACATTCTTATAGGAATGAGGTGGTACTTATTATAGTCTTGATCTGCATTTCCCTTATAGCTAATGAAACTGAGCATTTCATACTAGTGAACAATGAAAGGGAGTTATAAGGGGTATAGAAAAAAATAGGGGAACAAAGGTTAAAATCTATTGAGTAGATGGAAATACTAGTGGTCAATGAAAGGGAGGAGTAAAGGGTATGGTATGTGTGAGTTTTTTCTTTTTCTTTTTATTTCTTTTTCTGGAGTGATGCAAATGTTCTACACAATGATCATGGTGATGAATTTACTACTATGTGATGATATTCTGAGCCATTGATTGTACACCATACATGGAATGTTTGTATGATAAGAATGTTCATGTTTGTATGTTATCTTGGTTTGATAATACAAACTAAATTAAAAAGAAAAAGAAAATGAACATTTCATTTCATGCTTTTTAGCCATCTGTATTTACCCTTCAGAAAAATGTCTATTCATATCTTTAGCCCATTTTATAATCAGGTTGTTTGCTCTTTTGTTGTTGAGTTGTATGATTTCCTCATGTATAGAGGATATCAAACCTTTGTCCAATATGTGATTTCCAAATATTTTCTCCCATTGAGTTGGCTGACACTTCACTTTTTTGACAGTCTTTTGAGGTGCAGAAGCATTTTATTTTGAGGAGTTCCCATTTATCTATTTTTTCTTTTATTGCTTGTGCTTTGGGTGTATAGTTTAGGAAGCTACCTCTTATTATAGGTCTTGAAGATGTTTCCCTACATTTTCTTCTAGAAGCTGTATGGTGCTCGTTCTTATATTTAGATGTTTGATCCACTTTGAGTTAATTTTTGTATAGGGTGTAAGGTAAGAGTTCTCTTTCATTCTTTTGGCTATTGATATCCAGTTCTCCCATGCCCATTTATTGAAAAGACTATTTTGTCCCAGTTCAGAGGATTTGGGGGCCTTGTCAAAACTCAGTTGGCCATAGATTTGGTGGTCTATTTCTGTACTCTCAAGTTTATTCCATTGGTCAATACTTCTATCTTTGTACCAATATCATGCTGTTTTGATCATTGTAGCTTTATAATAAGTTTTAAAATCAGGGAGTATTAATCCTCCCACTTTGTTCTTCTTTTTTAGGATGCTTTTAGCTATTCATGGTCTCTTTCCCTTCCAGATGAATTTGGTAAGTAGCTTTTCCAAGTATTCAAAGTAGGTTGTTGGAATTTAGATTGGTACTGCATTGAATCTGTAGATCAATTTCGGCAGACTTGACATCTTAACTGTATTTACCCTTTCTGTCCATTAGCAAGGAATGTCTTGCCAACTATTCAGATTTTTTAAGCTTTTTTTAAAAATTAAAAAAAATCTAAGTTTAAAAATTTTTAATTTTAAAAATTTATTGTGGTAACATACATACAACACAAGATTTCCCATTTTTATCACTTTCCTATGTACAATTAAGTAATATCAATTATATTGACAATATTATGTCACCACTACCACCATTCATTACCAAAACTTTTTCATTTTCCCAATCAGAAACTCTGTGCCCATTAAGCACTAACTCCCCATTTTCCCCATCCCCATCTCCTGGTCACCACTAATCTTTTCGTCTCTATGAATTTGCTTATTCTAGGTATTTCATATAAGTCAAACCAAAAAAGATTTGTCCTGTGTCTGGCTTATTTCACTCAGCATGAGGTCTTCAAGGTTCATCCATGTTGTAACATTTATCAGAACTTCATTCCTTTTTACGGCTGAGTAATATTCCATTGGATGACTACACCACATTTTGTTTATCCATTTTTCTATCACATGTTTTTATTATTCAAGTTGTCTGAAAAACCAGGAAAGAAACCACTTATTTGTGATATCAAAGTTCAGAGACTAATTTCCTTAGTCTTCTGTGAAGACTACACACCCCCATGTCTCTCTAACTATCCCCTCTTTTCTGCTCTCTTTCAGATGCTCATCTCTCATCAAGATTGCTATAGTAGTCTCCCAATGCATCTTTACTCAGGCACTCTCTATTTAAACCTGTCCTTCAGACTGCCTCTGGAGAAACCCTCTTAAAATCCAGGGCAAATTCTGTCATACTTCTGCTCTGAAACATTTAGAGATCTCTATTACTTCCAAAGTAAAATCCTAACTCCTTAGCACACCAAGGCACTTTGCTCTAGACTCATTCATTTTTGTGTTCCAGGTGCACTGAACTGACTGCTCACCATTGTCTGAACATTTCATCTACTTTGGGGTCTTGGTGCCTCAACTCATTGAGTCCCCTGTGCCTGGAATGTCCTTCTCCTCTTCTCCAATTAGTAAAGCCCTACTCTCTTCAGGGACCAGAGCCTTGAGATGATATCTGTGTTGGCTTGAAACTGTTATGTGCCCCAGAAAAGCCATGATCTCTTAATCTTAATCCAGTCTTGTGGGGGAAGCCGTGTTCTATTTCTACTACCCTGTTTTAAAATTTCCTTAGATATTTAAGAAACATTTCATCTTTTGCCAGTCATAGTGCTTTGTAACAGATTCATGGGTTCTTTACCCATTCACTTAATACAAAAAATTTATTCAATCATCAATTATTTTCATCTGACATTCCACTAAGTACAGAATTCATAATGTCAGCATTATTAGATCAGTCATTCAAGTGGGTCACACAAGTATTTCCTCACTGTGTCAAAGATTCACTCAAAAAATAAGTTGAATAACAGATGTCTCCAAGTATATACAGCAACCTTAATTTCTTGAAATGAATTAATCCTGTTTAACAGATCAAATTGCTGGTCTATGTAAATAAACCAGGAAAGACTCAAATATGCAGCTGTATATATCATCAAACGGCAGGTTCATTTCAGTAGGAACCTCTATAGCTAAGCCATGTTCTTTTGATCCAGATCCAATATTGTAGGGTGGGACCTCTTAATTAGCTTGTTTCCATGGAGATGTGACACACCTAATTGTGGGGGTGACCTTTGGATTAAATGGAGATGTGATTCCACCCATTCATGGTGGGTCTTGATTAGTTTACAGGTGTCCTTTTAAGAAAGGAACATTTTTTAAAAAGCTCAGGTGCAGACATTTGGAGATGCTTTGAGACAGAAGCTCTGATAGGAGGTCCCTGGAATGAGGAGCTGAAAGCAATGAAATCCGGGAGCAAAGGACCTGCAGACATCGCCATATAACTTCCCATGTGACAGAGGAATCCTGGATGGGAATCATCCTTTCGTGAGTGAAGGTACCCTCTTATTGAGGCCTTAATTTGGACATTTTCATGGCCTTAGAACCGTAAATTTGTAACCTAATAAATTCCCTTTGTAAAGCTGCTCCATTTCTAGTATATTGAATTTTGGCAGTGCAAGCAAACTAAAACAATGTCCTTTGAGGGCTGACTGGAAGCTGCAAACTTGTTGGCAGAGCTGCCAAAGGCGTTTGCCAATCCCCCTGTACCCAAATTGGTGGTGGGGGGAGTGCATTAGTAGGAGCATTAGAAGGAGACCAAAGCATCTGACTGGGACCTTTAAGGTCTTTGCACATATGAGATGATGATTCTGTTGAAAGACAGAAATAGAAGCCAGAAAAGCACAAAGCAACCAGACCTACACTTCATCTAAATCCTATTTTCTAGAAGCCGGTTTTTCTCAGAAACACACAGAACATTTAATAAAGAAACCATCCTGTGTGCATTATGAATAATCAAGAACAAGGAAAAGTATTTTTAAGATTCTGACAGGTTGTAAGGAACATTAGCATTCGTGCATTGAGAGTAATATAAGTTAAAACAAATTTGGGGGATGGCATTTGTCAATTCATTTAGAAAATTATAAAACTATTTGGATCTTTTGACATGGAAATACCATAGTGGGAATTTATCTCAAAGACATATTTTAAAAGAAAAATATTTTGAACAAGGATGTTTTATGCTCATATATTTCATAATAATAAAAATATAATGTCATTGTAAAAGAAATGATTACGTTAAATTGCAGTATTGTATATCAGTGTCATGGACTGTAGCAGTCATTACAAATGATAAAAGTAGTAATTATGGAGACACATGGAAATTTGCTTATGAAAGGAGAACAATGCTCTTCATATAGTGGATTATAATTATATAAAAACTAAAGGAAGTAAAATAACTGCTGAAAAGAATTATGAGGGGGACATATATCTACCTCAGTACTTGACTTTAGCCCAATATAGCTGTTCTCAAAATATTTTGGTCTCAGGAACCTCTTTATACACTTAAAAAATACTGAGGTCCTCAAATAAATTTTCTTTATATGGGTTTTATCTGTTGATATTTATCAGATTAGAAATTAAAACTGAGAAAAATTTGGAAGGTTGATTAATTTTTAAATAACAATAATAAATAAGTTAACACAACATTTTTTAGAAAAAAACTACATTTTCTAAAATTGGAAAAACAGTGAGAAGTGGTATCATTTCACATTTTTGCAAATCTCTTTAATGTATGGCTTAAAAGAGATATCTGGATTCACATATATCTTTCTATAGTCAATCTGAGACAGTCTCACTTGCCACGTGCACTCAAGAGAATAGGAGTGAAAAAGATAAATAATGTCTTAGCATGGGTATGAAATTAGTTTTGACATCATAGAACCACTGAAAGGGACTTGGGGGCTGCAGGAGTCCTCAGACCACACTTGAATAACAGCTGTCTTAATAAGTGATTTTTCGAAGTTCAAAGTAGAAGAATTCCAAGTAGAGACAGAATCAGGAAGCTGAATACCTTGCCAACTTCTTTAGAATATTTTGAAAATGGCCTCTCGTAGAATTTTCAGAATTTCAGACATACAAATATTCAAATATTGAAATTATTTTGAAGCATTTTAATGTATCCCTGTCATTCCCTCCCCTTGCATAGATAAAGTTGTCTATGGGAAGTTTACATTTATTTTGTGTTAGTCAGAGTCTCTAGAGAAACAGAACCAACAGGAGAGATCTGCAAATATGAGATTTATAAAGGTGTCTCACACAACCATTGGAATGCAGGAGTCTAAAATTCGTATAGCAGGCTGTGATGCTGGCGGCTCCGATGAAAGGTCTGGACGAACTCCACGGGAGAGGCTTGCTGGCTGAAGAAGCAGTGAAATAGACTCTTCTTCCTTAAAAACCTTCAACTAATTGGATTATCTTGTTGTGGAAGAAGCACCTTAGTTGATCGCAGATGTAAGTAATCCACAGATGCAATCAACCGACTTACGATTCAATACATCAGCTTTACAGTTTATCAACCAGACACAAAATATCCTTGCAGCAATGATCAGGACAGTGCTTGCCCGACAAGACAACTGGACCTAGTAATTTGACCAAGTTGACACCAGAACCTAACCATCACATATATTATTAAGTTTCTCATAAAATTTGTTCTGTAGTCAGGTTGCTGGCCCATAAATAATTCTCTCCTCTAGAGGGAGCACATCTCAACTTAACCTATGAGCTAGCATCACCTTAATACCAAAATCGATAAAGATATCATGAGAATAGAAAATTATAGAGCAATAATACCTTATAAATAGAAATACATATGGTGGAGAAGGCATGTCTATTTACTTAGGTTGGGTTATATGATGTACAAATAAAATTGTTAAAAATGAACAGAGACAAACAAGTGCTGGAAAAAAATGTAGAGAAAGAGATGTATCTATTGACTGTTGGTAAGGAAGCTGAGAGGTGCAGCCCCTCTGGAGAGTGGTGTGGTGGTTCTACAGGAGGCTAGAAGTGGGGTTGCCGTATGAACCTGCAACCCCACTGCTAGGTATATAACTGGAGGAACTGAGAGTTGGAACACGAATGGACATTTGCACACTGGTGCTTATAGTGGCAGTATTCCCGATTTGCAAAGAAGGGTGTAGCCTAAGGCTACAATGACTGAGAAATGGAAGGGGGAACTATGAGGTTTACGTACCAGAGACTACTGAGTTGGTTGCAAGAAGGAATGAAGTTGTGAGACATGCAATTAAGTGAATGAACCTTAAGGACAGTATGTTGAATGAAACGTCAGGAACAAAAAGACAAATATCATGCCTGACTCATCCGGACTAACTATAACATACAAACTCAGAGAATTGAAGTTGAGAGTATGAGTTGTCTGGTTGGAACCTATTGTAAAGGGTCTTAGATTGTAAGTTCTTACAGCAGTCACATATATTTAAGAGTTGTAACTGATATTTCTAAATTCTGAGATATTGAGCTATTTGTATATAACCTGGTTATTCCCTGAAACTTCAGGTATTTATGCGACACTTGAGACTCAAAGTTAGAGCACCGAAGCTATGAAAGTCAGCATTACCCCTTTCAGCAACTGTTTAAAAGCTGTAAAAGTGAGCAGACTTTGTTAAAAGATGTGAATGATGCTGATCTGGATAGGACTAAGGCAGATCAGAATATGGGAAAAGGATGATATGGCCCATATTTTCAAACTTCAACCTTGTGTGAGACCAAGGGGAGAGTTGTTAATTTGGTGCAAAATTTATATTTCAGGTAGCACATTATCTAATTTAATTTGTATGGTTAGTTTATTCAAACACCATAATTACATGAACTCTTAAGTAGGGAGTGAGATCTTGCTGGTTTGTACAGGTTAGTGTGATGCCCCAATATATCCCAGAGTAACCTGGGTAGAGAATAAAAAAGTATTTGCAAAGTCCCCTTGGGAGACTGAGGAGAAAGGAGAAAATATTCAACTTTCCCTTTTGGGGAATTTCTTATATTCTCTTAAGCAGTGGGGACAACCAGTTCAGTAGGCTGAGCCCTCAATATTGGGGCTTGCCCCTATGAAGATTATTACTACAAAGAGAAGCTAAGCCTACTGATAATTATGCTTAAGAGTCACTCAGAGGGCGGGCCACGGTGGCTCAGCAGGTAAGAGTGCTTGCCTGCCATGCCCAAGGACCCGGGTTTGATTCCCGGTGGCTGCCCATGTTAAAAAAAAAAAAAAAAAAAAAGAGTCACTCAGAGAACTTCTTTTGTTGCTCAGTGGTGGCCTCTCTCTCTAAGCCAACTCTGCAGGTAAACTCACTGCCTCCTGCCCTACATGGGACATGACTCCCAGGGGTATAAATCTCCTGGCAACATGGGACAAAACTGGAATGAGCTGGGACCTAGTACCAAGGGAATGAGAAAGCCTTCTTGCCAAAAAGGGGGGGAAGAGAAATGACAATTAAAATCTCAGTGGCTGAGGATTTCAGACTTGAGAGGATATCCTGGAGGTTATTCTTACACATCATATAGATATCCCTTTTTAGTTTATGGTGTATGGAGCGGCTAGAGGGAAGTACCTGCAACTGCTGAACTGTGTTCCAGTAACCTTAATTCCTGAAGGGCACTGTATAATGATACAGCTTTTACAGTGTGACTGTGTGATTATGAAAACTTTATGTCTGATGCTCCTTTTATCCAGGATATGGACAGATGAGTAAAAAATATAAGGATAAAGAATAAATAAATAATAAGGGGAGATAAAAGGTAAAAATTGGGTAGATTGAAATGCTGTTGGTCAATGAGAGGGAGGGGTAAGGGGTATGGGATGTATCAGTTCTTTTTTTCTCCTTTTTATTTCTTTTTCAGGAATGATGCAAATGTTCTAAAGCTAATCATGGTGGAGAATGCACACCTATGTGATGATGTTGTGAGCCACTGATTGTATAATATGGTCAGACTGTATGTGTGTAGAAATTTCTCAATAAAAATATATTTATGCTTTCTCTGCTGGTGGGGCTCCCGCCGCCATCTAGCCCTCCTCTTCCCCCTTCTCCGCCAGCGCTCCCGCCGCCATCAAGCCCTCCTCTTCCTCTTTCTCTGCCGGCGGCGCTCCCGCCGCCATCTTGCCCTTCTATTTCCCCTTCTGCTCCAGCAGCGCTCCATCCGCCATCTTATCCTTCCCTTTCTCCTCCTACTCCAGCAGCTCTCCAACCACCACCGTGCCCTCTTCCGCCTTCACCGGTTCCTCCGCCACCGTCCTCGACAGCCTTGCCATCCTCACCTTTCCTCCTCCAGAACAGCTACTAGAGGAGTAGATACAGAACAGCTCCCAGAGCCACGACAGAGATCAAGAAAACAGCATACCCCATCCTGGAACGGCTGACTGGCTGGGAGAACCCGCTCCAGTGAGATCGCCGAGGGGCGCGGGGTTCCCCAGGCGGGGCGGCAAGCGGCCGGAGTCCCTCCCCTCCTCCTTCCCGGGCCAGCTGGCAGAATTGGGCAGGTGGTCCCCTCAAGCCGCGGCAGCTGGCGCCCACACCACGCGCGGCCCCCCCGGACCAACTGAGAGAATTGGATCGGAAATCCCCAGGCCACGGAGAACGGTGACCGGGGGGTCCCTTCCAAATACGTGACTCCCCGGTCCGGCTGGGAATGGTGCACTCTCCCGGGCCGCGGCGGCTGGTGCCCTCCCGCCACACTTGGCGCCCCGGGCCGACTAGGAAATATGGACGGGCGCTCTCCCGGGCTGCAGTGGCCGGCGGCCGGCGACCCTCCCCGCGTTCGGACCCCTGGGCCAGCTGGCACTCTTCCAAGCCGCTTCAGCTGGCGAACCTCCCCCACGGTGAGAGTTTTCCAAAGTTAAAGGACCCACAGCACCTTTTACTGGTGGGACCAGCAGACAAACGTGTGCCACGAGCACCACCTACTGGGCAGGATAAGAAAAACAGAACCCAGAGATTTCACAGAAAAATCTTTCAACCTGTTGGGTCCAACACCCAGGGAAATCTGACTAAATGCCCAGGCGCCAGCAGAAGATAACGGATCACACTCAGAAAATTGAAAATATGGCCCAGTCAAAGGAACAAACCAATAGTTCAAATGAGATACAGGAGCTGAGACAACTAATGCTGAATATACGAACAGAAATGGAAAACCTCTTCAAAAACGAAATCGATAAATTGAGGGAAGACATGAAGAAGACATGGGCTGAACAAAAAGAAGAAATAGAAAAACTGAAAAAACAAATCACAGAACTTATGGAAGTGAAGGATAAAGTAGAAAAGATGGAAAAAATAATGGATACCTACAATGATAGATTTAAAGAGACAGAAGATAGAATTAGTGATTTGGAGGATGAAACATCTGAATTCCAAAAAGAAACAAAAACTATCAGGAAAAGAATGGAAAAATTTGAACAGGGTATCAGGGAACTCAAGGACAATATGAACCGCACAAATATACGTGTTGTGGGTGTCCCAGAAGGAGAAGAGAAGGGAAAAGGAGGAGAAAAACTAATGGAATAAATTATCACTGAAAATTTCCCAACTCTTATGAAAGACCTAAAATTACAGATCCAAGAAGTGCAGCGCACCCCAAAGAGATTAGACCCAAATAGGCGTTCTCCAAGACACTTACTAGTTAGAATGTCAGAGGTCAAAGAGAAAGAGAGGATCTTGAAAGCAGCAAGAGAAAACAATCCATCACATACAAGGGAAACCCAATAAGACTATGTGTAGATTTCTCAGCAGAAACCATGGAAGCTAGAAGACAGTGGGATGATATATTTAAATTACTAAAAGAGAAAAACTGCCAACCAAGACTCCTATAACCAGAAAAATTGTCCTTCAAAAATGAGGGAGAAACTAAAACATTCTCAGACAAAAAGTCACTGAGAGAATTTGTGACCAAGAGACCAGCTCTGCAAGAAATACTAAAGGGAGCACTAGAGTCAGATACGAAAAGACAGAAGAGAGAGGTATGGAGAAGAGTGTAGAAAGAAGGAAAATCAGATATGATATATATAATACAAAAGGCAAAATGGTAGAAGAAAGTATTACCCAAACAGTAATAACACTAAATGTTAATGGACTGAATTCCCCAATCAAAAGACATAGACTGGCAGAATGGATGAAAAAACAGGACCCTTCTATATGCTGTCTACAGGAAACACATCTTAGCCACAAAGATAAACACAGGTTGAAAGTGAAAGGTTGGGAAAAGATATTTCATGCAAATAACAACCAGAAAAGAGCAGGAGTAGCTATACTAATATCCAACAAATTAGACTTCAAATGCAAAACAGTTAAAAGAGACAAAGAAGGATACTATCTACTAATAACGGAACAATTAAACAAGAACACATAACAATCATAAATGTTTACGCACCAAATCAGAATGCCCCAAAATACGTGAGGAATACACTGCAATCACTGAAAAGGGAAATAGACACATCTACCATAATAGTTGAAGACTTCAATTCGCCACTCTCATCAATGGACAGAACATCTAGACAGAGGATCAATAAAGAAACTGAGAATTTGAATATTATAATAAATGAGCTAGACTTAGCAGACATTTATAGGACATTACACCCCACAACAGCAGGATACACCTTTTTCTCAAGTGCTCATGGATCATTCTCAAAGATAGACCATATGCTGGGTCACAAAGCAAATCTCAACAAATTTGAAAAGATTGAAATCATATACAACACTTTCTCGGATCATAAAGGAATGAAGTTGGAAATCAATAATAGGTGGAATGCCAGAAAATTCACAAATACGTGGAGGCTCAACAACACACTCTTAAACAACAAGTGGGTCAAAGAAGAAATTGCAAGAGAAATTAGTAAATACCTCGAGGCGAATGAAAATGAAAGCACAACATATCAAAACTTATGTGATGCAGCAAAGGCAGTGCTAAGAGGGAAATTTATTGCCCTAAATGCCAATATCAGAAAAGAAGAAAAGGCAAAAATTCAGGAATTAACTGTCCACTTGGAAGAACTGGAGAAAGAACAGCAAACTAATCCCAAAACAAGCAAAAGGAAAGAAATAACAAAGATTAGAGCAGAAATAAATGGAATTGAAAACATGAAAACAATAGAGAAAATCAATAAGACCAGAAGTTGGTTCTATGAGAAAATCAATAAGATTGATGGGCCCTTAGCAAGACCGACAAAAAGAAGAAGAGAGAGGATGCAAATAAATAAGACCAGAAATGGAAGAGGAGACATAACTACTGACCTCACAGAAATAAAGGAGGTAATAACAGGATACTATGAACAACTTTATGCTAATAAATACAACAATTTAGATGAAATGGACGGGTTCCTGGAAAGACATGAACAACCAACTTTGACTCAAGAAGACATAGATGACCTCAACAAACCAATCACAAGTAAAGAAATTGAATTAGTCATTCAAAAGCTTCCTAAAAAGAAAAGTCCAGGACCAGATGGCTTCACATGTGAATTCTATCAAACATTCCAGAAAGAATTAGTACCAACTCTCCTCAAACTCTTCAAAAAAATCGAAGCGGAGGGAAAACTACCTAATTCATTCTATGAAGCCAACATCACCCTCATACCAAAACCAGGCAAAGATATTACAAAAAAAGAAAACTACAGACCAATCTCTCTAATGAATACAGATGCAAAAATCCTCAATAAAATTCTAGCAAATCATATCCAACAACACATTAAAAGAATTATACATCATGACCAAGTAGGATTCATCCCAGGTATGCAAGGATGGTTCAACATAAGAAAATCAATTAATGTAATACACCACATCAACAAATCAAAGCAGAAAAATCACATGATCATCTCAATTGATGCAGAGAAGGCATTTGACAAGATTCAACATCCTTTCCTGTTGAAAACACTTCAAAGGATAGGAATACAAGGGAACTTCCTTAAAATGATAGAGGGAATATATGAAAAACCCACAGCTAATATCATTCTCAATGGGGAAAAATTGAAAATTTTCCCCCTAAGATCAGGAACAAGACAAGGATGTCCACTATCACCACTATTATTCAACATTGTGTTGGAGGTTCTAGCCAGAGCAATTAGACAAGAAAAAGAAATACAAGGCATCAAAATTGGAACGGAAGAAGTAAAACTATCACTGTTTGCAGACGATATGATACTATACGTCGAAAACCCAGAAAAATCCACAACAAAACTACTAGAGCTAATAAATGAGTACAGCAAAGTAGCAGGTTACAAGATCAACATTCAAAAATCTGTAGCATTTCTATACACTAGTAATGAACAAGCTGAGGGGGAAATCAAGAAACGAATCCCATTTACAATTGCAACTAAAAGAATAAAATACCTAGGAGTAAAAAGAGACAAAAAACCTATATAAAGAAAGCTACAAAAAACTGTTAAAAGAAATCACAGAAGACCTAAATAGATGGAAGGGCATACCGTGTTCATGGATTGGAAGACTAAATATAGTTAAGATGTCAATCCTACCTAAATTGATTTACAGATTCAATGCAATACCAATCAAAATCCCAACAACCTACTTTTCAGAAATAGAAAAACCAATAAGCAAATTTATCTGGAAGGGCAGGGTGCCCCGAATTGCTAAAAACATCTTGAGGAAAAAAAACAAAGCTGGAGGTCTCACGCTGCCTGACTTTAAGGCATTTTATGAAGCCACAGTGGTCAAAACAGCATGGTATTGGCATAAAGATAGATATATCGACCAATGGAATCGAATAGAGTGCTCAGATATAGACCCTCTCATCTATGGACATTTGATCTTTGATAAGGCAGTCAAGCCAACTCACCTGGGACAGAACAGTCTCTTCAATAAATGGTGCCTAGAGAACTGGATATCCATATGCAAAAGAATGAAAGAGGACCCGTATCTCACACCCTATACAAAAGTTAACTCAAAATGGATCAAAGATCTAAACATTAGGTCTTAGACCATAAAACAGTTAGAGGAAAATGTTGGGAGATATCTTATGAAACTTACAATTGGAGGCGGTTTTATGGACCTTAAACCTAAAGCAAGAGCACTGAAGAAGGCAATAAATAAATGGGAGCTCCTCAAAATTAAACACTTTTGCGCATCAAAGAACTTCATCAAGAAAGTAGAAAGACAGCCTACACAATGGGAGACAATATTTGGAAATGACATATCAGATAAAGGTCTAGTATCCAGAATTTATAAAGAGATTGTTCAACTCAACAACAAAAAGACAGCCAACCCAGTTACAAAATGGGAAAAAGACTTGAACATCTCAACTTATACAGAATAGGCATGGGGCAAATTTTGGCACTCTTTCTTGATTTCAAAAACTCAGAAAAGGGGTGCAAGGGTAGTTCAGTGGTAGAATTCTCGCCTACCATGTGGGAGACCTGGGTTAAATTCTCAGCTCATGCACTTCCCAAAAAAACAAAACAAAACTAACAAACAAAAAAAATTCAACAAGTGGTGCTCCAATAATGGAATACTGACATGGAAAAAGAATGAAACGTGACCCCCACCTACAGCATACAAAAAAAACCTCAGAAAAGTATTTGTTATAAATAGTATAAAATACATTTTACACATTAGTTTATACAAAATGTAAACTCAGAATATTATTATTCTCAGACTAGAAGGCAACTTCCTCAACATGATAAAGGGCATTTATGAAAAATAAATAAATGTTTACAGTTTGAAATCAATTCCCACTCAAAATTCCAATAGCCTTCTTCACATGAGTGAAAAAGTCAATCATCAAATTCATACAGAGGGACAAGAGTCCCCAAATAGCCAAAACATCATGAAAAAGAACAACGTTGGAGGACTCACACTTCCTGACTTTAAAATGTATTCCAAAGCTAAAGTAATCAAAACAGTGTGGTATAGGCACAAATACAGACATTGAGATCAATAAATGGAATAGAGAGTTCAGAAATAAGCCTAATATATATATATTATATATATATATATATTCAGTTTATAAATATATAAACTGAATGCCCATGATTTTTGACAAGGGTGCCAATTCCAATCAATGGAGAAAGACTTGTCCCTTCAAAAAACAGTGCTCAGGCGGGCCATGGTGGCTCATAATGCTTGCCTGCCATGCCAGAGGACCTGGGTTCATTTCCCGGTGCCTGCCCATGTAAAAGTGCTGGGAAAACTGGATATTCACAAGGAAAAAAAAAAAAAAAAGAAAGAAAGAAAGAAAGTGGACCCCTGCAATCCTGTTTCTATATATACCCCCAAAGAATTGAAAGCAGGGACTCAAAAGATACTTGTACACCAATATTCATAGCAGCAATACACAGAATAGTGAAAACTGGAAGCAATTCAAGTGTCCATCAGCAGGGGAATGGATAAACAGAAGGTTCCATGCACATTGAATGGAATACTATTCAGCCATAAAAAAGTGAAGTTTTGATACATGCTACATCATGAATGAAGCTTGAAAACATCATATTGAGTGAAATAAACCAGACATGAAAGGACAATATTATATGATTTCCAGTATATGAGACATCTGGAATATTTTAATTCGTAGAGATAGGAGAGTGGAGTATAGGATACCAGCGTTAGGGGTGAGGTGGGGAATGAGCTGTTAATGCTTAATGGACAGAAAATTTCTGTTTGAAGTGATGGAAGAGTTTTGGTAATGGATGGTGGGTGACAATATTGTGAGTGTAATTAATACTACTGAACTGTATATTTCAAAGTGGTTAAAATGGGAAATTTTAGAGTGTATGTATGTTACCACAATAAACATTAAAATAATAATAATATTGGTCTCCTCTAAAACTCTTATCCCTTGGCCCTACTATTTGTAGGGATTTTTAAAATACTTCTTGGCTGAATAGCAAAGCAGAAAGGATTAATGCATCAGACAAAAGATTTGGCCACAAACTCTAAAAAGTCATATAATTTTTGAGTCTAGAAAGGAGTCTACTGCTTCTTTCATCATTTCTGATACTTAAAAAAGGATATCTGGGGCGGGCCGCGGTGGCTCAGCGGGCAAAGTGCTTGCCTGCTATGCCGGAGGACCTCGGTTCGATTCCCGGCCCCAGCCCATGTAAAAAAACAAACAAACAAACAAAATACAATAAAACAAGAAAATGTTTAAAGATGTTTCCTTTCCTTCCTTCTATCCTTCCTTCCTTCTCTCTGTCTTTCCTTCCCTTCCTCCCTCTCAAAAAAAAAAAGAATATCTGCTACATTTTTTGACTTTTTAAAATGTATTTTATTTTTTAAACACAATTTATTGAGATATATTCACAAACCATATAATCATCCAAAGTATATAATCAATGGTCCAGGTATCATCATATAGTTGTGCATTCATCACCACAATCAATTTTTGAACATTTTCATTACTCAAAAAAAAGAATAAAAATAAAAAAGAATATACAAAATATCCTATACCTCTTATTCCCCCTATTATTTATTTTTTGTGTTTTCTTTCTCATCTGCTCATATGCTGGATAAAGGGAGGTTCAATCACACGGTTTTCACAATCATACGGTCACACTGTGAAAGCTATATAGTTATACAATGACTTTCAAGAATAAGGCCACTGGATTATAGTTCAACAGTTTCAGGTATTCCCTCCCATTAAAATTTTTCCCTTCCATTAAAATGGATTTAATTCTAATCCATTAAAAAAAAACCTAAAAATGGATATCTATATAATGCATAAGAATAACCTCCAGAAATGCCTCTCGACAATATTTGAATTCTCTCAGCCACTGACACATTATTTTGTCTCACTTCTCTCTTGCCCCTTTTGGTCAAGAAGGCTTTCTCAATCCCATGATGCCAGGGCCAGGCTTGTCCCTGGGAGTCCTGTTCCACATTGCCAGGGAGATTTACATCCCTGGGAATCACGTCCCATGTAGGGGGAAGGACTGTGAGTTCACCTGTTGAATTGGCTTAGAGAGAGAAGCCACATCCGAGCAACAAAAAAGGTTTTCTAGAGGTGACTCTTAGGCATAATTATAAGTAGGCTTTGCTTCTCCTTTTCAGGAATAAGTCTCATAAAGGCAAGCCCCAAGATCAAGGGCTTAGTTTATTAAAATGGTCCCCATATCTTTCCCAGGTGGGGAAGTTCAATATTTCCACATTTTCCCCCAGTCCTTCAAGGGGACTTTGCTAATTTTTTTTTCCTGCCCAAATTACTCTAGGATATATTGGGGCATCACACTAACTTGTACCAACCAAGATTTCACTCCACTCTCTATTCAGGTTTCCATGTAATTATGTTTTTTTAATAAACTGATGGTGTGCTACACAAAATATAAATTTTGCACCAAGTAAATATCTCTTCCTGTGGTTTCACACAGAAGTTGAAGTTTTAAAACGCAGTATCATCCTCCACCCTTTAGTCTGATTTACATTAGTTCTAACTAGATCGGCTTCATTCATATCTCTAATTGAAGTCTGTTCTCCTTTTCAACTTTTTTTTTTTTTTAACAGTTGCTGTATTGGGTAATGGTGACTTTCATAGCTGCAGAACTCTAGCTCTGAGTCTCAGATGTCATACAGACACTCAACGCTCCAGACAATGACCAAGTTATACACAAAGAGCTCAGCATCTCAGAATTTAGAAATAACAGTTACAACTCCAGAATAGATGTGACTGCTGTAAGAGTTTACAATCTAGGAACCATTACAATAAGCCTTCCCCTGATAACCTATGCTCTCAAATTCATTTTTTTCTCTGAGTTTGCATATTATAGTTCAATCCATATTAGTGAGGCATTATAATATCTCTCTTTTTGTTCTTGGCTTATTTCACTCAACATATTGTCCTCAAGGTTCATTCACCTAGTGGCATGCTTTGCAACTTCACGCCCTCTTGCAGACACTCAATATTCCATTTTATGTATACACCACAGTTTCCCTTTCATTCACCAGTCATGTACCCTTAGGCCACCTCCATCCATTGCAAATCGTGACAACTGCCGCCATATGACTACCGCTGCCATAGACACGGATGAGTAAATGTCCATAATAATTAGGTATATATCGAATGACCGGGTTGCAGATCATACGACCACCTATACTTAGCCTCCTCTGGAGCCACCACACTGCCCTCCAGAGGGACTGCGCCATTCTACTTCCCTACCAGCAGTGAATAGGTCCTTGTCGCCACATCTTCTCCAGCATTTGTATCTTTCTGTTTACTTCGTAAACAGTTTCATTCACACGCCATGCAATGCACCCTACGCAGACAATGGTTCTCGGTATAATCACTTAGTTAAGCATTCACCACCACAATCTATATGAGAACATTTCCGTTATCATCCTCATCACCTTGTTCTAAAGGTGTCAATTCCATGTTTTCTTTGTTAGTGTCCGGAATTCCATATTTCCTTGTCTTCGGTTTCTTCTCATCCTGACGGTCTTGATGGCCAAGTACACGAAACCCTGCTCAGCACCATCGACATTAGCAGGGCCCGCTGGGTCAAGGATTTGTCGGGACAACCAGGGTTTGGGCTCACAGCCGGGCGGCCGCCCACTGAGCCTCTTCTCCCTCCTTCCCCGGGTGATATTCCGCCACAGGCTCCGCCCTGGCGCAGCTGCTATTGCGTTCTGCGGTCCGGCGGCCTCAACCCCAGCGACCTGGCAGCCGGGTTGCGGTAGGGCTGCGGTGGGGCTGCGGTTCCGCAGCGGTGCGGCTGCAGGGCGGTAGCGGTGGGGCTGCGGTGCGGCTGCGGTGCGGCTGCGGTGCGGCTGCCTGGTCCGGCGGCCCAGGACCCCGCGCAGCCTCAGCCGCTTACAGCAGCGCCTCCAGGGGCCGGCTCTGCGCTGGCCGCAGCGGCAGTAGCCGGAGGGCGGGGTCCAGAAGGTGGCCGGAGCAGCAGCAGCCGCAGCCCGCAGCCTTCATCCTCGGTGTGGCCCTTTCACCACCTGGGAGCCGCAGGGCAGGCCGCCCTAGCCTCAGGAGAGACCACGGCCACAATGGTGAAAGAGGAAGAAGTGATCAGATCACGGACTAAAGCCCGGCAGAGGCGGGAAGCAGAGCTCTGCTACGTTTTCCCCCCACCTTTTCTTTTCTTTTTTTTTTTTTTTGGCATGGGCAGGCTCCAGGAATGAACCGGGTCTCCTGCATGGCAGGCGAGAGTTGTGCCAGTGAGCCACTGTTGCAGTGCTCTCTGCTACATTTAAATATATATATATATATATATATATATATATATATATATCAGCATTCTTCCCTGCTATAAAATATATTTTATTAATAGAACAACATGCAAAAACTCTTAACATACAAATATTCCATATATAGTATACAATTAGTTGCTCACAATATCATCACATAGTTGTGTGTTCATTGCCAGGATCATTTTTTGAACATTTACATCACTCTAGAAAAAGAAGTAAAAATGAAAAAAGAAAAATCTCATACATACCACACACCCCTTCCCCCCTCCCTCCCTCTCATTGACCACTAGTATTTCTATCTACCCAATTTATTTTAACCTTTGTTCCCCCATTATTTGTTTATTTTTGCCCATATTTTTTACTCATCTGTCCATACCCTAGTTAAAAGGAGCATCAGACAAAAGGTTTTCACAGTCACATTGTAAAAGCGTATCATTATACAATCATCTTTAACAAACAAGGCTAATGGAGCACAGCTCTACAGTTCAGGTACTTCCCTTCAGTCACTCCAATACACCATAAACTAAAAAGGGGCTATCTATATAATGTGTAAGAATAACCTCCAGGACAATCTCTTGATTCAGTTTGAAATCTCTCAGCCACTGAGACTTTATTTGGTCTCATTTCTCTCTTCCTCCTGTTGGTCAAGAAGGTTTGCTTAATCCCTTGATGCCCAGTCCTGTCTCATCCCAGGATTTCTGTCCCGTGTTGCCAGGGAGGTTTACGCCCATGTCCCACATAGAGGGGGAGGGCAGTGAGTTCACTTATGGCGTCAGCTTAGAGATAGAGGCCACATCTGAGCACAAAAGAGGTTCTCTGGGGGTGAGTCTTAGGTCTAATTCTAAGTAGGCTTAAAATTCCTGTCTTTTGGAAGGAAGGAAAGGAAAAAATTCCTGTCTTTTGCAGGAATGTTTCGTTTGGGGCAAACCCCAAGATTGAGGGCTCGGCCTACTGATTTTTACATTTTTGAAACACCAAACACACACACAGAGAGAAGAATAAATTTATTCCAAAAAAAAAAACTCCATTAAATAAAAAAATTTAATATGGAAAAACTCTAAAATTGATGGTCCACTTCCATAGTAAACCTGCTGTTCTAGTTTTCTAGCTGCCGGAATGCAACACACCAGAGACAGATTGGTCTTTTAGTAAAAGGGGATTTATTTTGTTAGTTCTTCAGAGGAAAGGCAGCTAACTTCCAACTGAGGTTCTTTCCTACATGGGAAGGCACAGGATGATGTCTGCTGGCCTTCTCTACAGGCCTCTGAGTTCCAACAACTTTTCCCAAGGTGATTCCTTTCTGCATCTCCAAAGGCCTGAGCTGAGCTGCGAGTGCTGAGATGAGGTATGCTGAGCTGCTTGGGCTGTGCTATGTTGAGCTCTCTCATTTAAGCACCAGCCAATTAAATCAAACACCATTCATCACAGCAGGCATGCCTCCTAGCGGACTGCAGACATAATGAGCAATAGATGAGGTTCACCGCTGTTGTACCACTGGCTCATGTCACAGCAGCAGAACTAGGCACGTTCACCTGGCCAAGTTCACACCTGAGCCTAACTACCACACCTGCCTTCTGAAGTTGTCTTTGTGTCGGAATTGTGACCAAAAAGAAATAGAATTAAGATTTCTATATCCAAATGGATATTTATCCCTTAAAATTGTTGACTTGATAAATAATTATTCTTATTCCACTGGTGCTAACATTTTTCAAAAAAGTTTAAAAAAATACTTTCAGAGATTGTGGTACATACTTTCACAGAGAGAGGTAAGGGTCTTTAATGCGCTTTGAGCCTATTAAATACTTTTTTTTTAATGCAGATACTGATCCTAAGGAAAAAGGAATTGCTTAATATCACCCAACCAGTTAATGTAATGTTGACCACCCTCCCAGCTTGTTCTCTTAATGGAAGGATTAAACCAGTTTATATGAAACTACTTGAAAATAGAACTAACATCGTTTAACTGGAGTATTGAGGAAAATGTTTTATTAAATGTCTGATATAGCAATTTAACATATACAATTTTTCTACTATTTTCTAATGTTAAGATGGATTTGAAAGCAAGGTTTTACTAGATGTATAATTGATTATAGAATTGGATATATCAAATCAGTTACATTTGGAATAATAGCAGAGGAAATATTCATTTAAAGTGAGATTGTGATTTCAAAATAATACTGCTCATCTTAATTTATTTTTATGGTACAACATAGAACCTGAACAAAATTATGAATGACCCTAGAGCAATTCCCAATTTGCATGGCTGGCTTTAGCCAATTTATAGCTTAACACCATATATAACACTATAATGTCTGCCAATTATGATCACTGTTTCCCCACTTGTCTTTAAAGGGCCTCAGTCACCAAGAGGTGTTGGTATTACTTTCCTAGCTGAATTTTATTCAATCCTACTTAGCTACAAAATTAGCCATAAGCTTTCCTATGCCACCACCTAGTGGATATAATGAGTATAGCTTTGAATAAAGCATTTGTCTTCCCGTTATTCTGTGAGCTTGGATGTGAAATGGGGATTCACCCACATATCCAAATACGGGGCATTTAATGATTCTTTTAGTGATTGGAAATACTTTAATATCAGCAAAGCAAACAGACTTATAAATCTTTCCTCTGTCCTTAGAAAGTTATCCTTTAAAGTATAAATCGTACGATTCCCTCCTTAAAAAAATCAATATCCTACAAGTGGGATTATACACTATATTCATCAGTTCTTAATATGAAACAGAATGCATCACTCCCGCTGCAAAGAACTAAGCACCAATGATCTAGGAGCTCTGGTTTAGGATAACAACTTTAAGGAAAACTTGTTTTGGAAATGGGGCATTATCTCAGATAATGTGGGCTGGTTTATTGGTGGCCCCCCCAAAAAAAACACTTGGTTCCTTGGGATTGAGGCTGCAGGAAAAGGAGAGAGGAATGCAAAAGATAGGTGGTAATGAAACAAAAACAAAAACAGTGGCATAGGGTGGGCCATGGTGGCGCAGCAGGCAGAATTCTCGCCTGCCATGCCCGAGAGCCGGTTCAATTCCTGGTGCCTGCCCAAGCACAAAAAAAAAAAAAAAAAAAAAAAAAAAATGGCATATACTACATCCCAGGCACATCCTCAAAAACTTCCAAAATATTCAAGAATTAATTCTTCCAACAATTATATGAGGCAGATACTGGCCTCACTTAATAGATGAAAAAATCAAGGTTTACAGGGGTTGAGTTGTCGAAGGCACCCAGCGGAGCTATCCTTGCCTCATCAAGTATAGCCTCAGGAAACCTAGGGCAAGCAGAATTGTCAGGAAACAAGGCCAAAGCCACACCCTGGACCCACATAATTGGTTTTAGTTGAACAAATCAAGCCCATGCATTGCCCTACAGGCTCAGTGGATGAGAAACACAATTCACCAGAACTATTTCCAAAGCACCTCCTACAGGGAGCTTTGGGGCTTGACTCTT
This sequence comes from Tamandua tetradactyla, assembly GCF_023851605.1. Taxonomy (NCBI): domain Eukaryota; kingdom Metazoa; phylum Chordata; class Mammalia; order Pilosa; family Myrmecophagidae; genus Tamandua; species Tamandua tetradactyla. The sequence continues at coordinate 43,504,928 of NC_135345.1, read as the reverse complement.
TTAGGTGAGATCCTGTTTTGTTTTGTTTTGTTTTGGGGGGGGGGGGTTATGTGGTCATAATTATCACCATTATCTATTAGTAAATTTTTAGTGGATTAAAAAACTGCCCTTTAGTCTAAATGTCGCATTCAAGAGGAGCCTAAAGGGGTCATAATGACTAAATCAGATCTGATCTCATGATTGGGATCCTGGAATGGAGAACAGACATTAGGTGAAAACTAAGGAAATTTGAATAAACTATGATCTTTAGTTAATTATAATGTATCAATCCTAGTTTTTTTGAAATTCAAAAATTCACTGCCTTTAACAGCCAAAATCTCCATCAACAGAAGAGTGGCTAAACAAACTGTGGTATATACATACGATGGAATAATATGCAGCTTTAAGACAAGATAAATTTATGAACCATGTAATAACATGGATGGACCTAGAGAATATTATGCTGAGTGAATCCAGCCAAAAACTAAAGGACAAATACTGTATGGTCCCACTGATGTGAACGGACATTCGAGAATAAACTTGAAATATGTCATTGGTAACAGAGTTCAGCAGGAGTTAGAAACAGGGTAAGACAATGGGTAATTGAAGCTGAAGGGATACAGACTGTGCAACAGGACTAGATACAAAAACTCAAAAATGGACAGCACAATAATACCTAATTGTAAAGTAATCATGTTAAAACACTGAATGAAGCTGCATCTGAGCTATAGGTTTTTGTTTTGTTTTGTTTTGATTTTACTATTATTACTTTTATTTTTTTCTCTATATTAACATTCTATATCTTTTTCGGTTATGTTGCTAGTTCTTCTAAACCAATGCAAATGTACTAAGAAATGATGATCATGCATCTATGTGATGATGTTAAGAATTAATGATTGCATGTGTAGAATGGTATGATCTCTAAATGTTGGGTTAATTTCTTTTTTTCCGTTAATTAAAAAAAAAAAAAAAGAGAAGGGATAATTGGAGATGAAGGGATACGGACTGTACAACGGGACTGGATATAAAAACTCAGAAATGGACAGCACAATACTACCCAATTGTAATGCAATTATGTTAAAACACGGAATGAAGCTGCATGTGAGGTATAGGTTTTTTGTTTTTGTTTTTTTTCTTTCTATTATTGTTTTAATTCTTATTCTGTTGTCTTTTTATTTCTTTTTCTAAATCGATGCAAATGTACTAAGAAATGATGAATATGCAACTATGTGATGTTATTAAGAATTACTGATTGTACATGTAGATTGGAATGATTTCTAATTGTTTTGTTAATTCTTTTTTTAATTAATAAAAAAAAAATTCACTGCCTTTTAGAGGACAGTTAACATTTTGAAAAGCATTGGATTTCTACTAGAGTTGGGTGACACACTGGTATATAATTTGATTTTGAATCAATTTAAGGAATTGATTGCAAACATAACCAGAAAAAGAAAACCATCAACTGATTTTAATGTTCCAAATCTAGATATTTTACAGTAGAAGGAAACATCATCGATAGTATTTCTTCTTTTGGGATGTCTCTTACTCTCTTTCCCCTTTGTTTAAAAAGATTCAAATACCCACACTCCCCAACTCTATCAACAGTTTATGTTAAATTAAAATAATTAGGGCGGGCCACGGTGGCTCAGCAGGTAAGAGTGCTTGCTTGCCATGCCCGAGGACCCAGGTTCGATTCCCAGTGCCTGCCCATGTAAAAAAAAAAGCATAGAAAATAATTACTCAAGGTGTGCTTCTGATTTACTAAGCCTTCTGTGCATTATCTTAGTTTAAACCACATAATCCTTTGCCAGAGTTCCTATCATTTCCACTCTACAAATGGAAAGTTGAAACCCAGGTTTTACACCAGGCAATCTTGATAACAGAGGCAAATTCAAGTCACAGCCACACTTGACTGCTGTGCCAAACCACATCTTGTTCCTTAGGGCATGCCAGGGCCAGTCAAGAAATCAAACAGGTGAATGACTTAACGTTATTGTACAGATGAATTAATAAGAACATTTCACTCAAGGGACAATGAAAGGAACCCTGCCAGATTAGCAATGCCAAGTCATTTAAGACTGTAAGGTACATGCCATGTTCCAAAGAAGTTCAGGTTTAGCCATAAGGATGATAATATTTTCAGTTTTAGAAGAGTCTTATAATGAAGCCTGCTGAAGGCTTTTTAGAAAACACATGACTAAATAAACTGCACTGACTTCAGTTACAAAATTGAAGAACATGAAAGTAAGCTAGAATTAACCAGCAGGAGCTCATTACAGTATTCTCATTCCTCGAAAAAAAAAGTTAAGCTTTTTTATTATAAAGTAATATAGTGATTTTAGAAAATTTGGGTGTGCTGGCTTGAAGCTTTTAACGTACCCCAGAAAAGCTATGTCCTGTTTTCTGATTCAATGTTGTGGGGGCAGCCATGCTTCTTTTAATCTTGATTCATTATTGTGGGGTGGAAACTTTGTATTGTTTCCTTGGAGATGTAACACACCCAATTGTGGGTGTGACCTTTTTACTAGATGGAGATGTGATTCTGCCCATTCAGGGTGGGTCTTGATTGAAACCAGGGAAAGATATTTGAAACCAGAAGCCAAAGCCCCCAGCAGATGTCAGTCACATGCCTCGCGAGCCGACAGAGGTGTCCTGGATCCATCGGCCTTTCTCGAGTCAGTGTATCTATTCCTGGATGCCTTAGTTTGGACATTTTATGGCCTTAGAACTGTAAACTTATTAGTCAATAAATTCTTTTTATAAAAGCCTTTCCATTTCTGGATATTGCATTCAGGCAGCTTTAACAACCCAAAACAATGGGGAATGAGAATATAAACTTAAATCACCTATAATCTCCTGAGACAGGTCAGATCCCAGTTTTTGAGACTCAAGATACAAAATATCTTCTAATCCCAAATGTTACAAGGAACAAAAGCCAGGATCTTGAAAGGGGCCATTAAAGTGTGAAGCTGTAAAGCTTATACTTTTTTCATTTTGTTAGGTCCACCTCTGCCCAGAGATACTCTTTAATACTGCGGGCTGCTTGTAGAACTGGACTGCTTGAGTTTGAATCTCAGCAACATCACTCACCAGTTGAGTGTCCTTGAAGAAGTTGCTGGAGTTTCTCTATGACTTAGTATATTAAGTAAATTGCTTTCTGTAAAATGGGAATAAACCAAGTTCCTATGAAAACTAAGTAAATTCTTAGTTATTATAGTCTCATCTTTTCTCAACATAAATGTGTATACATTTCACAAAATTATCACACTAGTTTCACACATGAATATTTTTTCATATTCCTGGGCCTTTAAAACAGACCAAGTATTATACAGAATATGTGAATAATTTAAAGATTCCTCAACTTGACATTCACATTTAAAGGGGAGATACTTAGCATCAGGTGCTATTGTCTGTTGAAAGCACTGAAGTCACCTTTATCACCAGAGACTAGTAACAATGTAAGGAGTATGACAATTGAACTTGGATCTTTCACAAGTCCAAGATGTTGGGTAAGAGCACTTGTTGAGGAGGCATGGGCCTCTGTGTTGCACAACTGCCTTCACCTGGAAAACAAAGTGGATGATGCTTCTTTGAGGTTGTGTGTCACTGACAGCCAGGGAGAGCAGTGAAGGAGAGACCCTGCGACTTAGATGGAATCTTCTAGACATCAAGCCTTTCCCAGACATACTCACCCAGGGTCTACTTTAACATGAAACAATCAGTGTAGGAGAGAGTAATTCCTTTGCCCAAAGTTATTGAGACAAATAGTTATATTTGTCCTTTGCCCAAAGTTATAGGAGTGGAGATCAAAGACAGGTTTGGTAAACTCTGGGATTGACAGGTAATCAGTCCCTGGTTTACGCCCTGGTTTCCCTAGTGATTAGCTAAGAGAACCTGAATATGCAACCTCTCTGTGCCTGTTTCCTGTGCCTCGGGGGATGCAATTACCCACACACATTAGCTTTTGCATAGCCTTCCATGATGTGGTATGCTAAGGCATTGAGAGCATTTTAATAAATATAATCCTCATACATAAATTATAAAGTTTTACAGCTCCATTCATTATGTGGTGTGATGTGTATTTCTGAAGCCCAAACCAATCTTTTTTTCTTTTTAATATTTTATTTATTGTGAAATATAACATATATAAAAAGCAATAAATTTCCAAGTACATTTTAATAAATAGTTATAGAAGCCAAACCATTCTTTTTTTAAAAAAATATTTTAATTGAGAAACATCCACACAGGTACAGTCCAACCATATCATGCAATCAGTGGCTCACAATATCATAACATAGTTGTGTATTCTTCACCATGATCATTTTAGCACATTTACATCACTCCAGAAAAAGAAATAAAAACAAAAATAAAGTGAAATCATATATTCCTTACCCCTTATCCCTTCCACTCATTGATCCACAGTATTTCAATCTACCCAATTTTTACCCCTTCTCTCCCCCTAGTATTTATTTACTTTTTTATCCTTATGTTTTTTTTTTCACTCATCTGTCCATACCCTGGATGAAAGGAGTATTAGACACAAAGTTTTCACAATCGCATAGTCACATTGTAAAAGCTAAGATTATACAGCCTTCTTCAAGAATCAAGGCTACTGGAACACAACTCAACAGTTTCAGGTACTTCTCTCCAGCCACTCCAATACGCCATAAACTAAAAAGGGATATTTATATAATGTGTAAAAATAGCCTCCAGGATAACCTCTCAACTCTGTTTGAAATCTCTCAGCCACTAAGACCTTACTTTGCCTCATTTCTCTTTTTCCCCTTTTGGTCAAGAAGACTTTCTCATTCCCATGATGCCAGGTCCCAGCTCATCCCCAGGTCATGTCCCATTTAGTGGGGAGAAACCAATCTTTTTTACCAGTTCCTGAGAGCTTGAAGGAAACTTGTTTTGCTTTCCTTCTCCTAAGTCAACCTTCAAGGTGATTGTATAGAAGTCACACACCAGGTTAGATTTTAAAATGCACCCCTGTAGCTCCAACTTTAAGCAACCCAAATCACCAGAATTACTGTATATTTAGTGTTTTACATTTAAAGGATATGAATAGAAGTCATCACTTCTTCCCTAGAAACAAAGATATCCTTCAATTAGAAGCTGGAATCAAAACTATTATCAGGCTGGACAGCATCTCATCTTCTTTCGTCTGTAATCAGTGACAAAGTCCACTACACAAACCCATTGCAGTGGTATAAATAAAGAAGAAAATGGGGAAGGAGCAAAGTCTTGGTTACAAATGCCTTCATAATGAGCACATGTGGCAGGAAAAATGTATATATTAAGACAAATCTAAGACAAATGGCCACGGAAACAATCGAATCCCAGCAGGATGAAGTGTAACAGATTCTATGGCAGAGAGCAAATCCACTCAGATGCATACTCAAATGGGTCAAAATTCAATTCCTACTTTAGTTCAGGTAGCAACAATGGCAGAGACTGATGAGTCTGCAGAATCCAAAGGTGTAACTGAGTCTCATAAACATAGAGACATCCTTTGACGAAGACACTCTTACAGAAAATACTCAATGAACTTTTCTCTGATGTGCTTGATGTACCCAAGATTGAAGAAGAAAAATCCGAGGAAGAAGGAATATCCCCTAACATCGCTACCTCAGCAGTCCTGAGTAGCATATATTAGACTAGCAGGAAGCAATACACCTGGTAGGTGGCATGTCAACCTACCAGACCACCTTCCTGCCATGGCTCTGCCACAGGGAACTGTGAGGGCTGCCTCACTGGGAAGTTTGCACAGTTCCCAGCAACTAGCAGAAGAAAGAACACGCAAATGAGGGCTAAGTTCACGAAATACAGGGAAGCTGCCCAGAAGTGTTACAGAAAGAAGAAACAATATGTCAAATGTTTTGAACATCGCATGGCTGTGCTCGAAAACCAAAACAAGATTCCCATGGATCTTTATTGCCATAAAGCAGAGTAACTGTCTTTGACTTGGACCTTGTTTACCATGAACTTAACCGAGGCAGGATTGCAGCAAGTCTACTAATTACCACGTGGACTTGTGGAAGGGTCTTTCATGATCCTTAAGAATCCAGTTTGGCTTTAGTGTTTGCAGTTGGATTGGGAGTGTTGTCCCCAGATTTGGAAGGCAACCACGATCACATTTACTGAGCTTACTTCAATCTATCTGTCAGTAGCAGACAAAACATGTTCTGCTTGCTCTTTTGCGTCTACTTTTTTTCAGGGAAGCTACTAAAGAATGTCAGTGTCAAATGAAAGAGTCTGTAAAATGTCTGGAGAGTTGAGTTTCTGCTGGAATTTCAGAAAAAGATTATAGAGGAGCTCGAAACCTTGTAAGACTTTTGCTCTCCCCAAACAGAAGAGTTAGAAATATTTAACTGTGAACTGATACAAAATGGACAGTTACTTTTGAAGGCAAAATTATGGCTTTTTCCTTTGGAACATTCATCTTATTCTCTATTTAATATTTCTTAAAGTGCTGCACTGCACTTTGTTGACTCATAGCTGTAACTTCAGTTTTTAAGAAGAGATGAACTGGGGTGGTGCTATGGTGGCTGAGTGGCAGAATTCTCGCCTGCCATGCTGGAGACCTGCGTTTGACTCCCAGTGCCTGCCCAAGCCAAAAAAAAAAGAGAGAGAGAAACTGTGGGGGCATGGGTGGTTCAGTGGTAGAATGCTCACCTTCCATGTGGGAGACCCAGGTTCGATTCCTGGACCATGCACCCCCCTCCCCCCCAAAAAAGAGATAAACTGTAAAAAGTATATGTAAAAAAGTCCAAAATGTGATATTTGTTAAGACTTGTTTCAATGTCACATAATTTACAGTTCCCAATCTCTGTGTCATGAATAGTGTCCTATGTAAAAATCCTTTTTTTTTTTTTGCAGGTCTTAAAAAAAAAGTTATCAGCATTGAATAATCAGAGCCAAATAAGGTAGATGAGACCCAAGTTACCCAGATTTCTTGCCACAGACAGGATCAAGCTATCATGTGAAGATCATAAGGGAAGGGAAAATGGGTTTCTTCCTGACTGCCCTTCTTTTGTATCTAGACAAGAACTGTTAAATATTAGTGTCAATTTCTCATTAATCATTAATGCAAGCCTATAGATATTAATACATCCTTATCTATAAAGGAGGATTTAATAACGAGTGCCAAAGACACTTGTTAAAAATCTAGATTCTCCCAGAAGGATTTGAACACTGAATAAAAAACTATTTGCAAATCCCCTTGGGGGAATGGTGAGAAAGGGGGAAAATTCAACTTCCCCAAGTGGAGAATTCTTGTTATTCTCACAAGCAGGGGGGAAAACCAAAGCAATAGGTTAAGCACCCAATCTTGGGGTTTGTTCCTATGAAACTTAGCCCCACAAAGGATAGGCTAAGCCTACTTAAAATTAGGCCGAAGAGTCACCCCTAAGAGAACCTCTTTTGTTGCTGACATGTGGCCTCTCTCAGCCAACATGACAAACTCACTGCCCTACCCCTCTCTACATGGGACATGACTCCCAGGGGTGTGGATCTTCCTGGCAACATGAGACAGAAATCCTAGAATGAGCTGGGACTCAGCACCAAAGGACTGAGAAAACTTTCTCCACCTAAAGGGGGAAGAGAGAAACGAGACAAAATAAAGTGTCAATGGCTGACAGATTCCAGAGTCAAGAGGTTATCCTGGAGGTTATTCTTACGCATTAAGTAGATATCACCTTTTTAGTTAAGACATAACAAGAGAGACTGGAGGGAACTGCCTGAAAATGTAGAGATGTGTTCCAGCAGCCATGTTTCTTGAAGATGATTGTATAATGATATAGCTTTCACAATGTAACTGTGATTGTGAAAACCTTGTCTGATGATCCTTTTATCTACCTTATGGACAGATGGGAAAAACATATGGGTTAAAAATAAATAAATAATAGGTGGAACAAACATCAAAATATATTTAGATTAAAATGCTAGTGATCAATGAATGGGAGGGGTAAAGGGCATGGTATGTATGAATTTTAATATTTTTTTTCTGAATTGATGTAAATGTTCTAAGAAATGATCATGATGATGAAGATACAACTATGTGATAAAAAAGAATGTTCATATTGTATGTCGATTGGTTTTATTAATAAAAATTTTTAAAAATCTAGATTCTATAAAATATAATGCTCCAAGAAAAACAGAATCTAAACAAAACCTACATCTATGTGGGTATATTAAAAGGGACACAACAGCAAACTGAAAAGGCTCCCAATAGCCAATGCTGGGACAACTTGAGCAACAAAATATATTGGATTATAATCCTAAGTATAAAATCTGTACCCAAGAATCCATACTGATAAAAAGATTGAATAAAAAAGTAAAAGGGGAGAAGAGACAAATCTCCCTTGTAGAATTACAAATAATTTATATACATATTCTACTCTCAGGGAAGGGAAACATAACTCTCCACTCTAAGTGTGGCCTGTGTACAGCCACTTCCTTCCAAAGAGTACAATATGGAAAAAGGAGGGGGGAATAGGTAAATTTACAGTAGAAAAACCTGACAAATGCTACCTGAGCAGGTGATCAAGGTTAACAATAGTGACATATCATGTTGATAGTAAGTACCCTAGTTATAATGCAATGAAAACAGCACTTTTTCTTCAATGGTCTTCCTCCCTAAGACCCAAAACTGCAGTTTTATGATGAGAAAAACAGACAAATTCCAATAGTGGAGCTTTCTCACAAAATAGCTGAGCAGTGTAACTGTCAAGGTTATCAAAGACAAGGAAAGCCAGAAAAACTCTCACAGCCAAGAGGAGCCTAATGAAATATGGTAACTAAATGTATTATGCTTCCTGGATAGGATTCCAGAACCAAAAATTAATAATAAAAAATAGTAGGTAAAAACTAAAAGAATCTGTACCAAGTACAGACTTTCATTTAATATTGTACAAATTAATAATGTAACATATTAATATATGAATCTAGGCGAGAAAGTATAGGAACTCTATAGTCTTTTAATTTTTTCTGTAAATCTAAAGTTGTCTTAAATTCTGTATTGTTTTAAAAACTAGTTTTTATAGGTTCATATAGGAATATAAACACATTTTTAAAAGTCTACAAATATTCAACCAAAGCACAGGGGAAATTTATGACAATTTTTGTTTAAATTACTTGTAAAACATTCACATATTACTATCAAGATAACTTGAGATGGAGGGAGCATAAGAGAAATGAAAACCAGCTTAGGCTTATCTCTTATCAGCAGAAAAGTTTTATTCCTTTTATTGACAAATAATTAAACCACATCCAAGGCCTTAACTTACAGACACAAACCAAAGTAGCCATTTAAAGCATTAGATAATAAGGTACAAGACATACAGTAGTGAGTTGGAGGGGCGAAGTACTTTGCCAACTGAAGCTTATACCAAATTTTGCTCGATGGAAAGTTGAGCTGCTAGTGCCTGGGCATGGCTAAGGGTAAGAGCATTTCTGCAGAAAAGAAGGAGAACAGCATTTGACTGCATTGATAGGTGTGCCTTATCATGTTGAAGGGAAGAGGGAAGAAAAGGTAAGTTCCTCCGTGGGGCATTAGGCTGCCTTGGAGAGGGCCACAGCGGAAAAGCGGACTTCTCCTTGCTCACGCTCAGTGAATTCTCTGCACACCTTGGCAGCGTCCTGAAAAGGAGCAAAGTCATCAGAATCCAAACACCAACAGCACAAAACCAGTTTCAAAAGGAAATTCTCTAAAGCTCAAAGTCCATCTTTGCTAATTTAAAATCTTCCACTAAACTTAAAACCAGGGCTTTAAAAAGTAAGAGAAGAAAATCGAGTGGTGGAAAAGACAAGCACAACACTGCAGACTTGGCTTTCAGAAGCCTCAATTCCTGTATCACTTCCACCAAATAGCTCTATGCTTCTGCCTGCCATGTGCACTTGGTTTTGGCAACAGAACCAAATGTTCTTTCCTCAAACAAGACAGAAAATTGATTTTTCAAGAGAAAACTTTTAACTCAGAAATTTCTAGAGTAGGGACAAATTTCTTCTAAGTAAACATTTTATAAAACAGCCTTAAGGTTAAGAGTGAATACCTGGAATTCCAGTCATAGAAAAGTAATGAATTTATAACACTGCAATGGGAATCAAATGTGTTAATAATTCTAAGCTAGGTTTAAAAGACTGGTAAGTTAGAAAATTGATCCCAATGTTTGTTATTTACTGAATTCTAGGGTTTAACTGCCTTGGAATCATAAATGTCAATGCCCAATTTGTAATAAGTCAGGGGACTTAGGAGAAAGGTAATTCCACAAACCACAGTAAGCTGAGAACCTTCAAGAGGAAAGGGAAGACTCTATGACAAAGAATAGTGATGGAACATCAGCTCCTAGAATCTAAAAGTCTCAGACTGGATAAAGAGTTTGGCCTACGCTGGAGACTCTTCAGTGCTCCAGCTTTCAAATCACTTTAAAAACTAAAGGGTCTGCATATGTAGGTCTAGATTGACATTCACATTTCATTCTCTATCAGAATTTTTAATAAGTTGATAACCCACACCTCCTCTCCCTAAATTAAAACGAGTGCAAAGTATATATCTTTAAACAGAATAGACAGACAACTTTCTTAGTGAGCAGTAAACTAATTCATTCAACTTTGGAATACTTGGGTTAAGTTTATATATTTTATTACTGCTTTAACAATAATTAATTTAGTGTACACTGTAGACAAACTAAAACACCTCTACCCATATAGACTCATCCTTGCTTAGGCTAAGAATTTAACTAAGATAATGGTTTATATTTACATAATTTGAAATGAGTACAAAAATAGTTTTGTACCTTCCCTGTATCTCAAATTCTATTCACATAATAGTTTTAGGTATTCTCTATGAGGCATATTTTATAGCATATTCCACAGGATTAGATGAGTTAGTATGTACCTTACAAGTTTTATTAGAAAGACCAGAATCTTTCCCACAAATGGAGAAAATCCAGAAATTTTGCCTCTGTTCTTTATTCTCTTTCACAAAGAAATTCTGACTTTCTCTTGCAAATATCCCACCCTCACTCTCTCTTATAGGTCTCTCTCTTACTCTACTATTCCCATATACCCTTTGATACTCAAGAATTAGCTTTAACTCATCTCAGGTGTTTCTGACAGATGACAAGTATAAACGATCCTCCCTGTAACAGTGGCATAATTTGGTCAATAAGCACCTTAACATTATCAGGTCTAGATGTACCCCAAAATACTATATAGGGGCTAAGAGCATAGACTCCAGAGGTAGACTGTAGAGGTTTGAAACATGGCTCTGCATTCAGGTCATTGACTCTAGCATTACTTAGCCTCTCTGCACCTCAGTTTCCTCATCTGTAAATTGGGGATAATAATACCTACCTCATAGTGCATTAAAAGAATTTCATAATAAATACAAATCACTTAGAATGGAGCTTAGCACTGGGGTTGGCAACTCACATTACATGGACCTGCAGGACACTTTTGTAAAGTTTTATTGGAGCTCAGTCACCCATATTCATTTAAACATTGTCCATGGCTGTTTTAGAGTTACAAGGGCTGTAGAGTTGTAACAGCACAGATGAATACTTGCAATAGAGACCACTCACCCTCAAAGGCCTATGTTTTCTATTCGACTCTTTACAGAAAGAGTTTATGGACTCCAGGTCTGTGCACACTAAGCACTCAAAAACGATTACTTTATGGCTTCTATAACCACAAATTAAGTAGTGATACCTTAACAGCATTTTGCATTTTATTGTAAATAAGCAGTTTCCCTTTATACAGCGAATCAATTCTGAGGACTCATTTCCAGCACAGAATTAAGAAGTTTTGGGGGTCACTTGTACTAGGATGGTGACACAGTGATCCTGGACTGAATTTGATACTCTGAAACTGTTAACAGTGAGCTATGTGGGAAGAAAAAAATCATGAATTTAATTGCCTAACCAGAATGCAGAGCACTCTAAATAAAAGACTAACTTAATCTAGCCATTTTAGAGGGATTATGAAAGGCTCAGGTTGCTATAAGGTGAGTTGTGATCTGGGATGTAATCTGACAATATGACAAGTGATCACCTTAATTCCACAAGGAAGCAAAGCAATGGCTTTCAGGCTAATTCCAACAAGACAGCACACAATACTGATTAGTCAGGCTGCTCTGAAGGATCCTGTTTAAAACCACTTGCTATACATAAAGTAGATAGAACCACTCAAGATGATCTAAGCCCTAATGAGTGCTTTTAACCCAGACCATTGGTGCTGGCTTTACTGAAACAGTGTTAACACTTTAAAATAGACAATTTGGTTCAAGAAAATTAAAGGTGGTCCCTGGTGGAGAGAGATTCCAAAGATTACCTGCAATAGTGAGTCCTCTGAACTGGTGCCATGGTTCACTGGGAAAGGCATTCGTCCATCTGCATAAAGAAGCCTGCCATGTCAATTTTCTCTGTACATTTTCTTAAGCAGCTCAGACATTTCAGACTCTCATGAATACCCCCACCATCCCCACAAAAGGAAGCCTGATTACGGAGCAAAAGGTTGGAGATGAGGGTCAAGTGTTGCTAAATATCCATCCCAGGAGATTCTAATCCACAATCAATGAGACCAAACAAAGCCAATCCAGCTACGCTGATAGAGGGGCCTGTGTCCCCATCTCTGAGGAAGGGTCACAGAGCAAAATTCAGATACAGAGTCTGGGGGACAGGAAAGACGAAGATAAGAAGGGATCCTTGAGATTTCATTTCCCCTCAATGACTGCTGAATGTCCCAAGACTCCTTTGTCCCTGTTTGTCCACAGGTACAGTCTTCTGTTGACTAGGTAGAGCAGTCTTTTCTATTAATAAAGAGGGGATAAATCTTCCAATATGGGTAAAATGTCTTGTCATAGGCCAGTTAATAGAAATCACCCCAACATTGTCCAAATCCCTTTTACACAAACAGGGTTATGTTCAGGCATTGAACCTTTTCCAAAAGTCCTCTCTGCCTGAAAAGGATGACGTTGGAGACCCATTACTGGGATGGTATAGCAGGAGATGTGCGCAGAGAAAGATTAAAGACATATGTTGAACTGTGAGATATATTCTCTTTACTGGTTTGGGCCTAAAGCCTTTCATTTGGCAAATCAGCTGCATGAGGGGGACATTCGGCATATGATAGATAAAGGATTAAATGCCCCCATAAAAATATCTCATTGTTCTGACTTCGTTAACAATGACAATAAGGGCCACAACAACCAATACTGTAAGAAAAATAAACCTGAAGAATGCACAAAACCATATGGGATTCCAGAAATGGAATTAAAAACATACCAAGTTCATAGAGGTGGCCATCCACGTTGTTAAACAGAATAAAATGGAAGTTCACCTTGTCATCTACCTGAAGAGTCAAAAAAAATTTTAATGAGTATTTTGAAATTAAGTTGTTTAAAATAACTTCGCTTGATATTCAAGCGCAACTCTGTTGAAACGACATGCTTATATTTTATTTAAAATTATTATAGCTAATATTTCCTATATACCAGGCCCTACTCTAAGTCCATTAAGGAAGATATGCTATAGTTACCAGAGCAATCCTGTGAGATAGTTACTGTCATATACAACTTACTGAAGAAATTAAGGCTTATGAAGGATAAGTATCCCACCCAAGGTCAACACTAAAAAGTGGCAACTTTAGCCAACTATTAGTTAAATCTACTGAAATCTAACTTAGCAATTGACTTGGAAGTTTTGTTCAGATTATAGGACATTTAAGGGTTCTAGAAATTGTCAGTCTTCATTGTTAAGAGTCTTCTTTACTCTCTCCAAAACAGTCTCTGAGAAGAATACTTGAAATGCTGAACTATTAGAAGAGGTATTAGTCACTCTTTAAAACTCATTTGGGTCTAAACAATACACTACAGCTTGGAATTTAGTGAAGATGCCAACTAGATTTCTGAAGAACCATTTTTATGAAAAACTCTGGTCAAAGCATCATTTGAGTAGAATTTTCTGTTATTAATTTGGCTCTTGGGTGGATAACACCATTTGCTGTGTGCTCCAGCAAGAGGGCACACATATTTCAGTGAAAACACAGGTAGCACCTGGACTGCCTGATTTGCATTTACCCGACATTGGCCTTCCTGTGCTACAGCATCATGGGCTGCCTGAATGGCCTGCAGAAGAGAGAAAATAATTAGCATGAGGATTTCCAGATTTTAAGGAAAGCGATGGGCTGAAAGTTCTCATCCTACCTCATTCTTTTCAAAGCATTTTGCTCGGTCTTCAGGTGACATCTTCTCCGTTTCAGAAAGAAACTGTTTCAGGACTGACCCATCCTCTTTTAAAAATGAATGCACTTATTAGTACACATAAAATAATGCAAGTGGAAAAAAAATTAATGCAAATGCTGACTAAAGCCGCTACATAGCTGGTCATGCTTAGTGGCCTGAATCCTTAAGGGTGTGGATGGGCTGGCTCTTCCTCCCCAGCCCCCTTCCCAAGTTCTCCCCTAACTCACTACTTTCCAGACAGAGGTGCCTCTCCCTTCCTCCCAAGCTGAACTTTTTTTTTTACCTCTGCTCTGTGACACCCACTTTCACCTGGCTACCTTTCCTTTAAGTCCTTAAATCTCAGCTAATCACTTTCTTACAGTACTTAACCAATGGTAACACATTATTTGTGACATTTTTAGTGCCATCTTTACAGACTGTCATGTCTATGGTCGCATCTACAGCACCTGTCACAGTGCATGTTTTGTGTACATGACCCTACAGTAACATTCTAACCTAGTAACAGTTCTCAACCAGAGATTTTTATTTCAGGGTAGGAAATTCAGTCTCAATAATTCAGTTATCCAGATTGACATTACTGTAAACGTCCTCAATAGAAATGTAAAGAGCCAAATAGACAACTGGCTGACTGTAGGTATAAGGGCATTGTTTTTGCTCAGTGTGGATAAAGGAGTCACTGATGATAGAACTACAGCATGACACACTCACATTTTAAAAGACTTCAATTTGAACTTTCATCTACACTTTTTTTTTTAAATTCTGTTGGATGGAGACCATTCAAAATGTGGATGTAACAGGAATGTTCTGAGCTCAGAAGAAATCTATGACTTAGATGAAGTGTTTGACATCATTGTTACCATGGTTACAAAAAAGTCACACTATCTCTGCTGAACTCAGGCATGCAGTACTCTAAATGAAGTGAGACTTACTATAGAAGAAACAAAGACTCAAGCTACAATTTTTAATACCGCTCAAGCAAGCCAATATTTGAAAAAGCAACTTCTAGAACATCTGGGTATTTATGGCCAGACAAACCATTATTTCAAAAGTATAACAGGAATAGTCTTGGCTATGCTCTGCTAGTTAAAACAAAAATCATACATATTTGTGTATATACCGATATACACATGACATACCAAAAACAACAATGTGGATTATTAGCTGAAGTTGCTCAATTCTAGCCACTCTCACCCACTGTATAAATTAGGAGTTGGAAAACCACTGTCCATTATTATAAAGTTTTACTGGAACACAGCCATATTCCCTTGTTTGCATCTTATGTGTGATTGCTTTTGCATAACAGCAGAGACAAGGTAACCCTCACACCCTAAAATATTTAGTCTCTGGACCTTTACAAGAGTTATTTGACCTCTTGACTAAATCATAGATAACAGCCATGGTTTTTAACAAGGCTTAGTACTGTTAATTAGGCCTCTGACAAGAGCTGAGCCTCATTTCTTTTGCTTCCTCCATAGCATCCATCTGGGTAGGAATGTCAGGGGATAAAGCCCTTGACTAGTTCTCAGCTGGGTCTTTCGGGATTTCAGCTTGCTGCTATGCCTCCCTATAAGAATCCATCTGCTCTAAGTTCTGTTGATTCTTCTGGGGTTTTGGCCTGCTGCTATGCCTCCCAAACAAAAATCATTTGCTCTAAGCTGTGTTGGTTCTTCTATTGCTTATGAGACAGAATCATTAAAGGTGGGCCATTAACTGTTGACATTTTATAGCTTAATATCTCTAGTTCTACAGGATCACTGAGAACTGAATGGGAACATCTGAGAATCACTACAATAATGGGCCTTCAAATGTTTTTTTCCTTTGCCTCAGATCCATTTAGGATGTCTGCCAGCTGGGAGAGCATATGCACAAGGGCAGTATAAAGTCTAGATAGCACTTGCTCTTCCACTTTTGATGGAGAATGCCCAACCATGCTTCTTGGTAAATGAGTTTCCTTCCCTCAAAGGAGAGAAACAATAAGAATTCATCTACTAATACTATTTGGGTAAGAAGTAGCCACGACTGCAAAGGTTTCAAATAATTTTAAGGCAATGACTTCACTAAATAGATCCAGAGGGTTAGAATGAAGAGTTATCACTCAAGGTTAACTAGGTATTTCGACTTCCAAATTCCAAATTTAACTTGAAGAGAGCAGACCTTGAAACCTATTCTTACCAAAGTCCAGTTTGTCCTGATTATTGGCCACTGCATGTATAAGTCCAATTGTACCACAGGAGTTCCCGATGGTCTGCTTCATGAAGTATACTTTAGGACTAACTTCTTGTCCCTTCAGTTCCTCGATCTGTTTTTTCCTGAAGTTCTCATGCTGCAAACATAAGATTGTTATCTTTCTAATCGAAAATGCAAAGAAATAACAGATGGCAGCACAGCAAGTTCTCCCTCCTAAATGGAAACACATGTGGGTTGAGCAAACAGGAGCCTGGGTTCTAGATGCTGGCCAACGCCCAGAGAATGGTCTGTCTGCCTCCCACACTCACACCAGCCTGTGGGGTTCTGAGCGCTTCTGAGACTCCACCCTGATGCTGCAGTGCAGTAAATGCCTTGGAGAGTGACCAAGACTTTGTCTAGACACCACTGCAACCTTTTAGCTTGAAATGGATGGTGTCATTAGATCAGATAGAAAAAGAGATATATCAGTTCATTATTTTCTTTCTTTAGCAATAACAAAAACAGTATCATATGGGCATCCCAGTCCATCTTTGATCAAAATGCCAAACAAAAGTACCAATTAGTTTCATACTTCACTATTCTTTCAAGTTCTACTTCAATTCTGTCCAAGTTTATTACTCTTCCAACAGACAAGCAAGCCTTAATAATGATTAAAAGGAAAAAGCAATTCAAAGAAATTATTTCATACTCTCTCCCCTCCTCCCTTTCTTGTAAAGGAAGGAAAGACATCTGGTCTTTTCAGCTGTGCTTTTTCAAAACCTTCTCCTCATCTGAAAAGAGGGGAATGTGACACTTGTTTGGCCTTCATGTGAGGACAGACTAGCAATTGGGGGTGGAGTGGAGAGAGGAGGACTGGTAAATGACACCTCAAAACAACTGTTAGTGCTTTTATATAACAATTTAGTGGGCTTGTCTGGACTTTGCTCTAATCAGTTTTAAAAATCTTCAAGGTATGATTTCCCAGTTAAAAGCCAGAGTGCTAATGCTAAAGAAACAACACTTTCCCATAAGAAGCAAAATTCCAAGATAACACCAGAAACATATTTTCAATTCTAGCAACCTTTTTTCACTGCACATGGAACATTTCAGCAAGCTGTGTGGTACTATTAGAGGAACAAAATCTCTTCCACTGATTTGAGATTCATCATCCCACAATGCTGTAGCCACAGATCAACTTAAAACTCCAACTAGGTAAGAATCTACCAAATCCTTGAATTATTACTCATTGATTGTTAAGGGCTTTTACTTTCTTAGTTTAATTAAATTAAAAAGAAAAAAGGAGGGAGGGAGTCCTTTAGGGTCATTTGTGCTCTTCCGTGGAGACACTTGCATAAATATCTCACAGGGACTTAATGTTTTAGAAGTGACCATTTAGGAATTCATAATACTCTGAGTCAAAACTAAATCCTTATTAAATTCACATTAGCTTCTTTGGGAAGTCAACTTATACACCTTAATTTTTCTTTGATTTTGCTTCAGCATTTAGTCTAGTGGGTGGTTTTGTTTTGTTTAGTTTTAGCACAACAGACGTGCAGTAAATCTGCTGGATTGAACTGGAAATAAGTTATTCAAACCAGAATGTTCTCTAGGAGAGCTGTCAGATCCAGCAACAAAACCAGTGGGCCTCTGAAGGCAAAGGCCCTGCACCACTGCCTCCCTGAGGCCTCTTCTCTGAGTGCTGCGCAAAACCTCCGAGTCATCATGGTTCCTCTAATCATTTTCGATCTGAGGAGACACTCAAGTGGGAGAAAGGAGACTGCACTGGATTCAGTCAATGGGGAAGCTCATTTGAATTGCTATTATTTGGCAGCTCCTTTTTTTGCCTAAGTAAAGGCTTTGGCAATAAAAACCTGTCAGTGGATTTATCTAAAAGCTTTCTTAGGTGCTTTTTATCCTTAACTCTCAGCCATTTATCAGAAGAAAGGCCTGGCATTTCCCACGGGGCTTGATTTATAATGAGGATGCTTCTAGCACATCCAGCGTTTGGACACTACTCAGTTAGGCTTATTCTGTGTTTGGAGTGTTGCCCAAGTTTTGCTGATGCAAATTTTAACCACTCCCATGTTAGAAGTTAAGTGACAGCAATAGGATATATCAATGCCATGCTCATTAGTTAAGAAAACAGTTATCTCAGCTACCTTTTTACATGTGGCACTCAGCCTTTGAGATACATATATTCGAGCACATTTGTAGGAAGTAGACCATCCTAAGGGAAATGAAAAGGTGTTTCCCTGCTCTAATACCAACCTAACTCCTATTTTCTGCAAAGTCAGAAAGGAAGGAGGAAGACAGAGGGGGAAAGAGGTACCCAAACAGCCACACAAAAAATGATCAAGCTAAACACACACACACACACACACACACACACAATCAAGAGCCTAACGAAGCAAGTTCTGGGGCTTGGAGTTAAGGCCGTGAGACGGAAGAATCCCGTGAGACGGAAGAATCCCGTAGGGTCTATGAAAACCGCCTCACAGGCTGGGAAGGTAGCGAATTAGAGAACCTGTCTTGAAGCTGCCAACCTCCATTTTATAGCAAACAAGAAGCTGACAGGTCACAGCTCTTAAAGGAAAACAACCAGCCATTTCTTGAAGCCGAAGTATTAAAGACTAAACAACTTTGAGCGATTCGCAAAATGGGTTATTTCCCTGTAAAACTGGGATGATAGATGGACGTGAGATGCTGTTTGTCTTCCAAATTTAAGGCGACTTTGGCTGGATGAGGGAGGAGGCAATAGGCCCTATTTGAGCATGAGCTCCAAGGAGTAGCTACCGAAAAGGGGGAGGCTCCTCTCTCCCTGAGAGGCGTGCCCTTCATCCCCCACGGGGGCCAGGCATTTTTGCCAGGTCTGAACACCCAGGCCAGTCAGGGAGGGGAGTGGGGAGTCTCCCCTGCCTGAAACGCTTGAGGAGGGCAACCGGCCCTCCTCCGGCCCCACGCCCTACCTGGGCGGTGAGGGGAAACAGAAGGAGCAGCGCGCAGGCAGGCGCTGGTACCGAGCCCAGAGCGTCCTCCTCCAGTCCCAGCACGTCCACGAAGCGCCAGTGGCCCGCGACCCCCAGCCGGACCAGCACCTGCGGAGAGGAGACAAGGCGGCCAGGCGCACGGGGACAAGCAAGCCACCGGCACCTGCCCGAGGGCGGGGCCGGCTCGCGCGCCCCCACTCCACCCTGGGAGGAGCCCCGGCCTCACCCCGCCCCCACCACCGTCGGCGCAATGACACAGCACAAAGCGCGGCCCACACGTGGCTGCCGCGAAGCCCGAGCACCCGTGTCCGCGAGACCCCGCGCCACGCCCTCGGGAGCTCGCTAGGCGTTTGCAGGCCGCGGCCCCTTCTAACTCCCCCAACCCGCTTTCGCAGAGTCATCACCCCGAAGCAGGGGCACAGGGAGGATGCACAGCCCGCGCGCCCCAGCCGGGCCGCCTCTGGTGCGCGCTCGATTCCTGAAACGCAGCCGAGGCCGGTGGGCGTCTCCGCCTCGACGCTCCCGGGGGAGAGGAGACAGGGGCGGCGCGAGACGCCACTCACTTTGTTCAGCATCTGAAAGGCAAATGCAAAGAACAAATACAGTAAAACCAGTCAGCCTGGCAACCTGGCGAGAACTGGCCCTGATCCCTGCCCTCCCCCAAGCAACCGTGCACCTGGCGCTCACCTCCGGGTTAATTTCCAACGGTTTGAGCTGCATCTTCGAGAACAGCGAGAGCAGTCAGCAAGGAGAGAAAAGGAAAAACAGCGAACGGAGACGCCCAGGCTGCCGCTATAAAGAGCTGGCCTGACGCACTGTGGGTGCCTGCGTGGGGGGGAGCAGGGACAAAACCAAGCGAGGGGTAAACGGCCAGTCTCAGCCAAATGGGCACGAACCCCCCATGCGCAGCGCGGAATGGTACGGCCGAGCCCACAAACCTTGCAGTCTCGCTTGCGGGTGAGATGATGTGGTGGTGGGGATGAGGATGGGTTTTGTTGGTGGGTGTTCCATGAGTGTATTGATAACTGTTCTTTTGATGGAGTCTCTTTTCGCGAAGTTTCTGGAATCCCACCCTGTCTACGATTATCAGTCACCTGAAAGCTCGGGTTCTCTGGAGCGTTGAGAAAAAGCTCAAATTCAACAGGTATATATTTAATACGTGTCCCCTAAATCTCGCAGTTTGCATTTGACCTTAGAAAATCGTCCTCCATGTTTAATCACATCGTACCAAGGTTCCTTTTTAATTGAGTGTCTAGAATTAAAGATGATATGATATGTAACATCTACTGCATTGGCAATGGTGATGTAATGTGACTCCCCAAGAGGAATTGTTAGGTCACGGGAAAGCGGAAGAAGACTGGGCGTGTGTGACTGTAATAGAAGGCCCCGGAGAGGACACGTGGTCAGAGATTTAGGAAACAAATCCAGCGAAAAGATAGGTACAGTTTCATGACGAGAAGCTGTGAAAGGAAAAGCATTTTTGAAAGAATGAAACGCTTTAAAAAATAAAATTCTGAGTATACAATAGAATAATTCCGGTGAAGAAGAGGAGTGTCAACTGAAGAAACCGCTGTTCTCTGATAATCTCAGGTGGGGTTTTTTTTTCTACCAGCATATTCAAAAGATGGGGAAAAAAGCATATGCCAGAGAATGAATAAAAAGAGTGGTAAAAATAGTGTAAAAATCTTGAAAGGAAATGGATCTTGCCGAAACAGTAAGGAAGCAAGAAGGTTGATTGTTCTTCAAAATAAGCTCAGGAAAAATGATTATGATAGTGATGATGAAAGAATAAACCTACTGGTTAGAGATTAAGAGGAGGGGAAAGGGAGAGAATCTATATTTTAAGTTAATGCCTCTTGAGTGGGTCACATCCTTCGTATGTTATTTCATTTAATCCTTGGAGGATCCAGTGGAGAAACTCTTGTTAGTGCCATTTTACAGATGAGAATCTGAGTCTTAGGTTAATTTGCTTATAGTCACGATTAGAAAAGTACAACTGAGAAGTGAACCTTGGTAAAACAGAGTCTAAGAGCTGATTCTCAAACCTTTAAGATTCCAATACATTACACTTCTACTTTCTTTCCGTTTTACCATTAAAAATGACCTTTACACAACAAAATGAGAGGAAAAACATAGTAAGAAGGACTTCATGGGTGAATTTTATGGTCTGTAAATTATACCTTAATAAAGTTGTTGAAGAAAAAAAGGCTTGAAGATCAAGATGGGGGGGTAGTACAAGAACAACTGGCTGCAATGTATGCCTTCAGAGACAAATTACATCCCAATTTACTTAACTTATTCATTTAAGAAACACTGATTAAGTATCTAGTAAGTGCCAGGTACTTAAAACCTGGCAGCGTCCTTCATGGACCTTACATTTAATCAGGGAAGGCAGATAAGCCATAATCATCATGTGAAAGGAGCAAAGACCAGAAACATTTGGGAATCAGGAAGACTCCCCAAAAGAAGCAAAATTTAAGCTAAGTGCTGATGGGCAGGTAGAAGTTAGTAGGTAAGAGTTATCCAAAATAATTAGTAGCAGTGATCATAAAATCACTAGCAGAAACCTTTGTTAAAGGTTTTTGTTATTCATTCAACCTATGTATATTTGTGGGCTTACTATGTGTCAGGTAGCATCAGAAAAGAATAAAATAACTCCTTGCTCACAAGGAGATGCCAGAGACTGGACATGGATAAATCTTATCCTGATCTTTAAAAAAAGGGGTGGGGGAAGGAACAAAGGGAATAATAATGCTGAGACTGCAGGCCAAAAGATTTTATATCAGCCAGCCCAATTCCAGGACTCATAGTTTGTGAACTCTTAGAAAAAAATAATTGCCTTCCCAAACTGGGACGACATGGCTTGATAGCTAATTTCTTTTTGTCACTGAATCATATTCCATTTTATGGATGTACCACAGCACATTTATCCATTCACCTTTGAAGTACATCTTGGTTGCTTCCAATTTTTGGCAATTATGGATAAAGTTACTATAAACATTCATGTGCAGGTTTTATATGGGCATAAGTTTTCATCTCATATATCTAAATGTATACAAACCTAATTGCTGGATCAAACGGTAAGCCTGTGTTTAGCTTAGTAAGAAACTGCCAGATTGTCTTCCAAAGTGGGTGCACCATTTTGCATTCCCTCCAGTAAGGAATGAAAGTTCCTGTTGCTCTACTTTGCAGTTTCTTTCTAATTTAAACACAGGCTTACCATTTGGTATTGTCAGTGTTTGGGATTTTAGCCATTTTAATAGATGTGTAGTGGTATCTCATTATTACTTTAATTTTGTTTTAACCACATAATGGAGCTGTTAAACTTTATAATTTTTAAATTTTTGATGTATAATACAACATATATACAAAGCAGAGAAAGAAAAAAACAGTAGTTTTCAAAGCACTCTTCAACAAGTAGTTACAGGACAGATTCCAGAGTTTGTCATGGCTACTGTACCATCATCTCAGATTTTTCCTTCTAGTTGTTCCAGAACATTGGAGGCTAGAAGGAATAAATATTTAACAAATATATATCACAATTGACTTTTTTTTTCTTTTTGTGAAAAATAACATATATACAAAAAGGCAATAAAATTCAAAGCACAGCGCAACAATTAGTTGCAGAACAGATTTCAGAGTTTGATATGGGTTGCAATCCCACAATTTTAGACTTTGACTTCTACTTGCACTAAGATGCTGGAGACTAAAAAAATATCAATATAATGATTCAGCAGTCATACTCGTTTGTTAAACCCTACCTTCTCTACAACTCCACCATCATGTTTGATCTTTCTAACCTACTCTTTAGGGGTATTTGGACTATGCCCATTCTAAACTTTTCATGTTGGAAGGGCTGTCAATAACATGAGGTAGGAAGATGGAACTAGCTGAAGTTCAGAGAGGCTGGCCTCTCTAGGTTTCAGGACTTATCTGGTCCAGGGACCCATCTAGAGGTTTCTAAAAAGTTACCCTAGTGCATGGGAACTTTGTAGAATCATATATATTGCCCTAGGTGTTATTTAGGATTGGCTGGAATGTTTTGGTTGGGGGTTGGCAGGTTATGATAGGTAGCAATGTCTAACTGAAGCTTGCATAAGAGTGACCTCCAGAGTAGCCTCTTGACTCTATTTGAACTCTCTCAGCCACTGATAACCTATTTGTTACACTTCTTTTCCCCTTTTGGTCAGAATGGAATCATAGATTCGACAGTGCTAGGGCCAGGCTCATTCCTGGGAGTCATCTCCCACGCTGCCAGGGAGACTTTCACCCCTGAATGTCATGTCCCACATAGTGGGGAGGGCAAAGGTTTCCCTTGCAGGGTTGGGCTTAGAGAGAGTGAGGCCACATCTGAGCAACAAAAGAGATCCTCCAGAAGTAACTCTTAGGCATACCTATATCATTCAACAAATGGTGCTGCAATAAGGAGATACATGGAAAAAGAATGAAATGTGACCCCCACCATACAGCATACAAAACAAAACAGAATTTAAGAAGGACATATGTGACATTCTGAGGTCAATTATCATGGTATGATTGATCTTTATATTAACTTTATTCTTAACTTTATGGCTATAAAGCGTAGGTAAATATATCAAATAAATATATTTGATATAGAAAATATATCAAATAAAAAGCAAGTCTCTACTGATTGCATATGTAGAATGGAATGATTTCTAAATGTGTTAATTTCTTTTTTTTCTTTAATTAATAAAAAAAGCAAGTCTCAGCAGCTTGTTTATAACCATTAGAAAATGAACACTTCAGCAAATATCAGAAATAAAAGCATTTCTTTTTAAAATCAGTGAAACATGTACTAATGAGGTAGACCTGGCTTTGTGAGCAGATTGTGAGAAAAGGATTCAAATATTTTAGCTATTTGTAATTTGAATATAAAGTTGAAACCACTTTATAACATAATAAATTGTTTAATTTTAATAATAGGGGGTTCTTGGAATAATGTTTGAGAAGATTCATGAACCTAGTGGAGAAAAAGTGCTGTGATTGATTAGTGATGTCTGTCATGAGTATGGTAAAGAAAATTAGCAAGGGTGATGATTGGTTAGTTATGTCTGCCATGGGTAAAGGAAAGCCAAATAGCCAGAATGACTAGCTATTTAATACCTGTTGACTAGATTAATATAATACTCATGATGTAATTGTGGCCAGAAATTTCACCAATTGAATTGTCCAGACTATAACTATATTATGATGTCCAATTCCTGGCACATAATAAGCACTCAATAAATATTTTTCAGCTGAAAACCACACTTCAAAAGAGACATGGAAATATTAGAGGTTTGCAGAGGCAGAGGACCAAAGGAATGAACAAAAATCGTTGGAAAAAAATGAGAGTGAATGATGTGGAGAAGAGAAGATTTATTTTGCAGGCTGTGGGGGAGGAAGGTGACAATTACATTATAGCTATGCTCAAATATTCAAAGAGGGAGAAGTAATCCTCCTGATTACTTAAGAGAACAAGACAAGTTAGAAGAAATTTTTTGTTTATATACGAAAGCACTTAATAATTGGAGCAAACCAACATTTTTGTGAGTTCTTCATTTCTCAGTGAACATGATTTCACCAGAGCTAACACTGACTGAGTGCTGTGTGTCAGGCACAGGTTCAGTGTATTTTACATATATCAACTCTTTTAATCCTCATAACAACCTGTGAATGTAGGTAACTGTTATTATCCCCATTTCACAGATCAGACTTGGAGTAGCTAAGTTCCTTACCCATGGTTACCCAAATAATGAAAACTGAAATTTGGCCACAGGCAGTCTTGAGTCTGCACTCTTGACCATTATATTATATGATACTACCTCTTCAAAGAGCAGAATACCCAACTAAAGGGACTGAAGGCACAAGGACATTTATTATCTCATTTAACTTGATCGCTGGAGGTTGATGGTCTAGGTTTGGTTCCAAGGGTCAATGATGTATTCAGGGATATAGGGTCTTCCCATCTTTCTACTCTGCTGTCTTCATGGTATTAAAGGTGTCATCCATCATGATTGTAAGACGGCTGCAGAAGCTCTGAGCAGCGTAACCTCATAGAATACAATCTCATCCAATGGCAAGAAGAAAAATGAGATTTTCCTTTTCTTGCTCTCTTTTTTAAGTATGAAGGGGAGATGTTTTCCAGAAGCCCCAGTCTCCTGAAGAATTCCTTCATGTACTATTAGCTTGAATTTAATTATTAATCATGCACTGAACAGAAGGAAGCTGGGAAGTCAAATATGTAACATTTTCAGATTCCATGGAAGTAAGCTGTGTTTTGCCACCAAAAGGAAGGGTAGGGGCAAATGTATTTGACAGGCAACTACTAGTACCTGTCACACCATGCCCAGAACTTTTCAAAGACTTAATGATGGATAAAACTTCTGCTGGGGGCAAAGAGGAAGGGTTTGAACTAGATAACCTCCGAGATCCCTTTGCCTAAAGTACTGAGTACGATATGGTTCAGCATGTCTTTGAAGGTAAAAGGTGTATGAATGCATGGGTGGTTCAGTGGTAGAATGCTCACCTTTCATGCAGGAGACCCAGGTTCGATTCCCAGACTATGTACCCCCAACAAATTAAAATTAAAATTTTAAAAAGTGTGTGGATGCAATTGGTGTGATGGTGAGCCCAGTGGAGTGTTATTTAAGGAACCTGATTCCAGCCCTGACTCTGTCATTGGAGAACAGTGCGACCTTTGGGTCCTGGTTTTCTGTTAGGAAACCTAAGCATTTTAGGTTCCATCTGACATGTCTATAGGTGGAGAAACAAAATCAATGAATGAAGAAATTGTCCTTCATTAAATAAAGGTGACATTTCTGGTTTACCATCAGTAGGACTTTTTTTTTCTCGTTTAAGTATTATTTCCCTAGGAATAATGAAGATTTGAAATGTATGCTTTAAAAATTATCTCTGATATCTCATTGCTGAACAGCTAAATATGCTTAAGGTCTGAGTCTGGGGCTAAGAAACAGTACACTAATTTTCTGGTCTATCACTATTTAATTGGTTTCTTTTCAAACATATTATCTTCTCAGATAATTGCAATATTTTGCTTGCTTTTGTTCGTAAGCTCTAGTGCTGTGCTCCATAATTTGGATTGTGGTGGATACAGCAGACTGTTTCACATAATCTCCTTTCAAGCATGCCTTCTTGTATGTTAGAGCCTAGAGAACTAGAGAACACATTTTCCAAACTCCCTTACAGCTAGGTTTCCTGATAAGAATTTGTTTCTGCCATATGTATATAACTGTATGAGATTTGAAAGGTGGACATGAGACAGCAGCCATCTTTCAACCTAGATGCCTTTTTTGGCTATTGCATGGGCTTTTCTGCTTGCAAGCAAGGTCATGGGGCTAAAAGGTTTTTCTAAAAGCAGCATTCCAGTGTCTACTCTTCAGCCTTCTGGATGTTGAGAGGGAGCTACTACAGAGCTGTAGGCTGGGTCCGTGCCCAGTGTCCATTCAAAAGCTTTGTGAATTTTGGAATGCATTTGTGGTGGTAGCACCAGCAGTGGCAGATTCTGGATCTCTAGATAACAGCTATGATGGTGCGTTTCTCAATTCAGTAGTTCCAGTGGCAGTCACAGAACTACTACTATAGCTTTCTTGGCAGGTCAGTTCAACAATGTTATGAAAATCAGTCCTAGAGCCCCAGCTCAGAGTTTAGTCCTCTGGTACATACAGTAGTTCTTATTTTTATTTATTTATTTATTTTTAACATCACAATCCATTTTTTTTTCTTTTTTGTGAAAACAGAATATATACTAAAAAGCTGTAGATTTCGAAGCACAGCACAACAATTAGTTGTAGAACAGATTTCAGTGTTTGGTTTGGGTTACAATTCTACAATTTTAGGTTTTTACTTTTAGCTACTCTAAGATACTTGAGACTAAAAGAAATATCAGTGTAATGATTCAGCATTCATACACATTTGTTAAACCCTACCTTCCCTTAACTCTTCTCTCATTCCCCATTATTCACCCCTGGTTTTGCTGTGGTACTGCTGATGTTTTCCTGTTAAGCATAGCCTATAGCATACAATAGCAGTTTTGCCCCTATACCCCAAACTTATACACTCTGTGTACAAAATTCATACCTTTGCAGTAGTGTAGTGTTAATCAGTGGAACACATGGGTTCATACAACCCCTTTCAACCATGTTCACTTTCAATATGGTAATATTACTTATAGACCCACTAGGGAACCACCTTCACTTCTCTCTGTTCCCTTACATTTAAAATGTTCAACCTCATTAGTTAACCGTTCACCCATCTCTAGCTTCCATATATTTCTGCGTCTCCTATAGTCTGTATATAAGCCTCTGATTTTGCCTTTACCATGGTCATAAAAGTGAAATCATACAATATCTATCCTTTTGTATCTGGCCTATTTCAGTCAACATTATGTCCTTAAGGCTCATCCATCTTGTCATGTATATCAGGATGTCATTTTGTCTTACTGCTGCTAATATTCTGTTGTATGTATGTAGCACATTTTGTTAATGCACTCGTCTGTTGATGGACACTTAGATTGTTTCGGTCTTTTGGCAATTGTGAATAACACTGCTATGAACATCAGTGTGCAAATGTCTGTGTCACTGCTTTCATCTCTTCTGGGTATATATTGAGTAGTGGTGTTGCTGGGTCATAGGACAACTCAATATTGATTTTCCTAATGAACTGCCAAACTGTCTTCCACAGTGGCTGTACCATTATACATTCCTACATAAGTGCAGAAGTGTCCCAATTTCTCTACATCCTCTCCAACATTTGTAGTTTCCTGTTTGTTTAATAGCAGCCATTCTTATAGGTGGGGTGATATTTCATAGTAGTCTTGATCTGCATTTCCCTTATAGCCAATGAGAATGAGCATCTTTTTATGTGCTTTTTAACCATCTGTATTTTCTCTTCAGAAGAATGCCTATTCATATCTTTAGCCCATTTTATAATTGTCTTGTTTGTTCTTTTATTGTTGAGCTGTATGATTTCTTCATGAATACAGGACATTAAATCTTTATCTGATGTGTGATTTCCAAATATTTTCTCCCATTGAGTTGGCTGCTTCTTCACCTTTTTGACAGTCTTTTGAGACACAAAGCATTTGATTGGGGGAGTTCGCATTTATCCATTTTTCCTTTTGTTGCTTATGCTTTGGGTGTAAAATTTAGGAAGATACCTCCTATTACTAAGTCTTGAAGATGTTTCCCTACATTTTCTTCTAGGCGCTTTATGGTTCTTAGATTTAGGTGTTTGATCCACTCTAAGTTAATTTTTGTATAGGGTGTAAGATAAGGGTCCTCTTCATTCTTTTGGCTGTTGATATCCAGTTAGCCCATATCCATTTATTGAAAGGTCTGTTTTGTCCCAGTTAAGTGCATTTGGGAGCCTTGTCAAAGATCAGTTGACCATAGATTTTGTCATCTATATCTGCTCTCTCAGTTAGATTTCATTGGCATGCAGTGGTTTTGTTAAAGAGTTTGTTAAATCTCTTTCTGCTTTACATACTATATTAATTTGTTAAACCTGCTGGAACGCGATATACTAGAAATGGAATGGCTTTTAAAAGGGGAATTTGTTATGTTACAAGTTTACAGTTATAAGGCTATAAAAATGTCCAAACTAAGGCATCCAAGAAAAGATACCTTGACTCAAGAGGGGCCACTGTCTGTCACATGGGAAGGTTCATGGTTGGCATCTTCTGGTCCTTGTTCCTGGTTCTGTTGCTTTCAGCTTCTGATGCGAGTAATTTTCTCTCTAAGTGTCTGGCCCTGCACTTAGTGCCTCTGGGACACAACTCTGGATGCTGGCTTGCTTAGCATCCCCTGGGAAGGCACATGGCAACATCTGCTGAGCTCCAAATGTCCCTAGGCATCTGCTCTCTCTGTCAGCACTCCACACATCTCCAAGCATCTCTGTTGGCTCTGAAGCAGCAGTTTTCCAGGCATCTTTGTCAGCTCTGATCTTTTTCCAAAATATTTCCCCCTTTAAAGGATTCCAGCAAACTACTCAAGATCCACCTTGAACGGGGAGCGTCATGTCTCCCTCTAATCAAAAGGCCACACCTACAACTGGGCATACCACATCTCTGTGGAGTTAATCTAATCAAAAGGGTTACAGCCTATGGTATTGAATTAGTATTAAAAGACATGGCTTTTCTGGGGTAAACAAAACTTTCAAATTAGCACAAATAGAGTAGTTTTGGACTCTTGAATTGGTATGCTACATGCATACCAGTGGTAGTACATGAGAGGATTTTTTTAGGTGAATAACAAGCATGTAGTATTTTTGTTTGTTTCCACGCATATCAGAAAAACTGTGTATATGTGTATAATTAGGACATCAATTTTGTGATTTCACAGAATTTAAATCTTTTGACTGATCTAAAATATACTAAGTAAATAATATGGTTATACCAAAAATCATGAGCCATTCACAAATCCCAACGTGAGATTTGTCACTCTATGGTGACAAAGGAATCTTATTCTTACTAGTTGAGGGAGTCAAGTTTACGGTTTATTTATAAAGGCAGGATACTCAAGCACTGAAGCAGTGCTCCCTGAATAATTCGAGGAATGGACATTGCTGTCCGATGTCAGAAGTGACTCAAGGAGGGAGATGAGAAAGGAAAGAGTACTAGTTTTTTTATTATGCAAAGAACATTGTATATTTTATTCCTGTTGAGCCTCGTGCCAACCCTCTGATTTCCATACTTTACCTTTATTTTGCAGATAAGTAAACTGAGACCTCAAAAAGGCTATTTAACTTGCCAAAAGTCACATGACTACTATGTGTCTGGGTCAAGGTTTGAACCCAGCTCCATTTGATTTCAGAGCCTGTGTATGCTCGACCTCCTGCCTGACCTCCATCTAAGGTGCAGCCCCACAGCCTTAGTCATAATCACAAGAAATGCAGATTAAACTAAGCTGCTGAGAAAAGAGAATGTAAATGATTTGTGCAATGTCCAGGGTCAGAGCCGGTCACCTGAATCTTTGATAAGCATGCCTGCCTTGAGGGTTAAGAATCTAATTTGAATTTATAATTTATAATTAGTATGACATCAATTATTGACAGAGTCCTTCCTCAATGTTTTGAAATTTATTTGGCAATTCCTCTGTCAATAATGTTTCCCCAGAAGTAAGGTTCTGACATCCAGATATTTTAAAGCTAAAAACAGCACAATAAAAATGATGCATAATGCAAAGAAACCACAGCACTTAGTTACCATGGTAAAGTCAATTTTCCTTCCATTTTCTAAAAGCATTATCATTAACTGGGTGGTCACAAGTATATCTAGAGGAAGAAAAAAGATAAATGTGGTGGAAGAGAGTACATGTTATAGTTGAATTATACCTTACTTCATATATTCATTCAACAAATATTTTTGTGCCAGACACTATGCAAGGCACATCTGGGTTAGGGTGGAGTTGGCAGATGACGGACATAAGACAAAAAGTGACATAAATATATACCATGATGCTAGATTTTAAATGTGCCATCAATTTTGAGATCAACCATCAACTTAAAAGCTACTTCACAGGGGGTGAAAAGAGACACAGGGCATAAAATAGATTCATCAATTGTAAGATGTTTCTCCTTTTAGAAGTGTGTAAACATGAAAAACTTGCATCTTAGAAACAAGGAAACACTGGATTTTCTTATTAAGCTCGTCATGGTCAATTTGTGTTCAGGATTGCTAGCAGTAGGCACTATCCACCATTGACTTAGTTTGTCAGGGCTGCTATGAGAAATACCACACACATGTTGGTTTAAACAGCTGGAATTTATTGCCTTGCAGTTTGGGAGGCTCAAAGTCCAAAATCAAGGTCTTGATAGGGCTGCACTTTCTCCCAGAGTGTATAGCGTTCTGGTGCTGGCTTGCTGCAGTCCTTGGGGTCCCTGGGCTTGCATCTCTTCCTCCATCATCTGGTGATCTGTCTCCTTGGTCCTCCTAAGGTTTGCAGACTGCATCTAAATTTTCTTTGCCTTATAAGAACTCTGATCGTGTGGATTAAAGGCCACCTGATTCAAGTTGGCTTCATCTAAATAAGATCTTCAATGATCCTATTCACAAATGAGTCCACACATGAACCCTCTTTACAAATGGGTTCACACCCACAGGAATGTGTATAAAGACGTGAACATGTCTTTTTGGGCGACATGATTCTGTCCCCAACAACAGTGAAAGAAAAATGTTTTATGTGTCTAAGGAGTGTGGAAGGGGCTGCACTTAGTACAAGTGAAATATATAGATCCTGGCTTATTGTCCTTCAGTTACTTTTCTTGTGGAGCTGTAAAATTGGAAATAAGAGGCATTGGTGGGCCTAGGTCAGCCACCTATGGTGTGAACGTAGGTAGGTTGATTAGCTGCTATTCATTTCTGTTTCCTCAACAACAAATGAGAATCAAATGATCGCTAAGATTTCTTTCAAATCTAGAATACTAAGGACCTTGAGAAGCAGAGAAATAAAAGATATATAGACCCAAACACATACAAATTTAGCTTGTGTCTATTTTCTTCCCTTATTCATTCATTTTGGCCAGTAAACTTTTTTTTTTTTCACTTGGCTATAGTAAACAAGATTTATCACATAAAATTGTTTCCAAAGTATGTTTCAGAGCTGTTATGTATTTCCTTTTACCAGGAGAATAGTATGTGAGGAATATGACAAGCAGAAAATTTGTTAAATCTGTAAGTATACCATGAAGAAATGTTTTCCTGGGAACACTGAGATCCACATAGGGAATAAATCAATATTTAGATGTCTGGTATCTTGGTCCTATCTAGACATTTAGCTTCAATGACCTAAGATAATGAAACAACTTTTAAAAATATTATCTGAGGAAGTTAAAACACACACACACACACACACAAATCCACCACCCTAAGAAATTTACAGTTTCATTTTTCCATTTATTACTTTGAGTATTTGGCTATATGTGTAACTCTCTTGGGTTCCCAATAAAGATTATTCCCTTATTCCTTCCTACCCTTGCTGTCTCTGCTGCCCTATCCCCAACTCTGTACTGCTTGTCCCACCCTCCCCCAGCTGAAATTAACTTTTCTTTTTGTAGGGGGGAGATTGATTCTTTAAGATCTCTTCTGCCTGGTGTGAGACCAGCAATTTTTCAAATAGTGTGTTTTATGCAGTATTTAGTAGATACTCAATGGAAGAATCTCCCGCAACACTAGGTCCCTTGCTGCTTTCTATCTGCTACCAAACATTCACTGGCAATCCTTATCCCTTGAAACTTCTCTTAGGTCTTACTGGCCAGAACCAAACTCCATGCCTTTCTCTGTAAAGGGAATACAATCACTGTAAGGAGAATTGGAAGCATGTTATATCTCAAAAAAGACAAGTAATAATAAATTCATCCTCAGACATAGGTAATGAAAATGCAGAACACCAAGGAAAAAGAGAAAATTTTAAAATCAGCAATAAAAAAAGCATATGTGGAAATGACATCAGTCTCCTCAACAACAACCAGGGAAGCAAAAGAGAATGAAGTATCTCCAAAATGTTGAGAGAAAATAATTTGGTATCCAGAAAAAATATCTTTCAAGAACATGTAATAGAGCATTCCCAGATAAACAGAAATTGAGTATGGTACTTGCACAAAAGAAATTTCTAAAGAACATAATTTAAAAAGAAAGAAAATTATCCACTATAATAGTCTGAGAAAGAAGAAGCAAACAATATTCAGTTAAAACGTGTGCAAATGTAAGTAAATATGGTTTTTATATGGTAAGAATGTCTAATTTATGAAAGGATAGTACTAAAATACTGTTCTGGCCAATAATAGGGAGTTCAATGGCAATAAAAGTATTCTAGACATTTTATTGTTCTGGGAGTGGTTAAGAGCATATTTAACTTTAGACTTTAAGTTAAATTTCAAGGGAAATTAGTAAAGAAAAGAAAAAAGTATGTAAACACATTTAGAAATAAATAAAATGAAATTAAAAAAAAAAAAACACCTCAAGCAAACCCCCCAAAAGGTAATACAGGAGGAAAAAAAGCAAGGAAAAGTCAGGACAAATAAAAATAAAAAAGTAAGATAGTAGAGAGAAGTCCCCCCCCAAAAAAAATACTAAATGTAAATATATTAAAAACGTATTTTATCAAATTAGGTTAAAAAAAATTCATGTAGGAGAAGATGGCGGCTTAGTAAGGCGCACGGGTCTTAGTTCCTCCTCCAGAACAACTACTAAAACTAGAAACAGTACAGAACAGCTCCCGGAGCCACGACAGAGACCAAACACACAGCGTACCCCATTCTGGACCGGCTGGACCGGCTAAGAGTCTCCGCTGTGGTGAGGTCCCCGAGAGGTGCGCGCTTCCCCGGGCCGCGGCGGCTGGTGGCCAGAGCTCCCTCCCTCCTTCCTGGGCTGGCTGGGAGCTTTGGATCGGTCCCCCAAGCCGCGGCGGCCGGCGCCCCTCCCCACGCGCGGCTTCCCGGGCCAGCTGGGAGCCTTGGAGCGGCGGTCCCCCAACCCACAGTGGCCGGCAACCGGAGCCCCTTCCACACATGGGGCTTCCTGGGTCAGCTGGGAGCCTCGGAAAAGCGGTCCTTCAAGCTGCAGTGGCCGGCGACTGCAGCCACTTCCACACATGCGGCTTCCCGGGCCGGCTGGGAGCATCCGAACAGCGGTTCCCCAAGCTGCGGCGGCTGGCGCCCCTCCCCCACAGGCAACTTCCCTGAGGGAAAGGAAAGAATCTCCAACAGTAGTAGAGACTGAGCCCAACCTAACACCAATAGTGGCATTAAGGAACAACTTCTGACTACTAAAAATAGGCCCTCAGCCTAGGCGAAACTGATCAAGGCGGAAGTCGCTGATTGGGCTAACTGAAAAAGAGGAAAGGGGGTGAAACAGAGCCTTCTGTGGCTGTTTCTACAAAGGCTTTGTTGCCTCTGGGCTCAGCGCTGGGATTACATAGGTTACAACTGCCCCAAACGCAGAAACAGGCTGCTTTCAGGGCTCTCTACCACCTGAACCTTCCCCGTGGGAGGGGTGAAACACAACTCATGTGGAATTCCTCTCTCAAGGAACTCAGATCCCAGGACCTCACAATTTGAAGCCATTAAAACCATCCTACAATCTCTCCTCTGTCTCCACCACACACCCAGCAGTGAGAGCCTTCCAAAGTTAAAAGAGCAACAACATCTTTTGCTAGTGGGACCCGCAGACAGACAAGCACCACCTACTGGGCAGGATAAGAAAAACAGAGCCCAGAGACCTCAAAGGAAAGTCTTCCAACCTGCTGGGTCCCACACTCAGGGAAATCTGATTAAATGCCCAGACGCCAACAAAAAATAACGAATCACACCAGGAAAATTGAAGATATGGCCCAGTCAAAGGAACAAACCAATAGCTCAAATGAGATACAGGAGCTGAGACAACTAATTCTGAATATACGAACAGAAATGGAAAACCTCTTCAAAAACCAAATCAATAAATTGAGGGAGGACATGAAGAAGGCATGGGATCAACAAAAATAAGAAATGGAAAGTCTGAAAAAACAAATCACAGAACTTGTGGGATTGAAAGACACAGTAGTAGACATGAAAAAAACAATGGAAACCTACAATTGTAGATTTAAAGAGACAGAGGCTAGAATTAGTGAACTGGAGGATGGAACATCTGAAATCCAAAAAGAAACAGAAACTATAGGGAAAAGAATGGAAAAATTTGAGCAGGGGCTCAGGGAATTGAATAATAATATGAAGCGCACAAATATACGTGTTGTGGGTGTCCCAGAAGGAGAAGAGAAGGGAAAAGGAGGAGAAAAACTAATGGAAGAAATTATCACTGAAAATTTCCCAACTCTTATGAAAGACCTAAAATTATAGATCCAAGAAGTGCAGCGCACCCCAAAGAGATTAGACCCAAATAGGCGTTCTCCAAGACACTTACTAGTTAGAATGTCAGAGGTCAAAGAGAAAGAGAGGATCTTGAAAGCAGCAAGAGAAAAACAATCCATCACATACAAGGGAAACCCAATAAGACTATGTGTAGATTTCTCAGCAGAAACCATGGAGGCACGAAGACAGTGGGATGATATATTTAAATTACTAAAAGAGAAAAACTGCCAACCAAGACTTCTATATCCAGCAAAATTGTCCTTCAAAAATGAGGGAGAAATTAAAACATTCTCAGACAAAAAGTCACTGAGAGAATTTGTGACCAAGAGACCAGCTCTGCAAGAAATACTAAAGGGAGCACTAGAGTCAGATACGAAAAGACAGAAGAGAGAGGAATGGAGAAGAGTGTAGAAAGAAGGAAAATCAGATATGATATATATAATACAAAAGGCAAAATGGTACAGGAAAGTATTACCCAAACAGTAATAACACTAAATGTTAATGGACTGAATTCCCCAATCAAAAGACATAGAATGGCAGAATGGATTAAAAAACAGGATCCTTCTATATGCTGTCTACAGGAAACACATCATAGACCCAAAGATAAACATGGGTTGAAAGTGAAAGGTTGGGAAAAGATATTTCATGCAAATAACAACCAGAAAAGAGCAGGAGTAGCTATACTAATATCCAACAAATTAGACTTCAAATGCAAAACAGTTAAAAGAGACAAAGAAGGATATGATCTACTAATAAAAGGAACAATTAAACAAGAACACATAACAATCATAAATGTTTACGCACCAAATCAGAATGCCCCAAAATACGTGAGGAATACACTGCAATCACTGAAAAGGGAAATAGACATATCTACCATAATAGTTGGAGACTTCAATTCGCCACTCTCATCAATGGACAGAACATCTAGACAGAGGATCAATAAAGAAACTGAGAATTTGAATATTACAATAAATGAGCTAGACTTAACAGACATTTATAGGACATTACACCCCACAACATCAGGATACACCTTTTTCTCAAGTGCTCATGGATCATTCTCAAAGATAAATCATATGCTGGGTCACAAAGCAAATCTCAACAAATTTAAAAAGATTGAAATCATATACAACACTTTCTCGGATCATAAAGGAATGAAGTTGGAAATCAATAATACGCGAAGTGCCAGAAAATTCACAATACGTGGAGGCTCAACAACACACTCTTAAACAACGAGTGGGTCAAGGAAGAAATTACAAGAGAAATTAGTAAATATCTCGAGGCGAATGAAAATGAAAACACAACATATCAAAACCTATGGGATGCAGCAAAGGCAGTGCTAAGAGGGAAATTTAATGCCCTAAATGCCTATATCAGAAAAGAAGAAAAGGCAAAAATTCAGGAATTAACTGTCTGCTTGGAAGAACTGGAGAAAGAACAGCAAACTAATCCCAAAGCAAGCAAAAGGAAAGAAATAACAAAGATCAGAGCAGAAATAAATGAAATTGAAAACATGAAAACAATAGAGAAAATCAATAAGACCAGAAGTTGGTTCTATGAGAAAATCAATAAGATTGATGGGCCCTTAGCAAGATTGACAAAAAGAAGAAGAGAGAGGATGCAAATAAATAAGATCAGAAATGGAAGAGGAGACATAACCACTGACCTCACAGAAATAAAGGAGGTAATAACAGGATACTATGAACAACTTTACGCTAATAAATACAACAATTAGATGAAATGGACAAGTTCCTAGAAAGGCATGAACAACCAACTTTGACTCAAGAAGACATAGATGACCTCAACAAACCAATCACAAGTAAAGAAATCAAAAATCAGTCATTCAAAAGTTTCCCAAAAAGAAAAGTCCAGGACCAGACGGCTTCACATGTGAATTCTACCAAACATTCCAGAAAGAATTAGTACCAACTCTCCTCAAACTCTTCAAAAAAATCGAAGTGGAGGGAAAACTACCTAATTCATTCTATGAAGCCAACATCACCCTCATACCAAAACCAGGCAAAGATATTACAAAAAAAGAAAACTACAGACCAATCTCTCTAATGAATATAGATGCAAAAATCCTCAACAAAATTCTAGCAAACTGTATCCAACAACACATTAAAAGAATTATACATCATGACCAAGTAGGATTCATCCCAGGTATGCAAGGATGGTTCAACATAAGAAAATCAATTAATGTAATACACCGTATCAACAAATCAAAGCAGAAAAATCACATGATCATCTCAATTGATGCAGAGAAGGCATTCGACAAGATTCAACATCCTTTCCTGCTGAAAACACTTCAAAAGATAGGAATACAAGGGAACATCCTTAAAATGATAGAGGGAATATATGAAAAACCCACAGCTAATATCATCCTCAATGGGGAAAAATTGAAAACTTTCCCCCTAAGATCAGGAACAAGACAAGGATGTCCACTATCACCACTATTATTCAACATTGTGTTGGAGGTTCTAGCCAGAGCAATTAGACAAGAAAAAGAAATACAAGGCATCAAAATTGGAAAGGAAGAAGTAAAACTATCACTGTTTGCAGACGATATGATACTATACATCAAAAACCCGGAAAAATCCACAACAAAACTACTAGAGCTAATAAATGTGTACAGCAAAGTGGCAGGTTACAAGATCAACATTCAAAAATCTGTAGCGTTTCTATACACTAGCAATGCACAAGCTGAGGGGGAAATCAAGAAACGAATTCCATTTACAATTGCAACTAAAAGAATAAAGTACTTAGAAATAAATTTAACTAAAGAGACAAAAGACCTATACAAAGAAAACTACAAAAACTGTTAAAAGAAATCACAGAAGATCTAAATAGATGGAA
Source organism: Tamandua tetradactyla (assembly GCF_023851605.1). NCBI lineage: Eukaryota > Metazoa > Chordata > Mammalia > Pilosa > Myrmecophagidae > Tamandua > Tamandua tetradactyla. The sequence continues at coordinate 43,466,840 of NC_135345.1, read as the reverse complement.
GGGCATACCGTGTTCATGGATTGGAAGACTAAATGTAGTTAAGATGTCAATCATACCTAAATTGATGTACAGATTCAATGCAATACCAATCAAAATCCCAACAACCTACTTTTCAGAAATAGAAAAACCAATAAGCAAATTTATCTGGAAGGGCAGGGTGCCCCGAATTGCTAAAAACATCTTGAGGAAAAAAAACGAAGCTGGAGGTCTTGCACTGCCTGACTTTAAGGCATATTATGTAGCCACAGTGGTCAAAACAGCATGGTATTGGCATAAAGATAGATATATTGACAAATGGAATCGAATAGAGTGCTCAGATATAGACCCTCTCATCTATGGACATTTGATCTTTGATAAGGCAGTCAAGCCAATTCACCTGGGACAGAACAGTCTCTTCAATAAATGGTGCCTAGAGAACTGGATATCCATATGCAAAAAAATGAAAGAGGACCCGTATCTCACACCCTATACAAAAGTTAACTCAAAATGGATCAAAAATCTAAACATTGGGTCTAAGACCATAAAACAGTTAGAGGAAAATGTAGGGAGATATCTTATGAAACTTACAATTGGAGGTGGTTTTATGGACCTTAAACCTAAAGCAAGAGCACTGAAGAAAGAAATAAATAAATGGGAGCTCCTCAAAATTAAACACTTTTGTGCATCAAAGAACTTCATCGAGAAAGTAGAAAGACAGCCTACACAATGGGAGACAATATTTGGAAATGGCATATCAGATAAAGGTCTAGTATCCAGAATTTATAAAGAGATTGTTCAACTCAACAACAAAAAGACAGCCAACCCAATTACAAAATCGGAAAAAGACTTGAACAGACACCTCTCAGAAGAGGAAATACAAATGGCCAAAAGGCACATGAAGAGATACTCAATGTCCCTGGCCATTAGAGAAATGCAAATCAAAACCACAATGAGATATCATCTCACACCCACCAGAATGGCCATTATCAACAAAACAAAAAATGACAAGTGCTGGAGAGGATGCAGAGAAAGAGGCACACTTATCCACTGTTGGTGGGAATGTCAAATGGTGCAACCACTGTGGAAGGCAGTTTGGCGGTTCCTCAAAAAACTGAATATAGAATTGCCATACGACCCAGCAATATCATTGCTAGGTATCTACTCAGAGGACTTAAGGGCAAAGACACAAACAGACATTTGCACACCAATGTTTATAGCAGCATTATTTACAATTGCAAAGAGATGGAAACAGCCAAAATGTCCATCAACAGACGAGTGGCTAAACAAACTGTGATATATACATATGATGGAATATTATGCAGCTTTAGGACAGAATAAACTTATGAAGCATGTAATAACATGGATGGACCTAGAGAACATTATGCTGAGTGAGACTAGCCAAAAACTAAAGGACAAATACTGTATGGTCCCACTGATGTGAACCGACATTAGAGAATAAACTTGGAATATGTCATTGGTAACAGAGACCATCAGGAGTTAGAAACAGGGTAAGATAATGGGTAATTGGAGCTGAAGGGATACAGACTGTGCAACAGGACTAGATACAAAAACTCAAAAATGGACAGCACAATACTACCTAATTGTAATGTAATTATGTTAAAACACTGAATGAAGCTGCATCTGAGCTATAGTTTTTTTGTTTGTTTGTGTGTTTTTTTATATATATTTTTTATATTTTGTATTTTTATTTTTTTCCCTATATTATCATTTTATTTCTTTTTCTGTTGTCTTGCTATTTCTTTTTCTAAATCGATGCAAATGTACTAAGAAATGATGATCATACATCTATGTGATGATATTAAGAATTACTGATTGCATATGTAGAATGGAATGATTTCTAAATGTTGTGTTAGCTAATCTTTTTTTTAATAAATAAATAAATAAATAAATAAATAAATAAATAAATAATAAGGGGAACAAATGTTAAAATAAATTTAGTTTGAAATGCTAGTGGTAAATGAAGGTGAGGGGTAAGGGGTATGGTATGTATAATCTTTTTTTTTCTCTGTTATCGTTTTATTTCTTTTTCTGTTGTCTTTTTATTTCTTTTTCTAAATCGATGCAAATGTTCTAAGAAATTGTGAATATGCAACTATGTGATGATATTAAGAATTACTGATTGTATATGTAAAATGGAATGATAGCTTAATGTTTTGTTTGTTAATTTTTTTAATTAATTAAAAATAAATAAATAAATAAACAATAATCTAAAAAAAAAATTCATGTATTATTTTTAGGAGACATACCTAAAGCATAATATTAGAGGAAGATCATAAGTAAAGCGGGAGAAAAGCCTTTCCAGGAAAAATATTAAAGCAAAAAAAAATCTAGTATAGCTATATTAAAATCAGCCTATTAGGTTGTCAAACAAAAATCACTAAATGGCATGATCATGATTAAATAAATGGCATGATCATGATTAAATATTTAATTCACCAGGAAGATATAAAAATAATAAAAGCATATGCTCTTAAGTAGGTTCAAATCTAAAGTAAAACTTGATAGGGCGATGGGGGGAAAGAGGTAAATCCATTATCATAGTGAATCTACCTTGGTCAATTATTTGTAAGTTGGACAGCACAGAAGATATAAAACATGTGAACAGCAAAATTAACAACTTTGAGCAGATATATATAAAACTCTGCACCCAGCAATTAGAAAAAGCAAATTCTTTTTAAGCATACGTGAGGCATTTACAAATATTAAGTGTCTGGCCATAAAGCACAACTCAACAAACTTCTAAGAATCTGTATATGACCATGTTTTCTAATCTCAATGTAATTAGTTTAAATACCAATAATAAAATGATAAAATAACCTTATAAAATTAACTTTGTAAAGTAAAATTCACTTCCATAAGTAAATTATGAAAAAAAGAAGAAATCTTAATGGAAAATTTTAAATAGAACTAAAGAATAATAAAAATATGAATATCAAAATATGTGAAATGCAATGAAAGTAATGATTAGAGTGAAATTCATAAATACTTATTTTTAAAAAGAAGAAATGAGGGTGTACGGGTGGTTCTGTGGTAGAATGTTTGCCTTCCATGTGGGAGACCCGGGTTTGATTGCAGGACCATACACCGCAACCCCCCCCCCAAAATAGAAGAAATGAGTTGAAAGCAGAGATTTGAACAGATATGTGAACCCCAATGTTCATAGCAGCATTATTCATGGTAGCCAAAGCTGAAAACAACCCAAGTGTCCATCTATGGATGAATAGATAAATAAAATGTGATATATACATACAATGGAGTATTATGCAGCCATAAAACGAATGAAGTTCTGATACATGCTACAACATGGATGAACCTTGAAACCCTCATGTTGGGTGAAATAAGCCAGACACAAAAAGGAAAATATTGTATGATCTCACTTATATGAAATAACTGTACATGTAAATTCATAGAGTCAGAAAGTAGATTATAGTTACCGTGGTGATGGGAGGAGGAAGGGGGACTTAATTCTTAATGGAAACAAAGTTTCTGTTTAGACTAATTTAACAGCTTTGGAAGTGAATGGTAGTGGTGGTAGCACAACATTGTGAATGTAATTAACCCCACCGAGCTGTATATTTGAGAGTGTTTAAAATGGGAAATGTTAGGTGGTACATATGCTAGCACAATTAAAACTTTTTAAAAATGTCTTTTAAAAAATAGAAAACCTGCACTATTGAAGAAAATAAAGCAGTAATTACAAATCTTCCCACAAAGAAACACCCAGATGCTTTAGTGGTGAATCTTACCAGTCAAGGAATGGATCATTCTACTTTTAAATTATTCCAGAGAAGATAAAAGAGGAGATGCTGAATGACATAAGGAGGGCAGAGTAAGGACCTCCAAAAATTCATCCCTTCATAAAAGCAACTAAAAATCTGGCAATAAAAGACAGAATCAACTCTGTCAGAACTCTAGAAATTAACCTAAGGTTTGCCACAACCCAGAGAAATTTTAATCGACTAAAATGACTGGATCTCCATAAAAGGAATAAGCTCTGTAGTGTTTTAAATAACCCATGTCCCATTCCTCTCCCCACCTCCACCTCCCACCCCTGCCCCTAACTCCATGGTGGTCTTAAAAATAAAAGCCTGCATTGCTAGTGTCATAGGGAATGGAAGGAATGTGTTTCGAAGCTGCATTTCAAAAGAACTGATTATTTGACCTCTCTTGGGTTCCTTAGAGGACTTCACTTGAAAGGCTTGCCTTTATTTAAACATTCTGTGAGATCAAGCTAAAAGACTCCCCCAGCAGACAGTTATCAAAAATATTTGTAGGTCAATATTTAATGTTGTGGTTGCCTGAGGCATTGGATAAGTTGGGGGCTAACAATAGACCAGCCAAAAATTTAAAAGGAAAATCTGAGGAATAAGCTGTCCATAGAGGTATTGAAAATTTCCAAGACATTCTTAGGCCTCTAGAAGACCATATGCATGTATACAGCTGAGTACATGCTCAGGAAAGACCTGAAAAATCCCTAAACTTTCACTTCTGGCTAAGCTTGAGGCTCTGAACAAGTAGGAAGTAAAGACTAATTCAGAGTTTTGAATTCTGTAAACTGTCCAGCTGAGGGTTGAAGAAAGGCCCAACGGATACACAGGGGCCCTTGGTAAAGACTGGGAGATTTATTGGTTCCAAGCAATTGAAGAAATTTCTATCTAATCAGTAGCTGACTACTAAGTTAACCAAGTGGAGACTACAATGAGCACACACAACAAAGAATACAGAATTTACTAGGATTATTAAATATAAATAATAACTACAGCAAGCAATAGGAACAACATACCCTAGGGAGGAAGGAGAGTCAGATTTCCAGGGTGGCCACATTATATTATTTTAAATATCCAGTTTTCAACAAAAAATTATGAGACACACAAAGAAACAAGAATGTATGGAACATATATTCTTGTTTCTTTGCACATCTCATAATCAGTAGAAATTGTCCCTGAGGGCACCCAGCTGTTGGACTTAGACAAAGACTTCAATGAAGCTATTTTATCTTTTATGTTTAGACTTAACTGGCTATTTTATGTATAAAGAGCTAAAGGAAATGTGTCTAAAGACTAAGGAAAATAAGAGAATGATGTCTCACCAAATAGAGGATATCAATAAGGAGAAATAAACTATAAAAGGAAGCAACTAGAAATTCTGAAGTTGCAAAGTGCAATAACTAAAATGAAAATTTCACTAGAGGCAGCAGAATTGAACAGGCAGAAGAAAGAATCAGTGAGCTTGAAGATAGGTCAATTGAGATTATCCAATATGGGGGACATAATGAAAAGAAAAATAAACAGAGCCTCAGAGATTTGTAAGACACCAACAAGCATGCTGATATACACATTTGGGAGTCCCTAAAGGAGAAGAGACAAAGAAGCAGAAAGAATATTTGAAGAAATAATGCCTGAAAACTCCCAAATTTGGTGAAAAAACGTTAATCTACCCATCCAAAAAGCTCAACGAACTCTATGTAGGATAAATTGGGAAAAAAAAAAATCCACACCGAGATACACCATAATCAAACTGTTGAAAGACAAAGACAGGGAGAATCTTGAAAGATGCAAGAGAGAGGTGACTCATCATGTTCTAGGTATCCTCATAAGATTAATACCTGATTTATTGTGAGAAACCATGGAAACCAGAGAGCATTAATAAATTAAAAGGTAATGGTAATCCCTAGAGAAAACACTAAGAAAATAACTAAAAATATATAGAGTAAAAGAAATGACAATGGAATTAAAATGGTATACTAGAAAATATCTATTTAACACAAAAGAAGACAGTAATGGAGGAATTGAGGGGGGAATAAGACAAAAAGAAAAATAATGAAATGGCAGATTTACAATTTACCTTATCAGTAATTACATTAAATTTAAATGGATTAAATTTCCAATTAAAAAACACACAATGACAGAGTGGATTAAATAAAAACAAACATGCACCAACTATATGCTGTGTTCAAGAGACCTACTTTAGATTCAAAGACACAAATAGGTTGAAAGCAAAAGGATGGTAAAAGATGTACCAGGCAGAGTTATGCAGAACTATGTGATGATACTGTGAGCTAGTGATTGTATACTTTGGATAGTTTGTATGGTGTGTGAATATATCTCAGTAAAACTCCATTTAAAAAAAAAAAAAGATGTACCATGCAAAAAGTAATCAAAACATAACTGGAATGGCTATACTAATATCAGACAAAATGGACTTTAATAAAAAATTGTTACTAGAGAAAACAGGATATTTTATAATGATGAGTTATCTATCAAGAGAATATAACAATTATAAGCAAGTATACACCTTAGAATAGAGCTCCAAAATACATGAGGCAAAATTTACAGAAGTAAAGGGAGAAATAGACAATTCATCAGTAATAGCCAGAAAGTTCAGCACCCCGTTTTCAATAATGAATTGAACAACTAGACAGAATATCAGCAAGGAAATAGAAGACTTGGACATCACTACAAACCAACTAGACCTAACAGACATCTACAGAACTTCCACCCCAACAAGAGCACAAAATATACAGTTTTCTAGTGTGTGCATGGAGCATTCTCAGTAAATTTAATAGAACTGTAGTTATACAAAGTATGTTTTTCAACCACAATGGAATTAAATTGGAGATCAATAACATAAGAAAATGTGGAAAATTCATAAGTCATCCCAAAAATTGAAGAGGAGGCAGCTTTTCCCAACTCATTCTACAAGACCAGTTTTAACTTAACACTGAACCAGATAAAAATGTAAAAATCCTTAACAAAATCTTAGAAAATCAAATAGAACAAAATATAAAAAGCATTATATGTCATAGCCAAGTAGGATTTTCCCCCAGGAAAATATAGTTTTATATCTTAAAAATGGTTTAATATCTGAAACTCCATTAATGTAATATGCTGTATTAATAGGAAAAAAAAAGACAAAAGCACATGATTCTCTCACTAGGCACAAAAAAAAGGCATTTGACAGAATTCAGCATTGCTTCATGATAAATACACTTAACAAACTAGGAATAGAAGGGGGGTGGGTTCCTTAATCTGATAGAGAGCATCTGCTAAAAAAGCTAACATCACAGTTGAGGAAAGACTTTAAGATTTCCACCTAACCTTAGGAACAAGACAAGGCTTTTGCCACTTCTATTTGACATTGTACAGGTGACTCCAGATAGGGCAGTTAGGGAGAGGGAGAGGAAGAGGGAAGGATGGAACAAAGAGACAGGAAGGAAGGAAGGTAGAAAGGGCAAAGGATTGGAAAGGAAGAAATAAAACTATTTTGGTTTGCAGATGACATAATTTTATATATAGAAAGCCCTAAAGAGTACACACACACACACACACACACACACACACACACACACATATGTGTACAAATATTATACCTAGTAAATTCAGTAAAGTGGTGCAGACTGGGTTCATTTATGAAACTATATTTCTGCTGGGAGCTCAGCTGGGGTGCCTCAGTGATTTTTCATGTGTTTTTTTTTTAATATATAGTCTCTCACAGTTCAATAGACTAGTCCAAGCTTCTTTATAGCATGGCAGCTGGCTTTTTCTCATAAATGAAAGTAGAAGCTGTCAGGCCTCTTAAGTGATAGGCCTAGAACTAGCACAGCATCACTTTTACTGCATTCTGCTTTCAAAGGAAGCCCAGATTGAAAAGGAGAGAAATAGCCTCCATCTCCTGGTGAAGGGAGCTGCATATATGACTAGGGATAGGGGAGAATGACTTATGGGCAAATTTGAAGACAAACTACCACAGTGAGCATTTCTTCCTGGTGTGCTTCATAGTTTATAGGGATGCCATTTTCCAGCTTATTCTCTCTCTCTCTCTCCCTCTTTTTTTTTTTTTTTTTTTTTTTTGTTAAATAGAAAAGCTTTATTTAGGGATTTTCAAAAATGTTTTTGTTGTTGTGAAATATAACAAATATACAAAAAACAATAACTTTCCTAGTACATTTTTAAAAAAATTTTTTATTAATTAAAAAAATTACGAGAAAGAAACACAAACATTCCCAACACATACACTCATCAATTCACAATATCATCACATAGTTGCATATTCATCATCTTGATCATTTCTTAGAACATTTGCATCAATTCAGAAAACCTGGTACATTTTAACAAGCAGTTGTAGGACAGATTTTTTTTCTTTTTTTATTAATTAAAAAAAATTTAGCAATGAACAAACTAAAACATTAACATATGATTATTCCATTTTACATATATAATCAGTAATTCACAATATCATCACATAGTTGCATATTCATCATTTCTTAGAACATTTGCATCAATTCAGAAAAAGAAATAAAAAGACAACAGAAAAAGAAATAAAATGAAAACAGAAAAAAATTATACATACCATACCCCTTACCCCTCACTTTCATTGATCACTAGCATTTCAAACTAAATTTGAACATTTAAAATTTTAACATTATTATTTTAACATTTGTTCCCCCTATGATTTATTTTTATTCCATATGTTCTACTCGTCTGTTGACAAGGTAGATAAAAGGAGCATCAGACACAAGGTTTTCACAATCACACAGTTACATTGTGAAACCTGTGTCATTATTCAATCATCATCAAGAAACATGGCTACTGGAACACAGCTCTACATTTTCAGGCAGTTCTCTCCAGCCTCTCCATTACATCTTGAATAACAAGGTGATATCTACTTAATGCATAAGAATAACCTCCAGGATAACCTCTCGACTCTGTTTGGAAATCTCTCAACCATTAACACTTCGTCTCATTTCACTCTTCCCCCTTTTGGTCAAGACGGTTTTCTCAATCCCTTGGTGCTGAGTCTTAGGTCATTCTAGGGTTTCTGTCCCACATTGCTAGGAAGGTCCACACCCCTGGGAGTCATGTCCCACATAGACAGGGGGAGGGTGGTGAGTCTGCTTGTTGTGTTGGCTGGAGAGAGAGGCCACATCTGAGCAACAAAAGAGGCTCTCTTGGGGGTGACTCTTAGGCCTAAATTTTAAGTAGACTTGACTTATCCTTTGTGGGGTTAAGTTCCATATAAACAAACCCCAAAGACTGGGGGCTCAGCCTATAGCTTTGGTTGTCCACACTGCTTGTGAGAATATCAAGAATTCAACTTGGGGAAGTTGAATTTCTCCCCTTTCTCACCATTCCCTGAAGGGGACTTTGCAAATACTTTTCCACTCACTGATCAAATCACTCTGGGATTTATCAGGGCATCACTGTGGACAAACCAACAAAATCTCATGTCCTACCCAAGATTCCAAGTACTTATGGTGTAGAACAGATTTTAAAGTTTGGTATGGGTTACATTTCCATGAATTTTTGTTTCTTTCTTCTAGCTGCTCCAAGACACTGGAGACCAACAGAAATAGCAATATATTGATTCAACAGTCATACCCATTTGTTAAATCCTGTCTTCTCTGTTATACTATATCAAAGACTTACTTTTTTATCATCACAATTGACTTTTTTCCTTCTTTTTTTTGTGAACTATAACATATATATGAAAAAAAGCTATAAATTTCCAAACACAGCACCAAAGTTAGTTGTAGAACATATTTCAGACTTTGACACGGGTTACAATTTCACAATTTTAGGTTTTTACTTCTAGCTACTCTAAAATACTGGAGACTAAAAGAGATATCAATTTAATGATTCAGCATTTATATTCATTTGTTAAGTCCTATCTTCTATGTATAATTCCACCATCACCTTTAATCTTTCCATACCGCTCATTTGGGCTGTTTGGGCTATGGCAATTCTAAAGTTTTGATATTGGAAGGGTCTGTCACTAATATGGGGTAGGGAGATGGAACTATCTGATGTTCTGGAGAGGCTGGGCTAGGTTTCAGGACTTATCTGGACCAGGGACCCATCTGAAAGTTGTGGGTTTCTGGCTAGTTACTCTAGTGCCTGCATCCTTGTGGAATCTTATAAATTGCCCTAGGTGTTCTTTAGGATTGGCTGGAATGGTCCTGGTTGGGGATTTGGTAGATTATGATAGGTAGCAAGGTCTACCTGAAGCTTGCATAAAAGCATCCTCCAGAGTAGCCTCTCAACTCTATTTGAACCCTCTCTGCCACTGATACTTTATTGATTACACTTCTTTTTCCCCATTTGGTCAGGATGTAATTGTTGATCCCATGGTGTCAGGTCTGGATTCATGGGAGTCATCTCCCTTGTTGCCAGGGAGACTTTCAACCATGGATGTCATGTCCCATGTAGGGGATAGGGCAATGATTTCACTTGCACAGTTGGACTTAGAGAGACTGAGGCCACATCTGAGCAACAACAGAGGTCCTCTACAAGTAATTCTTAAGCATACCTATAGGTAATCTAGGCTTCTATGCTACCTACACAAGTTTCACAAGAGTAAGCCTCATGATTGAGGGCATGGCCTATTGATTTGAGTGTCCCTAAAGTTTGACGGTATCAGGGGATTCCTTAATGTTAAGGTTTAATAGTTCCACAGTCTGTCTCCTCTCCCTCAGGGGACTTTGCCAATACTTTTTGATTATCTGGTTAATATACTCTAGGATGTTTCCAGGCATTACACTAATCTATACAGGATTAAAGGACCTCTTTCTCATTCTGTGCTGTGTTTCAGTTGTTTAAATGAGCTATACAGATAGGTTGAATTTGATTATGCACTACAGAAAATTTCAGTTTCAGACCAAATAAACCTTTCTTCCACTGGTCTCAAAGAGTATGTGTGGTTCTAAAATACAGACACTGTCTTTCTTACCCCTATGTTCTGAATTACTTTAACCCCAACCTGTTCGGCTTCATTCTTATCTCTAAATATCAGTTTATATATATAAAACAGCCTCTCAGAATCCAGAAAAAATAATCACCACTACGGACTTAATGTGTCTGCTCTAAAAGCTTACAATCTAGGCCCAACATTTAGGATTTTTAGATAATAGATTCGTATGGGACTTGACCCGACCCCTTTCTGTTGCTCTATTTTATACTGAATTAATTTTTTTGAATTTCGAGAAGGAAAGGTGATTCAGGATAGCTTTTCTACTCCAGAGCTCCCATTTCTGTGTTTTTCCTGAAATGTTTTTAAAAATGGTGGCCGTTAAAAAGAAATATGCTGGTTTAGTTTCTGAGATTTCCTGATTTTGTTTCCCTTCAACACTTTTACCTGGACCTTCTCTTTCCTTTATTTCTATAGCCTCTGTGCTATTCAATTTAGGTTTTACTTTGAGCAGTTTCTCTACAGAGTAGAACTTTGTCTTAGAAAGGAGTTTATTGGTTATTTTTGATGGTTCCCAGGGCCCAGCCCACTCTAGTCTCTTCAGACCTCACCACATCCATTTGCATTTACCTACTATTGGAATGTGCAGCCTCCTACCTCAATTTCAGCTGCTGTTTTCACCTGGCCATTGAGCTTGCCAGTGCGGTGCTTGTTGGCTATTTTGAAGTTCTGAGGTCTATCAGATGCCCTGTTGGTCTCCTTCAGCTTCTTCACGTCCAGTTGCTGATTCTGTGCAGATCCTCTAACTGTACCTACTTACTTGTATTTGGGATTTGCTACCTAGTTTTACTCTGTTGTCTATAAGTTTTGTTTCACTATTCTAGTCTGTCCTTCTGTTTGTGTGTGTGTGTGTGTCGGGGGGGTATTCACAGAGATTCAAAAACCGTGCTGTCATTCTCCCAGAATCCCTCTCAGAATGGTTATAGATGTAAGGGAAATGTCCCTCGTTTTGAGAAGCAGCTGAGCATAATGATTAAGGGAATGGATGCCGGAGCCTTATTGTTTAGCTCTGAATCTTCAAATCCCATCTCTGTCATTTTCATGATGGGTGGTGTTGGTGAAGCAACTCAACCTCTTTGGGCCTCTGTTTCATACCTGTAAAAGTTCAAACTTCGGTTTTTCCTAGATCATTCCTTCCAGCATTGAAATAGGAGCAATTCTCCAAACTGAAAAAATACTCTTGATTCACCATGATCAATTTCAGAACATTTCACCACCCCAAAAAGAAACCCTGTACCCATTAGCAGTCATTTCCTCCCCTGTACACTACAGCCCCCCAGCCTTAGAAAATACTAAAGTGCTTTCTTTTTTTTTTTGTATGCTGTATGGCAGGGTCATATTTCATTATTTTTCCATGTGTGTGTCCTGTCATTGTAGCACCATTTGCTGAATTGTTATTTGTTTTGCTTGTTTGTTTGTGTTTTGGAAAGTTCACGGCCTGGGAATCAAACCTGTGTCTCCCGCATGGCAGACGAGAATTCTACCACTGAATTACTCTTGCACCCACTGTACTTTCCGTGTAGAGAGAGTGTTTTACTCCAGACATTTTATATAATTGGAATACTATAATATGTGGTGCTTTGTGACTTTCTTTTTTCACTTTCCCTAATGTTTTTAACGTTCCTCTGTGTTGCAGCATGTATCAGTACTTCATTTCTTTTTATTGTAAAATAATATTCCATTGTATGTTTATTCCATATTTTGTTATCCATTTATCAGTTGATGGACATTTGGGTTGTTTCCAGGTTTTGGCTATTATGAATGATGTTGCTGTGAATATTCATGTACAAGTTTGGGGATGGACATTTCTCTTGGGTATGTACTTAGGAGTAGAATTGCTGTGCCCATGTGATAACTCTATTTTTAGCCTTTTGAGAGACTGCCAGACTGTTTTCCAAAATGTCTATTCCATTTTACATTCCCATCAACAATGTAAGAGGACTCTAATTTATCTACATCTTTGTCAACACTTGTTATTGTTGGTTATAATAGCTTTGATTATAGCCATTCTAGTAGCTGTGGAATGGTATTTCATTGTGTGTTTGATTTGTATTTCCCTTATGGCTAATGATGTTGAACATTTTTTTGTGAGCTTATTGACCATTTGGATAAATTCTTTAGATGGATATTTATTCACTATAACCTTTGGAATGCACTCCAATCATAGTTTTGCTCCCATTATTCCATCAAAATACTATTAATATGGTCATCCTTGATTTCAATGGTACATTTTTTTTCTCCTCCTCTTAGTCAAATGACCAGCAGCATTCTCTCCCAAAAACACTTTATCCACTTGGCTTCTAAGACAGGACACACCTCTGGATTTCCTCTCAGATCCTGACATTCCTTTCAGTCACCTTTGCAGATTCTTTCTCCTCTCCAGGATCATTAGACATTAGAGGGCCCTGATGACTCAGCCAGTGAATCTCTTCTATTCTCAATGCTCATGCCTTTGGTGATACCCAGTCCATAACTTTAAATGCTATCTTTATGCTGGTAACTCCCAAATTTCTATCTCCAGGCGAACTCTGATCTGGTATACATCTGCCTGATCCACATCTTCATTTTGATGTGTGCAATCTAACTTGTACAAAATTGAACTCCTCACCTCTGTCTCCAAATCGGTCCTTTATGCATTCTGCCTCATCTCTGAAAATGTCAGTTTCGTTGAACTTCCAGTGACTCGGACCAATAAAACTCAGCTTTATCCCTGGGTCTTCTTTCTCCCGTGTCCCAAATCCAATGTGTCAGCAAATCCTAGCAGCTTTACCTTCAAAATTTATCCAGAATTCTTACTCCTCCGATGAGAAAATTATGGAGCAGTCATTAGAAACAGCATGCAGACACCTTATGACACAGACCTTGAAGTGGAAAACCAGTGCGCGAATCCTATAGACAATGTGATTCCAACAGTGTAAAATAAATGCTTCATGAAGATTTGGAAGATACACAAAGAATAATGTCCTAAATGTCCCACATTTTTCTTTGAAAATATTCATCCAAATACAAAGCAGATTTCACTATTGATGGTGTTCATATATGTTTATGGAACACAATACCATTTTTTTCCAGCCCTGTGAGATAGATGGGTGGGACAAGGAAACAAATATGTCTTGAAACCTATTTGTCTATATAATATGCTACTGTTTGCATATATCATCTTATTCAATTCTCTGAATCTTTTTAAAAACACCTATATTGAGGTATAAACACCTATACTGACATAAGTAAAGTGTAAATATTTAAAGTGTATAGTTTGACATATTGACACCTGTGACGCCATCACCATAATCGAGATAATAGCCACCCCAAAATAAGTTTCCTCGGGCCCCTTAGTAATCCCTGCCTCCTGCTGCTGCCTGCCTCTCCCACTTCTCTCTTTGCCTCTCTCCCAAGCAGCCACTGATTTGCTTTCTCTGGTTCATATTTTATAGAGTTTTATATAAATGGAATCATACAGTATGTCCTCTTTTTCCTCTTCAGAACATACTTTGAGGTTTTATTCACATATTAGGGTTGAAAAATAGATTCATAGAAGTTATATAACTTTCCTGAAATCCTACAGTAATAAGAAATGGACCTGAAATGCCAACCCAGTTCCCTCTGTCACCTCAGCATGTTAAAATGAAGCTCAAATGGATAAATGATTTGTCAGAAGTTATAATGCCATTGAGTTGTCAAAGTAAAACAGAAACACACTATGTTGCATGCCTCCTGGTTATTTATGTGGCTGTTGGAAAGAACATTATGACTCCTTTTAGATTTCACTAAGACTGCATTTTTCAGAAGCCCCAGCCATTAACTTGACCTTGACAATGGCCTCAAACAGAAGCTCCAATGTGGGATATTTTAGAAAAAGCTTCCTTCAGCACAGTTTTTTTCAACTTGTTAGGATAGAAAAATCTACCTCTTCAGAAACTGCTTTTGATTTCCCTTGGATTATTGTCCTCTTTAGAAAGACATCTAAACAGAGATTAAAGAGAACTGCAGGTTGTTTGGGTTCCTCCCTCCCTCCCTTTTCTCTCTCTCTCTTTCTTCCTTCCTTCCTCTTTCCCATATCCCTCCCTCCCATCCTTTCTTCTTTCCATCCCTCCCTCCTCCCTTCCTTCCTCTCCCCTTCTTCCCTCCCTCCCTTCCTTCCTTTCCAGTTTTCTCTTTGAAAATATTCATTTATAGCATGACCCCTCATCATTAGTTTCCTTCCCACTGCTTTATATTCTAGATGGCCTAGACTGTCAAGGATTTGGTGTAGAAATGCTTGGTTTGTGATTCTCTAAAACTGCTACGTTGTTACAACTTGTGTTCTAATACATGTGTTAATTAAGCTTATAGGATACTTTTATGTCTCAGAGATTATGTAAGTTTTACCTTGAAAACTTCTTTAGTGTCTACTAGGTTTCATTATCAAGTAAGGACATATTTAGATATTGAAAAGCAGAAAAGCAAAAAAAGAATTTATATCATAAGCAGTAAAATTATATCCTGCACAAGTCATTGACATTAGTGGATGTTTGTCAGAAAGAGAAAAAACCTTCACAATGTGTGAAGTCATCTGTTTCAAAGATTATTTTGATTGTACTTATGCATGTAAAGTTAAATGTCAGAAACCATGTTTCCACAAAGATTCTGAGCATCTTGGCTAACCTATGAAAAGTATTATTCTATATCCACATGGGGCAAAGTATTTAAAGAGATACAAGAAACTGTGACAGCAGTTCCCGTATAACAAATATAAGATAGAATAATCTGGGGAAATATGTCAAAATGTACACTAATTGATACCTGAGACAGATTTATAAAACTGCAAGCCAGAGAGAAATAGAAATCATTTTTTGAGTCTGGCTGTATATGCCTCATATTCCTAGATTTATGCCCAGCAATTCAACAGAGTAGGAGAGTAGTAAACAATTTTTAAAATTATGATATTGTTGGTGTAGGGGGCAAGTCAGCCTCTGTCATTTCTCCTGAAAAGTTCTAGGTGATAGAATTAAGCTTGTATTTATGAGATACTGGAATAACACTTAAATCTTAAATTTAAATTTAGAGCCAGATGAACTATGTAATTGATCTTAGCAAATTTTCAACAAGGAAATTAACAAAATATAACCTTTACAAAGAAATTTTTTTATGACTTCTATACTGGTGAAACCTGCTTATCCTGATCTCTGATATTTTCAAACTGACACTTATCTTTTATTTTTATTTAGTTATATATTTTTTGTATAATATACCAGGCCTAAGAGGTTATACATAGGGAGAAATTTATATAGGTGATAAGATCAAAATGTAAAAGCATGATAAAAGAAATAAGTCAAAGTTTTCATTTAAAATATATAATTGGAAAACATGAAATTAAGGGAATAAAAGAATAAAATCAACATTAGGGTAAGAGTTTGGAAATGGAATGTTTTAATTCTGACAGGATTTGCAAAAGATTTCACTGACACTTTATTCTAGAGATACAAAGTTCCCGATTCTCCATTTTTATGTGTCCCACATTCTAGAAGCAAATGGAGTAAAGAAGGCACAGAGTGTTGAATTAGATAAGGATCCCTACATATTCACCTTGATTTCAGTTCACCGGCTGCCTTGGAAAAACCGTTTCTCTCTCTGAACTTTATTTTTGTCATACATAAATGAAGCTACCCATAGTACTTAAGAGCTACTAAAGGGCCAAGCACATACAAAGCCCTCAAAAATTTTAGCTATTGGGTGGTGTGATGGTAGCTCAGAGGCAGTAAAAGCTCACTTGCCATACTGGAGACCCAGGTTCTATTCCTGGTGCCTGCCCATGAAAAGAAAAAAAGAAAAAATCACAAAAAGAATTTTAGGTATTATCAGGAGAAGGACTAAGAACCTATTCTAGTTGGTTTCGTGAATCCATGAAAGTCCAGGCTTTCTTCACAGTCTCTCTCTTTTCTTGCCTTGGTCTGTGAAACTGAGCCTGTTTCCTTCTCTTGCTCAAAGCAGCCATCACCAACCCTGCCTGGCAACACTCATCAAACTTCTCCACACAAATACCCCTTACAGCAGAGGAGCCTACCTCAGGTAATACATAGTTTTTGAGCTTTTGTGTCACATCTAAACATTTTTTTGCCCATTTTGTACTCTTCTTCATAATAGATGTGTATTTGGTCTAAGATAAAATACTCCCCCTGAATTTTCCAGTACATTTATTGCTCCATGAGGATGTCAGTTTATTCTATGGTTTCCAATAACTCCTGGGATATGGCTGCATATTCTAAGGTATAAGCACCCAGTTTGAGAAATAGAGACTGACACCCAGCTTGTGGGGTCTGTTTTTTCAGGAAGAATCAGTGAATCAGTGAAGGCAGGAATTCGTTTCAACCAGGAATTCGACCTCCCTGAGAACCTGTTGCGAGTATGATGTGCACTTCTCTGTATGCTGCATCTCTCAAGGGCATTTCATTGCTGTTGGTTGTCTTAGACCAGATTCTATACAAGCAGATCCAGACAGAGAAATACAGTGCACTGTGATTTATAAAGGTAGTAATCTCCAGGAAAAGCCTTTAAGGGAGGGAAGTAAGCAAAGGGGGAAAAACCAAGCAGGATGTGGTCTCAAATAAACTCTAATGTTAGCCTGATCCACAGGAGAAGGACTCAGGGGAATGAACTACATTGCAGAATTGTCCTTTTTTTTTTTTGAGATGCAGGGGACAGTCATTTGTACCAGAAGTCAATCAGTCCTTGTTTGAGGACTGCCCCAGGAGTTCCATAACTTCCCTCTTGAGTTGTTCCAGTCCCTGGAAAATGGGACCAGTTATGAGCCATTAGTAGGCAACACTCGTAGCTAGGGGTTGGTCCATCAGCCCAGTGAAGGGTATCTGGGGAAGGACATCACAGCCTCTGCTACACTGATTATATAAGAAGGCATATCTGAGCTCTGTTTTTTTTTAATTTTTTAATTTTTTTAAAAAACATAACAACATACAAACACGAACATTCTTAACATATGATCCTTTCATTTCTGGTATATAATCAATAACTCACAATATCATCACATAGTTGTATGTTATCGCCATAATCATTTCTTAGAACATTTGCATCAATTCAGAAACAGAAATAAAAAGAAAAAAGAAAAATACTCTCACATACCAATACCCGCTACCCCTACCTCTCATTGACTGCTAGTATTTCCATCTATCCAATATATTTCAGTCTTTGTTTCCCCTATTTTTTACTATACCTCTTACCACTTCCTTTGATTGATCACTAGCATTTCAATCTACTAAATTTATTTTAACATTTGTTCCCCCATTAGTTATTTATTTTTAATCCATATGTTTTACTTATCTGTCCATCCTGTAGATAAAAGGAGCAATATCTGATCATTTTTATTCCCCATTCAGGTTCATGGACAATTTCATAGTCCTCTTTTTTTAAGATTAAAAAACTTTTTTATTGCAGTCACATGTATATAACATAAAACTGGCATTTTAACCATTCCTAAGTGTACAATTATGTGGTATTAATTATATTCACAATTATGCAACCATAACCATCATCCATTCCCAAGACGTTTTCATCACCCCACACAGAAACTCTGTACCCATTAAGCAATAACTCTTCTCTTCACCTCCCACCCCTCACCCTGGTAATTCCAATCTACTTTCTGCCTCTATGAATTTGATTATTCCATGTATTTATATAAGTGAAATCGTGAAACATTTGCCCTTTTATGTCTGGCTTATTTCGGTACCATAATATCTTCAAGTTCATCTGTGTTGTAGCATATATCAATATATTTCTTTTTAGGGCTAAAAAATATCTCATGTATGTATTGTATGTACATGCCACTTTTTATCTAACTATTCATCCATTGATGGACCATTAGGTTATTTCTGTCTTTTAGCTATTTTGAATAAAGATGCTAGGAACACAGGTATACGAGTATCTGTTTGAATCCCTACTTTCAAATCATTTGTGTATATACCTAGGAATGGAATTACTGGGTCATATGGTAATTCATTTAACTTTTTGAGGAAGTACCCAACTGTTTTCTATAGCAGCTGTACCATTTTACAATCCCACCATCATGTATGAGGATTCCAGTTACTCCATATCTTTGTCAACACTTGTTTTCCATTTTTAAAAAAATAGCCATCCTAGTAAGTGTGAAGCGGTATCTTATTGTGATTCTAATTTGCATTTCCCTAATAACTAATGTGATAGGTTGAAGTGCATATCTTTGAAAAACATATTCTTAATATTAATCCATTCATTTGTGTGTGAACACACTGTAAGGTGTGGTCAACTGAATCAGGATAGGTCTTAATCCTGTTACTGGAAGGTTTATAGAGAAGGTCACAGAGAGAAAGCTGTGGGAAGTTTGCTAGCTGCTGGAATGCAATACACCAGAAACAGAACAGCTTTTAAAAGGTGGAATTTATTAAGTTGTAAGTCCACAGTTCTAAGGCCATGAAAATGTCCCAAGTAAAGCAAGGCTATAAAAATGTCCAATCTAAGGCATCCACAGAAAGATACCTTGGTTCAAGAAGGGGCTTTTCTCTCAGTTGGAAAGGCACATGGTTCAAGAAGGGCTTTCTCTCTCAACTGTAAAGGCACATGGCGAACATGGCAGCATTTGCTAGCTTATACTCCCAGTTTCTTGTTTCATGAAGCTCTCCTGGAGGTGTTCCTTCTTCATCTTCAAAGGTCTCTGGCTGCATGGACTGTGTAGCTCTTTCCAAAATGGTTCCCTCCAAAAGGACTCCAGTAAGCAACCCCACCTTGAATGGGTGGAGACATATCTCCATGGAAACCATCCAATCAAAAGTTACCACCCACAAGTGTGTGAGTCACACCTCTGTGGATAAGCAAAAACTCCCACCCAGCAATACTGAATGAGGATTAAAGGACATAGCTTTTCTGGGGTCCACAAATTCAAACCAGCACAGGAAGCACGAAGGGGAAAGTCATTGGAACCAGAAAAGAAAGGAGAGGACATCTGTGGCTCCCAAGCTTCTGCTTGGAATGATCTTGGGTTGTGGGTCTGGGTCTGTCAGCTGCCTCTATCCATAACCAACTGGGAAATGTCTGCCAGTGAGGTGTGGACCCACATGATGGAGTGGTGTGGAATGGAACATGGGGCAGTGTCCTGAGGGCGTTGGCAGGGCATGAGACAGGGTGCAGTGCAGGTGGCATGGTGATGGAGTGCAGGGTGGGGTACAGAGTATGGTTGGGCATGTGTATGTGGGTACACAGGATGCAGAGGTACAGGGCACAGGGCGGGACAGGAGGTACCTGATGCATGGGGGGCAGGGCATGTGGTGTGAAGGGGGCCCAGGAGTGCGGTTGCATGGGTGTGCAGGATGTGCGGGGTGGGGTGCAGGGCAGGATACAGTGTGTGTGGGCAGCAAGGCATGGGTTGCAAAGGGCACAGTGTGTGGGGTGCAGCTTGCAGGGTGCAGTGTGGCATGTGGGGTGCGTGGGGCACAGGGGTGTGGGGCGTGAGGTGTACAGGGTGCAGGGTTCAGGGCAGGGTGCATGGGCATGTGGGTGTGGGGTGGTCATAGGATGCAGCATGAGGTACATAGGGTATGGGGGTACAAGGCATGGGTACACGAGGTATGGAGGTCAGGTCATGGGGCACAGAGCATGTCTGTGCTGGTTTGAAAGTATTATGTACCCCAGAAAAGCCATGTTTTAATCCTGATCCAATCTTGTGGGACCTAAGCATTTCTTTTGATCTTGATTTAACACTATAGGTTAGAAACTTGATTAGATTATCTCCACAGAGATGTGGCATGCCCAATTGTAGGTGTGACTTTGATTAGATAGAGATGTGACTCCACCCATTCCAGGTGGGTCTTGATTCCTTTACTGGAAGACTTTAAAAGAGGAAACATTTTGGAGAGAGGAAAAAATGACAGAGAAGACAGAAACTTCAGAGCAGAGCTGTCAGGCAGAGAATAGAGGCACAGATGTTTGGAGATGCTTGGAGCCCAGCAGATGTCATCACATAATATAGAGAGCCAAGGAAAGCCAAGAGATGTAAGCCAGCCCTGGAGAATTTAAATGAGGAGCCCCCACAACAATAGAGGCTGAAAGCAACAGAGCCCAGGAGCAAGGGGCCAGCAGATGTCAGCCATGTGATTTTCCAGTTGACAGAGCTGTTCCAGACAGTATCAGCCTTTGAGTGAAGATAACTTCTTGATGCCTTAATTTGGACAACTTCACTTCCTTAGAACTGTAAACTTGTAATTTATTAAATTCCCCTTTTGCAAAAGCCTTTCCAGTTCTGGTATATTGCATTCTGGCAACTAGCAAACTACAACATTGGTGTTGCTTGATTCCTTATGCCCATCTCCCTGTCCATGCATTCCTGCGGGCTCCAGGCCTCCATATGGAAAGGGGTGCAGTAGGCTCTGTGCACTAGCTGGACAGGCTTTGTGACCAGGGAAAGCAAGTTTACTGGCTTCTGGTTCTCCAAAGGAGCTCCAGGCTTCAGAGCTGAGGGGATGATATCCCAAGCTAGCTACAGGGGCAGGCACTTCCCTAGGCATGGCCTCTTGTCCACTGTGGAGTCCCAATGGAGCCCATTCACCTCATTCTCTGCTTCCCAGTTCCTCAACATTTTCGTCCAGGATCTCCCTATATAGTGTAGAAGACCCTCTCAGGTCACTTGCACCCTGGAACCACTATCCTGATTGTTTTTCTGTCACTTCTCAGGAGCATGGGTGAACTCAGCCAATCCTATCCACCATCTTTCCAGAAGTTCCCATTTTTCATAGGAGATTCTTGTAATCATTTTTATTTATGTAAGGTCAGTAGTAATGTCCCCACTTTCATTTTTTATTTTAGCTGTGCCTTCTCCCTTTTTTCCTCAGTCTAGCTAAATGCTTGCCGGTATTGTTAATCTTTTCAAAGAACCAACTTTTAATTTAATTATCTCTATTTTTTTTTCTATTCTCTATTTCAGTTATCTCTGCCCTAATCTTTATTATTTCCTTCCTTCTGCTCACTTTGGGTGCAGTTTGCTGTTCTTTTCCTAGTTCCCCAAGGTATGATGTTAGGTTATTGAGTTGAGATATTTCCTTTTTTAATGTAGGCATTTATATCTATAACTTTCTTTCTAAGCACTGCCTTCACTACATCCCATAACTTTTGGTTTGTTGTGTTTTCATTTTTATTTTATTTATCTCTGAGAAGTTTTACTTTGTGATTTCTTCCTTGGCCCATTAGTTGTTTACCAATATGTAAATTTCCACATATTTGTGAATTTCCAGTTTTCCTTCTGTTATTAATATCTAACTCCATTCCTTTGTGCTTGCTGAAGATGCATTGTATGGTTCAACCTTCTAAAATTTATTGGACCTTGTTTGTGACCTAACATTAACCCTGGCCCAAGAGGAAAGCCACCCGTAAATGTTTAGTATGCTTGGTGCCCCTCTTGCTGGCACATTCTTTGTGGCCTTGATAAATGGTGTGCCATCTAGTCTTGTTGAATATTATATAATCATCTGGTGAGTCTTCGGATCATATATATATTTCATCATACCCACTTCCTTGAATCTTTCAGTCACTTTCTCTGTTTTATGCTATGGTAAATATGGCATGCCAGTATAAGAGCATGGGCCACCACTCTTTTTTCATACTTCTAGAAGTTTTCCTAGTAGCAAATTCTCTCATTCCATCTCCTGGGTCCTTACCAGAATATTAAATTCCGTCATTTAGAAGAGCATTTTCAAGTTGGTAAATTCTTTTTTACCAAGTTTTATGGTTGGGATTCACCTTCAGAATCTATTCCCAAGCATCCTCTTTCAGATCGTGCTAGTAAATACTAGCTAGTTCTTGCATTTACTTTGAGGTATAGCCTTCCTTTCTCATCAGGCCCAGCTTCTCCTCAGCTGGGTTGTGTTCTGATTTATCTCTAGGTATAGTATGTAAGTGTAGTGATGAGAATGAGATAGAGGTGGGTTTCGATGGGGGGTACATACTGTCTTTCAGGGGATAAGTCTTTATATTGCCTTTCATCCAGGCAGAAAGCAGATAATCAAAGGTTTTTATTAGGAATAGTTAGTCCATGTCTGCAGGTTCAGAAGTTTGAAGGAGTCTGGGGAGTCAAAATCTTTGGGAGCAACCACCTAGATGTCTCTAGACCATTTGTCAAGTATTCCTAACCAGGTTCTAACTTAAATATAAAGTCTTACCCTGTTTGAGTATTTAAACCGTCTTTGAATAGAAAAGATGGTGGCTTAGCGAGGTATGGGATTTAGTTCATCCTCCATAGCAGCTAGTAAATAGCCAAGAACAGCACAGAGCAACTGCTGGAGCCACGTCAGTGACTGGACACACAGTGTACCCCAGTCTGGACCAGCTGGACCGGCTGCGAGCCCACCCAGAACTGTGAGTCCCCCAAGCAGTGGTGTTCGGCGCCCCTCCGCCACAGGTTACTTCCCAGAGGCAAAAGGAAAGGTACTTTACCAACAGCAGGGGATGAGCTCAACCAAGCTCCAATTGTGGAATTAATTAACAAATTCTGACTACTGAAAATAGGCCCCCAGATCAGCTGAGTCTCTAGCATAACTGAAACTCCAATTGTCAAATTAATTAACAAATTCTGACTACTGAAAATAGGCCCCCAGATCAGCTGAGTCTCTAGTATAACCGAAGGTCACTGGTTTTTGCCCTGGTGCAGAGGGGTCAGGACTGATGGAAAAAGAAAAAAGAAAAAAAAAAAACAGTTTTTTTTGGATTTGAAAAGGTCTGGGCCCTGAAGGAAAGGAGGGGGCACATAGTACCTGGAGATACACAGAGCAACATACCAATTAAGCTCTTGATTGGCAAACCCAAGGAATGGGGGTCCTGCTCTGATAAGGATTTTTCTTTTTCTTTTTTTGTGGCTGTGCTTTTACAGCTTGACTACTCTTTACTGCTGCAAGGCTTCTCAGGCTCCAACTGCCCCAGGCATAGGCAGAATTGAGCTTGTTTGAGTGTTTGTAGCCTGTGCCTTCCCCGGGAGAGGGGTGGGGCCCAGCTCAGGTGGAATCTCTCCCTCAAGGAATTCAGGGTCTAGAAAAGTGAAGTGATTAAAGCTAGCCTACAGCCTCTCCTCTATCTCAACCACACCCCTAACAGAGAGAATCTGCTGAAGTTAAATGTACCCCATCACCTTATACTTGTGGGACCTGCAGGCAGAAAAGCGCCACATACTGAGCAGGATAGTAAAAATGCAGAGTCCAGAGACTTCATAGGAAAGCCTTTCGACCTGCTGGGTCTCACCCTCAGGGAAAACTGACACAGGTGACGCTTTCCTCCTGACAGGAGGCCAGTTTGGTCTGAGAAAATCCATCTGGGGTCTATAATACCTAAGTAGACCCTCCTAAGGTTGGGGGGGGGAAAGGCACCATACAGGCAGGGCAAGAAACAATAAAACAAGAACTGAAAAATTCTCCTCTGTTAAACAAAACTTAAGCAAGAGGACTAGAATAAGCTGAATGGAATGTCAAAGAACAGATAGACAAAGTCATCCACAAGAAAATCCTATGTAAAAAAAGTGAAAATAATCTCCAGAATAAACTAATTAGGTAATTAAATGCCTAGACACCAGCAAAAAATAATGACTCATACTAGGAAAATTGAAGATATGGCCCAGTCAAAGGAACAAACCAACAATTCAAATGAGATACAGGAGTTGAAACAATTCATTCAGAATGTTCGAACAGACATGGAAAACTTCAAAAATCAGATCAGTGAATTGAGGGAGAATATAAAGAAGGCAAGGAATGAACAAAAAGAAGAAATCGAAAGTCTGAAAAAAACCACAGAATTCATGGGAATGAAAGGCACAGTAGAAGAGATGAAAAAAAACAACAACAATGGAAACCTACAATGTTAGATTTCAACAGGCAGAAGTTAGGATTAGTGAGCTGGAGGACAGGACATCTGAAATCTGACAAGCAGAAGGAAAATAGGGAAAAGAATAAGCCATCTTTGAAATTCAGTCATTGCCCTTGCACTTGAAACTTGCAGGAGATGAGAATCTTTTTTCATGTAACCAGAGAAGCCTCTGGCATTCACTGCTAGTTTTCAATCACTTGTTACTTGTTCCCAGCTATTTATTAATATTTTATAGAACAGGAGTCAGCAAACTATATCCACTGGGCCAGCCCACCAAATCTAAATCAGCTTGTAGCCTGTTTTATAATTTTCTTTTATTATGAAAAACATCATATATACAAAAAAGCAATAAATTTCAAAGCACACTGCAACAATTAATAATACAGCAGGTTTGAGAGTTTGGTATGGGTTATAGTTCCACAATTTTTTTCCTTCTAGCTGCTCCAAGACACTGGAGACTAAAAGAAATACAATATAATGATTCAGCAGTCATACTCATTTGTTAACTCCTGTTTCTCTATTATAACTCCACCTTCTCCTTTGATCTTTCTTCCAGTCTTTAGGGGTATTTGAGCTATGTCCATTCTAACTTTTTCATGTTGGAAAAGACTGTAAATAATATGGGATAGAGTGATGGACTAGTTGATGTTCTGAAGAGGCTGGCCCCTCTAGATTTCACAACTCATCTGTCCTAGGAAACCCATCTGGATGCTGTAGGTTTCTGGAAAGTAATCATAGTGCCTGGAACCTTTGTAGAATCTCAGATAGAGCCCTAGGTTTTCTTTAGGGTTGGTAGGAATGTTTGTGGTTGTGGTTTGGCAAATCATGGAAAACAGCAATATCTAGCTGAATCTTGCATAAGAGTAGCTTCTGAAATAGCCTCTCAACTCCATTTGAATTCTCTCAGCCCCTGATACCTTATTTTGCCACAGCTCATTTCCCTCTTTTGGTCAGGAAGGCATTGGCAATCTCATGGTGCCAGGGCCAAGCTAATTCCTGGGAG
Source organism: Tamandua tetradactyla (assembly GCF_023851605.1). Lineage (NCBI taxonomy): Eukaryota > Metazoa > Chordata > Mammalia > Pilosa > Myrmecophagidae > Tamandua > Tamandua tetradactyla. The sequence continues at coordinate 43,441,231 of NC_135345.1, read as the reverse complement.
TCATATCCCACGCTGCCAGAGAGACCTTCATTCTTGGATATCATGTCTCACGTGGCATGAGGGCTATGATTTTACTTGCAGAGGTGGGCTTAGAGAGAGAGAGAGGCCACATCTGAGCAACAAAAGAGGTTGTCTGGATGTAACTCTTAAGCATAACTATAGGTACAGCCTGTAGCCTATTTTTGCATGGTCTGTGGGCTAAAAATGGTTTTTATAGGTCTGTTCTAGTTTGCTACCTGCGGGAATACAATAAACCAGAAACAGAATGGCTTTTAAAAAGGGGAATTTAATAAGTTGCTAGTTTACAGTTCTAAGGCTGAGAAAATGTCCCAATTAAAACAAGTCTATAGAAGTGTCCAATCTAAGGCATCCAGGGAAAGATACCTTGGTTCAAGAAGGCCAATGAAGTTCAGGGTTTCTCTCTCAGGTGGAAGGGCACATGGCCAACACAGTCAGAGTTTCTCTCTTGGCTGGAAGGGCACATGACGACATGGAGTTATCTGCTGGCTTCTTTTCCTGGATTCCTGTTTCATGAAGCTCCCCAGGAGGCATTTTCCTTCTTCATCTCCAAAGGTCGCTGGCTTGTGGGCTCTTCTTCATGGTGTTACAGAATTCTCTGCTCTCTCTGAATCTCTATCATTCTCCAAAATATTTCCTCTTTTATAGGACTCCAGTAAACCAATCAAGACCCACCCAAATGGGTGGAGACACATCTCCCCTAATCCATTTTAACAACCACTCTTGATTGAGTTACATCTCCAGGGAGATGATCTAACTACATACAGTATTGAATAGGGGTTGTTCTGCCTCTACGAAATGGAATTTTGATTAAAACATGGCATTTCTAGGGTACATACATCCTTTCAAACCAGCACGTTCCACCCTCTGGACCCTAAAAAAGACACATTTTCCCCATATACAAAATACATTAATTTCATAACAGTATCAGAGAACCTTAAACCATTCCAGTAATATTTCAAATACAAGATTAATACAAGATTAAAATCGGTACAAAGTCTCATCAAATCAGTTACAGGCATGGTCTGTCCTAACACAAAATTCTCCTCTGGCTCTGGACCTGTAAAACTCAGAACATGTTATTTACTACCAACATATAAAAGAGAAACATTAATAGGATACATATACTCATTTCCATAGGGAGGAAGGAACACGGGGGTTACTGGACCCATACAGTTTCCAAAACCTGCAGGGCAAAGTCCATTAGATTTCAAGGTTTGAGAGTCATTTATTTTGGGACTTTAGAAAGCGGCAGTCCCACCCTTTCCAAGGGCCCATGCAGTGGCTTGCCTCTCTCAATGCAACCTTGGGGGACATTGCGGAGACCACCTTTTTCTCAGCTCCACCTTCTCCAAGCATCAGGGCTGCACTCGGGCTCTCTGCCATCTTTGGTGCACATGCTCAACCCCTCCATGTGGTGGCAGCCAGGCTCTCTCCAAACCCCAAGGAATGTGCTTCACCCTCTCCAAGGCCTGAGGCAGCATAACTCTTCCACTGCAGTGAAGTGGAAGGCCCATCCTCTGCCTTAGGGGCAAACTCATCCTCTCCACATGTTTGGGTGGGTCTGCCCTTCTGGCATGATCCTTCTTGGCTCCAGACCCCAGCCTCAATGCCTTTGCCTCTGAAGTTATTTTTCCTCCAATGTGTCCCTTCTCTGTCCCTCTCAGTCCTGACTGGTAGTGGTTCTCTTTATATAGATCCCACAACACTCACTGGCTTTCTATGCAGTAGCCTTGGATCATGCCCATTAGACATAAGGAGTTTCCACAAATCCTTCCTAGATAACTCCATGTCCAATCCTGGCTTTCTCTGAAATGGCCGACTGGTTTCACATTTGGCTAAGACCTCATGTGGGGCACTATTCTCTGGGGTATCCCTTTCTGAAGGCCCAGAATTTTCCAGATCTTCAATTTCTGGTTTCTTTGCACCCAAGAGTTCAGTTCTTAGCTTATCTCTTTCCTGTCGCATTTCATTATAAGCTGTGAGGAGAAACCAGGCTGCACTTTCGACGTTTAATTTGGAGATCTCTTCTGCTAAATATCCAAGTTCATGGCTTTTAAAATCTGCCTTCCAGCCAAAGCCGCTAGTCAATTTTGCCAGATTATCTGCTATTTTAAAACAAGGATCACCTTCCAGTCTGTAATAACACATGCCTCATTTCTGTCTAGAGCCTGGTCAGAAGTGTCTTTAGAGTCCACGTTTCTACCAACAGTCTCTTCAAAGCATTTTAGGCCTTCTCTATCAGGCTTCTCACAACTCCTCCAAATTCTTCCCCTTATCCATTTAAAAAGCCATTCCAACATGCTTGGTATCTGCAAACTGCAGCGGCACCCCACTCCTCAGATACCAAAATCTGTTCTAGTTTGCTAGCTGCTGGAATGCAATATACCAGAAACAGAATGGCTTTTAAAAAGGGGAATTTAATAAGTTGGTAGTTTACAGTTCTAAGGCTGAGAAAATGTCCCAATTAAAACAAGTCTATAGAAATGTCCAATTTAAGGCATCCAGCAAAAGATACCTTGGTTCAAGAAAGCCAATGGTGTTCAACATTTCTCTCTCAGCGGGAAGGGCACATGGCGAACATGGTGGTATTTGTTGGCTTTCTTGTGGCTCTACCAAAAAGGACTCTCTCCAAAATGTTTCCTCTTTTATAGGACTCCAGTAAACCAATCAAGATCCACCCAAATGGGTGGAGACACATCTCCCCTAATCCAGTTTAACAACCACTTTTGATTGGGTTACATCTCCAGGGAGATGATCTAATTACATACAGTATTGAATAGGGATTATCTGCCTCTACAAACTGGGATTTTGATTAAAACATGGCTTTTCTAGGGTACGTGCATCCTTTCAAACCAGTACAAGGTCCATAAACAGAACAAAACAAAGAAAAACAAAAAGGAAAGTAAAGTAAAACTTAAAATGTTTGCTATCTAGCCCTTTATAGAAAAAGCTTGCCAAGCACTGCTTAGAGCATCAGTGGTCTTTAGGGATAGCACTCCAACCCCAATAAACTTATACCTTCTGTTTCCTCCATATAGTTCAAATGCCTGATATATACTACTAACCTGTATATTCTCTTCCACCAGTACCCCTTCCCAGTTCACCACTGGTAAAAGTTTTAACAGTTGGACCATCCTTTGAGGGTCTGTTTGTGCTTTACTTACCACCAGTAATGGAGTCTGCATTACCATCCAAGAAGTAAGTCTAGCTCTAAAACTCCATCTTAAAACCTGCCTTTTAAAATCATTCATGTGCCAACTTTCACAAGTTGTTTACTCCAGAAGCAGATACTGGGATGAATTTTGGGGTGAAAGATGTTTGTTAGGGATCAGCTGGGCCAGTAAAACTTTGGTCAACCTAGCGGGGAGTGAAACAAAATTCTGGAGTTTTGTCTGCCTGCATCTTCCTGCATTGACCTAAATCATCAGGTTTTTCTATCCCTATATTGTACCAGTCACCAGACATAGGCTGCCCCAGGAAGAATGTGACCTTGAGTCAAGCAGCTCACTGCAGGTAGGCAGATCCTGAAGGAGCTGACACCTGGGCAATGAGTCCTTCCTTGAAAGGAAATCTGGGCTGTGTATTTTTACAGCTACCAAGTGCCTCCTCAGCTGGCTTATGAGCTCCGAGAAAGCTGGATTTCTGTTCTGTTCTCTTTCTCACCAGTGGTTAGCCCAGTAACCAACTCATTATAGATGCTTAATAAATGTGAAATAAAAGAATGAATGCCAAAGTTTCCTTTAGTGCCTTTTCCTCATGCAAAGCAAATATAAATGAGAAAAGTACAAATACCTTGCCTGGGCGTTCTTATCTACTTCTATAATTCCAACATCTCCTTGGTTGCTAAAGGCCCCAAAGCTGTATAACTCTTCTGAGCCCCATATTAGTGGTGGTGGTTTTATTGTGTTGTGTTACTTTGCTTTTGGTAACAGTTTTATTGAGATATAATTCACATACCATACATTTTACCTATTTAAAGGGTACAATTCTTTGGTTTCTGGTATATTCACAGAGTTTGTGTAACTATCACCACGATCAGTTTTAGGACATTTCCATCTCCTCAGGAAGAAATGCTGTGTCCTTTTAACTATCATCCCCAACTCCCCATCCCAGTTTAAACAACCGCTACTCTGCTTTCTGTTATCTATAGAGTTACCTATGTTGGACATTTTATATAAATGGAATTTGTCACATGGGATCTTTTGTGACTATCTTCAACATTTGGGTTGTTTCCCCTTTTCTGGCTATTATGAATGATGCTGCTATGAACATAAATGTATAAGTTTTTGTGTGGGCATATGTTTTCATTTCTCTTGAGTATGTAACTAGGAGTGAATTTCTGGAACATGTGGTAACTCTATGCTCAACTTTTTGTATAACCACCAGACTGTTTTCCAAAGTGCTGGAAAACTTCCCACGAACAGTGTATGACTGTTCTGATTTCTCTGCATCCTCACTAACACTTCTCATTGTTTATCTTTCTTATTATAGCCACCGTATTGGATATAAAGTCATATCTCATTGTGGTTTTGATTTGTTTTGTCCTGATGGCGAAGGATGTTGAGCAATAAGCCAAATGCTTATTGGCCATTTGTGTATTTTCTTTGGAGAAATGTCTATTCAGGTCCTTTGTCCATTTTTAAAATTGTGTTGTCTTTATCACTGAGTCATAAGAGTTCTTTTTATAATCTAGATACGAGTCCCTTATCAGATATGTGATTTGCAAATATTTTCTCTCTTTCTGTGGATTGTCTTTCCATCAGGTCATCTATAGGATCCTTACTTCAATATCTGTTTACTAGGTACCTGATAAATGACTGATACCATGCTGGTTGTCAGGAATATGTGGTTTAGTAAGGCTTGCTCATCTCTGCCAGCAGGGAAAGTGGAGTAACACAGATTTGGGACAGCTGGGTCAGCTCCTGGTTTTTGTTAGTCTTCTCTAGTTCCTCCTTATCTTTCCAACTTTTCCGACTGCCCCAAGGCTCAGTCCTTGGACAGTTCTCTTTTCTAATAGTAATCTTTCCCCTACTGATCTTATCCATCGATAAACCAATGATTTAAAAATCTGTACATCCATCTCAGATCACTCTCCTTTGTACAAGACCCAACTATACAATTGCCTACCTGACATATTCCCCTATAGGGAATATTTTACATATTCCCGTTTAGATACCTAATAAGTATCTAAATTTAAATGACTAAATCTGAACTCCTGGTATTACCCCCACAAAATCGGATCTATCTTTTGTCTTCTCTTTCTCATTAAATGAAAATTCCATTCTTTACTGCTCAAGCCAAAACCTTGGAGTCATCTTTGACTTCTCTTTTTCTTTACCCCATATCCAATTTGACAGCAAATCCTAATATCTGTATATTCAAAATATAACCAGATGCTAACAAGTTGTCACCACCTCCACTACTATCAGCTAGGTTTAAGTCACTAAAATTGCTCATCTGGATTATCTCATTAGCATAATTATTCAACTTTCTACTTCTGCCCTTATCTGCCCCCCACTGTCTATTCTCAACACAGTAGCAAGAGTGAGCCCACTAAAACTAAATCAGATTATATCACTCCTCTGCTTGTATTCCTGCCATAGCTTTCCACCCCATGCAGACAAAACCTCAGGCTTTTCCAACTATCTACAAGGTCCTATGCGATCTTGTGTTTTTTCACCCTTACCTCTCTGATTTCATCTACATCTACTCTTTCCTCTCACTGACTACACTCCAGCCACACTGGCTTCCTTAGTCATCCTCCTGCCTCCAGACTTTGCATTCACTATTCCATCTACCTGGAATACTCTTCCCAACATAGCCTCATGACCACTCCCTTACCTACTTCAGGTCTTAGAGCAAATATCCCTGTGTAAGTCTGGTTCAGTCAGGAAAGCAGAGCCACTGTGAGAGTCATATGATAAGGGATTTTTAAAAAAAAATAATATCTGATTACAGGAATTAATCAGACTACACGACTATGGAAGCAGGCTTACTTACAGACTTATACAACTATGGAAGCTGCTGGTATAATGTAAGTCTGAAATGGTGAATTTGAGGATCAGATAGTCACTCACCAGTCTTCCTGAAGAAATGTTATAAGTAGATAAAGACAGAGCTTTCAGGTAAATCTGAGAAACCAAAAACATTTGGCCACTGAGGTGGGCCGTGAAGGGGAGTTCATGGAGAGGTCTATGGGAACCTGTTTCTTTTGTGTAACTACAGACTCTACAAGTTTGCAGCCAAGTGTCTGGTGGCAGGTCTGAGGTCACTCTTACCTGCTCTTTACCTAACCATTCTTACCTAACCATAGTTAGCTTCCCAATAAAGACAAGCAAAATCATGCTTCCACTTAACAAAATGCAATTATATCTAAGACAACCAGAAACACAAATTCTACTCTATCCATATTAGAGCAAATGTTCATTCCTCTAATGGCTGAGTAAAGCCTTTCTTTGGTATCCAGAAACTTAAAATACTCAACTCTAAGGTTAACCATTACTAACACATATGTTAGATAGTAGGGGAAATGGAAGAGAAAAAAAAGAATTAGTTATTGTATATAGAAATATATTTATATCAAAGTAAGAAAAAATATTCATAACTCTTATGGTCCTTATTTATGTAACAGGTCATGGGGTCATAGCTGGATCCTGTAATTTTCTGCTTCTATTTCCATAGGCCATAGGTGTAGGTTGACAGAAAGGAGATTATGTGGCAAGATTAGAAGCCATAGGGACATGAGTCACTTGTTCACACAATTTACTTGTGCCTCTGGCCCTGCTCAGAAAGGTTCAGTCTTGATTGAGCCTTCACTTGGTGATGAAGTGCTGCCATGCACATGCAACCCTATGGCCTGGTGGGTCAGCCAAAGCCCAGGGTATAGTTCAGTCTTTACAAGGGCCCAATAGCAAGCCAGAAGCTGTTTCTCAAAAGAATAATCATTATCTGCAGGGAATGCACATGAAATACGGATATCCAATGGGCCATCAGGAGGACCTTTCAGTTTCTGTAACAGCATCTGAGTCCTGCACATGTCCTGGAAAGGTACTTGCCCACTGGCTAATTCGCAGGCTGTAATCTCAACACTGTAAATAGCTGACTTCACATTATGTCCATGTAAATCCTTTCTCAGTAGTTCTGGATGCAACCATAGCTGCACTGATGTGCTGAACTCTTAGAACTCAAACATACCCCTATGCCTCTGTCCGTGTTTAATCAAACTATGCAGATGGGACAGGCCAGAGTAGGTGACTCCGGCCATCACCAGAAATGGGACTATGGCTGGTTTTAATGCTCCTATGAATGCAGCCATTTTCATGCAAAGAATTCAACCTTCGTGCTGCTCCAAAATGAAGGTTTCCTACTGAAGTTTCACTCATTCCTTCAGGAAAATAAGTCCTCGAGAGTTGACTTGTTAAACTATAAGCCATAAATGGAGAAATAACCCAAAGCCAGCTGCCAACAGTGACAACTGTCCAATAAGTTGTAAAATGGGGGTGCTTGAAAAAATGGGACAGAATCACTGCTTTCTGTAAAGCATTTCAGGAGTTCTTTAGTTTCCAGGTTTGTAATTTTTATAGTTACCTGTGTCCCTATAGGAGTATGCCATGTGAGGTGGGCAGAAGTCAAGTTGTCAAATCCTCTTCCGATTTCCACTAGAAGTTCATAGTGAGAAGTCTTGGTGGAACATATCACGTCACTGGCTCTGGTAGAAGGAGGAGGAAACCAGAAAAGGGTTGGCTCATCGACCAGGTATTGATGGATACTGGTAACTGACTGATTTTCAGGTATGGGTGATTTAACTCGTGTTCATGAAGTGCAGAAACAATCCAAAAGAGACACTGACTCACTTAGTTCACAGAAAGTGATGAAAATTCATCTATTCCAAAGTAAAAGATTTTAGTTTTATCTTCAAGGAGTAGAAAAATCCCTGGCAGTGACCATGGCCAGCGACTCTTCTCAGGGGCCAGTAGAGGGGCAAGACAAGGGTCTGCACCCTACATGGGCCACTGGGAATTGGAGGGGGATGTGACTGGGATGAGGACTATCCGCCTGGAACTCTGATCTAACAGTCTTAAGGTCCATTTTTATACATAGCCTCCTGGGTTCTTTTTACCTAAATTGGCAACATTTCACAATTATTTTGGGGTTCTGCAACATCCTCCTGGATCATATATTGTACTGATCTCCTGGGGATATGCTGGGACTTGAATCTGGTTAAAAGTCTAGAAATAATGAGAGGTTTTGGGTGTAGGCCTGTCTTGAGGAGTATCAGAACATCACCGCCCAGTTCTTCTGAATCCCAGGCGTGGGTAGACAAGTCAGAACTTGCAGGAAATTATTACAGGCTAAGCACAACCAGTCACTACAGTGGGGTCTTAAAGGGAGAGCTCATGGAAAGGTCTGTGGGTGGGTATTTTTTCCTCTGAGTGGCTACTGCCTCTGTGGGCCAATAAATGGGGCCACTGTTGGTTAGACAGGGGTTTGATGCCTTGACACTACTGACATTTGGGGCCAATTCTTTGTTGTAGGAGACTGTTCTGTGCATTGCAGGATGTCTTAGTAGCATCTCTGCCTCCAGTAGCAAAATCCGTGCGCCCCCCCACCCACACACACACACAAATTGCTATAGACTTGGCAATAGTTGAGAACCACTGGGTTAGCAGGATCAGTAATTGGAAAGGTGACTCTGGACAAAGAGGACAACTATGAAGACCTTCGGCATAATGACTACTGCATCACTTCCATTTTCCAATTCTCACTCAAGTTCTTTTTTTTGGTTCAAATCTAACTTGGAACCACCTAAAGAAGGAAACTATGTGTGATGGACAGGTTTATGTGTCAGCTTGGCCAGGTGGTGGTGCCCAGTTGTATGGTCAGGCAAGTTCTGGCCAGTCTGTTGCTGTGAGGACATTTTATGGACTTAAATCATAACTACGTTGACTGCATGCACAACTGGTTGCATTTGCAATTAGCTAAGAGGAGTGTCTTCTGCAATGGGTGATGCTTAATCTAATCACCAGAAGGCTTTTAAGGAAGATTCAGAAGAGACAATCACTCTCTCTGCTTCAGCCAGCCAGCCTCTGCTTAGAGTTCATTGAGGACCTTCTTTGGAGCTACCAGCTCATGGCCTGCGCTATTGATCTTGACTCTTACATCCCCACGGTTGTGTGAGACGTTTATATAAATTTTATATTTACAGTTATCTCTTGCTGATTCTATTTCTCTACAGACTCTTAGCTAATACACCATGAAATATAGTACCCAAATAACCAAGTTGACAATATCATTAGCACAATCACATTTTCAGTGAAGCTTCCCTTGGAACCCTGTCTAAAATTTTAACTACCCCCACTTCTACCCCCTTTCCTGCCTTATTTTCCTCCATCTGATTTACCTTATGTTTTACTTACCTTGTTTGTTGTCTTTCTCTCCCACTAGAATCTAAGTTCCATGAAGGCACAGAATTTTGTCTGCTTTGCAGTGTTGCCAGTGCCTAGAATAGTGCTTCATCTTTAATAGGCACTTGATAAACATTTGCTGAATGAGGAAATTTCCTAAAGGAGATGGTACCTGATGTGAGACTAAAAAGCAGGAAAAGTGAAACTGGCATTCCAGGTGGCATGATCCTTATGATAAAAGGCTTCAAGATTTAAATAAGCAGTTTGGTATCTATATCATTCAGGGTCCAGTTAGAGAAGAGAAACCACTGTTTTACACAGGTGATGGGAAATCTGAGAAGCCAAACAGGGGACAATGAGGGAACCCAGAGGTCAGCAACAGTAAGCAACACTTTCTATTCCTAGACTGACAGACTAAGGAAACAGGGTAATCAGAGCTCAGGTTTTGGATCAGTTCCTGCAGTCTTGTCCTGTAGGAGCTGAAATCATGCACTGCTGCAGAGATACTGCCTGTGCTGGTTTGAAACTGTTATGTACCCCAGAAAAGCCATGTTCTTTTAATCCTAATCCAATCGTATGGAGGCAGACCCATTGTAGGGTGGGACCTCTTGATAAGATGGTTTCCATGGAGGTGTGACCCACCTAATTGTGGGTAGAACCTTCTGATTAGTTGGAGATGTGACCCTGCCCATTCAAAGTCAGTCTTAAGTTTACTGGTATCTTTAAAAAAGCTGACACAGAGAGGAGAGCAGAGAGATAGAACCAAGTGACAGACATTTGGAGATGCTAAGCTAAGAGACGAAACCCAGAGTTTCCCCCAGAGAAGCTAAATGAGACCCACAGACATTTAGAGAAAAAGACACTGGAATCAGAGCTATTTGAAACCAGAATCTGGAAGAGAAGGACAGCAGCCATTGCCAAATGCCTTCCCATTTGATAGAGAAATCCCGGATGCCATTAGCCTTTTCTTCAGAATCAAGGTATCTTTTTCTGGATGCCTTAGTTTGGACATTTTCATGGCCTTAGAATGATAAATTTGTAACCTAGTAAATCCCCTTTGTAAAAACCAATCCATTTCTGGAATATTGCATTTTGGCAGCTTTAGCAAACCAAAACACTGCCCAGGGCAGAGAGGCAGAAAGGGTAAGGGAGGAATGCCCTGGCTCTCTCTTCTCCTCTTTTTCAGCCCTGGCCATGATCTCCTGTTGGCCAAACCCATTCTGGGAAATGTCACAGGCCCTCTTGGAATGCAAAGAAGAGCAAGGGAATATCAAGAATGGGTCTGCCCATACAGGAACTGTTTAAAAGTTGAAAAAGGGATCAGACTTTTACTGGAGATATGAAGGAAGCTGATCTGGATAGGACTAAGGTAGAGCAGAGTACAGGGTAAAGGGTGATAGTGTCCATATTTTAAAACTTCAACTGCTATGTGAGACCAAAGGGAGAGATGTTTATTTGGCGCAAAATTTGTATTTTGGGTAGCGCACTACCTAATTTAACTTTTTTGGTCAGTTGAGTTGAACACTATAAGTACATAGGATCTTGAATAGGGCATGAGATCTTGGTTTGTCCAGATTGGTGTGATGCCCCAATATATCCCAGAGTAATTTTGGCAGTGAATAAAGAAGTATTTGCAAAGTCCCCTTGGGAAACTGGGGACAAGTTTGCAATATTCAACTTTCCCATCTGGAGAATTTCTAATATTCTTGCAAGCAGTGGGAACAACCAAATCAATAGTCTGAGCCCTTGATCTTGGCGTTCACCCCTATGGGACTTATTCTTGCATAGGATAGACTAAGCCTACTTATAATTATGCCTAAGAATCACCCCCAGAGAACCTCTTTTGTTGCTCAGATGTGGCCTCTCTCTAAGCCAATTTGGCAGGTAAACTTACAACCCTCACTCCTACACGAGACATGACTCCCAGGGATATAAATCTCCTTAGCAACATGGAACAGAACTCCCATGATGAGCTGGGACCTAGCATCATGGGATGGAGAAAGCCTTCTTGTCCAAAAGGGAGAAAAGAGAAATGAGACAAAATAAGGTTTCAGTGGCTGAGAGATTTCAGAGTTGAGAGATTATCCTGGAGGTTATTCTTATGCATTACATAGATATCCCTTTTTAGTTTATGGAGGGAAATACCTTAAATTGTTGAGCTGTGTTCTAGTGGCCTTGATTCTTGAAAATGATTATTTAAAGATATGACTTTTACAGTGTGATTGTGAAAACCTTGTGTCTGATGCTCCTTTTATCCAGGGTGTGGACAAATGAGTAAAAAAAAATTGGATAGAAAATAAGTTAATAATAGAGGAGATGAGGTAAAATAAATTGGGTAGATTGAAATACTAGTGGTCAATGAGAGGGAGGGGTAAAGTATATGATGTGTATGGATTTTTTTCTTTTTATTTCTTTTTCTGGAGTGGTGCAAATGTTCCAAAAAACGATCATGGTAATTCATGCACAACTATATGATGATATTGTGAGCCATTGGTTGTATACCTTGTATGGACTGTGTGTGTGTGAAGATATGTCAGTAAAATTGTGCTGGTTTGAAAGGAAGTATGCCCCTTAAGAAAAGCCATGTTTTGATATAAATCCCATTTCATAAAGGTAAAATAATCCCCATTCAATACTGTATGTTTGAAACTGCAATGAGATCATCTCCCTGGATGATGTGATATAGTCAAGAGTGGTCGTTAGACGGGATTAGGTGATGACATGTCTCCACCAATTTGGGTGGGTCTTGATTGGTTTATTGGAGTCCTATAAAAGAGGAAATATTTTGGAGAATGAGAGACGCAGAGAATGCTGCAGCACCACGAAGCAGAGAGTCCACCAACCAGTGACCTTTGGAGATGAGGAAGGAAAATGCCTCCCGGGGAGCTTCATGAAATAGGAAGCCAGGAGAGAAAGCTAGCAGATGACGCCATATTTGCCATGTGCCCTTCCAGCCGAGAGAGAAGCTCTGACTGTGTTAGCCATGTGCCATCTCACTTGAGAGAGAAACTCTGAACTTCATTGGCCTTCTTGAACCAAGGTATCTTTCCCTGGATGCCTTTGATTGGACATTTCTATAGACTATAGATAGTTTTAATTGGGACATTTTCTCGGCCTTAGAACTGTAAACTAGCAACTCATTAAATTCCCCTTGTTAAAAGCCGTGCTGTTTCTGGTATATTGCATTCCAGCAGCTAGCAAACTAGAACAAAAATATTAAAAATAAATTTAAAAAGAATGTGTGTGATAGAAAACAGGCCAAGAATCAGCACAGTACCTGCAACACCTAAATTCATGTCTCCAAGTGATTTCAGTATCTTCTACTGAAAACCATCCACTTTAATCAAACAGCATAACAACATGACTGTTCCTCCAGAAATCATGGAATCCTTTTGGACACATTATTCCCTTGTCTTTTACATCCAGTTTGTTATCAAGTCTCATGGATTCATTGTTCAGTGTCTCTACTATGGCACTCATTCTCAAAACTCCCATCCTTATTGGGATTGTCTTAGCTACTCTAAAAAGCAAATAGGACCGTACAGCCCCTTGCTTAAGAAACTTCACTGACTTCTTGGTAAAATTCAATCTACTCTCCCTTTCCACAGATCTCCTCCCCCAAACTCTTTGTTCAGAAACTCTGAACTTTTTACCTTTCTCTAAAGGTGCAATGCTTTTATATGTCTTCCAATATTGATTGTACCCTCCCTCAATATTGAATGACTATTCCCTTCTACTCTTTAAGATAAAGCTAAAGTGTCTCCTCCTTTGTGAAGCCTGTCTCTCATTCCCCTCCACTGCACTCTTAGAACCCTCTCTTATTCCTTGATTGTGCATTTATCACAGTGTATTATATTTACCTGCTAATGTGTGAGACCTCAAAGCAGTATCCATCTTCTTTTCCTATCCTGATCTTGGTATGGTTCAATGCACTAGCTGGTGCTTGATAAATGTAGGTGGAATTAATTTAACATACTTCTTAGCTGATTGTCTTCAGAGTGGCTGTGGTCAGTGCAGAGCTGTGTACCTCATCTTAATTAACTAGCCCTTATTTTGATTAATTAATAGGCGTGATTTTCTTCTCTTCATATGTTAATTTTATGATTGCATTTTATTACATATTTTATAGATGATACATGGGAGTGAGGTCCCCCCATCCTTACTCCCACAAAGATTAGGAAATAAATTTTTACCCAATAATTAAACATGAAAAAAACACATATAATGGATGTAGTTCATTTTCTATTGGAATAAGACCAAGATATCGGCTGTAAAAGTGTGACTGAAGAGCAGGATTGCCCCAAACTTCAGTTTAGATGACCTGCATGTAAACTAAAGAAGGCAGGGCTGGAATTTGACTTTGATTAAAATGCACCTAGTGCTTCCAATTTAGTGGATAAGAACCATGGCCTAGTATAGACAAGGAAGCACCAAGAGGCAGAAGCTGGAAGGGTCCTGCCCAAGCCTGTCCATAGGTACATCCTGACCCTTAATCTAGAGTCCTCCAGGACTTGTGTCAGTGGTTCCCCTGCTGCCCCGGGATGGATGCAGCAAACTGTCCCCATTTCAAGCCATTATTCTCTTGCATCATGCCTTTTTCATCCCTTATTCTGATTCCACTAGGTCTTACAAAAGACCTTCTATTTATAATTTAGCTTCCAACATCAGAGTTGATATGATACTTGCTGTTGTTCCTAATTATTAATGATAGACTTTCTGGGTAAGATACCTGTCTCTAAGAGAGTGGTTAATATGTTCCTCCTGAAATGTTCAACCAAATCAAGTTTCTGAAACTGAGACTCTGACATAGCTTTGGCAGCCAACCCAACTGTACGCCTTATCTCCTTTTGTACTCTCACTCAAACCACAGTATGTATGATGATCTCCTAAACATTTGTATCTGCTTGTCTGTGGGCTTACTTTATGCTCATATATTGCCTTATTGTTATTTCCTTTTTTAAAGCCTTCATCTTGACTCTTCCTGTAAATCAGTGCTGTTCAAACATTTTTGGCTAGTGTACATCAGAATGTAATTTTTTAACCTACATACCCTTCACATATTTTTAACTTTACTTCTAAAAAATGGTTTTATTGTGCCTAAATCATTGCAAAGAATATAATTTCTGATACATTAAAAGTACTGATATTTAGAAATAAATGTTACTCTTTTAACTGCATCTGATGAAATTAAAGATCATAGCAATTTGATAGCCACTGTGCCAGTTTGAAAGAATTATGTACCCTAGAAAAGCCATATTTTAATCCTGATCCATCTGTGGAGGCAGCCATTTCTTTTAATCCCTATTCAGCACTGTAGGTTGGAAAGTTGATTAGATTATCTCCATGGAGATGTGACATGCCCAATTGTGGTTATTAAACTTTCATTAGAAGGAGATGTGACTCCACCCATTCCAGGTAGGTATTGATTAGTTTACTGGAATCCTTTAAAAGAGTGACAGAGCCATGAGAACCACGAGAGCCCACACAGCGAGAGACCCTTGGAGATGAAGAAGGAAAATGCCCCTGCAGGGGGGCTTCATGAAATAAGAAGCCTGGAGAGAAAGCTAGCAGACATTGCCATGGTCAGTTGAGAGAGAAACCCTGAATGTCATCAGCCTCCTTGAACAAAAGTATCTTTCCCTGGATGCCTTAGATTGGACATTTCCATATCCTTGCTTTAATTTGGACGTTTCATGACTTTAGAACTGTAAACTTGCAACTTAATACATTCCCCCTTATAAAAGCTGTTCTGTTTCTAGTATACTGCATTCTGGCAGCTAGCAAACTAGAACAACCACCATCATTTATTTTTAGAATACTTATGCCAGCTGTTCATAAACAGCTGGAAGTTTTACATCATTTTTTGTCCTTTAACTTATTTTTTCTTTCCATTTCTCCCAGAAAATGTTATCCTCATGTAATATATTCTTATGCTTTAAAATCTTTTATGATTTCCTGCAACAAATATGCATTTACATACATATATAACTTGAAATTAATTTTATTTCCTGTGATCTAAGGCTTTAAATATTTAAAATATCTTCTAGTTTGAATTATTATTACCAGTGAATAATTAATCAAAATGCTATAAGTACATTAAACATTTTATGTATAATTATTAAACATAAAAATAACATGTTATCAGAAATGAGTGAAATGAAGTTCCTTTTGTAAAAATAGGTTTATGTATTTATGGATGAATAAAGGAATTACTATTGCTAGAATGAGGTAGTGTTTAGCATCAATACTATTTCTGTTTTTCCATGTTATAGATATACACTTCAAGAAATCATGTTCACTTAAAAAAATTCAATGGGAGTGAAAGAAATTTCTTTTAGCAATGTCACTACATTTTTTGTACTCCTCCAAGTTATATGCCAAAAATCACGTAAAAATTATGTGGAAATCAGCTTTCATTCCTTCTGCCTTTATCTTTGTTGAAAGCAAAGAAATGGAAACCACCCTACTTGCCAAATAATTTGTTATTCAGTCTTTATAATCCTTAGCTATTTCACTCAGTACTGTTGGCAATATTTTGAATTGTTCATTTGTTTAGTACTATTTGTTTACATCCTAAATAATGCACAGAGTTATATCAGGTGGAAAGAGAGATGTGCCTTTCTTCCATACAGAGGATACAGGGTGACTGTGAAAGGGAATTGGGGGCAGGAGGATCAGCCTAACACAGACTCATTCCCAGGCAGACTTTTAGAAAAGAGTAAATACGAAAATTGAGAGTCTGGAAACTAATTTTCTTTAAAATTACCCATGCTAGTTGTATTAGTCAGGGTTCTCTAGAGAAACAGAACCAACAGGAGATATCTGTAAATATGAGATTTATAAAATTGTCTCATGCAACTGTGGGGACGCAAGAGTCCAAATCTATAGAGCAGGTCACAAAACTGGCAACTCTGATGAAGGTCCTCAAGGAATCCACAGGAGAGGCTGGCTGGCTAAAGAAGTGAAAATTCTCTCTTCTCCCTTAAGTCTTCAACTGACTGTATTAAACCCAGTTGATAGAATTATTTTTGCAGAAGGCACACCCTTAGTTCATCGTAGATATAGTCAGCCACAGATGCAATTAACTGTCTGATGATTGCTGGTTTAATAACCAGCTATGAAATATCCCAGCAGTAATGGTTAGACCAGTGCTTGCCTGGCCTGACAACTGGGGCACCATCACCTGGCCAAGTTGATGCATGAACCTGACCATCACACTAGTATGTCCTTTGGAATATTTTATCGGCTTGTCTGTGAGCTCAGGAGTCCATTTACTCCAAAGAAGAACTCTGTTTTGGACTGCATGCTTTCTGAGGACAGGGATTTGCTTTTTTTTCTCACGTGGGCAGGCACCCAGAATCAAACACAGGTCTCTGGCATCAGGAATTTTGCTTTTAACCACCAACAGATCTACCATTTCTGGTTGATAAGTTTATTTGCTTAACACGATCATTTTCATGTTGTCAAATGGACTATAATCACAAGTCCATCCATATTGAAATTGTTGTGACAATTTGGGAGTGAGAGCCAACTGTGTTCACTCTAGAGTTCCTTAGCTGTTTTCACCCAAGGATCCTGATTCAAAAAGCTTACTGACTTTCATTTCTTCTTTTCTTTTCTTTCGTTTTACATTTTGGGTTAATTTTTCTTAACTTCCATCTGTGCTTTGTTTGGTCTAAGTGAGTTGGACACATTTGTAGATAATTGTCACTGGCTGGTGAAATACTTAGTAGCTTGCAGGTATAGAGGCTGTTTTCTATACATTTAACAAACGTTAATTATCCCCTATAAACTTTAGAGAATGCCTGATTGGTCCCTGTAGTGGATGTCTGTTGTTTGTGGCTATTCACATTCATACCCTCTTTTATTAATAATGCATCATGTTTTAGGAGGACCTCTCTCACCAGTTCCCAGATATTTTGTTTGTGGGGCTGAAGCCCCTCATTCCTCTGATGTTTCTGGCTCCAGTGTTGGCACTAGACCCAGGCAAGGCTCTCAGTTCTAGCACTTTGACCACAGTTGATAGTATCTTGGCAGGACAGTGCAGGTCTGAAGCTGCTGGGGACCACCACTGGGAGGGGCCCTTCCAGAGCGAGATGCAACCCAGAGGGAGCTAGAGGGATAGGACATGGAGTTGGAGAAGGACCCAGTTCTGGTGAAATAATGTGAATCTCCTGCTCCCAGTTATTCTGACCTACCCCTGGACTTTAGTTACGAAGCCAATGCTTTCCGTCTTAAGCTTCAGCCTTTTTCTGGTCCTACAAGTCAAAGTGCCCCTACAAATAAATGAATCATCTTTAATAGGATTTTCTATTCTCCAACCTCAATGAAAAAGTGTGAATTACTTTGTAAACAGAGATTATTATATGACATATCAGTGTTTCCAAATGTAGGGGTAAAGCATTTATGACATTTTAAACAAAAAATACTGTGTGAGGCTGATACCTGTGGGAGATAGTACTCTAAAACTTGAGGTATTCATTATGCCTCTTGTTACTGCAAACCACATTTGGGAGATCCATTTATCAGATTTATTGTTCATTCTATATGTTGTTACAGAATCAATTCTGAAATAAAGGGGAAGTAAAATAACTCCTTGTATTTAGAGAGGTTTTCTTTTATTTATTTTTTATTTTTTTTGTATCATAGATGTGTTGCCATAGAGAAGGAAGAGAACAGTTTGCAAAAACTTTTCAGACTTCATTTTGTCTCTGATACGTTGGATAATCTCTAAAATTTAGAAATTAGTTGATGTTAATAAAATTATTTCTGTACAATGTTAATCTATTTAAAGGCATTTATTTGGGGTAAGTGGGCCAGGGATAAATCTGATAATAGCTTGAACCTTTTATAATACCCTAATAGTTTAACTTTTTTGGAATGGTATGCTAAATAGCACAGTACCCAACTCATTGCCTAGGACATAGACACTCAAATATGTTTGTTGAATGAATATTGCTATCAAAGCCCTCAGGACTGAAAAACAAAGAATTTCAACCATAGCCTAGTGTATGGGTTATTCCATGAGTGATTGCCACATAGGAATTGGGCTTGCATATGCCTACAACATTCATTCATTTTTCATATGTAATTGCTTTCTGTTTTTTTGTCTTTAAATCCTGAAAAATGGAAGCCAATGTTTGTCTTCTGATGACTCTAATCTAACAGGGTCTTTATCATTCTAATATATTTAATGTTCAGTGTTGGTTTTCTTTATAGTAAACTCAGCCAACTTTTGATGGCTTACATTTCAGGTTAAATAACACAGTGCAGTATAGTTTCAAAGGGTAAGGAGCTCTCCTTCAGGAACTGGGATATCTTTAGTTCCAGGAATGCTACAAGCCAGCTTATAAATTGCTAAATGCTAGCTGCAGGTTCCTTTGGAAAATACCTTATGAACTAGTAAATAGAGTTCAACAAAGTGTTGCTTGCCAAGCTGAGGTTCCTTAGATGTCACAATTCTTCTCTTAAAAAAAAAAAAAAAGGTTTGAAACCATCCATTTCATCTCAGGATAGGATTGATTATCCTGGGGTAACAACCCCCAAATCTCAGTGGCTGTAAATAGCAATAGTTTACAGCTGCCCATACTGCCAGCCCAAAGATGGTCAGTGAGAGGCTCTGCTCATTGAACTGTCTAAGGGATCTAGGCTGATGGAGATGTCCCCTTAACATGAGTAAAAAGCATGCTGGCTCTTAAAATTCCCACCTGGAAATGGCACACACCATCTCCACACACATTTCGTTGGCCCAAGCAAGTCATATGACTATGTGTGACTCCAGAGGGGGAGGGGAAATGCAGTTTTACCATGTGTCCAATAAGAGGAGAACAGGCAGAAGGGTATATAAAAGCATAAGCAAATTTCATTATTGGAAACACTCCAACTTAAGTAATTTCAAAAGGGATCCCAAAATCATTTGGTCAGGTTTTGAAGATATGTGGTAGGTTCTCAGGTGTTTTTCTTCTTCACTATTTTCCTGCCAGATTTTCTGTTATCTGGTGTTTTGTGTTGACTTTTTCTGTGAGAACTGTGTTGTGATTTGTAAAGCCAGGCACTGTAAACTTTCATCTTTGTCAATTTTCTTTTAAAGTTCTGCAATACTACAGTTGCTAATGATTTCTCTAATCTGGATTCTACGTTGACTTTTACCTTTCTCCATCCACCTATAGGACTATTTTGCTTTTTAGCCCCTAGCCAGAGAGTTGCATTAGAAAACCAGTTCTGCCACTTTCAGCTTTATACATTTAGGTACATTAGTTAACCTATAGCTCTAAAGTCTCAATTGCCTTACCTATGAAGTGATAAAACACTTTTTCTTACTTCCTAGGGATATTTTGAGTATTACATGAAGTGATGCTGGCAAATGTTAGAAAATGAGAATACTAGCTAACTCTTATACAATTATCAGATATTATCCACTGTTGTAAGTGATCTGCATAGTATGACCCACTTAATAGGCACAACAACTCTATTCGGTAAATACTATGATTATTCCCATATCCCCATGTCCCCATCTCCATACAGATGAGAAAACTGAAAAACAGAGATGTTAAGTAACTTTCCCAGTGACACATAGCTTCTATGTGTCTGCTGCTAAAGACCATGCCCTTAACTTCTGTGTTCAGTAAAGTGGCTGGGACATAGTAAATGTTCAAAACATTTTAGATATTTTTATTTTATGATATTATTATTATCATTTTGTCTAAAATAAAGTACTAAGTTCTCATGGAAAAAGTTAAAACCTCTACTTTCATAAAAAACATGGTCTTTCTCCTTTTTATTTGATAAAAATGTGTGAATTATTTTAAGATTACTTACATAGAAATGAAAAAGAAACCCTAAATCTAAGCTTGCTAGGATTTTGTCCTAGCTTCTGGTTTGGTCGCTTTCCCTCTTTCTCATCACTTGCTCTGCTGAGGTCCACGTGGCAAGGAACTGAGGTCTCTGTTCAACAGCCGGTTAGAAACTGAGACCCACTATGATAGTTTGAAGCTGTATGTACCCCAGAAAAAGATCCTGTTCTTAAACTTAACCCACTTCTGTGGGTGCGGACCCATTGTAAGTAGGATCTTTTAATGAGTAGGATCTTAACTTGGGATGTGACCCACCTCATTCAGGGTGGGTCTTAATCCTCTTACTGGAGTCCTTGATAAGAGGATAAAAGAGAGAAGATACAGAAAAAGCCCCAAAGAAGTTGGGAGGAGAAGAGAGAGAAGACAGGGAAGCTCAAAGGGAAAAAAAAGCCAGAGAAGCTGAGAGAGAAGCAGCTAGAAACTAAAAGCAAGGAAACTCAGAAGAAGACCAGCAGGGATCACCACGTGCCTGCCCATGCGATGGAGGAGCTGAGGGTTGCTGATAGTTGGTCTTTGGGATGAGAACATCATCCTTTGATGTCTTGATTTGGACATTTCCACCACCTAAGAACTGTCAGCTTTTAAGTTAACGTATCCGCATTGTAAAAGCAGCCCATTTCTGGTACACTGCATTTTAACAGCTTTAGCAAACCTAAACACCTGCCCACAAACCGTGGGTGAGGTTGGAAGCACATGTTCTCCTAGTCACCCCTTCAGATGACTGTAGTCCCAGGTGACAATCTGACCACAGCCTCATGGAGACCCTGAGCAAGAACCACCCAGCTAAGCCCCTCTCAGATTCCTAACCAGAGAAATGTAAGATAATAAATGTGTATTGTTTCCAGCTACAAGGATTACTTGTTACATGGCAATAGGCAGCTAAAACAGATACTGGTACCTGGAAGTGGTGTGCTAGAATAAGAAAAACCTAAATGTCAGAGTGGTTTTTTTAGAAATTGTTTTAGTCTCTTTGGCTTTCCACATAAATTATAAAATTACCTTGTCAATTTCCTCAAACAAGCTTGCTCGGGTTTGGTTGGGATTGCATTGAATCTATAGAACTATGTAGGGAACATTGCCATTTTAACAATATTGAATCTTCCAATCCAAGAATATGGTCTATCTCTCCATTTATTTAGATTTTCTTTAATTTCTTCCACCAATATTTTGTAGTTTTCAGTGTATGGGTGTGGTGGTTTAGATTTGTATATACTCTAGAGAAACATGTTCTTAAACTTTATCCATTCCTGTGGGTGTGAACCCATTGTAAACAGGGTTTTTTAAGGTGTGGCTTATCTCATCAGGTCTTAATCCTATTGCTGGCATCCATATAAGTAGGATAAATTTCAGACACACAGAGAGAAAACCAAAGAGGATGCAGCCAGAAGCTGAGCATCAATGGAACCCAGAAGAAAAGGGAGAGATAGGAGATGCCGCCATGTCTTGCCATGTGACAAACTGAGGACCAAAAAGTGCTGTTAGCCAGCCGCAGAGTACCACAGTTTTGGGGGAGCATCACCTTGATGACACCTTGACATGGACTTTCCTTTAGCCTCAAAACAATAAGCTAATATTCCCATTGTTACAGCCAAACCATTGCATGGTGTTTGGTTGAGCCGCCGAAGAAACCAAAACAGACCTTGCACATCTTTTATTAAATTTATTCCTAATATTTTGTATGCTATTATAAATGTTTTTCTTTAATTTTCAACTGCTCACACTTATAAAAAGAAATTCAATTTATTTTTAATGCAATTATAAATTAAAATTTTTTTCCTATTGATCATCAAATACATTTTTTATGTTGGCTTTGTTACTGGTCTAGTAGCTTTTTTTATAGAATTCCACTGGATTTTCTATATATACCATCATGTCAACTGCAAGTAAAGATACATTGGTGTCTTCCTTTATAATCTGGATTCCTTGTACATATTAATACATACATGTACAAACACATGTAAACAATATACAAGTACATGTATGTATGTTTAGTTGAATTCAGTTCGCTAAAATTTTGTTAAGGGGCTTTGCACTAACGTTCTCTGTAGCTCTCTTATGGTATATTTGTCTGATTTTGGTATCAAGGTAATTCTGGTCTCATAAAATAAGTTAGAGAATTTTCTCTTCTTTTATTTTATGAAAGAGTATTTAAAAAGTCATGTTCTAGAGTGCATTGGTAGTTCAATGGGTAGAATACCAGCCTTTCATGCAGGAGACCCGGGTTCGATTCCTAGACCATGCACCCCCTCAAAAAAAGTCATGTTCTAGTTTGCTAGCTGCCGGAATGCGATATACCAGAAATGGAATGGCTTTTATTCTTTTGTTTGCTTTTTTAATTTTTGGAATGGCTTTTAAAAAGGGGAAATTGACTAAGTTGCTATTTTATAGTTCTAAGGCCAAGAAAATGTCCCAATTAAAGCAAGTCTATAAAAATGTCCAAATTAAGGCACCCAGAAGACGTAATCTTCATTTAAAAAAGGCTGATGGGTTCAGCGTTTCTCCCTCACCTGGGAAGCCACGTGAACATGGCGACGTCTGCTAGCTTTCTCTCCTGACTTCTTGTCTCATGAAGCTCTGGCAGGGGTGTTCTCCTTCTTCATCTCCAAAGGTCGCTGGCTGGTGGACTCTGTGGTTCTCTTGGCCTTGTGTCTCTGCTCGGCTTTGCTGTGGCCTTCTCATGACTCTAAAAAGGGGACTCCCTCCAAAATGTTTCCTCTTCTAAAGGATTAATGGTGGAATCACAACTCCATGGATCAGAAGTTACCACCCACAATTGGGTGGGTCACAGCTCCATGGAAATAATCAAAATGCTCCCAGCCAGCAATATGGAATGAGGATTAAAGGACATGGTTTTCTGGGGTTCACTACAGATTCAGATGGGCATAAGTCATATTATTTCTTCCTTTAAAGTTTCATAGGATTCACCAGTGGATTTGAAGTTTGCAATTTCTTTAATGTTTGTACGCTATTCAAGTTTTGTCTTCCTTCGTGAGTCAGTTTTGCTGATTTTTGTTGGTCAAGGTTTTTGTCCATTTCACCCATGAAGTTGGTAATGATATTCATTTACATTTGATATTGATAATTTGTAAATTCTTTTATTTTTCCTTTATCAGTCTAGCTAGAGGTTGTAAATTTACTTCATTTGTTTGAAAAAATAAGCTTTCATTGAGTTTCTCTATTGTTTTTCAATTTCTAGTTCTTTCATTTCTGATCTTATGTTTATGATTTCCTTTCTTCTACTTACTTTGGGTTTAATTTGTTCTTATTTTAGTATCTTAAGATAGAAACTTAGATTATTGATTTGAGTCCTTTCTTCTTTTAAAATATAAGTATTTAATAGTACAAATATTCCTTTAAACACTTAGCCACATCCCACAAATTTTGGTATTTTGTATTTTCATTTTAATTCCATTCAAAATATTTTCTAATTTTTCCTGAAACTTCTCCTCTGACTTATGGCTTAATTATAACTGTGTTGTTTAATTTCCAAGAGATTTTCCAGATATTGCTGTGTTACTGCTCTTTTTTCCACATTAATATTTTTTACTAGAATAGCTGTGGGTGGGGGACAATGTCATGAAACATAGAAATCAAAAATCAAAGACTGATTTTGTCTGAACTCAGAATTTATATGAAGAAATAAGTGTTATCCTTTCAAAATAGTTGCTTTGGAAGGCATTACATTTATTTGGTGTCACTGATGCTCTCAGAATTTTTGTTAATACTTTTCTGAATTTGATTTTAAACCCTGTGTAACACATAATTTTTAATACTTTAAATGTGAGCTAACCATGGTTCTTGAAAGTTGGATTTAAATTTTGGAATAATTGGCAGGTCAGTAGAGCCTGCGGGCTTGTGGAAGGAGTCCAGTACCGGAAATGGGCTAACTTGCTGTGCTGGTTTGAAATGATATATGTACCCTAGAAAAGCTATGTTTTAACCCTAATTCCATTTTGTAAAGGCTGCCGTTTCTTCTAATCCCTATTTAGTATTGTATGTTCGAAACTGTGATTAGCTCATCTCCCTGGAGATACGATTTAATCAAAAGTGGTTGTTAAACTGGATTAGGTGGAGGCGTGTCTGCACCCATTTGGGTGGGTCTTGATTCGTTTACTGGAGTCCTATAAAAGAGAACGACAAGAGAGAAAGCCAAGAGATTTGGAAAGAGCAGAGGATGCTGTAGTGCCACGAAGCAGAGTCTACCAGCCAGTGACCTTTGGAAATGAAGAAGGAAAATTCCTCCCGGGGAGCTTCATGAAACAGGAAGCCAGGAGAGAAAAGCTAGTAGATGACACCATGTTCACCGTGTGCCTTTCCAGCTGAGAGAGAAACCCTGACGTGATCGCCATGTGCCTTCTCACTTGAGAGAGCAACCCTGAAGGTCATCGACCTTCTTGAACCAAGGTATCTTTCCCAGGATGCCTGTGATTGGACATTTCTATAGACTTGTTTAATTGGGACATTTTCTCAGCCTTAGAACTATAAACTAGGAACTTATTAAATTCCCCTTTTTAAAAGCCATTCGTTGCTGGTATATTACATTCCGGCAGCTAGCAAACTAGAACACTTGGGTTAGAGTCCCAGCACCACCGTCAACTAGTAGTAAGACCATGGGCAAATTAGGCAATTAATCCCACCCAATCTGTAAAAACTAGGAAACAGAATCATTCGTTTGTTCCATGGTCTATTAAGCACTCCCTATGTAGGAGGGCAAATAATAGGAGTTGAAAGATGAGGTAATTATCCTGTTATCTATCTATCTATCTATTTATTGTTTATTTATTTATTGTGTTAAAATAAATATAACATAAAAATTGTTTTAATCTTTTTAAGGATAATTCCCTTGCATTAAGTAAATTATCAATACTGTATAACTTTTACCACCATCAATTTCCAGACCATTTTCATCATCTCAAACAGAAACTCAAACTCATTTAGTAATAGCTTCCCATTCACCCTTCCCCCACCCTGGTTACCCTTGTTAACCACTATTCTGCTTTCTGTCTTTATGAGTTTGTTTATTGTAGGTATTTCAGATGAGTGCAATTATACAATATTTTTTCCTTTTATGTCTGGCTTATTTAATTTAAAATGAGGTCTTTAAGGTTCCTCCATATTGTATGTACAACCACTTCATCTCTTTTCATGGCTGAGTAATATTCCATTGTATATATGTACTACATTTTGTTTATTCGTTCATCTGTTGATGGACACTTAGCTTGCTTTCACCTTTTCCTTATTGTGAATAATATTGTGATGAACATTGGTATTCAAATATCTCTGAGTCCCTGTTTTCTTGGATATATTCCTAGGAAAAGAATTATTGGGTAATATGGTAATTCTATGTTTAACTTTCTAAGAAACCATCAAACTTTCCCCCAGAGGCTGCATGTACCATTTTACATTCCTGCCAACAACATATGAGGGTTCCTGTTTCTCCATATCCTTGCCAACACTTATTTTCCTTTTTTTATAAATAATATCCATCTTAATGGGTATGGAATGGTATCTTATTGTAGTTCTAATTTGCATTTACTTAATGGCTAATGATTTTGCACATCTTTTCATATACTTATTGGCCATTTGAATATCTCCTTTGGAGAAATATCTATTCAAATCCTTGGGCCATTTTTTTATTTGGGTTATTTGTTTTTTTGTTGCTAATTTGTAGGTGTGATTTATATATTTTGAATACTCAAGTCCTCTTTTTCCTTATTGATCTTCTGTTTATATGTTCTATCAATGATTGAAAGTGTTGTATTGAAGTCTCCAATTATTATTGTAGACATATTTCTCCCTTTAATTCTGTCAATATTTGTTTCATGTATTTTGAAGCTGTGCTGTGAGATGCATGTATGTTTATAATTGTCATGTCATCTAGCTAGATTTAAACCTTTTTTTTGGTATCAGTTGCTACATTCAAAAAAATTTATTGATATATATTATATATTCACATACCATGTAATCACCTAAAGTGTACAATCAGTGGTTCACAATATAGATTTAAATTTTTATAAGTATATAATATCCTTCTTTGTCTCTAGTAATATTTTTTTACTTAAAGTCTATTTTGTCTTAATATAGTCACTCCAGATCTCTTTTGATTACCATTTTCATGATGTATCTTTGTTCAAATTTTTACTTTCAACCTCTTTTTATCTTTGTTTCAGTTTGCTCAAGCTGGCAAATATCCCAGAAATGGATTGGCTTTTACAAAGGGGATTTATTAAGTTACAAGTTACAATTCTAAGGGCATGAAAATGTCCAAATTAAGACACCAGTAAGAGAATACCTTCTCAGAGGAAGGACTGCCGGCATCTAGAGTTCCCCTGTTGCACGGCAGGCACATGGAGACATCTGCTGCCCCTGTGGTTTCAAAATGGCCCTCTCATAATATTGTTTCCCCAATTGGAGAATATTGGAGATATTCTCGCAAGAAGTAAGGACAGCCAGATCAATAGGCCAAGACCTCGATCTTGGAATTTGCCCCTATGAAACTTATTTGTGCAAAAGATAAGCTAAGCCTACTTATAATTAGGATTAAGAACTTCAGGGGTGAAGGGAGGCATCTGGGGGAGGCCTAGAGAGTGCCCCAGCCATGTGCTCAGGACAAGTTAGTACCTAACCCAGGTTCCAACAGCAGGCACCCCAACATGTCCTCTTACATGTGTTCTCAGTAAGTTTTCAACTTAACTTGCTCTTCAAAAAGAAACAAAAATTTGGCCTAAGAATCACCCCTGAGGACCTCTTGTTGCTTAGATGTGGCCTGTCTCTAAGCCAATTCAACAGGTGAACTTATTGCCCTCCATTCTATGTGGGAGATGACTCCCAGGGGTGTAAATCTCCCTGGCAGAGTGGGACAGAAATCTTGGGATGAGCTGAGACCTGGCATCATGGAATTGAGAAAACTTCTTGACCAAAAGAGGAAAGAGAGAAATGAGACAAAATAAAATTTCAGTGGCTAACAGATTTCAAACAGAGTCAAGAGATTATCCTGGAGGTTATTCTTATGCATTATATATGTACCCCTTTTAAGTTTATGATGTAGTGGAGTGCCTAGAGGGAAGTACCTGCAGGGAAGTACCTTCAGCTGCTGAGCTGTGTTCCAGTAGCCTTGATGCTTAAAAACGATTATATAAAGATATAATTTTTGCAATGTGAGTGTGTAATTGTGAAAGCCTTGTGTCTGTTGCTCCTTTTACCCAGGATATGGACAGATGAGTAAAAATATGGATAAAAAATAAATAAATAGTGGTGGAACAAAGGTAAAATAAATTGGGTAAATGGAAATATTAGTGGTCAATGAGAGGGTGGGGAAAGGGATGTGATACGTACGAGTGTTTTTTCTTTTTATTTTTCTGGAGTGATGCAAATGTTCTAAAAAATGATCAAGGTGATGAATATGCAACTATGTGATGATAATTGTGAGCCATTGATTGTACACCATGTATGGAATATATGTGTGTGAACATTTATCAATAAAAATATTTTAAAAAAATAAAAAATAATAAAAAGGTGGCCCTCTCACCTCCTGTGGTCCTTTTGGCTTCTCCTGAGTGTTTTTTTTCTTAGCTCGCGCTCTCTGTGAGCTCTCTTAAAGGACTCCAGTAAAATACTAAGACCCAGTTTGAATTGGGTGGGTCACATCTCCATGGAAACAACCTAATCGAAAGATCCCACCCAACAATAGATCTGCCGCCAACACCCCCCAACACACACATTAGATTGGATTAACAGTGCATAGGCTTTTCTGAGGTATATAGCAGGTTCAAACCAGCACATTCCACCTTCTGTACCCCAAAAAGACATGTTCTTTCCATATACAAAATATATTCATTCCATCACAATATTACAAAAGCCTTGAACCATTTCAGTAACAATACAAATACAATACAAAGTGAAAAACAGTACCAAGTTCCCATCAAAATCAGCTACAGGCATTATCTATCCTAAGGCAAAATTCTCCTCTGGTGTGATGGTTAGGTTCTGGTGTCAACCTGGCCAAATGATTATGCCCAGGTAAGCACTGGCCTGATCACTGCAGCAAGGATATTTTGTGGCTGGTTGACAAACTGGAAGGCTGGTGTATTAAGTCATCAGTCAGTTGATTGCATCTGTAACTGATTACCACTGTTATCAACTAAGGTGTGTCTCCCATGACATGATAATCTAATCAGTTGAAGGCTCCAAAGGAAAAAGAGAGACTCTCACTACCTCTTTAGCCAGCAAGCCTCTACTGTGGAGTTTGTCCAGACCCTTCATTGGAGCCATCAGCTTTGCAGCCTGCCCTATGGATTTTGGACTCTTCCATGCCCATGGTTGTGTGAGACACCTTTATAAACCTCACATTTACAGGTCTCTCCTTTTGGTTCTGTTTTTCTATAGAATCCTGACTAACACATCTGGCTTGGACCTGGCAACTTACAACAGGTTATCTACTTCCAATATACAAAATTGGACAGTCATAGGATAAATATTCCCTTTGCCACAGGGAAAAATTGAAAGGAAAACATGGGTCATTGGACTGAAACACTTCTGAAAACCTGCAGGGCATATTTCATTTGATTTTAAGGTCTGAGAGTCATTTATAGAATGATGAGAAAGTGGTAGTCCCACCCTTTCCAGAGGGTTGCACTGCGACCATGCTCTCTCCAAATGCTGGGGTGAGGTTTGCAACATTGGGGAGCATTAGGGGGACCACCTTGTTCTTGACCTCACTCTCCTTGAGCATCTGGGTGGTACCTCAGATTTTCTGCACTCTCTGGGCACGTGCTCAATTCCTTCAGAACAGTGGGGATTGTGGCCAGGATCTCTCCAATCCCCAGGGAATGTGCTCCACCCTCTCTGAGGCCTGGGGCAACAAAACTCTTCCTGAACATCAAGACAGAAAGCCCACCCTATGCCTCTGGCAAAACTCACCCTTTCCATTTATAGAGGTGGGTCCACTCCCCTGGCCCAAGATTTCTTGGCTCCAGACCTTATCTTCCATGGTTCTGCCTTTGAAGTTATTTTCCCTTTAAGTTTTCACTTTTCTGTCCCTTTTACTCCAGACTAGGCAGTGGTTCCATTCATTCAGATCTCACAAAAATTTGTTGACTTAGCATACAGCTTATAGGGGTCAAAACCATCAGCCAGTAGGACCCACCACAAATCCTTTCTGGATAATTCCATTTCTAATCCTGGCTTATGTTGAAATGGCAGGCTGGTTCCATGTTTGCTTAAATCCTGATGTTGGGCACCATTCTCTGGAGATTCATTTTCTGAAAATTCAGAATTTATTTCTTCTTATGGCTTTGAACTACTGTCTTGTTTCTTTTTATTTAAGCCTGATGGATTCTCTTTTGCATTTCTTCTGGGGCAAGTCTTCTGGTAACAGACTCTTTCAGCTTTTGTTTATCTGTAAATATCTTAATTTCTCCTTTTTTTATTATATAGTAAAACATATATACAAAGGAAAGAAATAAAAAAGGAATAGTTTTTAAAGCACTCTTCAACAAGTGGTTATAGGACAGATCCCAGAGTTTGTTATGAGCTACCATACAATCCTCACATATTTTTCCTTCTAGCTGCCCCAGAATTAAGGAGGCTAGAGAATTTAAATACTTTTTAATCATCATAATCGACTTTTTCCCTTCTTTTTTGTGAAAAATAACATATATACAAAAAAGCTATAAATTTCAAAGCACAGTTAGTTGTAGAACACATTTCATATTTCAAGACTTTGACATGGGTTACAATTTCCCAATTTTAGGTTTTACTTCTGGCTGCTAAAATACTGGAGACTAAAAGAGCTATCAATTTAATAATTCAGCATTCATATTCAATTGTTAAACCCTATCTTCTCTGTATAACTCCCCCATCATCTTTGATCTTTCCATCTCTCTCTTTAGGAGTGTTTGGGCTATGAATGAATACAAGCTTTAATGTAATTTATGTGGAACTAAATGTTCTCTTTTTAGTGATAACTTTCTAGGCAGGATAGGAACCTAGAATCAAAAAGTAAAAATTGGTCCTGCTCCATTTCTCCTGTTTTTGGACTGCATCCTTATTCCTTCACTTCTTTGGAACTTTATTCCAAGACTAAAGTACATGATCAAGTAAATTATATTGTGATTGATTATGCTTACTAATGCTGTAACTTTGATGTTTAATTTTTATAGTCTAAATAACTGTGAGAATTATTACTTGCAAAGTCATTGACTTGGAAAATGTTTCCAGGAGAAATCATATATCATTGGATTAAAATAAAAAGAGAACATTCATCCTGAAAGAAAACTCATTTGTCTTCTAAGAATAGCATTTCAGAGACTCAAAGAAATTAGAGGTGGAAAAAATCAATTAGAGCTAATCTACCAGCTTGTCAGGAAGTATTGCTTTCTACAGAATATATTCTAGTTCTTTGTCCAGGTGAATTTTAATTGTTTCAAGGGATGGAGCACTTGTTACTTTGAAGTCTTTCCTTTTATCTAGTTGACCTTACCAAGAATCTTTTTTTCCTAATATCTAATTTCCATGTTAAGTATTAGTTTTGTACTATCAGTTTTACTCACACTTCTTTTTCCTATACTAATCCCT
Source organism: Tamandua tetradactyla (assembly GCF_023851605.1). Lineage (NCBI taxonomy): Eukaryota > Metazoa > Chordata > Mammalia > Pilosa > Myrmecophagidae > Tamandua > Tamandua tetradactyla. The sequence goes on along the minus strand of NC_135345.1, from coordinate 43,410,378 downwards.
TTTTCTCCCCAATTCAGTTTTTATACTCTCAGATATCTATAAGGAGTTGGTTTTCATTGAACATAATGACAGATGTTTAGTTATTATAATAATCTCTTAAATCAAAGAGGTTTTTAGGTATTTTTGCCATCTTCCTTCTCTCTTTTTTTTCAGATCTTATAATGAAGTGCTTAAAGTGGAAGATACTTGTCAGGGACAAGTAGATAAAGGAGGCTATCAGTTTCTTGCTTGATCAAATTGACTATAAATTCCTTTATAAATTAGCACTCTATTTCTTGTCTGTCTCTGGTAGGAGCAAAGCATTTTTCTCTTGTAAATGATTTCCAGTTATTTTTTTAGCCTCTTATCTCTTTCAGCATTTTTTTAAATCTCAGATTTCCCCCTTACTATTAACTATGTTTATATAATTGTCATGTTGAATATTTTTCCAGGTTGAATGGTGTTATTTATGCTGTACCCTTTGAACGTAAAAGTGATTGTTTTCCTCCATTTGCAATTTAAATTATTGTCCTTAGCTGTGCAGACAATTGTGAAGCGCCATGCACATTGGTACTGTGTACTCAAATTTCTGCTGACTGATGATAAGCAAAACAAAGATTCTGGGAGGGGTGAGAGGATATTGTATAGGGGGACGGAGATTGCTATCAGCATAAGAATATAAATTCTTTGGAGCCTGAGCCAGTTCAATAAAATGTCAGTGTCTGCAGTAACAACTCCTGGTAACCTGGGGGAAGGGCAAAGACAAAGATTATGATGAATTTCATTGTGTGCTTTTGGGCTTAGAAATTGCCATAAATTCATGCATAGAGCCTCTTCTATATTATACAAGAACCACAACATAATTTTAAAAATTTACTAAATATATTTTGCCATCGTGAAAATTTACAGAAAAATTAATTAGCTTTCTCCTCTTACTAGGAGCCTGCCAGGGCTTTAGAAAATGGTGTGGTGGAAGTCCCCCCACGAAAAGACCACGCGCTGTCTATTGCAGAAGCTTGACATCTCATTAAATGTAAGAGTTAAACTTGAAATCAGACTGCCTTGTTCGAACTCTGCTTGTCCTTTAATAGCTGTGTGATATTGAAAAAATAACTTAACTCTTCCATGCCTTAGTTCTCTCTCCTGTAAAATAGTAATATATATCCTATTTCAGGAAAATCTGGAATTACAGATTGAGAATAAATTGAGTTAATGTTTTTGTTTTTTTTTTATTAACGGAAAGAAAAAAAAGAAATTAACACAACATTTAGAAATCATACCATTCTACATATGCACTCAGTAATTCTTAACATCATCACATAGATGCATGATCATCATTTCTTAGTACATTTGCATCGGTTTAGAGGAACTAGCAACACAACAGAAAAAGATATAAAATGTTAATATAGAGAAAAGAAATAAAAGTAGTAATAATAGTAAAAAAACAAACAAACAAACAAAAAAAAAAAACAAAAAAAACCCCTATAGCTCAGATGCAGCTTCATTCAGTGTTTTAACTTTACAATTAGGTATTATTGTGTTGTCCATTTTTGAGTTTTTGTATCTAGTCCTGTTGCACAGTCTGTATCCCTTCAGCTTCAATTACTCATTATCTTACCCTGTTTCTAACTCCTGCTGGACTCTGTTACCAATGACATATTTCAAGTTTATTCTCGAATGTCCGTTCACATCAGTGGGACCATACAGTATTTGTCCTTTAGTTTTTGGCTGGACTCACTCAGTATAATATTCTCTAGGTCCATCCATGTTATTACATGCTTCATAAGTTTATCTTGTCTTAAAGCTGCATAATATTCCATCGTATGTATATACCACAGTTTGAGTTAATGTTTGTAAAATCTTATACAAAGTATAATGTAAAGAGCAATGTTTGTAAAAATTATTTTTTCTTTTTGTTTTTCCTTCCCTTCTTCATTCATTATCTACTGTCTTCTATGTGATAAGGCTGGAAATATGACCTCACCATAGCAGAAAAGAATGATGTAACATCTAACCATACGGATGGGGTGCTCTGAAAGCATCTGAGGAGCTCTGGAAGCCAGAAGTGGACAATTAGCCAATGTGGTAGATTCAAGGAAGGCTTCAGAGTTGGCCTTTGAAGACTGAGTATGATTTTGAAAAGTGAACATGGTGATGGAGGTAGGAGTGGGACAATATGGAAAGCATGGGGGGATATTCCAACAAAGGGAACAGCATAATCAAAGGCACAAAACATAGAAGTACGTGATGAGTTTGCAAAGGTGTGATCTAATAGGGTTAAAGCATTGTGGGGTTGGGGAGGGGTATATGAGATGAGTCCTTCTTAGTTTTGGTGAATTCCCCATTGTGTGAGTCTAGGTGGGAGGTGGGCTCCACCATCCAGTATGGAAAGAGAGGCAAGCAATCATCTCTCTCTCTGCCTTCTGTCTGATAGGCATGGGCACATCATCTTGCCTCAGCCATTTGGATCCTCCCATTTGTGGCTTTGAATAGGGAAAGGGTGAGGTCAAGTTGCAAAGATTCAGGAACGGTAGCTGCAGCAAGTGGAAAGCGGTGTGCTGCTGTTAGTGACATATTGTGCCACGGCCTTGTCTGTTTTATCTGCTGCCAGCCTTCCATAGATTTTGACTCTTTCTGAACCTGATTCTCCATATTTGCACTGACGCAGTGAGCTATCTGATAACCCTGAAATACATGTTTTTTTTCTGGATATGTTAACTAGAGTGAATTCCTTTTGCATGCAACCAAGATTGTCTCAAACAATAGGGGATTTAATTTTTTCATTTGCTTATATGTATTTCCTAGTTTTTGTTCAATGAATATGAATTACTTCTGTAATAAAACATACTTTATTTACTTCGTGTAAAATCAAATGTAAATATGATTTTAAAAAGTAAAAAGGTATTTAAAATGAAACTAAAGGAAAATCACACAAAGGCCAAAGGATAAGATGGATAAATTATTAGTCAGACTAATAATAATTTTAAGGTAACGTGTTGAGTGCTCACCTACGAGCTGGGCACTTGTTGTGAGCTTTAGGTGCACATTCTCATTATCTAGTCTCCACACCCCTAATACACATATGTTATGATTATCAGTGTTTTCAGATGAGGAAACTGAGGTCAGGAGAGGTTAAGTCACTTGCTTAAAACCACTCAGTAGGAGAGTGGATTTGAAGAGGGTAAAGCGAATATAGCATCTGTACTCTTAAATCTATGGAATCTCAGATGAGCTGAAGACCACCTCTTCCACAGGGAGATGCAGGAGCTTTTATAGAAGAGATAATATTTGCACTAGACCTTAAAGGCTATGTAGGATTTTACGAGATAAAGAAGATATAAAAGGGTCAGCCAGTTTGAGAAAGTTATGTGCAAGGACAGAGACATGAAAACCTATTATGTGTTCCAGGAATGCACCGTGGTTCAGAACTAAAACATATGTTGCAGGTGGGGTTAGGGTGCAGGGAGAAAAGTGATGAGATGGGAGAAAGGGTAGCTGAAAAGGAAGTTGGTAGTGGAGAAGTCCAAATTTAGGTTTGAAATGCAGTGAAGGTTGGGTTTTGTGAGTCCTTAGGTCTAGTAGTTAGGATTTTATCCTTAAGCAACAGGAAGTCAGCAGAGACTTTAAGGGAGGGGAATGGCATCATCAGCATCTTTTTTTAGAAGCATCATTTCAGCAGCAGGATGGAGGAAGGGCTTAGATAGGGAATAATGGGTATCATCAAGGTTACTTGGGAGAATGCTAAAATAGTGCATTCAAAGTCAGTGAGGGCAGTGAAAGTGGGACAGAGAGGAGGTCACAGATTCTAGAGACAGTCCTGGGTGAGAACAAAAGGGCTTGGTGACTCAATTGATGAGGTTGGTTAACGAGAATGGTGGCTTGGAATTTTGTACCCCAGAAAGACATGTTCTTAAACTTAATCCATTCCTGTGGGTGTGAACCCATTGTAAATAGGACCTTTTGATAAGGTATCTTCATTAAGGTTTGGCTCCATTGAATCAAGCTGGGACTTAATTATTTTACTGGTGGCCTTATAGAAAAAGCCACAGAGATAAAGCCATGGGGAGCAGTCGGCTTCTCAAAGTCAGTGGAACCCAAAATAAAAAGGAGAAGATGCCACCATGTGCATTGCCATGGATGGAAAAGCCAAGGAACCCCAACTATAGTCAGCCAGCCAGAAGATACTGACCCTGGGAGGAAGCAAGTCTGAAATTAGAAGCCAAAAAATTCCTGTTGTTAGGACAACTTATTGTTTGGTATTTATTTTGGCAGCTAGGAAACTAAAACAAGGAGGCAGGAAGAAGAATGGAAGATGACTGAGATTTCTGGTTTTGAAACCCAACTAGCTGGTAATGTTATTAGTTGAAATAAGAACGGAAAGAAAGAAATCATCTTATGTGAGGCATAATAGAAACTTTACATGTTTTATTTCATTCAATCCTAAATGAACCCAAGATGAAAAGATTAAGATCTTCATTTTATAGATAAGAAAAGTGAGGGTCCCTGCAGGTAAGTCACTCATCTAAGATCATATAGCTAGTAAATAAAATAGCTAGAATGTGAAGCAAGGTTTTACTCTAAAGCCCACATTCTTTTTTTAATTAATTAATTTATTAATTAAAAAATTAAGAACAAATGAACTAAAACATTAACATGTTTTCATTCCGTTCTACATAAATAATCAGTAATTCACAATATCATCACTTAGTTGCATATTCATAATATCTTAGAACATTTGCATCAATTCAGAAAAAGAAAAAGACAACAGAAAAATAAATAAAATGAAAACAGAGAAAAAAAAGATTATACATACCATACCCCTTACCCCTTGCTTTCATTGATCACTAACATTTCAAACTAAATTTATTTTAACATTTGTTCCCCCATTATTATTCCATATGTTCTACTCGTCTGTTGACAAGGTAGATAAAAGGAGCATCAGACACAAGGTTTTCACAATCACACAGTCACACTGTGAAAGCTGTATCATTATACAATCATCTTCCATAAACATGTAAAGCCCACATTCTTTTCATGATGGTATTCTATAGTCTGATAATTTTACTTTGGAAAAATAGAACTGAAACTCAGGGAAGAAGGTAGAGCTGGAAACATGATCCTCCCAGCCTTATTGCAGTGTGAGGAGAGCTTCAAGCTTTATGCTGTTGTGATAAGGACTTTTTAATTGAATAGCATTGTCCGATACAATTTTCTGCAGTGATGGAAATATTTTATAACTGCACTGTTCACCACAGTAACCACAAACCACATATGGATGGATGTTGGGAGCTTGAAATATGGCTAGTGTGACAGAGAAACTGAAATTTTTTAAAACTTTTTTTATTTTGAAATATAACAAATATACAAAAAGCAATAAATTTCCAAGTACATTTTAACAAGTAGTTATAGAACAGAGTTTAAAGTTGGGTATGGGTTAAGTTCCATGATTTTTCATTTTTTTTCTCGCTGCTCTAAGACACTAAAGCCTGATCGAAATATCAATATAATGATTCAGCAGTCATACTCATTTGTTAAATCCTATCTTCTCGGCTATACTCCTCTTTAACTAACATATATACATAAAAGCAATAAATTTCAAAGTACATTGCAACAATTAGTTGTAGAACCGATTTCAGAGTTTGGTATGGGTTACATTTCCACAATTTTAGGTTTTTGTTTCTAGCTGCTCTATGGTACTGGAGGCTAAAAGAAATACCAATATAATGATTCAGCACTCATACTCATTTGTTAAACCTGGCCTTCTCTGTATAATTCCATTATCACCTTTGATCACTTTCACCATTTAAGGGCATTTGGGCTATACCCATTCTAACTTTTTTATGTTGGAAGGGGCTGTCAATAATATGGGGTAGGGGCATGGAACTAGTTGATGTTCTGGAGAGGCTGGCCCCTCTGCATTTCCAGACTTATCTGGTCCAGGGACCCATCTGGAGGTTGTAGGTTTTGGAAAGTTACCCTAGTGCATGGAAACTTTGTAGAATCTTATATAATGCCCTAGGTATTTTTTTTTAGGATTGGCAGAAATGGTTTTGACTGGGGTTTGGCAAGTTATGATAGGTAGCAATGTGTAAATGAAGCTTGCATAAGAGTGACCTCCAGTGTAGCCTCTTAACTCTATTTGAACTCTCTCAGCCACTGATACCTTATTTGTGATACTTCTTTTCCCCCTTTTTGTCAGGATGGCATTGCTGATCCCATGGTGCCAAGGCCAGGCTCATCCCTGGGGGTCATCTCCCATGCTGCCAGGGAGACCTTCATTCCTGGATTACTTGGCCCTTGCCAGCTGGGGGTGGGCAATGGTTTCCACTTGCAGAGTTGAGCTTAGAGAGAGAAAGGCAACATCTGAGCAACAAAAGAGGTTCTCCAGAGGTGACTCTTAGGCATACCTATGGGTAAGGTAAGTTTCTCTGCTACGTACATAAGTTTCACAAGAGCAAGCCTCAAGATCAAGGGTTTGGCCTATTGATTTGGGTGTCCTTAATGTTTGACACAGTATCCGGGGTTTCCCCAGTGGTAAAGTTTAGTAGTTCCATAATTTTTCTCCCATCCCTCAAGGGACTTTGCCAATTCTTTTTGATTATCTGCTTAATAAACTCTGGGATGTATTTAGGCCTTACATTAAGCTATCCAGGATTAAAGGCTCTCATTCTTATTCTAGGCTCCCTGTGTTTGGATTGTTTAAATGATTTATCCAGACAGGTTGAGTTAGATTATGTGCTATAGAAAATTTAGATTCTGGAGAAACTGAAATTTTAATTCTAGTTAATTTTAATTAATTTAGATAACTCTGTGTGACTAGTGACTACCCTATTGGACAGTTCAGGAACAGATGAACCCATTCAGTCACTGAGAGTTTATCAGAGGAAATATTTGCTGGTACTTTTGAAAAATCATTAGGTACTTGATTATCTGCCTCATATTTATGGGTAAGTGTGATAGTTTGAAGCTGTATGTACCCCAGAAAGACATGTTCTTAAAGTTAATCCATTCCTATGGGTGTGGACTCTTTCGTCGAGATTACTTCGCTTAAGGTGTGAGCTACTTCATTTGGGATAGGTCTTAATCCTCTTACAGGAGCCCATTATAAATGGGAGAAATATTCAGAGGGAGGGAGAGAGACAAGGAGAGGGAGAGGGGGAGAAGGAGAGAAACGGAGGGAGAGAGAGGGAGAATGAGAATCACACACACAGAGGCAAGAAGCTGAAATCAGTGACACTTGGAAGAGAAGGGAGAACCAGGAGACCATGTGCCTTGCCAGGTAGCAGAGGAGCCAAGGATTGCTTGTAGCTGGTCTTTGGAAAGAAAGCATCACCCTAATATCTTGATTTATACATTTTTTGGTCTCAAAACTGTAAACTAATAAATTCCCATTGTTCAGGTGGAACCATTTCATGGTATTTGGTTTAAGCAGCTTATGAAACTAAAACAGTAAGGCTGGTCCCCATACTTGGGTACCCCAATTCATTAATTAGGAAGCGGTTCTTTGTTACTATGGACAACAAACATTTTATCAACTCTTATCTTTGGAAGGTGAGTACGTGCAACATTATTTACATTTACTTTCTTAAATGGGACTAAAATCTTAACCATTTTCTCTGTATTTACATTTTTCTGTGTTTTTTTAAGCTCAAGGTCCAGGCAAATTGCTTGGGTTCAAATTATAGTTCTACCGTTGACCATGTTATGCCTTGAATTAGTTACTCAGTATAGTTACTTAACATTCCAGGCCTCAATTTTCCTATCTGTAAAACAGGGTAACAGTGGAACCTCCTTCATTGAGTGGTTTTGAGGATTAAGTTAAATGACCATGTAAAATACTTAGCCAATGTTTGGCACATGCTAAGCACTCAATGAAAGCTAGCTATTCTATAATAATACCTTATTGTGATCTGTTTGAACTCTGCTTCTCTGTATTTTGACATTTACTTGACTTCATTTTTTACTTAAGCAAAAGATACTCTCCTGCTTCACTAAGTATTAGAACATTCTAAAAAGCAATACACATTCATCAAGATAAAAAGGCAGATAAATTTCTGAAAAGTTATTATTTGGCTATTATCTTATTGCAGGCATGAATTTTGTAATTATTTTTTGTATTTCACTTTGATTTCCATTTTGTAAAAGTATTTAAAATCAGTATAGAGGCAAAAAACTCCAATACTGTACTGTGATCATTAAAATTCTCTTGGTTTCATTTCAAACATTTCAAATACCACACGAACAAACAAAAATACTAGTGGCTCTGATTGTTGACAGAAGAAAAGATTTCCTCTTGTCTGTTGTTTTTCGGAATTAATAACACTTTGAGATATTTAATGCCTAGACTTTATCTTAGAAGTGTTTGGATAAAAAATTTTGTAAGAAATTTGGGAGGTTGTAAGCATGAGATATTCCTTTTTTGTGAAGGAAAGTGAGTGGATACGGCAAGTTATTGGATGTTTAGTGATAACTGAGCTATGGAGATCAGTGATGAGCATGTTATTGTTGTGGACATAGAACGTGAAGTCTGATTTTGGGGTCTTTTAAGGTAAGTAGAAATGTTTCTGTGTAGAGTTGCTCTATTGTATCAATGATGGACATTTTTTAGCTCAGTAATTAAATACCTGAAGGGTAGGAACAACAACAACAAAAAAGTGGTTGGATAGATTTTTGACCAAGCACTATTTAAAGACTAACTTCAGAAACAAGAACAAGTACTAGGATCCCCTTTGTTGCCACCAATTTTGTGCTTTGTAATGTTTGGATTATAAAACAGTATTTTAATATAATCTTACACTTCCTATAGTGGTTATGGGGAAATAATTTTTTTCATTAGATGGGGATTTAAGAAACCTGGGTTCAAGTACAAATTCTGCCACTGATTTATCCTTAAAACTAAGGGTCATTTAACTCTCTGAGCCAGAGAGGTACATCGTGTCTGTAAACTGCAAGGGTTGATCTAGACTTGATTCTAGAATGATCTCTAAGTATTCTTCCAACTAAAATTCCTTTAATCTGCCTTTATTTTTTTCTGTTTAGCAGGATTTCTGGCCCTAAGGGATTTACAGGCCAGCTAATTTAATCTGCTGTTCAAAGCATTTACTACCATGCTGTTGAAAGCTTTGTCTTGAACTATCTTATTTCTTCGGAAAGCAATTCACGGATGAGTCAGCAGGAAGAAAAAAAAAAAAAAACCACCCACAGTATATATCAAATTTGCATGAGGTAGTGAAATGGGAAATGATCTACTTAATAAATTTAAATGATGAGGTATTGAGAAACCAATTACTTTTTTATAAAATGGGTGCGCGGGGAAGGGTTTATGTAGCAGAGCTAACATGCTTTCCACATATTTAGCAACAGGGAGAGGAAATAAAAACATCCTATTCATTCTGACAGCCCTTTTAAAATTGCTATTATTATAAACATTCCTTTCCGTGAGTGGGAAAGAAAATGTGTGTCGGAAGGCGAAAGAAGGAAGGAAGCAAAAGAAGGTTAAATAGCTCACTCCCCTCGTTCTCTCTGGAACATATAATTAAGGGGATTTTCTCCTGCCGGCACTGAACGTCACTGGCCGTTTCCAAGTCACTATTAGGACATCCAGGGATTGTTTCCCCAGGCGGAGATTCCCCGACTCCTCCAGACGATTCTCCACCGGACGCCGACATCGCCCTCTATCCCGGGCGAAGTCAGGCGGCGAGGAGGCTCCGAACTCAGGGGGTGGGGGGGTCAGGGGGCGCGGCTAGGGCGCGGAAGCGTTTCCTGGGTGAGAGCAACCGCCCGGCCCGTTTCCGGAAGGCTGATTGCATCAGGTGTGGAGCCCGGCGCCTCCTCGACCCAACCTGGCAGTCACTGCGCCTGCGCGCGTCGCCCCGCCCCCGTTGACTCCACCGCGGGTTTTCCTCGCGGTCGGGAGGAGATGGAGCGGGGAGGGGCAGGCGCACTTGAAGTCCAAGACCCGGAGACCTAGGGTCTGCAGGGCGTGGCTCCTGCCTGGCTGCGCCGAGGTGTGGGGTCCGAAGGAGCTGAGTGGCGTGGAAAGAGGATCCACCTGGAAGGCTGGAGATCGGGGTCCCGTCTCTGCTACTGACGGGAGGGGTGGACCTGGGCTATTACACCTCGCTTCTCTGGGCCCGAAGGACGTAGATAGGAAACCACAAAAAGGCTTTCCTACTTACAGAGCCTGCACTTTCCAAAAGTGGACTAAATTGCGGCGCTCCCCCCTGTCCATGGTGCATTGGTTTAGCAGGAAGAAGTGACATGCTTCCAGCAGGATCTGAGGGAAAAAATTACTAACCGGGAAAGGTTATATGGATGGAAAAGCGAGAAACCCCCCCATTCCCAAGGCAACTTCTCCCCATCCCTTATTCCTTTTCACTCTTCTTCAAGACTCTATCAGAGTCCCCATTATACACTCTCTTAGCACCTTATTCTTTTTCCTTCTCGCTCTCTCCATGTTTGAAATGACGTTATCGAGTGATTGGATTGATTGCTCTCTGTCCACCCCTCTGCACTGTAAGCTCTCTGGACTTTTCAGTTGACCTCTATCCCTAGGCATAGCTGAAGACCAGACACCTTGTGGTTCCTCATTTCATGATATGTGAAGGACTAAAGTAATGCCCACCACTACCACATAGAGTACCTATATGAAAACTAAGGATGGGATGTGAGTTGATAATTTGAGGTTTTGTAGGTTTTCAGAAGAGAATAAGTAAGGATGGGCCATTACTTTGTAATTAATTTACTTTTAAGAAACTATTCCTGCAGGACATTGTAGTAGGGCTGTGTGTGTGGCTGTGCAGATTAGGGGTTCTCAAAGTGTGGTCCATCAGCATTGCTGGAAACTTGTTAGATATACAGATGTTTGTACCCCACTGTAGACCTGCCTATTCAGAAACTCTGGAAGCTGGACTCAGAAATTTGTGTTTCTGCAAGCTCTCCAAGGTGATTCTGATGCAGTTCAAGTTTGAGAACCATTGCGCTGGTGAGGAGCAGCAAAGTAAGGATACTTTGGGGGTGTCAGTCACTGTCACAGGTGTCTGGGACAAAGCACCAATTATCATTTACTAAGTATCCACTCTTATCAGAGCCCTGCTTGCCATCCTACAATTCGAGTTACAGACAATATTCCTGGGGTAGGAAGGAAATTATGCTTTCCTTTCCTGCAGGTGATTTCTTCCCTCTATGTGATTTTTCTGTGGTTTTCAGATTGACAAATGGTGTGTGTCTGTGTGTGTGTGATATGCGTTTGGTTGGGGAGGAGGAGGCAGAAACACGGAGAAGGTTTCCCCTATAAATAGCAGCTAGCCTGGGTGGATGTGGGCAGCCCTTTTCTGGGGACATTTTCCCTTTGTGAAGGAACGCAGAGATGTGGGAGAAGAGACTCTAGACAGGGATAAGGTTACCCAACTGCCTTTTGGTCCAGACAGATGACAGGCTACAGGGAGAGGATTCTCTGGCTGCACCACCACCCTCAGTCTTTACATCTCGACATCCTGGCGCCCAATACCTCTGGACGGTATTCCGAAGAGATTGGTGGACGCTGCTTCCAGGAGGCCCTCTAGCCTCCACCCACCTGCAGGGGTCGCGCTAGGAGCGCAGCCCGCCCCGCTTCCTCCGGGCCTCCGCCCCCGGCCCCGCCCTTCTCGCGTTCGGCCCCCGCCCGGCGGGACAGCTCCAGCTTTCCCTCGCGCAGCCGCCGCCAAAGCCTGGAGAAGTGGAATCTCGCCTGCACGGCTCCTTGCTCGGGACTCATGGAGCGGCACTGGGCATGCTCAGTCGCGCGAGCCCGTTCAGGTCTGAAGTAGGAAGCTCGCGCGCAGCACCCGAAGCTGATCCAGACACTCCGGGAAGGGCGAGACTGGAGCAGAGCCGCCCGAGCCGAGGCGAGCGCCGCGCGCACCGCTGGTGAGCCCCGCTTTCTTCCTTGCCTCCGCTCCGAGCCCTGGGGGCGGCCCTGGAGTGCCGCGGCAGCGGCAGCAGCGTGCGGGAGAGTGTCTGCGCGTATCCCCCGATGCTTGCTTCTCTCCTCCCGGCCCGAGGGCTGCGCGGCCACAGCTGCAGCAGCTGCCGCCGCATCTGCAGCGGGCGTCCGCTGCGGAGTTCCGTGCGCCCTGCACCCGCGTCGCAGGGCCGGGTGGCACAGCGACTGCGGGTTCACTCCTTGACTTCCATCCTTCCTGCTTCCCAGGGACCCTCTTTTCCTCAGCATCCCGGCTTGGCAGGGCCTGGGGCGTGGGAGAAAGGGGAGGGGGTAGGCCCGGGTGGGGACTGCGGAGGGGAAAAGTGAGGAGAGGTGCCCGCGAGCGAGCGCGCACACCCCCTTGCCTTGGCACCGGCCTCCGCCGTGCGGTTGGGAGTTGGAGAGGATGCTGGTTTCTCGCGGGTTGGAAGACGTGCGGCTGCGAGATGATAAGGGAAAAGTTCATTTTTCCCCTCGGAGGCAGAGAGAGCGCTTTAATTAGAAAATGGCTGTGCGAGGGGGTCCGAATCAGGGAAGCTGGCTACTAGGTTCAAAATGACTCTCAGCTGGCCGCCGGGAAGGACTGGAGGGTTGGTTGAACGCTGGAAATGACATTTGTGCCATGAAAAAAAAACAGCTGGACGAAGGGAGGGTTGCGGAGCACCATAGAAACAATGAAAGGTGGTTTCGACGTCGGTGAAGAGATCTAGAACCAAGGACTGAGGGGCAAAAGGCCGAGGGAGGATGGTACTTGAATTAAAAAAAAAAAAAAGTTCAGGAGAAATCAGATTTATAGTTTTGACTGTTTAGTAGTCAAGTTCTGCGCAGTTTAGAGTAACGACTGTCACAAACGTTTTTGAATTGATGGCGTGGTTGGGGAGGTCAAAAATTGAGAGGAGACTGGGTCAATGTTGGAAACCTCAACAGATTGGTTCCTCGGGGGAAGGGGAAACAGTTTTGGCTAAGAAGCCCCCTAGTCACTGGTTTTTACATTGTGGTCTGATAACAGGTGAACTACCTAAAGGATTATGATAAATGATGCCAGCAGTGGTGTTTGAATTCCAAAAATTGAGGAAACTTTTTGACACTGGCTTGTTGCTAATGTGTTTTAATATTTTACTATTTAAAAACAACAGTAGACATTGGCATTCCAATCTGTTTCTGGATTTTGGTCTTTTAAATCTTTTTAAAAATTTTTCATGCCATTAAGACGAATATTTTAAATGTTGTCCTTACATGGCCATAATAAATTTATGCCTCAATTCACGTAGCTGGGCTTTCAGAAACAGAGTATTTGAGACAAGATTTCTTTGTGAATTTTAGGTAGCAGCCTTGTTGTGGTTTCAGTTTGTAGCTGGAAAGCAGTATTTGCTCCAACTACTGTTTGTCATCACTTGCACAGTTCTAGAAATGACACTTTTTAAAAGGATGACATTTGTTCGCAGAGCATGGGAAACCTCCAAGCTGGGGGAAATGCTGAGAGAACACAGGTGGCAGTAGAGTCCAGCAGGCTGTTCGAACAGCAGGAGGGAAATGCAAGCTTTCTGTTGCTGGCCATTTTTTTATCAGCTTGTACCCTGAGAGTCACTCAGGGTCTTCATAGACTGGGGCTAAAACTGTGTTTCTAGATATGTGCTCAGGGTCTTTGAGGAAGGACCCTGAAATTGATATCCTTTCCCAGGGAAAGTGCTACTGTAGAATATCTATTTATTCTCTATTCCAGTGGATACTTTTAACTGAATAACACACTAGTACGGAATGGGCATGAATCTGCTTTCTGAAACTTTTATAAGGTGGTAGTTGAAAAGCCTGAGGTAAAGTATAACAGAGGTATTTTACACTTAACTGGAGTAATTATATCTGTTCCAAAATTATTTAGGAAAAGTCTTAAATATTGCAAGAATCCACAGTACATAAAGATATTTTTAAACTATTACTCTTCTTACATAATTTTTCAACTTTTTAATGACTTTTCCTACCATCAGAGAAACAACACACATTGAATTATTATTTTTTTGTTATAGTGGAGATTAATGCTGAAAGTCTTGTCATAATATTAGAATTATGTTGATTACCTTGATTACTAGATATATAAATTTATCTTTTAAGAAAAATGAATTATTTTCTCCCTATACCTTTCTCGGTTATTCTTTTAGATAAATGGTACTATTATGATATCACATTTTAAGTTTTCCAGGGGTACAGGACAGACTTTTATGCAAGTATTATAAGAAGGTATTATCCACCTTCCTAGTTTATGTGAGCCACACTTATTTTCCTACCCTTGGGGCAAGGAAACTAGCATTTACTCATGGCTGTCTTATGTTAAGCTCTTTACATGTACTATCTTTTACTGTCAGCCTCTTTGCAATAAATGTCAGTTTCCCGAGGAAACCTGTGTTAGTGGGTGGACATTCCTTTGATTGTAGAAAATAGAACTTTAAAGTTTTATATCTTATGAGAATATCTTCAGTTGGTTCCAGTATTATCAGTAGGCATTCTCTTGTAAAGTGTTTTTGATTTGCTTTTTAGAATTAGATTTGATTGAAATAACATATCCTTAAAATGATTTGAATGTTTTAAAAAAGCTTTCATCTATATTTAAAAGCTGCTTTCTGTTCATTTTATTTTTCAACAGTGTTGTACTACTAATAAATAAAATTAAATGTAAGATAAATCCAGATCCCCCCATTTTTATTTTAATATGTTATTAGTGCATATTTTTCATGCTGATACATGTTGATGGCACTTCTCTTAGTTGAAATGATTTGTCAAGAGCCAGAGTTACAAACTCTGGCCGTGGTAAAGGGTCTGGGGGGTATGATGGAAAGACCATCAACTGGGAACCCTGAAGAATTGCCTTCTGGGCCAGGTTGAGCACAGCTCCTCTGCTACTTTAATCTACTCTGTGACCTTGAGAACATCAGTTCACTTCTCTGGGACTTAGTTTTCCCATCTGTAAAATGGGTAGTGGTAGACTTCACCCCCTTGGGTCCTTCTTGTTCTGGTTGGGAGGTCTGTGGTGCAGCCATCAGAGGGGATGACCCGTTTAGAGCCAAGGAAGACAGCTTTTTTCGTGCTTCACTAAGTCCAGACTTGCACTGCCTTGTTGAATGTTCTTCCTTTTTTGGTCTTTTCGTTTTTGTTTGTCACTAGAATGATGGTCATGAAATTTACTATCTTTGGCCCTGCTGTTTTGGGTATAAGGTTAGGTAATGACTAGATTTGGGTATAGAGCATGAGATACTTGAAACCATTTTATCGCATGTTATGAGGGGAGATTTTCTGTCTTGGATGTAGATAATCTGAGAAAGAAGCCTCTACCAGGATAGCAGAGGATGTTGTCTGTAGTGATTTGAAACTATGTACCCCAGAAAGACATGCTCTTAAGCTTAATCTATTCCCATGAATGTGAACCCATTGAAAATAGGACCTTTTGATGAGGTTATTTCAGTTGAGATCTGCCCCAACCCAGTCAGAATGGTTGTTAATCCTGTTGGATTATAAACAGAATGACGTTCAGATAGATAGTGAAAAAGCCACAGAGGAAGGAGCCAGAAACTGTAATTAAGGGAACTCAGAAGGAGATGGAGAGGCCAGGAAAGGCCTGCATATGCCTTGCCGTGTGACAGGAACCAAGGACCAAGGATCACCAACAGCCAGCCCCAGAATGCCGGTCTTTGGGAAGAAAGCATCTCCTTGATGATGCCTTGGTTTGGGCTTTAGCTTAGCCTCGAAACCGTGAGCCAATAAACTCCCATTATTTACGTTAACCCGCTGTATGGTATTTGTTTGATTAGCCAAGGAAACCAAAAAAAAGTATCCCATACCTTGACTCCTGGGACCCACTGAAATTATGGCACACTTTTCCCATGCCCCTATCTCTTCTTTTCCACTCTTGATTAGAAACATAGCACTTGGTCTCTGAAATAAATTTATCTTTTATTGTTAGCACCATCGCTGTATTGGCCAGATGCCTGTAGTCAGCTGCTGCAGTGGCTTTCAGAACGTGCCTACTCACCATTGGTAATATCAACAACCTTTTTTTTTTTGGCAAGCTATCATGTTTTTAGTGCACTTTACTTTTAAGTTGCTCATTAACCTTTAAGTGAGGCAGATATGGAATAGCTGGTGTTGTATCCCAATTTAAGTAATTGCCAATAAGTGGACACTGACTCTAGTGCCTGATTATAACAAGGCTGCAGGTTCCTAGTCTAGCAGTAACTCCAAAGGCTTGATGAGAGGTGTGAGAGAAGAAGGGAGAGTAGAAGAGTCACATCGTCATAAGTTTGCAAGAAGTAAGATGCCTGAATCAGTTTAAAGGTATTAGAGATCTTTGGGTGTAGTGTTAAAGAAGATAGTCCCTTTCTATATAATCTAATTCCGTAACGTTTGAATTGTTTTTTCATTTCCTGAGTAGCATGCATTACTTTAATCCAATACAAAATTTATCGGCATATAGCATGTACAGATTAATATGGACAAAGATGGGATGAGAACATGGAAAAAATGAATGGCATTGAACTATGGAGTAAAGGTGTTCTTTGTTCATTGTTAAGGGACAATTAATGTTTGTCAAGTATTAACATTTGACAGTGTTAAAAAATAAAGTTTAAAGAAGAGTGCTGTCCTTTTTCTTCTGTGGGAAAATTGCAAAACCATCCCTGTTAGGTAGTAAGTGAGGTCTTTGAAGTGCAGTTCTACTGGCACGTATGTTTCAGGAATGCTTGGAGTGGGAGGAAGAGTAAGTTTGTTTTTTCTCTTATGTTAACTAAAGAAATGCAGAGTTTTGGAGCTGAGTTGAGAGAAGTGTGAAACCTTAGGTAGATGAGGTTGAAAGAACTTGAAGAGCTACGGAGAGTGAAGGAAAATGCCCTTTCTTAAGAAGGAAGACTACGTTACGTGGGATATGGGACGTGACATGCCTAAAGCCACTACCCCATAAACTGGAGCTCAGTTTCCACATGATTTAAAAGTAACTGAACGTCTACTAAGTACAGTGAAAGTTGACCCACAGACTGTTTCTGTTGAAGTTTTTACTTCCCTTATCAAAATAATGATGTAGTGAATATTTCATAAGTGTGTTCAAACTAAAGAATGCTTCCTTTTCACTGAGGTTATATTTTGGTAAGATTTCCTTTCTTATATACATTGATGGGAATGGTTTTATGTGGCAACTTAATCATCCACGAAATTGATAAGTCTGGGAGTCTGAGCCTGTGGTCAGGAACAGGATAGAAGTATGGGGGGCAGGCCAAACTCTTGTGGGATCTGTGGGTGAACTGATGTGTTCCCTAAACCTTCTTGGAAAGTGAAGATGCTGGTACAGACTCAGGATTCCAGGAACTGAGCAGGAGCTAATTTTGAAAGTGTTCTAGGACCAGTGAGTATTTTTAATTATAGTCTGAGAATGACAAGGAAAGCACCAAGATGAAAAATGAAGGTCAGAGAGTATAGAAGGGGTAAGTGATTGAAATGTGAATTTCAGCAGACAGTGTCATGAAATGATGTATCTTGACATTTATTTCTTTACATGCTGGGCTGTTTCTGCCAAGTCTACACACTTTAGCAACTTGGCTAAATTCTAGGAACTATACTGATGAAGTCAAAGCCATAGAACCAAGATTGTGTAACATCCATTTTGTTGTTGGACCTCTGCAGTATCCTTCTCTCCAGGATGAGCCTTGATGAATTACTAGAGGAATGTTAAGAAAAATTTGCCAATGCAGTTGCTATTATCCACCTTTAGCTTCAGTTGCTGTTTGGTGATAATGGAGTGAAAAAAAAAAAAAAAGCCTAATTACTAATCTTACTGTGTAGCGCTTACTTTGTACTAACAGCTTTAGAGCTGTTGGCCAGATTAATCCTCAAAAAATGCTGTGGTGCTGTTCCCATTTTAAGGCTAAGGATCTTGAGGTCCTTTTTCCTAAAGACTACACAGTGAATAATGGTGCTTGCCCTGGGGACTGTAATCTGTACAGTGGGGTCCGTGGGTTGCCAAGGAGCTAGCAGGATGAAGAACTAAGATTTATTAATTAAGAGCCAACTATGTGCTTCGTGCTAATGAGTGTAGTGGTTTGGATCTATGTACTCCGGAAAAATCTGTTCTTAAACTTAACCCAGACCTTTACAAATAGGACCTTGTAATGAGGTGACTTCAGTTAAGGTGTGGCCCAGCTGAAAGAGGATGAATCTTAATCCTATTACTGGAGGCTTTCATAAGCAGAATGAAATTCAGGCAGAGAGAGAGAAAGCCATACAGGGAGCAGCTAGAAGCTGAAAGTCAGTGGAACAAGAGGCTGCTGTGTGCACTGCCATGTGACAGAAAAGCAAGGACCAAAGATCACCAGCAGCCAGCATAGTCTTCTGGGAGAAAGCATCGCCTTGATGATGGCTTGATTTAGACTTCTAGCCTCAGAACCATTAGCCAATGAATTATCTTTGTTTAAGCCGACCATTCACATGGTATTGTTTTAACAAATAGGAAGCTAAAACAACAGGAAACATTTAGTCCTTTAAACCACCCTGTGTAGTACTTTCTCCTTATTTCCCCTTTTATAGATGAGGAAAACTCGGAGGACTTACTCAGCTCTTAAACCTGGGTCCTTGTTCTTTCTCCCACATCATGGAGCTTTCCTAAATTTAGCATTTGGGAAAAAGGTGAAAATTTCAGATTTGAAAATGGACATTAACCTGAATCTGTGTACTCAGTGGAGGAGCTTTTTCCTTCAGATGATGGCTAGACTGTGCATTTCTTTTGTCTGAACATAAATTGACTAGTGTGAAAATTCAAATGTAATTTCCAAATATATCTGAAACCAAGGTTTGCTGTAATGGATCTCTCTGGTAGATGCCAGTTTTGCACAATTCTGTCATAAAGTGCTGGGTAATCTGGTGAGTAGTCACATGCCAGCCGTGAGGCTATGCTGGAATGGCAGGTGCTTCCGGTGATGGCAAGAAGGAGAGGTGAGGATTTCCGTGTGTGTCTGGCAGCTCTGCGGCAGAGTTGAGATTCTGGGCTGTGGGAGTAATGGGTGTGTAGAGAGGATCCTGCATGCTCCTTGGTGCTATCTCACTTCTTATTAAGCAGCTTTGGATCTTCATATGGTCTCGTAAGTACACTTTTGAGAGAAATTGTACTAAAATGTATATAACAAAATTTGCCGTTTTAACCATTTTCATGTGCACAATTCAGTGGCATTAATTACATTCACAACTACAGCCATCACCACTATTTCCAACAATTTTCATCATTCCAAACAAGAATCTCTGTACCCATTAAAAAATAACTCCCCATTTCCCTTTTCCCCTGGCTACTGATAACTGCTAATCTATGTTCTGTCTCTGAATTTGTTTATTGTAGACGTTTTGTATAAGTGCAATCATATAGTATGTGACTATTCATGTCTGGCTTCTTTCACTTAACATAGTATTTTCAGAGAATCATCCATTTCATGGTATATCAGAAATTCCTTCCTTTTTATGGCTGAATAATACTCCATTGTAGGTATTTACCACATTTGTTTATCTGTTTATCTCTTGATGGATACTTGGATTGATTTCACCTTCTGGTTATTGTGAATAATGGTGCTCTGAACGTCGGTGTACAAGTATCTGTTTGAGGAGTCCCTGTTTTTATTTCTTTGGGTTATAAACCTAGGAGTGGAAGTTTAGGTCATGTGGTAATTCATGTTTAACTTTTTAAGGAACTGTCAACCTGTTTTCCACAGCAGTTGCATAATTTCACCTCTCACCAGCAAGTATGATGTTTCCAATCCTGAATAAATTTTTGTCCTGGGAAAGGGACCTGCTGCTACAATGAGTATTTGAATTTGCTGGGCAGTACTGTTTTTCTGTGCAAATGAATAAATTAAAATTTTCTTATCATGAGGTAGGTTTTTTGACATGAGTTAACCTATGGGTAAATTAATAAAATTAAATTCCTGAATATAGAAAGCTGAGGCATGGCCTGGACTCTCAGTGAACTAAGGGAAGTATGGATACACAGGGAAATGTTGGTTCTATCTCAGATTATTTTAATTATCTGGTCAGAACTTATTATCTTGTCCAAGAACCAAGCTTTCTTTATTTACACCTTTTCTTAGATCACTTGTAAAGAGGGACATGCATTTGTGTGGTGACACCCAGAAACTTCAGCTTCATTTTTTCATTCCTTTGTTTAACAAATCTTTATTGAGCATATACTTTGTGCTAGGCACTGTGGTGTACTCAAGCAGACAGAGGAATGTACGGGGACATTGGCTATAAGGTGCTGCAGGGAGAAACACGTGTGAGGTTCTGAGGGAGCAGTGAGGGAGGAGAGTGCTTTCTCTAGGAGAAACAGGGAGGCCTCACCGAATATAAGCCATGGCAAGTGGCCCTTAGTTTACAATTCCCATTAAAGAAAACCCTTCAACTGTCTCCTTTAACATCTTTCCTTGACTCAGTGACACTTCTGTAGCCTGTTTCTTCTACCCAACACTCATACTATAATATAATGTAGGGTGTAGGGATTTGGCCTGTCAAACCTCTGTAGCATTTGTTTTCAAGGGGGGACAATTTTGCCTTCCAGGGAACATTTAACTTTTGACTGGAGACATTTTTGATTGTCATGGCTGTGTGCATGGGATACTATTGGCTTCCAGTAGATAGAGGCCAAGGGTGCTGTTAAACCTCCTTAATGATGCACACAAAGGCTCTTTAGGGAGGCAGTAGGGTATGGGGGTGACGAGCCAGTCTTCTAGGATTCTGATAGTATTCTGTAATTTAATAGCCATATGACCTCAGACAACAGATTTATCATCTCAGTGCCTCAGTCTCCTCATCTGTAAATAGGGATATTAGTAGTGCCTATATAATATAGTCATGAGGATTTTATGAGTTAATATGTGGCAAGGGCTTAGAACAATACTTGCATGAAATAAGACCTTAACAGTTATTATTTTTAGTTTTAAACAGAAACTTTAACTTTTTTTTTTTTTTTTTTTTAAGGGAAGGAAAGACAGAGAAGGAAGGAAGGATAGAAGGAAGGAAGGGAGGAAGAAAGGGAAACATTTTCAAACATTTTCTTGTTTTATTATATTTTGTTTGTCCGTTTGTTCTTTACATGGGCTGGGGCCGGGAATCGAACCGGGGTCCTCCGGCACGGCAGGCAAGCACTCTTGCCCGCTGAGCCACCGTGGCCCGCCCCAGAAACTTTAACTTTTGACTTTAAGGAGCTTGAATGTAGCATTTCACTAGTTTGGAGAATCCAGGCCAACTGAGCTTGTGGCACGCCATCAGTATGCTTTGACATAGAATCGAACATTGTTTTTCCGTTTTCCTTGTTCATTTCTGTCCATGGGCTTTATTTTCCCAGTGTTTCCACCTCTTGATTCTAGGCCTCTTAATAGCTTTACTATTTCTCCTTTTCTTTCCCAGGAACCCAAATTTATGCTCTTAGTGTACATTCCCTTAGGGGGCTGAGAATTATTTTTATGATTTCCTTAGCCCTGTCTATTTTGGGAATGGTGAGAAAATGGGAAACAGGTCAGGGAGACTGTGGCATTACTTTCTGTTTGTAGTTCCCTTCCCTGTACAATTCCATGAAGGTTCGAGAGGCAGGTGGTGCTGCCTGCTCAGTACTAAACTTTTCCCTCTATGCCCACCAGCTTTACCCCCCAAGTAGGGTGCCTGCTACTTCCAAAATATCCCATAATTGGGTCATAACATTATCTGCCTACTTGGAATGATTTCTAAAAATCAAAGCAAAGATGCAGACTGTGCCAGTGGGATTTGAAATGTCTCATCCTGCACTTTAAGGCTTTGCAGAATTGTTTCGAAAAAGAAAAAAAAGACAATAAAAATAAATCCCAGTTAGGTGATAGTCTTGCTGCACCTTAGCATTATCTTATTTTCATTTGTAAAGGGTCTCAAGCCACGGTTCTTTCTGACTTTTCTTGGGAAGATGAGCATGTAGACTTGATGCAACAGATCAGATTTACTGTTGAATTTTCATAAAAGAATGGGCTTGAAAAGCTTTCCATTTAGTGGTTTGAAATGATATCTGCAGACTAGAGAAAAATTAAGAAGTTTGATTCTTACATCTTTCTGATCCTTTCCCCATGGACATGGTTGTCTCTCCCCTGAGTTTCAGCAGTGGCCTCTCTGTGGACTTCTGGCTTGTCTCCAGTTCCATTCATTCAGCGTGGGCGCTGTTCCAAATGCTGGGCACTGTTCCAAATGCTCATGTGGAAACTGACCAGAGTGGCCACGGTCTCTGCCTGCTTGGAGTGCTCAGTTTGTAAGGAAAGACTGACAGTGAAATAACTAATTATGATAACACGTGGTGTGCTTCCCAGACTGAGCACCTGCCCTTGATTGGGTGTGTAGGGTGTATCAGGCAAGACTTCCCCAGTGAAGGGATGCTTAATCTCTCCCACAGCACGGTCTGGTGAACTTTGGGCATCTCCTTCTCCGCAGTTGCTTCAGGCACCCTTGGAGTCTGCAGCTGTCTTCTCCGTAGGTTCTGTCTGATCTCTACACTGCATGCAAGATGACCTTCTGAAACACAGGTCTGAGCATGTCCATCCCATGCTTAATAGCTGTGCCGGTTTGAATCTGTGGTGGACTCCAGAAAAGCCATGCCCTTTAATCTTCATTTAATGTTGCTGGGTGGGAGCATTTTGATTGTTTCCATGAAGATGTGACCCATCCAATTGTGGGTGGTAACTTTTGATTAGATGATTTCCATGGAGGTGTATCTCCACCCACTGAATGTGGAGTTGCTTACTGGAGTCCTTTAAGAGGAAATGTTTTGGAGAGAGTCCCTTTTTGGTAGAGCCATGAGAAAGCCAGCAGACGCCGCCGTGTTCGCCATGTGCCCTTCCAGATGAGAGAAATGCTGAATGTCGTCGGCCTTCTTGAACCAAGGTATCTTTCCCCGGATGCCTTAAATTGGACATTTCTATAGACTTGTTTTAATTGGGACATTTTCTTGGCCTTAGAACTGTAAACTAGCAACTTATTAAAGTCCCCCTTTTAAAAGTCATTCTGTTTCTGGTATATTGCATGCCGGCAGCTAGCAAACTAGAACAGTAGCTTTCAGGGGCTCCTCACTGCTCCCCAGGTAAAACCCCAGCTCCTTAGCGCTGCACTCAGGACCTCCACAATTTACTGTACTTGCCTCTCCTGGTTCTCTAGTAATTCTGCATCTCACGTTCTGGGCTTTAGCCACACTGTTCTTACAATCTGCCAGGTTTGTCTGGCCTTGGGACTTTTATCCCCTGTTCCCACTGCCTGCAATAGTCTCTGCTCTTGATCTGTCCTTTTTTTCTGTAAGTAGCTGAATCATCATCCACTCCAAAGTGCTTAAGTATTGCCCTGGGGGCTTGTTGAAGTGCACATTGGTGGGCCCCAGCTCCAGAGTGAGTGGGTTCATAGGTCTGTGCTGGGGCCCATCAAAGTTTGCCTTTCCTGCAATTTCCTCGGTGATGTTGATACTGCTGGTCTGGGGCCCACACGTGGGAAATGACTGGTGTGCATCATCACCTGGATGAGGTTGCTGGTTCCTCTCCTTGCTCCCACAATTCCATCTGACCCTCTTTGTCACGTCTCATTGTCATTGCTTCCTTCTCCATCCTAGTCTCTAAACCCCTGGAAGCATGACACTGTCACTTCATCATCTCTGAATTCCCAGAGCTTAAAAAATCCCTGGTACTCAATAAGCATTTGTTGATGGTTGAATATATGAATGAAAGAGAATTTTATCATTGGAAGATTTAAAAAGAATACCCCAGAATATTACCAGCATCCAGATTTTTGGAGAGATTACTCCCATTTATTATGGCATGGGCCACTAGCATGATGTTAATGATTTCAGCACTGAGTTTAATTAACATAAAGACCAGTTAATTTTGTGGTTTTATGTCCACATTGTAGAAAGGTGTGATGGAAGAGCTCACTTTTTTGTTGTTTTTTTTTTTTTAACATGGGCAGGCACTGGGAATCGAACCCGGGTCCTCGGGCATGGAAGAGCTCACTTTGAAGCCATTTTTGTTTCTGGAGGGACCCCAAAATACTCATTTTCTTTTGGTGTCAGGGATGTGAAGAAACCTTTATCTTGTGCTGCTCATTTCTTATGTTTGGGGTAGTTTCCAGACAGATACAGAGGAGCTTGAGGGAGAAGAGGTTAAAAGGAGCTAGAGACATAGAAGGGACAGCCTCAGAAACAGTCCACATTGAGAGGGGACCAGGTCTGGCGTGCTGGGAAAAATAGGGCCTGGAGACCCCGGGAGTTCCTTCTGGTTCTGGGAACTGAGACTTTTCAATCAAGAATGATTGGTGCTTGTGCTCTCACTAAAGGAGACAGGAAATTTGGTAGGACTGGTGAGTGTTGCCTGTCCATTACAGCAGACAGGATCTCTGTGTCTTCAGTTATCTAGTGACCCATATTCAGGGGGAAAAGTCCTGTGTTCAACTTAAATGTTTTCCAGTGATTTGAGCAGAAAATATATGAGTAATGGTGTAACAAAATTAACACTTACTACTTTTATTCATGAGACTTAACAGTTGGATTAGTGCTGTTTTCTAAAAATGCCTCCCCCCCCCCAGAACTTGAGGTTATTTCTACTAAAATAAATGAAGGAAGGCTCGCATTCCATCACCTTGTGTATAATTGTCTCATGATCAGAATCATCTCCTGCTGACTTTATTTTCTCCAGCTTAAACCATTTTCTTTTATGAGTACTATGTCCTGTTGTTACGTTTTCTTTTCTTTTCTTTTTTTCACAAGCCGCAAGTAGAAATACAAAACAGAAAGGCATGGTGTTTTATTGAATTTTTATCTTTTCCTTACCCTTAAGTCTGAGACCATGTGGATTGCAGAAAAACCAATAAAAAAAAATTAAAAACAACTGGGGAGATGTTGATTTGTGGCGTTATTATCTTTCATTTCCTATAAAGAAAACAGGATTTTCATTAGATGCTGTTGTGTTGCTTTCTGCTGAGAGAGATAATAGTGGATGGATTTGCAGCATTTGGAGTTTATATAAGTTTTTGCTTAACATTTATTTATTTATTTATTTATTTATTTATTTATTTATTTATTTATTTATTTATTTATTTTTGACTTGGGCAGGCACCAGGAATCGGACCCGGGTCTCTGACATGACAGGCGAGAACGTTATAGAACAACTTTCAAAGTGTGGTATGGGTTATAGTTCTGCAATTTCAGGTATTTCCTTCAGGCTGCTCTAAGACACTGGAGACTGAAAAGAAATATCAGTATAATGATTCAGTAGTCATACTCATTTGTTAAACCTTATCTTCTCTGCTAAACTCCTCCTTCTCCTTTGATCCTTTATCCAGTCTTTAGGGATATTTGGGCAATGACTATTCTAACTTCTGCATGTTAAAAAGGAGTGTCGACATTATGGAGTAGGGGGATGCAACTGATTGATGCTCTTAGAGAGAAAATCTACAATTTCAAGGGCTTATCTGGCCTAGGAACCATCTGGAAGTTTTAGGTTTCTGAAAAATAAACTTAGTGAGCCTGACTTTGATAGAGTCTCAGAGCTCTGGGTATTCTTTAGGGTTTTCAGGAATATATTGATGCTTGAAAGTTAGTATACCATGGCAATTAGCAATATCTAGTTGAAGCTTGCATAATAGTAATCTCCAGAGTAGCCTCTCAACTCTGTTTGAACTCTCTTAGCCACTGATACCTTATTTTGTTACATTTATTTTCCCCCTTTTGGTAAGATAGGCATTGTCGGTCCCGTGGTGCCAGGGCCAGGCTCACCCTTGGACGTCATGTCCCATGTAGGTGGGAGAGTAATGATTTTCCTTGCAGAGTTGGGCTTAGAGAGAGGCCACATCTGAGCAACAGAAAAGGTTCCCTGGAAAGAATCGAGTGTTCATTTTTGTTCCATGTAAAGGATGTGTATTTCCAGGGGTTTTCCTCAGGTCTACTAGCTGGGATGAAATGAGATTGGTCCCCATGACCCACCAGTGTAGGTGCTGTGACCTGAGGAGTCTTGTCTTATTGTCAGTTTAGAACGAGAAGGAGAAATGCTTGCATTGGGCTGAAGCCTCTCAAGGCATGCTCCACCTCATTGCACCCTGACTCTGGGTCTAGTTTTGGAGGGTAGGCTGGGCACAGACCTCAGGAGGTGGGGAGAGTGAGTACCACTCACCTGAACCTGATACCAAACTTCCAGGCTATGATTTTACAGAAGTTCTTTTTTGTATGAAACTAAGACTTACCTAGACATTTTTGAAATTGTGAATTGAGTGATATGAGCATGGGGAATATCTTCGGTTGTGTATTTTCCTTACTTCTCCTTTGGAAATGAAGAATTAATTTGGTACAGATCAATCCACATTGGGGTGGTCATTAAAAACAATGGTACCTTTCCTATTTATTCTGTTGAGTACACTCTCAAAGTCAGGTGACTAGATGGTCTGACCTTTCTTTTGCCTTGTCCATGTTGCTAAAATGAGTGTTGACTTTAGATCTCGACACTTCTGGGCTTAAATTCTAGCCCTGCCTTCTAGTGGTGAATACCTAAGATAAATTGTTCTTCTCTCCTGAGCCTCAGCTTCCCCATCTATAAAATGTCTATGATGATCTTTACTGATCATCCTGCTAGGAGGGTTTACTGTGATAACAAGTGAAAATATTTGCTATAGAGTAAATGATCCAGACATTTAGCTACTTTCTTGATTTCCTGTTGCTGAATTGGTCAGTAAGTTGACCATTGATAGTCTACTGTAGAAATAAATCAGGCATTTTGAATTAACTCTATATTTGTTATTATGGTATGAAAGAAGGTCCTTTATCAAAAACTGACATACTATTCAGATTAAAAAAAATTTAAAGAGCTCTTTTCAGAAAAAGCTGATGGGGAGAGATTTGTAATTGATAGTAAGGTTTAAATTCTTTACATTGAACTATATGGTTCTGTTTTTATTTGTTGTTGTTGTTACCTGCCCCCCCATCTTAGTATCTTCAGAGAATGTGTATGCTAGTCCTTCAGTGTGTTGAGTAACTTCATATTACAGTTTGCTGTGCTCATTATTGCAGTTTAATGTGATACAAGCTGATGAGATTGGGACTTTTTTTTTGCATGGGCAGGTACCAGGAATTGAACCTGGGTCTCTGGCATGGTTGGTGAGAATTCTGCCACTGAGCCACTGTCACACTGCCCTGGGATTGGAATTTGAGCTTGGCCAGACATTACCAATATGGTGACTCTGAACCTGCTACCTCTTCTCACCTGTAAGAGGAGCCTATGGCAATTATAAAGGTTAATATATACTGAGCACTTACTATGACAGATATGCTATATGCGTTATCCCACTTGACCCCACAACTCTGTGAGGTTGGTACCGTCATTATCTTCATGTACAAGTGGGGAAACTGAGGCTTACGAGGTTTCCCAAGAGCATGTACCTAGGGCAGGTGATAGAGCTGGGCTGAATGTTGTGGGGACAGAACCTGGCCTGGGGATGACAAACGTGAATGTAGACACATGCCTTCTTCTCTCTATCTTAAATGAACATTTCCCTAAAATACAGGAGTTACTAGATTGCAAAATCAGGAATTTCTCCGGAGGGTAGAGTGTCCATAGACCTACCAGCATGAGAAAGCTCATATCAGAACCCACAAACTGTATTTGCTTGTAATGGTAGCTGCATTACATTTCTTTTTAATGGCTTTTTTAAACAAAGAAAATTTCTTTCCCCTCTGTAGGGGGTATATGTGCTTTTAAAGAATGCAACTGGCATTGTGATGTTTTTCTTTAGGAAAAACAGTTATTTCTTTAATCATTGAGCATTCTATCCTGAGAATACATTCAGTTTAATTACAGAGGATAAGCTGCAGTCACCAGAGAAGAGCAACTGGCGGACTCAAAATGTTCTGAAAATAAATATATTAGTCTGAAAATGGCATTTTAAAGTGATATGCTAGTAAAATAGAATTTTTCTTGCCAAGTCATTTCATGTTAACAGTGGTCTTTTTGTAGAGGAAGGCTGTTACTTTCTTTTTAAAAAATATAGGTCATATGTTGCAAAATAATCTAAATTTTTTTTAGTAACTTAGTACTTTCACTTCTATTTGAGTCAACATAATTGATGGATTACAAGAAGGCAGATTGAATTTCAAGTCAAGAATTTGATTTGAGAAGATATTATTTTTCCTACAATTTTTGCTTTGACCAGCTTTGCCCTACAGTACATCTTGACTTAAATGCTATGTTTTGATATTTAAAATAAATTAAGGCAACTTATGTGGTCCTTTTTTCCATCTAGGTGATGCTAGCATATAATCATTCAGTTAGTAATAAGTAATATCATTGGGTAAAACCACTTCAAATAATAATTCTTGAGTAGTTGGTTGGATGACAGTTATTCCTGCCAGAAAATTTTCCCAGGTCTGAATTAGCCTGTTGTGGAAATTTTTGGGTAATTCCTTACCATACAGGGAATCAGGCTGCCAGTACTTAGTGAATGTATGTCTCATGCTTAACAGATGAGCAAAACAGAATTGATTTAGAGTGAAAACATAAGTTTCACACTTGACTCTGGAACAACAGTGAAGCTATCACTGGGAGAAATTTAAAACATACACATTTACCTGAATAATTATGTAATTCGGGTGCATTTTTCCTTGAAAACTAATATTTGTTGGGTTAATCAAAATTTGATGGTTGCATATAACCATTTGAGGGTTGCATATAAGACTCCAAATACTCATTAGCTTTCAAAATAAATGGGTACTTCTGTTAAGAGTTCTAAAAATAAAATATCAAATGATTGTAGGTCATTGTTTAATTATTGTTCGTTGGACACTATTCAAAGATGTTGCTTTGTGGAAGAAATGGAGTTATATGCTAAAGTAAGAATGGGAAGGTAAACAAAATGTAAGGACTTTATTTTGAATTTTTCGGGTTTATTCACTGGCTTCCATTCTAAGGAAGTACTTGTGGTTTTTTCTTTTTGAATCTTAATGAGTTTCTCAGTTACTTAAAATATGTTTATACTGTGTTTTATTTTGTTTTCTTGTATATAAAGAAATCCTAGAATCTTAAATCTTTAGCCACTTTTATTCAGGGGAGATTTGAGAACTGGCAAATCTTACATTAATCAAGGGTTAGGAAGGTTCTGACTGGTTAGAGATACTGAGTCATTTCCCTCCATCTCTGGAGTCAGTTCTATACAGTTTATCTATGTGTGTGTGTGTGTGTGTGTGTATGTGTGTGTGTATATATATATATATATATATATACACACACACATATTTAGCATTTCAAATTAAATTTATTTTAACATTTGTTCCCCCTAATTATTTATTTTTATTCCATATATTCTACTCATCTGTTGACAAGGTAGATAAAAGGAGCATCGGACACAAGGTTTTCACAATCACACAGTCACACTGTGAAAGCTATATCAATTATACAATCATCATCAAGAAACATGACTACTGGAACACAGCTCTACATTTTCAGGCATTCCCTCCAGCCTCTCCATTACATCTTGAATAACAAGATGATATCTACTTGATGCATAAGAATAACCTCCAGGATAACCTCTCGACTCTGTTTGGAATCTCTCAGCCATTGCCACTTTGTCTCATTTCACTCTTCCCCCTTTTGGTCGAGAAGGTTTTCTCAATCCCTTGATGCTAAGTCTCAGCTCATTCTAGGGTTTTTCTCAATCCCTTGATGCTGAGTCTCCGCTCATTCCAAGATCTCTGTCCTAAGTTGCCAGGAAGGTCCACAACCCTGGGAGTCATGTCTCACGCAGAGAAGGGGGGTGTGGTGAGACTGCTCGTCATGTTGGCTGGAGAGAGGGGCCACATCTGAGCAACAAAAGAGGCTCTCTTGGGGGTGACTCTTAGGCCTAAATTTTAAGTAGACTTGACCTATCCTTTGCAGGGTAAAGTTTCATATGAACAAACCCCAAGACTGTATGTATATATATTTTAAAAGGCATTTCTAGATATTCAGAGACATGCATATCCACATATAACACAGGATGGATAGAGTAGTGTGTTGAACAGTGGCCACCCCTTCCTTCCCAAAAGGTATGTCAGTGTCTTAATCTCTGGAACCTGTGACTATTACATTATATGGCAAGAGATGTAATTAAATTAAGGATTTTGAGAAACTTATCCAGTGAGAAGTGTTTTTATAAGAGTGAGGCAGAGGGAAATTAGATAGAAGAGAAGGCAGTGTGACCACAGAAGCACAGGTTGGAGTGATGTGGCCACAAGCCAAGTAATGCTGGAGCCACTGGAAGCTGGAAGCAGCAAAGAACGGATTCTCCTGCAGACCCACCAGGAGTGTGGCCCTGCTGACATCTTAATTTCAGAGCCATGGCATCCAGAGCTGAGAAAATAAATTTCTGTTGTTTAAGCCACCTAGTTTGGGTAATTTGTTGCAGTAGCCACAGGAAATTAAAATCCAGATCTCTGGAGTCAAACTGCCTGGGTTTGAATCCTGGCTTCACATACTAACACTGTGATCTTGGGCAAGTTATTGAACTTCATTGTATGTCTTTTTTTCTCATCTGTAAAGTAGGGATAAAAAGAATACCTTTGTCCTATGGTTGTTTTGAGGATAAAATAATATATGTATAGCACTTTGTACAGTGCCTGGCAGGATAATATCAGGGCTAAATAAAAATGACTTTTGATCATTCAGCAAATATTTATTGAGGTTCATTTTTAATGCCAAGTCCTATGCTAGGCAGTGAGTATGCAGGGGTGAACCAAACAGACGTGATCCCTGTCTGCATGGAGCCTTCAGATAGGTAGTCTCTCCATTAATGTGAAGAAAAAACACTGGTGGGTTCCATGAGGCATCTTTATTTGCAAGAACAGGGAGTCTAGTACAGGACCTATGTGCTGGACAGGTAGTGACCATGAAGCTAAGACTGTCTGGGTTTAATTCTGGTCTTACTGTCTGTGGTCTTGGAGGCAAGGACAGACATTTCTTTCTTTCTTTCTTTGCCTCAGCATCTGCAGAATGGGAACAATAATAGTCCTTTTCTCAAAAACAGTTTTTAGGGATTAAATGAGTTAAAATACATAAAGTGCCTAGAATAATAAGCACTTAAATGGTATATTATTAAATGAAACCAGAAAGGTCTCACATTTGTAAGTTAACTTCTTTTGGTATTTATTAAGTATAAAGATGCAGCTCCTTTCCACAAAGAACTTATAGAGAGAGGTTTATTTATTTACCTGTTAGTGAAATAGCAAATGAATGATGAAAATGGTTATAGAAAGTATGATTAATTTTGTTTGGGAATATCAGGGAAGACCCAGAGATGGTGTCTTGGTTTGCCAGAGCTTCCATGATAAATACTACAGGCTGGTTGGCTTAAACAACAGGAGTTTTTGTCTCACAGTTCTAGAGTCTAGAAGTCCAAATCAGAGTGTCTGAAGGCCATGCTTTCTCCTGGACTTTGTAACCTGGCTTGCCAGCAATTCTTAGGGTTCCTTAGTTTGTAAATGCATCTTGTCACTGTCACATGGAGCTCTTTCTCTTTCTGTGGCTTTTCCTCACTCGATGAATTTCCTGTGCTTAAAAGGAATTCAGCCATATAGGATTATGGCACGGTCTTGTTCAATTTGGTCCTTTTCAAACAGGGTCTTTGAAGGTCCTATTTACGAATGAAGTGACAGTCACAGGACTGGGAGTTAGGATTTGAACTATGTCTTTGTGGGGACAGGATTCAGTTTTCTACAGGCTTTGAAGGCTGAGAAGGTGTTTGCCAGTTGGCAAAGGAGGGAAAGGGCTTTGGGCTTTGAGTGAAGTGGGAATAGCATATCCAAAAGCATGGATTCTTAACACCATGTCAGTTATAGGGGACAGCCAGTGGTCACTCATATTTGTTAAGGGTACAGGTCCTGGAGTGGGACTTACTGCTCTGTGACCTTGGGCTCATTCCTTGACCTCTCTGTCTCTGTAGTTTGTCTTTTAAATAGGAATGACAGGTTTAAGTGCTTAGACCAGAGCTTGCTCAAAATAAATGTCCAACGAATATTAGCTGTAATTAATATTATTACTCTTGTATTTGCTATTAGAAGACAAGGATTAAGAAGTCTCACCTAGTATTCTTAGTTGATTCTGTAATATCCATTGGCGTGGATACATGTTGCACCCTCAAATTCATTTACTTTCTTGAAAACACCTTTTACCACCTGAACATTAATATGTATTAGGAGGTTAAAAAAAAAAAAAAGATATACAGCTCACATTGTTTAAATAGGGGAAAAATAATTAAAATAAGCCAGCATTGGCACAAAGCTGTGTGCAGATTGCTGATTAGGCAAAATAAAAAAAAAATTAAAAAAACACACAAAAAACCCAGTATGCTGAACCAACATGGTTTTGTTTTAAAATCTGGTGAACCACCTGTATCTTTAAGCAATCAATTCAAAGACAGTTTCAGTTTGTTGTTAATTGTCTCCAAATTACCTGTGACATCAGTCTCTGTTCTGAATCATTTGTAATTTAAGTAAAAATTCCTGAACGTAATCCTCTGGTGGTGGTGCCTCGGTTGGCCTGTGTTCAGAGGTGAAGAAGGAAGTGTGTGGGCCTCAAGATAATAGCAAATGTATGATTTTAACCCTAGTTCCACTTATTATTTTTTGTTTTGAAGGAGGTTGTCATTTCCAAATGAAAATAACTTTGTTTTTCTTTGATCATGAAAGGAAAATGTGCTCATTTTGTTAAGACTGAGGCAAAAAGAAAGTAAGCATCACTTACAAAGTTCAACATTTGTAGATAGTAATTGTTAACATATGGGATAAAACCTTCAAAGCCTCCTTCCATCTGCAAAACAATTAGGCATTTCTCAGCTGCAGGGGCAGCTAAAGGCAGCATTGGATATGGGGCAGACTGGGGAGGGAAGCTTTTGAGGAGGTGCTTAATTAGAAATTGTTCTGGAAAATTTAGGACAGAAATAACAAAGATGATAATGGAATTGTTTTATATTAAATTAGTCATAATGTTAATGATGATATCTGGCTGGGCAAAAGTTTTCTATTTAGTTGTTCAACATATATTTACTGAGTGCCAGTTAGACGTTAGGGATACAGCAGTGAACGCAACAGACAAAAATCGGAGCTTTTGTGGAACTTGTGGCTGGGGGTGGGGGTGACAGTAACTAAATAAAATAGATAATTGACATGACAAGGTATAATTGCTGGGGAGAAGAAACCAAACCAGAATAGGGGGATGGGGAAGAAGAGGTGGGGCTAGGAGGAGAGGAAGTGATTTTAAATAGGGGGCTCAGAGAAGACCTTACAGAAAAGGATTTGGGGAAGAAGCATTCCAGGTATAGATGTTGGAAAAGCAGCAAAGGATATCCACATACTGAAATGGAGGGAATGAGGAGGGAATGAGGAGGGAGGAGTAAATGGGCTCAGAAAGGTTGGGGGTGGAGGTGTTGGAACATCACAGGGCTATTTAGGCCATTAGAAGGATCTTGACTTTGAGCTGTGAAGCCACTGGAGGGTTCCCAGCCAAGGGCAACATGATTTGACTTATGTTTTTATAAGGATCATCTGTGGTTAAGAATAGATTTTTTTTTTTTTCAGAAATTCTGTGGTAGAAGCAGGGAGACCAGTTATGAGATGATTGTGGTAGGAGTGGAAGTGCTGAGAAGTGACTGGATTCTGAATATGTTTTCAAAGTGGAGGCAAAGGATTTGTTGTGAAGTCAAATG
The DNA here is from genome assembly GCF_023851605.1 of Tamandua tetradactyla. Classification (NCBI taxonomy): domain Eukaryota; kingdom Metazoa; phylum Chordata; class Mammalia; order Pilosa; family Myrmecophagidae; genus Tamandua; species Tamandua tetradactyla. Next base: position 43,376,714 of record NC_135345.1, on the reverse strand, counting down.
TGGGATGTGATAGAAAGGAGCTGAGGATAATTCTGAGGATTTTAGTCTGAGCAGCTGGAAAGGTAAGGCTGCTTTGAATTGAGATGGAGAAGACCGTGACCCAGTGGAGCAAGCAGGCTTTGTTCAGGAGTTCGTCTTTGGATGTGAGAATCGGGAGATGTTTAGTAGACGATCAAGTGGAGGTAAGAAGTAGGTAGTTGGATCTATGTATCTGGAGTTTAGGGGAGAGGTCTTGAGCTGGAGCTATAGGTGGCAGGGTAAAGAAGGCACTTAAAGCCTTGCTGCTTGATGAGATCACCTAAGGAGGGAGTGAAAATGGAGAAGACCTCCAAAACCTGAGTTCTGGCACTGGCAACTTGAGAGGCTGGGGAGATGAGGAAGAATAAGCAATGAAGACTTAAGAAAAAGTGACCACTGTGGTGGCAGTGTAGGAGCCAAATGAAGATGTAACTCAAGGAAGAGGTGTGATCAACTGTGTCAAATCTAAAAATAAATCACATCTCTGTATTATCTGTAGTAATTACCATGGAAAACTTGAGTGTTTTGAAGACATACAGAATTGTATTAAGTAATAAGTATAAGTGCCTGGTCCTCTCTTCCCACACCCTAGAGGTAGTATTGTTAATAGTTAATAGTCTGAGTAACCTTCCAGATGTGTGTGAGTACTTATTTATCTCTATCAATGCCAATATTTGGCTATCTATATCTTATCTATACATTTCTCTCTAGAGAATTGTAGACTGAAAAATATTTCAAGTATACAAATACTACAAAACTAGAGGCCAATATGCTAAACGTTTAGGTTCCAACTGTACTTAGTAAGCAAAGATTACATTTTTCTGGATGTTTTGAAATTTGTCTTTACTTATTATTGCAATAAGTTCTTTTTTTTTTTTTTTTTACTTGTATCATTAAACACACATACAAAAATACCATCTTGCTAGTGTGCATGTATGCCTGTGTGTGCTCTCTTTCCTTGCTCAGATTCTTTTGCCTGGTCCAAGGCTGTGCTCTGTGATATAGAGGGTTGATGTAACTGGATCCAGCTGGGTCCTGGGAGACCCACCAAAGTAATGATGCAGGAAACAGCAACTTCCACAGGGAACATGTTAAGCTTGCTGATGAAAGCAACTTTTGGGAATCCCGGGTTTGCATTTGGAGAGCCCAGGAATGCCAGTGCTAGCTTGTGGTCTGGGAGAAGGACTGAGGCTTTGGTGCCCTTCAGTCTTTCAAATCCTAGCTCTTTCACTAACTGTGACCATGGACAAGTCACCTAAGCTTCATGTCATCCGTAGACTGGAGATAGTAATTCCCTCCTTAAAAGGTTATATGTTTGCATGAAAGAACAAATGTAAAATGCCTAGGAGGATTCTTTACTTTCACAGCTGCTAAAACAAACACCATACAGTGGGTTGGCTAAAACATGGGAGTTTATTGACTTGAGGTTTTAAGGCTAGTCCAAAATCAAGGCGGCAGCAAAGCAATACTTTCTCCCCAAAGACTGTGGGGTTCTGGGCTGGCTGCTGGCAATCTTTGGTCCTTGTCTTTTGTGTCACCTGGCAGGGCACACTGAGGTCTCTCCTGGCCTCTCTATGTACTGTGGACCTCTAACTGCTCCTTCTGTGGCTTTTTCTGTGTCTGACTTTCACTCTGTTTATAAAGGACTCTAGTAAACTGGATTAAAGCCACCCATTCATTTGGGCCACACCTTAATTGAAGTAGCATCTTGAAGAGATTTTATTTACAGTGGGTTTATACACAGAGGAATGGATTAAGTTTAAGAATGTGTTTTCCTAGGGTATATAGCTCCAAGCACCACGAGGGTGTGTCATATCATATAGTAGGTACCAACACATTTGTTCTCCTTTCCGTCCATCTTTCTCACCCTTTCCCTGTTTTACTATTAAGTTTTTGGTGGGTGAAAAACGTTTGGAGGTAAATTATTATGTAAATTGTTTACGTAAATATACCCTTCCGGTTATCCACAAAGAAATACTGAGTTTAAAGATTCCTAGTGCATAAAGTGGTTGAACTGAGACTGAAATTCTACCAGTTTTTAAAATATCCAGTTTCTTAGCCAATAAACCTTTAGTTTTCACTGTAGACAGGTTCACTGTCAAGTCCCACTGCCAGGTGTTTGCTTGTCTTCTGGAGAAGAGTTAGCTAATGATCTGGCTTCTCTTACAATCACTGTGCCCTGCTGTCCTACTCTCCTGCCTCAGGAGAGAGGAGCACCTGAATAGATCCATCTGCACATCAGCTGATGCAGTCTCAGTAGTCACACACATGGGTTGACCAGATGCCATCGGCTAGCTTTGCTTTTATGAAAACAGGTCTTTAATTGTGGTGGTGAAATGAAGGAGTTGAGAAGGGTAAGAGGGAGAAATGACTTCATTTATTTTATCCTTGCTGACACATAATGAGTCTTACAGATGTGGCCACTGCATTTGATGGGGGCGAGGGCCTGAGTCAGGGCTACCCACTACAGCAGAGGTGTGATTCGGTGGTGCTCCTCACCAGTGGTTCTGACACCAGCTACTCTACCCAGTGAGTGACTTGCATTTTTAAAGAATCATCTTTCTTCCTTTCTTTCTGTCTTTCTTCCTCTGTCTCCTCTTCTCTCTGGTTTTCTTTTTAATAAACTTTTTATTGTGATATAATTTGAAACTTACAGGATAGTTGCAAAAATAATACAAAATCCATGCAAAGAACTCCCACCCAGATGTGAATTCAGATCCACAACTTTTAACATTTTGCCACATTTGCCTTTATTGTTCTGTCTGTCTGTCCGCCATCCATCCATCCATTTATCTAGTTACTGCCTATCTGTTCATCTATTTTCTAAACATTTGAGTATTGTTGTATACGTAATACTTCTGTGTACTTTTCCTAAGAGCAAGGATATTCACTTTTGTAACCATCCTAAGTACAGTTATCAAGTTCAAGCAATGTAACATTAATAGAAAGCTTGCAATTTACATTCCAATTTTTTTCATATGTCCCAACCATGTCCTTTTGGCATTTCCTTCTCCATTGTTACAGCCAATACAGGATCATGTTTTACATATAATTGTTATTGTCTCTTTAGTCTCTCTCTCTCTTTAATTGTGGAAATATATATGAGTCATCCTTTTTTTTTTTTTTACACTTGGGTTCCCTAAGGAGGATTGGGAGAAAAATAAAAATCAGTAGACACACAGAAATAAACTTTTGAAAGAATTTAATAGCTATTGACATTGTTGATGGATCCCAAGTTGGGCAGAGGAATTAAATAGGTTCTTGCAAATTGTTCATAAGCTATCCACATGATTTAATCACAGTTAAGCACACAGACATTAATAAGGGCATGAGACATGCTGTTTATTGGCTGAAGTGGACAAAGAAAGAAATTGTAGGTAGTAGAAATCTTCCATCCTCTTCCCAGTCTCCCATCCCTGGTTCCACCTGTTGTGTATTTTCATAGCATTTCCTTCTGGAGTAGGTAAGGTTGCTCTCAGTAATTTTGTGACTTATTGGCCGTGACCTGAGTCCATAGGGTCCCTGCTGAGCTCTCTTCCCTAGAAAGAGTTAAACTGATGCAGTTAGGTCTCAAAGCATCATTCATATGTGGTCAAACCACGGCAAACTCATAAGCTAGCCTGGATTCCCCCTTCCTCTAGCCTTTTTGCTGCTCTGGACTATCAGAAAGGGACTTTTAGTTTCCCATCTGCTAAAAAATATCACACAGTGCGTTGGCTTCACAACAGGAATTTATTGGCTCATGATTTCAGAGGTTAGAAGACTTGCTTCTCTCTGAAGTCTGTAGACTTCTACCTTCTGACTATAACCCACGGCTTCTCTCTTTCTCTGTCCAGTTTCCTTTGTTTTATAGGATTTCAGCCATGTTGGAATAAGGCTCACCCTCATTCAGTTTAGGCACATTTTAAATAATAACATCTTCAAAGATCCTGTTTACAAATGGGTTCAGGGTTTGGGACCTGAACATACCTTTTGTGTGGGACATAATTCAATCCCCAACAAAGACCATCATCTGTTTTCTAAAACTCTCTCATCAGAAATGGGAATTAACTTTCCTTGGCTTTCTTCTTAGAGGAGAATAATTTAAAAACATATTTATAGACTTTATTTTTTAGAGCAGTTTTAGATTTATAGAAAAATTGAACGGTAAGTAGAGTTACCATATTTTCCCCTATATCCCACCTCCACCCCACTTACCCTGTTATTAATATCTGCATCAGTGTGGTACATATGTTACAGTTGATGAACCCATATAGATACATTGTTGTTATCTAAGATTAGTTTTCATTAATTTGCTCTTTGTGCTGTATAGTTCTATGGGTACACAGTAATGTCTTGTATCTACCATTATTGTTTCATACAGATAGTTCCATTTCCCTAAAAATCTGTGCTCTACCTATTCATCTCCTACTTACCCTCAAACCCCTGGCAACCATCAATCTTTTTATTGTCTCTGTAGTTTTGGCTTTTCCATTGGTGGACTCATACAGAGTGTGTTTTTTTTTTTTTCAGATTGGGTTCTTTCACTTAATATGCATTTAAGGTTCCATCAGGTCTTTTCCTTTTTTTTTTTAAATGACTAAAAGGAGTTGTACTTTTTGTTGGCTCAGCTGCTTTATCTTACTTAGGAGAAAAAGTTTAGCTAACTTAAGGAATCAAAGTATATTTTTATGGCCAAGTATGTGTGATAAGTATGAAGTTACCTTTGATGCATTTCTGTACAACAAAACATTGTAAACCAGAACACATTCAATATCCAAACTCAGTTCTATAAAGGGGGCCTTGTAGCCCCTTTTCCATGACTGATATTCGTCCTTCTTTTCTTACCTCTTCTGGTGACATGGTCACAAACAGAACTTTAAGAAATAGCCAATGTAGGAAATTTTTTTTGATAAGGTGTTGTTCTAGTTTGCTAGCTGCCAGAATGCAACACACCAGAGATGGATTGGCTTTAAATAAAAGGGGATTTATTTTGTTAGTTCTTCAGAGGAAAGGCAGCTAACTTTAATCTGAGGTTCTTTCTTACTTGAGAAGGCTCAGGGTAATCTCTGCCCTCCTTCTCTCCAGGCCTCTGGGTTCCAAGAACTGTCCTCGGGGTGATTTCTTTCTGCATCTCAGACCTGGTCTGAGCTGCGAGGGCTGATATGAGGTATACTGAGCTGCTTGGGCTGTGCTACGTTGCACTCTCTCATTTAAGCACCAGCCAATAAAGTCAAACATCATTCATCGCAGCAGGCACACCTCCTAGCTGACTGCAGATGTAATTAGCAACAGATGAGGTTCACGTACCATTGGCTCATGTCTGCAGCAACAAAACTAGGTGCCTTCTCCTGGCCTAAGTTGACAACTGAATCTAACTACCACATGTCCACCTCTTGGTTCCTGTATCCATGGATCCTGGCTATAGGAGAAACAGCACCATACAGCAGATGCTGATTCAGAGCATATACAGCTTCCTGGAGAACATTTCCCCAGCCTTTCAAGGTATTGCCACCTAGTTGGCACCATAATTGAGTTTTCAAAAGGCCATTCCACCGTTCTATCAATCCATCTGCTTCTGGCTGATGGGGAACCTGGTAAGACCAGAGAATTCCATGAGCATGTGCCCATTCCCACACTTCATTTGCTGTGAAGTGTGTTCCTTGATCCGAAGCAATGCTATGTGAAATACCATGACAATGGATAAGGCATTCTGTAAGCCCATGGATGGTAGTTTTGGCAGAGGCATTGCATGGAAAGCAAACCCATATCCAGAGTATGTGTCTATTCTAGTTAGAATGAATCGCTGCCCCTTCCATGAAGGGAGTGGTCCAATGTAATCAACCTGCTACCTTGTAGCTGGCTGGTCACCTCAGGGAATGGTGCCATAGTGGGGGCTGAGTGTGGGTCTCTGCTGCTGGCAGATTGGGCACTCAGCATTTGCTGTAGCCAAGTCAGCTTTGGTGAATGGAAGTCCATGTTGCTGAGCCCATGCATAACCTCCATCCCTACCACCATGACCACTGTGTTCATGAGTCCATTGGGCAATGACAGGAATTGCTGGGGAAAGAGGCAGACTGGTATCCACAGAATGGGTCATCTTATCCACTTGATTATTAAATCCTTCCTCTGCTGAAGTCACCCTCTGGTGCACATTCACATGGGACACAAATATGTTCATGTTTTGAGCCCACTCAGAAAGGTCTATCCACATACTTCTTCCCCAGACCTCTTTGTCACCAATTTTCCAATTATGGTCTTTCCAAGTCCCTGACCATCCAGCTAAACCATTAGCAACAGCCCATGGGTCAGTATACAAATGCATCTCTGGCCAGTTTTTCCTTCCAAGCAAAATGAACAACCAGGTGCAGTGCTCGAAGTCCTGCCCATTGGGAGGATTTCCCCTCACCACTGTCCTTCAAGTATACCCCAGAAGGGGGTTGTAGTGCTGTAGCTGTCAACTTTTGGGTGGTACCTGCATATTGTGCTGAACCATCTGTAAACCAGGCCCGAGTTTTCTCTTCCTCTGTCAATTCACTGTAAGGAACTCCCCAAGAGGCCATAGCTCTGTTCTGGGTAAGATGAACCACCCCCACCACCCCTCATTTCTTCCAGACCTATAACTAGACTAAAGTCCCAACAGGCCCCTAAAGGTGAGGTACAAAGTATCACACATGAGGAGATACATTGTATTCCAAAAGAGCTGTGCGAGTTTTCCAATTTATATAGACAGAAATCGGGAATATGTGTGGCAATGGATTTTAGGGGTGTGGTATAACAGTGGGAGGAATATAAGACTGGATCAGGCTGAATTTATTGATATGGGCCCACTAAGCAGAGATTCTGCATTCAGTGTTATAGCTTGAGGGGTAGAAAAAGTATTAACAGTTTGTTTGGATGGTTGATTGAAACATGGATCAAAAGTTGGCCAACATTACCTGAGGTTGAAATGCCAGAACTGCCCTGGTATAAAATAGATGAGGGGATCCAGAGGCTTAGAGAGATTGGAATGTTAGAGTGGATTTATCATGCAAAGCCTCATGTTAGACCCCAGGAATGTCTGGAGGATGCACCTTTTACCAGAACAGTGAGAAATAAATTTGTGAGACTAGCACCATCACCCCTGAAGAGCTCTGTGGTTGCATTTCTCTGTAGGTCAGATGTTACTGTAGGAACTGCTGTCGCTGAGCTGGAATCCTTAAACACAATGGGTCCAGGAACCAAGGGGTGGAAATGGGAGTGGTACCACTCACTGTTATCCCTAGTGATCCACTAGGAAAATTTTTGCTTCCTGTCCCTGCAACCTTGAGCTCTGCTGGTCTGCAGGTTTTAGTTCCAAAACGGGGAGTGCTTCCTCCAGGAGAAACAATGATTCCACTGAACTGGAAGTTAAGATTGCCACCTGGTCACTTTGGGCTACTTATGCCACTGGATCAACAAGCCAAGAAGGGGATTACATTATTGTCTGGGGTGATTGACCCTGACTATCAGGGGGAAGTAGAACTGCAGCTACATAATGGAGGTAAAGAAGAGTTTTCTTGGACTATAGGAGATCCCCTAGGGCATCTTTTAGTACTACCATGCCCAGTGATTAAAATCAATGGAAAACTGCAACAACCCAATCCAGGCAGAACCAATGGCTCTGAAACTTCAGGAATGAAGGTTTGGGTCACTCCACCAGGCAAAGAACCACGGTCTGCTGAAGTTGCTTGCTGAGGGTAAAGGGAACATGGAATGGGTAGTGGAAGAAGGTAGTGATAAATATGAACTTCGACCACGTGATCAGTTACAGAAATGAGGACTGTAATGCTGTTTTGTTCATGTTATATTGTTAAAGTTGTAAGATATCAAGTTTAAGAATGAATGTTGCCCAAGGATTTGTGCCCTATTCTGGAGAGATTTAATGTGTTTCCAGTTATATACAGGACAGTTGAGTATTGTTAGGTAAGAGAAAAAATGTGTGTTTCATTGTTGTTATTTGAAAATTGGGTATGGTTTAAGGTGATATATATAGCTGCCAAGTTGACAAGGGGTAGACTGTCATGGTTAGGTTCCTGTGTCAACTTGACCAAGTTGTGGTACCTGTTTGGTTGGGCAAGTGCTGGCCTGTCTGTTGCAATGAGGACATTTCATAGAATTAGATCTTGATCACGTCAGCTGCATCCACAGCTGATTCCATTTATAATCAGGCAAAGGGAAGTGTCTTCTACAATGAGTGATACTTAATCTAATCACAGGAAGCCTTTTAAGGAGGATTCAGAAGAGACAGGCTCTCTTCCTGCTTTGGCTGGTGAACCTCTCCTGTGGAGTTCATCCAGACTCTCCATTGAAGTGGTCGGCTTCACAGCCTGACCTGCGGATTCTGGACTCTGCATTCCCGTGGTCATGTGAAACAGTTTTATAAATTTTATATTTGCGAGTGTTCCCTGTTGATTCTGTTTCTCTAGAGAACCCTAACTAATACAGGTGTTCTAGTTTGCTAGCTGCCAGAATGCAACACACCAGAGATGGAATGGCTTTTAATAAAAGGGGATTTATTTCATTAGTTCTTCAGAGAAAAGACAGCTAACTTTCAACTGAGGTTCTTTCTTACATAGGAAGGTACAGGCTGATCTCTGCTGGCCTTCTCTCCAGGCCTCTGGGTTCCAGCAACTTTCGCCGGGGTGATTCCTTTCTGCATCTCCAAAGGCCTGGACTGAATTGAGTCCTGAGATGAGTATGCCGAGCTGCTTGATTGCTACATTGAGCCCTCTCATTTAAGCACCAGCCAATTAAATTGAACATCATTTATTGCAGCAGCATGCCTCCTAGCTTTCTGCAGATGTAATCAACAAAGATGAGGTTCACATGCCATTGGCTCATGTCCACAGCAATAGAACTAGGTACCTTCACCTAGCCAAGTTGACACCTGAATCTAACTACCACATAAGGTAAATTTTAGCAAGTACTTATACTGAGCTGTATATGAAACTGTGGGGCATTTTTATTTCTTTAAGGATGATAATTTTAGGGATTAAGCCAATTTCTTAATGAAAACATAATAGCATATATAAGATTGGACCTACTGGGATGAAGGTATAACACTTGATCTTTAGCCATGAAATTTTTTTTTAATTCAAAGGAAATGAGCCTTCCCTTTATATAATTTTATAATAACAATTCATTTAGAGATGATTTACAATCTAGTTACTAAGTTTTACATCACTGCAAATGGAGAGCAGTTTTTATGAAGAAATAAACTAAATCATATCAAATTACTGATGCGTTGTAAGCCAAAAACAGGATTATAGATGGGTTACTTAATTCTGTTTGAAGTACACTGAAATTTCCTATCCAAGAGTCAGTTCTGAGTCTTAGGCCCTCTGTAAACTTTCAGGTGGACGATATCCAACTATATATTTGCAGTCCTGACCTTTTTCCTTGAACTTTGGTCTTGACCTTTAACTTTCTCATTGTGAAGTTTTAAGGGAATTTTATTGAAGGCATATTGAATTGTTCAAACAAAATGTAGTAAACATTTATTTAGTACCAACCCTGCTCTAGGACAGTATATAAGGTGCTTGGGGAACAAAACCAAATGGGCTCTGGGCCTGTCTTCTAGGGATTCACAGATCAGTGTGTATCATGGAGATGTGTTCTGGTAACACTGAAGAGGGATTGGTAAATTTTGCCTGGGGGTTTTAGAGAAAGTAGAAGGAAATGAAGCACTATGGCTAGGCATGGCCCTACCTCTGAAGAATCTGAGCCATGTTCAGGCCATTTAACTTATGACTTCCTCAGGAAGGTGTGCTTCCTCAGGAAATATATGTGTGCTCACTTATATCATCACATAATTGTATATTCATCACCATAGTCATTTTTAGAACATTTGCATCACTCCAGAAAAAGAAATAAAAATAAAAATAAAAACCTATACATCTTGTACTCCTCACTCTTCCCTCTCATTGACCACTAATATTGCATGGTACCCAATTTTTCTTTTACCCTTATACCCCCCCATTGTTTATTTATTTATTTGTCTTTTTTTTTTTTTTTTACTCATTTTCCATACCCTGGATGAAGGGAGCGTCAGCCACAAGGTTTTCACAATCACAGGGTCACATTGGAAAAGCTGTATAGTTATATAGTCGTCTTCAGGAATCAAGGCTAGTGAAATACACTTGAACAGTTTCAGGTATTTCCTTCTAGCTTTTTAATACACTAAAAACAAAAAAGAAATAGCTATATAATGCATAAGAATATCCTTCAGAATAACCTCTCGACTCTGAAATCTCTCAGCCACTGAAACTTTATTTTGCCTCATTTCTCTCTTCCCCCTTTTTGGCTTTTGTTGAGATACTTTTGTTGCTTGATTTCCTAGGCAAGACTGTTTTGTTATCAAGTTGTACTTGTCAGTGAGCTGTTTCAGAGAGAGAATTTTTCATCACTTAGAATGCTGCAGGTGTGGAAGAATTTTATTTGCTAATTATTTTTTATTAAGGTATAGCTTATATACAGTGGGACGTACAAATTTTAAGTGTGCAGTTCCACTTGGTGCAGTTTTTCTTATGTATACGCCTGTGTAACCATTGCTCAGATCAAGATAAAGAACATTTCCTTCCCTCTAGTAAATTTCCTCATACCCCATTTCGGGCAGCTACCCTCCCAATGTACCTTTTTCACTGTAGATCAGTTTTCCTGTTTTAAATTTCATGTAGATAGAGTCATACAATATGTACTCTTTCATGCCAGGTGTCTTGTGTTCAGTCATCGCTCTTGTTGGGAATAACAGTAGTTTATCCTTTTTCATTGTTTATGGTATCCCATTACAGCAATACATTCTTGCCTCTTTTCTCTTGCCTCATCCATTATATAGCATTATGAATATGCTTCAACTTACCCACAGTGTTGGATATTTGGTTTTCCAGTTTTTGGCTGTTAGGAATAATGATGCTATAAACATTATATTATATGCTTTTGGTGGTGTATTTTCTGTTAGGTGTATTTTTAGAAGTTGAATTTCTGGTTTGTTAGGAATGCATATGTTCAGCTTTAACAGATTTGGCCAGAGTCTTTCAAAGTGGTTCCAATTTACATTCCCACCAGCCGTTATGATACCATCACTTCTTAAACTTTAGGACTTCATGTGTTCCCACCATGGTTAACAGCTCCACCATCCCCATAGGCAACAAACCCAGAAACCTTGCCTCTTTTCTCTTCTCTCATCCAGATCAACAGCAGTGTCCAGTTTTCTGAAACATCCCTGGAATCTGTTCCCTATTTTCAGTCTCCAATTATCTTCATTTTTTTCCCTCATCTTGACAATAGCAATAGTTTGCTAGTTGGTTGTTCTGTCACTTGTCTTTTTTTCGTACAAGCCAATTTCAGATGTTCCCCTAGAATATAAATATGCATAACTAAAAGCACTCATTACAATTCATGGACACTTTACTGTAAGCTGAATGGTAATCTAATTTAAAACTGGCTATAATGTGAAGTCTAAACTTCTTTGCATAGATCTATATTGAAATGTTAAAGAGTTGTAATTTCTCAGTTTATTGGGGAGATCATTTAAAAATATATATGTGTGTATGTACACCTACATCTGGAGAGTAAGAGAGATAACTTTGCCCTTTGCCTCTGCTGTAAGATTTGGATTATGAAAGGAGCTAAAATAGGAAAGGAAAAGTTCATGTTACAGCAGTGAATGTGAGTACTATCTATTTAAGGCTCTTTCAGTTTAGATTTTAAAATTCTTGATTGTTATTAGTAAGTAACTATTGGATGACACTTTACAGTTTAAAAATTTGTATGTGTGTACATAAATACATGTCTTCATTTAATTCTTAACATGACCATGTTAAATAGGTAGTATTACAGTTCCCTCTTTTTGCAAGTAAGAAGATGGGGTTTCTGAGGCTCCAAAAGGCTCACTTAGCGTAACACGGACTTTGGTACATACAGCCAAGCCTTCTCACTTCATAGCATGTGGTCATTAAATTAAATTATATCCGATCTGTACATGAATTCTGTAGACAGAACCTGAATTTAAAAATCAGTAGTTTGTATATAGACTGCATTAAAAATGTATTAGTTCGTTGGCACAAATATGTGCTATTAGTTTCTTTATTTTTCTCAAATTAAAATGCTCATTATTTTTCTCATTATAAAAATGATGTAGGTTTTAATAGAAAAATACAGTAATATGTAAAAAAAAAGATTTAAAAAAAATTACTGAAATCCCACCACTTAGATAAGTGTTACTTTTTAATATAGTGAAACTGAAGGAGTCCTGCCCACTACTACCTGAGGTTTTGTTTTGTATCCTCATGTCTTCATTAGGAAACAAAACTCTAGCTGAAGCTCATCTCTGACCTGATTTCGTTTCTGTGCTGTGGTTGTTTGATGCTAATAATCTTCAATGAAAACGCATAATATAAAATAGCATTCTCACAGTATTTATACCTCTACATTTCAGAGGCCATGAATTTTATTGATGAAATTTCGTTTCTTAGTTTCTATGCACCCTAAATACTTGTTTATATTTTCAAAGGAACATGTAGTGTAGTTAAATGCATGGGATTTGGAGTCTGACAGAACTGACTTCATTGTTCTCTAGTTATATGACCTTGAGCATGTTTCTCAATTAGTTTGAGCCCCTTTTCTCATCTGAATAGTACCTACCTGATAGGGTTGCTGTGAAGACCCAGTCAGATCATGTAAGTGCTAAGGCAGTTGTGGATATTATTAATAATAGTAATGATGGGGCTTTAAGGTCAGTAGTAATTTGTTTTTACCGAAGTGGTGATCTGAACTTTAGCAGTGATAATAAGGGCGTGTCTCATTAGATTGCATAGAATCTCCTTTTTTTGAATGGTAAAATTGTTGGTGTGGTGATAAAAAATGGTGCATTATACTTTGGAGCTACTTGGATGCTGCTTTGTGGCAAACACAGTGCAGAGAACTGAAGTTTGCAGTTGCAGGATGAACATTCATACACAGCCCTGCAAACTTAGGTGCATACCAGACGAATGAATAACATGCTAATTATTATCCTACCTTACAGAAAGTCTGGTAGAATTGTAGCTTCAGGCATTATGTAAGACCTAGCTTTTTAAGCTGGCAAAATGGTGATTACTATTTTAAGTTCAATTTATGCTCTTTTAAAAGATGCAACTTACTTCTTGCTACCTCTGGATGGTTTTATGTATTTTAATTAATGTTATTTTATTGCATTTGTGCTCCAGGGCTGCCTTAGTGAAAGATATAATTTCAGAAGCTTGATGAAATTATATAGGTCTGACTGGGAAGACTGTTACTCCTATTTATGGTTATAAAATAGTTCAGGTACATCTATATGAAACATTCCTGTGCTCTAAAATATACAATTTTCTGAATGCATTTATCTTAGAGGGTTCTAGCTAGTTGCTATTGTGTAGTGATTACAGACTAGTAAAGCAGTAGTAGCTCCAGTTTGGGAGTGATTTTATTGTTTTTGGTGTTAAACATGGTTTTGCATTTTTCACTTAGAATCTCATCATGCAATAATATGTAAAGAAATGAATGTAATTCCAGAAACCAAATATACACACACAGAGCCCCAGCTTTATTACTTTATATTCAGACCGCAACACATTCTTGATTGAATTCATGTGAGATACGTGACCAGTTAGAAATCAACTTTATTTGGGCATGAATGAGTGGTTAACTATAGAGCATGGAAAATGTATTTTAAATCACTTGCCAGAGTTGAATGCAATTAAAGTATTGCAATAAAGTGAAAAGACAATTCTCTGAGAGAAAAAAAGTAGTTTGAGGCTTGGAATAAGACACAGCCAGTAAGTGTATACATACAGTGGATTATCGAGCAGCTTCAAGAAGAAATGAAGTTGTGAGGCATGCAGCTAGATGAATGAACCTTGAGGACAGTATGCTGAATAAATGTCAGAAACAAAAAGACAAATATTATCATGCCTCACTCATATGGATTAACTATAATATACAAACTCACAGAATAAAAGTTGAAGGCATTGATTATCAGGTTGGGGCCTATTGTAAAGGTTCCTAGATTGTAAGCTCTTTCCGCAGTCCCATCTATTTGGGAGTTGTAACTTTCATTTCTCAGTTCTGATGTACTGAGCTCTTTGTGTATAACCTGGTGTTTTCCTGGAGCTTTGGATATTTGTGTAACACCTGAGACTCAGAGATAGGGCTCTGAAGCTATGAAAATCAGCATTACCCCATATAGCAACTGTTAAAAAAGTTGCAAGTGATCAAGACTTCAACTGAAGATATGAGTGAAGCTGATCTATATAGTACTAATGTAAATCAGAATAAAGGTAAAGGACGATATGGCCCATATTTTAAAACTTCAACTTCTGTATGAGAGCAAAGGAAGGGATGTTTATTTGGTGCAAAATTTCTCATTTTGGATAGCACATTATCTAATTTAACTTGTATGGTTAGTTTATTTGAACATCATAATTACATGGACTCTTGAATAGGAAGTGAAATCTTGTTAGTTTGTACAGGTTAGTGTGATGCCCCGAGTAATTTGGGCAGAGAATAAAAAAGGATTTGCAGAATCCCATTGAGGGACTGGGAAGAAAGGAGGAAATACTCAACTTTCCCATCTCGGGAATTCCTGATATTCTCGCAAGCAGTGGGAACACCAATTCAATAGGCTAACCCTTGATTTTGGGGTTTGCCCCTATGAAACTCATTCCTGTGAAAGAGAAGCTAAGCCTACTTATGATTATGTCTAAGAGTCGCCCCCAGAGAACCTCTTTTGTTGCTCAGATGTGGCCATTCTCTCTAAGCCAACTCAGCAGGTGAATTCTCTACCTTCCTCCCCCCCCCCCCCCCGAACACACATGGGACATGACTCCCAGGAGTGTAAATCTCCTTGGCAATGTGGGACAGGACTTTTGGGGATCAACTGGGACCCAGCATCAAGGGATTGAGAAAACCTTCTTGACCAAAAGGGAAAAGAGAAAAATGGGGCAAAATAAAGTTTCAGTGGCTGAGGGATTTCAAATAGAGTTGAGAGGTTATTCTGGAGATTATTCTGGAGATTATTATTATTCTTATGCATGACATAGAAATTCCTTTTAATTTATGGTGTATTGGAGTGGCTAGAGGGAAGTATCTGAAACTGTTGAACTGTGTTCCAGTAGGCTTGATTCTTGAAGATGATTGTGTAACTATATAGCTTTTACAGTGTGACCATGTGATTGTGAAAACCTTGTGTCTGATGCCCCCTGTATCCAGGGTATGGACAGATGAGTAAAAAAAAAAAAAAAGATAAGGACAAAAGATAAATAAATAATAGGGGGTGGATTTGGGTAGATTGCAGTATTAGTGGTCAATGAGAGGGAGTGGTAATGAGTATAGATGTATTTTTTTTCTTTTGTCTTTTTATTTCTTTTTCGTGAGTGATGCGCATATTCTAAGAATGATAATGGTGATGAATCCTCAACTATGTGATGATATTGTGGGACATTAATTGCATGCATACTATTGATGGACTGTATGGTGTGTGAAGATGTCTCAATAAAAATATTTTTTAAAAAAGCCAATAAAGAGAAAGGCTATAATAAACTTTACAATGATAAAATGTAGAGTAGAGTTTCTTATAAATGGGGGTTAAGAATTAACATATAAGATGTCAGAAAGCAATTGAAAAGCAATTACACTGTATCTTGCCTTCGTTAAAGGTTTAGGATCCTGAAATCCAGTTGGTAGAATTTGAGATTGTGAAACCTGAAATCTTAGGAGGGAAAAGGGGTCAGGGGTATCAAGATAATAGTGCACTTTAGGAGTCTTATATACATTGTTTTTAAAGTTCTTTAAATGAAACAACAAAGCACACTAAATAAAGACAATGCCAGTAATATTTTTATACATCTTAAAATAGTAATAGTGGGTACTACACAATTTGTTTTAATTCCTTGCTCATTAGGAACCTTACTCATAGTTTCATTGTAATATTCCTTTTGCTTTGTGACAGATAATGACTGTGTTAAGAGGTTCTTTTCCCCTCTGGGTTCAATATTCTATCCAAATAGTCAGTGTGTTTCTTTTCATTTAATCAGTCAGTCAATCAATCATTTCCAACTTTGTACCAGACACTATTTTAGGCATTGTAGATACAGCCATGAAGGAATACTATTGAAACTGAGAAATTAAGATTTAAGAGATGATTCTGATTATTGAATCTTTATATAAATATTCGTTTTTGCTTTCTGGTATATTGGAGTAAACAGAGGGAAATACCTGAAATCTCTAAATTGTAATCCAGCTGCCTTATCTCTGATAATGATTGTAAAACCTTTATCTGCTGCCCCTGTGACTGTAAAAACCTCATGACTAATCTTCATTTGTACCCATTTATCCTGTTTTTCAACTTTAGAGTCTTGTAATCACTAAACATAGCCCCTAAATGTTTATTAATGAAAGGTCTTGGGTGAACCCAGAACTGACACACCCCAAGTCCAAAATTATCTTGAGACTGGATCTAACCGGAATGGGTCCATATGACATGCGCAGTAGCTTAGATTTTAACCTACAAGTCACCTATACTTCATTATAATGCTAAAAATCTCACTCATCATTATATTAAGGCTCCATTTTCTTACATACGTTCTGTAACTAAATCATGTAATCAGTCTGCGCATGCTCCATAATTAGATCTCCTCTAATTACATCGGCTGGGACCACTGTGCTCATTATCCTAAACCCTGCCCATCTTTTTCTCTAATAAAACTATCAGAATTGCTGCATTTTGGGGAGACAGATTTTGGGCCTACAGATTTTGCTCTCATATTATGCACCTAGTATTAAACTTTTTCTCTCTTAGAAACCCTGGTGTCTCAGGAACTGATGATTTGAGCACATTGGGCAAAAGAATCCACTGCCTTTGTCCAGTAACACAATTACCTTCTAGCTGGGGGAGGTAGATGGTAAGTATTACAAGTTGGGTACTCCAGAAGCAGAGGATGAGATGGAGTTGGGGAATGTTTATTAGGGATCAGCACCTGTGAATGGAAGTGGACTGGGAGCAGGCTTGGGCAGGACAAGTTGAATGTGACTCAGGTATGACAAAGCCTTTGCCAATTTTCAGAGAGCTCTGGAGTGTGTATTGCCAAAGAGAGCCTGGCACTGTGTGGTAACTTCACTCTGTTACCAGGTGCGGGCTGCCCAGAAGGTTGTGACCTCAGTGGCTGAGGCCAGCCCTGAAGGAGCTGGAAAATGGAAGCCATATACTTGCAAGCTGCTCAACAGTCTTTCTTGAAGGGCAAGGAAGAAATTGGGTATGCTGGAGGGTAGAATATTCCAAAGAACTAGAGTAAAGGCCTTGAGAAGGACATTTAGGGTCTTATGGCCATTGTAAGGAGTTTGCCTTTATTCTGTGCAAAGTGGGAAGCCATTAGAAGGTCTGAGCAGAGGAATAATATGATCTGACTTAGGTTTTAAAGGAATCACTGTTTCATCTAGAGAAGAATGCAGTTAAGGGAGGGAGTAGCCCTATTGCAATAATCTAGGCAAGAGATGATGGTTGGGCCAGGGTGCTAGAAGTGTAGGGCTGAGTGGACAATTTCTGGATCTGTTGTTTAAGGTAGAATTGATAAAATTTACTGATAGATGATTTGTGGAATGTAAAAGAGAGAGCCAAGGCAAGGATGGCTATTGAGCAACTTGAAGGGATAGAGTTGCCTCTTACTGAGATGGGCAAGGTTGTGAGAGGAGCCAGTTTGGAGATAACATTAAGAGTTTGATTTAGGACTTAAGTTTGTGATGCCTGTTATACATTCATGTAGAGATATTGAGTAGACAATTGGATATGAGAGATTCTGGGGTCTGGCTTTCAAAGAAATAGTTTTGGCTGGAGATATAATTTGGGAAATAATGTATATTGGAAGCTGCAAGACTGGGTGAGATCACCAAGGGTGAGAGGGTTGATAGATAAGAGGCTGAAGGATTGAACCTAGAGTCACTGCTGAATCTAGAGGTTGGAAAGATGAGAAGCAGCCACCAAGAAGACTGGCCAGGGAGTAAGTTTGGAAGAGAACCCAAAGAAAGGGGAGTTTCAGAAAGTATGTGTTTCAAGACAGAGTAATCATCTTGTAGGATGAGCATTGTCATTGACCATTGGCTTTGGCAACATGTGTGTCATTGTGACCTTGATGAGCAGTTTTCGTAGATAGGTGGGGATGAAGGCTTGATTGGTGTGAACTCAAGAGGGAATGGGAGAAGAGAATGGAGAAATTATAGCACCTCTTTATTTGACTCTGCTTCCTGGGAGTGGTTCCCATCTTCAACCTAGAGATACTGAGTCACTAGAATGCTAGAGATGGAAAAACGTGTGGGAAACCTTTTTAGAATGGAGGTCAGGTATTTCTCAGAATCCCTTCCCTTTTTCTGTTACAATGTTATTTAACTTTATCTTGCCTAGTAAGGATAAGTTCATGCCAAAGTATGTTCCATGAGCCCCTCTTAGAAAGTTTTAGCTCCTTTCCTCCTAACAGTATACTGGAGTAATACTGAGTGCTTGAGGGGGTGAATAAGTGATATATTAGGATATACAGGGTTAGTCATGAAGTCATAAGGAAAGAAATATTTGACCTAAATGGAAATTTACATGGGATTCACTTGCATGAATAAAGAAAATGAAGAAATTATACATAATTAGATCTCAGGAAAATTTACATCCAAAAACAATTTTAGCAGTATTTCAGTTTCCTTCTTTACATGTCTGAAAATCAAGAATTTTGAGCCAAGTATAATTAACAGACTTGAGTTTCATCTTCTCTCATTTTCTCAGCCTACCAAGGTAAGAGATCAAAAGACTCAAAAGGGCAATTGAAGAGTGGTGTGAAACAAAGGATCCTTAAGTTGTTTGTAACTCTCTTGTCCCCACCATGGCTAAGTGAAACCATTTAGAAAAAGCTCTTTACACCTGCTGGATTTGAAAATGGATAACGGTTTGAACTTAAACTCTCAAGAACACTGGTTCAATTTCAGAATCAAGGGAGATAATAAATATTTCTTTTCCATAGGGCAGTATAAGTTCTGAAATATTTTCTCAATGCAAATGACAAGAACTAAATTTGATCATTGATGCCCTTTTTCTTTTTAAAGACCTATCTTTTAAAGAGCTCACCTATTCTATTAACTCACAAAATTCATCTGATCAAATGTGATTATTTCTGTGAATTGAAAGGAACTTTTTCTTTGAGGGGTCCATTCCTCCTGAGTTCACAGGGGGAAAAGAAAGTAGACTTTAACTATACAATGAGAAGAGTGTAAGATTAATAAAAGGGAAGCTTTTCCTAATGAGGCTCATTGAGGACAGACATAAGTTCTCTGCTGGATTTAGAAATCATTCCCTTGTGGATGATTTAGGTGTGGGAAAGGTGGACTGACTGACCAAGAGACCTTAAGGGGAGTTCTCTGGTCTATTGGAAGATACAAGAAAACACCTGGTCAAATTTAACTCTAATTTTTTAAAATGAAAAAAAAGTTTTTTATTGTGATTATATATATAAAACATAAAGTGAGCCAGTTAAATATTAAATCTAGTCACCACCATCCATTGTGAAAACTTTTCATTCCCCCTACATAGAAACTCCACCCATTAAACACTCCTTGTAACCTCTAATCTACTTTCTATCTCTATGAATTTGCCTATTCTAGATACTTCATATAATTTTGCTTTTAAGGACCCTTGAACAACAACAACAAAAATACACACAAAAAAGCTCCACAGTCATGTAGATTTAATTTGGTTTATTCAATATCTATGGGATCACTGTGTTGGAAAGCACTTGTGTTATTGTAGTGAGGTGGGAGACAGACATGATGGAAATTCTTCAAACACCCAAACCTTTGCCCACAGTGGCAGATGGTTTCTCAGTTTTCTGTCCATTCCAAGAATTGTTCTTGCTACTTCCCTTTTTGTCTTATCTGGATTAGACTCGCACATTCAGCATGAAAGAAAGAGGAAGTTTGGTTAGGTATTGTTTCTGTTAAATCCTGTAATGAGTTAACACATTTTGGAATACTGTGACGGACGCTTTCCCCAAGGTTTTAAAATATTGTCATTAAAAAAAAAAATGTCGTTTTTAAGATGAGGAATGTTCCTAGTCAGCTGCTTCCCTTAGTGCTGAATTCACTTTTAATCTAGCATTATTAACCCTGCATAGCTCTGTTTCAGGCCAGTATGTGTCTGCTATGGGAAATTTTAAATAAAGCCAACTGTGTTAACTATTCATAGAATTGATTTTCACTTGTTTAAAGTTTGGTGATCTATCTTCAGGGAGTTAATATGGCAGTAATTCTGCATAACATTCCTTGCACCAGCAGTTAATTGATACTGTATTTCACGAGGATTATTGCAGGTTTATTGCTGGTGTATTTAGAGTTGTGGTTCTGTGCTAGTAATTCAGAGGCATAAGATCCCCAGATCTGTTGTTCCCATTTTATTGAGTGTGTTTTTGAGATGGCAAATTGGAGGACTTTTAACTATTTAACAGACTTAACAGGTAAACGCTATTTTTTTTTTATTTTTTAATTTTTTTTTTAAAATACCAATAAACACCAAACAAACGCAAACATTCTTAACTTTTGATCGTTCCGTTCTACATATATAATCAGTAATTCACAATATCATCACATAGTTGCATATTCATCATCATGATCATTTCTTGAAACATTTGCATCTTTTCAGAAAAAGAAATAAAAAGAAAACAGAAAAAGTTCATACATACCATTCCCCTTACCCCTCCCCTTCATGATCACTAGCATTTCAGACTAAATTTATTTTAACATTTGTACCTCCTATTATTTATTTTTATTCCATATATTTTACTCATCTGTTGATAAGGTAGATAAAAGGAGCATCAGACACAAGGTTTTCACAATTACACAGTCACGTTGTGAAAGCTATATCATTATACAGTCATCTTCAAGAAACATGGCTACTGGAACACAGCTCTACATTTTCAGGCAGTTCCCTCCAGCCTCTCCATTACATCTTGACTAACAAGGTGATACATATTTAATGCATAAAAATAACCTCCAGGATAACCTCTCGACTCTGTTTGGAATCTCTCAGCCATTGATACTTTATTTTGTCTCATTTCACTCTTCCCCCTTTTGGTCAAGAAAGTTTTCTCAATCCCTTGATGTTGAGTCTCAGCTCATTCTAGGTTTTTTCTCAATCCCTTGTTGCTGAGTCTCAGCTCATTCTAGGATTTCTGTCCCACGTTGCCAGGAAGGTCCACACCCCTGGGAGTCTTGTCCCATGTAGACAGGGGAGGGTAGAGATTTTGCTTGTTGTGTTGGCTGGAGAGAGAGGCCACATCTAAGCAACAAAAGAGATTCTCTTGGGGGTGACTCTTTGGACTAATTTTAAGTTGGCTTGACCTATCCTTCATGGGGTTAAGTTTCATATGAACAAACCCCAAGATTGGGGGGCTCAGCTTATAGCTTTGGTTGTCCACACTGCTTGTGAGAATATCAAGAATTCAACTTGGGGAAGTTGAATTTTCCCCCTTTTTCACCATTCCCCGAAGGGGACTTTATAAATACTTTTTATTCACTGTTCAAATCACTCTGGGATTTATCGGGGCATCACTCTGGACAAACCGACAAAATCTCATGTCCTACCCAAGGTTCCATGTATTTATGGTGTTCAATTAAGCTGTCTACGTAAGTTATATTAGGAAATGCACTAGTCAAAAATGCACTAGACAAAAAAATAAACATTTTTTTGCTTTAGTCTCACCCATAAGTTAAAATTTTTAAATATTAAGGGTAAACACTATTTTGGTAGAGGCAGAGCTGGGGATACTTTGTTAATGTTACTAAGTGAATCCTTTTTTTATGATGGCAGATAAATGTAATCTATATTCTTTTTTTTAAAAATTGTGGTATGCAAAAAAAAATTGTGGTAGTGTATTGTTCTAGTTTGCTACCTGCAAACTTTTAAAAAGGGGAATTTATTAAGTTGCACAGTTACAGTTCTAAGGCCATGAAAATGTCCATATTAAGGCAAGGTTATGACAAGGTCCAAATTAAGGCATCAGCAAGAGGTTACCTTCACTCAAGAAAGGCAGATGAAATTCAGGGTTTCTCTCTCAGCTGGAAGGGACATGGCATAGTTTGCTAACTTCCTCTCCCTGCTCCTTGTTTCATGAAGCTACCCGTCCCACTCACCCCCACCCCTTGGCACGTTTTCCTTCTTCATCTCCAAAAGTCTCTGGCTACATGGGCTCTTGTGACTCTTAAGCTTTTTCCAAAGTGGTTCCCTCTTAAAGGGCTTCAGTAAGCTTTGAATGTGTGGAGACACACCTCCAAGGAAACCATCTAATCAAAAGTTACCATCCAACTCTGTGGGTCACATCTCCATTGAAACAATCAGAAGCTCCCACCCAGCAGTACTAAATGAGGATTAAAGAGCTTGGCTTTTCTGAGGTTCACAACATATTCAAACTGGCACCCATAATATACAACATGAAGATTTCCATTTTGACCATTTTTAAGTCTACAGTCAAATGACATTAATTACGTTTATAATATTGTTCCACCATCCACACCATCCACTACCAAAACTTTTTTATCACTCGAAATAGAAATTCTGTACCCGTTAAGTAATAACTCCTCATGGCCCCTGCCTCAGCCCCTGTATAACCTGTAATCTACTTTCTGTCTCTATGAATTTGCTTATTCTAGATATTTTATACAAGTGAGGGCTTCCCATGTACTGGGCATTGTGATGTGCACTTTTTAAAAATTGTAAAATTTCCCGTTTTAGCAACAACTTGCTGTGTACAGTCCTTTGGTGTTGGTTACAGTCACAATCTTGTGTTACCATTATCATTTCCCGTTACCAAACTTTTTCAGTTACTCCAAACAGAAACTCTGTTCCTGTTAAACATTAATTCCATGTTCTCCAAGTGTACCCCTGTACCTGGTATACTATAATCTTCTTTCTGTCTTGATTAATTTGTATATTCTAGCTATTTTATATAATAGTTATTTTATGTAAGTTGGATCATACAATATTGTTGTTTTGTGTCTGCTTTATTTCATTCAACATGATGTCTTCATGATTCATCCATCTTGTAGCATGTATCAGGACTTCATTCCTTTTTATGTATGGGTAATATTCATGTGTGTATATATACCACATTTTGTTTATTGATTCATCTGCTGGTAGACACTTGGGCTGTTTCCTATACTCTTTTAATGGGTAGTTTAGTTTATTTCTCAGTCGAGGTAAGTGGAATGCCTTGGGCTGTATGAATGGCAGCAGTTGTACTGCTGACAGATTGGAGACTTAATTTGCATTGTTATTTTCTTCTAGAAATTTCATTAGATTGGCAGACCTGTAGGTCAACAGTATCCCACCTGTGCGGTTCTCATCTGGAACCTCACAGGGTTTGGTACATAGCGTAGTGCATACCGTGGGATGGGAGAACAAATAATTATCTGTACAATATGAAGTTTTCCTTGAGTGAATGAATGGATGTCTTTTTAATATGAGTGACACATATACAACATAATGATGGGCAAAGGAAGGAGGAGCGTTTGCCCATCTATTCCACTTCTTAGTAAATAATTGTTTAATGAATGAAAAGCCAGAAAAGATAGGAGGCAGTTCCAGGTGGGTAGAAGGGAAGAACAAAAACCGCAGATGCTGGAAGAGACCAGGCCAAGTCCTGTGTATTTTGTAAGGTAGCAGAATGTTCTGGAACAGACCCCAGACTAGGAGTTAACACACCTTGGTTCTTTGCCGCTTACATAAGAATGTAACCTTGTGTAACTCCAGAGAACTTCTGGGCCTTGGTTTTCTTATCCGCTCAGCCTTCCTCAAAAGTTTCTTGTGAAGCTCAGATGAGAAAATTTATATGAAAGCATTTTGAAAGCTGTGAAGGGTCATATACTGAGTGGTGTTGCTAGCCTTGATGGAGGATGTTTCATTCATCCTACAAATATTTATTGATTGGGCCATGTGCTGAAATAAATCCTAGACATACAGTGGTGAGTAAAACATGACCTCACCTTATTCTGTGATTTCATTCTAATATATAATTACCAACTGTGATAAGTAGTGTGACACATAGAATGCTACAGGAGTGTTTTCAGGAGCTCTTTCTAGTCTGGGTGGAGCAGCCTTCAAGACAGCAATCCTTAAGCAATTCTAGAGTTTGAAGTTCATCCTGTACACTGTGGGAATTCTTTAAAGATCCCAAATAAGGAGTGACGTGAACCCTATGGTGCTTTAGGAAGTCTAATCTAGTGGCTACATGTAGGATGGATTGACAAAGGAGAGACTGGACCCAGGGAAACTAATTAAATGAAACTACTGTCATAGATACAGATATATATTTATATCTTCTTAGTTGAAGTTTTTTTTAATTTATTTTTTAAAGTACAATAAAACACCAAATAAATGCAAACATTCCTATTTTGATCATTCCGTTCTACATATATAATCAGTAATTCACAATATCTTCACATAGTTGCATATTCATCATCATGATCATTTCTTAGAACATTTGCATCAATTCAGAAAAAGAAATAAAGAGACAACAGAAAGAGAAATAAAACGAAAACAGAGAAAAACAAAAAATATACATAGCATACCCCTTACCCCTCCCTTTCATTGATCACTAGCATTTCAGACTAAATTTATTTTAACATTTGTTCCCCCTATTATTTATTTTTATTCCATATGTTCTACTCGTCTGTTGACAAGGTAGATAAAAGGAGCATCAGACACAAGGCTTTCACAATCACACAGTCACATTGTGAAAGCTATATCATTATACAATCATCATCAAGAAACATGGCTACTGGAACACAGCTCTACATTTTCAGGCAGTTCCTTCCAGCCTCTCCACTACATCTTGAATAACAAGGCGATATCTACTTAATGCGTAAGAATAACCTCCAGAATAACCTCTCGACTCTGTTTGGAATCTCTCAGCCATTAACATTTTGTCTCATTTCATTCTTCCCCTTTTGGTTGAGAAGGTTTCCTCAATCCCTTGATGCTAAGTCTCAGCTCATTCTAGGTTTTTTCTCAGTCTCTTGATGCTGAGTCTCAGCTCATTCCAGGATCTCTGTCCCACGTTGCCAGGAAGGTCCACACCCCTGGGAGTCATGTCCTACGCAGAGAGGGGGAGGGTGGTGAGACTGCTCGTCGTGTTGGCTGGAGGGAAAGGCCACATCTGAGTTACAAAAGAGGTTCTCTTGGGGGTGACTCTTAGGCCTAATTGTAAGTTGGCTTGACCTATCCTTTGTGGGATTAAATTTCATATGAGCAAACCCCAAGACTGGGGACTCAGCCTATAGCTTCAGTTATCCACACTGCTTCTGAGAATATCAAGAATTCAACTTGGGCAGGTTGAATTTTCCACGGTTCTCACCATTCTCTGAAGGAGACTTTGCAAATACTTTTCCACTCACTGATCTAATCACTCTGGGAATTGAAGTTATTTTTAATATTTATACTTTTATAGGGAGGTTTTTCTGGAGTCTTGATGTTTATATGATTTTCATTTGGTGTATTATTGAACATATATTTCTAGTTAAAGATAAATTAATATGTATAATATCAACATTTATATGGATTACTTATTTATATGGATTCTTCTATGTTCCATACAGTGTTCTAAATGCTTTATATTGTATTAACTCATAGTAACTCCCAATAACCATATGAGATGTTGTGTCTGCATTATCCAACCATATTTTCCTTCACAGATGAGGAGTCTCAAGCTTGCCCCAGACTATACAGCTACTAAATGGGACTTGAACCCAGGCCATCTAACTCCCATCTGTGTACTTGGTGCCTGCATTGTCACCTTTTCATTTAAATAATCAAGAATTAATTTAACAATCTATAGGAGAAGATAAAGATAACAATTATTTATCTTTATTACCTTTATTAAAGGTAAAGCAACCTTTAACTAACCAGTATGAATCCTTTTATCGCTGTATTTCCTTCTTCCTGTTTTAAAAAAAAATTACAAAATTTGCAAAAAAAAAAAAAGGTCTATTTTAAAGCAAAATATTCTAAGTTATATTGTGATTTTATGCATCTAGCTTGCAATGAAAGATTATTAAACGTTGGTGATCACTGACATTGCTTTCTGGGCTGCATATCTCCCCATTTTTTCCTTCGTGTCATAACTAGAATGACTCTCAGCTGAGTCAGTGAGTGTCCAAATCTGTTCATATTGGTAGACCTTGTGTTTGCCTCCCTGTGTTTCATTGCCCATAAATGCTTTAATTCCAGCAACAAATGGGTATTTAGATCTTAGGCTGGAGAATCTTACCATCCATAGTAGTCATGTACACAAGCAGCACAGATGGGAATCTGAGATTAAGGCCAGCTGCTTCCACAGGGCAGTGGTGCTAATTTAATAATTGACAGAGCCACAGAGCAGGACCAGAAATGTCAGTCCAGTGTTCTCACTCCCTCCTCTTTAGACCTCGCACATTTCCATGCCTTTTTTTTTCGTATTTATTTCCATTCTATTGCATTTGTGTAATATTATTGACAGTGAAATTTGTATTAAATCAGCTCAAATCCCTATGCTGAAGTGGGAGTAGAACATGCTCTGGCCATTTGTTCATTATGAGTTTCTGTTCAGATTATTTCAATTTAGGTATTGATGAGATCTTTAAATTCTCTCCCATAATTTTAGTTTTTGTCAACCCAGAATGCTTTATTAAATTGAGCTCTCTGATAATTTCCCTCATCACACTATTATGCTTTTCATTCATTTCACTTATTTTTCTTAACATTTGTTGGGGAAATATAATTAAGAACAAAATCTCCCAACCCAGAAAATTTCTCTATAAAGGTAGAAGAAAAAGAAGAACTGTTTTATTGGATAACATTAAAACAGAATGTGATGCATCACAGGAAATCTGCTAAAGAGATTACGAAGGCAGAAAGTAAACTCACCCTTTTTATGTTGCTAATTGGATACAACCTATTAAATATCTATTCTCTAGTTATTTTTTCATGTATTTAGGAGCAGAGGTAGGTTTACCATTTGGAGCCAAGATTCTTCTTCAGGTTATGCTCATCTCTTCCCAGGAAACTGGGAGATTGGGGCGAAATCTTCCTTGATTATATTTCGAAGAAATAGCTGCCTTCCTTGAGAAATTCTTGAGTGGTAAAATTTGCAAGAGGCTTATATAACCTTTTACATACATTTCACATTTCTGTGTATTTTAAAAGAACTAATGGAGATAATTTATAATCATAGGTTTTCTGAAGTTTTTTTTTCTCATATTTTCAACAGGGAGAATTAAGCCTTTCTTATTTTTAAATTTGTAGTTGAAATTGCACACTAAATTAAAACTTTAATCCTGCGTCATGGGCCAATGTGGATAAGCTACAAAAAGTCTGAATTCAGAATTAAACTAAATCCGTGGCTTTGGATTAGTTTGGTTTAAGGCTTAGAATCACTGACATTTTTTTGTAGTGATAGTATCTTAAAAAGAACCTTTTATGTGTGTTTTTTTTAAATTCTGTTCTGTTTCCTGACCTTTGGGCTCAGCTGGAAAATACTGTTTTTTGTCTAGTGTAGCCCACTTTGTCCCCAAGGACGCTGCTTTAATTTTTTCAATGCTGTTAACTGCTAAAAGGTACATTCTCTGCATGTGTTGGTGTGCCTATAACATGACTGATAGAGATATATGCTTTGCAATTTCAAAAATTGTTTCATTTTCTTTCTTTAGTTAGACTCTCCTTTTTGGACTCCTTATGCTTTCTGTCATTGGTATGAGTATTTCTATACATTATGTTTTGGCCCAATTTATTGCCTACCTGTATGTTTCCCAATACGGCAGGCATTCTTAATTTAGGGTTGAGCTCCTTGAGTGAATTTAGAGGGCCAGAATCTCTTGGAAGCTGTGTGCAAATTTTTTTACAGTATAAACTTTCCTATCTGGGACAGCTATGACCAACAGCTGTTATGCTAATCCAAAAAGTTATTTAAAATAGAGAAATGTAAAAAAATCTTAAGATCATAAATAATTTTATTTAAAATTCAAACAAATAAATTTATGTTTGTTTGCTAATTTCTGATTAGGGCCACAGTCTATTATTTGACTTGATAAATGGTTTGCGCGTTGTCCTTTGTACATAATTGCCCCTGTTGTTTGCAGTTTGGGTTGTTTTCAAGTGTCACAAGAACTTTAACACACTTGTGAATTATCTGAGTGCACAATCCTAAGGTGTTTTTATGATTTGCCTCCCAGTCCTTGACCATTTCTTCCTCACACTGAATGTACTTATGATTTCTTCAGTGTCTCACTTTTATCACCAAGTTTTCCCAAAATATTCAAATATCCAGCTTCATTGTCATAGAAACATTAATTTTTCTGAACTCTTTTATGTGTTTATATACAATTTGATTAATTTGTATTATATACAGTTAAGTTGAGTTACAGGAACATAACAACTTAGGGAAGGATATAGCTTGATTGCTGGGAGCAGATCACTACTTCTCGACCTATATGTGGTGAAGGTAGGTCTTTTTTACTTCCAATCTGTCATGGATTTGTTCTTTCATATAGTACAATAAAAATGAATTGCTGTAGTAGGAAAATGAAATGAATGAAAAAAGGAAAACAGAAGATAAGCCCTAATTTTTTATTAGAATCGTAAGAAATAAGATTATATTTCAGTAAATATAACCAGAATAAACATAATATAAGGAAAAAGGGAAAAATTACTAAAACCACATGTTCATTGAAAGCATACATATAGGCAATCACATAAAGACTCACTACTCTTGTCACTTTGTTATTCCAGTTATAATTAAATAAAAATATTACAAGTGGAATGGTAATTCCATATATTAAACAATTTTATGCATAATTGGATCATCAATATTTGAAGTTTTTGATGTTATAAATGAACTTGTTTTTTGCTTGTTAACCTGTCTGCTCATACACAATATATGGTGTGTATCTAAACTGTTTCTGGTTTTATTTTAATAATACTTGTGGTATATAGGAAATGGTCTTACAGATGGATGTTGATGAGAATGAGAAATTTTAAAGCAATTTCAGCAAGTTCAGGATATTAATTTTAAACTTTTATCCAGAATGAAGCCAGTGATGCTGTATGTTCAAAATTCATCTTTAATCCTTCCTCTTTTGTACCTTCCAGTAATTTATCCTTTACATTTATGGGGTGGAATTTACATTATCTTTCAGTGTCTGAATTGGATTCCAATGTTAATACTTTTGAATTAAGTTGACAAACTGACCTTAAATGTCACTGTGGTAATGTGGTGTTATAGCACTTGACTAGTAGGCGATGGTGCCATAAGCAACTCATTTTGCAAGGTAAACAGCACTACAGCTGGTCAATAAGGAGTCTACTATTCATGGACTTGGAGGGTGCTCTGTGTCTAATGGCTACACATGTTTCCAAATGCTGACTCTCCATTTTTGCACTTTCCTGATTAGCAATTGGTAACAAATAGTTTGTTTTTTTGTTTGTTTGAGCAGTAGCTGCACTCAAGAGTCTCCAACTGATAAGTTACTATTGTGCTTCAGACATCAGTCGTTATGTTTTGTAAGATGGAATATAGAATGTGCTGGTTAATTTGGCAAGGTGTTAAGCAGAGATCTGTTAAGAGAGACTCTTTCATGATGATATGGTAGCCCATGATAAACTCTGGGATCTGTCCTGTAACTACCTGTTGAAAAGTGGTTTGAAAACGATTGCTTTTTTCTTTCTTTGCTTTATATATACGTTATACAATAAAAAAAGTTAAGAGAGAGAGAGAGAGAGGCTCTTTCATATAAACATTTCTGCCCTCCCCCCTGAGGAGATGGTTCATGGTTATTATGAGATTCTCTACTTTGAAAAAGGTTAGGTACCACAATATCTGATTATCTGGCTGTGAACCTATGATATTGGTCCTACCAGAGTTTGATGGGCATTTAGGACCGAAAAATGAAGCAAGCCACTCCATATAGGAAAATAGTTGCAGTTCATTAGGGAATTTACAGCCTGGGAGGCTGGACCTGGGCAGACATAGGACGTTTGGGATGTTCTCAGCAGCACTCAGGGCCACCCAGGAGATAAAAGGGGTTCTATGGGGTAAGAACAGGGAAGGCACAGAACCAGAGTCTGGGATTTGCAAGATTGTAAACATGTTTCTTTGAAGTTACTGATACGTGTAGCAGGGGTGGTTCTAGTATAGATACATGTCCTGCTTAGGTGTATGCATGTGTGCTTTAAGATGCATTTACAGGTTTTTTGTTTGTTTTTTGCATTATCTAAGAATTTATGACTTCTGTGGTTTATGGCCTCACAGAAGTCTGTCTGTCTGTCTGTCTGTCTATCTATCTATCTATCTATGAATGTATATCTCCTTTTATTTTGTTTATGTTTATCCCATGAATGTGAGGATAGGGGTCATGCCTTTGTCAATCTTTGAATTACCCATACGGCTAGCACTGGGGTTTACAAATACCTGCCACATATCGCTACATATAATGCACAGATTGCCAAGCCAGGCTTTCTAAAGTATGGTTTTTTTCTAAGACACCAACACGCTCTTGAACCCTCAAGTTTCTCCCTGGTCAATAGGAATCTGTCCAGCCATCCTTTTTCAGTATCTGGTTTCTTCTTCTTTTTGCCTGTGTATGTTGCCTTGGCCGGGTGAATTTAGCTGCTGGTACAGTGAAACTTACCCTGAAAAATGTACCTAATCTGGGGGTTTCATTCCTCTATTTTTAATCTTTTGACTAAATTAAAAATTTAAATGATAATCTGTGAAGAAGGGCTACTTATTGTAGCTGAGATTTATTCTGCAATTATTATTTTATAATTGATAAAGATGCAAGGTTTTCATATTTTTAAAGCAAATGAAAGTTAAATGAAGATTTAACCATAGCTGAAATTCATTTTTTATGAAGGTTATTATTGAGTCTTTGGTGTTTGAAGAAAGAACCAAATGTCCTTGCAGTGGTAATAATGAGATTTTGAAAGGGAAGGCGAAAATGAAGGCGGCAGAGGGAACTGATATATACTGATGATGAGTATAGATTTATCTGAGAGTAAAAAACATGTAGTGTGTTAATTTTAGATGCATTTCCTTTCTTGATATTATACCTTGCAATTTGAAGTTTTTCAGTATCCTAAAAATGAGCTGACTTGACAGTCGAAAAGTATCATTGAAAAAATGACAACTTGGCATCTTTTGCTAGGCTTTTTTTCCCCTTCCAGGTGAAAGAAAAAGCACTGGTAAATTTCGAGTGTATTCAGAGGAAAGTTGTTTTTATATAGTTCTAATAGCTATCACTTATTGAGTGTTTTCCATAGCCACACATTTGGCATACTTTATTTCATTTAGTCCTAGGAATAAGCGGTTAGCTGAGGATGTGAGTAGGATCATCCACCCCTATTGTGCTAAGTTCAAACTATTGTGCTAAGCATTGAAATGTTCGTAGTTTGCAAACCAGATTCAGCCCCTGCCATATGAATGCCCCTTATCTAAAGGGGAGACAAAGAGCCTTAGAAGTATATAATTAGAAATGGTGGTAAATGCTATGAAGAGTAATGACAGGGTACCATGAAAATGTAAAATAAAGGGTGCTGTTATAGTCCCCAAAGTAGGTCAGGGAATATTTTCTTGAAAAATATTTAAGCTGAATCTCAAATAAATATAAGGCATGGAAGTTAGCTAGGCTAAAGGGGTGGGGGGGTGGGGAGCAGGAATGGGAAGACATTCTAGGTGAAGGGCACAGTTTGCAGGAAGTCTTCCATCAGGGCTGGCTCAGGGACTGTCATGAGCAAGGGGGAAGGATTCTGGATGAGGGGCTGGGGCCAGGCTGTTGGGCCACAACCAGGATTTTTGTCTTTGTTTTAAGGACAATTTGAAACAGTGGAATGGTTTTAAGTAGGGTAAAGACATGGATGGGTTTATGTTGTATATGGATCACTGGGGATACACGCCTTCATGGGGCCTTATAGAAGGCTTATTCAATGCCGACAATCCACTAAGCCTTTGCTGAGTCATAGGCAAGTTGGGCCCTTGGCTGGTTTATTCCCTGTAGCCCTGTTTATTCAACAAGATCTAGAATTTGCTACTGAGACCTTCCCCTGCTTTACAAGGTGACTTTACCTTTAGTGTGTTCTTTTTGTTAGAGGTGTCTGTGATCTTTGCAAAAAGTGGTGGGAAAATAACAGTCTAGGGTGTTATAGGCTTGCAGAATGGCCATTGATCAGGGCCTACTGGGCTAGTAGCTCTTTATCACCGTAGTTTAGGACCTAGCTCTCGGCTTTGATAGACTAGAAAATAAATTCTTTTCTCGGCACACCTATAAAGTAATTGGATTCTGGGGAATAGATTCTTATTAACACAAATCACAAGAAAATCATGTAAACTAAGATGCCCAATAGTTAACATTAACGTGAAGAGAAACTGGAAACAAGTCTAGGCAGGTATGTTGGAGGCAAACCTACCTGTGAAGCCAAATAAGAATTTGACACGACATGTTGGTTAGCTCTTCATAACGGCCATTTCTGCACACCTGCTAGGGGGCCTGGTACTTTAATTGACTGGACATTATTAGATATTGTGCAGGTTAACAAATTCTTGCTGTTTGGGGCTTCCTTTTTGTTGGTCCATATTCTTCTTTGTATGTATTGTGAAATTTTTTACTGTTTTCAACCTTTCGTTTTGAAGTAATTTCAAGTGTTCAGAAAAGTACAAAGAATTCCCCTGTACACCTCAGAAATGTTAACGTCTTACATAAACATAATCAGGAAATTATTACTGATATGATACTATCATCCAGGAGACCTTATACAAATTTCACCAGTGTCCCATTAATGTTTTTTTCCTGGTCTAGGATCCAATCCAGGATCAAATCTTGCAATTAGTTGTCAGATTTTCTTAGACTTCCTTAATATAGATCAGTGCCTCATTCTTTCTGTGTCTTTCATTACCTTGACACTTCTGAAAAGTACTGTCCACTTATTGTAGACATACTACCTCTCACTTTGGTTTTGTTGTTTCCTCTTGATCATTATGAAAGTGATGTACCCTTCTCAGGGCATCATATCACCCTTCTCTGTTTTTTTTTTGCATGGGCAGGCACTAGGAATCGAACCTGGGTCTCCGGCATGGCAGGTGAGAACTCTGCCTGCTGAGCCATCATGGCCCGCCCCCCTTCTCTGTTTTTAACTGTAATTTACTCATTCTTCTTTCTAAACGAATATGATACAATTGATTAGGTTCAGGCTTCTCAAGCTCCAGATACTGTTGGCCTCTGAGACTTGATCTGGGCGCATCATAGTTTGAGAAATACTGAATTAGGAACTAAATGCTGTTACTTTAAGTGTCTTGCTGCCACTGTGCTTATAAATGCAGATGTAGGATTTGGGGTTATATGACTATAATAAGTTAGGCATCTGGATGGTCTCAGATATGCTTGCATTATTACATATTGATTTTCAAAATCATCATAAAAAATGCAAACAGGAAATAGAAATTTTCAGAATCAATTTCCCTGGGAAAATAGCTCTGAACTCCAGTTAGTGATATCTTGGAGAAGGTTATGATGGTTAATTTCATGTGTCAACTTGGTGATGTTATGGTGTCCAGTTGTTTGATCAAGCAAACATTGGCTTGATGGCTTCTATGATTAAATTTATAATCAGCAAAGGCTGCCTTCAACAATGAGTGAAATCTCATCTAATCAGCTGTAAGCCTTCAAGAGAGAACTGAGAATTTTATCATTTAGAAAGAATTTATCACTGCTTTAGCCAGGCTGCTTTTCCTGGGGAATTCATCCTCACCTTTATCAGAGTTCCCAACTTGTAGCTTCTCCTGGGGAATTCATCACGTGGAGTTCCCAATTTGTAGCCTGCCGCACGGAATCTCAGACTTGCCAATCCCCATGGTCTGTGAGCCAATTCCTGTAATAAATCTCAGTATCTGTCTGTCTGTCTATCTCTCCATCCATCCTATTTGTTCCGTTTCTCTGGAGAACCCTTACTAATACAGAGGCTATGGCTTTGCACATGCTGATTACCTTCCTCCAAAAGGATGTGGGAGTCCTCCAGTCTTCAACTGATTATTTAAGGTAAATACTTAGCCCATGACCTAGCCACCTCACTCATTATTGACTTTATATTAGAGTAACTTCACTCTGTTTTAGGGTTGTCTGCCTGCCACTCAAAGGTCCCCATAGCAGATTAGAAAAAGAAAAAAGTTATGAAACTAGTCCGTGTTTTCTTACCAAAGTTCATTCTTTCCCAACTCCTATTTCTAGCTTTTATCTTTACTTTTTTAAACTTTCAGCAATGTTTTCTTTTCCTTTTTTCCTATTCAGTTTTGGCACCTCTCCCTGGTAAAATACTGTAAAAATTAATCAGCTAAATATTATCATAAATACAGTGAAAGCCAGTGGTTGAAATGATTGCAGTTTGGAAAATATTAACTGGAGGCATTTTGGAAGAAAGATCTCACTGTATCACAGACTGTTACTTTGAAATCACTTGTTTCTTTCTCACTTTAAAATTTTTCAATTCTCCTTTTGGAGGGTTCAGTATACAAAGCTTGACAACAATGAATCACTACCCACTGTGTGACAATTGCTTGAAAGATAATTCATTTACCTCAAAATATGTGGTTACTGAAATGGGTAAAACAATGAGTTGCTTGCATGCCTTCATTATTTAAAAGAAGGAAATCCTTCAAGGTGGTCCTTTACTTGCAGGGCTGTGAAAAGCATTTATCTGATCGAATGGATTTTTTTTCCTCTTGAATTTCATGTAGAGGTTTATGTAATGTTTGGAATTTTCTCCTTAGAGAATGCTGCCTACACTGTGTTTTACCTCCATCTTTGTCCTTTCTCTTACTTTGGGGCCAGTAGTTAGTTAATTTCCTGAAACAAGTAGAATAGCTTTAATTATAAATGGCAGAGAGTTCAACTCAACCAGGCTTAAGCAACAAGGGGAATTTACTGGCTCACCTAACTGAAAAGTAAAGATTAAAAGTCAGACCTTGGGTATGGTTTAGTCAGGGCTGAAGTGTAGATGTTTAAACCAGTGCTCTTCAAGATTTTTGGGGATGGAAGATTCTTTAAAAAAAATATATTCTAAACCAACACAAGCTAATATTTTTGTAAACTATAACACAAATAAATTACTAGAAAAATGAAATAAAAAAAGATAAAAGCCCTGGTGTTTCAATGACTAAATTCAACAGCTTTAAAATTGTTCTGTCAATTTTTTATATATGCTTCTAAACATGCTTAGTCTCAATTTCTGTCTTGATCTTGTAATACACTGTTAATAGCTTGAGAAACACTGTTTTGAATACTGCCTCTTCTGCAAGCTTCTTTTTCTGTGTGTTTTTCCTCAGAGGCAAAATGGCTGCCAGAAGCTTTCAGAATGATGCGTCTTTGTTCACATCTAGTGGAGAATTTTTTCAGCTATTGACCAAAGGTACTGAGCCTCGTACTGATTGGACTGACTCAAGACCCTTCACTGTGATCAGAGGAATGCTATTGGCTCCTTGTTTAGAGTATTTGTCTAGTCTCTAATATGACCCTAGGGGTGGGGAGGTCAGTGACAGTCTTACCTAAGCCTTAAGGCCAGTATCCAATGCTGGGGGCTCCTGCAATACTGAAGAAACATACCAGTATCTACCACTTGTATGATGCTTTATACTTTACATTTTGTCCTTATGGCATCCTCCAACTATGACTACTGTTGTGACCCTATTGTACGGTGAGGAAACAGTTCAGATGAGTGACTTACTAAGTGTTAAAGAATTCAAAAATGACAGGTCTAGGTTGGGTTCCACATTTCAAACTGTCTCTGCTACCTTGGTGTCTTGTAGAATCTAACATGGCCAAATAAAATGTAAAAGAATCCAGGTTTTTGTGAGAGAAGTATTGTAGAATCGATGGTTTAGGAAAGTGGTTTATTGCACTGATGATGAAAATTTCTGCACATGGGCTGAAGGGAAAATGTACTACTTAAAATCCTTTTAAGTAAAATTTAAGTGAAGATCCAGAATTGGGTTTTGTCCAAGGATTTGGACATCTGTTTAGCCATGGTGTGAATTGTAATGCTTGGATTTAACCTAGCTTTCTAAGAAATAGCCATGTTATAAAGGATCACTTTGTAATATTTTTAAGTTAAAAGGTAAGTCATAAGTTTCTGCTGGTTCTGAAAACAACTGGAATTTACTCTTTGTGCATATTTTAAAGCTAGTATGATAGCAGATTTGAAATCTAGAGGATAAAGTATCTTCTAGTTATTTAAAGGTTATCATATAATAAGAAATTATATTGTTTCACTTTTTCATGCATTCTATAAACTATAAGGGTTCTTTTCTTTTTGACAGTCTGTTTTTGTTAAAGGGATTTATCACAAAAAGTTTCTGTAAAGCACTTAATTGGGCTTGTGCTGTCTGGTTCAAAGGGATGCATGTGGTTTCTTCATTAGATAAAAGGGAAATTATGTGTCTTGGGATCTTCTCTAAATCAGAGGAGCCTTCTCTTGTGCTGTACGTCAGTCTTTTAGACATTTATAGCCTAAGCTACTGATCAGAATTCGTGTTTACGTTCAAATCTGTCGTAAA
The DNA here is from genome assembly GCF_023851605.1 of Tamandua tetradactyla. Classification (NCBI taxonomy): domain Eukaryota; kingdom Metazoa; phylum Chordata; class Mammalia; order Pilosa; family Myrmecophagidae; genus Tamandua; species Tamandua tetradactyla. The sequence goes on along the minus strand of NC_135345.1, from coordinate 43,340,088 downwards.
TCAGGAGATTGAGAATGTGACATAAACACTGCTTACATTTTATCCCAATGCAGCCTTTTGAGACTTAATCTTTTCTTTACAATTAATTTCCTTTGTGCTCCATTCCATGTCTCTGAAACATGAAAGAATGTATAGATTTAATGGAGATGTTATTCCAAAACTTTGAAAGTAAGTGCGACTTTTTGAAGTGTAGATGGTGGTCTCAAATTTTTCAGGTCTAATTTCTGCTTTTTTTTTTTTAATAATAGAATTTAAAAGGCAAAGACACTCATTTAAATTCACATGTCCATAGAGTGGAGGGCCTCAGGAAAAGCAATACAAGATTTATGATCATGTTTAAGGCAGTAAATTGGGCTGATATTCTCCAGGATCTGTCATACTTAGCTTAAAGTTAAGATAGTCAGGATGTCATCACCAATGGTTTTCAAGAATTTTGGGTTGGTATATACTTATCATCTGAAAGGTGTGTATATTTACTTGAGACACTCGAGAAACAATTTCTCCTTTCCTCCAGAAAATTGTTGCCTTTCTCAAAGTTACAAATCAGCTTTTTTTTTTTTTTGCATATTCATCATCATGATCATTTCTTAGAACATTTGCATCAATTCAGAAAAAGAAATAAAAAGACAACAGAAAAAGAAATAAAACAAAAACAGAAAAAAAAATTATGCATACCATACCCCTTACCATTAATCACTAGCATTTCAAACTAAATTTATTTTAACATTTGTTGCCCCTATTATTTATTTTTATTCCATGTGTTCTACTCATCTGTTGACAAGGTAGATAAAAGGAGCATCAGACACAAGGTTTTCACAATCACACAGTCACATTGTGAAAGCTGTATCATTATACAATCATCCTCAGGAAACATGGCTACTGGAACACAGCTCTACATTTTCAGGCAGTTCCCTCCAGCCTCTCCACTACATCTTGAATAACAAGATGATATCTACTTGATGCTTAAGAATAACCTCCAGGATAACCTCTCCACTCTGTTTGGAATCTCTCAGCCATTGCCACTTTGTCTCATTTCACTCTTCCCCCTTTTGGTTGAGAAGGTTTTCTCAATCCCTAGATGCTAATTCTCAGCTCATTCTGGGTTTTTTCTCAATCCCTTGATGCTGAGTCTCAGCTCATTTCAGGATCTCTATCCCATGTTGCCAGGAAGGTCCACACCCCTGGGAGTCATGTCCTACGCAGAGAGGTGGAGGGTGGTGAGACTGCTTGTCATGTTGGCTGGAGAGAGAAACCACATCTGAGCAACAAAAGAGGCTCTCTTGGAAGTGACTCTTAGGCCTAAATTTTAAGTAAACTTGACCTATCCTTTGTGGGATTAAGTTTCATATGAACAAACCCCAAGACTGAGGGCTCAGCCTATAGCTTTGGTTGTCCACACTGCTTGTGAGAATATCAAGAATTCGACTTGGGGAAGTTGAATTTCTCCCTGTTCTCACCATTCACCGAAGGGGGCTTTGCAAATACTTTTCCACTCACTGATCTAATCACTCTGGGATTCATCAGGGCATCACTCTGGACAAACCAACAAAATCTCATGTCCTACCTGAGATTCCAAGTACTTATGGTGTTCATTCAAACTATCTACATAAGTTATATTAGGAAATCTTAGGCCTAATTTTAAGTAGGCTTGACCTATCCTTTTTGGGGTTAAGTTTCATATAAACAAACCCCAGGAGTTGGGGCACAGCCTATAGCTTTGGTTGTCCACACTGCTTGTGAGAATATCAAGAATTCAACTTGGGGAGGTTGAATTTTCTCCCGTTCTCACCATTCCTGGAAGGGGACTTTGCAAATACTTTTCCACTCACTGATCAAATCACCCTGGGATTCATCAGGGCATCGCTCTGGACAAACCAACAAAATCTCATGTCCTACCCAAGGTTCCATGTACTTATGGTGTTCAACCAAGCTATCTACATAAGTTATATTAGGAAATGCACTAGTCAAAATATAAATTTTGTACCAAATAAATATTTTTTGCTTTAGTCTCACACGTGAGTTGAAATTTTAAAATATTAATTGCCATCTATTTTCAGCACCCTGTAGTAGTGACATTCCTTTGTTCTTCCTCATGCAAAAACATTTTTAAAATTTGTACATTTAGTCACTATCATTATACACTCTAGGCATTCCTAGATTATACCATCTCAATATTTATCGTCTATCTTTCTTTCTGATTTCATTTATGCCCCCAACCCTCCTTCCTCTATCATTCTCACCAAATCAGCTTTTAATGCCTTCTACACCATTACTTTCTAACCACAGGTATTCGGCTGACAGACCACATTGCTTCCTTCTTTCCTTGGTTATACCTGTTGGCCAGTTCAGGGCTCCATCAGTTGGATTATTGAAATCCAGGCTGGATTCCTCATCTCTGGTTAATACATTCTCCATGCTGCTACTAATTCTCTTTATATGATATAAGTCTGGTGCTACTTCACTGATCATACTTGCTTGATGAGTCTTACTTGTTTACAGATTAAGAGCACATCTCTTAGCAGGTATTCAGAGACTTTCACAGTGTGATCCCTTCCTATTTTACCAGGCTCTTCACCCACAAAATCTTTTGTCCTTCTGTGCTGCCGGTCATTTGAAAATATGGCAGGAACTTTCCCACCTTGTAAACATTGCCCAAGCTGTTTGCTATGTCACATTGCCCTTTACTCCATATTAACCTAAACTTTTCAAAATCTAGCTTAGATCCCACCTCATCCTTGAAACTCATCTAGAATATTCTCAGATAGTTCTTATCAGTCTTACTTGAATGAACAATATGGAGCTTATTACCTTCATTGGATTGTGTCTTTCTAGAGATGAGGATCATGGTTCTAGCCCTTATTGACATTCAGTAGATATTTTTGTTGAATTGAATCAACAATTAAATGGATTTATTCTTTTAAAACAAAAAGAGGGAGAGAGAGAAATAAAGCCCAGCACATGCAGACACAAACACAGTTCCTTGTGCAAGACACAATGCAGAACATGGTGAGGAGATAAAAGAAAGCTCAGGAAAATCCAGACAATGCTTTTTTTTTTTAACAATAAAAAACAGGGACCTAGAGATAAAAAGATAATTAAGAATTGAATGATATCAATCAGTTTCAGCATATGGACTTTATATGGATTCTGATTCAAATACACTGTAAAAAACATTTAAAAACAGTTGAGGAAATTTGAACAATTGATCAGCTAATTGATGTTAAGAAATTATTATGAATTTTTACAAGTTTGATAATGCGAGTGTGGTTATGCTTTAAAATGTCCCTTTTAAAAAAATCTGGCAACATAAATATAATAAAATTTGCCACTTTAACCATTTTTAAGTGTATACTTCAGTGGTATTAATTGCATCTTCAATATTGTGCTCCCATCCTACCATCTATGACCAAAATTTTTCATCACCACAAACAGAAACTCTGTGCCCATTAAGGAATGTCTCCCTACACCCCCTTGATAACCTTTGATAACCCCTAATATACTTTCTGTCTCTATGAATTTGCTTATTCTAGGTATTTTATTTAAGTGAAATCATAATATTTGTTCTTTTGTGTCTAGCTTATTTATTTCTAAAGTGTCCTTACTTTTAAGAGATACTTAAATATTTGCAAATATGAAGAGAACTTGAAATATTTGCAGATAAAAGGATGTGATCTCTGGAATTTGCTTCAGAACAACCCAGGGAGGGTAGGAGTGGTTGTTTATGGACATCAAACAAGATTGGCCATGACTTGAAGCTGGATGATGGGTGTATGGAGCTTTAGTATACTCTTTTTTCTACTTTTGTATATGCTTGAAAGTTTCTATAACAAAATATTAAAAATAGAATACAATAAAATAAAAAATAAGATGGGTCTTATTTTTAAAGAATTGAAAGAACATAAAATGGGATTTAGGAGAATTGGATTCTAGCCCTGGTTCCCTTTACTTATATAACTGAGCCATTTCATCTTAAATTTCTGGGCTCCATGGTCTCTCCTGAATAAATATGGAGTTGGCTGGAGAGGATCTTGATTGTTAGTGGTTGCCTAGAGTACTGTACTATTATCAAGAGATAGTATTTGAGCCTACGCTCAGGGAGAAAGACCCCAGAATGAAGGAGCAGTGCCTTGGCAGGTTATGGTTTCACTCAAGCTGTGTATTTGCTGTATCATGTCTCTTCCTTTCTTCAGGGAACCCCATAGCCTTCTGTAATACATGTTGTCAATTTGAGTTGATATAATTTCAGCCAAAAGCAAAGATGCCTCAAATTATAATTAGCCGAGTTGTCTTATCCCTTGAATTAATAATGTATTTGTGGTGATTAAGAGCTGGACGCAGGGTTCAGATCCCAGCCCCACCACAAGCTGTGTCACATAGATATTTTACTTAACCCACCTTCCTTAGAAAGTGTTGAAGGGTTTAAATGAACTAATGCATGCACAGCACTTTGAACAGTGCTTGACTGTTCAGAGTAGCAGTAATGACTCATGAGCAATGGATAACTTTTCAGTGGCTCCATTAGTTTTCTGAAGTTTAAGCACGTTTGTCATCCTCAGTTTCTTCCTCCTTTCCTACCTCCAGGGAGAGGGAGAACTGTGGTATCAGGGAAGGGAGTTAGTGACCAGAATCACAGCCTCTTGGAGGTCATCCTGTCCCGTCCCACCTTTCACTTGGACACTTGAGCTGCTGAGGGATTTGCCTGAGGCATCAGAGCCCCAGGCATTGGTGGGGAAGCTCTATCTCCAAGCCTGGTCTCCTGACTTCTGCTTATTTCTGCTGCAGTATTCAGTTCCTTGGGCATCCTCATTGCTGAATAGAGTTCAGTATGGAGAGCAAAACCTTGTCTGTCTGTATGGTCTATCAATATTAAAAGAAAAAAAAATACCCTATGTTGAGAAGGAATGTCTGGTAATTCTCAGACATTTGCTGGGAGGGGAAGTGGGAATAAGCGTGGTGTTCCTCAGAGCTCTGACTAATTGCCTAAGCAGCAGGGATTTTGTCATTTCCTCTCCAGTGCCTGGTGATCTCAGACCCTTGTCCTTCTCCGAGCAGGCAGCACCTGCGAGCAACCCGCCCCCCTCACCCCGCTGGCCCTGCATCACTGGATTACTGTTGTCTGAATCACCTCCCTGTCCCTGCTTTTCATCCTTGAAGTTTCCTAGTGGCATTGTTTCTTTTGCAGCACCCACAAGGGTGCATCCTGTGAGTTGTTTATTTTGCCCTTAAGCCTGTTGCATTCCTCCTTAAGGTTATTTCTTGATAGCCTTCATTTTCTTTGGATGCTTCTATTTATTTTCTATTCATTAACCTGAGAATAGATTTATACGTTTCTCTTATTTATTGTGGGGAAGAGACTCCAGTTTATAGATTATGTGTATCCTTTGCTTTTTCTACAGCTCCGAGGTCGCTTCATAGCTCACTATTATATAATACAATATAATATAATATAATATAATATAATATAATATAATATAATATAGTATAGTATAGTATAGTATAGTATAGTATAGTATAATATAATATAATAAGGGAAAAAATATCTCCAGGAGACTTGACACATTAACCAGTGATTTAAAGACAAAAGAACGTACAGGATTTAAGAGTTGAAAGCTAGGTTTAATCCTAGGTTTGAGTTTCCATTCACTAGCTATGAGTCTTTGGGCAAGTTATTTTTGCCTCTTTCTACCTCAGTTTTCTTATCTGAAAAATGGGAATGATAATATCTGCCTCTGTGGGGTTGCTGTGAGATGATGTATTCTTGGCACCGATTATGTTTAGTAAATCTTAGCTGATATTATTGTGGCTATTGTTATTTTATTTGAATCTTATAGTAAAGTAACTGTTCAGAGGTAGATTGGGTCTCTATTTTTTATCTGGCTATTTCTGTTCATTCATTTAATCCCTTCCTTTTTTTTTCTTTGCCTTCTTAAAAAAAAGAAAAGCTATTTAAGGCTATTACATTTCTGTTGTGCAGTTGTACATTAATGTTGTACATTAAGACTTGGTGAGTTTGAGCCTTGCCCTAAATTTCTTACCTCAAGAGCCTAGGCGTGAGTGCAGGACCCTTTCCTGCATCTTTTAATTTCAACTCAATTTCTAGCACAGTGCAGTCCGAGGGAAGGACTTGGGGCGTGCGTTGGAGGATGTGAAGCTCCTCCTTCAGTCTGTTTCATTGTCCTACATTTGGAACGATGTCTAGGGTTCCTGAGAACAGGTGATAGACCAGTAGGCAGTGTGGTGCAGTGGGCAGGCACACGTGGGTCAGAATCTCGGCCATGTGGTGGGACCTCTGTGCTACTCAGTTTCTTCATTTGAACAGTAACTGTGCCATGAGGTGGGTCTTGAGGAAAAGGACATATGACCACAGTATAAAGGACCTGACATGTTGTAGATGCTCAAGTCAATGCTAGCTCCTTTTCCAGTTTAAAATGTACTTCTGAGTTGTGGAATGGAAGGTGCCTGCTAAAGGAATTTCAGTAGCAGCAAACAGGTGCGGAGGCATTTTTGTGGACTGTGGTTCCCTTCCAGCACCCCCTCACGACCTCCTCACTGCTAGGACAGGCTGGTCTTTTGGCATTGGACTTCCTCGTAGCCCATGTTTCTTACCTCCAAGTAGGTGTAAAGTGAGATTGCTTTGTGAAAATATATATTATGGGTTCCAAACCAGACCAACTGCCCAGGCGTGTGCCTTCTGGAAAACCTCCCCACATCTTCCTGATATCACCCTGGCTTTGAGCCACTGTTTTAAACAAACTACTTCCTAGGACATTTAAATTGCATTTCAATTTATAGAACTTTAGTTTGGGCGTAGCCTCTTATGGATCCAGCAATGCTTTTCTGAGAAGAGAGGATATAGAATCTTGTCACCTCTGTCTCAATAAGAATTGAGGGTAATAATTTCATAGTAGTAAAAATTCTAACCCAAGCTCTTTAATATATATTAATTCATTCAGTCCTCACAGCAGCCCTGTGAGTTGAGTTAGCTGCCTTTATCAAACCCCTTCTGCATGATGTGTCCAAGGTTGCACAGGTGGGATGGGACAGAGCAGGTTTGAACATAGGTGGTCTGGCTCTGGAGACAGTGGATGCCCTGTGCTCTATGCTATCTGCCTCTCTAATTACAAATAGAATTTCCTTAGAAATGGGCTTTGGGGTCTGTGGTCCTTATCTATGACTCTGGAAATTTGGTAAGAACCAGTAGCTTCTTTTTCCACTGATCCTGCAGTTCCCATTCCTTGTTTCTTGCCATACCCTGCCCAGGTGCAGATTTCGAGAACATCTGTCCATCTGAGCGGTTGTGTGCATGGGTAAGTGAAATGGGAGTGGTGGTGGATCAAATTTACGATCCTGGCCTCTCAAATTTGCTCCTTCCATTCTTTACCTACTGTTTGGAATTAGCTTTTTTCCATGGATGAAAAACTGAGGGTCTTTTCTTTGGCTCCATTCAGTATAGCTAAAATAATATTGTAGGCAGTTTCTGAGGGTGGATGGTCCTTTGAGAAAGCCTGAGGCAAATGGCTTTCATTTCATCCTTCCATGTACAAGGGAGAGAACAGAACACAGCTAGCTCCCAAGGGCCTGTCTCCATGCTGCTTTAACAAGCGTGGTATTAGGTAGTTGTTTGGGAAGGGCTTTCATGCTGAAGCTCTTTGCGGCTTGGATAGAGAATGTACAATAGTCTGGGGAATACTTGCTTTAGACCTACCTGCTCAAACCAGAAAGTTGTAGAGCCCTTAGACAAATGCAGCAGGTGTGAAATGATAATAAAAATGTCTACTTGATCTGTGTTGGACTCGGCGAAAGCCTTGATGACACAGCATTTCTAATCCCCTGTCCCTCTGGGGGTAGATGTTATTATGGTCCCTGTTTGATAGAAGAAGAAAGTACTCAGTAAGGTAAAATTATGCCAAGATCGTATAGGAATACGTGAAGCAGCCAAGATTTGATCCTACTTTTCTTAGTCTCCAGAGCCGTGTACTTTCCATAATACTTCATCCCCTTTTCTGTGAAAGAAACCTGTGTACTCAGCTTCATGGTAGATTTGCAAATAAAAGTTTTCTTTTCTGGCATGAGGGTTTTCTTTAAGATTAATTAGAATAAAATTTAATACAGTATGCTAAATGTACTGAAATGAATGAAGTACAGAGAAATGAATGAATAAAATTGGAGTGGTAATACGTAAGACATGAGCTACTCCTCCAGTGTACTCAGGAGGTCTGATAATTTCTTTTTGAAGAAATCTGTTGGGGATTTTTTGCCCCGTCCTTTATTAAAAAAATGATACATTGCAGTTTCTGGACCATAAAGTAGCAATCTGTATTTCTAACTACCTTTAATTTCTGACTTCTTTAATCATGATTTTTTCCCCCTGAATTAATTCTTATTTCCCCCGTTTCCCACTCTTGTTTTCTAGGAGATGACTTTGCTTGCCAATATATTTTGTTTAAGGTGGATAATGTGTATAATTTTAAAAGTTAAGATTTCTTTGAGAAAGTCTGAAAAGAATTAATAAAGCCATATTCATCAGTTTATGAGTTACTAAAATACAGGATGAATTCCCAACAAATGTATACTTAGGGTTCCATTTCCAGTTCAGCCAATGTAGATGCCCTGAGGAAACAAACACAGGAGGGAAAATAAAATGTGATCATATTAATTATGATTTCACATCGGTTAAATAGGTTTCTAGCTAGAGCTGGAGTTGTTTCTTAATTAAACAAATGTTTCTTGAGGGCTTGACATCTTCTAAACCCTGAATTAACCTGTGACTTGATTTCACATGTTGTTTGGGTCATAGTTCCATTTCTGCAATAAGTTGGTTTTAAAAATTCTTAGCAGCAATTTTCAGCATGATTAGGCCAGAGTTTAGGAATGTTAGTCCATAAAAGCCCATCTTTCCATGTGCTTGATGGGTAACACCATGTCTGACTGTCTAGTCTCTGTCTAGTGGTCGTTTGGGTACTTTTGGATTCTCTTACTCTTCTTCCTTTCCCCATCTTCTTTTCCTAATATGACTAGGTAGACTAGTACCCAAATTTATAAATTTCTCTCTCTCTCTTTTTTTTTTTTAACAGAATGGATCAGTGTTTCTTACTAAACGATCCTTATACCACCAGCTCTATAATCACTTGGGGTACATGTGAAAAATGCATATTCTTGTGCCCCACTCCAGAATCTGAATTTGAGAATTGCTGAAATAAAGTTGCATGTGGTAGTTGTGTTATTTTTAAACTGTAAATAGAATGTTCTCTTTCCCTTTTTGATAATTTAAAGGTAATCTCATTTTTTCCACTAAATTAATGTACTCTGATTTATAAACCAGAAATAAAACATTTCCAAGGAAGAATCCTGTAGTTAGGTTTCAGAATTTGAGAAACTTTCATTAGATTGTGAATATACTAAAAATTATTACTCACAAATGTTAAATCACTTGATTTCTTTTTTTAAATAGTTTAATGATCAACAAATTTATTAATTTTAATTCCTAATTAAAACTATTTGTGATCTTGAAATGATTCACATGTGTGAGAGAGTTAGCTTGGTACAAAACTGTATAGGACCCAGTTTTGGTTTCTGCAAATTAGCTGTGTGACTATAGGCAAGCCTTTGAAATGTGATAGCCCCCCTATGTCCTGTCTGTCCATCCATTGCATGGATGTTCAGTGACCTCCCCTCCAGTTCTGATTGAATTGGACACCACTGAGCTATGTGGGCAAGTATGTTGGAGAGAGAAAGTTTTATACTGGCAGTGGGGTTTTTAAAAAGAAATATCTGGAGATTGAAGGAAATATAGTGAATAAAAATACAGATTTAAAAGAAAAACGATTGGGAGTTTCCTGTACACATTCAGAAAAACAATGCTGCACTCAAAAAAAAAAAAAAAAAAAATCCCGGTTATTGAAACATATCCAGGAAATGGACTTCCTTAAGGCATGGACTATTCTTTGTTTGACAGATTTTCTTTGTTGTGCTGTTGTTGTCTGGTACAAAGTGGGTCATGGTAGGAACTGGGCAGAGCACAGTTTCTAGTCATGCTATGTATGTTAGAAACCACCTCTGTAGGGAGAAAGAACAAAGCATGCTGCCTTAAAAGATTCATCATCATTGACCTAAATCAAGCAAAAAGAGAATTAGGAAGAAATGGGAATTTAGCAAATGATTTCTTGTATATGCTGTTGTGTCCTATTTCTCTGTATTCATTTATGGAGAGAATGATGAACATATCGAAGGTGGCAAAGTATATTAAAAACCAGTGTTCCTAAAATTTAAGTAATTTATGGACCTCTTTATTTAAAGGAAAAAATTTCCCACAACCCCAGTACTGATATAAATGTTTTTATTATGAAGTGGCTTCGATATGCCCGAACATAAAACTAGGCATAAATGTCTTATGCTTCAAGCTTTTATATAACTATAAAACAATGACAAATTTATAGAGTAAATCTAAACAAAACCATAAAACCAATAAAATTCAAATTAACGTTAATTAAATGTGACATAATTTTTTTTTACTACAATTAAACCTCTCCTTGAAAATGTGATTATGATTCTGACAGCTAAAGTGCCAGTTATTTTCATATCTGTGTGAAACTCAATTCTCCCTCCACTTCCCTATATTTGAACCTTCCTTCATATTTAGCTCCTTTATTTGGCAGGAATGCATGGTTTAGTTTTTAATTCTGCCTCATTTATTTTTCTTATTTGGTCTTGATGATTAAAATTGTACCATTTGGTGCCCAAGTGGATCAGAAACATAAATGCAAATCCATTTGGATCAAGCAGGAAGGGAACTTAGTGTCTAGTTGCATATGGGGTAGTAAAGGAAAGACGGCAACTGTAGGTCCTTGCAGTATTGGGTTTCACACTTGGGGTGAGAATGAATGGTGCCATTCAGCAAGTATGGGGGAAGATGATTAGTTTAGGACTTAGTTTTTAGCAGTATAGTGGGCTGGATACCTTAATACACTTCCCCACTAAAAAAGAACTGTATTTTAGAAAAAACATTTTTTAATGTACTTCTAGGCTTGAGGGAATTTAAGATATCTTTAGTCTCCCTTTTCAGTTAGACCAACCAAACATCAAAGGGTAAGATGGGAGCTTTGCCTGAAACAAACATAAAATGTAAGTTATCTCAAAGGCAAATACTGATATCAGTACTGTCCTTTGAGACTTAAGCCTTGAGTTAAGTGGCAAGGTAGAGTAGTCTTCATCAAATCAGGATCTATAAAAGGAGCTAAGGTGGCCCCATGCACATAGTGCCCCATGGCCTCTGGCTCAAGCAAATGCAAATCCTAGATGGGATTCTAGGTTTAGGATCTAGGAATCTTCTGATTAATATCTAAGAGTTCGAAAGCAAAGACCTCCAGTTCCACTAGAAAAAAAACCGCCAGGTGTTAGAGTCACCAGAAACAAATAAAAGGCAATAATAGATTTCGAACCCTGAGACCTCAGGTACTGGGACTGTCTGAAACAAAATATAAAATAACTATTTTTGAAATATTTTAAGAAATAAAATATATAGTCACAAATAAGTACAAATCACATGAGATAAAAACTGGCCAGGCAGATCTGAAAAAACACAACAAAATCTAAGGAAAAAATATGTTAATATAAAAACTCAATAAATTAGACTTAGACACATCTGAAGAGGGGATTAAGGAACTCCAAAAAAGTTTTGAAGTCACCAGAATGCAGTCTAGAAACAAGCACTTGAATAGCATGAAAGTGCAGGTGAAGGATAAAAAGTTAGAATGACATCTATTCAGGGTTCCAGAAGGTAAAGGTCAGGTTTTGTGATTAAAATCATACCTTTTGCTGATCTTGAGTTGTGAGATAATTAAAATAACTCCATAGACCTGACTAGATGCTTTAACTCTGTAAATCTGACCCAATGCTTCTTCAAAGCTTTAAATAGGCCAGAATTAATACATGATTTTCACAACCACCTCTTCAGTTTCAGAATTCATTACTGAATTTTGAGAACTGCATTAAAAACCCTAAACCCTGTGCTATATTATTGAGTAATTATGTGGCATCCTTAAAATAGAAAAAAGAACACTGTTAGTTTACTGAAGTTCACCAGATCAGAGCCTTAATGTAAACTATGGACCACAGATAATAGTATAATTATAATAATATTGTTTCACCATGTGTAACAAAGGTATCACACTGATACAAAATGTGAATAGTAGGGAAAACCACTCACCTGTGTGGGTGAAGTGTGGTATAAGGGAACTCTGTATTTTCCGTATGATTTTTCTGTAAACTGTTCTAATTTAAAAAATTATTTAAAAAGGGGATTTTTAAAAAGGGTGTAATAGTACTTCCTACCTCAGAATCATTGCAAGGGTTAATGGAAAGCATTTAGCAAAACAGTTACCTATTATTACTATTAAAATATTCCCCAGAAAGAAAATATAGCAAGTCAGTGGTTCTCAACCAGGGCTATACATGAGTATTATTTGGGAACAGTTCAAAACTATAGATTTCCACATTTTACCCCTGACTTAACTGTGTCAAGGTATCTGGGCTTTGAATTTTGTATTTCTGTAGGAACCCTAGGTTTGGGAATCCTTACTCTGGCATTAAGTAATATTTTGGTAAGTTTTACCTGGATGTTGACTTTCTTCCTTGCTGTACAATGTTTTGAACATTTACTCTTTGTGTTTGTTAAGTACAGTATGTGAGTTTTCAGGTCACTAATCCTTGAGAATTGTGTTGTCCTCCATAGGTCCCTTTCGCTTTGTCTTTCCCTCCTTTCCTCATTCCTCTCCCCAATCTGGTGTTGAATTTTTGAACAGCAGGGTTGACTGTGTCCTAGACAGCCTACTTCTCAGAACTTCTTTTAAATAAAACATTGTTTTTTAGATGCTTTGCTAAAGCAGACATTTGGCATGTTAAAATTGAACTGAAGTTTAGTTTCTAAAATAAACAATTCAACTTTTTTTTTACCCTTTTAAAAAATGAGTGTGGGAAATGCTTCTAAAATAACTGATATTCCCCTTGTTAAAATGAGGGTTGTTATTGGATGGATTCCAGCATATGCGCTTTTTCCTTGGGGGGAAAAAGATGTTGGGGTGGGGTGGGGGAGGGAGCATTCTACTTAATGCCAAAACACACACAAATTGTAATCCCTCAAGCCTAAATCAAGAGCGCTCTTCATATTGTGGCAGTTATTTGGTATATTCTAAATTGTGGCTGTTCTAGTTTGCTAGCTGCCAGAATGCAACACACCAGAGATGGACTGGCTTCTAATAAAAGGGGATTTATTTCGTTATTTCTTCAGAGGAAAGGCAGCTAACTTTCAATTGAGGTTCTTTCTTAAGCAGGAAGGCAGGAAGGCACAGGCAATCTCTGCTGGCTTTCTCTCCAGGCCTCTGGGTTCCAACAGCTTTTCCCAGGGTGATTTCTTTCTGCACCTCCAAAGGCCTGGGCTGAGCTGCGAGTGCTGAGATGAGGTATGCTGAACTGCTTGGGCTGTGCTACATTGAACTCTCTCATTTAAGCACCAGCCAATTAAATCAAACATCATTCATTACAGCAGGCATGACTGCAGATGTAATGAGCAACAGATGAGGTTCACTTATCATTGGCTCATGTTCACAGCAATATAATTAGCCATCTTCACCTGGCCAAATTGACAACTGAATCTAACTACCACAGTGGCCTAGGGATTAAAATAAGAAGCAAAATGTCTATTGTATTTAGGTCAATTAGAATATTCCTGTTAACTTTTGAGTGTGGCTATTTTGGTTATAAAAATCATTGTATTGTAGCAGAAGAACAGTGCTGCATAAATTAGTATATGCATTTTACATTTCAGGTGATAAGGACTGACTGAAATGTCAGCTCTTTTAGGGCAGAAACTTTAATGGCTAAATCCCCAGCTCCTACAATGGAGTTGTGCACACAGTGAGCGTTCACTGAATACATACTAAATGAGCTACAGTACAACTGAAACTAAAACCCACTTCTACCACTTTTCACCAATGAATTTCCTTAGGGGCTTTGTTATAAAGCCATGTCCAATATTTGTCTGGTATTCTGATTAGGGGCTTCCACACAAATCTCTCCAAGTAGATCCTTCCAGGAAGGGACTGTGTCTCATTCATGGTTATATCCACAGTGCAGTATCTGGCACATAACAGTGCCTTAATAAATATTTGTTGAGTTAATATATAATGTTTTATAGATTCTGTAGTGCTTTCATATTTGGTTTAATTGGCTTGACAGACCCATGAGGTTGGCTAATGGTATATTGTCTCAGCTTTACAGATGATGGAACAAAGATTAAAGAGACAAAGGTGGTTATCATAAAGAGCTTGGGTTATAAGTAGCAGAGCTGGGATCATACCTTATTTTGTTGATTTCTTCATCCGTTGTTCTTTCTAGAATGGCTCTTTAAAACAATAGTGAAGATCTCTCCCCTCCAGTGCTGGTTTGAAACTGTTATGTACCCAGAAAAGACATGTTCTTCTAACCGTTCTTGTGGGTGTAGACCTCTCATGGGTGGAACCTTTTGATTGGGTTGTTTCCATGGAGATGTGACCCATCCCATTCACGGTAGGTCTTCATCGTCTTTACTGGAGTCATTAATGAGAGGATAAGAGGCTGAGACATTTGGAGAGAGCTCAGAGACAGAAATGCCCCAGAAGGAACAAGCAAGAACATGCAGAAGCCCAGGGACAGTTTGGAGACAAGGGCCAGCAGACATTGTCCTGTGCCTTCCTCTGTGACAGAGAAACCCAAAATACTGCCGGGCTTTCTTCGGAGTCAAGGTATCTTTCTCTGGATGCCTTAATTTGGACATTTTCACGGCCTCAAACTGGAAATTTGTAAACTAATAAATCCCCTTTGAAAAATGCCAACCCACTTCCGGCAGCTTTAGCAAACTGAAACACCTCCCAGTTGAAACCCTCTTTACTTGTGGAGATAATAGTAGTTACTCTGTAAAGCCTTTTCCAAATTGCCCGGTCTTCATTTTCAAACAGAAACTGTTGGGTGCTGGTTTAGGTTGTTCATAATAGTTCTTTTTCAATTGCTTGTGATAGATAAGTAAAATAGGTTCTTTGGGAGAAAAATTTTTATTTAAACTAGCCATCATTATTTCAGTGTATCCTCCCTTCTCAAACATTTTAAGATGTAAATTTATCAATATTGTGAATCTTAAGTTTTTAAAATCAAATTTCCAAGCTGTGAGAGGAGTGTTCTCCAGCAAATTCTTAACTTGTCTGCCTGGTCATTTTGAGATAGAAATTTCAGCAGTGCTGAATTGACTCAGATGATATTTTCAGAATCATGCTCACAGAGGAGAATCTTCCTTGTGACATTAGAAAAGGGACAAAAAAAAAGTTAGCCAAACATTAAGATTCTCAAATAGAATCAATTTCTGACTGCACATTTTGTTAAAGTCATTTACCAAAATCATAGACCAAACAACACATAGCAAAATTCCAAGAAAGAAAGAAGGCTTTCAGAATCTGTTAATCTGATTTCTGTTCTGTTTAGTCTTCTATTATAATTTGACTGCAATGAATTTATCTGATTTGTTATTAGTAAGGTCAGAGTTCATTCTACCAGGCTGCTAAATTCAAACTTAATCATTATTTTACAAATTATTTTAAAGAATTCCATGAAAAATTCCACCACAGAATTTTTATTCATTGTGAAATATCAACAAGAATCCAATTACTTTTGCCAGCTGTGAGCACTTTTAGTGTTAGAACTGAGGCATAAAAGAGAATAAACTGCCAATATCATGTTCCCTCCAGCATTTGGCCATGAAAATATATGGTGGGGATTTCAGGAGCAGTTTTGGGTAGAAGAAATGCATTTTCTTTATAGTCTGGCTTCTCAGATGAGGCAGGACAGAGCCATTGTTTTCTTTTGGGCTGTACAAAGTGAGATCACATCATCCCTACAGTGCGGCTTTTTTTTAATTTGCAGTTTCACAGTTCTCGCCTTTGTTATCCTGCCCCACAGTAGGGAAAGGGTGACAAGAAGCAAGCTCAATAAAGGTCTTTCAGTGAGCTTTTCTGGGTTTGTCCTTGTCATCTGTCCTTTTCTCTCCCTTTACTTTTCAGTCTATTCACATTATTTTGTTAGAGTCTTAGGTTTCTGATAGGGGTGACATGGACACTTTAGGGAGAAATGAAGTAATGGAGGTAAGCACATATTTAAAAGAAAGAATTGTGAAGAGAAGAGAAGAATCCTGCTCACTCTCTAAGCTTGTATCAAGCATGAGTTGAATGTTGTTGTTGTTTTTTTTTTTAATTTTAGCAGTTAGTAATGGTTGTTTACTTACATTTTTAAAAATTATATATATGCCATTTTTAAAACATTTTATTTTGAAATATTTTCAAATGTATAGGATAGTGACAAAAATAATAGAAACCCCATATAGAGAATTCCAACATATCCCTAATCCCCCCAACCCCTAGAGACCTAGATCCACCAATTTTAACATTTTACCATATATGTTCTTCCTTCTTTCTTTCCTTCTTTCCTTCCCTCCCTTCCTCCCTCCCCTCCTTCTTTCCTTCCTTTTCTGAACACTTGAGTGTAAGTTGTGTACATCATGCTTCTTGAATACTTAATACTGCCCTGTGTGTTTCCTAAGAACAAGGATATCACTTATGTGCAGTTATCAAGTTCAAGAAATTTAGCAATGATATAAAGCTCATGGTCTAGATTCCAATTTTTCTCCTTCCTTGCTATGTATTGTACTTGACTGTCATTGTTTCTTTAGTTGCTCTTCCTTTTTTTTTTGATCATGGGAACATATATACAACATAAACTTTCCCATCTTAACCATTCCCAACCATACCATTTGGTAAGGTTAATCACATTCATGTATTGTAGTACGCTCACTAGCCTCCATTACAAAACTGCCCCATCTCCCCAAATAGAAACACTACACTCTTTATGTGCGAACTCCCCATTACCTCCCCCACCCCCAATGACACAGACAACCTGTATGGTAATTTTTGTCTCTATGAGCTTGCATAGAGTATTTTTGCAGTTACCCTGGGGCTTAAATTAAATACTCCAAATCTATAACAATCTGGGTTACTTTGATACTAACTTAACTTCAGTGGCATATACAAACTATGTTCCTGTACCGCTTTGATACTAACTTAACTTCAGTGGCATACATAAACTATGTTCCTGTACCCCTCTGTCCCACCACCTTTATTGTCACAAATGACATATGTTTACAGTGAGTCCAGAACTACTTTTTATCACTACTTTTTTTTTTGCAAGGGCTGGCACCAGGAATTGAACCTAGGTCTCTGGCATGGCAGGCAAGAACTCTACCTGCTGAGCCAACCTAGCGCGCCCTATCACTACATTTTATGCAGTTGCTTTGTAGATCCTGTAGGTGGTAAAAAGTGGAGTTACAAATAAAAAAACACAATAGTACTGGCATTTATATTTACCTATGCCATTACTTAGGAGATCTTTATTTCTTCTTGATCTATTTGATCTATTGTTTATTGTCCTTCCCTTTCAACATGCAGAAATCTTTTTAGCATCTCTTGTAGACCAGCCTGCTGGTGATCAAGCTCTTCAGCTTTTGTTTTATCTGGGAATGTTTTCGTCCCTCCCTCAATTTTGAAAGACAGTTTACAGGATATAGAATTCTTGATTGGCAATTTTTTTTTTTTGCTGTCAGCTCTTTAAATATATTATCTCACTTCTTTCTTGTCTCCATAGTTCCTGATGAGAAATTATCATTCAATCTTATTGTGCCTACCTTGTATATAACATATTTCTTCTCTCTTGTTGCTTTCAGAATTCTCTATCTTTGGGTTTTGACATTATTTGTTTATTATGTACTGTGTCATAGGTTTATCTGGGTTTATCCTGTGGAGTTCGTTGAGTGTCTTGGATGTGTATATTTGGGTCTTCTGTTAAATTTGGGAAGTTTTCAGTCACTATTTCTTTGAATATTCTCTCTCCTCCTTTATCTCTTTCTCCTCCTTATGGGTCTCCCAAAGTGTATATACTGGCACACTTGATGGTTTCCCACAGGTATCTCAGACTCTATTTTTCATTCTTTTCTTCTTCTTTCTGTTCCTCAGACTGAGTGATTTCAGTTGTCTTGTCTTGAAGTTCTCTGATTCTTTATTCTGGCAGCTCTGATCTTTTTTTAAAACCCTTCTAGGAAATTCTGAATTTCTGGTATTGTGGTCTTCAGCTCTGTTAGGTTCCTTTTCTTTATTTCCATCTCTCTATTGATATTCTTTGTGTGTTCATCTCTCACTTTTCTGATTTCCTTTAGTTCTTTGCCCATATTTTCCTTTAGTTTAGAAACATTTTAAAAAAGTCTTTGTCTGGAATGTCCCAGGTCAGATCCTCCTCAGTGATGGTTTCTAATGCTTTAATTTTCTCCTTTGCCTGGACCATTGCTTTCAGGGATTTTTTTTTGTATGTTTTGTAATCTTTTGAAATCTGAACGTTTTGATGCTTTAGTGTATTATCGCTGGAATTTAGACTCTGTGGCTTCTGTTCCTTAAACTTGTATCAGCTAAGGAATACTTTTTAGACAGAGCGTCCCTTGAAAGCCATGAGATAACAACAACAACAAAAAAGGGAAAAAAACCCAACACCCTTCCCAGTCCTTGCAGATTGATTTATTTGATCTATTATTTGTTGTCCTTCCCTTTCAATGACCTGTGCTAGTGCTCTTCTTCAGGTCTTATCCTTACAGAGAGTTTGGAGAATAGCTCAAGATTGGAACTAGGACCTTTCTCTACGTGGCTCTTGTTTTGGACATGAGCTTGTGGCCCTCGGAGCTGTACCATTTCCACAGATATGAATGACCCTTCTACACGAGGAAACAGTTTCCTCACTCTCCTAGACACTGTACTGCGTATTCTTCAGGCAGCGATCCGCTGCCCCAGGTAACATGACATGATCGTGCCCTCACAGTGTTCTGTAGGAGACCTTGGTGAGCTGACTTCTTCATACAGGGCAAACTGGAATGGTGGTTCTCTCAGGTCACAACCAGAAAAACCAGGCCAGACATAGGTGCTCCTAATATACGTTCAAAGAGTAATGTGCTCCTTCCAGAACCACGATCAGGGATCTGCATTGGGAGCTTGGGCTGGTGAAAGGGAGGAGCCAGCCAGGGCACCAGGACATACTACCACTTTTAAGTAGTTTTTTTTAAAAATTAGGATCTTGCCCCATTACCGTAGTCCTTTAACTGTTTTCTGCAACTTTAAGAAAGAGGTTACTTCCAGTTCGTGCTAGTTGTTCAAATGTTCTTTGGGGTGATGGAGCCCTGAATCATCTCACTCTGCCCTTGTTTTCCAACATTTTGAAACCACTGAATTTTCTTCCCTAAGACTGGCGTTATTTGGGAAGTCAGAGGCCAAGACTTGATGCCGTAAATAATTTATTCCCAGCACAGGGCTGAGCATACACCCCTGTTGTCTCTTACAGGTGGCTGGATGCAGATATAGTTTTATCTTGTTGAAAACCTTTTCTCTTGCTTTGAGCATTAGGACTGTAGTGTTATCAACTGGACAAGTGCTAGGACTGGAAAGCTTTTGATGTGATAGGCAGTTTTTGTTCTGGATACCTGCTGGTTGAGTACACAATGCAAGCATTGCTTCTTCAGTTTAACATGTGCTGGGCAGAAACTACATCTTTTTTATTTAGGCTGGTGTTGAGTCTTAACTTTTTTTCTGCATGAATTTCATTTTTGATGGAAAAAATTTCTGTCTCCCTCTTAATACCATGTTTTGCTGTTATGAATTTAACACAAGCCTATGATTCATGCAAACCTTTATTTCGAAGAGTGCATGTTGATATGTCACAGAGGTGACATAAAATGACATAAAATGCTCTTGGTCAAGGTGGGGGCACATGATGTGGACTTGGATTTCTGCCCCTGCTCTGCTGCCTGTTCAATGTTGGGAAAGACATTTTACCTCTCTGGGCATCAGTGGGTTCATCTGTAAATGGATAGTGTTGGGCTTCTTAAAGTGGTGGATTGCCAAGTCCCCCATTGTTAAGATCTGCCCCACTGTGTTTTGTGTTTTTTGGGTACCCAGAGGTATCAGAAATGGAGTGTTGACATGCTCCTGAGAAACCATTAACACAAGAGGCAGTCTTTTACTTATGTCATAATTATATGGTGTGGCTAAATAATAAATATAGTAACTGTGATTGTTATTGGAAAAGACTGTGATCCTAAAGGATGCAATATTAAAGGAGAGAATTAACTATGGAGTGTTGTCCTTCCTTCCTTGTGGCAAATTTGCAGAATAAGAAATCCATATTTCTTACCTCTAGGAAAGTGCCGCTCAGCCCTGGAGGTGATTTTGGACACTTGTTTTATTATTATTATTTTTTTGGTATAGGGGGAGTGCATGGGCCAGAGGTCAAACTTGGATGTCCTGAATGACAGTTGAGAATTCTGCCACTGAACTACCTTTGCACCCCCAACTCTTGGGTTTTGAACATAAAAAGTTAAGAATGCATAAATTCAGATTAACAAAGACTTCTTAATCTATCAGCTCTTGTTCAGTTAAGAGACAACCCATAGATCAAGCTTATACATTATAGATGTCCCATTTTCTGATTTGTATTCCCATACTCTTAAAAAAAAAACTTAATTAAAAAAAGTTCTAATTCTACAAGCAATATGTATTAATTGTAGACAATTTGGAAAATATTAAGAAGTAAATACAGATCATTTCTAATTATAACTGAAAAACAGCCATTGTTCACAGTTCAGTGTTTCTGTTATCTGCGCTACTTTTGTAGAACAAAATGGGGATCATGCCATTCATATATTCAAGCTGACATCTTTCTCTTTTCCTGCCTTATTCTTTTTGAGATGATTTTTGAGATTTCAAATGAAGGTAGAGTTAATGTAATATTATGCTTGCCACACTTTGATGGGGCCTGTACAGACTTACAGAAATATAATCGTGGACCCAATTTCTGAAAGTAACATTTGTCCTGTTGTCTCTTGAGTAGGCTTTCAACATTCAGCATATATATATATATATATATATATATATATATATATATATATGATATGACTATTTCTTCAGTTAACAAATGGAGACTTCTTAATTTATTAGTTCACTGATTGCATTTTTAAGATTTACTCATTTGAGGTTTCTGTGGCAGAATTGCTTGCTGTAACATTTGTAAGCATAAGATATTTTAACACTGCATTTTTCTGGAAGCCTTAGTTTATTAAACTGAAGTGTGGTAGCTTGATGTGAACCAGGCCCCACATCTGGCAAGTGACAGGATAGTTCAGAGGCTCCTTTTGCCTGAATATACTAGACATTGGGTAATATTAATGATTCTTTTGTTGATTTGGTTTCTTTTGTCATTTCCTCTATTAGGAATTGAAAGGTTATTAGTTTCCCCTTTGGATTATTTAGCCTTTAAAATTTTCTGGTACCCTGTTCACATTGTATTGAAAAATAGAGTCTAAACCCCGAACCACATTAGAATTTCGTTCTCTGTCTTTTGGTGGTACTCTTTGAAGTCCTGAAATGTTTTTAAATTTGATTGAGATTAAATCTGGGTTTCAGATTTAAAACATATTGAGCAAGTTAATTTTCTGTTCAAGTTCCTAAGGGTAATGCTTCCAGCCCTCTGTGTCCCAAGAATTCAGATAGTGCTGCCAGAACATTCCTGTGGTTTTCCACAGGGCAGATCACTGTGTTCATGAAGTTTTAGTTGTAGCTTGTGTTTTACGTGGTTAATTAAAACATCTGCTTTTAATTTTCCACAAACAGAGCATAATCGTCTGGTCAAACCTTTTCAGTAATGATTTCAGTATTATAGTCCTCCCTTCAGAATAATCCAAACTTGTCTTTAGGACGCCCTATAAACTGAAGTCTCTGTTCATTAATGATTTTAAACATTTGAAAGATGTTTGGAGTTACTTTGTCAAATATGAATTCTTGAGAGAGAGAGAAAGTTTATAAATACGATTCTTTATAATGGTGTCTTGCCTTTGCCCTCCAGGTTGGAGCTGCTGTGGGTGAGCTGCTGAGGTCTGGAGCCAAGCATGCTGTGGTCGGATCTGCCCAGCCGAGGAACAGAAACGTTTGCTGGATGGAAAATCCATAAAAGAAAGCTCCTGTGAAAACTTGAGACCAACGATAATTTAAGCAGAATCAGGTCGGTGTAAGTTGAGTGGTTGGATCAAGTGAAGTGATTGGATCAGAAAAAGTGGTTGTGATTTTGAAGACTCCCCAGACTGATTATTCACAGTTGTTTGAGCAATTCCTGATGTCCTGTCAATAGTAGACATCGCCTTCTGTGTCTGGTATATTGTCTTCTTTTCCTTCTCTTCCTTCTTCCCATCCTCCCTCTTATCTTCCTCTCTTCTCTCAGAAAATAAAGTTCTTCAGCACAAGTGTGTAAAAGGCCCCAACTAGAGGCCCTGAAACAACCTCAACGATCTTGGCTTTATTTTGGAGAGAAAACAGTGTCTTAGGTCATGGACTTGTACTGCTGTTGAGTTGTGTTCAAATATTTGCTGTTGTTTCTGTTTTCAGCTATGAAGGGTGGGTCATGGAGACCTGCCATTTTTCTTGGGGTACTTCTGACTGTGTGCCCTTGGTTTGCTTGGCAGGATTTTGTTTACTCTTGTCTCTTCCAGACCAAAAGCCAACAACACATGTCATTTTTGGCAGTATGTGTATTTGACGTTAAGAATTATTTATATAGAATGGGGGAAAAGAACTGTCCTGAAAATAATAGGAGTCTAAATAAATGTAAAATAGCCTCACTGTGGACCAGGGGAATAGCATTCACAACCTCACATGTGGCAGTAAGGTAGAAAATAACATACTTTGAGACAGTATATTGTATAAGGACAGAAACTTCAAACCATTTCTGTTGGATAGTCAGCATTTATATACCTGACATATAATAAGCAGTTAGTAAGTATTCATTAGAAGAAAGTCAACAGTCTTGAGAACCTATGAAGTAGTGAAAATCTGTTATTTTTGTTGCTCCAGCATCTTTTCTCCCTTTTAATAAATTACCCAGATTTTCCCTGGGCAACCACCCCTGCATACTTTTATCCTATGCAGGTAGGGGAGGTAACTGTACTGCTTGATTTTAGGCATGAGACTTAAGCTTGGCCAGTCAGCGTCACAACAGTAGGTTTTTAGAGGGACCCCACCACTTTTTGAAACTTGGGAGCAGGTTTTTCCTTGTTGTAGGTTTGTTAACGGATGGTTGCCATCTGTGCCAGTTTGAAACTGTTATGTACCCCAGAAAAGTTGTGTTTTAATCCTGATCCAATTTGTGGGGCCAGACCTATTGCTTAGGGTAGAAACCTTTGACAAGATTGTTTCTGTGGAGATTGACCCACTCAATTTGGTTGTGACCTTTTGGTTAGATTACTTCCATGGAGATATGACACACCCAGTTGTGGGTGGGACCTTTTAATTAGATGGAGATGTGACTCCACCCATTTAAGGTGCATCTTGATGAGTTCACCAGGGTCCTTTGAAAGGGGAAGCATTTTGAAAAGAGCTCAGAGCCAACAGGAGATCTAAATATTTGGAGATGCAGCTAGAAAACTCTCTTGCATAAGCTTTTTGAAACCAGAAGCCAAGGGCCTCAGCCAAGTGCCTTCCCAGCTGACAGAAGTGTTCTGGACCCATTGGCCTTTCTTGGGCCAAGATGTCTTTCTGTGGATGCCTTAGTTTGGACATTTTTATGACCTTAGAAATGTAAACTTGCAACTTGATAAGTTCTCTTTAAAAGAGCCAACCCATTTCTGGTATATTGTATTCTGGCAGCTTTAACAAACCAGTACACCATCTTTGTTACCATTTGGAGAAAGCCTGTCTGAGAATGGAGCTAACACAGAGGATATCAGAGCAGGAGACTGGCGGAAAGGAGGTGGGAGGGAGCACATATGTACATGCCAACAAGCACTTTGTGGCTTGGGATGCAGCAGTGCTTAAATCTAGACTCTTCCTTTAAACCTCCCTGAAAGGTTAGCTGATTAGTTTGAGTTAGGGGTCGCACAACAAAAAACATCCTGATTGATAATGCTTTCTGTGTGTGAGGTCTGAGTGTAATAATAACTGAGCTATTCTAGTTTGCTAGCTGCCAGAATGCAATATACCAGAAACAGATAGCTTTTAAAAAGGGGAATTTAATAAGTTGCTAGTTTACAGTTCTAAGACCGAGAAAATGTCCCAGTTAAAACAAGTCTATAGAAATGTCCAATCAAAGACATCCAGGGAAAGATACCTTGGTTCAGGAAGACTGATAAAGTTTAGGGTCTCTCTCTTAAGTGAGAAGGCACATGGTGAACATGGTCATGGTGTCTCTCTCTTGGCTGGAAGAGCACATGGCAAACATGGCGTCATCTGCTAGCTTTCTCTCCTGGCTTCCTGTTTCATGCAGCTCCCTGGGAGGCATTTTCCTTCTTCATCTCCAAAGCGCTGGCTAGTGGACTCTCTGCTTTGTGGTGCTGCAGCATTCTCTGCTCTCTCTGAATCTCTCTTTCTCCAAAATGTTTCCTCTTTTATAGGATTCCTGTAAACTATTCAAGATCCACCCAAATGGGTGGAGACACACCTCCACCTAATCCAACTTAACAACCACTCTTGATTAAATCACATCTCCAGGGAGATGATCTAATTACAGCTTCAAGCATGTAATGCTGTATAGGGATTAGAAGGAATGGCTGCCTTTACAAAATGGGATTAGGATTAAAACATGGCTTTTCTAGGGTACATACATCATTTCAAACCAGGACATAGAGCTCCTCTTTCATCTGGAAGGGCACATGGCGAACATGGCATCATCTGCTAGCTTTTTCTGGCTTCCTGTTTCAGGAAGCTCCCTGGGAGGCATTTTCCTTCTTCATCTCTAAAGGTCACTGGCTGGTGGACACTGCTTCTCGTAGCTATGTCGTTCTCCTCTCTCTGAAATCTCCTGCTTTCTCCAAAATATTTCCTCTTTTATAGAATTCCTGTAAACTAATCAAGACCCACCCAAGTGAGTGGAGACACGCTCCCACCTAATCCAGTTTAACAACCACTCGATTAAATCACATCTCCAGGGAGATGATCTAATTATGGTTTCAAACATACAGTGCTGAATGGGGATTAAACAAACAGCTGTCTTTACAAAATGGGATTAGGATTAAAGCATGGCTTTTCTAGGGTACACACATCATTCCATACTGGCACACTAGGCCATGATTGGTAATTTCTTCTGGGTCTGAGTAGAAAATGCCTATGGCATCCTCAGGCAGCTCACAGTGCATGGAATGGACCAGACTGGTATTCAGCTAGCTGATGCAGTGTGGAAAGATCACTAGAGGTAAGAAAAAGTTGTATGGGGGTGGAGAAGGAGTTATGCATTCTTTTGGATGATGGAGACACCAACTGGGATGGCCACTGGGAAAGTTTTTTTTTTTTTCACGAGCGGGCACTGGGAACAGAACCTGAGTCTCCGGGATGGCAGGTGAGAACTTTACCTAAAGCCACCATTGCCCACCCAATGGGGAAGGTTTTAAAGAGTTAGAAACTCTTAGTTGGACGGATTAAGAGACAGATATCTGCTATTTTAGAACATACCAGGGAGCAATCAAAGTAGACAAACTATTAGCATCACCTTGGATGAAAGTAGCCAAAGGTGAGTCAGAGAAAGCCAAAGGAAAAAGTTTTGTATGTGGAGAGAAACAGTATTGCCTGTATCTTCGAAAAATATGATGTGAATTTTTCTCTGAGTCCATCTGATTGCCTCTTCCAAAGCTATGTAAGTATACGTCTTTGAAATAATACTTCCTGAGTCTATGGAATGGGCTAAACAACTTGTTAAGGGTTTTTTCTAAAGCAAATAATTTATGTGCTGTCTCAGGTTTATATTTTCTGAAATTAAGTATCTGTTAAATGCTCTAATTCTTAAAGACTTTTGTCCTCTATTTCCCCAGTTTATTTTCTTGTGAGAAGCAATATGGTTTGCATTTTAATTTTATATATTCCAAAAAGTATTCAAACATCTCCCTACCCCACCTGCTTTCTTGCCAACCCAAATTTCTGAAAGTATTGCTGTCTGTTTTTCTTGGTAAAAATTCTGAAGCTTTTTTTTACCTTGGAATTTTTAGTATAGTCTTAAGTTTGTAAGGAGAAAAAATCCCTCTTCAATTTAAAACACAAACTACATTATTTGACATTATTTCTGGTTCTTATCAATGTGCTTTTTTTTTTTTTTTTTTCACATGGGCAGGCACCGGGAATCGAACCTGGGTCCTCGGCATGGCAGGCAAGCACTCTTACCTACTGAGCCACCGTGGCTCGCCCCTTATCAATGTGCTTTTATCTACAAAGTTATAATCAGTGAATACATACTCTTGCCTTTTTAGTTTACCTCCTTCATTTACTTAACATTTTTTTTGCAACTACCCACTCCACATATTTATCAAAACTTACTATATTCTAAAGCAGTTTTGAAGGTCATTTATCACTTATTAAGATAGAGGTTCTACTTTTAGGTTTATCTCATTGCTGGTAGATTTTTTCTTTAGAAATAATTATTGCCCCATTTTACTCAGCCTATTTGAATGTAATTAACATAATAGTCTAATATTTAGAAGTAAAAAATGAGGAGTATTTTAGGGCTTCTGCAAGGTTTTGGGCTGTTGCAAAATCAAAAGAAGATCTGAAATAATAGGTTCTAAAAATTCATAAAAAATGACCCCTTGATCGTGAATTGCTTCTGTTTTTAGTCATTCCTGTATACACAAATTCAGTAATTACCTTCTATCACTTCCCAGCTCAAAGGATACATTATATAAATATGTATACACATATTAAGAGCCCCAAAATATGTGTATACATATCTTTCTGTCTCTACTAATAGATCCCCATATCCCAAATTTAAAGGGCTTTTGTTCTCTTAGAATTTTTAAGATTATGACTCTATTCATATTGTTACTAAATTTCATTCATACTCACAGTCTTTAAATGTGTTCGAATATGTTTTTTAGCCAAGGGAAAATAGAATTTAGTCTTAGAAACGTTAAAAAAATGTATTTAATTCAATTACTTGCTTTTTTGAGTCTGAAAGGAAGGCTTTCCAGAACCTATAGTTAAAGCTAATTGCAAATAAGGAAGGTAATTTCAGAGCTTGGCAAGTAGTAGAATCGTGGTATTTACTGTAAATTCAATTGTTTTAGGAACAGCCAAATGAGAGGTTATCAGAAAGCTGTCCAGAGTTTATTTTAATACCACAGCTGCTGTTCTCAACAAAACTTCAGTTGGCCTCCTGTTCCAAGCAGAGAGTGTCAATTAATTTCAAATATTTATTTCCTTAATGTTATATTTTATCATCAGTATTTTTTATAAATGGCTTTGTTGAAGTATCATACACATACCATAAAATTCACTCTTTTAAAGTTGTATAATTCAGTGGTTTTCAGAGTTGTACAACCATTACCATTAAATTCCATAGTATTTTCATTACTTTGAAAAGAAACTCTCTACTCTTTTGCGGTCACTCCCCATTCCTCCCTCCCTGCAGCCCCCTGGTAACCACTATTTTCTGTTTCTATGGATTTGCATTTCATATAATTGAAGTCATATTATATGTGGTCATTTGGGTCTGGCTCTCACTTAGTGTATGTTTTTAAGGTTCGTCTGTGCTGTAGCATGTAAGAGCACTTCACTCTTTTTATGGCTAAATAATATTCTGCTCCATGGATATACACATTTTGTTTATCCATTCATCAGTTACGTGGATATTTGGATTGTTTCCACCTTCTGGCTATTATGAATAATGTTGCTATAAACATTTATGTACATGTTTTGTTTTTCTTTTTTTAAAAAAATATTATTTATTGTGAAAAATAACATATACAAAACACTAAATTTCAAAATATTTTGTAGCAAGTAGTTATAGAACAGATTTCAGTTTGGTGTGGATTACAGTTTCACAATTTTTGGTTTTTCCTCCTAGCGGCTCCTAGACACTGGAGACTAAAAGAAATATCAATAAAATGATTCAGCAGTTGTACTCATTTGTTATATCCTATCTTCTCTGTTATAACTCCTCTTTCTGTTTTGATCCTTCTCCCAATCTTAGGGATATTTGGGCTCTACCCATTTTAATCTTTCAAGTACATGTTTTTATATAAACTTTGTGTTTTCATTTCTCTCAGGTTATATACCTAAGATCTCCTAAGTATATACCTAGGATTTACTGGATCATATAATAACCCTTGTTAACTTTTTGTGGAGTTATCAAACTGTTTTCCACAGTGGCTGCAATATTTTACAGTCTTGCCAGCAATGTATGTTGGCTCCATAGTTTATTATTTTCATTATAGCCATCTTAGTGGTATGAAGTAGTATCTCACTGTGGTTTTACTTTGCTTTTCCCTGATGACTAATGATGGTGCTCGTCTTCACATTTATTTATTAGTCATTCCTATATATTCTTAGGAGAAGTATCTGTTCACATCATTTGCCCACTTAAAAAAAATTTTTTTGTCATTTTACTATTGTGTCATAAGAGTTCTTTATGTTTTCTGGATGCAGGTCCCTTATTGAATATATGATTAACAAACATTTTCCCCAGTTTATGCATTGTCTTTCACTTTTTAATGGTGTCTTTTGAAGCATAAAGGTTTTTAATTTTCTTTTTATCAATTATTTATTTTAAAGCTCATTATTTTGGTGGTGTTTCTAAAAACTCTGCCTCAGCCAAGGTCTAGAACGTTTGCTGCTGCAATCCATTTTGAGTTCATTTCTGTGTATCATGTGAAATAATGGTCTATCTAGATTTTCTTTTTTTAAGCATTTATTTCTGGACTCTCATTTCTGTCCCTTTGATCTATATGCCTGTTCTTATGCCTGTACCATTCTTAACTTAGGTTTTTGTAATGCAATTTTTTTGTGAAAAAGTCTTTTTTTCCCCCAAGAAATGGACTTAAGGTATACTATCTGCTTACTGTTGTGTTTCTTTGCCGCTTTCCTACTCTATTCTTTTTTTTTTTATTAAAACAGTGACGTTTACAGAAAAATCATGCAGAAATTACGGATTTCCCATATACCCCCTCCTTCACACACACAGTTTTCCCTATTATTAATGTTTCTCATTAGTGTGGAATCTTTGTTACACTTGATGAGGTAATATTATAATTATGCTCTTAGTTTTAGCCCATTGTTCACATTAGGGTTCTCTCTTTGTGCTGTACAGTTCTATGGTTTTTGTTGTTTCTATTTTTGGTAATTTATATACAACCTAAAATTCCCTTTATATCCCTTTTCAAATATACAGTTCCATGGCATTAATTATAGTTATGACATTGTGTCACTATTACCATTAGACATTGCTAAAACTTTTCCATCAACCCAGGCAAAAAAATCTGTACCAGTTAAACATTAATTCTCCATTCCCCTCACCTACCCAACTCTTGTATTCTAGTTTCTGACTTTACAAATTTGCTTATTCTGCATATTTCATATAAATGAGATCGTTAACAGTGTTTGTCTTTTTGTGTCTGGGTTATTTCACTCAGAATGGTGTCCTCAGAATTCATTCATGTTGTTGCGTGCATCAGAAATTCATTCCTTATTAGGCTAAATAATATTCCATTGAGTGTATATATACCACATTTTATTCATCCTTTCTTCAACTGATGGACACTTGGGTTGCTTCATCTTTTGGAAGTAGTGAATAATGCTGCTATGAACATCAGAGAACAACTATCTATTCAGGTCCCTGTTTTAAATTTTTTGGGCTATATACCTAGAAGTGGGATTACTGGGTCATGTGGTAATTTTATATTAAACTTTCTGGGGAACTGCCCAGCTGTTTTCTACAGTGGCTGTACCATTTTACATTCCCACTAATGATGTATGAGTGCTCTGATTTCTCCACATCTTCTCCAACACTTGATGCTTTCCATTTTTTTAATAGTACCTGTTCTAGTGGATGTAAGAGGGTGTTTTCATTTCCTAACTGATAAATCAAGTACTATACAATGGGTTGGCTTAAACAAGGGAAATTTATTGATAAGCTCACAGTTTGAGGCTAAGTGAAGTCCAAAATCAAGGTGTCATCAAGGAGATGCTTTCTCTGAGAAGACTGGCATTCTGGGGATGGCTGCTAGTGAACCTTTGTCTTTGGCTTTTCTGTCACATGATAATGCACATGGCAACCTCTCCAGGCTTTTTCTTCCAGGTTCCATTGACTTCCATCTTCTGGCTCTTCTGTGTGGTTTTATCTCCCTGTCTGAATTTCATTCTGCTTTTTATAAGTCCTTTATAGACTCCAGTAATAGGACTGAGACCCATAATATTTCAGTTGGGTCACACCTTAACTGAAATAACCTCATCAAAAGTTCGATGAAATCAGTGGGTTCACATCCACATACATGGATTAGGATTAAAAACATGTTTTACTAGGGTATATAGCTCCAAGCTTACCACAAGTGATATCCCATTGTGGTTTTGATTTGCATTTCCTCATAGGTTATAATGTTGAGCATCTTTTCATGTATTTATTGATCATGTGTATATATTCTGCGGAGAAATGTCTATTGAAGTCTTTTGCCCATTTTTCAGTTGGGTTGTCTTTTTGTTGTCAGGTTGTAGGAGATCTTTATATATTCTGGATATTTAACCGTTATTGGATATATGGCTTCCATATATTTTCTTCCCATTCTGTAGGTTGTCTTTGTACTTTCTTGATAAAGTGCTTTGATGCACAAAAGTTTTTAACTTTGATGCTGTCCTAGGTATCTTATTTTTTCTTTTGTTGCTTGTGCTTTTAGTGTAAAGTCTTAAGAAACCACTGTATAACCAGAGGTACTGAAAATGGTACTTTGTTTTTTCTTCTAGGAGTTTTGTAGTTTTAATCCTTATATTTAGATCATTGATCCATTTTCAGTTTATTTTTGTATGTAGTATGAGATCGGGGTCTACCATCATGCTCCTGCGTATGGAAATCTAGTTCTCCCAGCACTATTTGTTGAAAAGATTGTTTTTACTCCAATGAATGGACTTAGCAGCCTTGTCAAAGATCAGTTGGCCACAGGTGTGAGGGTTTATTTCCAGACTCTCAGTTAGATTCCATTGTTCTGTCTGTGCCATTATCACACAAGCACAAACCAATGGAATGCTTTGATTACTGTGCCCTTGTTGTAAGTTTTAAAATCATGAAACATGCGTGCTCCAACTTTGTTCTTCTTTTTTTTTCCGAGATTACTTTGGGTATTTGGAGCCCCTTACTCTTCCATATGAAATTGATGATTGGCTTTCCTCTGCATTCTTTTTTGAGTTACCCTGCTAAAAGTATTAGTCACTGGTGATTTTCTTTGGTATAATTACATCTGTTGAAAATAGTAGTGAGGATGCACAATTTATTTAGATGCATTTTCAAGATTACTATACACATATATATATTTTTTTTTTTTTTTTTTTTTTTTTTTTTTTTAAAGGAAAGACAGAGAGAAGGAAGGAAGGATAGAAGGAAGGAAGAGAGGAAGAAAGGGAAACATCTTTTAAACATTTTCTTGTTTTATTGTATTCTGTTTCTCCGTTTTCGTTACATGGGCTGGGGCCGGGAATCGAACCGAGGTCCTCCGGCATAGCAGGCAAGCACTTTGCCCGCTGAGCCACCGCGGCCCGCCCCTATATTTTTAAATCTAGGCAGTGCTTTTTGTTTCATAAAGGTTATAAGCATTTTGTGTTCATGAGCCATTTAAATAAAACAAATTTAATTTTTCATTAGTACTGTCTTAATCATTGCCAATAACTACTGAAGGATTTACAAATTTAATAGATTATTTGAAGCATTTTTATTAGTGGTTATATGAATTGGGTCTTTAATGTAGAAAAAGATAAATTTCATAAAACTTTTTTTTACTGAATAGAAAATTCAGTAAAATGTCTTGGGTTTTGGGAGCATAGGGTGCTTATATATGTTTTATGAAAAATGAATAATTTTTCAAATGCTTGCTGTAATTTTGTACTTATCTGTGCTTTGTTTGTCTGTTGATTAGCATAATTCTCAATGGACTAATGTGTAGATGTTGAAATGATTATATTAGAAATGTCAAGATTGCAAATTTATCTCTCTTCTTTGGTTATAACTCTAAATATTAGGGATGCCTAAAGATTTAGAAGGGAAATATTAAATGCCAGTAATTTATTTATTGTAATATTTGGGTTCTGGTTGATTATTTTCTGTTTTCTAGTACAGTTATAATTTTGGGGGGGACAAATTTGTTTATTTTTAATGTGAATAAAATGAAGTAAATTTGATGTTGATGTAATTCAGAGACATTTCTCCTCTCTGGCATATAGCTAACAGCTGACTTTTGCTGCTGGCCTTTAATCTAGTATTAAAATCACAGTATTAGATTTAGAACATGTTTTCTGCAGTTCCATTAGTGGGTCAAGCTGTGCCTCACAGTTCCGGAGGCTCTGGGAAGGCTTATCTGCTTCCTGCTCTTTTTAATCTTCTCATTTCAACCTGGGTAGACGTTGGTGGGAACAGACATTTGTTACCTGCCCCCTTTGCTTTCCCTGGTAGCCCTTTGGCTAATAATGTAACTTCATAAAAGTGCATCCACAGGGCAACGTGGAATTATTCTTTTTCTTTTTCATTTAAAAGAAAAAGCCACAAGTAAGACTTCATTTATATCTTTCAGACCCTGGAGAAGGTATGACGAATGTTTTAATCAAATCAGGTATCCCTTTTCTGTCTGGTGCCCTTTTAAAATCTTTGTGACCTAGTCAGAGAATGACCCTATGAAGAGTGTAGTGTAATGTTCTGACGGGATATGGCCCTGTTGGTCTTCTTTTTCTTTGGGAATTGAAACAAAATGTGGCTCGGTGAGGGTAACCTCTTAACTACCCTTTACTCTGAACAGAGCTTTTTCTCTAATGAAGTTAGGGGTTCAAGCATAATTGAGTCCTTGAAGTTTGAGTTCTGTTGCAGTTATGTATGTGAAGGCTCTGGCCTATTTATAATCATTTGGTTGCAGATGAAATAAAATCAAACAACTTAGTAACACTGAGTGAGCCAATACAAAAATAAAAAGAGTGTCTGGAACTTGCTTTCATAACAGAAACCACTTTTTTTTTTTAAAAGCTTTTTTTTATTAATTAAAAAGAATTAACAAACAAAACATTTAGATATCATTCCATTCTACATATACAATCAGTAATTCTTAATATCATCACATAGTTGCATATTCATAATTTCTTAGTACATTTGCATCGATTTAGAAAAAGAAGTAAAAGGACAACAGAAAAAGAAATAAAATGATCATAGAGAGAAAAAAAAGACTATACGTACCATACCCTTACCCCTCGCTTTCATTTACCACTATTTCAAACTGAATTTATTTTAACATTTGTTCCCCCTATTATTTATTTTTATTCCATATGTTCTACTCTTCTGTTGATATAGTAGCTAAAAGGAGCATCAGACATAAGGTTTTCACATTCACAGAGTCTCATTGTGAAAGCTATATCATTGTTCAGTCATCATCAAGAAACATGGCTACTGGAACACAGCTCTACATTTTCAGGCAATTCCCTCCAGCCTCTCCACTACATCGTGAACAACAAGGTGATATCTACTTAATGCATAAGAATAACTTCCAGGATAACCTCTCCACTCTGGAATCTCTCAGCCATTGACACTTTGTCTCATTTTACTCTTCCCCCTTTTGGTCGAGAAGGTTCTCTCAATCCCTTGATGTTAATTCTCAGCTCATTCTAGGATTTTTCTCAGTCCTTTGATGCTGAGTCTCAGCTCATTCCAAGATCTCTGTTCCATGTTGCCAGGAAGGTCCACACCCCTGGGAGTCATATCCCACGCAGAGAGGGGGAGGGTGGTGAGACTGCTCTTCATATTGGCTGGAGAGAGAGGCCACATCTGAGCAACAAAAGAGGCTCTCTTGGGGGTGACTCTTAGGCATAAAGTTTAAGTAGACTTGACCTATCCTTTGTGGGGTTTAGTTTCATGTGAACAAACCCCAAGACTAGGGGCTCAGCCTATAGCTTTGATTGTCCATACTGCTTGTGAGAATATCAAGAATTCAACTTGGGGAAGTTGAATTTCTCCCCACTCTCACCATTCCCCGAAGGGGGCTTGCAAATACTTTTCCAGTCACTGATCAAATCATTCTGGGATTCATCAGGGGATCACTCTGGACAAACCAACAAAATCTCATGTGCTACCTGAGATTCCAAGTACTTATGACATTCAATCAAACTATCTACATGAGTTATATTAGGAAATGCTCTAGTCAAAATCTAAATTTTGTAACAAATAAGCATTTTTTGCTTTAGTCTCACACATAAGGTGACATTTTAAAGTATTAATTATCATCTATAGAAACCACGTTTTTATGTACTCTGAAATGAGGATGTTTATGATAAATACATTATTAATGTTTAGATTGTTACTTATTTTGATTTTTTGCCTTTATATTTTTAGGTTAAATAATCTGTGGCATAGTAGGTTTCCTTGAAAAGTCTTCAGAGATACCATACTTGAGTGACATATTGTCAATTGGTATTTATTTTAATGTAATTACTGAGATATGAGCAAGCAGGGTAATTTCTCAGTCCCATAATGACCTGTAAGGAGTAAAATATTTAATTTGATTGTTCTGTCCAAATAAGATCTATATTCCCAGTACAACTTCAGAACTTCTGAAATTTCCAAATTGATTTCTACTATCTGTCCAAGTATTATCAGCTTCATTCATAATCAGAAATAATTGGATTGTTTTACATCCACAGTATCCAAAGCAATAATTTATATAAAAACGTAAATAGCAGCCTCAGTTTAGCATGCATTAGAAAATTGCACTTGCTAGTCTACCCTTTTTAAGAATTAGGATGTTTTTTTACTGATCCTTATGCAGCTGAGACTCTTTGAAGACAGATTTTTAGAATCTTAGTAACGCTTTGGTGCTTGATTTCATACAGGTGATTTTCTTTAAGATTCTTAAGGCTGCAAATAATTTGTTTCTGCTGTGGCTTTGTTCTGGTGTGTGGTTTAAGTGTGAGAGCGCCTAGGAAAGTAAGAGGGTAATTAACAACTTGACCAAAGACTTATCAGAAATAAAAAGCCTGCAGGTCTGATCTCTTTAGCCCCTTGATGGTTCTAATACAGGATTGAAAATGACCACTGATCTTGAGCAGGCATTAATTTAGGAGTGATAAGAAATGCTGAATTAATTTTCTTTAGGTCAGTGCAATTCGGTTAAATTCAAACTGAACTTGCGAACTGTATGCTGAAGGGAAGACTACTCTGGCAGTTGCTGCAGGAAATAGACTGAAATATCCCTTGGGGAGACAGCCAGAATACAAGCCCTTTGGGGAGAGCCTACCATTCTACTGAGCATGTTCAGTTATACTAAGCACTTAAGCATTTTTTGGGCTTTCAATAAGGGTAACCACATTTGATACAGCAGTCCTATGAGACACTGTGTTATCACTGTTGACAGATAAAGAAGCTCAGGATCAGAGAGATCAAATGATTTTGTCCAAGTTCCACAGTTACTAATTTAAATTTGAATCCAGATTTTTTTCTCTAACTCCATCATATGCCTAAATAAATGAAAGCACTGTTTATAAATTGTTTGACCTATAGTAATCTCTCTCTGTCCTTATTATTACTGATAAAATGATAAAGGCTAAACAAAATACATGAAGAGTATGCTTTGAAGGAGAGAATGGTTAGTCTGAATGTATTAAATGGAGAAGTGGCAATTTATTTTTGATGAATGAGTAAGAAACTTGGGAGTTTTCAGGCATTCTAACCTGAGTGAAATAGCTGATCAGACTCTCAGAGGCGGAAAAATACATTTTTGCATTGTCCCAGTTTAACAGCCAAAAAGTGTGCTCCCAGCTGTGCACTCCACTCATCAGCTTGCTGTGAGCTACCCAGAGGTATCTTGTTAGCTGGGGGAATAGGATGCTCCCAAGGATCTACTTAAGAGAAGAAAGGAAGAAAGAAGCTAAGCCTTGGACATTCCTGACCATCCCCTCCCCTGTGTTGTTGTTTGGGGACTTCAAGCTTCTTTTTTTAAAAAATGGACTTTGCACTGCTATGGAAGGGCACTGGAGGTTGACAATAAGGAGGCACCAAGGTTCATCTCCTGCTCTTTTAGTATTTTCAACTTGCAGTATTCTTAGTTAAGTACCTAGCAGATGTTAATACCCCACCCCCTTTGCTTTTCCTGCAACTGCCTGCCTCTTAGAGAAAAATATAGACCTAACAAAGTAAAAGGTATGGTACACAGAACCCTCTACAGGCTGTGAATGCCACCTCACAGCTTTACTCCAAGTTATTTCTTTGTTAGATTCATAAGTTTGTGTTGCCTAAAGAACTTGACTTGGTCTGTGATGGGTTGGTTGCTTGGTAGTTCTATGATGTAGATTGAGACAAAGCTGGTCAATTGTGATACTTGAGATTATCTTTTAAATTAGACACAGTTGAAGAGCAATTTGGGAGGTACATTTCAAAATAAAATCCAGCAATTTCATAAATTTGTTTACTTAAACTATGCTGAGATATCTGTGTAAGTCATTTCATGGTGTGCTTATAATGAATAGATTTGTATGCATTTGTCTGGGAAGAACTCTAAGATTTATTGTTTTGGCAGAATCATATAAATAATATTCCCTTTTGTGTAAATTTTTGAAAAGATATGTATGCTGGTGTGTGTGTGTGTGTGTGTGTGTGTGTATATATATATATTTTTTTTTTTTCCTGAAAAGATATACAGCTGTTAATATACTGGGAAATTTTTCGTTTTCTTTCTTTTCTGTATTATTTGGATTTTCCAACCATGTTCATTTATTTACTTACTTTCCTTTAAAAAAAAATCATCAAGGGCTAACTGGGCAGTATTATCATGTACCATTTTACTATTATATTTTAATGTAGTTAAAAAACCCTAGTAAATGTTTTTAAAAACACTGCAATTTTTTTTCTGATTTTCATTGCTTATCCTCTCTTATCTTGTGTTCATGCAGAGGAAGTAGGTAGTTTTTCTGAGAGGAGGGGTCAAGTATATAATAAACCACGAAATGTTCCCTTGATAGCTTATTAGTTAAAACATTGAGTTTTGAAAAATAGAAAAAGACAGATATTCACAAAATATGATTTAAAGGACAAAGAACCCTGTCTTGCTTAAGTGTCTGAAGGTGTTTACTTAGTTTGCTTTAAATACGAGCTTTAGATATGAGCTTGGGCTGCACTGTATTTACTTACCAGACACGGCTAGAGGTGGTCCTGGATGTCTCCAAAATCTGATCGCTAATTGGGAAAGCTGTTTGCTAAGAAAGGCTTGCCTGTTTGAACTTGAAGTAATGACTGATGCGCAAATAAAGGCATGGTGACTTTTAAATATGTTTTGATTTCTGTACTCAGATTTTACTTTTAATTAAAACCCTTCATAGGTCAAAGGATATGACACTCTCTAAACTATTTCAGTAGCAATAATTGCTTGATTCTTCAATACTTGATAGGTTTGTCTGGAAACTATTATAATCATTTTCCCCATTGAGTCACTTACCTTTTTGGTCTTAAAGTGCTGAAATTGAATAATAGATATGAAGATGACAGTTTTTCTTAACAATGTAGGAAATGATGATGTCCCAAACTTAAAATTTTCAATATGTGGTATTTGATGTTTCATTAAAAAGATTTAACAAATCATATAATTTTTCTGATTTCAAAGGAATTTTGGAATCTCTTTTGTCCTGAAATGGCTTGTTAAACAGCTCATCAGGATCAGTAATATTTTTTGCCTTGTCTCTGTCTCCATTTCTTCCTTTTTTTTGTACTTTCTTTGTTTTTAATGGACTTGAATTTTTTAGATTTGAATTATTAGAGAAAAATGAGCAGAAAGTACAGACAGTTTCCTGTATACCCTCCCCTTTCCCTGACATACACTCACAGTTTCCCCCTCTATTTCTTGCTTCATGACTTCTGTTCTGGTATCTGGCCCTCTTATGCATATTCATGCCAGATTAATTAAGCCCCCATATTTCAAGGTGTTTGAGCCAGAGCATAGTGTTCATAATCTATTAGGGATACTAAGGAGAGAGCTCCTAAAATGTATATGGGTGTATCTATATGCACACAGACAACACCTGTGCATAAATATATGTGTGTGTATGTTTGTAGATATGTAATTGATTATTTATGTTTATAATGTGGAAGAGTCTGAAACAATACCATTTGTCACTTGATATCATGAATGAGAAAAACTGATATTACCTTCAGTATATATTTTCAGTATATTTCAGGATATATATTATTTAGTATATCACTTTGGTTCTCAAAATAAGCTGGTAACTTAAAAATGCAAGGTGTGATGGTGGCTCAGTGACACAATTCTCACCTGCCACACCGAAGACCTGGGTTTGATTCCCAGTGCCTGCCTGTGTAAAAAAAAAAAAGAAGAGAAAGAAAAGGAAGAATGCAAGGTAACCAGTATCTCATATGGAGATTGCAAACTCACATGCTTACAGTGGCTTGGCAGAAAACTAAACCAGTGATCTGGAAGAAAAGTGGGGGAAAGAGTATAGCTACTACTCAGCTTCCCTACTTCTATTCAGGAATGAGGCTCAAGTATGGCTTGACCTTACACTATTTCAAGAGAAGGCAGAATTTTGTATATTAATGTGACTGCCTCCCATTTTTTGTTTGGTATGCCATATGACAGGATCACATTTCATTCTTTTTCTATGTGGTTATCCCATTATTGCAGCACCATTTGTTGAATTTTGTTGGTTGGGTTTTGTTTGCTTGTTTGTTTTTGGGGGAAGTGCATAGGCTGGGAATCGAACCTGGGTCTCCCATGTGGCAGGCAAGAGTTCTACCTGTTCTAGTTTGCTAGCTGCTGGAATGCAGTATACCAGAAACAGAATGGCTTTTAAAAAGGGGAATTTAATAAGTTGCTAGTTTACAGTTCTAAGGCCGGGAAAATGTCCCAATTAAAGCAAGTCTATAGAAATGTCCAGTCAAAGGCATCCAGGGAAAGACACCTTGGTTCAAGAAGGCCGATGAAGTTCAGGGTCTCTCTCTCAAGTGAGAAGGCACATAGTGAACACAGTCACAGTTTTTCTCTCATCTGGAAAGGCACATGGTGAACACGGTCAGGGATCCTCTCTCATCTGGGAGGGCATGTGGTGAACACAGCATCATCTGCTAGCTTCTTCTCCTGGCTTCCTGTTTCATGAAGCTCCCCAGGAGACATTTTCCTTCTTCATCTCCAAAGGTTACTGGCTGGTGGACTCTGCTTCTCGTGGCTATGTCATTCTGCTCTGCTCTCTCTGAATCTTACTCATTCTCCAAAATGTTTCTTCTTTTCTAGGACTCCAGAAACTAATTAAGACCCACCCAAATGGGTGGAGACATGTCATCACCTAATCCAGTTTAACAACCACTCTTGATTGGGTTACGTCTCCAGGAGATGATTTAATTACAGATTCAAACATACAGTATTGAATATGGATTATTCTGCCTTTACAAAATGGGATTTTGATAAAAGCATGGCTTTTCTAGGGGGCATGCGTCCTTTCAAACCAGCACACTACCATTGAACTACCCTCACACTCACTGCCTCCTATTTAAAAAAAAACACTGTACACTTGCATTCTTTGTTATGTAATTTGTTAGCAATTTTTTTTCATTTTTTTATTGTGGTAGCATATATGACATAAAGCTTGCCATTATAGCCATCTTTAGGTTTGCAATCCAGTGGCATTAAATACATTTACAATATTGTGCTACCATCAGCACCATCCGTTACCAAAACTTTTCATCACCCACAGCAGGAAACTGTCCCCATCAAGCAATAACTCTCTTTCCTTCCTTCTCTCTAGTCCATGGTATCCTTTAATCTACTTTGTCTCTATGATTTTGCTTATTCTAGGTATTTTTTATAAGTGGAATCATTCAATATTTGTCCTTTTATGTCTGGCTTATTTCGCTTAGTGTAATGATTTCAAGGTTCATCCATGTGGTGTAGAATTTTAAAAATACTACATTTTACTTATGATGTTCTCGGGCATCAGTTAAAGTTTATGGTGTGAATAAAGGTCCTGGTCTCTAATAGTATTGTCATTTGTGAAACCCATTTAATATTGGAAGCAGGCAGTGTAGATTAAAACAGAATAGGTAATACTTCATGCAAAAGAAGTGAACAGTGCACATATGAAATGAGTGAAAAAATGTATTTTTTATATACTTGCCTTCTGTTATGATGAATGCCAGGTGCATGTCCTGATTCTTCCTTGTGCTGAATCTTTATTGCATAGCAAATTACTTGCAAGATGTGGGCTGGCAATTGGCACTGAGAAATCTTTTGGCTTCCCTGCCCCCTCCCCCAAAGATTTTTCATTATGATTGGATTTGGTATATAATGAATAGTATCTCATGAAGGCAGTGAAAACAATCCGTTGCTTTTCATTTTGAATCAAAGTCAGGGTGGTATTGGGACATCACTGAATTTTAATATTCTGTCATTATAAAAGAAAGAGTCGTTGTTTATCAAAGAAATGAGAATTGAATTATGGGTATGAGTTCAGGTTCTAGGCATTAGTGAGAATAAGCAGAAATAGAGCCTTGTTTTGGCAGTAGGTATAGCAGGAATTCAAGGTTATTTAGCAAAGTTTTCTCCCAGTGACTTGCTCTGTCACCAGTTTCAATGTCACAGTCTCCCTGAAGTCTGGAAGAGAGTGATTCAGTGATGCCCTGGTAATTCCCAAGAAAAAAACATCCATTTGAATGCTCACAGAATTGCCAGCCAGCTACAGTGGTGATTCTGTGGTGTATTCGTTCATTTCTGATCATTTTGTTTGTAACTACATGCCTTGTCAGAATTCCATTTCCCTCAGAAACTCAATTAAGAGTGTGAGATGAAACTGAGGTGCTTATCGTACAACTTTTTATGATTTGATGTCTCAACTTTGATTTATATAGACAGTCCCAAGTGCAGCAGAATGTAGGAGATTCCTGCTAAGCTGGGACTGCTCTATGGATGGTTGTTTTTGGCGTGAATTGAACCATGTGTGTGAGATGCCAGGGTTTAGAGCCAAGTCTGCCTTCTCAGGAGACAGTCCCTGGCAGCTTAGAATTTAAGTGAAGATTAATTTAATCCTTGGTTTTCACAGTAAATCTGTAGGGTGTGTTAATTACAGTAGTATTCAAAAAACCATTGGCTTCCTCTGGCATGTTTATTTGAATTTGATTTATGTGGAAGTTCTTCGAGAAACAGAACACTTACAGTTCTTTCAGAGAACTTAAAAAAATTTCCTTTCACATTCCAATAGATCTGCTTTCAAAATGGGTACGGCAAGGGAAGTCTGTAATAAGGTAGGTTATAATATATTTTGGTTTTGTTCTATGTCTCCTAGGCTTGGAGAAAACAAGGGTAGTAAATGTTGAGAACTTTTTTCCTGATTGGGCTGCTGAGACACCCAACATTCAGGATATTTAGAACATCTGGAGACAGAAGGAAAAATTCTCATTCTCTACTGTATATCTAGAGTCAAGTAGATGTGGTGATGTTAATTATACCTCTTTCCCATGTTTGGTCAACTCTTCTGAGTAATGAGTGCTTCTTCAAATTCCATATGTTCAAATATTGCTGTTATGTAGGTGAAATGAGATTATCATTATAGTTAAGTGAAATTTAAAACCTGCAGCTTCAAGTTATGAAATAGTATGTTTGGGCTGCCATATCCTAGCCTGGCCTTTTCAGCAAATTTCATGCCTTATAGGGACAGATGACCCTGAATTCCAGCAACACCTGCAATCAAAATAGTTCTCATTCCAGGCCCATACAACAGGGCACGTTGGAAAGTACTTGAAAGCAAAGTGTAAACAGTACTTTTTATGCTTGAAAATGAAACATTATCCTGGAATCCGCCAAGCCTCAAAGACTGGGAAGGTACTCTCTCCTCTCTATCAGTAGGTTTTATTGTTGTTCCCATTACTGATAAAGGAAGATGGGTTAGGATGGAATTTCTTAACTAGGAAGGAAGATAAGGCTGCTTAGATGGGGAGGAAGGTGCTGATGAAGCTTGTGGGGGGAAATGTCCAAAAGCAAGGTGGATTGACAGTCCTAGAAGGGTAAGTCAGTGTTTTTATATATAAAATATATATATATATATTTATATATTTGGGTTTATATATTCACCCAAATAAACTGTTTATTCTGCTTACTATTCTTGAAGTGATACAGTTGTTTCGCGTTCAGTGAATTGTAAGATACCCAACAGATTCATGGACTGACCAGAACATATTTTATCTGTAGGAAGAAAACACCATTAGAAATAGTTTAGCAAATTACAGTTCATGAGGCCAAATCCAGCTAGGCACCTGTTTTTATATACCCCATGAGCTAAGAATGTTTTCACATTAAAAAAAATATTTTTATTGACAAATCTTCATACACACACAGTCCATATATAGTGTATAATATCATTGCATAGTTGTGTATTCATCACGTGATCATTTTTAGAACATTTGCATCATTCCAGGAAAAGAAAAGGAAAATGAAAAAAATTCATGCATACCATACACCCTACCCCTCCCTCCCTCTCATTGACCAGCAGTATTTTGATCTACCTAATTTATTTTACTCCTTATTCCCCCTATTAATTAATTTATTTTTTTAATCCATATTTTTTTACTCATTTGTCCATACCCTGGATAAAAGGTGCATCAGA
Source organism: Tamandua tetradactyla (assembly GCF_023851605.1). Taxonomy (NCBI): domain Eukaryota; kingdom Metazoa; phylum Chordata; class Mammalia; order Pilosa; family Myrmecophagidae; genus Tamandua; species Tamandua tetradactyla. The sequence continues at coordinate 43,297,351 of NC_135345.1, read as the reverse complement.
CCCAAGGTTTACACAATTGCATAATCACATAGCAAAAGTTATATCATACAATTGTCCTCAAGAGCCAAGGCCCCTGGAACACAGCTCAGCAGTTTCAGGTACTTCCCTCTAGCTACTCCAATATACCATAAACTAAAAAAGGGTTATTTAAATAATGCATAAGAATAACCTAGAGGATAACCTCTTGACTCTGTTTGGAATCTCTTAGCCACTGTAACTTTATTTTGTTTCATTTCTCTCTTCCCCCTTTTAGTTAAGAAGTCTTTCTCAATCCCATGATGCTGGGTCCTGGCAAATCCTGGGAGTTTTGTCCCACATTGCCAGGAAGATTTATATCCCTGGGAGTCATTCTCATGTAGGGGGAAGGGTAGTGAGTTCATCGGCTGAGTTGGCTTAGAGAGAGAGGCTGTATCTGAGCAACAAAAGAGATTCTCTGAGGGTGATACTTAGGCATAATTATAAGTAGGCTAAGCCTATCCTTTGCAGGAATGTGTTTCATAGGGGCGAACCCCAAGATCGAGGGCTTAGCTTATTGATTTGATTGTCCCCACTGCTTGTGAGAGTATCAGAAATTCTCCAAATGGGAAAGTTGAATATTTCTTTCTTTCTCCCAGTCTGCCAAGGGGACTGTTCTAGTTTGCTAGCTGCCAGAATGCAATATACCAGAAATGGAATGGCTTTTAAACAAGGGGAATTTAATAAGTTGCTAGTTTACAGTTCTAAGGCTGAGAAAATGTCCCAATCAAAACAAGTCAATAGAAATGTCCAAATTAAGGTGTCTGGGGAAAGATACCTTGGTTCAAGAAGGCCGATGACGTTCAACATTTCTCTCTCAGCTAGATGGGCACATGGCGAACATGGTGGTGTCTGCTGGCTTTCATGTGGCTCTGCCAAAAGGGACTCTCTCCAAAATGTTTCCTCTGTTAAAGGATTCCAGCAAGCCACCCCACCTTCAGTGGGTGGAGACACACCTCCATGGAAATCATCTAATCAAAAGTTACCACCCATGACTGGGTGGGTCACATTTTCATAGAAACAATCAAAATGCTCCCACCCAGCAATATTGAATGAGGACCAAAGGACATGGCTTTTCTGGGGTCCACCACAGATTCAGACTGGCACAGGGACTTTAAAAATACTTCTTCATTCACTGCCCCAATTACTCTGGGATATATCAGGGTGTCACACCGACCTGGACGAACCAATAAGACCTCATACCCTATTCAAGATTCCATGTACTTAGGGTGTTCAACTAAACTGACCATAGAAGTTAAACTAGGTAGTGTGCTACCTAAAATAAATTTTGTACCAAATAAACATCTCTCCCTTTGGTCTCACACAGAGGTTGAAGTTTTAAAATATGGACGATATCATCTTTTACTCAGTATTCTTATCTGTTCCAGACCTATCCAGATCAGCTTTATTCATATCTCTAGTTGAAATTTGATCCCTTTTCAACTTTTTAAACAATTCCTGTATGGGATACTGCTGACTTTCATAGCTTCAGAGCTCTCACTCCGAGTCTCATGTGTCTCATAAATACCCAGATTTTCTGAGGACCAGATTATATACAAACAGCTCAGTATCTCAGAATTTAGAATTAACAGTTACAACTCCTGAATATATGTGACTGCCTGAAGAGCTTATAATCTAGGACCCTTTACAATAAACCCCACCTAGTAACCCTACTTCAGTTTTCTGAGTTTTTATATTATAGTTAGTCCATATGAGTGAGGCATGATATTTGTCTCTTTGTTTCTGCCATTTCATTTAACATGTAGTCTTGAAGGTTTATTCACCCGGTTGCATACCTCACAACTTCATTCTTTCAGTCCTCTGTATGTATGCACCACAACTCCCCCTCCTATTCATCAATTGTTTTACCCTTAGGTGACCTCCATCCTGTGTCTTTCACATTTTTTCTTTTTTTTTTTTTTGCATGGGCAAACACTGGGAATCGAGCCCAGGCCTCCACCAATGCAGGCAAGAACTCTGCCACTGAGCCACCGTGGCCCACCCTGTGTTTTACATTTTTAATGGTTGGAAAAAACCCCAAGGAATAATATTTTGACACCTATAAATTGCATGAAGTTCATATTTTAGTGTCCATAAGTAAAATTTTATTGATGCACAGCCATGCTCATTTGTTTATGTATTGTCTGTGGCTGCTTTCGTACTATGGCAGCAGAGCGGTTAGTCGTAACAGACTGAATGGCCTTCAGAGTATACATTTAACTCTGACTATAGAAAATCTTTGCTGACCTGGCTTAAACAGTTGTTTAAATTTGAATTTATTCATGTTTCTGATTGCTTACTGTGCACTGTGCTGGTTCTGATATGCTATATGGAAAATCCTCCTGTCAGCTAGCAGGTATCCCATAAACCCATGTTTTAATCTAAACAGAAATCTGTCTGTAGCACCTCCCAAAGATGGCCGTCATCTTGGTCACTGGAAATTTTGCTGCTGTTACTACAAAAATGTGAATAGCAGTTCTTTTTTATTTTTTCTATAACAATCATTCAGTTATTCAACAGATATTTAGTGAGTGCCAACTGTATGCTACACACTGTTTTAGGGAGTGGGGATACTTGGTGTTCCAGCAGACAATGTCCTTGCTCTCTGGGGCTGTACATTCTCTTGGAGGAGATGGAGCATAAACAGATAAGTGTATAGTGTATCGTGGTAATAAAGAAGATGAAAAATCAAGGGGAAAGAGAGTGATGGGGGCAAGAGAGGGCTGCTAAAATTGTGATGAGCAAGGTCTTCTTGGGGCAGTTATAGTTGAGCAGGTATCAGAAATGTGAAGGCCCAAAGGGTAGCATTCCAGGCAGAGGAAAACTCAAAGGGCAGAAGTCCGAAGGTGGGGAGCCAGGTTGGCATGTTTGAGGAACAGCGAAATTGACCTTGAGGCTAGAGAAGAGCAAAAGGATGAGTGATACAGAATTAAAGTTAGAGGCCAGTCAGGTGGGGGTGGGAGCTGTTGGACAGGTTGTGAAGGGTACTGCAGGGCACAATAGGGTTTTTTTTTAAATTCTGGTTGAGTTGAGAGGGATTTGACCCTGGAGCTGACTTGATCTGATTTACTCTTTTAAAAGGGTCGTTTAAGTTGCAAGTGTATTTTCTCTATCTCATGGTTTACTGAAGGTGATAACATTTTTGGGTTAAAAACAAACAAAAGCACATGTCAGTATACCAGCCAAAACAGCTTAAAAAGATCCTAACATATTTTAGAGTGACCCTTCTTTGACATAATTCAAACATGCCATAAAGGTTTGATCATAACAAGGGTAATTACAGAACAGTATCTTGTAGGTGAGTGTTCAAAGGTTTTAGGTCTATCAGCTAGGGTCCCATTGGGAAGCAAACGGCACATTCACATTGGGTGGATGTAGGGATAGTGCACAAAATACACAGAAGTATACAAAGGATAGCGTAGTATATTATGGCTAGTAGCCACTGAGCTCTTCCTACTGGCACCTGAAGGGGTGAGGGAGGGAGCGATTAGGTGGAGACAGAGCTCTATATTGAGGACCACCAGAGGAGACAGAGTAAGGAGGGAGCTTTCCTCTTCCCTCTTCTGATATCCTGGGGGTCTCCTGTTGGCTAAACCCAACCCAGAGCCAGAGGGTACTGGCGCTACTTGTTAAGTGGATCAGCTTCCAGAAGCACAGAACTGGGTGGAAAAGTAGTAGATGGACATTTTAGGGGCACCTTGAGATTTTTTCTGAATTCCAACCCTCTGCCACTTGCTCTCTTCCACCCTACCTCCACCCCAGACACACCACAAACACGCACATCTCTCTTACTCTTAAGTTTCTTCTGGGATTCTAATCAGTTTTCTGACTAGAGCACAATCATTAATTGTGAAATTGGAGTACACTTGTACCTATTTCTATGGTGTTTGATTCTACAATACCCTAGGATGGGTTTGGATGCCTTGATACATCCCAAGTTTTATTATGATTAAAAAGATTCAAAGCACATGCATTAACTGCTGGTAGAATTAAACTTTTTATTTTAAAAATATGTTTTATAATTGGACACAGAAGGAAAAATACAGTAGGGGAAATTTAAAACTTTGATGAAATACATTTAGTTTTGGTTTAAAAACGAACAAGGCAAGCATTGAATTTTAGCCACCTGATCTGAAAGGTTTTGGCTTTCTACTGCTGGATATATTAAAACTTTGAAGACACAGAAGTACTATTCAGTAAACTGCTTCTTTCAGCAGCTCTTGTGATGTCCTTGTGCACTGGAAGCCTTCGTTTTCCTTTCAGACAGGAGCAGGAAAATCCCCAAATTAATCACTCTCTGTGTGACATCCAGATGGCTAAGCTAAATTTTTAAAATGATTTGATGTTTTAAAAATATTTAACTTTTCATTTGATTTAGGTTCCGAGAATCAAAGGTTCTAATAACTCAGTGGTCAACTTGGCTCACAAGTCTATAGAAAAAGAAATATGCAAAAGCTGATTGTATACGTTATTTTGTAAAGGGTGGTGCCAGTAAGATGAGCCCAAGCTGTGTAGATGGTAAACTCATTTTCCACTCCCATTTTTCTGGAGTCTGGCTGAAAACCAAGAACTGGTCCCAAGTTGAAGTCTAATTGAAGCCCCACGGGGAAAAGAAAACTCTTTCCCTTTTCTATTTATGGTCATCAGCCATAAATATTAATTAATTTATTAATTATAAATTAATAAATAAAAACTTAATATGTATTTTGCTTTACGGTCAAGGAAAGAAGTCACTTTGAACTTCTCATAAGTTTTCAAGAACCAGAACAAGATAAAGCTTTTGTTTGATTACTTTCTGCCATGCGTCAGTTTTGGGCACAGGGCCATTCATATACTCATGTGCTACTGGGCTAGGTGAATACACTGAGTGCGACCCATTTTGTTAACCTAGCAGGGGCTGTAGGCATGAGGGAGGCAGCCTCATAGTCCTGAGTTTGCTGACATAATTCTGCTCAGGAGATCAGATGCATAAACAGATTCGCGGTATGTGCAAAGAAAGTGAGAGAGTCTCCGGAGAAGAGAGGAGTACTGTGGAAAATTACAAGGAGAAGAAGGATCCTATCATTCTGTCTGGAGAGAGCAAAAATGCTGCTGGCCTTGAAGGATCAAAGTGGCATACTGTCAGCACTCATGAATTTCAGTGATTTCTGTATCTGACCTGAATTATTAAGCCTCAGTTTCCTCATCTATAAAATGGTGATATCATCATCCATATTATAGTTTTTGAGATTAAATTACAGAATTCATCATAAACAGTAAAATACTCTAAAGCTATCACTTGTTATTATTGTTGTTATCAAGTGACATTTGTTGAATATTCATATATGTGTGCTGCTCACTGTTCTGGCTCATCTGTAAGCTTTATTTTCCAGGAGTTTGTTCTAAAAGAAGGTTTACTATTATTGAGGGTGATTTATTTGACCAGTGTCATACAATAAGGGTTTTATATGTGGAAGTCTATCAGATCTCCCAGATGCAATAGAGAGTCATTTATTATAGTGGAGAGAAGTTGTATCTGGGACAGGATATCCAAAAGGTGAAGTCCTCTTCTTTAGGGAAGAACCAGGCAGTGTATTGGTGAAGTATGTTAATGTGAAATGTCTAAAGGTTTGGTTTTGAGATGAATATAGACCTTGGAAATTGAGACTCTGATTTTTAAGCAAAAAATATATATATACCAATATTTAAAAAAACAGAATGTCTTAGAGACTTTGAGATTTATTTACTTGGCCTGAAAAGAAGGAGACATATAAACTTCATCCTGGGCATGTTGATGAAAATATAGTAAATCAAGCTGGAGAACTGGGAGGCTGAAACAAGGTTGTTAGGGTTGTCTGAGGGAAGATGTGCAGGTTTGAAAGTGTGTATTCCTGAGAAGCCATGTTTTAATGCTGATCCAATCTTGTGGGAACAGCCATTTCTTTTAATCTTGATTCAGTACTGTAGGTTGGGATCTTTTGATTAGATTTTCTCCAGGGAGGTTTGACACACTCAGTTGTGGGTATAAACTTTTGATTACATGAAGATGTGACTCCACCCATTCCAGGTTGCTCTTGATTCGCTTACTAATCCTTTAAAAGAAGAAACATTTTGGAGAGAGTTCAGAGCAGACAGAGCCTAGAGAAATGTGAAGCCTCATTGCCAATAGAAACTTCACAGCAGAGCTGACACAGATATGGATACGTGGAGAACAGAGACATGGATGTTTGGAGATACTTGGAGTCCAGTAGACATTGCCATGAGATATTAAGCAAGCCAGAACCTGGAGAGAGCCAAGGGAAGGCAAGAGATGAAAGCCAACCCTGGAGAAGCAAAGTGAGCAACCCTGAAAGGAGCAGAGGCTGAAGGCATCAGAGCCCAGGAGCAAGGGACCAGCAGATGCCAGCCACATGACTATCCAGCAACAGAGGTGTTTCTGACTCATCGGCATTCACAAAGGTGTTCCTGACTCATCGGCCTTCCTTTAATTAAGGTCTCTTTTGCTGGAAGCCTTAGTTTGGACACTTTCACTTCCTTAGAACTGTAAACTTGTAACTTATTAAATTCCCTTTTTAAGAGCCATTCTAGTTCTGGTATATTGCATTCCTGCAGCTTACAAACTAACACAGAAGGGCTATAAAATTTTGGAATTAGGTTTAAAAAATACATGCTACACTTTGATTTGGAGATCCTAGTTTGAATTCATTCCCAAATAGGCTGCATCCATGTGTTCCAGCACCACTATCTCCTGAACACAACTGGATTGTTCTTTGGAATGAATTTAAGAGGTAGTTTATGAACCAATCCAAGAAAATGACCTCACAGTCATACTCTCTCTCTTTTCTTTAATAGGCTTTGTTTTTTAGAATAGATTTAGATTCACAGAAAAATTGAGGAGATAGTAAGTACAGAGAGTTCTTATATACTTCTTTGCCCTGTTTCCATCATTATTAATATCTTACATCAATGTGGTACATTTGTTACAATCAACAAACCAATGTTGATACATTATTATTAGCGTAAGCCCATAATTTATTTAAGTTTCCTTTATTTTTACATGGGACAAAAACTGTACCTTTTTCACCCACCACTCCTTTTTGCCATCACAATCATCAACTGTTGCCTAATACATAGTGGCTACTCAACAGATGATTTGTTAAATAAATAAGTAAGTCTCTGCTTGTCCTTAAGTTGTTTTACTATAGGAGCAGAATGGGGTCCGTGTACAAATAGCACGTACACTACAGCTTTAGAATTTGGGAGCAGATAGTGTGTTTGGGTTGTGGCCCGAACCTTTGAATTGCTACTTTGAATATCCTTTCTTCCATGGAGCTCTCACCATTCAAACATAGATTCGGCAGAATACTAGTTAGATTGAGTCCTGCTTGCTCCACTCTCTCATCTTTGTATGAATCAATTTTTTTTTTCTTTTTCAAAGCAATTTTTAGCTGATGCTCATGAAAAGCAATGTCCTTAGAACTGTGCCGCTAATTAAAGAAATTCCTTTCTAAGAAGGTGCATTTCTTGACCAAAGCTGTGTCACACAAGCCTTTGGGCCCTCTGCTGGAAAAGTAGAATCAAGTCTCAAATAATGCCTTTTTAATTATATCCTCTAGTATTATAGATGTAGGACAAAACTGTATCATACCTCTGTGAATGTAAAATATTTTGTACCTGCTTTATGATACGTAGTAGTGACCATTGTATATCAGACCTGTTTTTAATGATGTTATTCTAGAAATTTTTTTCTTTCCAGATGATGATTGAGAAGCTAATAAAAGAAGCTAATGGTGCCAGGTACCATAATAGTAATAGAACTTGCTGTTTTCTGGGATTTTTGGTTTTTTTTCTTTACCTTTTTTTTTTTAATGGAGTGTGCTGGATGTCTCTAAAATTTTGTTCAGATGACTGCAGAACCTGGAAAAGCTGTTGCTGCGCTATTGATGCATAATATACTGCTATTGGTCTTTTTATATAAATATATATATACATATATATATAATTTGAATTTTTGGAAACTTTAGCTGTGCTGTCAACTTTGGAAAAAGTATCCCAGTTGTACCGTGTTGAGTTGACATTGTACAGAAATTAACAGCCATATTGGTCTAGAAACGTTGAACTTAATTTTTTTCCATTTGTACAGGGGTAACACACTATATTAAATATGTAAGGTCTTATCTACATGGGTTTGATTACAGAAACTAATAAAGTATTCTCTAAATAATGAAAATAAAAAGAATTTTGGGGCAGATAGGACTGAGTTTGAATGAATCCTGACACTGCCATTTACTAAACATACTGTGCTGATTTGAAACTGTTAGGTACCCCCGGGAAATGCTGTGTTCTTTTAATCCATTCTTATGGGTGGGACTTTTGGTTTAGGTTATTTCCATGGAAATGTGACCTTCAAAGTGGGTCTTAATTCTTTATTGGAGCCCTTATGAGAATAAAAATCAGAGATGTTTAGAGAGACCTGAAAAAGAAATGCCCCAGGGAGTGTCTTCTGCAATGAGTGATACTTAATCTAATCCCCTTTGGCTGATTACAAATGGAATCAGCTGTGGATGCAGCTGACATGCTCATGATCTAATTCTATGAAATGTCCTCATTGCAACAGACAGGCCAGAACTTGCCCAACCAGACAAACAGGTACCACAACTTGGCCAAGTTCACTCATGAGCCTGACCATGACAGAACGTATAGCAGTGTCTTTTTGGGAAAGATGATCATCAAATATAAATGGAAAGATAATCATCAAATATAGATGGTCCTCCTCCAAGAGAGGAGGACATGGGAGATAATAAAGCTATAATCCCGTAATTTGTAGATATTTAAAACTTTATTCTAAAAAAAAAGTTTGAACTAGAAAAAAGTAGAAAGAAGAATTCAATGAATATCCATATAACCCCCATTTAATTTCAGTAGTTATTAATATTCTTCCCTATTTGTTTCATATATGCCTATAAATACTATGTTTTTGCTGAACCTTTAATTATAGATGGTAATAGATGAAATTGTTGGTAGCACAATATTATGAATGTGATTAATGACATAGAATTGTATACATGAAAGTAGTTAAAATGGGAAATTTTGTGTTGTATGTATATTACCACAATAAAATAAAAAATTGTATATTTATAGTTAAATTATGTTAAAATGCAAAGGTTATAAATGAAATAAGTTATAGATATGACATTTTACCCCTAAATACTTTAGTTTACATCTCCAAAAAATAAGAAAGCTGTCTTACCAAAACATATTACCATTATCACACCCAACAAAATTAACAGTACTTCCTAAATATCATTTAATATCAGTCCATAGTCAACTCTCCAAAATTCACCCCCCCTCCAAATTTTTAGTCTTTAAAAAAAAAACAAAAACAGAATCCAGGTGAATGACCATGTATTGCATTGCATTTGGTTGAATATATTTGCTAAGAAGATTATGATGCTCACCCTCACCCCATTCCCATCTACCACTGATATAATTAAAAATAAAACAATTGTGAATTATAAAAGAAGTGTAAAGAAGTCTAGTTAGGGCAGGCCACGGTGGCTCAGCAGGTAAGAGTGCTTGCCTGCCATGCCCAAGGACCCGGGTTCGATTCCCGGTGCCTGCCCATGTTAAAAAAAAAAAGAAAAGTCTAGTTAGATTCAGATTTTTCCGCCACCAGGATGACGTTTATGCTTAGTTTTGAAATGTCAGGTTTGCACATTTTTTATAATTTAACATATGCTTACTTTCCTTGAATAATCCAGCGGTAGACTCACAGAATTTAATAGAAATCCTATGAGACATTGTTTTCAGTTGAGCCAAATACCTGGTGTATCTGGATCTGAAACCACATTCTTTTTTTTTAATGCAATTTTTTTTTAGATATATTCATGCAGCATACAATCCATCCAAAGTATATAATCAATGGCTCACAGTATCTTCACATAGTTCATCACCACATTCATTTTTTTTTTTAATCATCATGTAGCTGAAACCACATTCTTAATACTACCCTGTGGACACTGCAGAAGTGATTTTTGCCTTTATAGTATATATATGTATATAAGCCCTCTGGACACTGAGTTCCAACCTTTGAATGAAATTTCACAGTATTTCTAAAAGGCAAAAGTCAGTACTGTGGGTTGGAATCATGATATGATTATTTCAAATCTGTGTCTTAGTTTGCCAGGGCTGGTATGACAAATACCACACAGTAGTTGGCTTGAACTATAGGATTTTATTGTCTCATGGTTTGGGGGGCTAGAAATCCAAAATCAAGTTCTTCATTGGCCATATATTCTCCCAGAGTCTGTAGCATTCTAGTACTGACTTGCCACAGTCCTTGGGGTTCTTTGGTTTGTATCTTTGCCTCTGTCATGCGGTGATCTGTCTCCATGGTCTTCTCCTGTGGCTTTCTTTTAGTGCATGCACCCAGGTTTCCTCTGACTTTCAAGGAACCTCCATCCTTTGGATTAAGACCTATCCTGATTCAATTTGACTCACCTTCAAAGATCTTATTCACAGATGAGTCCACATCTTAATTAATAATTACGTCTTTAAAGGTCCTGTTAATACACAGGTTCACACCTATAGGAATGTGGATTAAGACTTGAACATGTCTTTTGTGGGGGACACATTTCAGTTCCCAACAACCTGTGATGGGAAAGGCTTACCGGGGAAGTGAGAAAGGATTTGGAAAGCAGAGGATGCAGGACCCTTATTAGTCCTATCTTAAACAGGATTGTCCTGTTCGTTCCATGGCATAGTTGGGCTCCTTCTCTGTGAATGGGTTTCCTTATGTCACAGATACTTAGTGCTGGGTAAGTGTCTGGAATTGCTGTGGGCATCGTAGTGGGTAAAAAGTGACTACCTGCTGGGGCCACATTTCCAAAATCAAGAAATATAACCTGGCATTTCTTGCAACAACACAGAAGGGAAAGAGTTTTGGGGACTGTTTTCTTGCGTATGTGCACCCTCTAATTGTTTTTTCCTAATGATCTCATTATGTTTTGGAAATGGAACTCCTCAGAGGATCATTAATTTCCACCTCACTTGCAGGTACACAGTGCTGCTATAATTGATGCCATTTAGCTTTGCTATTGAACCCAGCGCTTTCCGCCTCTGCTATAAGAAAAACTTTTCCACCGTGTTTCAACTTTCATGTGGTTCTGTTGACCACTTGGAAGATACTCCAGCTCTGTTTTTTTTCTTCTGTCCTTAATTTGGTTTGCCTTTTATTGTATTCCAACTGAGTGGTTTCTCTTTCTTATAAGGAAAAGGAACCTAAGAAAAACAGTGCTTGTGATGGTGACTGCTTGTTAAGGATAATTGCTATTTTATGTTAATTTACATGTTAAATTGAGTAGATAGGGGATTTCTAAATTCACCAACCTGTTATCTCCCAAGTCTGGTCTTTTTAAGTATATTTGTTGCTTAAAGAAGCAGCCATGTAGGGTGGAAATGTCCAAATTAGATGCTTTTGGGTACAGTTTTGTGTGTGTGTATGTGTGTGTAAAGTATTTAAAAATTTTATTTTCATCATAATGAGCCACTATAGAATACTTTGAAATTATACGAAAACAAAAAGAAGAAACCCAGAGGTTACTAGCATTAACATTCTGTAAATTTATGTCTAGTCAATTTGGTCTGCATGTTACATGTCTTTAAATGGTCATAATTTCACTATAACCATCTAGAACTCGGCTTTTCCCAGGTGTGGTTCCCAGAACAGCAGCATTGGAATCTCTTGGCAACTTGTTAGAAATGCGGAATCTTGGGTTCCACCCCACACATACTCAGTAGTAATCAAAGTTTAACGAAGTTATATGAATTGGTCAGCATGAATTGTGAAGTATTCCTAGATTCCAGGGAGAGCAAAAAAGTAAATGAATCCCTTCCTTTAAGGACCTGTATTGGGTTTAAGGACAGAAAACTATGCTTGGCACTGTATGTAATATTAGGAGGTACACTGGTATCACAAAAGAACCACACCCCTAAGTCTGAATATCTGCTTTGGAGCTCTTTCACCTTGGGCAAGTTATTTCACCTATCTTCACATCCATTTCTTCTTTAAAATGGAGCTGAAATAATATAAATGACTTCACAGAAGTACAGTGAATTTTAAATGGGATAACACAGCAAAATACCAGACCCACAGGTACAGTGGGTGCAGAATCCTGGCTGGGAAAGATATTTTAAAAGAGCTTTGTAAGCATCATGGGTGGAACTATTGAGGAAGAACAGAAAAAAGAGAGGTCATTTCTACCTGGAATGGCCATGGGAAACCTTGTGGTCATTATAGCTGTGAGGATGCAGATGAGGAAGAGAAGGTGTGAAAAATGGACCATTTGCAAGAGAGAAGTGAAAGAGAAGCTAAAATTTTGAGCCTGGATAGACTAAGAAAAGAGGCATTAGAAACAAGGGACCATGTTTAGTGGGGTGAATTCTGCTTCAGATACATCAAGTTGAATTCAGTTGCATTTCAGGCACATCCCCAAAAACTGTAGGTCTGGGGATGCATGTTTGCTTACCGTAAGTATTAGAAGCAAGCCCCCTTGCTCAGGACTTGGCCAGAGTTGAATATCAGGTTCTTTAACCTTCCTTTTTTGAATTGAGTTGAAATACTCATCCTTTCCTGGTCAGGGTGTTCGGTTAATATGAATGTTGAAAAGGGTCTTCCTACTCATTGGAGATGTCCACACATTCATAGATTTCTCACCAGGGTGAAAATAAGGGCAGAAGCTTTTGAACTCAGACCCACCTCTTCTTCAAAATGGGTAGAGAACTGCACTTTTCTGTTGCTAGTTCTCACCCATTGTCATCCTTTACCTTGGGTTTTCTTTTCTTTCTCTGTATTCTTCTGCCCAACTTAGGGCCATTAATTTTTTCAGCAGAGAAACAGAACTGGCAGATAATTTTAGAAACCTGTACTAAATGCTCTAAAGCCATCGACTGTTTTCCTATTTTAATCAGTTTCCTTTCATTCATATGCTCCTTTATGTTCTCTCTTTATACTGGTTGGTCATAGCCTGTAAGCATCCAGGATTACTGGTGTTTATAGGTTAGGACTAGTCCACCATATAAAATGTTAATTTTTTTGCCAGATTTGCTTTCTCTCTCTCTCTCTCTGTGTCTCTCTTTCTCTCTCTTACACACACACACACACACACACACACACACACATACACTTAAATTTTTTAAGCCAGTTGTAGAGATTATGACCCTTTGCCCCTAAATACGTGAGCATGTGTATTCTCCTACATAACTATAATATCATTATTACTAGGAAATAATAGTCCATACTCAGATTTCCCAAATTATACCATAATCAATTATACTAAGTTTGGTTAGCATCACTTGGTTAAGGAGTCCTCCAGGGCTCCTAGGTACCTTTCTCCTAGATAAATAATAAGTAGTAATTGGTGAGGTGATACTCTGAGTCTGTGTGAGTATCCCTTCCCCCAAATCCTTTCCCTAATAGCTTTTGCTCTCATTGATGATGTATTGGTTTGTTAAGGTTGTTGGAATGCAACATACCAGAAATGGAATGGCTTTTAGAAAGGAAATTTATTACATTACAAATTTACAGTTCTAAGGCCATAAAAATGTCCAAACTAAGGCATCCAGAGAAAGATACCTTGACTCAAGAATGGTTGATGTCTCTCACATGTGAAGGTCTGAGGCTGGCATCTATTGATCCTTTCCCAGTTCCGTTGCTTCCAGCTTCTGATGCCAGTGGTTTCCTCTTTAAGCATCTGTGGGTCCTCACTTAGCTCCTGTGGGACATAACACTGGCTTCTGGCTTGCTTAGCATCTCATGAGAAGGCCCATGGTGATGTCTGCTGGGCTCTGCATCTCCAAAGTCCGTGTCTAGGCATCTGCTTTATTGGCTCTGTTGGCTCTGAAGCAACTGTTCTTCCATCGTCTGCATCTGAGGTTTCTCCAAAATGTTCTACCTTTTAAAGGACTCTAGTAATCAAGGCTCACCCTGAATGGGCAGAGTCATGTCTCCATCTAATCAAAAGGTCACACCCACAGTTGGGCGTGTCACACCTCCATGGAAGTAATCCAGTTAAAATTTCCACCCTAAATAGTAATTCTGGCCCCACCAGATTGGATCAGGATTAGAACATGGCTTTTCTGAGGTACATAATAGTTTCACAGTGGCATAGATAATATTTGAGTCAATATAAAGTATTTTCATTGATCATTGCAAAATGGAATTTTCTATTTCTACTCTTCCTTTCACGTTTATTAGCTTTCTTTTTTTTTTTAATATAAGAGCTTCCTCCAACCCCCTTTTTCGTAGTCAGTCACTATGAATTTGTTGTTTGCATTTTTATTCAATGTGTTAAAATTCATCAGTATCATTCTTTCTGTTCAAACTGTCCTACATTTGGTCAGTGGGAACTCTTTCAAGGCAGCTCATATGTCCTTTTGGCAAATGTGTATTAATATTTGAATACTTCCTTGCTTTCTGACATAGTAAGATATTCTAGGCCAATTTTGCACTTATCCTTGCCCCAGACCTGAAATGAGCCATTTCTCCATTGAGTGAAGATATTTAGAGATCAGGGTCTGGGTACTAAGGCTCTTATTATAAAATGTTTATAATCCAGTGAAAGTTAAAAGTCATGAATCATTTGTTTAGGCTATCCCCCCCACCCCCCATACTCTCTACTAAGATTATTCCCATCATTACAATAGGAATTTAGATGTTGGAAAGAAAGGACTGATGAGAGGGGGTGGCTATCCAAAGTGAAGATTTTGGGCTTTGTCTTAGAGGTGGCATGAGAATGCAAAAAAGAAAGTGAAGTGGTACCAAGGACCAATTTTGATTACACTGAAACTTGGCCAAGGAAGTGACTAGAGAGCCTGAGAAGATAATATCTGCTTGTTTTCCAGGTAGCCTCTAAAAATTGGTTGCCCTTTTTTATATCCAGTAGTGGTAAGAGAGAATGTATTCCCCCAAGCAATACGTATGCTAATCCTTAAAGCAATTTAAGAAATATAGTTTTAATACTAGGAGATTCTTATTGCTTTGTATTTTCAGAGTCAGCATGAGGTATGTATAGATGGGTGTACATTTCACAGAAATTCATGGTTTTTCTTAAATAATCATAATTGAAAATAGTATCTGAATGTACTTGCTGATTATATTATTTATTTGCTAGTTATTAAAGGTGATTATGTACAACTTATGAAACACAGAAGCTAAGAATTTCAGAATTATTTCCCAGAGTAATCGGTGTTTGTTTGATATTATAGTAATTTCTGAGGGTGATCTTAACTAATTTTTCTGGAACTCACAGAAGTCTCTCTTCTGTGATCTCTTTTTGTATGTAATAGCATAATTAAAATGCCCATTGTGCCTTTACTACTCTTTAAAATAATACACAAAGCCAGTGCCTTTCTGTATTTTCTTTTGATAGCCTGTGAAAATACTTAAATTATGAAATCAAATTTGAAACATAAGGGTTTTGTTTTTTTTTCATCTGTGTTAGCATTTTTGCAAGTCAAAATAAAATGAAACAAGAACAAAGACATTTATACTTGGTACAGCAGGGATATAGTTATTCAGATCTGTACACCTAATGTTACAGGTATTTTCCTAATTTTATGAAACAAAACCATACATTAATCCTCACACATTCTTGACAATGGAGAGTCATTTTCAAGTAGCTGTGCTATGCCCAGTAGTACCTGAGTAAACTGTATACCAGGAAGAGTAAACTGAAAATGGAAAGTGACACATAATTTAAATGTGCTGCCCGTCAGGGACAGGCCAGTGAACTTGGGTGTGTGGGGGCTGAGCTGTCTCAGATTGCCCTTGGACTCCTGTGTACCCTCAATTTTCAATTCTTATATCATAGTGTGGGATTAAAAGCTAAGCACATTCATGGCTAAGGGTTCACTGTCTTTGCCAAATATATTATTTTCAAACTCAAGATATTTTTGTTGTTCTTGGGAAAATTTTAATATACCTTTCTTTTGGATATAAAAAAGATGACTCTTCTTACTTTCTTTTTAAAACTTCCCAAGTGAGGCATTTATCCCCATGCCCAACTCTCTCTCTCCTTTTATTTGTTTAACCTTGATCTTATTTGAAAGGAGCTTTATACAGAACATAATTTCTTTATTCATAATGAAATTTCTTTCAGACATTAAGAAAACTAGGATACAGTTATACAATTGAAAATCTTCTGTCATCTGGATTTTACTAATCCATGACTAGGATATCATGACTGTTTTAGCCAGTAAAAGCAAATTATGTTTTAGCCTCTGTTGTGGGTTTATATACCTGTAAACAGCCCTGTTGGGATAGTATTTGCCCTTGAAGGGTGAGGTTGAAAATATTTTACAGGATATTTCCTCATGTGACTGGACCTCTTAATACATGTAATTGATGAGAAAGCTGATACTCCTTGTTCCTGGACTTGCTTCATTCTGCTGGCTGGATTCACTTGTGAAGTGATTGAAGTGGAGGCAAAAAGAGGGTTTTCTCACTAAACACTATAGTGCTTTTTTTTTTTTTTTTTTCCACATGGACAGGCATCGGGAATTGAACCTGGGTCTCCGGCATGGCAGGTGGGAACTCTGCTACTGAGCCACTGTGGCCTGCCCTAGTGCTATTTTTGAAAAATCTTTTTCTTGAAAAATCTTCACACGGGTACATTCCATTCATAGTATACAGTGGCTCATAATGTCATCACATAGTTGTGTATTCATCACCATGACCATTTTTAGAACACTTGCATCATTCTGGAAAACAAATAAAAAGAAGGAACGCATACATCCCATACCCCGTACCCCTCCCTCTCAATGTCCACTAGTATTTCAATCTGCCCATTTTTCTTTTTTACCCGTTATGCCCTGCTGTTATTTATTTATTTTTTGTCCTTATTTTTTTACTCATCTGCCCATACCCTGGATAAAAGGAGCATCAGACACAAGGTTTTCACAATCACATGCTCACATCATAAAGTGTATGAAGTTATATAATCATCTTCAAGAATCAAGGCTACTGGAACGCAGTTCAACAGTTTTAGGTTTTAGTGTTATTTTTATATAACATTTTTCTAAATTATAATAATATTTGTGATTATTGTAGAAAATTTGAGTACCACAGGAAAATACAAAGAAAAGAAAAAATACTCTTAATTCTTCTATGTAAATTTTAGCAGCCATCCATGTGTTGATGATTTTCCTCCCAGTCTTTTTTCAGGATATAGATACTTTTAAACAAAATTTGGGCCCTGTTGTATGAATTTTATAGCCTCCTTTCCCCGATTAACACTGTTTATGGACATTTTCCCATTTTATTAATTCTCCTGCTGATTAAAAAAATATCCATTCCTGTATATTTTTATATTTTAAAAATTATTTAAAATATTTATAATAAAAAACTTTTATACATATTTTTGGGCTATATGTTTAGGGTAAATTCAGGAGGCTTTTCTCAGTTTGTTGGTTTTAAGGCATGAAAAAATAATTCACTCTATTTTGTTCTTTTTAGTGTTCATGCTTAAAACCATCTTGTCTGTAAGATCTTATCTTTATAACACCATCATCTTGGTCTGTACAAAATGGTGGGTTAACACGCCATTTATTTAATAGTATTAGGCAACTTTGCGAATAAATCTGTTATGTATCTGAAATCGATCCTTAAGTGTTCATACTTAATGTGTGCTTAATTGTAAACATTGTGATTGAAAATATTTCTAAATGTATTTCATATGTAATATCTTCCTAAACAAAATGAAAAATTAGAAAATCACAATATAGCCTCTTCTGGATAATTCACATAATGAACACTAGCTTTTATACGGTCAATTTTGCTATAATGCTTTATGTATGGGTTCCTAAAAGTCACTTTACTGTGGAAAATTATGCAATAAAAAACATAGCACTTATGGGAAAAATGGGGTCAAGGATATAACTCTCAAAAAACTTCATTAGCAAAACAATAAAAAGAAAAAAAGGAACTGAATAATAATTGTAGCAAAATTTTACACATTTTAAATACTTAGAAGATACATAAGTAGTAAAATAAATATGGTACTTTGCCTTGAAAAAAGACATGAAATTTGCTTGTGGAGTGGGGCTTGGAATGAGTTGCAGCTTGTGTTATATGAAGAGGTGGAAGGAGGGTTATCTGAAATTTAAAGTGTTTCTTGTGATAAAATCACGCATAAATGCATAAGCAAACGCGATTATGTTATGTTCAGATTGTTCTCTGATGTATCAGTGTTGGAACAAAGGCCAGCATTATAGCAGAGGGGGAGGTGTGGATGCAGTGTGGTAATGCAGTGATGTTCTGGGCTAACTGAAGCGTGATATTTTGTCATAAGTACAGTTAATATATGTAAAGCACTTAGAGGAGAATTTGGCTCTATAAGTGTTGGCAATAATAACATCAATAATAATAAAAGATGCTTATTGGTATTTGTGGAATTCCATCTGATATTTAGTCACGAATTGCTGTAGCAATGCTTCCCGCCTCCCTCTGAGTGACTGATTTCTCAATTTCTTTTTGCTTGTAAATGAGTTTTTCGCGCTTAGAATTACATATACGGTAAGGCCCAGAATGAAAGAGCCTGAGGAGTACACAGGCTTAAGGTTTGGATTACCTGTGGCATCTGTTTTATCTATTCAAAGTATTTTATCTTATTAATGAGTTTTTATCTGTATAGTCATTTGTAGGATTGTTGGACAAGTAACTTACTTTTTTTTTTGTATGCTGTATGGCAGGGTCACGTTTATTGTTTTTCTATGTGAGTATCCTGTTATTGCAGCACCATTTATTGAATTTTTGTTTGTTTTGCTTTTTTGTTTGTTTTTTTGGAAAGTGCATGGACCAAGAGTTGAATCCAAGTCTCCTGTATGGCAGGCGAGAATTCTACCACTGAACTAACCCTTGCACCCCTGTAGCTTATCTTTTAAGTGAGTGGCTAGCATGCTAAATGTTCAGATTTTGTTTATTATTTTTAAAAAATGAACGTCCAAAAGTTAAGTATGCTTAAAATTATATCTGGAGAGTATTTAAAAGTTGTTGATAACTATGTGATGATATTGTGAGCCATTGATTATGCACCATGTATAGAAAGTATGAGTGAGGATTTTTCTCGAAAAAAAAAAAGTTCTTGATAATTTTAAGTTGTTCACTTCTGTTTACAACCACTTCTGTGCTTGTGAAATGAGCTCATCTTTGGAAGGTGGGGCTGGCAAGTGCAATTTAGGAAGACCTTCCTTCCCATGTCACAGTATAATTAGAAACCCAGATCCTCCCTCAGTTCCTTTTTATGACTCCCTGAGAGAGACAGTTTAAACATGAACGGTTGCCAAGAAGCCTTGCTAGTTCCTGCTTCAGGAGCTTTAATAAGACAACAGATCAAAATACCTTCTAGATTTAGAAAGCCTTGTTGATATTTTATGAAAGAAAAATAGCTCACATATCTCATTATTTAGGTATTCCAATGGAATCTTTATTTTAATTATGCATAGGTACTTTAAACAGCCATGGGGTGTTTTGATTTTTAATTTCTAATCTGTGAATTTAAAATTTTTGTCTCTACACAATTTCTAGATATCTTTGGGTTGCCTGAATTCCTTGCTTGATTGCTATTAATTAAAAAACTTTGTGGGAGAAAAGGGAGCTTGCCTCTAAGCTTTGTACCAAAGAGCTGGGAAAAGTAAGTAAATTTCTAACTTACTTAAAAATATATTATTATACTTCTTGCAAAAAGTTAACAGGTCTGTTGTGCCTTTTCTACTTTCGTTCATTCCTTAATTAGTAAGTTTTATATATTCTTATGGATTTGAAACTTGGAAGGGAGACTAGGTAGACCTCTATTAAAAAGCTTTCCAGGAAATTAGAATGACCTTCTACATTCTGCCATTTCTTCGGGGTTTCATAAAGTCCTCAAGGTTGTATAAAACCTTTATCACATTTGCAATGGATGAACTAAACTTCAAAGGCATAAAAATACAATGTAATGTGATGTGACAGAAAAGTGACTCCAGTTTTCTGAATTTCTGGTATTTTATTCTTCAGGATATTTTGGAATGCTATTTGGTTTAGAACTTTTAAAATAAGAATGGAATTCACTTGGTTTTTTCCTTGTCTGGAAAGGAAAACAAGATGTGGAATTGCTTGTTCATTAAATCCCTCATGTAGTTGGGCTTGGAAGCATAAAGCCTCTGGTTTTATTGTTTCACACCTTTTTTGATGTACTCTAAGATTTTCTAATTGGACTACTGTATGAATGTTTTTCCTGTTTTTTAGAGAAAAGAAATGTTGGTGCTAAAAAGTTCCATTTTAATCCCTGATCTTTTAGAAGGCGTGAAATGGACCTTAAAGATAATAAAGTTCGTCTCCTTTTTTGTAGATACTGCTTGGAAGTGTGAGTGACCAAATGCCTGCAAGAATATAAGCAAAACAAAACACACACACAAAATTTTCTTTCTGGCAGGCTCCAAAAACAGTATTATTGACCATTGGAACTGTTTTCCCATTAAATGAGTAGATTAGCTTTTTGAACTTTCTGTGCCCTGTGTCTTGCAGTTCCTCTCCATTTCTGACAGTACAAATGAGCTAGTTGAATCATGTTTTAAGCAAAGTAAGGCCAAAAAACTTTTGCTGTAGAAATTCCATAGAAGCATTATATAGTAAGATCAGATTTTATAGATTGCATTGTTATTTTATGTTCACTATAAATTTAATTATAATTAAATTGCATATTATTTTGTGATAATTATAATGAAGTAAGGGTCTTTAATTGCCAAACTTATTTTGAGATTAAAGAAAACATTCATATGCACTGAAAGGGCACATATATGTGTATATGTCTGTACATGTATACATATATGTGTATGAATACAAAATAATACAACTTCTGAGGTCTTCTTTAAAATATAAACCCATTGAAAGCAAGGACTTTGAAACTTTTCTCCAAAAACAATTTTTTTTTATTATAGCAAATAATTGCAGTAGTAAAATACTATTGTCAGTAGAATTACAAAAAAGAAAAAAAAATTGTATAGGAATTTATGTGGCTGAATTTTGTAATCTTGAAATCACATATTAATCTTCAAATAAAGAAAACCTTAAGTGGTGTAGTCGTTACTACATCTTGGAAGGTAAAGAGGATTATCCTCCCATAGAAGTCAAATGAGGAAGGCAAAAGATTAATTCTTTGGGTTTCAGGATCCAAATATTTACAGTGCTATTTAGAGTGGAAATATAACTCAGCCCCAGAAAGTAGCCTTA
Organism: Tamandua tetradactyla; assembly: GCF_023851605.1. Classification (NCBI taxonomy): domain Eukaryota; kingdom Metazoa; phylum Chordata; class Mammalia; order Pilosa; family Myrmecophagidae; genus Tamandua; species Tamandua tetradactyla. The sequence continues at coordinate 43,276,092 of NC_135345.1, read as the reverse complement.
GTTAAACTGCCTTTCAAATAATTTAACATTTCTTTAAAATTTAATGTAGTCTCTGATGAAATATTTTTCTTCCATTATACTAAAATATTTCCATTTGGCATACCTTGTACATTGTTATAAAAGTTGTTTTCTCATTTTGCAGAGGTAAGACATCTGCAGGACTTTTGTTTGTAACACTAAGCCAAAGACAGCCCCTTTGTTAGCAGGGGTATTATGGCAAAAAGATTTCTGCTTACTAAAATTGTTATCATAACTGGATATTTTTAGGCATGAAAGAATGCTCATAATTCACCCTTAAGTTAAAAGAAAGAAGCAGGCTTTAATATAGAAGCATGTTCCACATTAATCTAGTTTTTAAGGACAATTGTATAGAAATTATGAAAGGATTTGGGGGCGGGTTTCCTTTCTAAAATTTACAAAAGTCATGAGAGAATGTTTCTGACAGAACTTTGAAAACTGCAAGAGTGTTAGTGGTTTCTTTTGGGAAAGGCAAGTACACAGTTTTAGGGGAAAGTTCAGAATCCCTAGCAACCTTTACACTTCTTTTTAACTGCCTTTTGCTTTTTATTTTTGTCTTACTCAAAAAGCGTTTTCAAGGTCTCCCTCATTTCAAGCGCTTCATTTAATTATTTGAGGTAGATTTCTGGAAACTTGAGTCTGTAATATTGATAAAATGTAAATGTACCATTGGAAAATTCACTATGAATTGTTTTAAAAAAAGTGGAAAATAACTTCTATTTTAAAAATCCTATTTAATGTATTTGTATGTTCACTTTTAGTATTCATACTAAGAGTAATGTATGCAACTTGCCTTTTCCACTTCATTTCCATACCAGTAAATATTTACTCACAATATCAGTTTTAAGTGAAAGTGAAAGAATTGGAGCTCAGCTTTTTGTTTTATTTGAAGTCATCATAGCTTTTAGTTAGAACTGTAAACATGTTGTATAGGTTTTTCAACTGAGAGCAGAGACTGGAGTAGAATTTGCCTTCAATAAACCCTACAATGTTTACTGTAACCAGACATATTCTGAATAGGAGGTTTGTGGGACTGAATATCTGTTCCATGTTCTAAGTGTCACTGGATGACAGGTATTGTGTATAAAGCTTTGTGTCTTCTTTGGTACATTATCAGAGTGTAGGTAACACGTTCCTCCTACCTACCTGTCTTCCTCAGTATTTCTGTGTCTAAGGGATGGTTCTATCTATACATTTCTCCCTCCCAGGAAACTCTAAATATCTGGTATGAAGTGGTGGGTACAGAAGGAACATTTGATAGATATTGGAGTATGATTTATTGATGAAAAAAATTACAGTCTAAATCAATTGGAGATGCCAAATATTTTACATACCTTTACATCCTTTCTAATTTTTAAGTTCATTTATTAAACCAACGTTTATTGAGCACCTACTATGTGCCAGGTACTGTGTTTAGAGCTCATTATTCAAAGAGCAATGAGCCATGTCCTTATTTTCAAGGAACTTAATTTGAATTTCAAATTCAGATCCAAAAAACTATTTAGTCAGCATGTGCCATGTGACCAGCAGTGGGCTGGATGTTCTTAGGTGAGGTAACTAAAATTTAGTAATGATCTTTATGCTACCTTATGCTCCCAAAATAAGTTATAAATAGAATTTTCTGATCTTTTAACTTTTTTCTCCCTTTTTTTTCTTAAACGTTTGGTACCTTCTGTTACTGATTAAGTTAAATTAGTACATGGAAAAAAGTCAATAAATATCAAACATTTATTTGATAAACTTAGAGCAGTGATTCTATAAACTTATATACATATATATTTTTATATTTGCAAACCTGTATACATATAATATAGTCGTAATTTCCCCTAGTGGAATAGTTCTTTGGTCACATGAATGAATGTTAAATATATCAAAATTTTATGGTGTTCTGCCCTTAGGGTAGCTATGCTATTTGAATATATTTGGAAGCCATAGCATTAAGTTACTTGATCTTTACAGTAGTTCTGGGGGTTGGGATTATTGAAATTTGAGGATAAAGCAGCTTGCCTCTATTGACCCAGTTAGACAGTGTTTGAGACAGAATTCCAATTTGAAATCATCCAACTATAAAGCCCATGCAATATCCTTTTTTTTTTTTTTTTGGTACCATTCCTTGATTTCCCTGAACTGATAGGGAAGGCCGACTCATAAATGCCATGGCTGTTTTGAGGAAAGGGTCATTTCAACAGAGGAATCAGGAAGTGTGTCTGCTGCATTGAAGAACTGGCACCAAAATAAGTCTAGAGGCTGAGTTGGAAGTTAGAGAGGAAGGGGAAGAATTTCCTGCAATTAGGGTGGTAGGAAAAGCATATGCCAAGGCACGGAGGGATAGAAGCCCATGTTATACTCAGAGAGTGGCAAAGATGCCATGTGGCTAGGGTACATGGCAAATTGGAGCACACGGTAGTTGCTGAGATTGAAAGGGTGACTGGTGTCAGGGAGAAGGCACGTGTGTGCCACATTGGAGACTTGGGGTTTCTAAGCAGTCAGTAGCCATTTAGAGTTTTAGAGTAGGGGAAATGAGATGATCAGATGGGAGTTTTATAAAATCAGTTGGGAAAGAGAAAACTGGAGGCAGAAACCTCCGGACTACTGGCTGAGATTGTGCAGACTATTCAGTGCACAAGGGGATGGGGGACTGATAAACCCTGCCTGGGAAGAGCCCCTCTTATAATTTGTACTGTAATATGCTCTCCTTTCCTTTTAATGGCTTATAAACTAATAGAAGGGGTTAGAAAACTAAAGAAATAACAGTGGACCTGAGGTCTAAGAGTCCAGAGGTAGACGTGGTGATCCATTTATTAACTGTGTGATACTGGCATGTTTTCCATCCTCTCAAGCCGAGTTCCTCATCGTTAAAGGAAAATCAGTGATTAAGATCTAGTAGGGCCCCAGACAGACCAGTTGAGGAGTGCTGGAAAGAGAAGGAGCTTGTGAATCAGGGAGAAATGATGGGTCTGGGGCTGGAAACTTTGCTAGTGATTATTTCATCCTGAGTGTGTGCTGGGAACTGTGCTAAGAGCTTTACATGTTTTATCATATTTAATCCTTATACCAGCCTTGAGAGGTAGTTGATTGGACCCATAAGATTTTGAAACTGAAGCCCAGGAAGGTTAAATAATTTGTCTAATGTTACGCAGGTAGGGAGTGGCATAGTCAAGACTTGAACTCAGGGCTGTTTGACACTAAAGTTTATGCTTTTAACCACTGTGCAATGCTTAGAAATTTTCTTTTCTAAATGTTAAATCTGTCGGCTAACACATTCTGATTTTATCTTTTATTCTCTCTAACTTGAACTAGATTGTAGTTATGTTTTATATATAACTTAAGATCCTAAGGGCTGGGGTTGGGTCTCACGAATTTATTTATTTTTTTGTCTTCCTTAGTTCTTTGCTTAATAAAATATATGCTGATAGGATGAATAATCTTTTAAGATTCCTTATATCTCCTAAATTTCTTTAATTCTTTATGATGTATGTAAACTTCAGTTGCAGTTATAGTGAAGTAGATCTTAAGAAATAGCTCATTGAGATTTTAGTTTGATGTCCAGATTGATCACTAAAGTTCTAGGAAATTCCCATTTGCCATTTTTTCTGAAAAATAATTTATGACTTGCAAGCCCTTTTTGAGGTGGTAAAGCTGAGCTTGCTACTTCATTGCTCTGAAAGGTATAAAACACAAATGTCTTAAATAATATTTTAATATCCATTAAAAAAGATTACACTGTAACTTTTTTTAATGTAATAAGACCTCAGATTATATACCCATGTGGAGCCCTTGTGATGGTCGCTCTTGTTTAGTCTCTGCTAACCCGAGGTTCAGGGCACGCAATTATCTAAGACTGTGAGGAGAGACTGCAAAGCTTTGCATGCTGACCCTTCTACTTCTAACTCTATGGCCTTCAGCAAAAAATGAGGGTAGGTAAAAAAAAAAAAAGCAGATTGTGATAATTGATTTGTGTACTTGGTTCACTGGGAATTAAGGGGGAAAAAGCCCGTATTCTAGATGGGAGCTAGTTTTTTCAGGTCCTCTTTAAAGAAGGCGGAAATTGTGAGCTTGTGACAGGGAATGTGATGCTTCAATATGAAAGCCACCTATATCCCAGGATGGCCTTTGCTGTTTTTAAACCAGAGCCCACTTTCTCTTATAACTACCACATCTGCTTTTGTGAACTGTAAGGAGATAGTTTAGGCTTTGCTTCATTCTCTGTATGCCTGAGTTGGGTAGATGGCTTTTAAGTAAATGGAAAGCGTTACTCAAAATCAACATTGCCTCTGGGCTTTAGGAAACTCTGGGGTTTCTTTCATCTTCCAGGAGAGTAGCACAAGTGAGCTGTGAGAAAGTAAATGCAACCTTAGGGAAAGTTCATAACTCGTTTCTGCCACTGTTTGGAAAAGAGCAAGGTGAGGACCTCTAAATAGCTCGCATAACCTTGATAGAAGGATACAGGTATGCTGGAAATATAACATAAGGGAGTTTTTTTTTTTTTCCCATTGGCCACTGCCTCGCCTGAAGGGGAAACAGAATAACAGCAGAATGACTCTTTTAGAGCATCCCTATTCAGCAAAAACACAAACTTTTGCCTGCCACAGAGTTCATTTTATTTCATAAGTATAAAGTTACCTGAAGATCCATGATGTTTTTCCCTTTTGAGGTTTTATATCTCAGATTGCTGGAAGAGAAAGCACAGTGGGTTGAAAACACTGTTCAGACTAAATTTTATTCCTGTGGTCTGTGGCTGCTTAGTTTTATACTTTAAAGTGAAGGCCTTCTTTAAGCAAACAGGACCTGTACATTCTTAACAGTGAAAAACAGGAGCTATCGTTAAATGCTGAGCATAAAAACCATTTCCAGGGTTGCCTTCCCATTTTGTGATTCCTATAAAAAAGCTTCAGTCTACTGTACTGGTAATCCTCTAATTTTCTTGATACCTTGTTCGGAAAAATAAAGTCAGATTGTATACCTTTTCCTTTTACTTGTGAACTTATTATTTTCCTGTACTTAAAACCTGCTGTTAAACTCTTCCTTTGATATTCAGTAGCAGATATCTCCAGTTGTGTAATATAACACTTCATGCATATTTGTTGTTTAAATAAAGATCAGCTTTGTGCGAATTAGATTTGTTGGTTACATTTTGATCTGGAGGCACATCTTTCATTCATTCAATAAACATTTTTGGTTTGCTTGTTTCTATATGGCCCTTTACAAAAATTGTTTTCAAATCTCACAAATTTTCACAAAACCTTGCTATCTCTATGTTATAGATAAGTCAAATAAGGCTATAATGATTAGAACTACTTTATAGATAGGAAAAATAAGCTATATAGAGTGATTAGAAAACTAGCACAGGATCACATTGCTACAGAGTGGCTGAGGATTTGACCTGGGTTTTTTGGCTGACCCTAAAGCTGTTACTAGAGTGGGGCTGTCTTTTTTTTTTAATTTATTTTTTATTAATTAAAAAATTGACAACAAACAAACAAAACAATAAGATATCATTCCATTCTACATATATAATCAGTAATTCTTAATATCATCACATAGTTGCATATTCACCATTTCTTAGAACGTTTGCATCGATTTAGAAAAAGAAATAAAATGACAACAGAAAAAGAAATAAAACGATAATAGAGAAAAAAAGGTTATACATACCATACGCCTTACCCCTCGCTTTCATTTACCACTAGCATTTCAAACTAAATTTATTTTAACGTTTGTTCCCCCTATTATTTATTTTTATTCCATATGTTCTACTCTTTTGTTGATATGGTAGATAAAAGGAGCATCAGACACAAGGTTTTCACACTCACACAGTCACAATGTGAAAGCTATATCATTATACAATCATCATCAAGAAACATGGCTGCTGGAACACAGCTCTACATTTTCAGGCAGTTTCCTCCAGCCTCTCCACTACATCTTGAACAACAAGGTGATATCTACTTAATGCGTTAGAATAACCTCCAGGATAACCTCTCAACTCTGTTTGGAATCTCTCAGCCATTGCCACTTTGTCTCATTTCACTCTTCCCCCTTTTGGTCGAGAAAGTTCTTTCAGTCCCTTGATGTTAAATCTCAGTTCATTCTAGGGATTTTCTCAGTCCCTTGACGCTGAGTCTCAGCTCATTCCAGGATCTCTGTCCCACATTGCCAGGAAGGTCCACACCCCTGGGAATCATGTCCCACGCAGAGAGGCAGAGGGTGGTGAGACTGCTCGTCATGTTGGCTGGAGGGAGAGGCCACATCTGAACAACAAAAGAGGCTCTCTTGGGGGTGACTCTTAGGCCTAAATTTTAAGTAGACTTGACCTATCCTTTGTGGGGTCAAGTTTCATATGAACAAACCCTAATACTGGGGGCTCAGCCTGTAGCTTTGGTTGTCCGCTTGTGAGAATATCAAGAATTCGACTTGGGGAGGTTGAATTTCTCCCTGCTCTCACCATTCCCCGAAGGGGGCTTGCAAATACTTTTCCACTCACTGATCGAATCACTCTGGGATTCATCGGGGCATAACTCTGGACAAACCAACAAAATCTCATGTCCTACCTGAGATTCCAAGTACTTATGATGTTCAATCAAACTATCTACGTAAGTTATATTAGGAAATGCTCTAGTCAAAATCTAAATTTTGTAACAAATAAGCATTTTTTGCTTTAGTCTCACACATAAGGTGACATTTTAAAATATTAATTACCATCTATTTTCAGCACCCTGCGATAATGACATTCCTTTATTGTTCCTCATGCAGAAACATTTTAAAAATTTGTTCATTGTACATTTCACTATTATACACTCTAGGCATTCCTAGATTATACCATCTCAATCTTTAACATCTATCTTTCTTTCTGATTTCATTTATGTCCCCAGCCCTCCTCCCTCTATCATTCTCACATGCAGCTTCATTCAGTGTTTTAATATAATTATATTACAGTTAGGTAGTATTGTGGTGTCCATTTCTGAGTTTTTGTATCTAGTCCTGTTGCACAGTCTGTATTCCTTCAGCTCCAATTACCCAATATCTTACCCTATTTCTATCTCCTGATGGTCTCTGTTACCAATGACATATTCCAAGTTTATTCATTAATGTCAGTTCATATCAGTGAGACCATACAGTATTTGTCCTTTAGTTTTTGGCTAGTCTCACTCAGCATAATGTTCTCAAGGTCCATCCATGTTGTTACATACTTCATGAGTTTAGTCTTAAAGCTGCATAATATTCCATCGTATGTATATACCACAGTTTGTTTAGCCACTCGTCTGTTGATGGACAGTTTGGCTGTTTCCATCTCTTTGCAATTGTAAATCATGCTGCTGTAAACATTGGTGTGCAAGTGTCCGTTTGTGTCTTTGCCGTTAAGTCCTCTGAGTAGATACCTACCAGTGGTATTGCTGGGCCATATGGCAATTCTATATTCAGCTTTTTGAGGAACCGCCAACCTGCCTTCCACAGCGGTTGCACCATTTGACATTCCCACCAACAGTGAATAAGTGTGCCTCTTATTCACATCCTCTCCAGCACTTGTCATTTTCTGTTTTGTTGATAATGGCCTTTCTGGTGGGTGTGAGATGATATCTCATTGTGGTTTTGATTTTCATTTCTCTAATGGCCAGGGACATTGAGCATCTCTTCATGTGCCTTTTGGCCATTTGTATTTCCCCTTCTGAGAGGTGTCTGTTCAAGTGTTTTTCCCATTTTGTGATTGGATTGGCTGTCTTTTTGTTGTTGAGTTGAACAATCTGTTTATAAATTCTGGATACTAGACCTTTATCTGATATGTCATTTCCAAATATTGTCTCCCATCGTGTAAGCTGTCTTTTTTACTTTCTTGATGAAGTTCTTTGATGCACAAAAGTGTTTAATTTTGAGGAGCTCCCATTTCTTTCTTTCTTTCTTCAGTGCTCTTGCTTTAGGTGTAAGGCCTATAAAACCACCTCCAATTGTAAGTTTCATAAGATATCTCCCTACATTTTCCTCTAACTGTTTTATGGTCTTAGACCTGATGTTTAGATCTTTGATCCATTTTGAGTTAACTTTTGTATAGGGTGTGAGATACGGGTCCTCTTTCATTCTTTTGCATATGGATATCCGGTTCCATAGGCACCATTTATTGAAGAGACTGTTCTGTCCCAGGTGAGTTGACTTGACTGCTTTATCAAAGATCGAATGTCCATAGATGAGAGGGTCTATATCTGAGCACTCTGTTCGATTCCATTGGTCAATATATCTATCTTTATGTCAGTATCATGCTGTTTTGACCACTGTGACTTCATGATATGCCTTAAAGTCAGGCAGTGTGAGACCTCCAGCTTCGTTTTTTTCCCTCAAGATACTTTTAGCAATTCGGGGCACCCTGCCCTTCCAGATAAATTTGCTTATTAGTTTTTCTGTTTCTGAAAAATAAGTTGTTGGGATTTTGATTGGTATTGCGTTGAATCTGTAGATCAATTTAGGTAGAATTGACATCTTAACTATATTTAGTCTTCCAATCCATGAACACAGTATGCCCTTCCATCTATTTAGGTCTTCTATGATTTCTTTTAACAGTTTCTTTTAGTTTTCTTTGTATAGGTCTTTTGTCTCTTTAGTTAAATTTATTCCAAAGTATTTTATTCTTTTAGTTGCAATTGTAAATGGACTTCGTTTCTTGATTTCCCCCTCAGATTGTTCATTACTAGTGTATAGAAACACTTCAGATTTTTGAATGTTGATCTTGTAACCTGCCACTTTGCTGTATTCGTTTATTAGCTCTAGTAGTTTTGCTGTGGATTTTTCAGAGTTTTCGACATATAGTATCATATAATCTGCAAACAGTGATAGTTTTACTTCTTCCTTTCCAATTTTGATGCCTTGTATTTCTTTTTCTTGTCTAATTGCTCTGGCTAGAACTTCCAACACAATGTTGAATAACAGTGGTGATAGTGGACATCCTTGTCTTGTTCCTGATCTTAGGGGGAAAGTTTTCAATTTTTCCCCATTGAGGATGATATTAGCTGTGGGTTTTTCATATATTCCCTTTATCATTTTAAGGAAATTCCCTTGTATTCCTATCCTTTGAAGTGTTTTCAACAGGAAAAGGTGTTGAATTTTGTCAAATATCTTCTCTGCATCAATTGAGATGATCATGTGAATTTTCTGTTTTGATTTGTTGATATGGTGTATTATATTAATTGATTTTCTTATGTTGAACCATCCTTGCATACCTGGGATGAATCCTACTTGGTCATGATGTATAATTCTTTTAATGTGTTGCTGGATTCAGTTTGCTAGAATTTTGTTGAGGATTTTTGCATCTATATTCATTAGAGAGATTGGTCTGTAGTTTTCTTTTTTTGTAATATCTTTGCCTGGTTTGGGTATGAAGGTGATGTTGGCTTCATAGAATGAATTAGGTAGCTTTCCCTCCACTTCAGGTTTTTTCAAGAGTTTGAGCAGGGTTGGTACTAATTCTTTCTGGATGTTTGGTAGAATCCACATGTGAAGCCGTCTGGTTCTGGACTTTTCTTTTTAGGAAGCTTTTAATTGACTGATTCAATTTCTTTGCTTGTGATTGGTTTGTTGAGGTCATCTATTTCTTCTTGAGTCAAAGTTGGTTGTTTCTGCCTTTCTAGGAAGTTGTCCACTTCATCTACATTGTTGTATTTATTAGCATAAAGTTGTTCGTAGTATTCTGTTATTACCTCCTTTATTTCTGTGGGGTCAGTGGTTATGTCTTCTCTTCGATTTCTGATCTTATTTATGTTTGTCCTCTCTCTTCGTCTTTTTGTCAATCTTGCTAAGGGCCCATCAATCTTATTGATTTTCTCATAGAACCAACTTCTGGTTTTATTGATTTTCTCAATTGTTTTCATATTCTCAATTTCATTTATTTCTGCTCTAATCTTTGTTATTTCTTTCCTTTTGCTTGCTTTGGGGTTGGTTTGCTGTTCTTTCTCCAGTTCTTCCAAATGGACAGTTGATTCCTGAATTTTTGCCCTTTCTTCTTTTTTGATATAGGTATTTAGGGCAATAAATTTCCCTCTTAGCCCTGCCTTTGCTGCGTCCCATAAATTTTGATATGCTGTGTTTTCATTTTCATTTGCGTCGAGATATTTACTGATTTCTCTTGTAATTTCTTCCTTGACCCACTGGTTGTTTAAGAGTGTGTTATTGAGCCTCCACATATTTGTGAATTTTCTGGCGCTCTGCCTATTATTGATTTTCAACTTCATTCCTTTATGATCTGAGAAAGTGTTGTGTATGATTTTCATTCTTTTTGAGTTTGTTAAGACTTGCTTTGTGTCCCAGCATATGGTCTATCTTTGAGAATGATCCATGTGCACTTGAGAAAAAGGTGTATCCTGCTGTTGTGGGGTGCAATGTCCTATAAATGTCTGTTAAGTCTAACTCATTTATTATAATATTCAAATTCTCTTTTTCTTTATTGATCCTCTGTCTAGATGTTCTGTCCATTGATGAGAGTGGGGAGTTGAAGTCTCCAACTATTATGGTATATGTGTCTATTTCCCTTTTCAGTGTTTGCAGTGTTTGCCTCATGTATTTTGGGACATTCTGGTTCGGTGCTTAAATATTTATGATTGTTATGTCTTCATGTTGAATTGTTCCTTTTATTAGTACATAGTATCTTTCTTTGTCTCTTTTAACTGTTTTACATTTGAAGTCTAATTTGTTGGATATTAGTGTAGCTACTCCTGCTCTTTTCTGGTTGTTATTTGCATGGAATATCTTTTCTTAACCTTTCACTTTCAATCTATGTTTATCTTTGGGTCTAAAATGTGTTTCCTGTAGACAGCATATAGAAGGATCCTGTTTTTTAATCCATTCTGCCAGTCCATGTCTTTTGATTGGGGAGTTCAATCCATTAACATTTAGTGTTATTACTTATGGGTAGTAATTTCTTCTACCATTTTGCCTTTTGAATTTTGTATGTCATATCTAATTTTCCTTCTTTCTACACTCTTCTCCACACCTCTCTCTTCTCTCTTTTCATATGTCTCTATTGCTCTCTGTAGTATTTCTTTCAGAGGTGGTCTCTTGGTCACAAATTCTCTCAGTGATATTTGTCTGGAAATGTTTTAATTTCTCCCTCATTTTTGAAGGACAATTTTGCTGGATATAGAATTCTTGGTTGGCAGTTTTTCTCTTTTAGTAATTTAAATATATCATCCCACTGTCTTCAGATTTCTCACATTTTCTGCTGAGAAATCTACACATAGTCTTATTGGGTTTCCCTTGTATGTGATGAATTGCTTTTCTCTTGCTGCTTTCAAGATCCTCTCTTTCTCTTTGAGCTCTGAGATTCTGAGCAGTAAGTGTCTTGGAGAACATCTGTTTGGATCGCTTCTCTTTGGAGTGCGCTGCACTTCTCGGATCTGTAATTTTAGGTCTTTCATAAGAGTTTGGAAATTTTCAGTGATAATTTCTTCCATTAGTTTTTCTCCTCCTTTTCCCTTCTCTTCTCCTTCTGGGACACCCACAACACGTATATTTGTGTAATTCATATTATCGGGCTGTCTTTTAAGAGAGGTAATCAAGGGAGCAAGGATCCTGAGGAAGTTGGAATAAGAAAAATTAGTTAATACTGAACCTCTCATTCATCCATTTACTCAACAGATATTTATTGAGTGTCTATTTTGTCCTAGACACTGCAGGATTATGAACATTCAGAGTGGGCAAACCATAATCAGTCCCTCAAGTAGGAAATGGGGATGCTAGAAAGAGTGTATGAGATGTTACTTCCTCAAAAGGCCCAGTGTGTCTTGATTGGGAGAACATTATAAAGTTTTTTAAGATGTAGGAATTTTGAGATCATAACAAGTTCAGTTTATTTTTCTTTTAGATCTGTACTTATCTACAAAGGAACAGTGTTGGCTTCCCTATAATGCATTGCAGTTGAACTCTTTGCTTGAGCTGCTTGGGACATGCAGAAGTGACTATTAGAGTAAAATTTTACTGAGTTTTAAACAAAGTCTTGCAAACAGAATAGCTGTATGATTATCTGGCAAGGAGTGTATCTAATTCAGCTTTGGATTCCCCACTTAACACAGTGCCTAGTACATAGCAAATACCCAATAACTCTGGTTCATTGGTTCCGTTATGGTTAATGAAATAGGGAAGAAAGGGAAAGAGAATACATAGGAGAGAGTAAATTCTGGTGATATCAAGCAGGAGTGTGAGGTGGCAGTGAAATAAAATGATGAATGAGCAAGGCGAGTACATGGCATATAATGGACTTTATTCAAATGTTTAGACTCTGTTTCAATAACCAGGGGAGGGAGAAACTGTGTTTAGCTAATCTGGAAATGCCATTGGGTTTTGGTGTTGAGAGAGAAGGCAACTTTCTTTTGATCCCCCTGTATCCTACTTCCCCACCATGGTCTTTATTTTATTTTCTGAGGTTCCAGCTTTTGAGTGCAGTGTTTGATTCTTTAAAAAGTTGGGTAACCAAACATGCTGGGACAATCTTGGTTAAGCCTAGTGTGTTGTTCAGGATAATTGTCTGTAGTGCCCTCTTCAGGATCAAAAGAGTCTGGTTTGGGTGATAATTGAATGTGGCCACGCAACTAGTAAAAGGAACCTGGTAGCATGCTGTTTCCTAAAAAAAAAAAAATAATAAAAGACTTTATAAAATTCTGGCTACTTTGATGAATTAACTTAATTTGGATATATTTCCAGGAAATTACATATTAGGGTACAGTCTGATGTCTTTTAATAAGTAGAAAGAAGAGAAAATAAGCAGTAGCTGAAAACAATCAGATGTAGAGAGAGATAAATTGGTTTCAATAAAATGGACTTTAATGACAGCTAATTACTGGCATAACCGTATGAGAAAGGGCATTAAACGTTATCATGATGATGATTAGTATTGATGGAATCTAGCATTCTTGGAGAAAATCTTGTCATCATCACTAGTTTGATTTAGAGTTACAGTATTTCCACAGCAGTGGTAATTTAATTCAGATGCATTTTCATTTATCCTCTAAGAAGAGAGTAAAAGAAATAATTTCTTAAAACAGAAGTTTTGTCAGAGGTTTTAAGAAATGGCTGGAGGGAAAATTGTTATAATTCAGATTTTTTCCTTAATTTTTTGTTAAATTGCATCTTTTGATGAAAATTGTGGTAATATTTTAGTCAAATGAGGTATTCACATAAAGACTCTGAGGGCATTAATAGAATATATATTGGTGTTTTTCTTCTGATTAAATAGGTGAAATTAGCTTTTTATTACATATATATGGATTTGAAGAAACAAACTAGTATTAGTCAGACAAATATATGTAAAAGCTTTCAGTATTCAGGTAATGCTTGGCAATAATTGCAATGAGGGTTGGATTTGTAGGATTAAAAATTATGACCAGTCTTTTCCATATTAATAAATTATGATATAGTGATGTATTTACCTTCAGCTACCTTAGTAACTTGTTTCCTGCATTATTATCTTTCATTGGAGCTTAGATTTTCATAGTGGAAGGACTGTTTCTATGTATGTGATCCTAAAATTCTATTCAACTTGGACTTAAATTCTGGCTATCTGTGGGTGAGTTCTTTCTCTGAGCCTCATTTTTCTAGCAAGGGGAATAATAATAATAATTTCTACTGCTTAGAGTTTATTAAAAGAATATTCACTAATTTCTGAATCTGGAATAAACACTACGGGTATAACACAGAGTTTAGTGTTCTCCCATGTTCACGAATTAATAGACACTGAGGATGGAGAGGTATGTGTGATTGTGGGAAGGGTGATAGTCAAAATAGTAAACAACCAGTTTGTGGCCTATCAGAATGGATGCTGATGAAAAATTATGGAGAGTCATCGTGGGGCCTACCCTCTGAATATGAACCTGATTTGTTGGCATCCAAAAATCTGTGTTTGTATCTGTGATGCTTGCAAGAAAACCCATTGAGTCTCTTGGTTAAGTCAGCGCCCCCTTTTCTGAGATGACTAGGAAAGGAAACCATCTTCCTGTGATGAGGAGATCCCGAGCTTCGTGCCAGGATTCCTGTCCCAAAGTTTCTCCTTTTCTTTGGGGATCCTTATCATTGCTGTCAGCATTGTGGTAACTCATTGGGAAGTCTATGTTTCTATTTTCCACTCCAGACTTAGTCTGGAAGCATGTCCTTAGTTCCCTATGGCAGATGGAAATTGAGTTTATAACTTTCAGCAACAGCCCAAGAGTCCCATAAAATTGCCTGTTAGCAGCGTCAGCTGGCAGTATCTGCAGGCCTAGACCTGTTCTCGCTGTGCCCTCCACTAGGCTGCCTCTCAGGCTGAGTCCATCCCACTGCCATCCCCAAAAGCGAGCATCAGCCTATCTAGAGATAGACTCCAGGGATTAGAGACTGTGGGAGGGTTTCCTTCTACACAAGTGTTTCCGTGGTAGATTCTGTTTCTTATCTCAGGATCTGCTGTTTTCCTGACATAATTGACATGGGGAAAGTTCACCTCCCACAGAGCAGACCTTAACCACTTGCTGCTGTTTTTGATGGTTGGTAGCAGAACCTTTACAGGACAAAATAAAGCCTGTGTGTAAATTTCTGAAGGCTCTCTTAAGCCTTTGTAAAAAGGGAAAACAAGAAAATATATTCCTGTATAGCTGCAAATTAATTCAGCCTTTGGAGGCAATGAATCTGTTTTGAAAATAGCCATTTATTATCTCACCACTGTGAGGCTCATAAGTTAGCTATGAATTTGTTTCCTTTAAACTTGTTCATAAAAAACTGACCTTTATTTTAAAATCTCTAAAAGGTAATCTCAGAAACAACTTTTTAGAATGATTTCTTGGGATTTTTTTTTCCTTTTTATCTTTTCATATTTAAAATCTAAATAATAGAATAGGCCTTGTTCTTTACAGGGCTGTGGAAATTAGATTGCATTATTACTTTGATAAACACACATATTGCTGCATGGAATGAATCACTCTCCCATTGTGATCTCCAAATGAAACAAGGAGAGATAATCTTGGATTTACTGAGATAAACTTATCTCAGTTTTTCTAAATATTGTGTGAACATAATACAATTCATTTGGATGACTATGGAATGAAACTCTTGTTTTAACAGCCATTAGATATTTCATGGGGACTGACTGGGTAGAAGGAAAATATATGGTAAAGATGGTTTGGCAAGTTGATAGAATCTGAAGTAGCATTTACATCACCAATTGAAATTAAATTTTTGCAAAATGATGTATAGCTTGACTTCTGTGACTAAGGGGTTATTCTTTTGACAAGTCTTTATGAAAGAACACAAGAAAGGAAATTATATGCGTGCATCAGGCTTTGCACTTACATGGTAAAGCCTCCTTTAAAGGGTATTAATAATCTTGTTCCATACATCTAACAAAAGGTAGCTGTACTTTGTCATGAGAGACTTCCTCAGTTTCCAGAAACAAGAGGACATCACAGAGAGAGGCTTGCTTTCTCTGCATTCAGGCTTCTGTTGATATCATTACTGCATTTGACTCTCATATGAAGAAGCCTTTTGGTCATACCAACAATTTATTCTAAGCCATTTATCTTAACTTCTTAGCTTCAAATGCAAAATTTGTGTGGTTAGCTTGAGACATGTGCAGATAAATTGCCTAGGGTACAGCTTTTTCAGTCTTGGAACTAAATATGCTGCAGTACACTGAACTGATGGATGGAACTTTTCAGCAATATTGATGTTTCTTCAGTTGAATATAAATCTTGGGTGCCTTGCGTTTTCATATTCATGTGTAGTTCTTGACTACTGGTTTTCAAATTGTCTCATCTGTCAGAAAACTCCCTTTAGGTTAGGTGGAAAGGCAAAGAAATTTGTCCTTCCTCGCCTGGTAATCTTCTCACTCCTAACACTAAGGATTTATGCAGATGTAAATAGTAGCAGCTCCTGGTTCACTGACATTCCATTTCCCTTTGCTTACTTGATTTAGAATTTGGAATATGTTTTCCAATGGGGGAAAATGATACAAAGAATCATGAACCTACCAAAACTTTCTAAATTCATAACATTCCAGAACCAATGTTTCTTGGTTCTGGAATGTTATGCTTGGGTATCTTAAGGTACATGCACATTTTCATGCTTAATGTCAGTAGACAGCACACTCATCTCTACCTGTACACTCCTGGGGCAGCATTGTAGTTGGGGTTCTTAGTGGGAAGTAATGAAACTGGTTGAATGATTTAAGCAGAAAAGCAATATATTGAGAGGATATTGGGTAGTTTCTCCCACTGTCATAATTTGGAAACAAGCAGGAACAAGTAGAGACTACAGCTTGATTCACAGTCAAGGTCATACAATATGATTCGTTGTATGTAGGATGGATCCTGTCACTGAACACTGGGCATTGTCTTTTGAAATGTGGTCCTTCAATTTGGATACATGGTTGTCTGGTGCTTAAGGAAGTGTGGATTCCATTTACTATACTTTTCAGTTTCATTCAGAGATTTGTTACTTTTATTGTCAAATGAACTAATTTTGAAACTAGATTTCTTGATACACGTACATAATAGGTAAAAGGGTCAGTTATCACTAAAGTCTAAATTCTAAGTCTTACCTCAAACCCAGTCCCAAGTATAACAAAATTTCCAACATTACAAAGAAATGGCCTCCATTCCTTGGAGTTTTCCATGATCGTAATCATGGTCTTTCTCAGGTTTCCTACTGGTTTGCCTTTGAGTTATATCTGAACTTTAAAAACATTCTTTTCTTAAGAGCTACCTTATTCTGTAGTCCCTGTTTGTTCTGCAGAAAACTGAGCTTCAATGAAGGACCTCTGTAGATTTTATAGAAGAATTTTGAACCATGACGTCTTCTTCACCATTCCTGCGAAAAAACTCATATCATCTCTTGCAAAATGCAGAAGTAATGTGTCAAAGGCTTACAATGAACATGTAAACACCACAACAGAATCAGGACCAAATGGGATCTCTTGACTTTTCTCCTTAACTTTAGTGAGTACCACACTATTCAGAGTAACAACTAATTCCTTCTTTTACAGTGTTTAAAATAGTATTCAAGTAAATCCAGGATTTCTGTTAAGGTTACCTTAGGGCCTTATTAAACCATTTTAAGGCAAAGGGGCCTTCAATTCAAATTTCAAAATTTCAAAAATTTCAAAATTTCAAAATTTCAAACCCTACAGGGTTTGAATAGATACAGGGAAACCTGATTCTCATGCTAGAGTTTATAGTATTTTGTTTTTCTTAATAATATTTACCTTCACATGGTAGGATTCATATTTTCATGTTTCAGACACCTCATGTTCTTTGTTGATAAGTCCAGATTGAGACTGTCTAGAGGTCCTGAGAAGAAGATTTCTATTTGAAGTCTCCTGTTTTCATTGTTATAGGTAAAGAGTTCAGGAACATCTGTTTTGTGCTAAAGCTTACAAGAACTGTCACTGTTTCTGAGTAAGAAGCAGGAAGTACTTCTGTCCTTAAACCCCAAAATAGATGCTCTTTCTCATTGTATCATTGCCCAAAAGATCACCTTTTTTGATGAGATGGGCACATCAGTTGTGGTTTTCACACAGTTAATGATCAGATTATTTAATGCAGAGTGTGGGAAAAATGACTCTGGTGAAATAGATAGTGGAAATTATTTACTGAATGTCTGAACAACAACAGCTTTATTCCTTTTCTTTTTCTTTCAATAATTTTTCCCCTTCTTCCCTTTAATTTTCACTTATTATTTTTGTCTTATTTTAACATATTAGCACATTTGCACATTACTCACTTCATTTTAATCTTAAAAGATCATCACCAGTGGAGAAAAAATTATTTGCAAAAAAGGGTTGAATGTGCCAGGATTTAGCCATACTGTATATACTCTAACTTGCTTTAAATGACTCTGCAAAATATTGTGTATTAATGGTTTGGCAGTTGGAATTTAAAAATTAACTCTGCTGAATTTACAAAGTTCTGTCTGTGTTTCTAAAAGTGGGGCAAGAGATAAAAAACCAGTAATTGAAGGGAATTGGACAGTACATACAAAAGTGCCTCGTAAGCTACTACAACTTAGATAGTATTTAAGGAAGAAGAAGCAAATTAGGAAAACCATAATGAAGAGAGAATTTGTACATTCTAGTTTTTTACTGAAAATGCAGTAGTACTTGTACTTACTATTGAGGTAGTTAGATTAAAACATTTATTATTTATTAACCAAGAGGAATGTTCTGTCAAAAATAATTTGAAAAAAGAATCTTATCACATGGATTGGTGAAAGTTGGATGGAAACCAATAGCCATATGACCTTCTCAGCTCTAAATAAATATCTGTGCATTGTAGGAGGTTGTGTACTGTGTCCTACCCTCCATTTAATTAAGGTTTACTTAAAAAAATTTTTTTTTCTTCTGAGCCTTTAATTTTGTTCTCATACGTGCCTTTGCGTGGAAGGTGTTATTAACACATTTTACTGAGCATAGAAAGGCTAATTGACTTGTTTACAGATACTTGCCTAGTAAGTAGGAAAGACCTCCCTTCTCTAAATTTTGAGTTTTTCCCCTCATTTCCACAGATACTTCACATCAGAGCAATTAGTTGTGTTGTGTTTCTGAGATTCTGCTTATTAAATTTTTCTAAAGGAGGTAGGTTGTTGTTCACTTGGCCTCTTCAGCCAGGATTTGGTTATTTATCTATAAGATGCAAATACAAATAAAACCCCTGGGCATGTTTTAGCCTTGGTTGTATTTTTGCTAAGTGACTATAAGTGATTGATTTCTGCTTAAGGAACACTATTTGAATTCTCTAAGAACCAAGAAATAAAAAAGGCATGCCAGTAGCCAAAGTATGTGTTCAGAGTGTGTGTGCTGGTATCTGTGATTGTGCTCTTCAGAGCTTCACCTGCAGCTTGGCATTTTAGTTCAATTCTCTTAGGCTTCAGTATTTTATTTGATTTGCGAAATACAGCTGTCTTGAAGAAAGAACCCTGAGGCTAATGAGACACGTTAACTCTTAAGGGCAAGGGGTAAAAGGCAGACAAAAGATCCCACAAATCATAGCAGCCTTGGAGTGAAGGAGCAGACAGCCCTCTGTGCCTTGGAAGGTTCTGAGAACATCTGTCTTGGCCAGTGGCTTTTGTAGGCAGGTTTAGCCTGGTTACCAACTGCAAAGACATAAAGCCTATCTGTAAGGTTTGATTTCAGGGCCCAGGGACACACCCTGGCTCTCTATTCCTCATAGATTCATCTTCCACTCAGATCCAACTCTATTTGGCTCAGATTTTGGCTCTAGACTTGATCTGTAACTTGGTTTCCCCTTCGGCTCTCCAAAGTCTGTGTATATTCATGTAATCCTGATGTTCGAATTTCAACAGGCTCTTTTTTTTTTTTTTTTTTTTTACTCAGTGCACCCTGTTGGTTTGATAGGAAGGAACTTCTCACTTTGCCTGTTCATAGTAGTAGAAACCTGCCTGTTATCTGCTGGACTGGCAACTTTTCCTTAATTTTTTATTCTCATATTCCAATGGAAAAAAAATTTATAGATGATTAAACAAAGATTAATCATATTCCAGATTCTCTGAAGAAGGAATTGCCTTCTGGAAGAATTAATCTGGTATGGCTGAAATTAAATCCGTCTTATTTCTTGGATGGGTAGTCCTTCACCTATTATGAGAATTTTGATCATTTTTGATGTCTTATTCCTTGGATTTTCTAAAAAGAAGAAATTGTATTGTAACTACAGAGTGATGCATAGAATTATAAATTAATGAGTTAAAGAATATATTATTTTTGAAGAGTAAAAGGAACTTTTTGGTGGCTAGTACAAGTTTTCCTCTAAAAGATGCTTCATTAAAGAAAGCTGTTTTTTTTTCCTTTTGTTTACAGCTTCTTCTTGTAGGTCAATCGCAACGAATACTTTAGCAGATAGATTATGGTATCTTAAAAATAATGAAAGGAGAATAGTAGAACTGTGGTTGCTGATATGAAATGTTTATTTTAGAGAGAATTCTTGGCATTTTTGCCCCACATCAGTATAAACTTGTAGGAGAAGAGGTAAGCATTAACGTGTTTATTGAGGATTAATGTGCTTATAGAGCATTTGTGGTAGTGAATATATTACAGAGTGTACCATAAATATAGTAATTAAAAAGTTGCACAGTAAACACTTTGTGAAATACAAATATATTCTCTTCTTTTCCTTGCATTCAAGTGAGTAGTGTTTTATTCATCTTGGTCTCTTAGCATTCTTCATCAAGAATAGGAAAAGGAAAAAAAAAAATAAAAGAGAAAAGGCAATTATTGAAGATTTTTCCTTTCTTGAGATATTGCTGATCAAATGGGCAGAAACAGATTTGATGGGTTTTTTTTTGACCGCTTTTTAAATTGCTTTATTAACTTTACAATATACAATAAACTCTTTCATGCAAACTGATGAAACTCCCCTGCTGACAGGAAAATTTACAACAGACCAGGTCAAAACAAAATCTCAAATTAGAAAACAACATAGAACACAAAAAGATTTACAATAAAAGGTACATCAGGAAAATGCAAGTTTGGAAAGCAGGGGTTTTCGATTATTAACCTTAGGATTCAAGGCATAAGGCAAAACTCATCATGATGGTCATGTGAGGGGGGTCCCCTATAAGAATGCGCAGACTGTATCTTAGCTGCAGCTCCCTAATTTTCCTCCTTAGCTCTCTCATCTCCTCCATGAAACGCTCCATATCATCTGCATCTCCATCTATCATATCAATGTTGTTAACAAATCTATTAGGTTCATCCCCTCCAAAATCCTGGACAGGTGGAGCCCAACCCCCTCTAATATTTCCTCCAGGCTCCTGGCCTTCACCACCTCCCAAAGGGAGGGCTTCCTCTCCATTCCTCACGGGAACCTGCTCTCCTCCTTCATTTTCCTGGGGGACGTTTTCCATGTTGAGTTTTTTTTTTTTTCCTTGTTTCTTCTTCCTGCAGGAATCAGAGGCAGTACTCCTCTTTTAGACTTGAGATCTGCCGCTCCAACGGACCTAAAGACCTTTTGGTTTTTCTTCACCTGGTCTCATGGCTTCCTTTCCTGTCCTGTAGATTTGATGGTTTTAAGACTGTTATTTTTTTTTTAACAGCTCAAAAAGTTTTCATAGTGTGCCTACTCAAAAAAGAAAGAAAAAAAGAAAGAAAAGCCATCCCTTGCTTTTGGAAACTTTGTCATTAATTTGCAGACAATACTTAGAACATACAGTATGCCTGCTATGTCATATATAAACCAAGTTAGGTATGGTCACTGATATGTCAGAGTTTATATGTTAAAAGAAAACAGTGAGTAATATAAATATTATATTAGGACATAAACATAGTCCTATGACCGAGATGAATTTTCAGAGTACTCAAGGAAGTAAGACTTGATTGTCTCATTACTATTTATTTTATTGTCCCAGTGGGTTAAACCTGAGTAAGTTTTGGGGTTTAAAAAAAGCATCTGGAGGAGAGTAATGATGTCGTGTCCTAAACACAGGATGACAAGGAAGCAGATAGGTGTAAATTCTGCAATTATGTTTCTTTGTATGTTCAAAATGTTTGCAGCTACCTATTTTCCCATTTCAGAGACATGGTATTTTACTCTACAGGATTTCATAATCTCTGATTCCTCTTACTTAACATGCAATATTTGTTTTTGAGTTCATTAAGATTTTCTTCCATGAAGAGGAACATTGAGTACAGTTTTTTTTTTAGCTTTGATTTGAGTCATTTGGGGTGGGAAAGGAAGGAACAGGAAGACTGTTTGTATTCTCCCTGTTTAATTGACCCCTTATCTCTTAGTTGTGAGAACTCTACTCCCAGGTATTGGTTTATTCATTTATTTCACATTTGTTGACTGCTTACTATTTAATGTATGACCGAGGAATACAAAAATGAATGGCCCAGTCAATTGTCATATAATGACTTTGGAGCCATCTCTATCCTGGCTAACTTCAATGAAGATAACTTAGTTCTCAAATTCTGTCTTGCTCCAAATATAGTCTGGATCTTGTTCATGTTAACAGACTTAACCAACTGTAGGGGAGCCCCCATTTTTGAGATCACTAAGGGTGTCAGTAGAAAAGAAAAAACTTTTCGAAGTGTATTCCATTACATTAGGTTTTCTAATGATCCTTGCTGCTTTTGGCATTACTGGAGTACTTCCCAAGAATTATGTCATGCCACCCCACTTCTAGATTTGCCAAAACCCTAGGGGGTTGAGTGGGTGGGAGACTGAAGTAAAATGACATAGCTGCTCTCTTAAGCGGTGCTATGCTAGAAAGTCTCAGGAGCAAGAACTAGTGCCAAATCCTCTCTTCCCTCTTTCCTGTCTGTCTTCCAGTTGTCTGCATCTTTCTCATTTTCGTTAGGTTAGTCATGAAATCTATAACATGGTGGTTGGTAGTTCGGCCTAGTGAAATGAAACGTGTTCTCCTGAACACTGACTGGTAAACCTTTTGGAAAAGTTGACATCTAAAACTTTAAATCATTTTAAGAAGAGCCTTCTGAATCTTTTGCTTATGTAATATTTTTTAATAATCTGAAGTTCTACTGTTATGCTTCCATCACACATGCCCTTTTCCATCCTTTTCTGTGCTGGTATGCTTTACTCCCCTTCTTTTTTAGGGTCAGCTCCTTCTTCTGTTCTCCTGACCCTTCTTCCTACCTCCTTTGGAAACATATTCCGTGTTTACTGCTTCCTTCCTGTACCTTCAGCCTTTCCCTGTCTACTGAATCCTGCAGCCTATTGATATGTTCTTCCTCTGCTTTTCCTGAATTTTTGTTTACATTTGTTCTCCCTCCATCACTTCACTGAAACTGCCCTCAATCAAGGTGGCCAGTGACTTCTTTTTTTTTTTTTTATTTATTTTTATTTTTTATTTTTTTTATTAATTAAAAAAATTAACTAACACAACAATAGAAATCAATCCATTCTACATATGCAATCAGTAATTCTTAATATCATCACATAGGTGTATGGTCATCATTTCTCAGTACATATGCATCGATTTAGAGAAAGAAATAGCACTACAACAGAAAAAGAAATAAAGTGATAACACAGAGAGAAAACACAAATAAAAATAAAAAGTACAAAAATATATAAGAGAAAAAAAAACAAAACAAACAAACAAAAAAAAAACTATAGATCAGATGCAGCTTCATTCAGCGTTCCAAGATAATTACATTACAATTAGGCAGTATTGTGCTGACCATTTTTTTTTTTTTTAGACGTCATACCATTCTACATATGCAATCAGTAATTCTTAACATCATCACATAGATGCATGATCATCGTTTCTTAGTACATTTGCATCGGTTTAGAAGAACTAGCATTATAACAGAAAAAGATATAGAATGTTAATATAGAGAAAAAAAATAAAAGTAATAATAATAAGAACAAAACAAACAAAACAAAACAAAACAAAAACCTATAGCTCGGATGCAGCTTCGTTCAGTATTTTAACATGATTACTTTACAATTAGGTATTATTGTACTGTCCGTTTTTGAGTTTTTGTATCTAGTCCTATTGCACCGTCTGTATTCCATCAGCTCCGATTACCCATTATCTTACCCTGTTTCTAACTCCTGCTGAACTCTGTTACCAATGACATATTCCAAGTTTATTCTCGAGTGTCGATTCACATCATTGGGACCATACAGTATTTGTCTTTTAGCTTTTGGCTAGACTCACTCAGCATAATGTTTTCTAGGTCCATCCATGTTATTACATGCTTCATAAGTTTATCCTGTCTTAACGCTGCATAATATTCCATCGTACGTATATACCACAGTTTGTTTAGCCACTCGTCTGTTGATGGACATTTTGGCTGTTTCCATCTCTTTGCAATTGTAAATAACGCTGCTATAAACATTGGTGTGCAAATGTCTGTTTGAGTTTTTGCCCTTAATTCCTTTGAGTAGATTCCCAGCAATGGTATTGCTGGATCGTATGGCAATTCTATATTCAGCTTTTTGAGGAACCGCCAAACTGCTTTCCACAGTGGTTGCACCATTTGACATTCCTACCAACAGTGGATAAGTGTGCCTCTTTCTCCGCATCCTCTCCAGCACTTGTCATTTTCTGTTTTGTTGATAATGGCCATTCTGGTGGGTGTGAGATGATATCTCATTGTGGTTTTGATTTTCATTTCTCTAATGGCCAGGGACATTGAGCATCTCTTCATGTGTCTTTTGGCCATTTGTATTTCCTCCTCTGAGAGGTGTCTATTCAAGTCTTTTTCCCATTTTGTAATTGGGTTGGCTATCTTTTTGTTGTTGAGTTGAACAATCTCATTATAAATTCTGGATACTAGACCTTTATCTGATATGTCGTTTCCAAATATTGATTCCCATTGTGTAGGCTGTCTTTCTACTTTCTTGATGAAGTTCTTTGATGCACAAAAGTGTTTAATTTTGAGGAGTTCCCATTTATTTATTTCCTTCTTCAGTGCTCTTGCTTTAGGTGTAAGGTCCATAAAACCGCCTCCAATTGTAAGATTCATAAGATATCTCCCTACATTTTCCTCTAACTGTTCTATGGTCTTAGACCTAATGTTTAGATCTTTGATCCATTTTGAGTTAACTTTTGTATAGGGTGTGAGATATGGGTCTTCTTTCATTCTTTTGCATATGGATATCCAGTTCTCTAGGCACCATTTATTGAAGAGACTGTTCTGTCCCAGGTGAGTTGGCTTGACTCCCTTATCAAAGATCAAATGACCATAGATGAGAGGGTCTATATCTGAGCACTCTATTCGATTCCATTGGTCGATATATCTATCTTTATGCCAATACCATGCTGTTTTGACCACTGTGGCTTCATAATATGCCTTAAAGTCTGGCAGCGCAAGACCTCCAGCTTCGTTTTTTTTCCTCAAGATGTTTTTAGCAATTCGGGGCACCCTGCCCTTCCAGATAAATTTGCTTATTGGTTTTTCTATTTCTGAAAAATAAGTTGTTGGGATTTTGATTGGTATTGCATTGAATCTGTAAATCAATTTAGGTAGGATTGACATCTTAACTATATTTAGTCTTCCAATCCATGAACACGGTATGCCCTTCCATCTGTTTAGGTCTTCTGTGATTTCTTTTAGCAGTTTTTTGTAGTTTTCTTTGTATAGGTCTTTTGTCTCTTTAGTTAAATTTATTCCTAGGTATTTTATTCTTTTAGTTGCAATTGTAAATGGGATTCGTTTCTTGATTTCCCCCTCCGCTTGTTCATTGCTAGTGTATAGAAATGCTACAGATTTTTGAATGTTGATCTTGTAACCTGCTACTTTGCTGTACTCATTTATTAGCTCTAGTAGTTTTGTTGTGGATTTTTCCGGGTTTTCGACGTATAGTATCATATCGTCTGCAAACAGTGATAGTTTTACTTCTTCCTTTCCAATTTTGATGCCTTGTATTTCTTTTTCTTGTCTAATTGCTCTGGCTAGAACCTCCAACACAATGTTGAATAATAGTGGTGATAGTGGACATCCTTGTCTTGTTCCTGATCTTAGGGGGAACGTTTTCAATTTTTCCCCATTAAGGATGATATTAGCTGTGGGTTTTTCATATATTCCCTCTATCATTTTAAGGAAGTTCCCTTGTGTTCCTATCCTTTGAAGTGTTTTCAACAGGAAAGGATGTTGAATCTTGTCAAATGCCTTCTCTGCATCAATTGAGATGATCATGTGATTTTTCTGCTTTAATTTGTTGATATGGTGTATTACATTAATTGATTTTCTTATGTTGAACCATCCTTGCATACCTGGGATGAATCCTACTTGGTCATGATGAATAATTCTTTTAATGTGTTGTTGGATACGATTTGCTAGAATTTTATTGAGGATTTTTGCATCTGTATTCATTAGAGAGATCGGCCTGTAGTTTTCTTTTCTTGTAATATCTTTGCCTGGTTTTGGTATGAGGGTAATGTTGGCTTCATAGAATGAGTTAGGTAGTTTTCCCTCCACTTCGATGTTTTTGAAGAGTTTGAGGAGAGTTGGTACTAATTCTTTCTGGAATGTTTGATAGAATTCACATGTGAAGCCGTCTGGTCCTGGACTTTTCTTTTTAGGAAGCTTTTGAATGACTGCTTCGATTTCTTTACTTGTGATTGGTTTGTTGAGATCATCTATGTCTTCTTGAGTCAAAGTTGGTTGTTCATGTCTTTCCAGGAACCCATCCATTTCCTCTAAATTGTTGTATTTATTAGCGTAAAGTTGTTCATCGTATCCTGTTATTACCTCCTTTATTTCTGTGAGGTCAGTAGTTATGTCTCCTCTTCCATTTCTGATCTTATTTATTTGCGTCCTCTCTCTTCTTCTTTTTGTCAATCTTGCTAAGGGCCCATCAATCTTATTGATTTTCTCATAGAACCAACTTCTGGCCTTATTGATTTTCTCTATTGTTTTCATGTTTTCAATTTCATTTATTTGTGCTCTAATCTTTGTTATTTCTTTCCTTTTGCTTGCTTTGGGGTTAGCTTGCTGTTCTTTCTCCAGTTCTTCCAAATGGATAGTTAATTCCTGAATTTTTGCCTTTTCTTCTTTTCTGATATAGGCATTTAGAGCAATAAATTTCCCTCTTAGCACTGCCTTTGCTGCGTCCCATAAGTTTTGATATGTTGTGTTTTCATTTTCATTCTCCTCGAGGTATTTGCTAATTTCTCTTGCAATTTCTTCTTTGACCCACTCATTGTTTAGGAGTGTGTTGTTGAGCCTCCACGTATTTGTGAATTTTCTGGCACTCTGCCTATTATTGATTTCCAACATCATTCCTTTATGGTCCGAGAAAGTGTTGTGTAAGATTTCAATCTTTTTAAATTTGTTAAGACTTGCTTTGTGACCCAGCATATGGTCTATTTTTGAGAATGATCCATGAGCACTTGAGAAAAAGGTGTATCCTGCTGTTGTGGGATGTAATGTCCTATAAATGTCTATTAAGTCTAGTTCATTTATAGTAATATTCAGATTCTCTATTTCTTTGTTGATCTTCTGTCTAGATGTTCTGTCCCTTGATGAGAGTGGTGAGTTGAAGTCTCCAACTATTATAGTATATGAGTCTATTTCCCTTTTCAGTGTTTGCAGTGTATTCCTCACGTATTTTGGGGCATTCTGGTTCGGTGTGTAAATATTTATGATTGTTATGTCTTCTTGTTTAATTGTTCCTTTTATTAGTATATAGTGTCCTTCTTTGTCTCTTTTAACTGCTTTACATTTGAAGTCTAATTTGTTGGATATTAGTATAGCCACTCCTGCTCTTTTCTGGTTGTTATTTGCATGAAATATCTTTTCCCAACCTTTCACTTTCAACCTATGTTTATCTCTGGGTCTAAGATGTGTTTCCTGTAGACAGCATATAGAAGGATCCTGTTTTTTAATCCATTCTGCCAATCTATGTCTTTTGATTGGGGAATTCAGTCCATTGACATTTAGTGTTATTACTGTTTGGATAATATTTTCCTCTAACATTTTGCCTTTTGTATTATATATATCATATCTGATTTTCCTTCTTTCTACACTCTTTTCCATATCTCTCTCTTCTGTCTTTTTGTATCTGACTCTAATGCTCCCTTTAGTATTTCTTGCAGAGCTGGTCTCTTGGTCACGAATTCTTTCAGTGACTTTTTGTCTGAGAATGTTTTAATTTCTCCCTCATTTTTGAAGGATAATTTTGCTGGATATAGGAGTCTTGGTTGGCAGTTTTTCTCTTTTAGTATTTTAAATATATCATCCCACTGTCTTCTAGCTTCCATGGTTTCTGCTGAGAAATCTACACATAGTCTTATTGGGTTTCCGTTGTATGTGATGGATTGTTTTTCTCTTGCTCCTTTCAAGATCCTCTCTTTCTCATTGACCTCTGACATTCTAACTAGTAAGTGTCTTGGAGAACGCCTATTTGGGTCTAATCTCTTTGGGGTGCGCTGCACTTCTTGGATCTGTAAATTTAGGTCTTTCATAAGAGTTGGGAAATTTTCAGTGAAAATTTCTTCCATTAGTTTTTCTCCTCCTTTTCCCTTCTCTTCTCCTTCTGGGACACCCACAACACGTATATTTGTGCGGTTCATATTGTCCTTGAGTTCCCTGATACCCTGTTCAAATTTCTCCATTCTTTTCCCTATAGTTTCTGTTTCTTTTTGGAATTCAGATGTTCCATCCTCCAAATCACTAATTCTATCTTCTGTCTCTTTAAATCTATCATTGTAACTATCCATTATTTTTTCTATGTTTGCTACTTTATCCTTCACTTCCATAAGTTCTGCGATTTGTTTTTTCAGTTTTTCTATTTCTTCTTTATGTTCAGCCCATGTCCTCTTCATGTCCTCCCTCAATTTATCGATTTCATTTTTGAAGAGGTTTTCCATTTCTGTTCGTATATTCAGGATTAGTTGTCTCAGCTCTTGTGTCTCATTTGAGCTATTGGTTTGTTCCTTTGACTGGGCCATATTCTCAATCTTTTGTGCGTGGACAGTTATCTTCTGCTGCTGGCGTCTGGGCATTTATTCAGATTTCTCTGGGTGTTGGACTCAGCAAGGTTGTAAGATTTTTCTGTGAAATCTCTGGGATCTGTTTTTCTTATCTTGCCCAGTACGTGACGCACGTGGCACACATTTGTCTCAAGTGTTTGGAATGGGTCTCCCCCAGTCACCGATCTCCGTGGCCTGGGGCTTTCGGATCCAAATCTCTCCGTTGGTTCAGGGGCCGCGCCTGGTGGGGTCGTCAGCTGCCGCCGCTTGAGGGGACCCTGTGGCTGGTTGCGGGCTGCAGCGGGCCTGGGGGATTCCCCACCGGACCAGGAAGCCTCCCGGGGGGGGGGGGCTTCCGCGGCTTGGATAGCCCTCCTATCTGAGACTCGTATCCGCGGACTCGAAGCAGAGACTCGAAGCCGCCAGCAAAAGAGGGGTGCCACCTGCCTCGGCTTGGGAAACTTGCTTCTCCAATACTCTCAGCCGGCCCGGAAAGGGGGGAGGGAGTAGCTCGGACCACCGCAGCTGCCGCTGATCGGGAGATCGCACGCCGCTCGGGGGTCTCACTGCAGCCGAGTCTCGCAGTCAGTCTAGCCAGCCCAGACTTTGGATAGCCCTCTGATCCGGGACTCGTAGCCGCGGACTTAACGCCGAGACTCGAAGCCGCCCGCAAAAGAAGGGCGCCGCCTGCCTCGGCTTGGGGAACTTACTTCTCTGATACTCTCAGCCGGCCCGGGAAGGAGGGAGGGATTAGCTCGGACCGCTGCAGCTGCGGCCGCTTGGGGGTCTCGCCGCAGCCAAGTCTCGCAATCAGACTTGCCAGCCCAGACTTTAGATAGCCCTCTGATCCGAGACTTGTAGTCACGGACTCGAAGCCGCCCGCAAAAGTGTGGCGCCGGCCGCCTTGGCTGGGAAGCTTGTCTCTCCAAGTCTCTCAGCGAGCCCGGGAAGGAGGGAGGGATTAGCTCGGACCGCCGCAGCTGCGGCCGCTCAGGGGTCTCGCCGCAGCCAAGACTCGGAATCAGACTTGCCAGCTCAGACTTTGGATAGCCCTCTGATCCGAGACTTGTAGTCGCGGACTCGAAGCCGCCCGCAAAAGTGTGGCGCCGGCCGCCTTGTCTGGGAAGCTTGTCTCTCCGAGTCTCTCAGCAAGCCCGGGAAGGAGGGAGGGATTAGCTCGGACCGCCGCAGCTGCGGCCGCTCGGGGGTCTCGCCGCAGCCAAGACTCGGAATCAGACTTGCCAGCTCAGACTTTGGATAGCCCTCTGATCCGAGACTTGTAGTCGCGGACTCGAAGCCGCCCGCAAAAGTGTGGCGCCGGCCGCCTTGTCTGGGAAGCTTGTCTCTCCGAGTCTCTCAGCGAGCCCGGGAAGGAGGGAGGGATTAGCTCGGACCGCCGCAGCTGCGGCTGCTCGGGAAATCACCCGCCGCTCGGGGATCTCACTCACCGCAGCTGAGTTTCGCAGTCAGACTAGCCAGCCCAGACTTGGTTACGCTGTGTGTCCATTCCCTGCTGTAGCCCCGGGAGTTGTTTTGTACTGTTTCTGTTCACCTATTAGTTGATTTGGAGTTGGAGGAACTAAGACGCATGTACCTTACTAAGACGCCATCTTGGATCTCCGCCAGTGACTTCTTAAAATGTCAAAACTATGTGTATATTTTTCTTTTCATATCTTTATTGTTCTCCCATGGTACCTGTTTGCCATTCTTTCTCAAAAGACCTTTTTCTCTTGCCTAGTCTGTCTTGTCATTTTTCATATTCTCTAGGGTTCTGCTTTTTGGCACTAATCTAATCTCTCTGTCCCTCTTCTTTCAGTGAAATCACCCACTGGCATGATTTCTGCTGCTTTCTGTGTAATTTTCACTTCTGTGCCTTTACTTTCAGCCGAGACTTCTTGCTCGGACTTTACCCTCAAGAAATCTGGTTATCTCACCCAAATATTCTAGACCTCAATTTCTAATGCCCCAAATTAAACTCCTTGTCTTCCTAATTAAGCCTGCTCCTTCTCCCCTATTCTCTACCTCAGTTGTCACTACATCCACCCATGTGCAGTCAATTACCGTGTTGTTCTGCTTTTTGCTTCTGGATGCTTCCCAATCCCAATTCTTCTCTCTCTTTCCCCACCTACATCCACTGCTCTCTTCCCTCCCCTTATCATTTTCTCTGTGGGATTACTTTAACAACCAAACTGGCCTAACTGGTCTTCCTGCCTCCACTCTGAATCCTCCTTTTGAATTCACCAGAAAGAGTAATGCATCTGAAACCCAAGTCTGACCTGTCAGTGGCTGCCTGTAACCAGGACAAAGTTGGGGTTCTTCTGTGTGTACAAGGCTCCCATCTGGCTCTGAGCGTCTTCCCTGGACTCAAATTGCAGGCCTCCCTTCCAGTCCTGCAACTCGGAACTCATACCATTGCAGTTTGTTCCCTTGCCTTTTCTTCATTGTCTTGTCTTCCATCCCTAAATTAACTAACTCCTAGCCAACCCTTAGGACATGTTAGGCACTCCTCTTTCAAGGAAGCTTTTTCTGACCTTCCCATCTCTGGGTTAGGTGCCCCTTTTTGACGGGATTCTCAGTCATTGCCTTACAGGTGTCAGTTTGTTTTTTCCTTTTTTGGCCCCGTTACACTTTGCTCTTCTCAGAGACAGAGAGATGGTGTCTTACTAATCTTTGTAGCTCCAGTGCCTAGCACAGTGCTTGCCATATAGTAAGTACTCAGCATATGTTTCTTAAATGAAAAATCAGTATTGACAGTACAACAATCTGACATCTACAAAAGCGAGCGAAAGGAATGCATGTATAATGGATCCCTTTGGGAGAAGACATGAAGGGGACCTCTAGGTGCTGAAGTATTCTGGTTTTGATCTGGTGTGTTCAGTTTGGGAAAATTCGTTGAGCTTATGATATATGTACTTTTCTATATTTATATTATAATTCAGTGAAAAGTTTCTTTTAAATAGATCAACTTGTCATCTCACCTACTCAATACAGAAAATTGCTTTTTTCCTTTCAAGCTGTTTGTGTTTTTATAGGATGTTAGTTCAGATATCACAGCAAAGAAACATGATAGCACTATTCTTTGATGTTAAGAAAGAGTGAAATAAAAATCACGGGTGAAATGTGGTTAGGATTTCCCGGTCTTCTAAAGAAGGCCAGTGAGGGCCAGGCCTGATGGATAGGCTTGCGGTGACCTGTGCTTCTATCACACTTACTACAGAATCCGCATTCTAATTATAGGCCAGCTCTGTGCCTGCTTGCACGGACAGTCAGACTTCATCTGGATGTTACTATGAATAATTCATAAACATAGTTATCTGGAAATTTGTGGTCATCATTAGCATTTTAATAGGAAAATGCAGTCATTATCCTAAATCTTTGTTTTGTTTTTACCTACCCTCCTCCCCAGCTAAACATCAGTCTTCCCTGAGTACTTGGAAACTGCCCATGTTTCTGCCAATGTGCTGACTGGTCGCTATGGGCAGACGGTTCCCGGAGGCTCACTGCCATCCAGGCTGCTTGTGTACGTATGAGATTGGTCTCTCTTTCTTTTTTCCAATTAATTTTTCCTGCAAGGATATTGCAGAGTTCTGAACTGATAAGGTTTGTAAGCTTTAAACCAGAGTGTTTAAATATGCTGGACAATGGAGAGGCTAAGTTTTTAATACCGAATCATGAAAAATGTTACCTGAATTAGGATTTTTATAATCAAGTGACCTTATAAAGCCAGAAGTGTATACCAGCAATCTTCCTTTTAGGTTTAAATGCACCCATTTATAGACAGCCTTTAAAATTTTTTTTTAAAAAGCTTTTTAAGCTTTTCCTTTTCATCATAGAATATGTGACAATATTAGAAACAGTAATAATGGCATAAATTAAAAATATTTCCCAGGGATTGTTTTAATTCCATCCAAATGAAAAGCTTCATGGACCCTGAAGAGAGGTCCTCTCGGTATATTTATATATCAGGGGGAGAGTCCACTGCTCTCATTTCTTAAAATCCGCCAACGGAAGAAACTCTCTAGATTTTCTCAGCGATGACTTTCAATGTCTCCCCACACTTAAGTTTTTCCAAGTCTTTTGGGGAACTGCTACAGTTGCAGCCTTTTCCTTTTTGTTTTTACCCATGAATTAATTTGGGAGAAAAATGATTAATCTCTTTAATTATTTCTTAATTTATATAAAGGACTGTTTGTAACAGAGTTATTTTATACTCCTTTAGGCTTTCAGTCTTGGGCCATCTGTCCAGATATTTATTTGCTTTCATTGCTTCCCTTTGAAACCTCTGTAATTTTGTTAGGGACCATCACCTATTCTGTGTTTGTAGTGACTCCCCATAGTGACTTTGCTTCTCTGTCCTTTCTCTAGTTGTGTTTTTCATATTCTAGTTCTGTCCCTATGTTCTAAGTTTAAGTCCCATTTCCTTAAACAGTTCAGTTCTTTTTTTTCCCCCCATAGAAAAAATAGAACCACCCTGAAGCACTCATCCAGACAATTAGTTGTAAAATAAGCCAGAGAGTTAAAAGCAGTGGCTATTAGCAGCTCTGGGAAGGCATAGCTGATAAACAAGTGAGGGTTCAGATCAGAGACTACCTGTATTCAAGCTGACAGTTTTTGGTAAACAGCTCCTACAGGTATACTTGAGTATCTGTACAAGGGCATTGCTAAATTACTATAAAATCAGCAATTCTTATAGTGATCATCATTAAAATAGTTAGATTTGTGTGTACACCATAGAGTAGAGGTTGACTAACTAGCCTGTTTTTGTAGAAGCTTGGAAATGTTTCTGTACTTTTAAATGGTAACATTTAAGTGGTTTTATAAATGCCTACATAAATCTACTTTTTTTTTTTTTTTTTTTTTTTTTTGCCTCTTGGCCTTCAAAGCCTGAAATAACTACCATTTGGCCTCTTTAGGAAAAAAAGAATTGCCTGCCACTGCTTGTAGAATGAAGTTGGAAGGCATGTATAACAGTTAACCACATTAAATTGTTAATATTTGATTGTTTTGACTTAGAACAATGGTAATTTCATGTGTTTCGATCTAATATATTCTGGGGCAGTTTTTCTTTCAAATGGTTAAAGTTCTGAAGTTTGAGTTTTTTAAGTGGAAAACCTAAATTTGTGTGGATGATTCACAGCTGTGAACCTGCTTGTTTTTTACCATCTTGGTGAGTGATACACTGCTCATCACCCTTGTGCCTCTCCTGAGCCTACCAGCGAACTTACCGATGTTATATAAGTAATGCACCTTTAATATAGAAAATTAAGAAAGTAAGTCCTTATAATCCCACACACCAAGAAATAGCTACTTTTGACATTTTGTTGAATACTTTTCAATACTTTAAATATTCTCTTTTTATATATTTATTCTGTTTTTTAAAATGAGACAATGTAGCATATGGTGTTTACTCAGCAAAGCAGCATCAGTATCATTCCATAGCAGTACATTTACTTTGATCGCAACTCAAAAATAGCTGTGGTTTGTGGCAGACTTATTTATGTGATGTTCCAGGGAGAGGCACTTAAGCAGTTGTGTTCAGGGAGACCGATTTACCTTGATATGAGAAAGAAACTTTATCATGGTTAAAAGATCTGGTCAGGACCCATTACATTGATTTTCACCATTCGTTAGCCGACCTCAACCCCCAGTTTGAAAAGTGCTGACCTATAGAGATCACAAAGCACTGGAGGGTACGCTTGGGCAAGGGAAGAATTCAGAACTTTGGAACTCAGCTGGAGATCAAGAAAATATTTGGAATTTGAGTTAAGACCAGGAGGCTGGGAGGAAGATTCAAGATCTTTAACTGCAAGTGGGCCTCACACACAGAGCAAGCAGGATGTGACATGCTATCCCAAGAGAGGGGCTTTCCCAGTGTGGGAGGAAGTCGTGCAGGACTGTCCGGTGCCCATGACCACCACAGAGGAGCCTCTGGGGGTTTCAGTTTTGGTCATAAGATTCAGTGAGTGGAGGTGGCTGTGGACATTGGGAAGAATGAAAGGCACAACATTGTTTTTCAAGTGGCATTGATTAGATTTTTCTTTCACCAAGGCAGGGGGTTGGGTCCATTTATTTTAGAAATATGTAAATACCAAAAAAGCACCTGCGAAAAACCATCCATAACATTTTGTATGTGTCTTTATAGTCTTCGGGTGTATACATGCATTTATACTTTTATATTAAGCTGTATTGTGATCAGACTGTACATAGTATTTTGCAACTTGCTTTTTAAAAAAATATTTTTATTGACAAATATTCACACACATACAGTCCATTCACGGTGTACAATCAGTGGTTTGCAATATCATCACGTAGCTGTGTATTCAGCACCATGATCATTTTTAGAACATTTGCAAGACTTCAGAAAAAGAAATAAAAAGAAAAGCTCATAGATCCCTTACCCTTACCCCTCCCTCTCACTGACCACTAGTATTTCAATCTACATAATTTATTTTACCCCTTATCCCCCATTATTTATTTTTTATACTAATTTTTTTACTCATCTGTTCATACCCTAGATAAAAGAGAACATCATACACAAGATTACGTCAATCACACAGTCATATTGTAAAAGCTATGTCATTATACAGTTGTCTTCAAGAATCAAGGCTACTGGCAACACAGCTTACCGGTTTCAAGTATTCCCCTCCACCACTCCAATACACCATAAACTAAAAAGGGATATCTATGTAATGTATGAGAATAACCTCTAGGATAATGTCTCAACTCTGTTTGAAATCTCTCAACCACTGAAACTTTATTTTGTCTCATTTCTCTCTTCTCCCTTTTGGTTAAGAAGGCTTTCTTAATCCCATGATGCTGGGTCCTGGCTCAATCCTGGGAGTTCTCTCCCACATTGCCAGAGAGATTTACACCCCTGGGAGTCATATCCCATGTAGCGGGGAGGGCAGTAAGTTCACCTGCTGAGTTGGCTTAGAGCAAGAGGCCACATCTGAGCAACAAAACAAGTTCTCCATGGGTGACTCTTTGCAGGAATAAGTTTCATAGGGGCAAATCTCAGATTAAGGGCTCAGCCTATTGATTTGTTTGACTCCACTGCTTGCAAGAATATCAGAATTCTCCAAATGGAAAAGTTGAATATTTCCTCCTTTCTCCCCAGTCCTCCAAGGGGACTTTGCAAATACTTTTTATTCACTGTGCAAATTACTCTGGGATATATTAGAGTGTCACACTCACCTGTCCAAACCATCAAGATCTCACATCCTATTCAAGATTCTATGTACTTATGGTGTGCAACCTGCTTTTTCACTTAATTCATCATGAATCTTTCTGATAAAATTAAATATTCTTCTAGTATGTGCTTTGTAATGGTTTTATACTTTATTCCATTGTGTGGTGATGCACAATATAATAGTCACCCATTGTTGAACATTTCGGTTATTTCTAGCCTTTTGCTGTCCTTCTAGATTAATCATTATTCATGACTCTTTTTATTTTTCCTTAAAAAAATGTTTGGAGGTGAAGTTGTTAACTTAAAGGGTTGGCTTAAACATTTAAGACTCTGGCATGCATGTCTAGATTGCCCTCTGAATGAATTTTATCTGTTTTTCTCCTTATGTGAGGAGTGCTCATTTCTTCATTAGAAAAACTTTTCCAGTATGATAGATGAAACATGCTATCTTCATTGTCATTTTATTTTGCAGTTCTTTTTTTTTCCCTCTAATATTGAAGGTTAACGTTTTTTATCTGTTCAGTGGCCAAAAATCAGCCAGGTTACATATATGTGATGCAAATGTGAAAAAGTCAGTTTAACCTGTGATGATAATAGCTCTTATTTTCGTTGTATCTAATTTATATTCATTTTAAGCTAAAAGCTTGGTTCTTTAAAGAGACAGTTTGACAGGGTTTTCGTATGGTAATAGCTTGAGTAGTTTAATTAAAATAGGAGACAGAATCCTTGGGCCTAGCACTTTGGGTTATAGTGCAGGCAGCCAGTGATTTGGGATAATCTCTGGACTAGGAGGTAGGAGGTCTGGGTTTTCTCTCTAACTCTTTCATTCCTGGTCTCAGGTCTGTAGACAAATCATTGGATTTGACTGAGTCTTGCTTCTGAAATTTGTAAATTGAGGAGTTGGATGAGTGATATTTAAGCAACCTCTAGTTCAAAAATCCTATTATATATGCTTTCCAGGGAGCAAACTGTAAGTGAGGCGTGGCTCTGGGGAGAACTAAACTAGAGGCAGAGCAAATATATACAAAACATGGAACTCAGAAAAATAAATTTTTGTGTTTAACCTCGAGATTCTAACTGCATAAAACATAACTGCTTTAAACATGTTCCCAGATAGGGTGAGACAAAGACCATTTAAACTAGAGTGATTACAGCCACATCAGTACAGGTAATATGCTTTAGAACTTAATGGCAGTGACAAAAATAAAGCATGCTTCTATGAGATAATGCTTTGGTTTATCTAAATAGCTTAAGTTGGTGTGTTAGCATCTGTTTCCTGGTGTAATTGTGTAAATGCTTCTGATAGAAGATAATAATTTTAATTATAATTAAAATTAACTATAGGGTCTTGCATTTAGTAAGTGTTGAAGAAATATATGTTGAATACATGAATGAGTAAGTATTTGCTTGAAAACTTAACTCAGCATTGGTAAGGAGGTTCCTCATACATGGTTCTAGAGCTTTTGTTCTGTTCAGGGTAACTCCTTTCTGAATATGACAGCACCTATATTTGGAGCCACCTCACTCTATCACCCCCTTCATCTCTTTTAGTGTCCTCCCCTACAAACTGAGAACGAATTCCAGTGTCTTGATGTGTTTCAAGGTCAGTTTCTTTGATTTCTGTCAAAGCTGAATTATAAACCCTTTCTGTTTTTCTGTGTACTCACCTCCTGTATCAGTTTCTTATCGCTGCTCTAACAAGTTGCCACAAACTTAGTGGCTTAAAACAACACAAATTTGTCCTCTTGTAATACTGGAGGCCAGAGGTCCAAACTGTGTCTTACTTGACTAACGTCAAGGTGTTGGCAGGTCAGTTCCTTCTGGAATCTGAGGGGAAAAGATGTTCCCTTGCCT
The DNA here is from genome assembly GCF_023851605.1 of Tamandua tetradactyla. Taxonomy (NCBI): domain Eukaryota; kingdom Metazoa; phylum Chordata; class Mammalia; order Pilosa; family Myrmecophagidae; genus Tamandua; species Tamandua tetradactyla. Next base: position 43,238,648 of record NC_135345.1, on the reverse strand, counting down.
TTCAGCTTCTAGTGGCCAAATGTATTCCTTGGTTTGTGGCCCCTTCCTCCAACTCCAAAACAGATCACTCCAATCTCTGTTCATACCTCCTCTTTTCCCTCTCAAAATGACACTTGTAATTGCATTTAAGATCCAACCAGATAATCTCTGTTATCTCACCATTCAAATCTTTAATTTACATCTTCAGAATCCTTTTACCATATAAAGTAAAATTCACAGGTTTCATGGATTAGGAAATGGATATCTTTGGTGGCTGTTATTTAGCATACCATATCTACCTTCTTTCTCTTGCTGCACAACAAATTATCATGGCTTAAAACAAATTATCATGGCTTAAAATTAGTGGCTTAAAACAACATCTGTTAGCTCATACTTCTGTAGGCAGAAACCGGGTAGGACCTGGCTGGGTTCTCTGCTCAGGGTGTTATAAGGCTGAAATCAAGGTGATGACTTGACTGAGTTTTCTCATCTGCAGGCTCCAGGGAAAACTCCTCTTCCAAGCTCATTTTTATTGGCAGAACTCCCTGTGGTTATAGGATAAAAGACCCTGCTTCCATGTTCTAACAGACCACCCACATTCCTTGCCCTGCAACCCTCCATCTTCAGGCCAGCAACAGCCCATCAAATCCTCATGCATCAAATCTCTGACTTCTTCTTCTCTGAGCCAGAGGAAACTTCCTGCTTTTAAAGGATTCATAAGATTTGGTCAGGCCCACCCAGATAATCTCCCTATCTTTTAAGGTCAACTGTGCCAGATAGCAAAACCTAAAACAAAACTTGCTGTTATGTGTCTGGTAAATAAGGTTGTATCTTGCTGTTGACACTAGTGAAGGAAGATCATTCCCATATATTTGTCTTCCTCTGAAGAGAAAAATTAAATTTTGACAGTTCAGATTAAAACCTCTTTTTTGTAACTTTGCTGTTCTTTTTAAACCTCCTTTATAATCTGCCTTTTCTGAGGTGGAGATCGATTCTGTTTTATTGTAAGACAACACCCCTTCCTCACTGCGATGCTCTGGATCTCAGCACTTTTCCTTATAGTTACAGATAGAGAAGTATGAAGAAGCCCTGTGTTATACCTTCAATAACAGGAATCAGACACTCTGGAAAGAAACCTGCTTGGAGTCTGCTTCTGTTACAGAGCAAGACTCTGGAAAATGTGGTAGAGTAGTCCTTGGAGGGACTGAGGGATGGTGTCCCTTTTCCCTTTCCGTAGGCTAGCTTTCTCATTCCAGAGGAGCCTGTTTGTAATGTGGAATAAGTACCTGCAGACCTCATGTTAAGGTATTATGGAGATACAACTAAGAGGATTCTTGAGCAGCCTTTTCCCCAGATTCTATATGAATTAGATTTGGACAGTATTGTTAGATTAGACATAGCCCCTGCTGTGTAGGGGGATGGGTTCTGGCTCAGAACGAGATATGAAGAATTCCTTATCCTCAGGAAAGTGGCCATAACACCTCCTGCTAAAGGAATGGCACTGGGGGAGAAAACCCGAGCCAAATGTCAAGACCCATGGAAGGGAAATGAGAGATATGTGTAGCTTCATGGGGTAATTTTGTAACCAAAGCAAATAGGATCATTTTTCCAGGTTTTTCTGGATCCTTGCTTATTATACAAACTGAAAATTGTTCTCAGGGGAAGCAAAACTGAAGGCCACAGAAATTATTACAAAATGAAACCAGTAGAATTCTGAAAGGAATGATGTAGCGTATTTTAGAGTCGGGAGATAGGTCAGTTTGTTGTTAGCCTCTGTACCTTGTTATGAATACATACACACACACCAAAATACAAAATAGTAGGCATGTGCTATCAGATATTCTATATAGCACATGCTTTGTTAAAAGTATAATCAGCTTCTTTCTATTTTATGGAAAATGCTTAAATCCTTGGGATTGTACTTAGTTTCTTCCTTGAATTTCCTACTTAACAATGTCAATTATGGGTAAAGATGATGTCAGTCTCACAAGGTACAAGAAAATTCTCCAAAGGACTTAAGTTACACATTGCTTATTGGGTACTTGATACCAATAAATCCAACATAACTTGACTAACTCTGAAAATCATACATACCTGCTACCATCCTGTCTTTGTGACTGGAGCTTGGTTAGGGGTAAAGAGGATTTTCCTATTTATATATATATGTGTGTGGCTCAAGAGGGAAAAGCAAATTCTGGTAGCATCTTTCACTAAAAGGGCACAACAGTCTGGAAATAGGTGTGCTTGAGATCATGTAGTGGGCAGCCTCATACATGGAAATGCATGTGCTATGGGTGGTATTTGAAGGAGAAATGAAATGGGAGTTAATGGAGAAAGAAGCTAATGAACTGGGATGAAACAGGAAGGGTCCAGGAAAGTGCATATCCTGGTGAAAACAAAGAACATGCTTATGATAAATTATTTTAATGATTAAGTGACACCTATATAACTAGGCATAACTAAATACTTTATGTGAATTCTTCTAATGCTCACAACACTTTTGAGACAAAGGTGCTTCTGTTATCCCCAAATTACAGATGAGGAAACTTGGGCACCTTGGGACTAGCAACCACTATGCTACTGCTCTGGTAGGTATGAGAGGAGGCATGCAGTGGAGCAGGTCCTAGAACATAGTGTGCATTTGGTGGCCATACCAAGGTATTAGTGATGTAGAAGAGAGTTAGAGGTCAACTGCATCAAGCAAGTCTTGGAACCAGGATGCCAACCAAGCAGTCTTGGCCCTTATCAGTCTCTGGGTAGAGTTGTATGCCAGTTTGAAACTGTTGTGTACCCCATAAAGGCCATATTCTGTAATCCTCATTCAATATTGTTGGGTGGGATCTCTTTGGTTAAGTTGTTTCCATGGAGATGTGTCTCTACCCATTCAAAGTGGGGTCATTTATTGGAGTCCTTTAAGAGGGAACCATTTTGGAAAAAGCTTCAGAGCCCATACAGCCAGAGACCTTTGGAGATGCAGAAGGAAAACACTGCTGGGGAAGTCCTTTGAAACAAGAAGCCTGGAGAGAAAGCTAGCCGACAATTCCATGTGCCTTTCCAACTGACAGCTGTGTTCTGGACCCATCAGCCTTTCTTGAGTCAAGGTAACAGTCTCTGGATGCCTTAGTTTGGACATTTTCCTGGCTGTAGAACTAAAGACTTATAATAAATTCCCTTTTTAAAAACCATTCTATTTCTGGCATGTTGCATTCTGGTAGCATTTAACAAACCAAACAAATAGTGAATAAGGCTGATAAGGTTTCTACTCCATCTGAGCTTCTGTTCATTCTAACAATAGAAACAGACAATAAGAAAGTCATTCAGTAAATAGAGAAGACAATTATAGATTGTGGTATGTGCTGTGAAGGAATGAATAGGGTGATGGGGGAGAAAGTTACTGGCTGGGCCCACATGATACGGGGTGGAGGTGGGGGAAGGAAGCGGGAAGCTCTCCCTTAGAGAGTTATGTTTGAGCTGAAGCTTGGGAAAGGCCCAGCCCTGGGAAGCACTAAGGAAAGCTTGCTCCAGGCCACAGGAATAGGAAGTGTTCAAAAAAGGAAAAGAGGCCATTGTAGCCAGAGCATGTGGGACTTAGTGGGAAGTGAGATTGGAAAAGGAAACTGTACCAAATCAGACTTAATAGCCATGGTAAGGAGTTTAGATTATTTCCTAAGAGCAATGGGTAGCCACTGAAGGTTAAACAGACGGTGGTATGATGCTGTGGGGAGGGATGGGGTAGAGGTTAGAAACAGAGTGAAAGGCTTGGTGGAAAAAAGACATTAAGGAAACCTCTTCCCTATTTGGTACCTAAAATGTTTGAATGACAACCTTTCTACTTTGGGAAAGATGATCTCACTTCAGGAAAATCTGAGTTTTAAGACTGTTCTCAGGATTCCCAGCAGCAAGACTTCCCACCTTTTTGCCATTTGACTCTCAATTGATAACCTGTCATCTATAGAGCATAAAACAAGAGCATTTAACCTAAGGGTAAGACTTTTTGTTTTTTATTGTAGACATTGGAATATATAAAATACTTTTTTACATGTAGGTACTTTTTTTTTTTATTAATTAACAGAAAAAAAGAAATTAACCCAACATTTAGAAATCATACCATTCTACGTATGCAATCAGTAATTCTTAACATCATCACATAGATGCATGATCATCGTTTCTTAGTACATTTGCATCAGTTAAGAAGAACTAGCAACACAACAGAAAAAGATATGGAATGTTAATATAGAGAAAAAAAATAAAAGTAATAATAATAGTAAAAAAAAAAAAAACCTATAGCTCAGATGCAGCTTCATTCAGTGTTTTAACATGATTACTTTACGATTAGGTATTATTGTGCTGTCCATTTTTGAGTTTTTGTATCTAGTCCTGTTGCACAGTCTGTATCCCTTCAGCTCCCATTACCCGTTATCTTACCCTGTTTCTAACTCCTGCTGGACTCTGTTATCAATGACATATTCCAAGTTTATTCTCGAATGTCGATTCACATCAGTGGGACCATACAGTATTTGTCCTTTAGTTTTTGGCTAGTCTCACTCAGCATAATGTTCTCTAGGTCCATCCATGTTATTACATGCTTCATAAATTTATCCTGTCTTAAAGCTGCATAATATTCCATTGTATGTATATACCACAGTTTGTTTAGCCACTCGTCTGTTGATGGACATTTTGGCTGTTTCCATCTCTTTGCAATTGTAAATAACGCTGCTATAAACATTGGTGTGCAAATGTCCGTTTGTGTCTTTGCCCTTAAGTCCTTTGAGTAGCTTCCCAGCAATGGTATTGCTGGGTCGTACGGCAATTCTATATTCAGCTTTTTGAGGAACCGCCAAACTGCCTTCCACAGTGGTTGCACCATTTGACATTCCCACCAACAGTGGATAAGTGTGCCACTTTCTCCGCATCCTCTCCAGCACTTGTCATTTTCTGTTTTGTTGATAATGGCCATTCTGGTGGGTGTGAGATGATATCTCATTGTGGTTTTGATTTTCATTTCTCTAATGGCCAGGAACATTGAGCATCTCTTCATGTGCCTTTTGGCCATTTGTATTTCCTCTTCTGGTAGGTGTCTGTTCAAGTCTTTTTCCCATTTTGTAATTGGGTTGGCTGTCTTTTTGTTGTTGTTGAGTTGAACAATCTCTTTATAAATTCTGGATACTAGACCTTTATCTGATATGTCATTTCCAAATATTGTCTCCCATTGTGTAGGCTGTCTTTCTACTTTCTTGATGAAGTTCTTTGATGCACAAAAGTGTTTAATTTTGAGGAGCTCCCATTTATTTATTTGCTTCTTCAGTGCTCTTGCTTTAGGTTTAAGGTCCATAAAACCACCTCCAACTGTAAGTTTCATAAAATATCTCCCTACATTTTCCTCTAACTGTTTTATGGTCTTAGACCTGATGTTTAGATCTTTGATCCATTTTGAGTTAACTTTTGTATAGGGTGTGAGATACGGGTCTTCTTTCATTCTTTTGCATATGGATATCCAGTTCTCTAGGCACCATTTATTGAAGAGACTGTTCTGTCCCAGGTGAGTTGGCTTGACTCCCTTATCAAAGATCAAATGTCCATAGATGAGAAGGTCTATATCTGAGCACTCTATTCGATTCCATTAGTCTATATATCTATCTTTATGCCAATACCATGCTGTTTTGACCACTGTGGCTTCATAATATGCCTTAAAGTCAGGCAGCGCGAGACCTCCAGCTTCGTTTTTTTTCCTCAATGTTTTTGGCAATTCGGGGCACCCTGCCCTTCCAGATAAATTTGCTTATTGGTTTTTCTATTTCTGAAAAATAAGTTGTTGGGATTTTGATTGATATTGCATTGAATCTGTAAATCAATATAGGTAGGATTGACATCTTAACTATATTTAGTCTTCCAATCCATGAACACGGTATGCCCTTCCATCTATTTAGGTCTTCTGTGATTTCTTTTAGCAGTTTTTTGTAGTTTTCTTTATATAGGTTTTTTTGTCTCTTTAGTTAAATTTATTCCTAGGTATTTTATTCTTTTAGTTGCAATTGTAAATGGGATTCGTTTCTTGATTTCCCCCTCAGCTTGTTCATTACTAGTGTATAGAAATGCTGCAGATTTTTGAATGTTGATCTTGTAACCTGCTACTTTGCTGTACTCATTTATTAGCTCTAGTAGTTTTGTTGTGGATTTTTCCGGGTTTTCGACGTATAGTAACATATCGTCTGCAAACAGTGATAGTTTTACTTCTTCCTTTCCAATTTTGATGCCTTGTATTTCTTTTTCTTGTCTAATTGCTCTGGCTAGAACCTCCAACACAATGTTGAATAATAGTGGTGATAGTGGACATCCTTGTCTTGTTCCTGATCTTAGGGGGAAAGTTTTCAATTTTTCCCCATTGAGGATGATATTAGCTGTGGGTTTTTCATATATTCCCTCTATCATTTTAAGGAGGTTCCCTTGTATTCCTATCCTTTGAAGTGTTTTCAACAGGAAAGGATGTTGAATCTTGTCAAATGCCTTCTCTGCATCAATTGAGATGATCATGTGATTTTTCTGCTTTGATTTGTTGATGTGGTATATTACATTAATTGATTTTCTTATGTTGAACCATCCTTGCATACCTGGGATGAATCCTACTTGGTCATGATGTATAATTCTTTTAATGTGTTGTTGGATACGATTTGCTAGAATTTTATTGAGGATTTTTGCATCTATATTCATTAGAGAGATTGGCCTGTAGTTTTCTTTTTTTGTAATATCTTTGCCTGGTTTGGGTATGAGGGTGATGTTGGCTTCATAGAATGAATTAGGTAGTTTTCCCTCCACTTCGATGTTTTTGAAGAGTTTGAGGAGAGTTGGTACTAATTCTTTCTGGAATGTTTGATAGAATGCACATGTGAAGCTGTCTGGTCCTGGACTTTTCTTTGTAGGAAGCTTTTGAATGACTAATTCAATTTCTTTACTTGTTATTGGTTTGTTGAGGTCATCTATTTCTTCTTGAGTCAAAGTTGGTTGTTCATGTCTTTCCAGGAACCCATCCATTTCATCTAAATTGTTGTATTTATTACCGTAAAGTTGTTCATAGTATCCTGTTATTACCTCCTTTATTTCTGTGAGGTCAGTAGTTATGTCTCCTCTTCCATTTCTGATCTTATTTATTTGCATCCTCTCTCTTCTTCTTTTTGTCAATCTTGCTAAGGGCCCATCAATCTTATTGATTTTCTCATAGAACCAACTTCTGGCCTTATTGATTTTCTCTATTGTTTTCATGTTTTCAATTTCATTTATTTCTGCTCTAATCTTTGTTATTTCTTTCCTTTTGCTTGCTTTGGGATTAGTTTTCTGTTCTTTCTCCAGTTCTTCCAAGTGGACAGTTAATTCCTGCATTTTTGCCTTTTCTTCTTTTCTGATATAGGCATTTAGGGCAATAAATTTTCCTCTTAGCACTGCCTTTGCTGCATCCCATAAGTTTTGATATGTTGTGTTTTCGTTTTCATTCGCCTCAAGGTATTTACTAATTTCTCTTGCAATTTCTTCTTTGACCCACTCGTTGTTTAAGAGTGTGTTGTTGAGCCTCCACGTCTTTGTGAATTTTCTGGCACTCCGCATATTATTGATTTCCAACTTCATTCCTTTATGATCCGAGAAAGTGTTGTGTATGATTTCAATCTTTTTAAATTTGTTAAGACTTGCTTTGTGACCCAGCATATGGTCTATCTTTGAGAATGATCCATGAGCACTTGAGAAAAAGGTGTATCCTGCTGTTGTGGGATGTAATGTCCTATTAATGTCTGTTAAGTATCTCATTTATAGTAATATTCAGATTCTCTATTTCTTTATTGATCCTCTGTCTAGATGTTCTGTCCATTGATGAGAGTGGTGAATTGAAGTCTCCAACTATTATGGTATATGTGTCTATTTCCCTTTTCAGTGTTTGCAGTGTATTCCTCACGTATTTTGGGGCATTCTGGTTCGGTGCATAAATATTTATGATTGTTATGTCTTCTTGTTTAATTGTTCCTTTTATTAGTATATAGTGTCCTTCTTTGTCTCTTTTAACTGTTTTACATTTGAAGTCTAACTTGTTGGATATTAGTATAGCCACTCCTGCTCTTTTCTGGTTGTTATTTGCATGAAATATCTTTTCCCAACCTTTCACTTTCAACCTATGTTTATCTTTGGGTCTAAGATGTGTTTCCTGTGGACAGCATATAGAAAGATCCTGTTTTTTAATCCATTCTGCCAGTCTGTGTGTTTTGATTGGGAAATTCAGTCCATTAACATTTAGTATTATTACTGTTTGGATAATATTTTCCTCTACCATTTTACCTTTTGTATTATATATATCATATCTGACTTTCCTTCTTTCTATACTCTTCTCCATACCTCTCTCTTCTGTCTTTTCGTATCTGACTCTAGTGCTCCCTTTAGTATTTCTTGCAGAGCTGGTCTCTTGGTCACAAATTCTTTCAGTGACTTTTTGTCTGAGAATGTTTTAATTTCTCCCTCATTTTTGAAGGACAATTTTGTTGGATATAGGAGTCTTGGTTGGCAGTTTTTCTCTTTTAGTAATTTAAATATATCATCCCACTGTCTTCTAGCCTCCATGGTTTCTGCTGAGAAATCTACACGTAGTCTTATTGGGTTTCCCTTGTATGTGATGGATTGTTTTTCTCTTGCTGCTTTCAAGATCCTCTCTTTTTCTTTGACCTCTGACATTCTAACTAATAAGTGTCTTGGAGAACGCCTATTTGGGTCTAATCTCTTTGGGGTGCGCTGCACTTCTTGGATCTGTAATTTTAGGTCTTTCATAAGAGTTGGGAGATTTTCAGTGATAATTTCTTCCATTAGTTTTTCTCCTCCTTTTCCCTTCTCTTCTCCTTCTGGGACACCCACGACACGTATATTTGTGCGGTTCATATTGTCCTTGAGTTCCCTGATACCCTGTTCAAATTTTTCCATTCTTTTCCCTATAGTTTCTGTTTCTTTTTGGAATTCAGATGTTCCATCCTCCAAATCACTAATTCTATCTTCTGTCTCTTTAAATCTATCATTGTAGGTAAGGTATCCATTGTTTTTTCCATCTTTTCTACTTTATCCTTCACTTCCATAAGTTCTGTGATTTGTTTTTTCAGTTTTTCTATTTCTTCTTTTTGTTCAGCCCATGTCTTTTTCATGTCCTCCCTCAATTTATCGATTTCGTTTTTGAAGAGGTTTTCCATTTCTGTTCGTATATTCAGCATTAGTTGTCTCAGCTCCTGTAACTCATTTGAACTATTGGTTTGTTCCTTTGACTGGGCCATATTTTCAATTTTCTGAGCATGATCCGTTATCTTCTGGTGGCGTCTGGGCATTTAGTCAGATTTCCCTGGGTGTTGGACCCAAGAGGTTGAAAGATTTTTCTGTGAAATCTCTGGGTTCTGTTTTTCTTATCCTGCCCAGTAGGTGGCGCTCGTGGCACACGTTTGTCTGCGGGTCCCACCAGTAAAAGGTGCTGTGGGTCCTTTAACTTTTGAAAACTCTCGCCGTGGGGGATTTTCGCCACCCGAAGCGGCTTGGAAGAGTGCCAGCCGGCCTGGGGATCCGAACGTGGGGAGGGTCACCGGCCGCTGCAGCCCATGAGAGCGCCCGTCCGAATTTCCTAGTCAGCCCGGGGCGCCAAGCGTGGCGGGAGGGTGCCAGCTGCCGCGGCCTGGGAGAGTGCACCGTTCCCAGCCGGTCTGGGGAGTCACATGTTTGGAAGGGACCCCCCCCCCGGTCACTGTTCTCCGCAGCCTGGGAATTTCCGATCCAATTCTCTCAGTTGGCCAGGGGGGCCGCGCGTGGTGGGGACGCCAGCCGCCATGCCTTGAGGGGACCGCCTGCCCCATACTGCCAGCTGGCCCGGGAAGGAGGAAGGGAGGGACTCCGGCCGCTTCCCGCCCCGCCCGGGGTAGCCCGCGCCCCTCGGTGATCTCACCGGAGCGGGTTCTCTCAGCCAGTCAGTCGTTCCAGGATGGGGTACGTTGTCTTTTTGATCTCTGTCGTGGCTCCGGAAGCTGTTCTGTATCGTTTCTACTCCCCCAGTAGCTGTTTTGGAGGAGAAACTAAGATCCGCGCGTGTTACTAAGCCGCCATCTTCTCCGGAAGTCCATGTAGGTACTTTTCATATAGGGAGCAGAAAACATTTCGGAAATACTATAATTATTTTCTCTATTTATTGGATGACTTTCTTATTCCTAAAATGGAGACATAATCATGCACTCAGTACTCATTTCCTGCTCCTTTTCTTTTTTTTTTGCCAAGAAAACCTTGACTTCACTCAGGGTGACTTTGTGTTGAGCCCCAGAGAGTGGATCTTGATGGTCTAAGCTAACATACATCCCTGGTTCCTAATTTTCCAGGGCTCCCTGTGGCTAGTCTGGCCATTTTCTAGCCAGTGAGACTAAAATAAGTCCACTGGTGTGGAGATGGGGTTTACCAGCACTTGTCCTGATAAAATCTGTTTCGGGCTGTCAGTGTACTTCTTTTGCTTTCCTACTTCTACCTTAAATGCAAATGAGATACCTGAATGTACAGCTCCCATCATGGCACCATGAGTTGATGAAGGTGAGAAAGAATCACAGATATGGCTACCCTTGGCTTCGTTGCTGTTGAAACAATGCCAGCAGCCCTCCATCTTTCAACTACTACTTATTTGTTGAATCTGCTTAGTTCAGCTCTCTGATACTGACAGCTGAAAGAAAGCAAGGCTAACAGAAGTGAATACAAGTGCAAGATGTTTTTAGCTTTTCCCTTCATTCTTTGATCGCATCATAAATCTTTCTTGATATTTGGTATGGTTTTAATCTGTGTGAAAATGGTCTCTGCAGCGAAAGTTCTAACTTGTATTAAAAGTTTTTCACCATTGAAAGTGGTGAGATGTGGACTTAGAAATGTAATTTTCGAAATGAATGAACTTGTTTGCTTGAACTTGCTGTAGCAAGTACGGTGGAACAATACTTCATGGGCAGTATCTTCCTGATGGCTCTTTTTATGATAGTTTAGTCAGTTTTCTGGTGAACTACATTGTGCATATTTATGGTTTTATAGGAAACTATAGCAGTAGTGGTGGTAATGGTATAAATAGTCTGATTTCTGGAAAACGTGAAGCTCCAGGAAGCTTTATTAGATTTCAGTGTAATGATACTGTTAAATTTTCTGCTGCTTTTCAAACTTCTTGTGGTTAAGTTTCAAGCTGGTGATTTCAAGAAATTTGAGGGTCTGTTTTATACTATTATAGAAAATAGTTTATCCTAGAATCTCAGTTGCTGAATTGAGGATCTGTAAATAATTTGGATTTCCTTTTTTACTGTCTTAGACTTTGGGCAAAACAGTGCATTGTTTATCATGTTTGAGGTAAAACTTTCTCCACGATGTAAATCAAAGAAATAATGTAAGGAATAAAATGAAATAGCCTTCACAGCCATTACGAAAAGGAACCTTAAGTTTTCATCTCCAAAGTGCTGGCTGGTGGACTCTCTGCTTTGTGGTGCTGCAGCATTCTCTGCTCTCTCTGAAATCTCCCTTTCTCCAAAATGTTTCCTCTTTTATAGGATTCCAGTAAACTAATCAGGACCCACCCAAATGGGTGGAGACATATCTCCACCTAATCCAGTTTTACAATTACTCTTGATTCAGTCACATCTCCAGGGAGATGATCTGTTTATAGTTCCGAACATGCAGTGCTGAATACGGTTTACAAGATGGAATTAGAATTGAAACATGGCTTTTCTAGGGTACATACATCCTTTCAAATGGTACACATAGTGTTAACAAATTGTAAAGAGAAGGGGGTGCAAGGGTAGTTTAGTGGTAGAATTCTTGCCTCCCATGCATGAAACCTGGGTTCAATTCCCAGTCCATGTACCCCCCCCCAAAAAAAAAACCAAGCAAAGAACAAACCAACGTTCCACAACTGGTGCTGCAATAATGGGGTACTCACATGGAAAAATAATGAAATGTGAACCTACCATACAGCATACAAATAAAAAGAAAAGTAAAGGGGAAAGGATTTTAGAGATCACCGAGTAAAACCTTACTCTTTTCACAGCCTCAGGAGTTGATACTTAGAAAGTTTCAGTCATTCATTTCATAAAAATATGAACAGATTACCCAGTGACCCCCTTCTTCTTTATCATAAGATTTTCCAAAGGAACGTTATTTGTGCATCCCCAAGGACTTTGAACAGAGAACTCTAGAGGTCATCTGTTCTGACTCTCTTGCTTTAAAGATAGGGGAATGCCTTTCAGAGAGGAGAAGGGTTATTTCTTTGAGGTAGTATACAATGTGGCCCTTGGGTCTGTAGGTATAAGACCACAAAACCTGCTAGGTACATTGTCTTCCTGGCTGTCTGGGGAGGTCTGACCGGGGTTCTGATAGATACTCATAGGGGGCAGAACATCCAAAGCAGAGCAAATGCTAGAAGTGTGCAAGTGGGAAATTTTTGATGGGTTCGGTCCAGAGTCAGAAGTCCCGTCTGGCGCCTCTCATCTTTATATCTGTACAGATGAGAGATGAGTTGGGGCCAGTTCATGGGGGCTCTTAAGAGAGCCTATCAGTAGAATGGGGATTTTATTTGGTAACTAGCAGGGAGCTCTTAAAGTAAGTAATGATGTTGATGAGGATGATAGCTAGCACTTACACGGCACTTACTGTGTACCTGCACCATTCTCAGTGTTTCCAATGCATTAGCCCGTTTAATTCCTACACAGAATCTTTAGTGTAGGTACTCTCATTCCCATTTTATTGTTGAAGAAACTCAGGCACAGGGTGGCTAGGTGACTTGTCCAAAGGTACATAACTAGGAAGTGGCAGAGATAGAATTCAAATCTGGGTGGTCTGGCACTAGCATCCTGGCCTTTTCTGGTCTGAAGCATGGGTATGGTGGTGCTGGTGGTGGATTCTGTCCGGCAGATGAACCTGCTCTGGAGGGTGCAGATGGATTGGAGTGAAGGTGGACAGACGATTGGGAGATGAACTGCAGGCCTCCAGGAGTGTGAATAAAAGCCTGGCCATGGTGGTGATAGTGGAAATGAAAGGGAGGAGAATTCATATGTGAGTAGCTTCGGAAAGGTTGGTGGTGCCACATCCCCAGAGATGCCTAGGACGTCCCTGGGATGATCTGCTAACTGAATTAGGGAAGTTCACTAGGAGATACAGTGGGAGGGTGAAGATTTATTTTTTTATTTTTACAGAGCTCTGTTTTCTTGCTTTGTGATCATCTAGTGTTTCCAGTGAAAAGAAATGTACTTACGTTTGTAGTTCATGGACTTTCCAGAGCTTATCGGTCTTAGTGTGGTGTTGGGTCCATGGTAGGTACTCAAAACATTTCTTAGAGACAATGTGCGACTGAAGAATTTAAAATTCTAAGGCTTGTTCTCTTCCCAGCATTGAGAGTTAATGTGTGTGAAAGCAGCAGCATAGGCGACAGGTATGGTTTTGTATTTTAGGAACCACCTCTGTTTCAGCCTCCCTGGCTGTGATTCCTGATTTCTGCTTTCCTGCTTTCCCTGAGGAGCCATGGGGAAGCCGATTGTGATTAGAGATACAGGAGGCCTTGGTGTTTTGTTTTGTTTTTGTGAATGTGAATGTGCATCCTGTTCCTAGGGTGGAGGCCACTTCCAGTCAGGGATCAGGGCTGAGTGAGGTTTTCTTCCTGTCTGCTGCCTTTCTAAGACATGTGAGGTGGCCAGGCACATCTTCTCTCATGTAAATGAGGACCCCAGCTGAAGGACTCCAAAGGGGCAGCAGTTGATCTAAGACTTGTGGGGAAAATGTCCTGGAGCAGATGAGATAGCACAGAGATTGCAGTTTACATTTATGTTTTGTTATCATTTCTAAAGCCTAAGACGTTTTCTTCTCCCTCTATTCTTTCTCCCCTCTCTTTCCTTTCCTCCACTCTCCTCCCTTAACTGCCCCCAACTTTTTTTCTTTTTAACCCCTCCTCAGACTTGTTGCCAGTTAAGCAAGCTTCATAAATGTGACTGCACCTAATTTTGTCTTCAATTATGGTTTTCAGTCTTGATTTCTGAGGGAAATGTGACGCTGGCCTCCCTTGGCTAGTCACCTGAATATTGACTGCATGTAAAGTTTGTTGGCAAGAACACTGTTTTAGGCACAACTACCTGAGTAAGATGACGTCTTGACTATCCCTGTCCTCATAAGCCGCATAAAAAACACACCAGAAAGACAGTATGCATATGTGGGTTCAAATCCTGTATCAGCCACTAGCAGAATGTTTGTGCATGAGTTCCCAAATCTTTGGTCTATAAATTGGGGATGGTAATTGTTAAAAGTTTACTTACTCATTTTTTACATAAATGAAAGATGTGTCTAGAAGAACAATAGTAAGCACTTCTCTTATCTACCCATTCTTATCCAATTAAAATTTTCAGAATTGTACCTGAGAGTGAGTTCAGAAATACTAAAGGGGGAGAATCTTTTGTGTTAAACTGCTTCAGAAAAATTTATTCCATTTCTTGGCAGTAACTATATGATGTAAATGTATATATATATATATAACTAGGATGGGGGTTTTGGTTAGGGAACTGCAGTCCAGAGAAGTTTAAAACAAAATTGCTTTACCACCTGATAATGTGTGGCTTTGCATGTTATTTAATATCTCTATGCCCCTATTCCCACAGCTAGGTTAAGAGACTTGCATGCGTAACATCAGACAGCTAAAAAACAGCAGAGCCTGGGCTCAAATGATGATCTACTGATTCCAGAACCCAAACTTTTAAAAATTGTTTTACCAGCACATCTGTAGAAGGAGGACAATAGTTCCCTCTTCACAGGGTGGTTATGAGAGTTGAAATGGTTAATACATATAAAAGCTTAAAGGCTTAAAATAATCCCTGGTACCTAGTCAACATGATATAAGCAGAAGAAATTTTCATAATTCAGCCATCTTCCAAATATGTCCTAAGTCACTAAATGGTAAAATCAGTATTGATTCATATGTATAATGTGTTGAGAAGTGATTTAACTGTATATTTTTAAACTTAGAAAGGATTTGTTTTTCATGGAGAGGTATTGGGGAAGTGATATTGGATATGCCAGTTAAAGTCAAAAGGAGAGAGATTTGGAGAATGAAGGGAGAATAGGAGAGATCCAGAAACTGTTAGGAGAGGCAAGTCAGAAGGAATGCTCTGTGTGGCTATTGAAATGTGGCTTATGAAATATGAGTTATGACCTTCACCTTCTCCTGAATCTGGCATGTGAGGGACAGATAAACGCTGCACATGGGGGTCTTGGATCTCTCCATTTCACCATACTCCATTCTTTATCCTGCTTCCTTGAAGAGGCAGTTGGAATGGAATTTTTAAAAATTTAGGTCCTGAAATCAGTAGATCATGATTTGAGTCCAGGCTCTGCTGCTTTTTAGCTGCCTGATGTTATGCATGTCAGTTTCTTAACCTATCTACAGGTAGGTGTTCTGTACAAAATGAAAATAATGGTGCCTCCGCCCTAGGACTTGTGTGAGAACTGAGAGAGGTCATGCAAGCTGTTTGTGCTTAGCTCAGAGAAACCCCTCAACCAGTGTTTCCTCCTTATGTTGCCCTGGGCTTTATCCCCAGGGCTGTGGTTGGAAACTCAGGCCTAAAGGACAAGCTGAAAGATGTGACATTTTGGAGGAAGGTCCTTTCTGGGTGAATCCTGGTCAGGACCATAAATACACCTGGCTCCTATCATGGTTTCAGTCAGGAATTTGGCATGGCATCTGAGTTGCCTTTTAGATATACTTTTATCTACTTTGATTTCCCTTAAAAAAGAAAAATAGCTTAGAGGAGAATAGAAATGGACGTTGGGTTCAAATGCACCCTTGCACCTCCCCTGCCCAATTTTTAGTTCACAACAATACTGTACAAAGGGATTTTTATATCTAGCAATGAAGCTCTTTGGACAAAATTCCCTTATATAAGCCAACAGTTTTGCATTTCTTATCTGTGTTATACAGTGATTTTCTCACTATGAGGTAGGGTAGGCAAATGAATAACTGTTTTCTCTGAGAAAAAAAATTAACATCGGCAAAAGTGAACTAAATTCCTCAGAATCACAAATCAAAAAGTCAAATCCAGTGTGTCCTGGCTCCCCATTCTAGTGCTTTTTTTGTTTAATCACCATCATTGTCCACTGTAGATTTTGCTACGTTAATACAGCCTCAGTTCTATGTAGACGAAAAGCAGTTCCTTTTCTTCTGGTGTCACACATGCCCTAGTCTTCCTCTTTCAAATATACACTCACATTCGTTCAGTATACTTAGGGTATTGTCCTACCATGAGATAGTATTGTGCTGTCCATTTCTGGATCTTCACAATCAGTCCTGTTGAATATTCTATACTTCTTCAGCATCAAATGCTCAATCTCTACCCTCTTTCTGTCTCCTAATAATAGCCTGTGTTCTCAACTTTAACTCTCAAAGTTTGCTCGTTAATGTTGGTTCATATTACTGAGACCGTATAGTATTTGTCATTTTTTTTCTGGCTAATTTCACTCGACATGATGTCCTCTAGGTTCATCCACGTTGCGGCATGCATCATTGCTTTATTCTGTTCCCTTACTGATAGTTTTCGTTTCTATACTCTTCTCCAAACATTTCTCTCCTGTCTTTTCTTATCTGCCTGTAGTGTTCCCTGTAGTATTTCCTGTAGAGTAGGTCTCCTGTTCACAAACTCTCTCAGTGTTTGTTTGAAAATATTTTAAATTTTCCCTTGTTTTTTTTTAATTGTAAATAAATACATTTATTGACATTCTTCTATGGTAGCCTTTCATCTTCTAATGCCTCCTATTGCAGCTTTTAAAATAATTGTATTTATTTTTTAATATTGTTATCAGCGAATCTTCATGCACATACAGTCCATACATCGTGTACAATCAGTGACTCAACAATATCATCAAATAGTTGTGTATTAAGCACCATGGTCATTTTTAGAACATTTGCATCCTTCCAGAATAAGAAATAAAAATTAAAAATTAAAACCTCATACATCCCATACCCTTTACCCCGCCTCGCATTGGCCATCAGTATTTCAATCTACTCAATTTATTTTACCCTTTATCCCCCTATTATTTATTTATTTATTATCCATATTTTTTTACTCATCTGTTCATATCCTAGAGAAAAGAAGCAAAGACACATGGTTTTCACAATCACACTGTCACATTATAAAAGCTATATCATTATACAGTTGTCTTCAAGAAACAAGGCTATTGGAACACAGCTTAGTAGTTTCAGATACTTCCCTCCCGCCACTCCAATACACAATAAACTAAAAGTGATCTCTATATAATGCATAAGAATAACCTCCAGGATAACTGCTCAACTCTGTTTGAAATCTCTGAGCCACTGAAACTTTGTCTCATTTCTCTCTTGCCCCTTTTGGTCAAGAAGGCTTTCTGAATCTCATCATGCCAGGTCCCAGTGAATCCCAGGAGTTCTGTCCCACATTGTCAAGGAGATTTGCACCCTTGGGAGTCATTTCCCATGTAAAAGGGAGGGCAGCGAGTTCACCTTCCCAGTTGGCTTAGAGAGAGGCCACATCTGAGCAACAGAAGAGGTTCTCTGGGGGTGACTCTTAGGCGTAATTATAAGTAGACAGACTTAGCCTATCCTTTGTGGAAATCTCCCCATTTTAAAGGTCAGTTTTGCTGGATATAGAATTCTTGGTTGGCAGGTTTTTTTCTCTTTCAGTATCTTAAATATGTCATACCACTGCTTTCTTGCTTCCATGGTTTCTACTGAAAAATCCACACATAATCTTATTCAGCTTCCCTTATATGTGATGGATTGCTGTTCTCTTGCTGCTTTCAGAATTTTCCCTTTGTCTTTGTCATTTGACAGTCTGATTAGTAAGTATCTTGGGGTAGGCCTATTTGGATCTATTCTCCTTGGGGTATGCTGTGCTTCTTGGATCTATAATTTTATTTCTTTCATGGGGATGGGCAATTCTCTGTTATTTTTTTCTGCCCCTTTCCCTTCTCTTCTTCTTTTGGGATACCTATAACTGTATATTTGTGTGCTTCATGTTGTCATCCAGTTTCCTGAGACCCTACTCATATTTTTTGCATTCTTTTCCTTTTCTGTTCTCTTATGTGTAGGATTTCAGATATCCTGTTCTCTAGTTCCTTTCTTCTGCATCTTTAAATCTTGTTGTTGTAAGTCCCCATTGTGTTTTTCATCTCTTCTGTTATGCCTTTCATTCCCATAAGTTCAGCCATTTGTTTTTTCAAGCTTTTGAGTTCTTTATGGTTGCCCACTGTCTTTTTTTTTTTTTGCAACAAGGAAACTTTTATTAAACAAGTGGATGTGCATATTTTGTACTTACAAAATAAGTACTTTCCTTTGTCCTGCTCCAGAGGCCACCACTCCAGAATCTCACATTCTCATAAACACACTTTTCAGCAGCAGTCAAGACAAGAGGCTGAATGAAAGTGCAGTTCTGAAAGTAACTGTATATTGCCAAAGTAAGAAACGAAAACAGGCAAAATTTAGCAGGTCCTTTTGTCAGCTCTCTGCCAGTAGGCCCTAGTCCTGCTCATTTTATCTTAACAAGAAACATTTTAGGAATAGAAGCTACTGAGCGTTTATTTAAGTAATACTGCCCAACTTTCTTTTTTTTTTTCTTTTTTTATTTATTATTATTTTTTTTACATGGGCAGGCACCGGGAATCGAACCCGGGTCCTTGGGCATGGCAGGTAAGCACTCTTACCTGCTGAGCCACTGTGGCCCCTGCCCAACTTTCTTGATAGTGTCTCTTTCAATTCCATCTTTCCTGATGTTGTGACTAGTTTATTTGTATCTTCTTCAAGAAATTCTGTCCTTGTGTACATCCCTGATAATCGCCTATCTCCCTCTGAACTTCAAAAATCAAAACGAAACAAGACAAAAAACAGAAGTGCAATAAGTTCAAAAGGATGTCAGTTGATAATAAAGTATCAGTGGCAGAGAGAGTTCAAATAGAGTTGAGAGGCTACTCTGGAGGTTGCTTTTATTATGCAAACTTCAGTTAGACATTTCTACCTATCATAACTTGCCAAACCTCAACCAAAACCATTCCAGCCAAACCTAAAGAACATCTAGGGCAATATATAAGATTCCACAAGGGTTCCATGTACTAGAGTAACTTTTCAGAAACCTGCAACCTCCAGATGGGTTCCTGGACCAGATATGTCCTGCAACTTAGAGGGCCCAGCCTCTCCAGAACATCAGATAGTTCCATCTCCCTACCCCATGTTATTATAAGACCCTTTCAACGTGAAAAAATTAGAATGGCCGTAGCCTAAACACCCCTAAAGAGAGGGATAGAAGGATCAAAGGTAATGGTGGAGTTACACAGAGAAGATAGGATTTAACAAATGAATATGATTGCTGACTCATTAAAGTGGAATCTCTTTCAGTCTCCAGTATCTTAGAGCAGGTAGAAGTAAAAACCTAAAATTGTGGACTTATAACCTGTTCTAGTTTGCTAGCTGCTGGAATGCAATATACCAGAAACGGAATGGCTTTTAACAAGGGGAATTTAATGAGTTGCTAGTTTACAGTTCTAAGGCCGAGAAAATGTCCCAATTAAAACAAGTCTATAGAAATGTCCAATCAAAGGCATCCGGGGAAAGATACCTTGGTTCAAGAAGGCCGATGAAGTTCAGGGTTTCTCTCTCATCTGGAAAGGCACATGGTGAACACGGTCAGGGCTCCTCTCTCAGCTGGAAGGGCACATGGCAAATACAGCATCATCTGCTAGCTTTCTCTCCTGGCTTCCTGTTTCATGAAGCTCCCCGGGAGGCGTTTTCCTTCTTCATCTTCAAAGGTCGCTGGCTGGTGGACTCTTTGCTTCGTGGTGCTGCAGCATTCTCTGCTCTCTCCGAATCTCTCATTCTCCTTTTGTAGGACTTCAGAAACTAATCAAGACCCACTCAAATGGGTGGAGACATGTCATCCCCTAATCCAGTTTAACAACCACTCTTGACTAAATCACATCATCCAGGGAGATAATCTCATTCCAGTTTCAAACATACAGTATTGAATAGAGATTATTCTACCTTTATGAAATGGGATTTATATTAAAACATGGCTTTTCTTAGGGGGCATACTTCCTTTCAAACCAGCACATAACCCATGTCAAATTCTGAAATATGTTCTGCAACTAATTGTGGTACTGTGCTTTGAAATTTATTGCTTTTTTTTTGGTATATATGTTATTTTTTACAAAAAAAAAAAAGCCAATTGTGATGATAAAATATTTATTCCTTCTAGCCTCCTATATTCTAGAGCACCTAAAAGGAAAAATCTGGACTCTGTCCTGTAACTACTTGTTGAAGAGTGCTTTGAAACTATTGGTTTTTTCTTTCTTTGCTTTATATACATGTTATACAATAAAAAAGTTAAAAAAAATTTTAAAAAAAGGATGTCAGATGAGTCCTTTTATTGATAAAACCAACTTCCTTGAAGTCAACTGGCCAAATTTATGCACAGCTGGAGACAACAGATTGTGAAAATAGATCCAGCTAGAAAATATCTCAGGTACCCATTAGATCCAGTTATTCTGCATATGTGGATTTAAAATGTCATTATTCACAGTGGGATAGATGTGTCCCTCATTGCTAAGAAAATCTACAGCTTGCTTGATTGAGGCTACAGTCGTGTGGTAGCTGGTTCTTGAGGTTGTGAATGTTCAATCCTTCAGGTCTTGGGCAAGCTTTAATCAAACTAAGCACCTGATTTTGGGCCACAGTGAGGCCATTGACCACAGGGAGGCCTCCCTGCTTTACCATTCCTGGATTGTTGATAGGTACTCTCCCTGCTAAGGGCTAATTGTGAGATTTGCTCAGCATCACTTGTGCATTGGCTGCTTCCAGATATATGAAGTGAACTCATTCGTATCCTCCAGGGGCATGATCTTAAAGGCTGCTGGGATTTTTTTGTTCTGAAAGGATCTCAGGTGGCCAGCCACTTTCATGTGTGTTTCTGGGGGGAGCCACGGTATTTCACCAACATCATCTGTGTCAACCCACTGGCAAACATTCATGGGTGCAGCTGTCATGTCATCTATTTTGTAAACAGTGTTGGTTGGAGCCTTCTCTGCATGTCTGATTATGTCCATGATAGTAACTTGTGAAATCTCAACATTCCCAATTTTGAGCACTTCATAACCAGAGTGGCAGAAAACATCTGAAATATGGTACAAGAAATGATGTTCTGGGCTCGGGTTCTTGATTTCTTTTTAGCTTGAATAGGTGTCAGCAATCCGAAGTTCCCAGAGGATTGCATGTAGCCACCTGTGCCCCCCATAGGTGGAGCTGCCATAGTTGTTAAATCTACTATTCCATGTCTTGCTCACAACTTCCTCAGAAAGGAGGTCCAGAAGGCTCAGGTCTGGTGGGTTTGCCTGGCACCTCAGGGTCCAGTTGTTGTCACAGCGTTATACCTACTTTTCCCTCCCAGTGTCTTCTTTATGTCTTTCATCTTTTTTGCCATATCTTCCCTTAAGTCATTGATTTGTTTGAACTTCTTTAATTAGTTGTTTCAACTCCTGTATCTCATTTAAAGTGTTAGTTTGTTCCTTTGACTGGGTCATATCTTCATTTAGGAAGAAATCCTATTAGGAAAAATATGATTTGTAATTTTTTTACTGCTGTCTAAGCATCTTAGTTCCTTGATTTGTTTATTTTGGAGATAATTTTTACTCAAGTGTTTTCTCGTTGGTTGGCTTTGTTCTCTATCTCTTCTTTGACCTTCAGTTCAGCTTATTCTAGACCTCTAGCATAGCTTCTGTTTAACTGATATGAAGTTTTCAGCTTTTATTTTTTTGGTTCTTGCCCTACCTATATGAGACCTTTTTTTTTTTGAAGAGTGTCTCCCTTGACATCGTCGACCCCAGTCAGATTTTCCCCAGCCAGTCAGTCCAGATCTCAGGAAGAGGGTGTGTAATCAGTGTCAAGTTTCTCTGAAGGTGAGACCTAGCAGGTAGTCACACTTTCCTGTAAAGCCTCTAGACTGTGCTTTTCCTATTCTGCCCGGCAGGTGGCACTTGTCAGCTGGCATCTCCCAGTGGTGTTAAGTAGTGTGGTGCTTTTAGTTCTCAGTAGACCTTGTTCCTTCCAGGGTTGTGGTTGAGACACAGGCTCAGGTAGAAGGCAAGCTAAGCTGTTTCTGTTTTCCAGTGCCTTAGGTCTGAATTCTCTGAATGAGAACTGCCACTTGAGCTGGGCCAACACCTCCCTTTCTTGGGGAAAGATATGCCTTTAGGGAATTGTTGCCTTCGTTTGACTTATTACTT
The DNA here is from genome assembly GCF_023851605.1 of Tamandua tetradactyla. Classification (NCBI taxonomy): domain Eukaryota; kingdom Metazoa; phylum Chordata; class Mammalia; order Pilosa; family Myrmecophagidae; genus Tamandua; species Tamandua tetradactyla. Next base: position 43,216,382 of record NC_135345.1, on the reverse strand, counting down.
TGTCTTCAGACCTGTCTTAACTCTGCCCTTGCTTGGATCAACACTGACAATCGAAAATGGCTGAGTCTTTCTCCAATAAGCCACTTAGAATAGTTGAAAGAAAGAAAGAAAGAAAAATCCCTTTCAGAGGCATTCCCTAGCTCCCGAGGTTCAACAGTCAAGAGCCTGAGTTGGTACCTGGCTCTGTGTGCATAGCCTTTTTCCAGTATTCTGAGCTCATCTAACTCCAAAAGTCTCCTGTTTTTTTGTTTTGTTTTGTTTTTCATCAGCCCTGCCTCTTCTCTGCCAGGAGAGACCTCAGGATTCCTTTCCTGCTTGCTCTGGGTTTATCTGTGCCCAGAATTTGTATTCAGCAGTCCATATTTGTTAATTAACACCCCAGTTGGAGCTTGGCTGATCTACACTTCCTTGCTCCTAGTAGAGATTGCTTCTTTTTCTCATGGGAAACTGTCTCTAAAACAGCCTGCCATGCCTGTGGGGGAGGGGCACCAATCTCTGTAGTCTTGGGGCTTTACATAAGTTCTGTGCTGTGCTGTGCTCTCAGCCCTTGTACTGATTCCAGATTGGTGTACAATGTGCATGCGTTCACAGATATCCCCCATCCAGTTGTTCCACACAGTTCCTGGCTACTTACCTGCTGCTCTAGGGGACTGACTAAATTCCATATCTCCCTATGCCTCCATCTTGCCCCGCCCTCCTCTAGTGCTCATTCAACAACACCTTATTACCCTCAGACTTCTTTCCTGCATCTATTAATAGAGACTGCTAGGGTGTTCCATGCTGCCTATGAGGCAATTGCCCTTGAAATGGCTTCCCTCTATGATATAGTCCTTATCAAATGACCTGTGTAGCTTTATGGGGGAACTGGAAATCCTGTCTTAAGAAACGCATGCATTCTAGTTCAGATGAAATAATTTTCCTTGGCCAATTTAGCAAGATCCTCGCTCTTTAGTTTCCTTTAATTATCTTGTTTAAAAAAGAGAGAAGAGAGAACTGGAGAGGACCATCTGCTTTATGAGGCAGTTCATCTTTTGTGCTTTCCCTAATAGATATAGGAATGCCCAGTTAAGCAAATTAAGGCTCCATCTCATTCTTGTTTGGGATCATGCTGTTTGATGCTTTTGAGTCACTGCTTTCAGTATTTCTTGGTTGTATATTTAGATGTCTTGGAGTATAGATTTTAGGAACAGAAAATTTTTATCTTTGTTCTGTTAATTGCAGGCCCTGTGAGCTGTTTCTTCTAGGATGCCAAAGTATTACAACAGGGTTCTTTAATTTTTTTTAATGCCTTCTTCTTACCATGAGAAGCCCTATTAACATGTTTTCTTAGCTACAGAGTAAAATCTGTCAAATATAGTATGGAAAGCAGATGGGTGGTGGCTGTCTTCCTTTTCGTAAACTCTAAACCTAGTCGTCTTTAGTAAAACTCAGCCTTATCACCTGCTTTTACCCCAAACCTTCAATTATGAATAGAAGACATATGTGATGGGGGCGGGGAAGACTACTTCTCTGTTATTTTTTTTAAGCTGTATAGTATGTACTTATCTGGCTTAATGTACAACTTTATTTTTTTAAGTTGAAAATAGCAGTTTTTTCTGAATATAAAAATAGTTCATGCTCATTATAAAAAAATATTTAGATGAATCAATGATGTATAAAACATGACATTTTTCTAAATCCTGCCACCCAGGCATTACTGCAGTCAACATTTTGATGACCTTTTCTATTCTATTCATTAGAAACTCTTTATTGAGTATTTGGCATGTGCTATGCACTGGGAATATACTGATGAATAGAACAGCCATAGATTCTGCCCTTATGAAACTTACCAGTGGGAGATAGAGAATATTAAATCTGTTGTATAAATTAATCTGTGGCATATATGTGTATATATAAAATTTTGTGAAAGTATAGAACACTAACAAGGTTAAATCCCATACCAGCTTGCTATTAAAAAAAAAAAAAAGAATCAGAATCAGAGTAATGTCCTACAAATAATGAAAATGTCCCAAGAAGGCATACTCAAAAAACAGAATAAAACTGTAATATACCCTTTCAAAATAAGGTAACGAAATTATTAAAAAGTTATATGAGAAAAGACAAAACAGTATAAATCAGAATTCAGAAAACTCAGGCAAGGTGACAGAACCCAAGAAAGAATTAGAAAATTTAAAAAAGATCCTTTTGGTATAATGTACAAAGCTGAGTATAAGTGTGGTTGAAAGAGAAGGCTAGGGGCATATGTTATACCAGAAGGAAAGATAGAAGATAAAAACTGGGACTGTACAACTTAGTGAAATCCAGAGTGAACAGTGATGGTAAGTAAATGTATAAATAAAAGAAAGATTTTACATGAGGGAAAACAAATGAATGTCATCATTGCAAGGTGTTGAAAATAGGGCAGTATATGGAGAAAATAGAAACCATGCATGCTAGGGAGGGATCCCGGCTGCTGCCTCTTTGCACTTCCTGAGGTGTGTGAGCCTGAGTGAGGGGATGCAGAGAGGACCGACCAGCCTGGGATGGAAGTTTCCTACCTAATATTTTCTCTTTCTTTGATTCAGCATCTGTGGGATCCTTCTCCTGTCTATACCTTTCTCCCATGATACTGCGTTTTGAAAGAGCAGGTCATGTAGTTTAGAATATCAGCTTTGAGTGATGAATATTGAGCCAAGACATATTTTAGTACAATTACTGGATTTTAAAGATTTTAAAGAAAAGAAAAAATCCTTGGGCAGTGTTCTAGTTTCCTGGCTGCTGGAATGCAATATACCAGAAATGGAATGGCTTTTAAAAAGGGGAATTTAAGAAGTTGTTAGTTTACAGTTCTAAGGCCAAGAAAATGTCCCAATTAAAGCAAGTCTGTAGAAATGTCCAATTTGGGGAAAGATGCCTTCATTCAAGAAGGCCAATGGTATTCAGCATTTCTCTCTCAGCTGGAAGGGCACGTGGTAAACATGGAGGCATCTTCTGGCTTTCTGGTGGCTCTAAAAAGGAACTATCTCCAAAATGTTTCCTCTTTTGAAGGATTAATGGGTGAAGTCACAACTCCTAGGAAGCTATATGATCAAACGTAACCACCTGCAATAGGATGGGTCACATCTCCATAGGAATAATCAAAATGCTCCCGGTCAGCAACATGGTTTTTCTGGGGTCTACCACAGATTCAAACCAGCACTGGCAATAAGACGATTAGCATTATCTCAGACTCTTTGGCAAACTTTTTATGCCAAAAGAAAATGGAATAACACATTTAAGGTACTCAAAGGTAAGAAAATGTGAGCCAAGATTTTATATCTAGCAGAATTGACTGTTAAGTATAAAGGGCACAGATTTATCAATATGTGAGAAGTTAGGGAAGGAAATATTCTTTCTATGAGCTCTTGCTAAGGAATGTACTTTAGGAAAATATATGGAGATATTATAAGATGACCCTGTAATATCTCAGGATACAGTTAGCAAGGAATCTATCAAAGGTCAATTCAAGAGGACTTAGGAGCCAACTTGAAGAGGTTCCAGCTGGCCAAAAGTGGGGCTTTTTTTATTTGCTTGGGCAGGCTCCGGGAATCGAACTTGGGTCTCTGGCATGGTAGGTGAGAACTCTGACTCCTGACCCACCATGGCCTACCCAAAAGTGGGGCATTTTAAGCTTCAAAAATATGGATTGTAAATATATTGAAATCCATGTGCTCATTGGGGGTGGGAGGACCACCTAATATGTGAGTCTTTAAGGATGATGGAAAACCAACTCATTATCTTGAAGCTATATAGCTAGGTATATAGGTAACCCAAATAGTAAATGAGAGGAAATATCTCCTAAAGTTTTTCCACCCAATAAGTTAAAATGAAATGAGAAGATTAGAATATCACCATTTTGCAAGTCCCATTGAAGTAATGGATATCAGCATTGAGCAACAGTAGTAGCTAACAAAAAATGAATGTGATTCCTGATTAAGCATCATATCACCACATATGACCACCAAAAGGATTGAACCACAATCTGTTGTGGCATCTGAATCCAACTGCCAATTTGCAGAAATTCAAAGGATAGAGTTCTAAACAGTCTAATTCAAATTGATAGGTTTGCGTTCTTTATACTTAATCAGTTTTGCTGGATATAAAAATCTTAGATTACATTTTCTTTCCTTTGAGGACCTTATATATTCCATTTTCTTTTCTTTTCTCATTCTTTGTTTTTATAGCTAACAACATAAAAACATATTAAAAAATCTGGAATTCTTGACTATTCAGTTATTTTTGGTTGATGGCATTTGATTACTTAGTCTTACTTGTTTCTAACATTTGGTAACATAATCTGTCATAAACCATATCTTTAAAATTTGTCGCAGGCTTTTCAATCCTAATCAAAAATCATGATTTGGTTATTAGTTTTGATTCTAAATATTTTTCTCTTACACACAAGCTTATTCATACTAACACGTATAAATAGGTTAGCTACCATTGGTTTTCAACGAAATGCCCAAATATATCTCATATATACGGGTAGCTTTTATGTTTTTCTTTACTACTCAAAATACGAGTATCTGTATAGCGAAGTTCTATCATAGCTTACATTAACTCATTTTATGAGGTCAGTGAAAAGAGATCATTATAACATTAAATAACATGAAATGCTGTTGTAGCACCACCTATTTATTCAATGAATGTTGGCCCTGAGTAAACCAGGGTGACTATTGTCAATCTGGCATTCCCTCAGTCATTTTCAGTTCACATATGCTTCTCAAAGGCTAAGCATCTTGTAGGGCTAAGTGCGATTTTAGTATTTAAAGATGTGTTCTTTTTATATAAAGTGGCTCTTAAACTAACACCAACAACTTCATTTGGTCTTCAACCAAAGAAAATCATTTCTTCCAGTAGTGGAGGAAAACCTGGTGTGGCGGATATACAGGTTCCCAATATGGTACCTTTCTAAAGGATTTTTCGGGAGAAATCTTGATAACACTCTATTTTATCTTATAGACTAATGTTAGAAGTTAACCCCTAGGTGTGATTCTACACCAAATAACATAAATAAAAATGCTACGATTTTTTTGAAGTGCCATGATATTGTCAGTATAATTAAATTCCAGTTTCGTTCCTTCCATACTTTTAACATACTGTGTATCTCTGGTACTTACATGGGGCCAGCACTTAAGAATGCACCTATTACTATGAGAGAAACTCTCACAGTGAAAAGATAGTCTTTTCATAAAATTTAAACAGAAAAGCTGCCACAGGTGATCAGTCTTAGTATGATTCAGAATGTGATTTCAATGAGCAAATTGCTCTACTGAAGGAGAGTTATCTGTTTTGTTATATTCAGCGCTCCTGGGGACTTTCTGTAGCTTCCTTCCTACAGGTTTTAAAGTTAGCATTTACATTCTATTTCTGAAACATTTGGTTATAACCTGACCGCCATCCTGGCTCTGTTTCTATTTTTAAGAGTACCATTCTCAGGAAAACATCCTTACTCTGAATTAAGCTCAGACTGTGAATTTTACCAGTAGCCAGAGCTAATAATAAATTCATGGAGTTTAGGTTGATTTAGTAGATTTTGATTTCCTTGACTATGACTTTGAAACTTGCTTCAGCTCCTGTTAGTCATGTAGGATTTGTACCTGGGCTGCAGAGGAGGGAAAAATATCCCATGGAGAACGCCTTCAGTAACCACATTTGGAAAATCATAGGCTGTGGTCAAGGCAAGAATCTCTAAAGGACAGTGGCACCAACTGGTGGGACAGTTTGACTCTTCAGGTTCTCCCTCATCAGAAGAGCCACAAGTCTCTGCCTTTTGATAGAGAAGGCAATTGTCACATGTGTAGGGAATCAAGAAACAGTCTGGGAAGTTCTTCGTTTTCTGAAATGACCACCTTTAAATATGTTTCCAAGCCTTGTCATTCTAGACTTTTGGGACCTAGCTTCCCACATGTTTAGAGGGGATTTCTGGATTTTTTATATATTTCTTAAGCCTTTTGTGCAATGTATAAAACTCACTGTACCTTTTTCAACAAAATGTTCCTTTGTTAGCACTTCTGTCTTCTTAAACACCATCTGTCTCCACCTCAGGTGACTCTGCTCATAATGAAAGAAAGAGGTGGAGACATCCGTATCCACAGCCGTTAGCCAATGGAGAGCCTCTTCCATTTTCTTTTGGCATGAAGAGTTTCTGTCAAAGAGACTGAGAACAATCTAATTTACGACTCAGTGTGTCGCACTGTGCCATGTGTATGCAATAACAAAATCCAAACCAGAAACCCCAAGGCTCAAAAATGGCCCAGATTCTTCACTGAACAAGTTGTAAAGAAGAGACAGTGAAATTTAAAAGACATCTAAGGTTTAAAACAAAGAATAAGACTAAATTAATACTGTCTGGGAATGCATACTTAGATTATAAAATGATAAAGAAAGACAAGGAGCTATTACTTTAAATTCAAGATTGATTGATTGCTTTTAGAGGAAAGGAAGAAGCATATGGAGGACCTTCTTGGACAGCTGGCAGTCTTTGTTGATCTGGATGGTAGTTATAGTTAATAAAAAGAATGTTTTTATAATAATTAGATAATTGTTTGGTATGAATTTCTATATCTGTTTTATTTTGCAATATAATTGTTAAATTTTATGAAGTACAGGGACACTATACATAGTACCTTTTTCCCAACTTGTTATTGTGATAGTTTTTAAACACAAGGAAAAGCTGAAAGCATTGTGCAGGGGATGCTAATATACCTATCATACTATTTTATAGCTAGTTTTTTTTCTAATCAATAATATTAAATGGTTATATTAAATTCTGCATTTAATATGTAATTAAATATTGAAACATCCTCATTATATTCTGTTGTATGGAAATCTGCTACTTAATTTAATCAGCCTCCTAATTATGGACATTTAATTTGTTTCTGATTTTCTTCCTAAGAGAAATAATACTGTTTATAACCTTATAATAAATTCCTAATATTTGCTGGATTACAGGGTATTCTAATGTGCAAAACCTAGATTGCTGTGTGTTCTGAATGTACTGTAGCAGTAGAGGCTACTGACAGCTTATTTTGCTCAGAACAGCTTTGTGTAATCTCAGGAGGACATAGATCTCAAAGTAAAAACTTGATTTCTCACAATGGGATCTATTCCTAGCATCAAGCTTGCCTTGAAACAATTCATGTTTAATCCCAACTGTTCTTCTACAATCTCATGTTGGTTGTTGTGGGCTTAATTGATATATCATTTATCTCTTGCCACAATTGTACTGCGTAATGAACCACTCCAAAGTTCAGTGGCTTAATTTATAGTCATTAGTATCTGCGGGATGTCTTTGTGATTATTCTAGGTTCTCATGGGCTCACTCATGTGGCTACAGTCAGCTGCAGTGTAGTATGCAGCTCTGCTGCCCTTGGAAGGGCCCACTCATCTGTATGATGGTTGGCTTAGGCTAGTTTAAGATGGTCTTGGCCATGAGGATTCAGATCTTTTATCTAAATCTCCAACATTCTTCCAGCTAGCCAGCCTTATATGTTCTCATGGCAGTAGCAGGAGAACTGGAAATGGGCACAGACTTTTTGAGCTTCTGTGTCATCCACTTTGCTAATATGCCATTGACCAAATACATCACATTGCTGAGCCTGAAGTCAATGGGAAGTGATTACAGTTACAGAGCAGACATGAGGATGCTGAGAACAGGCAATGCTTAGGAACATTCATGTGGGCAGTCCTCCTTGGCTGTCCAGCAGCATGTTTTAAATTGAAGCTTTAGAAGCATTAAACATTGCTAGTATTTCTAAACTGCAGATGTAATGCCTTTGAAATAGAAAAAATAGGGACTAAATATGTTTTGGGGGGAAGCAAAAGCTTTTGCTTCATTAAAAAAATTTCTTAAGATTTATATAGGTAACTCAAATGGGAAATCCACATTTAATGTTCCATCTTAAAAATATGCCTTTTCCAGATGGGGCCATGGTGGCTCAGCAGGCAAAGTTCTCACCGGCCATGCCCGAGACTCAGGTTTGATTCCTGGTGCCTGCCCATGTAAAAAAAAAAAAAAGAAATTATTCCTTTTTCAGTCATTGGTTTTTCCCCTGGGATATATTTCAGGAAACAGGCTTTTCCCAGTCTGTGCCTGTTTTTCTTTGTTTGATAGTGTTCTTGGAATTGGTTTTAAAATCAGGCTTTGAGAATATTGACTACAGTAGGAAAAGAGGTAAAATCCCATCAATCAAGTGTTTTTGCTTTAGGTATAGAAATTAGAGCTAGGATTAGTCCCTATACCTTAATTAATATATCTTTTCCTCTCTGTATCTTTATACAAATGATGACTTAATCTCTCAAAACAGTGGCTCAGAAACAGGTATGCAACACCCAAGTATGTGGATGGCCAAGAAATTTATTACTAATAGTGGTTAACATCCCAAAGATAAAAAAGAAAATCAAATTTATCCCCATAGAATGGAATCCTATGTGCCCTTTTGGTATGTATGCTGTTTTAGTTTGCTGATGCTGCAGAAATGCAATATACCAGAAATGGGTTGGCTTTTATAAAGGGGATTTATTAAGTTACAGGTTTACAGTTTTAAGGCCATGAAAGTGTCCAAGCTAAGATATCCAGAGAAAAATACCTAGACTCAAGAAAAGCCCATAACTGTCACATGGGAAGGCACATGGCTGGTGTCTGCAGCCTCTCCTGGCTTCTGGCATCAAATGGCTCTCTCAGTCCCTGTGGATCCTTCTGGCTTCTGGCTTGCTTAGCATCTCATGGAAAGGCACTTGATGGCATTTCCTGGGCTCTGACCTCCAAATGTCTATGTCCAGACACCTGCTCTCTCTGTTAGCCCTGAAAGCGTCTCCTTCGGCATTCCACGCATCTCCAAATGTCTGTGTCTGTGTGTCTTCTGGTCTGTTTCTTTCTTTGTGAACTCTCTTAGAGACTTCAGTAAAGTAATTAAGACCCACCTTGAATGGGTGGCGTCACATCTCCATCTAATCAAAAGGCCCAGCGTACAGTTTGGTGTGTCACATCTCCATGGAAACAATCCAATCAGAAAGTCACACAAACAATTGAGTGTGTCCCATCTCCATAATATCTATGGAAACAATCTAAGCAAGGTTTTCACCCTACAAAATTTGATCAGGATCAAGAGAACATGGCTTTCTTGGGGTATGTAACAATTTAAAGCCAGCACATATGCCTTCAAATTCTTCTTCTTAGAAGTGAAAAATCTTTAAAAAAATTTTTGCTCATATAGTTTTCTTTAAATACTTTCATATGGGGCCACGGTGGCTCAGCAGGCAGGAATGCTTGCCTGCAATGCCATAGGACCCGGGTTCGCTTCCCGGTGCCTGCCCATGTAAAAATAAATAAATAAATAAATAAATAAATAAATAAATAAATAAATGCCACTATAAATACTTTCATATGTACAGTATAAAATTTCACACACATTTAACTGAAACTGTGTGTATTGTATTAAATAGGCAATTTAAGGGTTATTGAATTTTACTTCATTTTCTGACTTTAGAACCTATTCTCTGGGTCAGTTAAAATTCCCCTCACTTGTACACTGTTTTCTCTCTTGAGCTATAAGGAAAGAGAGAATGCAGAGAGAACTCAGAGCTATAAGAAAAGAGAGAACTGCTGGTAGCTGAGAGCCCCCTTTGGTGTTTAGTTTACCTGCACATCAGGGTAATGGACACAGACTTTAAAGAACTCTGATAATGGTAAGAATTGTCTTGCAGAGTTAATTCAGACCATTTTAGTGAGCTTCAAGGGGAAAATTCAAGGGAAACATAGTATAGTAGTCATGAGTGTGGTCTTTGGAGGTAAACAGATGTAATTCCTTATTCCGGCTCTGTCACTCCCTGCTGTGCAACCTTGGACAGTTTACCTAACCCTTTGTGCCTCAAAGTCTCCATCTGTAACATAATAATAGTGCCTTTTACATAGGGTTGTTGGAGATCATAAATGTGATAATGCTTCTAAAGTACCCACTTAGCATAATGCCTGGCACATAGTAAGTGCTCAATAAATGCCATATACTATTTGTACTGAAAGAACCCTGGGCATCTGATGAAACTGCTTCATTTCATGGATCTGGACAGAGGTTAAGTTCTTCAGGGAAAATATGTTTACAACCTAAAAGTAATATTGAATCAGTATGCATTTGTAGATGTGTCTAATCCTGAAATGTAATGTCTACTTTAAGAGTACTTATTAACTGACATGACCAGGCAGATTTTCAAGAGTAAGTGTAAGCTGTCACCATTTGTTTTTTGTTTTTTTTTAACTTTTTATTTTGAAATAATTTCAAACTTACAGGACTGTAGTAAAAATAATACAACTCCCACACAGAGTACTTCAGTGTACTACCAACTCCCCAGATACCCAGTGTTTTAGTTTGTGAGCTGCTGAAATGTGATATACCAGAAACAGAACAACTTTTTAAGAGGGAAATTTATTAAGTTGCTAGTTTATAGTTCTAAGGCCGTGAAAATGTCCAAATTAAAGTAAGGCTATAAAGTAAGTATATAAGTAAGGCACCCAGAGAAAGATACCTCGGTTCAAGAAAGCTGATGATGTTCATGATTTCTCTCTCAACTGGAAGGGCACATGGTGGGATCTTTCTCTTCAATGGCTTCCCTGGGACTTTGTTTGTTCTGGTGACTCTTGTGGCTCTAAAACTTTTTCCAAAATGGTTCCCTCTTAAAGGGCCCCAGTAAGCAACCCAATCCTTTTTTTTTTTTTTGTATGCTGTATGGTGGGGTCACATTTCATTATTTTTCCATGTGAGTATCCTGTTATTGCAGCACCATTTGTTGAATTTTTGTTTTTTGGGAAGTGCATAGACCAGGAATCGAACCCGGGTCTTCCACATGGCAGGTGAAAATTCTACCACTAAACTACCCTTGCACCTCCACCAACCTCATCTTGAGTAGGTGGAGACACATGTCTATGGACACCATCTAATCAAAAGTTATCATCCACAATTGGTAGTTCTCATCTCCATGGTGACAGTCAAAAAGCTCCCACCCAGTCACATTGAATGAGGGTTAAAGAACTTGGCTTTTCTGGGGTACACAACAGATTCGAACTTGCACACCCAGATTCACCAGTTTTAATATTTTGCCATCTTTGTCGTGTTATTCTCTCTGATTGTCTATCTGTCTGTTCTTTTGACATTTGAGAGTAAGTTGCACACATACTCCTCAAACACTTAATACTTCTATGTACATTATCTGTGAACACAGATAGTCACTGTAATCAACCTAAGTGCAGTTATCAAATTCAAGAAATTTGATGTTGATATAGGTTTACATTGTATACTCCAATGTTTTATGTCCCAATAATGTCCTTTTGAGCTCTTTTTTCCTCCATTCTTAGAATCAGTATTGAGTGTTGTATTAAATTGTCATTATCTCTTTAGTTTATCTATTTTTAAATTACAGAAACACGTACGCAACATAAATCTTCTCATCCTGGTCCCATCCACTACCACTGGCTGGTAATTCAGTGGGATTAATCACCTTCACAATTTGTGGTACACTTACCACCATCCATCACTAGAACTTTCCTTTTACCCAAACAAGCCCTACACTCATTTTGCATGAACTCTTCATTGCCCCTTGCCCCTCCACCTCTAGTAACTTGCACTTTACTTTCTGTCTTTATAAGCTTCCGTATTTTCTATTGTGTGTGTGTGTGTGTGTTTACCAGAGAAAATCTGACATGCTAAATCTTTAACAATCTCATTTGCTTGGATACCAACTTCAATAGCACACATAAACTATTTCCGTAATCCGTTCCCTCCACCTTTATGTACAGATCTCAGCACAGATTACATATTTATACATTATGAGTCTGAAACCATTGATTTATCATATGCATTTGCCTTTAGATCTACTTCCTGTAGGAAGTAGAAAGTGGAGTTACAAACCAAAAATATAACAGCGCCAGTTACCCATGTCATTATCTTTACCAGAAATCTTTATTTCTTCATGTGACTTCAGTCAATTGCTAGTGTCTTTTCCTTTCAACCTGCAAACCTCCTTTTAGCTTTTCTTGTAAGGCTGTTCTACTGGTGATGAAGGCCTTGGCTTTTGCCTAATCTGGGAGTGTCTTAATGCCCCCTCATTTTAGTTTTTTTTAATTTTTTATTAGAACCATTATTGGCTTACGGAAATATGCAAATAGTACAAAATTCCCATACACCCCCCCACTTCACATATGCCCTCCCTCATTTTTTAAAAAACAGTTTTGTCAAATACAGAATTCTTGGTTGACAGATTTTTTGTTTTCAGCACTTTAAATATGTCATCTCACTGCCTTCTTGTTTCCATGGTTTCCAATGAGAAATCAAAATTTAATCTTTTTGAGGCTCCCTTGTACATGCCATGTTGCTTCTCCCTTGCGGCTTTTAGAATTCTCTCTTTCTCCTTGGCATTTGACGATTTGATTATAACATGGCTCCATATGGGTGTATTTGGATTTATCCTGTTTGGAGCTCATTGATTGTCTTAGATGTATATATTCATGTCTTTCATTAAATTTGGGGGGTTTTCAGCCATCATTTCTTTGAATATTCTCTCTGCCCCTTTCTCTCTGTCTTCTCCTTCTGGGACTCCTATGGTGTGTTATATTGTATACTCGATGGTGTCCCTTAGGTTCCTCAGCTCTGTTCATTTTTCTTCATTCTTTTCTTTTCTGCACCTCAGACTGGATAATTTCAATGGCCTTATCTTCAATTTCACTGATAATTTCGTCTGCCAGTTCCACTCTGTTGAAGTCCTCAGGGGAATTTTAACTTTCTGTTACTATGGTCTTTAGCTCTGTTTGGTTCTTTTTCATACTTTGCAGCCATGTATTGATATTCTCTTTGTGTTCATCTGTTCTTTTCCTAATTTCCTTTAGTTCTTTGTTTAGAACCATTTTCACTGCCTTTGTCTGGAATGTCCCAGGTCTGATCCTCCTCATTGACGGTTTCTAATGTTTTAATCTTCTCCTTTGCTTGGCCATTGCTTTTTGTTTCTTTGTATGTTTTGTAAGCTTTTGTTGAAATCTGGACATTTTGATATTTTACTGTGTTATCACTGAAATTTAGACCCTGAGTCATCTGTTCCTTAAGCTTGTATCCAATTAGTATTATGACAGAGTTGCCTTGAATGTCAAAAATCTTAAAAAGAAAAAAAAAAGGAGAGGAAAAAAAGACACCTTTCCTAGTCTGCAAATTGTGCTTCTCCTTCAGAACCTGTCTGTACAGTGAGTTTATGTGGTTTCAGACCAATGTGTAGGGACTTTCCTTTTCCTTTCTATGCATGTTTTTTGTTTTATGCATTCACAGTTGGCCCTAGGAATATCCCTGTTTACACTGGTATGAAGGTCCCCTCTTTCCCATGAAGCAATTTCCTCAGGATCCTAGGCACGACGCTGTATGTTTTAGAGCCAGCAAGCCCTTACCCCAGGCAGCCATGTGACTGCTCTCCCATAGTGTTTTGTAGGAGAGCTCTGTGAGCTGCCTTCTACTTGCAGGGTAAGTTCTGGGACAGACTCTCTCAGGCCATAATCAGACTGGGCTAGATATACTTGCTCTCAGTATGTATATGAGGGTTACTCTGTTCCCTTTGGATTCAGGACCAGGAATCCACACTGGGACCATGGGCCAGCTGTGTTCCAAGTTGGTGAGGGATAGAGGAGAGGCCAGCAAGGGTGCCAGGAGATCCTGCAGGTTCTTAATGGCGTTTTTCTTAATTCAGCACATGACCTGTGTTACTGCAGTCCTTTGACAGTTTTCTAGAGCTTTGAGAAAGATGTTTCTACCTATTCTTACTGTTTTTCAAAGCTTCAGTGGGTGGACAGAGCCCTAACTCTACCTGCTTGATCAGGGCCAGTTGAAATAGATTTTAAAGCCCTTCCTGCGCTTATTAATAAGCAAGTTACAATGATGATTTCAGGAATGGCAGAAAGAAATTTTCTACTGTAATTGAAGTTCTTGGCTCAATTCTTACTGGCTTCTTATCTGGTTACCTTTGATTTCAGCCTGTTTGTGAACATTTTTGTAGGAGGGTGGACAGGGCAGGAAAGGAGACCAAGATGTGGACAGCTGATGGTTATTGTGTGTATTGTGTGAGGGTGTACAGAGATACCCAAGACACTTTGCTTGTTTTCATAAAGCTTCACCCTAAATGAGAAAACAGTTCGTTTGTGAAAGAAAAAAGTACATAGCAATAGCACTTAGCATTTATTGAATATTTAATATGTGTCAGGCACCAAGCAAAGCAAGTGAGCAACCTATGATAATCTCTTTTGATTGTCATAACTACCAGATAGATGGCAATCACAGTTTATGTTTGAACAAGACAGCTTAGAAGCCACTATATATTGGCTCAAGATCATAGAGGACAGAAGTGTCAAATGAATTAAGAAGAGGATGAGATAACTCTGAGCTGAGGTCCTAATTACCAAAGTAGGGGAGGTTTGGGCTTACCTAGAGCAACCCCCATGGGGTGTGGAAGGGCCACTACTTGGATTTCATGGGTGGAGACCAGGGATGGGAAATATCTTATAGTACCCAGGATAATCCTATACAACAAAAATTTTCTTACTCTGCCAAGGTTTTAGATGTCCTACCAAGAATTCAAATAGATAAACCTGTTTATAATCGTCTGAACCTAGAATTTTTAAACATAACTTATTTTTTCATAGTTTTGATATACACTGTATATTCTAGAAGTAGAAGCTCCTTTTAAATTGAGAGACAATTGTATTTAATATATATTTTTAATTTTCTAAGCTGTTTAGCATTTTGAAAATAACATTGATAGTACTGCAAATCATGATATCTGGGTTGTCAATAAAACACAGACCTCTGACAGTCTGCATTTATAGCTAAAGCATTTACAGTGATTCTACAGATACAAGCATCTTGTGACTACTTATTGCTGCTGGTCTAGAATTTGCAAATGTAAATGTATCACTGTTTTTGGAATTTATGTGTGTAGATAGGTTATATTTTCTGTAAACGTCACTTCAACATTGTAAAGGTGTTGTTATAAAATGTTTATTATAAATAAAAGGGGTATTGGATCTGATAGTATTGTAAACCCTGGCAAAAATAGCTACCTCAAGGCAGCGAAAGATTTGAGTAAATGAGAGGTTCTAGTATAAAGTGGCTATTAGGTTGTCAGTGGCTGAAAGAACTTAATCCTGTTTGTGTTTGGAAAGGGAGATGATTGTAAACCAAGCCATGCTTTCCTGGCACTGAATCTCTGCAATGGGTCTGGGAGGAGGTATCATTTTAAATAACTGTGGATGGGACTGTCTTTTTCTGTTTAAATTTGGTGTTCTTACTCCTACCAAAAGAGCGTAGAATCTTCTACAACCAACATACAAGTGGATGTTTTATTTAATTAAGTGGGCATTTTATTTATTTATTTATTTATTTGCTTATTTCTTTAATAGTGCTTTTGCAGTTTCTGCTTGAGGGCACTCCTCTGTGATCCTATTAGATGTTTCTTAAACCCTAATGGCATTATTAGAAGACATATCAGTGTTGTGGATTTTCATTCGATAACGCATGAAAATGCTGCTGAAAGGGAAACTGTTGTTGCTACGCTGTTTCACTTAGGTAATTTTATGTTTAGCTTTAAAATCACAACTGTTTTTAATGCAGAGCTTGCGGTGGCCTACCATTAATCCCAGGCATCTTTGTACTTTGATTTTTATGAAAACAACGGCACTTGCTTTGAATGCTGGAGGACCTTCTCTAACATTATAGTTGAAGTAATATTTCAGTCTGTCTTTGCTTTCATCGGAAAGGTAGATAATGTTTTGATTAGAGGATGAGTTTCAGAATCTGTGCATTCTCTATATCATCGTTTCTCCTCTAGAAATGTAATGTGAGCCATATATATAACTTTAAATTTTCTAGTATTTTCGAACTACATTTAAAAAATGAAACAGGTGAAATTAATTTTAATAATTACTTTATTTAACCCAGTATATCCAAAATATTATTTAAACATTTAATCAATATAAAAAATATTGAGATATTTTACAGGTTTCTTTTACATACTGAGTCTCCCAAATCTGCTTTGTATTCTACACTTACAACCCATCACCATTTAGATGTGTATTCCAAAATTTTCGCTGGACATATTTCATGTGTATTTCAATTTTATAAAATGTATGGTTGAGGGTGGGCAACAATGGCTCAGTGGCAGAGTTCTTGCCTGCCATGCCAGAGACCCAGGTTCGATTCCCAGAGCCTGCCCATGTCAAAAAAAAAAAAAGTATAGTTGAAAAAGTAGATTCACCTACCCAAGTTGTTCCAAACTAACTTAAATGTTTTCTAATAAGAGTCAATATCAATTTATAAATTTAGTTTTAACTTAACTAAATTCAGTTCTTCAGTTACACCAGTCACCTTTTAGTGTTTAGACATGTGGTTACTATTGGCTACTGTATTGGACAGCTCAATCGTAAATTATTCATAAAATCATACATTTATATCATGCTTTCTGAATTCTTAAATACTTCCATATTTTCTCAGGCTATTATTTATGTATAATTAAACGATGCCACTAAGACCCTCTCAGAAGCAGTTTTACTAGATTAGATTCATTCATCAAGGATCTGCCTGCCTAGTGGAGAAATACCTCTGCCTCTTTGTGCTTCTCCTCCAGGACTGGGCAGTTCTTGTACATGGTAGGTGTTTGATAAATGTTTACCTAGCTAACTACTACTTATTTTTCAAATTGCAGTTTAAATTTTACTTTCAGAGGAAAGTGTTTCTTGACTCCTTGGTCTGATACATGTTCCTTTCCTATATTTTCACAAAGAGTTATTTTCCCCCAAAACATATATACTTACATGATTTGAAAATTTTTAATGATTAATGTCCATTGTCCAACTAGGTTACATGTTCCACAAGAGTGGTATTCTAGTTTGCTGGCTGCCAGAATGCAATATACCAGAAACGGAATGGCGTTTAAAAAGGAGAATTTAATAATTTACAAGGTTACAGTCCTAAGGCCATGAAAATGTCCCAATTAAAGCAAGTTTATAGAAATGTCCAATCTAAGGCATCCAGGGAAAGATACCTTGATTCAAGAAGGCCGATGATGTTCAGAGTTTCTCTCTCAGCTGCAAGGGCACATGGCGAAATCCGCTAGCTTTTTCTTCCAGCTACTTCATTCATGAAGCTCCCCCAGAGGTGTTTTTCTCCTTCATCTCCAAAGATCTCTGGCTGGTGGACTCTCTGCTTTGTGGTTCTGCAGCGTTCTGAAGTTTTCTCCAAAATATTTCTTCATTTATAGGATTCTAGTAAACTAATCAAAGCCTACCTAGAATGGGTGGAGACGTGTCTCCCTCTAATTAAATTTAATACCCATAGTTGATTGAGTCACATCTCCATGGAGATGATCTAATTAAAGCTTTCAATGTAGCAGTACTGTATAGGGATTAGAAGAAACGGCTGTCTTTACAAAATCAGATTAGGAGTAAAATATGGCTTTTCTAGAATACATAAATCCTTTCAAACCGGCGCTAGTGGCAATGTATTTTTGTTCATTAAAGTATCCCTGCTCCTAGCATAAGGCATGACACATGGCAGGTATGGAATAAATATTCGTCAGATAGTGGCATCGGGCCATTATAATATGAGGTAATAAGCAGAATCTTAACTTTATAGGAGATGGAGTTTGTTTCAGGCTGAGGGAAATAAGAATTTTATTTTGAAAATTGTATACACTGAAAAGTATGCCATGTCTTAGTTTTTGTTCAAGCCTTTTCAAAATACCCATATAAGCATGGCTTCTGTTACCTTTCTGTCTACTTTATTTTTGTCTATTTTTTTGAAATGTCTGTCACCTCATATCTGTTGCTACATATAACTTAAGGTACACTGACAACAAAAAACACTAACAAAGGGAAAAAATGTTTGAATTGCAAAATACTTTAAAGGAGCTGAGAAAGATTTAGGGCAAAGGCAAACATGTGGAGTAAGCATCTCTTGCTATTTCAAAACAATTTAAAATAGCCCCCCCCTTTTTAATTATACCAGAGTAATGAGCCTTATCTGCAATATATGGAAATATAATTAAAAATATATTGTGGGCCAGTGGACCAGGTTGTCAGGTCATTATTTGAATCATAAAGTTGAAAATAATGCCCATTAAAGGTTACCAGTTTAGAAGAGTTAGATTATAATTTAGATTCCTTGAAAATAGAAAGTTTCTCAATTTGATCATGCTTTAAATAACCTTGTAACATTTGTCATTTTCTTTTAACTTTTTATGGAAACGTAATATAATTGCAGAAATGTGCACATAAGAGAACAGGTTGATGAATTTTCACATCTAAATCGAGAAATGTATTACCATTAAAACCAATATCCTAGAAGCTCCCCTCTTGTTCCCCCTACCAAAGGTAAACCACTATTCTGACTAGATAAATTTTTTTCCTGTTTTTGTACTCTATATAAATGGAATCTTACAGTGTCTGCATTTGACTGTAATAAAATAGATTATCATTTGAGATAACATTCCTGATAAAAACTCATTGAAAACAAAGTCTGTTTCTAGTTTTCCTTATATGTATCTAATTTGGTAAACTGACAGTTTGCCACTGTTTGTAATTCCTTCAAGAAATTTTCTGTGACTGCATATGTATGGGGTATATATATGTGTGTGTATTTGTATGTATGCAAAATGTATATATATATGATATGCTTTTAAAAATTTTACTTGAACTAGGTCGTACTATGCATATTATTCTGTACTTTGCTTTTTTAAACTTTGTGATATGTCTTAAAGCCTTTTCCATATATCAGCTCATGTAGATTTGCTTCATTTTTCCTAATGCATCACAGTACTACATTGTATGAATATATTTTACTTTAGTGAAGAATATTTAGGTTGTTACTGGTCTTTTGCTTTGGTAAAAATAGTGTTTGTGTGAAGTTATCTGTAAAATAAATTCAGAGAAGTTTGTGTGAAGTTATCTGTAAAATAAATTCAGAGAAGTATAATTGTTGAGCTAGTGGGGTTCACCATGAATTTTAAATTTGTCCAGATACTGCTAAATAGCCCACCAAAGAGGTTTGTCAGTTCTTTTTCCAACAGTAAAGTTTGAAAACTTCCATTTATATTGTACTCACCTTAGCTATATGTTATCAAGCCTGTTAATCTTTGCAATCTGATTTGGCAAAACCCATAAGTCATTGCTATTTAAGTTTGCATTTTCTTTAGTTTTGAGTGAGGCTAGTTGTTTATATGTTTGAGGGACATTTTTGTTTCTTTTGGGACTTGGTACTGTCCTTTCTTATTTCTCTACAGCCTTGTTCATATTTTGTTAATGATTTTTAGGAATTCTTTCTGCGTAAAGGAAATTGGTTCTATATCATCCATAGTGGTAATTTTTCTTTCATTTTTTACTGTGCTTATAGTAATTTTTTTCTAAACAGATTGTTTTAATTTTTCTGTGTGTTTTTAATGAAAGGTGTTGAACTTTGAGATACATAGGGGGTGGGTGGATAGATAGATAGACAGATAGACTGACAGATATGCGATAGAGAGAGAGAGAGGAAGAGGCATCTTGAGATCTTAAGCCTGGCATGGAAACAATTTTCCTTGAGTGTTTGTGGGTAATGTGCTTAAGTAATAATTCAGATTTCAGTTAAAAAGTAAAATGTAAATAAAAAAAATTTGGATATTAACTGTGAACATTTATTTAGCATTTTAAACAACTTTTGGAAGGATTTTCAATGGTGTGTTTTTTTTCTTTTATGTTTTGTCATTTGGGGTTTTAATTTATCAAATGATCCCTCTTTTCAGATTTCAAATTATAACCTATTTCCTGCACCATCGTGACGCCCACTGATCCATGTCAGAAGTACTTCCAGGTCAGATACCCTTTCAGATGTTTCAATGCAGAGAAGTGGTTGAATATTGAAACTTGAAAAAATGTGTTTGATATTTATTTGAAAATTAAACTTGTGATTTGCTAAAATGGCTTGTTTTACTTTTAATTATATATCACTAATGTAATAGGAAAATGGATCTTTAAGATGGGAATCAATTGGGACTTAATGTATTCATGTGATAATTGCATAGTACTTATATCCTAATGTAAAACTAGTTTCATTGACTATAGCAGGGTAGTAAAATTATGTCAAATTTTCCTACCTGGTATTGTGTATCATAGCATGTGAACTGTTGAAATATGAGCAAAGGAATAGGTTTTCATGTTGAGTCTCAGTCAATAGCTGCTTAGCTATCGTGGGATTTGTCTATAATAGAGTTCCGATTCAGTGTTCTCTCTGTATCTAATGCTCTTTAATTTCAGGCCACCCTAATTTTATTGCATGTCCCTTTCTTTCCATCATGATGGATGCTAGTCCACACTCAATATAATGTGGGATTTAATTCTTAACCTCATAGCTATATAATAATAATAATAAGGAAAAACCAATTGTAGTAATATTAAATAAAACATAGTATAGGCCTGAAACTAGAAGGTAAATCTGGGTAGATTCCATATTTGTTAGGACATATGCCACTCAATAAGTTCCAAATTTTGAAACAACTGCATTTAAACCATGGACAAATAAATATTTATGTCCTTAAATTTTGAAACTAAACTTATTATATATGTTCAAGCTCTTTTTTTCTTTTACAGTACTTTGCATATTGCATTTCAACAGAGAGCTCCAAATAATACATGATAAAATAAACAAGCTCAGCAGAGGTGTATTAGTGGCAAGAAATATCATTTTTATAAAGAATTGTCAAGAACAATACACAAATCTAAGTTCACGTGGAAATATTTCAAACTTAAACTGATTTCTAGAAATCATCTAATTATACTATGATAATTTGGGAGGGAGGTGGATTTTCTCTGTAAATACATATTTGAGTGGTTATACCAATTTTGGAAAATCAAGGCAAATGTATATGTCTTTTTAAAAATGCATTTTAAATGTTGCATTTAAATTCCTTTTAGGAATATTTAGCATTATTATCTTTTATTATATTGCAAGATAAGTTCAGTGTACAGATATTTAAAGAACATAGGTGGCAAATATGTAAATTATGTGTTTTCTTCTGAATGGAGGTGAATGAATCAACTTGCTATTAGAAATTTCCTATTCCTATATTTTCTTATGCTGATGTATTCATTCTTCCTGTTGATATTCAATTTGCTCTATTTGTTGGTTGTTATGTAAGAGATAATGAAGGGTGGACCACGGTGGCTCAGCAGGCAGAGTTCTCACCTACCATGCCGGAGACCTGGGTTTGATTCCCAGTGCCTGCCTGTGAAAAAAAAAAGTGAGAAATAATAAAACTGTTATCTAGTATGGTCTTTAAATTAGAGCACTACCACTATATGCTAATATAGCACGTGCCACACATTACGAAAGAAACACTGTTCTTATTTCAGTGGATATCCTATTCCTGCCACTTTTCATTAGACACTTCAAGTGACACCAGTAATTGAATGAGGTATGCTTTCAGACCTGTTTCCTAACTCTTAGGATCTTTGACCATATGGAACCTTTTTAAAAACAAACATGTTGTAATTTACAGCCTTATCTACCAGGAAAACTCCTGCTCACCCTTCAAGATTCAGCTCAGAAGTCCCTTCCAGTTAGGTTTTCACCCATAATGTAGTTTTGTACTCACCCTATTTCAAGGATTCTGCCATTGTTTAATTTCTTTTGACTTTGGAACTGACTTAAGGCCCAGTTAATAAGTCACTCAAGAAAACCTGTCTTTACTTTATAGCTTGCCTACTTTTTGAATGAAAACAGTATTCCTACGATTGATCATTGACCATATTCATCAGACTAGACATGAAGATCTAGGGCTGTATTAAGAAACTAATCCACCTTTAGAAGATATCGAGGTTTGTCTAAAGAATGAAAAAAGCTTAGAAATTAAATAGAGAAAATGTCTTTAGAGTAAGCATATATATATGATTTCCAAAGGTGACTATTCGAAGTTCATAATTCTTATTTGGATACATGAATTCTGTATTGTGTATCTTAAAAAAACAGTCATCACATCTGCCAGGTGTGATATTGGAGTGCCCAGCTATCCCCTATCTGAAATTCTATTCTCTTCTTTCTGTACTGTTGGACTCCTGTCTACCTTTAAAACTCAGCTCCATCTCTTGCTTTTGTAGGAAGTCTCCCTGAATTTCCCTCCTCATCCCCAGTACTATGTGCTCATAAGATCCTCTGCCTACTATGACCATTGTAAGTTGGTTTAATACCTTCTCCATTTCCAGAGCCCAGTCTAAATTTCTTAAAGAAAAGTATTTCAGTACATCCATCTGGAATCTTCTCAGTTCTACTTAGAATAGTTTTTGGAGCAGAGTGAACCCTTGGGAAGTAAAGTTGAATGTGGCATTGGAAACCGTCAGGTAGATAAGACCTAGCTGTCAAAATCATCCCTTTAGCTTAGAGCCTAGAGAAATTCCCTGTGAACCAGCTATGTGAAGTTGCTCTCACAGTTTTAGAAACATCCATGTTTTCATTCCTGTGTTTTCCCTAGCTCAGTGACCCAAGCTGCCTCCTAAATAACCTTTGCCTCTTTTGTTCACAGAACAGGTCTTATCAATTTTGTCACATTAAGAATTTGCTTTCACGAATAATTTCAGGAAACTAGTTTTATTTACCTCTCCATCCAAAAAGGAAAAGAAAATTCTGAGTTTATTTCATTTCCTTAATACTTTAAGATCTCGTTCAAAAGGCAACATTCCTCACAGTGGAAGTTTTTCTGTTAACCCCTCAGTGGAAATAAGATTGTGTAGCAGTAAAATAAAAATGGAGAAATGTGAAATCTCATTCAAGAATGGAGCAAACATTGAATTTCCCTGGGCCCATTTGTTAATTTCCAGTTTTTTAAATATACCATGGGAATAGAGAGCACGAAGCAGGTTATTTAAGAGAAAGCAGTTTCCTGCCATTGCTGATGAACTTTTTCTTTGAGAGGAGGGTGGAGTTAGGAAAGAGAAAGGGAGGAGAATGAGGCTCTGAATCTACAGGATCCAGCATGGGTTTGTATTAGGATGTAATCTGAGTTATGGGAAGAGTTTGCCTAGTTTCATCTCTGTGCTTGGGGCTTTTGTGACCTCTGGGTTTGAGAAAAGCTGTTTAACCATGAAATTTAAGTGATCCTGGCTTACCTAACTTTGCTTAGGCTTCATAAAAGTACTGTGTACATCAGCTAGGGCTCTTTTACTTGCAAGTAAGAGAAAACTCAGCTTAAAGTAGCTTAGGCCAAAAAAAAAAAAAAAAAAAAAAAAAGACTATATTGACTTGGGTATCTGAAAGGTCCAGGTTATTCCAGCAGAAGCCTCAGGATTGGCTCTGTATGGGTTACATGCTTTTCCTTGGACTAGTCTCTGTAGGCTTGGAGGTTTGCTACTCTGATTGGTGGCGCTGGGTCATGTGCCCCAGAAGTGAGTAGTAGAATCATCTCAAGCAAGTGGGCTGAGCACCTAGACTATAAGCTCCATGAATGTGGATACTTTCGTTTTGTCAGTTGTGTTCACTACTGCATCGTCAGCATTTATGACAGTATCTGACACACAGGGTTTAAAAAAATGTGTTGGTTTAAAAAAATGTGTTGATTCCTTAAGAAAAATTAAAGGAATATTACCAGAAAAAGAGGAAATGCATGCCAGGAATAGTGGGTGTTTCTCCATTGTACATTCAGATTAACAACACTAGTGATGTTAACATTGATGCTCCTAAATCTGAACTTATGCCTAGGTTTGAAATAGGAGTCAATCTTCTTGGATTGATGTTGAGTCTTCATAAGTCACATTGTAAACAATATGATAAACAGATAAGGAAATTATGGCAAAATCATTGGGACTCAGCCTTATCCCCACCCTCCCTAGGAGATCCTGAAGCAGAGTTACCACTGTACTGAAGACTGACTTTCAGGACTAGTGGTATTTTGTTTATTAATTTTTCAATCATTTTGCTTACTTTGTAGAATTATTTTCCTGTCATGGAGAAGATTGTCTGGCTCATAGTAGATGCTCAGTAAATATTTGTATAACAAATAAGGGAATGAATGAATCAGTGGATGAAGGTGTGAAACATTCATTGACTGCCTCTTCTGTGCCATGCTTTGTAAAAAGAGTTAGAATTCTGGGAACATGAAAATGAATGATAGGGAGAGTGACATCACCAAGATGGCAGAGTGAGTTGCTCCAGGGCTCCTTCTCCTTAGAGAATTTTAAAATAATAAGCAAAAACTGGTGTAACCATCTTTCTCAGATCCCCAGAAAGCATTTAAAGGACTGCAGTAACAGGAAGAGTGCCAACGAAAACAGCAACTTAAAAATATTACAAAAACCTTAAGGTGTCAGGGTGCCTTTGCTGACCCTTCCTCCGCCCTCTATCTGGCTCAGTGAGGAACCAAATCACACTTTCAGTGTGAGTCCCTGTGTCTGGGTCTGTAGGGAACAAATTAACCCTTATGTGCACATTTACCCAAATCTTCTTTTCTTTTTCTTTGGTTAGTTCATAGGAGTCAAGGAAATCTGTCATAACGCTAGATAGATACAAGCTTTTAAAAGCAAACAGACACCCCAGGAACTAAATTCCAGAGTTAACTCAAAGTGTCAAAAATTCTAGTGTGCAGCCAAAGATTACAGGGCATATGAGGAAAAGAAATTGATGGCACAGCCAAAGGAAGAAGCAAAATAATGCATCAGAAACTATCAAAGAAGTAGCCCAGATTTTGAACATTCTAGACAAAGACTTTAAAAGAAAGTGGTCTTAAATATGCTCAAAGAGGGCAGGTCATGGTGGCTTGATGGCAGAGTTTTCACCTGCCATGCCGGAGACCCAGGTTCAATTCCCAGTGCCTGCCCATGGGGTGGGGGGAATTCTCAAAGAGCTAAAAGAAGACACAAAGAACTGAGAGATGTTAGAAAAACAATATATAAATGAAGTGAGAATTTCAGTAAACAGAAGTCATGAAAAGAAACCAACCAGAGCTGAAGATTACAATAACTGAAATAAAAAATTTCCTAAAGGGGTTCAACAGCAAACTGGAACTGGTAGAAGAAGCAGTAGACTTGATGATATGAACTGAAATTATTCAGACTGAGAAACAGAAAAAAAGAAGAATGAAGAAAAGTTAACTAAGTCTGAGAGAACTGTGGAACGCCACCAAGAATACCAGTACACACATTTAGGGAATTACAGAGAGGCAAGAAAGAGAGGAAGGGGAAGAAAGAATATTTAAAGAAATAATGGCTAACCCTTTCCCAAATTTAATGAAGAACGTGAATATCTGTATTCAAGAAGCTCAGCAAATCTCAAACAAGATAATCTCAAATAGGTTCAAACCAAGATAGATTATAGTCAAAGTGTCAAATGCAAAGATACACAGAATCCTGAAAGTCTCATGAGAGAAACAGTGTGTCATGTAGAAAGGAGTTTCAATAAGATTTTATGATCAGATACATGGAGGCAAAAAGGCAGTAGGCTAACATATTTAACACACTGAAAAGAAAAAAAATTGTCAGCCAAGAATCCTGTATTCAATAAAACTGTCTTTCAAAAATGAGGGTAAGTGGGGTATGACATCCAGGGATGAAAGTCTCCCTGGTGGTGTCGGAGATGACCCTCAGGGATAAGCCTGGCCCTGACACCATGGGATCAGCAATGCCATCCTTAGAAAAAGGGGGAAAAAGAAGTATAACAAATAAGGTATCAGTGGCTGAGAGAATTCAAATATAGTCAAGAGACTACACTGGAAGTCATTCTTATGCTTGCTTCAGTTAGACATTGCTACCTGTCATAACTTGCCATACCCCAACCAAAATCATTCCTGCCAATCCTAAAGAACACCTAGGGCGATATGTAAGTTTCTACAAGGGTTCCGTGTACTGGAATAACTTTCCAAAACCTACAACCTCCAGATGGGTCCCTGGATCAGATAACTCCTGAAATGCAGAGGGGCCACCCTTCCAGAATATCAACTAGTTCTGTACCCCTATTTTATATTATCAGCAGCCCCTTCTAACTTGAAGAAATTAGAGTGGACATAGTCCAAATCCCCTGAAGAGTGAGAGAAAGATCAAAGGTGATGGTGAAACTATACGGAGAATGTCAGGTTTAACAAATGAGTATGAATGCTGAACCATTATATTGATATTTCTTTTAGTCTCCAGTACCTTAGAGCAACTAGAAATAAAAACCTAAAATTGTGGAATTGTAACCCATACCAAACTCTGAAATCTGTTCTACAACTAATTGTTGTGATGTACTTTGAAAAAAATTTATTGCCTGTATGTATATGTTCTCTTCTTAAAGAGAAGAAGGGGCATAACAGAGAAGATAGGATTTAACAAATGAGTATGACTGCTGAATCATTATATTGATGTTTCTGTTGGTCTCCCATGTCTTAGAGCAGCTAGAGGGAGAAATGAAAAATTGTGGAACTATAACCCATACCAAACTTTAAAATCTGTTCGATAACTACTTGTTGAAATATACTTGGAAATTTATTTCTTTTTTGTGTATATGTTATATTTCATAATAAAGAAGAAAAAAGAGAGAGAGATGAAGAAATTCCCAAATAAATACAAGCTGTTAGTATCAACAATGTAAATAGATACAAAGAAAGGATAAATTTATGGTATTGGGTATAATAGCATGGTTTCTGTATGCTATTGAATTTAATTTGGTATGAAATGAAACTAGATTGTTTTATATTTAGGATGTTAAATTTAAGCCCTATGGTAACCATAAATTAAACATTAGAAAAATTTTATGCACAGGTTATGAGAAGGGGTTCTAAATGGTTCACTACAAAAGTTCAGCTAAAACAAAAAGGTAAGCCATAATAGGAGAAATGAGGGACAAAAAAACTTTAGCAAAATAAAGACCAGCAGACATACATAGTACATTTACTCCAACAATGGGTGAATGCATATTCTTTTCAATTCACACAGATCATTTTCTGGAATAGGTCTATATGTTAAGGTCACAAAACAAGTCTCATAAATGTAAAGGGATTGAAACTATACAAAATATCTTCTCTGAACACAATGGAATGAAGCTAGAAATCATAACAGAGAGAACATGGA
The DNA here is from genome assembly GCF_023851605.1 of Tamandua tetradactyla. Taxonomy (NCBI): domain Eukaryota; kingdom Metazoa; phylum Chordata; class Mammalia; order Pilosa; family Myrmecophagidae; genus Tamandua; species Tamandua tetradactyla. The sequence continues at coordinate 43,189,282 of NC_135345.1, read as the reverse complement.
CGGTTCACAAATGTGTGGAAATTAAACTCCGTCCTCTTAACCACTGGGTCAAAGAAGAACTCATAAGGAAAATTAGGAAATATTTGAAATAATGAAACCAAATGCACAGTGTACCAAAACTTGTGGGATACAGCCAAAGCAGTACTCATAGGGAAATTTGTCACTGTAAATACTGACATTAAAAAAGAAGAAAGAGGGCGGGCCGCGGTGGCTCAGCGGGCAAAGTGCTTGCCTGCTATGCCGGAGGACCTCGGTTCGATTCCCGGCCCCAGCCCATGTAACAAAAATGGAGAAACAGAATACAATAAAACAAGAAAATGTTTAAAAATGTTTCCCTTTCTTCCTTCCTTCCTTCCTTCTCTCTGTCTTTCCTTTAAAAAAAAAAAAAAAAAAAAGAAGAAAGATCTCAAATCAGTGATCTAACCTCACAGCTTGAGGAAGTGGAAAAAGAAGAGCCAACTAAACGCAAAGAGAGCAGAAGGAAGAGCAGAGAGAAATGAAATAGAAAATAGGAAAACAGTACAATCAATGAAACAAAAATTTGATTCTTTGAAAATATCAATAAAATCAACAAATATTTAGTTAGACTGACAGAGAATAAATGAAAACATATGCAAAATAATGAAAATAAAAAATGAAAGGGGACATTGCTACCAACCTTACAGAAATTAAAAGGAATATGAGAGGATGCTATGAATAGTTGGTTCCAAATAAATTGGATAGTCTAGATTAAATGGACAAATTCCTGGAAATTACCTAAACTGAGTAAAAAAAGACATAGAAGATCTTAATGGACTTGTAATATATAAAAAGATTGAATCAATAATCAACAACCACCCAACAAAGAAAAGTCCAGGACCGCGTGGCTTCACTACTGAATTTTACCAAAAATTCCGAGATAAATGAACAGCAAACCTTCTCAAACTCTTCCAGAAAACTGAAGACTTGGGAACACTTTCTAACTCCTTCTATGAGGCCAGCATCACCCTAATACCAGAGCCAGATAAAGATATTAGAAGAAAATTGATAGGTGAATATTCCTAGAAATATGCATACAAATGTCTCTAGCAAAATATAGCAAAACTAATCCAATAGCATGTTAAAAGAATTATATACCACAATCAAGTGGGATTTAACTAGGGAATGCAAGGGTGGCTCAACATAAGAAAGCTAATTTTCATAATACACCATGTTAATAGAAAGAAGGGAAAACATCACATTATCACCTAAATTGACACACAAAAAAGGCATATGAGAAAATCTATCATGCTTTCTTGATTAAAAACAATCAGAAATTAGTAATAGAAGGGAGCTTCATTAATGTGATAAAGGACATATGTGGAAATCCCACAGCTAACATCATACTCAACAGTGAAAGACTGAAAGCTTTCCTTTTCAGATCAGTAACAAGACAAAGATACTTGCTTTCACCACTGTTATTCACCATTCTGGAAGTTATAGCTAGTACAATCAGGCAAAAATAGGGGGGTAAAAAAGCCACGCAGATTGGAAAGAAGTATTCTCTATCGCAGATGACATGACTTTATGTGTAGACTATTCCAAGGAATCTAGAAGAAAGCCACTAGAGCTAAGAAATGAATTCAGCAAAGTTGCAGGGTACACAGTCAGCACTTGAAAATAGGTGGTGTTTCTGTACTTCAGCAATGAACAATACAAAAAGGATATTAAGAAAACGTTTCCATTTATACTAGCAATTAAAAGACTAAAATATCTAGAAGTAAACTTAGCTAAAGATGTAAGGGATTTATTACCAAAAAACTAGAAATCATTGGTAAAAGAAATTAAAGAAGACCTAAATAAATGGAAATATATCCCGTGTTCATGTATTGGCAGACTGAATATCTTTAAGATATCAATACAAGGATACCTTGCAGATAATAATCATTTTTTTTTTTTTTTTTACCAATTGCAGGTTTGTGGCAGCCCTATGTCCTGCAAGTTTTGGTTACCATTTTTCCAAACATCATGCTTACTTCATGTCTCTGTGGTACATTTTGGCAATTCTTGCAATATTTCAGTCTTTTTCATTATTTTTAAACCTCTTATGGGGACTGTAATAATTGATTTTTTATTTTACTATTGTAATTGTTTTGGGTGCCATAAACCGCACCTATATAAGACAGTGAATTTAGTCCATAAATTTTGTGTGTGTTCTCACTGCTCCACTGAACAGTCATTTCTCTATCCAACTCCTCTTGGGCCCCCCGTTCCCTGAGACACAACAGTGTTGAAATGATGCCTATTACTAATGCCACAGTGGCTTACGTGTTCTATTGAAAGGTAGTGTCACTTATCTTTCACTTTAAATCAAAAGTTAGAAATTATTAAGCTTAGTTTGTCCAGGCCCCTTGTGCCAAACAATGAAGTTGTAAATGTAAAGGACAAGTTGTTGAAGGACATTAAAGTGCTACTCTGTTGAACTCTTGGATAATAAGAAAGCAAAACAGCCTTATTGCTGATGTGGAGAAAGTTTTAGTGATCTGGATAGAAGATCAAAGCAGCCACAACATTCCTTCAAGCCAAAGCCTAATCCAGAGCAAGGTCTTAACTCTGTTCATTCTGTGAAGGCTAAGAGAGGTGCAGAAGCTACAGAAGAAAAGTTTGACATTAACAGAAGCTGGATTATGAGGTTTAAGGAAAGACACCATCTCCATGATATAAAAGTTCAAGGTGAAGCAGCAAGTGTTGATATAGAAGCTGCAGCAAGTTATCCAGAAGATAGCTGGGAAAATTGAGGAAGGTGGCTTCATCAGATTAATAGCAGATTTTCAGTGTAGGCAAAACAGCCTTCTATTGGAAGAATATGCTATCTAGGATTTTCATAGCTAGAGAGTAGAAGACAGTGTCTGGTTTCAAAACTTTAAAAGGCAGGCTGAATCTCTTGTTAGAAGCTAATACAGCTGGTGACTTTAAGTTGAAGCCAATGCCCATTTATCGTTCAAAAAATTGTAGGGCTCTAAAAACTTATTCTAAATCAACCGTGCTGTAGAAATCGAACAACAAAATCTGGATAACATTACATCTGTTTACAACATGGTTTACTCAGTATTTAAGTTCACTCTTGAGAAATACTGCTCAGAAGAAAAGACTCCTTTCAGAATATTACTGCTCATTGACACTGTACCTTTATCACCCAAGAGCTCTGATGGAGATGTCCAAAAAGATTAATGTTGTCATGCCTGCTAACATCCATTCTGCATGCCTGTGTATCAAGGAATAATTTTGACTTCCAAGTCTTATTATTTAAGAAATAGGTTTCATAAAGCTATAGCTGCCCTAGATAGTGATTCCTCTGATGGATCTGGACAAAGTAAATTGAAAACCATCTGGAGAGGATTTACCATTATAAATACCATGAAGAATATTTGTGATTTACTGGAGGAGGTCAGACATTAACAGGACTTTGGAAGAAGTTGATTCTAGTCCTCATGGATGACTTTGAAGGTTTTAGGATTTCAGTGGAGGAGGTAACTGCAAATGTAGCAGAAGTAGCAAGAGAACTAGTCTTAGAGATGGAGCCTGAACATGTGACTGAATTGCTACATGTGAATTGTGTTGAGATTACAACAGAGGATTTTTATTATTACCTAATCTTGGTTGATAAAGCAGCAGCAAGGTTTGAGAGGGTTAACTCCAATTTTGAAAGAAATTCCACTGAGGGTAAAAAGCTATCAAATAGCATCACATGCTACAGAGAAATCATTTGTGAAAGGAAGGGTTAACTGATACTGCCATTTTCATTGTGGTCTTATTGTAAGAAATTGCCACAGTCACCCCAATTTCAGCAAACACCTGATCTATCAGTAGCCATCAACATAGAGGCAAGACCCTCTACTAGCAAAAAAATTGACTTGCTGAAGGCCCAGATGACAACATTTTTTAGCAATAAAGTATTTTTTAGTTGTCATATACATTACTTTTCAAAGACATAATACTATCATCCACTTAATAGACTACAGTGTAGTGTCAGTATAACTTTTATATGCACTGGAAAGGAAAAATCTGTATGTGCTTTTTTGTAGTTTTTTGGAACCAAATGTGCAATAGCGCTAAGATATGCTTGAATTATTAAAAATGATTTACAGATTCAGTGCAATTCCGATCAAAATTTCTACAGCCTTCTTTGCAGAAATGGAAAAACAGTCAACAGATTCATATGGAAGGCTAAGTTTCTTGAATAGCAAAAACCACCTTGAAAATGAATATAAAACTTGGAGAAATCACATTTCCCAGTTTCAAAACTTGTTACAAAGCTGACTTATTCAAACAGTGTGGTCCTGACACAAGGGCAGACATAAAAAATAATTGAGAATTCAGAAATAAATCCACACATCTCCAGCCTATTGATTTTTCAGCAAGGGTGCCAAGTCCACTGAGTGGGAGAGAATAGTCTTTTTGGCAAATTGTGCTCAGAAAACTGGATATCCATGTGTGCTGGTTTGAATGGATGTATGTCCCCTAGAGAAGCCATGTTTTAATCAAAATCCCATTTCATAAAGGTAGAATAATCCCTATTCGATACTGTATGCTCGAAACTGTAATCAAATCATCTTCCTGGAGATGTGATTATTTAATAAAGATTGGTTGTTAAGCTGAATTAGGTGACGACATGTCTCCACCCATTTGGGTGGGTCTTGATTAGTTTCTGAAGTCCTATAAAAGAGGAAACATTTTAGAGAATGAGCAGTTCAAGAGAACAGAGCAGAACAACATAGCCACGAGAAGCAGAGTCCACCAGCTAGCAACTTTTGGAAATGAAGAAGGAAAATACCTCCCAGGAAGCGTCATGAAACAGGAAGCCAGGAGAAGAAGCTAGCAGATGATGCCGTATTCACCATATGCCTTTCCAGATGAGAGAGAAACTCTGTGTTTGCCATGTGCCTTCTCACTTGAGAGAGAAATCCTGAACTTCACTGACCTTCTTGAACCAAGGTATCCTTCCCTGGATGCCTTTGATTGGACATTTCGATAGACTTGTTGTAATTTGGACATTTTCTTGGCTTCAGAACTGTAAATTAACAACTTATTAAATTCCCCCTTTGAAAAGCCATTCCTTTTCTGGTATCTTGCATTCTGGCAGCTAGCAGACTAGAACACCATGCAAAAGAATGAAAATGGACTCCTACCTTATACCATAAACAGAAAAATTAAGTCATATATTAACTCAAAATGGTCTACATATGATGTAAAATAGAAGAAAATTTAGCGAAATGTCCTTAGAACCTTATATTAGGCAGTAGATTCTCAGACTATACACCAAAAGCTCGTGTACAAAAGAAAAAAGAAAAAATCACCAAAATTAAAGCCTTATATTCATCAAAGGATATTATCAAGAAAGTGAAAAGACAACCTACAGAAGGAAGAAAATATTTGGAAACATTTTTACTGATAAGGGTTTACTATTTAGAATATATAAAGAGAGTTCCGGGTCAAGATGGTGGCTTAACAACGTGCGCGTTTTAGTTCGTCCTCCAGAACAACTGCTAAATAACCAGAAACAGTACAGAACAGCTCCTGGGGCCACGTCAGTGACCAGACACACAGCGTACCCCAGTCTGGACCAGCTGGATCAGCTGCAAGCATGCCCCAAAACCGTGAGTTCCCAAAGCTGTGGCGGCCAGCGCCCCTCCCCCACAGGCCACTTCCCAGAGGGGGAAGGAAAGGACTTTACCAGCAGCAGGGACTGGGCACAATCAAACGCCAATTGTGGAACTAATTAACAAATTCTGACTACTAAAAATAGGCCCCCAGCTTAGGTGAACCCGATCAAAGCGGAGGTTGCTCATTTTTGCCCCGGCACCAAGGGGGCAGGACTGACAGAAAAAGGGGGAAAAAAAAGAAGGAAACAGGTTTTTGTGGCTGTGTATCTACAAAGGCTTGACTGCCTCTGGATACAGCGGCAGGACTTTTCAGGCTGCAACTGCCCCAGGCATAGGCAGAAGTGAGCACTTTGGGGGGCTTATCTGGAGCCTGTGCCTTCCCCAGGGGAGGGGTGAAGGCCCACCCAGGTGGAATCCCTCCATCAAGGAATTCAGACACCAGGGCTTGGTAATTTGAAGCCATTAAAACCAGCCTACAACCTCTCCTCTGTCTCCAACAACCCCCCAGCCAAAGTTAAAGGTACTGCATCATCTTATACTGGTGGCACCTGCAGTCAGACAAGCACCACATACTGGGCAGGATAAGAAAAACAGAGTCCAGAGACTTCACAGGAAAGTCTTTCAACCTGCTGGGTCTCATGCTCAGGGAAAACCGACGCAGGTGACTCTTTCCTCCTGATAGGAGGCCAGTTTGGTCTGGGAAAATCTGGCTGGGGTCTATAATATCTAAGCAGACCCTCCTAAGTGTGTATGGGGGAAAGGTACCACACAAGCAGGGCAAGAAACAAGAAAACAAGAACTGAAAAATTCTCCTCTGTTAAACAAAACTTAAGCTAAAGGTTCAGATAAAGCTGAACAGAATGTCAAAGAACAGATAGACAACAAATTCATCCAGCAAGAAAACCCTAGATAAAAGAAGTGAAAGCAATCTCCAGAATAAACTAATTAAAGTAATTAAATGCCTAGACACCAGCAAAAAATAACAAATCACACTAAGGAAATTGAAGATACGTCCCAGTCAAAGGAACAAACCAACAATTCAAATGACATACAGGAGCTGAAACAACTAATTCAGAATATACGAACAGACATGGAAAACCTCATCAAAAACCAAATCAATGAATTGAGGGAGGATATAAAAAAGGCAAGGAAGGAACAAAAAGAAGAAACTGAAAGTCTGAAAAAACAAATCACAGAACTTATGGGAATGAAAGACACAGTAGAAGAGATGAAAAAAACAATGGAAACCTACAATGGTAGATTTCGAGAGGCAGAACATAGGATTAATGAACCGGAGGACAGAACATCTGAAATCCAACAAGAAACAGAAACTATAGGAAAAAAAATGGAAAAATATGAGCAGGGGCTCAGGGAATTGAAAGACAATATGAAGCGCATGAATATACGTGTTGTGGGTGTCCCAGAAGAAGAAGAAGAGAATGGAAAAGGAGGAGAAAAACTAATGGAGGAAATTATCACTGAAAATTTCCCAACTCTTATGAAAGACTTAAAATTACAGATCCAAGAAGTACAGCATACCCCAAAGAGAACAGATCCAAATAGACATACTCGAAGACATTTAATAATCAGAATGTCCAAGGTCAAAGAGAAAGAGAGAATCTTGAAAGCAGCAAGAGAAAAGCAATCCATCACATACAAGGGAAGCCCAATAAGACTATGCGCAGATCTCTCAGCAGAAACCATGGAGACGAGAAGACAGTGGGATAATATATTTAAATTATTAAAAGAAAAAAACTGCCAACCAAGAATCCTATATCCAGCAAAATTGTCCTTCAAAAATGAGGGAGAAATGAAAACATTTTCAGACAAAAAAATCACTAAGAGAATTTGTGACCAAGAGACCAGCTCTGCAAGAAATACTAAAGGGAACACTAGAGACAGAAACGAAGACAGAAGAGAGAGGTATGGAGAAGAGTGTAGAAAGGAAGACTATGAGTAAAGGTAAAAGGAAGGAAAATTAGATATGACATATAAAATCCAGAAGGCAAAATAGTAGAAGAAAGTACTACCCATACAGTAATAACACTGAATGTTAATGGATTAAACTCTCCAATCAAAAGACATAGTCTGGCAGAATGGTTTAAAAAACAGGATCCATGTATATGCTGTCTCTACTCAAAGGACACGAGGCCAAGGACACAAATGGACATTTACATGTTTATAGCAGCATTATTAACAATTACCAAGTGATGGAAACAGCCAAAATGTCCATCAACAGACAGTTGACTAAACAAACTGTGACATTTACATAAGATGGAATATTATGCAGGTGTAAGACAGAATAAAGTTATGAAGTATGTAACAACATGAATGGACCTTAAGAACATTATGCTGAGTGTGATTAGCCAGAAGCAAAAGGACAAATACTGTATGGTCTCACTGACATGAACTGACATTAGTGAATAAACTTAGAATATTTCCTTGGTAACAGAGACCACCAGGAGATAGAAATAGGGTGAGATATTGGGTGATTGGAGCTGAAGGGATACAGATTGTGCGACAGGACTGAATATAAAATCTCAGATATGGACAGCACAATACTACCTAACAGTAATGTAATTATGTTAAAACACTGAATGAACCTGCATGTGAGAATGATAGAGGGAGGAGGACTGGGGACATAAATGAAATCAGAAAGAAAGATAGATGGTAAAGATTGAGATGGTATAATCTAGGAATGCCTAGAGTGTATAATAATAGTGAAATGTACAATGTACAAATTTAAGAAATGTTTTTGCCTGAGGAAGAACAAAGGAATGTCATTATTGCAGGGTGTTGAAAATAGATGATAATTAATGCTTTAAAATGTCACCTTATGTGTGAGACTAAAGCAAAAAATGTTTATTTGTTACAAAATTTATATTTTGACTAGAGCATTTCCTAATATAACTCATGTAGATAGTTTGATTGAATGTCATAAGTACTTGGAATCTCAAGTAGCACATGAGATTTTGTTGGTTTGTCCAGAGTGATGCCCCGATGAATCCCAGAGTGATTTGATCAGTGACTGGAAAAGTATTTGCAAGCCCCCTTCCGGGAATGGTGAGAGTGGGGAGAAATTCAACTTCCCCAAGTTGAATTCTTGATATTCTCACAAGCAGTGTGGACAACCAAAGCTATAGGCTGAGCCCCCAGTCTTGGGGTTTGTTCACATGAAACTTAACCCCACAAAGGATAGGTCAAGTCTACTTAAAATTTAGGCCTAAGAGTCACCCCCAGGAGAGCCTCTTTTGTTGCTCAGATGTGGCTTCTCTCTCCAGCCAATATGAAGAGCAGTCTCACCACCCTCCCCCTCTCTGCGTGGGACATGACTCCCAGGGGTGTGGACCTTCCTGGCAACGTGGGACAGGAATCCTGGAATGAGCTGAGACTCAGCGTCAAGGGACTGAGAAAAATCCTAGAATGAGCTGAGAATTAACATCAGGGGATTGAGAGAACCTTCTCGACCAAAGGGGGAAGAGTGAAATGAGACTAAGTGTCAATGGCTGAGAGATTCCAAACAGAGTTGAGAGGTTATCCTGGAGGTTATTCTTATGCATTAAGTAGATATCACCTTGTTGTTCAAGATGTAGTGGAGAGGCTGGAGGGAACTGCCTTAAAATGTAGAGCTGTGTTCCAGTAGCCATGTTTCTTGATGATTGAACAATGATATAGCTTTCACAATGAGACTCTGCGAATGTGAAAACCTTGTGTCTGATGCTCCTTTTATCTACTATATCAGCAGAAGAGTAGAACATATGGAATAAAAATAAATAATAGGGGGAACAAATGTTAAAATAAATTTAGTTTGAAATGCTAGTGGTAAATGAAAGCGAGGGGTAAGGGGTATGGTATGTATAATCTTTTTTTTCTCTGTTATCGTTTTAATTCTTTTTCTGTTGTCTTTTTATTTCTTTTTCTAAATTGATGCAAATGTTCTAAGAAATGATGAATATGCAACTATGTGATGATATTAAGAATTACCGATTGTATATGTAGAATGGAATGATCTCAATGTTTTGTTTGTTAATTTTTTAAATTAATAAAAAAAGTTAAAAAAAAAAGAATATATAAAGAATTCCTACGATTCAACAACAAAAAGACGACCCAGTTAAAAAATGGTCAAAGTACCTAAATAAATATTTCTCCAATGATGGTATTCAAATGGCCAATACATACTGGAAACTTGCTCAACATCATCAGCCATTAGGAGAATGCACATCAGAAGTACAATGAGATAGGACTTCACAACAACTAGGATATCTAATATTAAATAAATGTAAAGTACCAAGTATTGGCAAGGAAGTGGAGAAATAGGAATCATAGTGCATTGTTGATGGAAATGCTAAATATTGTAGCTGGTGTGGGAAACAGTTTGGTGGTTTCTCAAAAAGCTAAATATAGAATTACCAACTACCCCAACAATTCCCAGCAGTTTTTAGGTTTGTACCCATAAGAAATGAAAATAAAGACTGTAACAATTATTTTTGTACCAGTTTTTATAGTAGCTTTATTTACAATAGCAAAAAGTGGAAACAACCCAAGTATCCTTTGACAGAGGAAAGGATAAACAAAATGCGCCTTATACATATAATGGAAAATTATTCATCTGTAAAAAGGAATGAAGTTCTGATACAGGCTATAACTGGAGTTTTAAAAAATATTTTTATTGAGAAATCTTTACACAGTTATTTGCCTTGCAGACATTGTGTTGGGTTAAATATGTCAGACAGAAAAGGAGAGATATTATATGATCACTTGTATGAAATAGCTAGAATATGCAAATTCATAGAGATGGAAAGTAGACTTCAGGTTAACAGGACCAGTAATAGGGGAATGGGGAGAGGGTACTTACTGGGTACAGTTTCTTTTGAGTGATAGAAAAGTTGTAATAATTTAGAGTGGTGATATAGCACAACTTTGTAAATGTAATTAATACCACTGACTTGTATGCTTGGAGGTGGTTAAAATGGGAAAGTTTAGATGGTATATATGTTTTCAAAGTAAGGGAAAAAGAAAAAGAATATTTGGAAAATCCAAATGAAACCCTGATAGAAATGGTAACTACTATCATACTAGTATGAGTTTAATTAAGATGACAAACAAGAAATACTGAAGAGGTTGTGAAGAAATTGGAGCCCATATGCATTGCTGGCTGGAATGTCAAATGGTCCTACTGCTTTGCCAGACAAATTGGTAATTCCTTAGAGGGTTAATATAAAATACATTTATCATATGTGTATTAGTTAGGGTTCTCTAGAGAAACAGAGTCAGCAGGAGATATCCGTAGATATAAAATTTATAAAAGTGCCTTACAGAACCATGGAAATGTAGAGTCCAAGGACTGTAGAGCAGATCACAAGCTGGTAACTCTGATGAAGGTCCTCAATAAACTGTCAGGAGAGGCTGGCTGGACAACCGTGGGAATATAAGGGTCCAAGGTCTGTAGGGCAGACTGCAAGCTGGTAACACTGAAGAAGTTCATCAACAAACTCTTAGGAGAGGTTGACTGGACAACCATGGGAATGGAAGTGTCCATAATCCTTAGGGCAGGCTGTGAACCTGGTGACTCAAATGAAGGGTCTGGATGAACTCCCTAGGAGATGCTCACTGGCTGGAGCAGGAAGAGTGTCTCTTCTGAATCCTCCTTAAAAGCCTTCTGGTGATTAGATTAAGTGCCACTCATTGCAGAAGACACTCTCCTTAGCTGATTACAAACTCAGTCAGCTGTGGATGCAGTTGACATAATCATGATTTAAGTCCATGAAATGTCCTCATAGCAATGACAGGCCAGTGCTTGCCCGACCAGACAACCAGATACCACCACCTGGCCAAGTTAAACACATGAACCTGACCATAACAATATGATTTAGCAATTCACTTCTAGATACATACCATAGACAGATGAGAACAGATTTATATAAGAACTTGTACACAAATATCTGTTGCTTCATTATTCATATTCACTAAGACTTGAAGAGCTGAAGTGTCCATCAACTGATATATGAATAAATAAAATGTGACATATTTATTCAATGAAATATTTGTCAGATATCAAAAGAAATGAATTACTGATATATACTACAACGTGAATGAACCTTGAAAGCACTATGCTAAGTGAAAATAGATGGTCAGAAGGACCATGTATTTTATGATTCCATTTTATGAACTGTCCAAAATAAACAAATCCATACAGATTGAAAGCAAATTGTAGCTGTCAGAGACTTGGAAAATGGGAGGGAATGGGAATGTTCCCTCCTAGACTCCCCTGCTCTGCTCTCTTAGGGGAAGACTTTATCTCCATCTTCATAAAGTTGAGGCCATGAGTTTTGCTTTCCCTCAGCTTTGTCTCACCTAATGACATAGGTGTCTGTTTCCATCTTTACACTGCTCCACCTTTCTCATGAGAAGATGTATCCTTATCCTGGCCAAGGCCTCCCCTTCTGCATTTGCTGTAGAGCCCTCCTTTTCTCTCATCACCTGGGTCCTACCTTATTGGTCTGTCTGTCTTTTATATTACTCTCTTCTCCCTCTCTACTAGCTTCTGCTTTAAAGCCTATAACATATAAAAATGTGTCTAGGACTCTCATCCTTTACAAACAAAAATTCCTTCCCATAATTCTGATCATCTTTCAGTACCATTCTCTCTCCTTTTCTTTGCTCATAGGCAAGCTCCTTAAAGGTCAGTATCTACTCCCTCTGCCATTTTCCTGCAGCTGATAATTATAGAAGTTCACTGGGCTTTTTAAAAAAATTTTTATTGAGAAATCTTCAGACATATACAGTCCATCCATAGTATACAGTCAGTGACTCACTATATCATCTCATAATTGTGTATTCATCCCCATGGTCATTTTTAGGGCATTGGCATCACTCCAGAAAAAGAAACAAAAAGAAAAAAGAGAAAACTCATATATCCCATACCTCTTACCCCTCCCTCTCATTTACCTCGTATTTCAGTCTACCCAATATTTTTATCCCCTTGTCCATCTCTATTCTTTATTTATTATCCTTATTTTTTTACTCATCTGTCCATACCCTGAATAAAAGAAGCATCAGACGCAAGATTTTTACAATCACATAGTCACATTGTAAAAGCTATGTAGTTCTACAATTGTCTTCAAGAATCAAGGCTACTGGGACACAGCTCAACAGTTTCAGGTACTTCCCTCTAGCTACTACGATCTACCATAAACTAAAAAGGGATATCTATATAATGTATAAGAATAACCTCCAGGATATCCTCTCAACTCTGTTTGAAATCTCTTAGTCACTGAAACTTTATTTTGTCTCATTTCTCTCTTCCCTCGTTTGATCAAGAAGTCTTTCCCAATCCCATGATACTGGGTCCTGTCTCATCCCCAGGAGTCCTATCTCATGTTACCAAGGAGATTTAAACCCTGGGAGTCAAGTCCCACATAGGGGGGGAGGGCAGTGAGTTTATCTGCTGTGTTGGTTTAGAGAGGCCACATCTGAGCAACAAAAGAGGTTCTCTGGGAGTGACCTTAGGTATAATTATAAATAGGCTTAGCTTCTCTTTGCAGGAATAAGTTTCATAGAGCTGAACCCCAAGACCGAGGTTTCAGCCAGTTGAATTGGTTATCCCCACTGCTAGAGAGCATATCAGGAATTCCCCCAGAAGTTGAGTATTTCCTCCTTTCTCCCCAGTCCCCCAAGAGGACTTAGCAAATACTTTTTTATTTTCTGCCCAAGTTACTCTAGGATATATTGGGGCATCACACTAACCTCTACAAACCAAGAAGGTTTTACACTGTATTCAAGATTGCATGTAATTATGTTCAAATAAACTGTCCATACAAGTTAAATTAAATAATGTGCTACCCAAAATATAAATTTTGTACCAAATAAACATCTCTCCCTTTGGTCTCACACAGAAGTTGAAGTTTTAAAACATGAACCATATCATCTCTACCCTGTATTGTCATTTACCTTAATCCTATCCAGATCAGCTTCATCCGTAACTCTAGTCAAAGTCTGATCACTTTTTCAATTTTTTAACAGTTGCTATACAGGGTAATTCTGATTTTATAGCTTCAGTGCTCTAACTCTGAGTCTCAGATGTCACATAAATACCCAAAGTTTCAGGGAACAACCAGGTTATATACAAATAGTTCAGTATCTCAAAATTTAGAAATAACAATTACAGCTTCTGCATATATGTGACTGCTGTAAGAGCTTATAATTTAGGACCCTTTACAATAGGCCCCAACCTGATAACCCGTATTCCCAACTTCATTTCTCCAATATTGTGTGTTATAGTTAGTCCATATGAGTGAGGCATGATCATATTTGTCTTTTTGTTTCTGATATTTCATTCAACATACTGTCCTTAAGTTTCATTCATCTAGTTGCATGCCTCACAATTTCATTCCTTCTTGTAGCTGCTCTCACTGGGCTCTTTTTCAATCCTCATTTCTAAATCCACGTGGCAAATGGGAATCTTGTTTTCATATCCTGGTCAAGAGATTAATGACCAGAGCTGGAAATATGGCGATGGAAGAGAGAGGCTCCTTCCTCCTTACCTAAGTCTCTTATGGCCCCCTATCCTCTTCCTTCTATCTTGACTGGGCTATTGCAGTAGCCTCCCAACTGATCTGCACTCACTGGGTCTCCCTTCCCGTTATTGAGGCAGAGTCAGATAGAGGGCACATGCCTCTGATTGGTGAAGGACAACTCTCATTCCATTGTTTCTCTGATGACAACTGGTTTTTAATTACCTGCTTCACATTGCTTTCCATCTAATGCCTTTTCATCGTAAGCATCTCTTTGGAGAATGTGCCATACATACTCATACTCATACACACATACTCACTTTAGCCTGTGATTCATCTTTCATGCTGCTGTTGAAATGCTTGATCTTCTCTGCCTCAGGGGCAAGTCCAGTCTCTTGGGGCATGCTTTATTGGACCTTCTGCCCAACTTCTTCCCAACTTCTTTTTTCATGTTTCTTTTTTTTTTTTTAAAAGCACAAGTAGGATCAGCTTATTTAGCAAAATAAACTTGAAGAAAGTTTTTTTTATCTTTTTATCTTTTTTCATGTTTTGATTTGCTTAGGCTTCCCAGATAGTAACCAACCCTCTGTTAACTTCAGATCCTCCTCACCCTGAGGTGAGACCCCTTGCTCCTTTGCTCCCCCCACTTCCACTCTGAGTGATTTCTGTTACTTCACCATCAAAATTTATGGTCACTGTAAAGTTCAGGTATTTGACAGTGAGGAGCTTGCCTGTGTGTCTTTGTTTCCCCCTACCCAGCACAGTGCCTGTCAAGAAGAAAGTGCTCCATAGGTGGTGGCCTGAGAGGTGGTGTTCAGAGACAACAGTATGTTTTGGAGGGTGGGGAAGCTGTAAGATAATAACAGTCATTAATGTGTATACTGTATCAAGCTATTACAATGTGCCTGACATTAGATTAAATGTTGACAGCTCTCTCTCTTAGTTCTCAACAAAGCTCAATGAATTATAGATACTGTAGTTATCCCCATTTTACAGACCAAAAAATGGGAAATTTTAGTAACTTTGGACTTATTCTTAGGCCTTTTGATTCCAAAGAAAACAGCTAAATTCTAGAAGGTTTAAAGACACGTGATAAGATTTTCTTCCCTTTGAAAAAGAAACACGGCCTTGCTGGTCTGGGTTGGAGTGGGCAGGACAGCAGTTAGGTGGGGTGTGCTGTGTAGCCTCGGATGCCTCAGCTGCCAGCGGTGGGCATGCTTTCTGCCCTAGGGTGACTTGGCACGGCTCTCCTACTGTAGCTGTGTCACTTGTTAGAATACCGTTTCATACCATCCTGGCTACTGGATTCCCAGTAGTAAAGTGAAATATTCAAAACTCTCCAGCACAGACGATGGTTATATTGACCTTCCTGATCTATAAAAGGACAGAATGACCCAAATCATTGACCTTCAGTCTACGAAAAGTCCTCTAAGTTTCCTTATTTATTTGGCCATTGCGCGTGCCACTATGCTGTTTTTGATTGGCACCTTTCTCATTATCATAGGTTCCCTCCTGCTGGTGGACTGCATCAGCAAAGGGGCAGCAGTTTGGGCTGTTCCATCCTGATTATTGGCATTCTGGTGTTCCTGCCAGGTTTTTACCACCTGTACATCACCTACCATGCATGCAAAGGCTCCCGGGGTTATTCCTATCATGACATTCCAGACATTGATGACTACACCCACTTCAGCCCAGAGAACAGTCAGATGGGACTCACAGACATTGGGCAGAAACTATAGCTAAGGGCTAAGGAATTCTGCAGTGTGCAGATGTTTAACAAAACTCTGGCCAGATTTTATGGGTCCATCCCAAAGATGTTAACTGAGCTTATAATTAGCTAACTAAGGCATGCTTTACTTTTCACCTCCTGGCCCTGGCAAAAGCTCCTGATGAATTTTCCACTTTAATTGTATCAAGGAAGAATAATATTGATTGTATAGCAGCCTTTCTTGAGTGAAGATAATCTCTTGTTGGTACCTTAATTTGGACAGTTTCACAGCTTTGGTTTAATTTGAACATTTTCATGGCCTTAGAACTATAAACTTGCAATTTAATAAATTCTCCTTTTTAAAAGCCATTCCTTTTCTGGTATATCGCATTCTGGCAGCTTGCAAACTAAGACAGGTACTATTCCAGAAATGTTATTAAAGAGAAATTTCTGGTGACTTAATATTTAAGTAGCTTTTATATCCTGAATGTGACAGATGAAAACTTTTAACCTGTTCCCACCAGTCTTTTGGATCCCGTCTCCCTCCCTGTATCCTTTTTAACTCCTCTGTTAAAGTGGGAAGTTATTCTGTAGTGGAAAGTGTTGCCACTACAACCCTTTTCAGAGTTGAGTGTTTCTTTTAAATAGTCCTCATTGTGAAATTGTTCTTGAGACCAATGGAAAATTGCAGTAATTTCTTGTTACTAAATAACTTATTTTGAAAATATCTAAATACCTTGAGAATACCTAGAGAATACCTAGAGAATACCTTGGCTAAATCAAATATTAATGTGGATGTACCTGTATTATATTTACTTGCTTTCTTATTGACAAAAACCCGCAAATTTTAAAACCTCAGAGCAGGTTTTCAAAGTGTCAGTACTTTCTCCCTCTACCAGTCATTGGCCAGTTCTGATATGGTTCACCGATGGGGTGGCCAGCCTATGATTTGGGTCATTCTGTCCTTTTATAGATCAGGATGTTCTTTATGTCATCCCTTTAAGGGTTGCATTTTTGGTTGTTTCCTAATGACAAATGTAGATAAGTGGCTGTTTCATGTTTTTCAGCCTCACTATGAGCACCTTGTGTTATTACTACTGCCTTCTGAAGATTGAAAGACTGGGCCTAGATTGCTAGAGGTCTGGACTGGCTTAGCATATTTCTGTTTCCTAGCTTGCAAAAGGTGACTTGTATTAAAAAAGAATCAAAATGGCACTATAAACACACACACACACACACACACACATACACACAACTCTCCTTCTTATTAAAACAGGAATATATAAATTTTTCATAGTTAAACACTTCCATAGTCTCAACTGCTTTCTCCCCTCTTATCAGTCTTCTTATTCTCTGCATGTCTCTGAAACAAAGCCATTTATATCCCTTGGAAAAATAAGGTGATGTTTAACTTGGGGGTCATGGCATGCAGCTTATGCTGTCATTGAGGTAAAAAGGGGTGAAGAGCTCACATTTGTTAGGTATGACACTAAACATTTTACAGGCATTCCACATTTTACTTTCCTATGGAACCACCAAACTGTCTTCCATATCAACTGTACCATTGTACATTCCCACCAGCAGTGCACAAGTGTCCCAATTTCTCCACATTTAGGCATTTCTCATTTTAACCCCTACTCTAGCTACTTGTTTGCTATTCCCGTTTCAGAAAAGGGAACCAAAGCCAAGTGTCCTAAATCACTAGTAAGGATCAGAATCGAGCACAGGGCTTATGCCCTGGACTCTGACTGAGAGTTCTGTGCTCCTAACCCACATGGGTGCCACTTCCCACTTTTGTGGCCTCCCCACTGCAGCCTTGATCATTCTAGGATTTTGCTAAACTCTAGCAATTTTGTGAGTTCACATGACTTCTCAGCTGATGTTATATTAGGTCCTGGAGGTAGTTGTACACTTCATGGAATTAGCTGTCTTGGTTCTAGGACTAAACCTTTTATTTTGCCTTTAGACCTTTTGCCATTAACTGTGTTCAGGCTTTGGTGTATAAAATCAACATATACAGAACTGTTTATATTGGATCAAACTATTTTAATTCTTCCTTTCTTTCCTCTATACCCTAGGATTTCTAGAAAGCACAGAGGAGTTAAAAAGGATACAGGGAGGGAGACGGGATCCAAAAGACTGGTGGGAACAGGTTAAAAGTTTTCATCTGTCACATTCAGGATATAAAAGCTACTTAAATATTAAGTCACCAGAAATTTCTCTTTAATAACATTTCTGGAATAGTACCTGTCTTAGTTTGCAAGCTGCCAGAATGCGATATACCAGAGAAGGAATGGCTTTTAAAAAGGGGGATTTATTAAATTGCAGGTTTACAGTTCTAAGGCCATGAAAATGTTTAAATTAAAGCAAAACTGTGAAAATGTCCAAATTAAGGTACCAACAAGAGATTATCTTCACTCAAGAAAGGCTGATGAAGTTGGGGTTCTCAGGTGGAAGGGCATATGGTGAAGTCTGCTAGTTTTCTCTCCAGACTTCTTGTTTCATGAAGATCTCCCGGGGGCATTTTCCTTCTTCATCTCCAAAGATCTCTGGCTGGATGGGCTCCAGACCTTTTCTTAAATGGTTCCCTCTTAAGGGAACCTCTAGTAAGCAACCCACCTTGAATGGGTGGTGACATATCTCCATGGAGACCATTTAATCAAAAGTTACCACCCACTGTTGGGTGGTTCATATCTCCATGGAAACAATCAAAAAGCTCCCACCCAGCAATATTGAATGAGCATTAAGAAATATGGCTTTTCTGGGGTATGGGTATACAACAGATTTAAACTGGCATAGTACCTAACAACATAAAACTGCCTCATGGAAATTTTTTGGTGTGCCTTGTGAGAAACCAGCAGATTTTCCAGCTCTCTCATAGTAATGCCACTCTAAGTGTTCAAGAATTTAAATATAATTTTCTCTTGTGTATATATGCTATGGACTTGTGTCTCAGGGAGAATGTCATTTTGATTCAAAGTGGGCCTTTTCATTATTAAATCCTACTGTTAAGTGAGATTGAATTATAAATTGAAACATATTTTTTTCATAAGAAGGTAACAGTAGCCAAAACAGTAGTGAAAACATTTAAAGAAATTTGATTGTTAGAGTATTGCTTAAACAGGATAAATACATGAGGTTCTGTTTAAATGGAATAGATACATGAGATTCTATAGTCCTATAAAATGGGTCCAAGAGCTGGAGTGGGGTGGTGGTGGGTTGGTGGTAATCCTTATGAATAACTTTAAAGAATGGTACCATGAACCTAATCACTTTGTCTCATGGCCCTTGTATACCATCTCTGAGGGCCACCCAGTCATTTCATTACAAATGTAAACATTGCCTAGAAAGTATAGACATTGCGTAGCTTCTTAGAAGCCCATGGACTCTAGAATGAGTGAGTGACTCTTTTCTAAAATCTCCCAACCTGAGTATTTGATTATAGAATCTTCTAAACTGGGGAAATTCTTGCCCTCCTCTCCTGTGGAGCTCTCTCTTTTGCCTGAGAGAGGAAACAGAAGTTTTCAGAATATAATTTGTAGAATGTTGGGAGTGTCTGTTCATTCTGCTGGTGGTATAGAAGTCAGAGGGCTTCGTATGGACAAAGGATCAGATAAAGGAGTCATTCCTCACAGACTGAGAAATCTGAAACCTTAGGAATTCTTACTTTTAGATTTTATTCCCTTCTAGTTTGAGAAACCTTCCTTTCTTCCTAGCAAGAGACATTTGTAATAAATCACTGATGGTGTGAATAATATTTGAATAAATGTAGCTGTCAGATAATTTCCTAGGAGTTCTGCAAGGGCACATGATGACTATAAGCAGCTGAGTCTGTATTTTAATTCAGAGGCATGTATTTAGGCGCCTTTGCAGACTCTAACATGCCTGTGGCCAAGGGCTCCATGCTAGATTTTCAGCAATAGTTTTTGTGTGTACGTTCCTGAGAAATGAAGCCATACCTTCCAAATTTCTGTTTACTATAAACACTGTCACCAGGTCACAGATGTTCACAATGACATTAGCAAGCTCTAACGAAGTCTGATTTTTCCAGGCATTCAGAACAGAATTTCTAAAAATGGTTGGGTTCCTGGTGCCTGCCCATGCCCCCCCCCCCAAATAATAATAATAAAAATGCTTGGGAAGTTACCTAGGACATTTGGACCATCACTGAACAGTGACCTCTCAGGTTAATTAAGAACACTGGAGCCCCACACAGAAGCAAATTCACTGCCCTCCCCATCTCTACGTGGGACATGACTCCCAGGGGTGTAAACCCCCCTGGCAAGGGGGGACAGAGATCCTAGAATGAGCTGGGACTCAGCAGCAAGGGATTGAGAAAACCTTCTCGACTGAAAGGGGGAAAAGAGAAATGAGATAAAGTGTCAATGGCTGAGAGATTTCAAATAGAGTTGAGAGGTTATCCTGGAGGTTATTCTTATGCATTACATAGATAACCCTTTCTTAGTTTAAGGTGTATTAGAGAGGATAGAGAGAAATGACTGAAACTGTAGAGCTGTGTTCCAGTAGGCATGCTTATTTAAGATGATTGTATAATGATATAGCTTTCGCAAAGTGACTGTGTGATTGTGAAAACCTTGTTCTGATGCTCCTCTTATCTGTGGTATGGACAGATGAGTAAAAACTATGGATTAAAAATGAATAAATAATAGGGGGAACGAATGTTAAAATAAATTGGGTAAAGGGAAATACTAGTGGTCAATGAGAGAGAGGGTAAGGGATATGGTATGTATGAGTTTTTCTTTTTCCTTTTTATTTCTTTTTTCCAGAGTGATGTGAATAGTCTGAGAAATGATCATAGTGATGAATATACAAATATGTGATGATAGTGTGAGCCATTGATTGCACACAAAATATGAAATGTTCATATATTAAGAATGTTCATGTTGTATGTTGATTGGTTTTATTAATTAAAAAAAGGCAAAAAATAAAAAAAGAAGGCTGGAACCAAGAAGAATTTTTTGCAATTTTTAAAAATTTGTTGTTGTCTGAAGGAACTACAGAATAGAAATGTGGTGTAAATGTTTACAAAGGAGATGATTTTCAATGCTGTTAAAAAACGAAGGCAAGGCACCAGGAGAAAATGCTTTTACATGAATTCAAAAGAAGAGATGCTTTTTGATTCTTAGTAAAATTTGGACCCTCAGACCTCTTAGCTTTTCTATAAATTGACTATTGTGTATTCACATTAAGCTCTGTATTTGCTCCTATTGAACATAGGAGCAAATGGTGAAGGAAGGGGAAAATGGGTTGGTTTTATAAGAACATACGTAATCGAAATATAAATTATTTCAGTTTTCTCTATAAAAATGTTTGCTCGCTCTGTGATGGGCATCTAATAACCATTTTTCTTTTTTTTCTAGCTGAATCAAGTGTAGACACCTTGGCAGTGTTTATGGCCAGCAGTGGAACTACAGACGCTGCAAATAGAAACAGCCCGGCTACACCACCCAATACCCTTAATCTTCGTTCCTCCCACAATGAACTGTTGAATGCTGAAATAAAACACACAGAAGCCAAGAACAGCACACCCCCCAAATGCAGAAAAAAGTATGCATTAACTAATATCCAGGCGGCAATGGGCCTCTCAGATCCAGCTGCACAGCCCCTGCTGGGAAATAGCTCTGCCAATATCAAGCTGGTGAAAAATGGGGAGAACCAGCTCCGGAAGGCTGCAGAACAGGGACAGCAGGACCCCAACAAAAACGTCAGCCCCACTGCAGTCAGAAACATAACCTCTGAGAAGTTAGAGGGTAAAGAGCCCCATCCACCGGATTCCTCAGGCTGTGAAATCTTACCATCCCAGCCCAGGAGAACCAAGAGCTTCCTGAATTACTATGCAGACCTAGAAACCTCAGCCAGAGAACTAGAGCAGAACCTAGGCCACCACGCTGGGGTTGTGGGAGAGAAATCCCAGCCAGGCCAGGACCAGGCCTCCACCATCATTGGGAACGGGGATTTGCTGCTGCAGAAACCAAACAAGGCCCAGTCTAGCCCTGAGGATGGCCAAGTAGCCACAGTGTCCTCCAGCCCAGAGACCAAGAAGGATCATCCAAAAACAGGGGCCAAAACTGATTGTGCACTACACCGGATCCAGAACCTGGCACCAAGTGATGAGGAGTCCAGCTGGACAACACTGTCCCATGACAGTGCCTCACCCAGCTCCCCAGATGAAGCAGGTAACCCTGCAAAAGGTATAGCCTAAGATGGGGATCTCCCCTGAAGTTTTCAGTTATCAATGGGGTGACCCAAAAAAGTCCATTTCCAAGCAAGGAAGAGTATGAGCCTCTGGGGGTAGAACTTGCATGAAAGATATTGTGGGATTACCCTGTCTACTGCATTTTAGATTGAATTCATTTTGGATCATGCTTAGTTTTTTGTTTTGTTTTGTTTTTAATTTTTATTGATACAACAACGTATAAGCACATACATTCTTAACATACAAATATTCCATACATGATGTACAATCACTGGCTCACAACATCATCACATAGTTGTATGTTCATCATCATGATCATTTTCTAGAACATTTCCATCACTCCAGAAAAAGAAATAAAAAGAAACTAGAAAAAACTCATACATACCATACCCCTTACCCCTCCATCTCATTGGACCACTAGTATTTCCATCTATCCAAAAAATATATTTTTTAATTTTAACATTTGTTCCCACTATTATTTATTTTTAATCTATATGTTTTACTTATCTGTTCATATTGCAGTTAAAAGGATCATCAGACACAAGGATTTCACAATCACAAAGTCATATTGCAAATGCTATATCATTATAGATCATCTTCAAGAAACATGGGTACTGGAACACAGCTCTACAGTTTCAGTCACTTCCCTCTAGCCTCATACACCTTAATCTGAAAAGGGGATATCCATATAATGTATAAGAATAACCTCCAGGATAACCTCTCAATTCTGTTTGAAATCTCTCAGCCACTGACACTTTGTTTTGTCTCATTTCTCTCTTCCCCCTTTTGGTCGAGAAGGTTTTCTAAATCCCTTGCTGCTGAGTCCCAGCTCATTCTACGATTTCTGTCCCACATTGCCAGGGAGGTTTACAGCCCTGGGAGCTATGTCCCACTTAGAGCAGGGGAGAGTGGTGATTTGCTTGCTTTGTTGGCTGAGAGAGAGAGAAACCACATCTGAGCAACAGAAGAGGTTCTCTGGGGGTAACTCTTAGACCTGATTTTAAGTAGGCTTAGTGTATCCTTTTTGGGGATGGGTTTCATAGGAACAAATCCCAAAGCTGAGGGCTCAGCCTATTGATTTGGTTGTCCCCACTGCTTACAAGAATATCAGAAGTTCTCCAAATGGGGAAATTGAATTTTCCCCCTTTCTCGCCATTTCTTCAAGGGGACTTTGCAAATACCTTTTTATTCACTGTTCATATCACTCTGGAATTTATTGGGGCATCACTCTGAGATTTATTGGGGCATCACTCTGAGATTTATCGGGACATCCCTCTGGACAAACCTACAAAATCTCATGCCCTATTCGAGGTTCCATGTACTTATGGTGTTCAATTAAACTGTCCATATAAGTTATATTAGGAAATACATTAGTTAAAAATATAAATTTTGTATCAAATGAACATTTTTTGCTTTAGTCTCACAAATAAGTTAAAGTTTTAAAATATGAATTACCATCTGTTTTCAACACCCTGCAATATTGGCATTCCTTTGTTCTTCCTCAAGCAAAAACATTTTTTTTTAATTTGTACATTTAGTCATTATCATTGTACACTCTAGGTATTCCTAGGTTATATCATTTCAGTCTTTATCTCTCTTTCCTTCTGGTTTCATTTATGCCCCCAGTCCTCCTCCGTCTATCATTCTCACATTCAGCTTCATTCAGTGTACTAACATTATTGTGCTACAGTTAGGAAGTATTGTGCTATCTATTTCTGAATTTTTACAGTCAGTTCTGTTCCACAGTCTGTATCCTTTCAGCTCCAATTACCCAATATCTCCCCTTATTTCTATCTCCTAATGGCTTCTGTTCTTAATTGAAATTCTCCAGGTTCATTAATGTTAGTTCATATCAGTGAAACCATATAGTATTTGTCCTTTTGTTTCTGGCTAATCTTACTCAGCATAATGTCCTCAGGGTCCATCCATGTTGTTACATGCTTCATGACTTTATTCTGTCTTACAGCTGCATAATATTCCATTGTATGTATATACTACAACTTGTTTAGCCACTCCTCTGTTGATGGACATTTGGGCTGTTTCCATCTCTTTGCAATTGTAAATAATGCTGCTATAAACATTAGTGTGCAAATGTCCGTTTGTACCCTTGCCTTATATCCTCTGAGTAGCTACCTAGCAATGGTATTGCCAGGTCATACGGCAGTTCTACATTTAGTTCCTGAGGAACCGCCCAACTGCCTTCCACAGTGATTGTACCATTTGACATTCCCACCAACAGTGCATAAGTGTGCCTCTTTCTCCACATCCTCTCCAGCACTTGTCATTTTCTGTTTTATTGATAATGGCCATTCCGGTGTGTGTGAGATGATATCTCATTGTAGGTTTGATTTGCATTTCCCTAATAGCCAGGGAAGTTGAGCATCTTTTCATGTGCCTTTTAGCCATTTGTATTTCCTCTTCTGAGAAGTATCTGTTCCTGTCTTTTGCCCATTTTGTAATTGGGTTGTTTTTCTTTTCGTTATTAAGTTGAACAATCTCTTTATATATTCTGGATACTTGACGCTTATGTGATATATCGTTTCCAAATATTATCTCCCATTGTATAGGCTGTGTTTTACTTTGTTGACAGAGTTCTTTGATGCACGAACATGATTAATTTTGAGGAGTTCCCATTTATATATTTCTTTCTTCAATGCTCGTGCTTTGGGTGTAAGATCTAGGAAGCCGCCTCCTATTCTAAAAGTTTTATGGTCTTAGATCTAATGTTTAGGTCTTTGATCCATTTTGAGTTATTTTTTTATATAGGGTGTGAGATATGGATACTCTGTCACTCTTTTGCATGTGGATATCCAGTTCTTTATATCCTCCCTTAATTCGTTGATTTGACTTTTGATGAGATTTTCCATGTCTGTTTGAACAATTAAATTAATTGTTTCAACTCCTGTATCTCATTTGAATTGTTGGTTTGTTCCTTTGACTGGGCCATATCTTTAATTTTCCTAGTATGATTCACTATTTTTTGCTGGCACCATTTACTGAAGAGACTGTTCTGTCCCAGGTGAGTTGGCTTGACTGTCCATAGATGAGAGGGTCTATATCTGAATACTCTATTTGATTCCATTGGTCATTATATCCATCTTTATGCCAGTACCATGCTGTTTTGACTACTGTAGCTTTGTAATACGCTTTAAAGTCAGATAGCATGAGACCTCTGACTTCATTTTTCTTTCTCAGGATATTTTTAACTATTCAGGGCACCCTACCCTTCCAGATAAATTTGATTATTGGTTTTTCTATTTCTGAAAAGTAAGTTTTTGGGATTTTAATTGGTATTGCATTGAATCTTTAAATCAATTTAATTAGAATTGACATCTTAACTATATTTAGTCTTCTAATCCATGAACATGGTATGCCCTTCCATTTATTTAGGTATTCTGTGATTTCTTTTAGCAATTTTTTGTAGTTTTCTTTGTATAAGTCTTTTGTACCTTTACTCAAATTTATTCCTAAATATTTTTTTCTTTTGGTTGCAATTGTAAATGGAATTTTTTCTTGATTTCCCCCTTAGATTGCTCATTACTAGTTTATAGAAACACTACAGATTTTTGAGTGTTGATCTTGTAACCTGCTACTTTGCTGTACTTGTTTGTTAGCTGTAGTAATTTTGCGGTGGATTTTTCAGGGTTTTCGACATATAGTATTATATCATCTGCAAACAGAGTTTTACTTCTTCCTTTCCAATTTTGATGCCTTGTATTTCTTTTTCTTGTCTAATTGCTCTGGCTAGAACTTCCAACACAATGTTGAATAACAGTGGTGATAGTGGACATCCTTGTCTTGTTCCTGATCTTAGAGGTAAAGTTTTCAGTTTTTCCCCATTGAGTATGCTGCTAGCTGTGGGTTTTTCATATAACTGCTTTATCATGTTGAGGAAGTTCCCTTCTATTCCTATGCTTTGAAGTGTTTTCAACAAGAAAGGATGTTGAATTTTTTCATATGCCTTTTCTGCATCAACTGAGATCATCATGTGGTTTTTTTGCTTTGATTTGTTGATGTGGTACATTATATTAATTGATTTTCTTATGTTGACCCATCCTTGTATACTTGGGATGCATTCTGCTTGGTCATGGTGTATAACTCTTTTCATGTACTGCTGGACTTGATTCGCAAGAATTTTGTTGAGGATTTTTGCATCTATATTCATTAGAGAGATTGATCTGTAATTTTGTTTTCTTATACTGTCTTTGTCTGGCTTTGGTATGAGGGTGATGTTGGCTTCATAGAATGAGTTAGGAGACCTTCCCTCCTCTTCAATTTTTTTGTAAAGTTTGAGCAGTATTGATACTAGCTCTTTCTTGAATGTTTGATAGAATTCACATGTGAAGCTATCTGATCCTGAACTTTTCCCTTTTTTTGAGCTTCTTAATGAGTAATTCAGTTTCTTTACTTGTGATTGGTTTGTTGAGGTCATCTGTTTCTTCTCGAGTCAATATTGGTTGTTCATGCCTTTCTAGGAAGTTGTCCATTTCATCTACTTTATCTAGTTTATTAGCATAAATTGTTCACAGTATCCTCTCATTGCCTCCTTTATTTCTGTAGGGTCAGTAGTTATGTCTCCTCTTCCCTTTCTGATTTTATTTTTTTATATCCTCTCTCTCCTTTTTTCAACCTCGCTAAGTGTCCATCAATCTTATTGCTTTTCTCATAGAATCAACCTCTGGTTTGGTTGATTTTCTTGATTGTCTTCATGTTCTCAATTTCATTTATTTCTGCTCTAATCTTTGTTTTTTCTTTCCTTTTGTTTGCTTTGGGGTTAGTTTGCTGTTCTTTCTCTAGTTCTTCCACGTGAACAGTTAATTTCTCAATTTTTGCTGCTTCTTTTTTGATATAAGCATTTAGGGCCCTCTTAGCACTGCCTTTGCTGCATCCCATAAATTTTGATATGTTGTGTTTTCGTTTTCATTTGCTTCCAGCTTTTACTGATTTCTCTTATAATTTCTTCCTTGACCCACTAGTTGTTTAAGAGCATGTTGTTGAGTCTCCATGTATTTGTGAATTTTCTGACCCTCTGCCTATTATTGATTTCCAACTTCATTCCTTTATGATCCAAGAAAGTGTTTTGTATGATATCAGTCTTTTTAAATTTATTGAGACTTGCTTTGTGACCCAGCATATGGTCTATTCTTGAGAATGATCCATAAGCACTTGACAAAAATGTGTATCCTGTTTTTGTAGGGTATAATGTTCTTTAAATGTCTGTAAGGTCTAATTCATTTATTGTATTATTCAAATTCTCTGTTTCCTTATTGATCCTCTGTCTAGATGTTCTGTCCATTGATGAGAGTGGGGAATTGAAGTCTCCAACTATTAGGGTAGATGTGTCTGTTTCTCCTTTCAGTGTTTTCAGTGTATGCCTCATGTATTTGGGAGCATTCTGACTTGGTGCATAAATATTCATGATTGTTATGTCTTCTTGTTGAATTGTTCCTTTTATTAATACGTAGTGTCCTTCTTTGTCTCTTTTAACTGTTTTACATTAGAAGTCTAATTTGTCATATTTAGTATAGCTATTCCTGCTCTTTTCTGATTGTCATTTGCATGAAATATCTTTTCCCAATCTTTCACTTTCAACCTATGTTTATCCTTGGCTCTAAAAATGCATCTCCTATAGACAGCATATAGATGGGTCCCGTTTTTAATCCATTCTGCCAGTCTGTGTCTTTTGATTGGGGAGTTTAATGCATTAACATTTAGTGTTATAATGTAAGGGCAGTACTTTCTTTTACCATTTTGCCTTTTAGATTTTACCTGTCCTATCTAGTTTTTCTTCTTTTTACCTTTACTGATAGTCTTCATTTCTACACTCTTCTCCATACCTCTCTCTGCTGTCTTTTCCTATCTGTCTGTAGTGCTTCCTTTAGTATATCTTGCAGAGCCAGTCTCTTCGTCAAAAATTCTCTCAGTGATTTTTTTGTCTGAAAATGTTTTAATTTCCCTCTCATTTTTTGAAGGACAGTTTTGCTGGATATAGAATTCTTGGTTGGCAGTTTTTCTCTTTTAATATCTTAAATATATCATATCACTTTCTTCTTGCTTCCATGGTTTCTGTTGAGAAATCTACACATAGTCTTATTGGGTTACCCTAGTATGTGATGTGGTATGCTTTTGGGGTACTTCTTGGAGCTGTAATTTTAAGTCTTTCATAAGAGTTGGGAAATTTTCAGTGATAATTTCTTGTGTTAGTTTTTCTCCTCCTTTTCCCTTCTCTTTTCCTTCTGGGACACCCACAACATGTATATTCATACGCTTCACATTGTCATTCAGTTCCCTGAGTTCCTGCTCATGTTTTTCCATTCTTTTGCTATATTTTCTTTTGCTTGTCGGATTTCAGTGTTCTGTCTTCCAGTACACTAATCCTATCTTCTACCTATTGAAATCTAACATTGTAGGTTTCCGTTGTTTTTTTTATCTCTTCTCCTGTGCCTTTCATTCCCGTAAGTTCTGTGATTTGTTTTTTCAGACTTTGGATTTCTCCTTTTTGTTCATCCCTTGCCTTCTTTGTATCCTCCCTTAATTCATTGATTTGATTTTTGGTGAGATTTTCCATGTCTGTTTGAACATCCTGAATTACTTGTTTCAACTCCTGTATCTCATTCCAATTGTTGGTTTGTTCCTTTGACTGGGCCATATCTTTAATTTTCTTAGTATGATTCACCATTTTTTGCTGGTGTCTAGATATTTAATTTCCTTAATTAGTTTATTCTGGAGATCATTTTCATGTTTTTTACCTAAGATTTTCTGGCTGAATGACTTTGTTGTCTATCTCTTCTTTGACATTCAGTTCAGCTTATTTTGGACATCTAGCTTAGGTTTTGTTTAACAGATCACAGTTTTTCAGTTCTTGTTTTATTGTTTCTTGCCCTGCCTATTTGGTACCTTTTTTGTTTTCCCCTTAGGAGGCTCTACTTAGGTGTTATAGACCCCAGTCAGATTTTCCCAGACCAGACTGGCCTCCTCTTGGGAGGAAAAAGTTACCTGCATCAGTTTTCCCTGAGGGTTAGACCCAGCCGGTTGAAAGACTTTCCTATGAAGCCTCAAGACTCTTTATTTCTCCTGTCCTGCTCAGTATGTGGCTTTGTCTGCCTACGGCCCCACCAGTATAAAGTGATGCAGTACCTTTAACTTCAGCAGACTCTCCCTGCTTGGGGCATGGTTTATTCAGAGGAGAGGTTGTCCTCTGGCTTTAATCACTTGGGTTTTCTAGACGCTGGGGTCTGAATTCCTTGTGGGAGGGATTCCACCTGAGCTAGGACCCCACTCCCCTCAAAAGGGCACAGCCTCCAGGGAATTAATTCCTTTCACCTGATCAGCCTCTTTTCTCTCAGACAAACTTAATTCTGTCCTTCCTAGGGGCAGTTGGAACCTGAGAAGTCTTGCAGTTATATCCAAAGAGTAGTCAAGCCATAGAAATATGGCCAGAAAAAAAGAAAAGAAAAAAAAATCCTTTTCAGAGCAGGACCCCAGTTTCTCGGGTTTGCCAATCAAGAGCTTAAGTTAGTACGTTGCTCTGTGTATCTCCAGGTCTTGTGTGCCCCCTCCTTTCCTTTAGGGCCCAAACCCTTTCAAGCATTTTGTGCTGTCCGATTCAAAACACCTTTTTTTCCCTTTCTTTTTCTATCAGTCCTGTCCCCTCTGTGCCAGGGCAAAAACCAGTAACCTTAACTTTCACTCAGGGTTCACTGAACTGGGGGTCTATCTTTAGTAATCAGAATTTGTCAGTTAACTCCACAATTGGAGCTTGGTTGAGTTCAGCCCCTTGCTGTTAGTAAAGTCTCTTTCTTTTCCCCTCTGGGAACCAGCCTGTCAGGGAGGGGTGTTGGCCTCCATGCTTGGGGGACTCACAGTTCTAGGTGATATTGCAGATAGTCCATCTTGTCCAGACTGGTGTATGCTGTGTGTCCAGTCACTGATGTGGCCCTTCTGTACTGTTGCTGGCTATTTACCAGCTGCTCTGGAGGACGAACCAAATTCCACACCTCACTCAGCTGCTGTCTTGTTCCTTTCTGTTGAATCATGCTTGTTTTGCTAAGCATTTTTGTAGTTCAAAATATCATCTATTTAGAATTTAGTCTTCCAGTGCATAAGTGAACAGTTTCACTGTATTATCTACAAGTACAGGGTTTTGTTAAGCAAAATAGTAAAAAAGAAATATAGTTGTGAGGAGCAGGATATAACCTGATGTAAAGAGCCAACTGTTTAAAGTTCTCAGAAGAACTTAACTATGTTCAATGAAACACCAACTTTTAAAAAGTCTTTTCATTAAAGTCTTTTCCCTGTTAACCTTTACTGGGGAGTGTTTTACTAGTCTTGTTGAAGTGCTATTTGAAAGTTAGAAAATAGTGTTCTTTTAGGATTTTAAGCCAGACCAGTCTTCCTTTACTTTTGTCTGCATTCGTGTGATGTTTGGATTTGCCAAAGGTGTTGAAATTGTGACAAAAACATAAGTGCCCTAAGAATTTTCTACTTTTATTCTCATCTTCTCATAACACCCCACTAAACTAATTATAAGGTTTTAAAATGTAGAGAACTTTGTTGTCTAAATTCAATGTAAACAGTACTCACAAAAGCAGCTATCTTACTAGGTGCTAGGGCTTGTTAATGCTCTATCTATCTATATATATATAAAACAAATAGAACCATCAGAGAGAGAAATAATATTTTTCTCCATCCTTCATGGCATAGAAATTGCAAATAGTGCTGATAAAGAAAAGAGAAGAAGAAAGTTAAGACATTAACTTTTAAAAAGCAATGTTTTTGTGTTTCCCAGTACCTGCCCATGTAAAAAAATAAAAATAAAAAAACCAAAAAAACCCAGTGTTTTTGAGATGCTCTTTCAAATCCTTTCAGTGATACATTTCATCAGCTTGCTATAACTAGACATGATAATGAAGTTGAGATGAGTCTATTTCATCTCATAAATGTCTGAACATGCACATAATTGGCCTCAATTATGTTTCTTAATGTCACTGAGTTCATAATGATATCACTCTTTACCCATTTACAGAATTCAGATCCTGTAGCTAATGGACGCTGTTGCCTTCTAGTGTTTGAATCTACATAAAAGACTCCTCGAGCATCTCACAGCCAGACTTTACCTCCTGGTTTCAGCCTATCCACTAACATCTCACTGTATTTCTCTGGTAATGGCAGCCTTTCTGACTCTCTTCCAGCTATGATGTATTGTCATATTGAAATTTTAAAT
Source organism: Tamandua tetradactyla (assembly GCF_023851605.1). Classification (NCBI taxonomy): domain Eukaryota; kingdom Metazoa; phylum Chordata; class Mammalia; order Pilosa; family Myrmecophagidae; genus Tamandua; species Tamandua tetradactyla. The sequence continues at coordinate 43,158,000 of NC_135345.1, read as the reverse complement.
TTCACTGAAAATTATTAAATGAATAGTAAGCCTTCCCTTCTTCTGCACACTACTCCCTTTCCCCAAAGATGACCACTACTTTTTTCTTTTGTATTTTTTTTTCCAGAAAATAATTTAGGCCTATTCCCACATTTATAATAAAAAATATAAAATATAATCAAATTTACCCAAATTAGGAATGAGTGCATTTTTTAATAGTACTTATCCTTTAGTGGTATATACTCAAATAATGTTGTGTGTGGGATTTTCTTCAAAATAATTGGGGCTGGGGGAGAAACAATATTGTCCATAAACTAATAATTGTTAAAATTGTGTTATGGGTACATGAGGGTTCATTATTCTACACTCTCTGATTTTGGGTGTTTGAAATTTTCCATGATAAAAAGGTGAAACCAAAAATTTATCCAAATTAATAGTTTTTCAAATGCTTTTTCCACTTAAGATTACATTTTGTAGATCAATCTAAATCAGCACAAACTTTTTCTACCTCAATCTTTTATTCATTTTCTTATTCTTCTACCTCAGTCTTTTAAAGTATGTGTTCTATTCCACTATGTTCCAGATTTATTTAACCATCCTTTTATTAATGAGTATTTTAGATTATTGCTAGCCATGGTCTCTTTAATTACTGACTGCTGGTGTCCATGAGGGCTTAGGAAAGCACAGAGTTTAGACAGATGGTGTACATATCATTCCATCTGCTGGCACTCCTGAAACATGCCTTTAGCTCCCTCTCTCCAGAAAACCGTCTGGATTGGCTGTGCTGACCTTTCCCCAAATTTGCTCAATGTCCTGGTGGTACTTTCTATTGAGTTTTCTTACAAAACCGATGAAGTGTTTGACCTGTAATGTAAACTGGTTTGGGGTTTCTTTGATATGTTGGGAAGGCATGCTTGGTTTTCTCAGATTCTGTTTTGTAGACCTTTGAATTTTAAAGGAAAGATGACAATTCGTGATGGCCCTTGATTACTAAGGACAGATATTTTGAACCAGATATGCTGGTAAAATTGTATTAGCTGGGACTCCAAAGTAATGAGATTAAGTTTTTAAAAAACATGTATGAAGCCAAACCTGTGCTATCCTACAAAATGGTCACTTTGGGAGTCTTGTACCTATTTTAGCATGTTGCATTCTTCAAAATATTAATATTAATAATTTTGAAAGCCCTCTTTTGGACTTATGTCAGAACCTGTTATGAACCTCTGCTAAAAAAGTAATCTCTTTGTTTCATAATCACACTTCAGAGTTTCATGTAGCAACCACTATATAAATTAGTGTGTAAAATAAAATAAGCACTTATCCAGCATTTGAATTTCTTTTTATTTCATCTTTCCTTTGAAACACACTGTGAATATATAAAATGATCATGATAAATTTTAAACATTGTGTGTTTCACTTGAAATGGTGAAAATCAGTGTTCATTGTATATTTTATATTGTGTTTGTGGGTACAATAGAATTCTAATTGTTGAAAGAAAAGAAAAAAACTAAGCAAATATTTTGTAAAATACTGGTGTGCATGACTTGGCGCACACATATGAAGTATATTTGCTGTACATTAAGTAAATACCTGTCACAGTGGTGTGCTAAAAATTTTATGATTAAATCATGACACAGTTACCTTTGGATTGTAGACTGCGCTTTGGGGAGCCTAAAAAAATAGAGTCAACTCGCTTCTGCTGTGGGGGCATCCTTTCCAATTTAGAATGCTATTTATAAAATAAAATGCACTGCCTAACCCTGAGATTGACTACTTTCTGTTTCCCTTTCTTTCTCAATTTTCCCTTCTAGCTTTTTAGTAACTTTTCTTGTACGATCAATCATGTATACAAGATGTTGCTGTTCTTTTCCTCCTGTGTAGTCTGTCCTTTGAGGCAACAAGGAGGCTAGTAGAACAAAGATAGAAGGCTATTAGAACAAAGAGCATCTGTGCATTTACTGAATATTCATAGGTGTTTAAAAAAGTTAAAATAATGCCTTGACCCCAATTCTAAAAGAAAGGTAAACTTGAAAGTAAAAACTTTTAATCTAGCCATAGTTTTGTCAGAGATACAGTTCCTTCAGTGGCCTCCACAAGCAGGATAGCTCAGATAAATACATGTTAGCCAGATTGTGTATAGACTCTGTATTAATCACGTGGTATTTTATGTTTGCTTCATGAAAACTTTTGAATGACACATTTGGGGCTTCAACGATACCAACATATAATTTTGTTTTAATTTCAAGTTTAATAAGAGGAAGTCATAGAGTAGGGACTTGATGGCTCTTGTGTAATAACTGTTTCAATGAAATAGGATCATTGGTGAAGTGTACAAAGGCAGGATTATTATAGAGAGAGCCAAGTCTAGATAGTGTGACAGTGGGCTAAATGCTTCATTAACTTAGCATTCAGGGCATGGGCTCTAGAGTACTACTCCTGAGTTCAGATCCCAGCCCTGCTCTATCTAGGCAATGTATTTTTGCCTCTCTTCTGTGAAATGAAGGTGATAATAGTGTCTTAGTCATAAACCCCTTGTGAGAATTAAATGAGAGCATGTTGAGAGAACTGTTAGAACAATGTCTGGAATATAGCAAGAATTTAATAAATATTAGTTATTATTAATCATCATTATCAGTGTAGCTGTAGAATGTACTGCTATATGTAGCTCTTGATTATGAATTAAATAAACTTGTATTTTGGACTCTGATTTGAAGATTTTCTGGATGGTACAGGTAGGGATTGGTTTTTCTTCATCTTTGTATTATCAATTCCTGGTATAGCAGGTGAACTTGGTATTGCAAATTGATTAAATGAATAAAAAATGGAAGGGATCTATATATCCCAAAATGGCCCTGATATGTTAAGTAAGCCATTTGGTCTTATATCTGAATCAACATCTGGTGTTGGGTACATAACTTTATTGATGATGTTTCTTACAATGGGTAGGGCTGTATGACCAGATTCACTGGGGAAAGCACAGTGAAATTTTGTTAGCCTTCTGAGTTCATGGTACTTTCTCACACTAAGGTAGCCATGCTGGGACTGAACCCAAGTCTTCTGACCCAGCATCCAGAGTTTTTCCACTGTACCGCAATCTTAGGAGTAAAGCATGTAGCCCTAGGAGTAAAGCATGTAGCCCTAGAGGCTGAATACATCAAATACCATCCACTTCAACTGGGCAGTTATATTGAGAATCTGTGTTGATTTGCTAAAGCTGCTGGAGGCAATATACCAGAAGTAAATTGACTTTTACAATGGGAATTTGGGGATTTGTTAACTTACAATTTACAGTTCTTAGGCTTTAACAATATCCAACTCTGGGCTTCAACAGGATGATACCTGGAACTCTAAGGAAAGGCTGCTAGCATCCAGGTCCCCTCTGTCACATGGGAATGCGCATGGCTGGCATCTGCTGGCCCTTCTTTCTTTGGTTTTGTAGCTTTCAGCTTCTGGCTGTTGAGGCTTCCTCTGGGTTTTTTGTGGATCCTCTCTTAGTTTCTCCAGGGCTTTTCTCTGTGAGCGTCTCTTAATTTCATCGCTTAGATTCTGTTATGTGTTCTCTTATAAAAGATTCCTGTAAGAGGATTAAGACCCAGCTTGAATGAGGTAGGTCACATCTCAGTTGAAATAGCCTAATCAAAAGGTCCTACCCACAACAGGTCTACACTCATAGGAGTGGATTAACTTTTCTGGGGTCCATAAAGCCTCCAAACATTCACAATCTGAAAATCTTTAGAGGATCTTTTTATTCCTATAAGCAAATGAAGTTGAGCTCAAATGTCAGTTCCTGTCTTTCTAGAACTTCTGAGCTGTAAAATTCCGTTATCTGTAGCTCTAAACAAATGATTTCAAGTTCTCAGTTTTAATGTTTTCCTCTGGGTGGTTTGCAGCCTTACTCCATAGTAAGTTACCCTTTAGACTGAGAGCTCCGTGAAAGAAGAAGCCAGGTCTTCATTATGTATATATATGACTCTCTTTATACTGTACATTGCATATAGTAAAGGCTCCGTAAATGTTAACTGTTTGCTGATTGGATGAATGGAGCTGGATTGCTATCATTATGTAAATTTTCTGATGTTTGCTACATCAGTACAGTATAGAAATAAAGTAAACACAGCCTGTATAAAATAATTGTTTAGAACATCTGGATGGAGTGATTCATTTATATTCTAGGCTGCAGGGAGGGAAAAAATTGGGGCCAGTAATTCAGTCTACTACAAACATTCTTTGTGTTGTCATCTGTAGGTCTGTAAGTCAGAAAGGCTAATGCCAATGATTAGGCCATTTTGATTCCAGTTGCCTTCACATTTTACATTGCCTTGCAAATTGATACATTTTGCTATGGAGTTGAATCCTTTGATATCTTAAATTGACTGGTTTCCAGTTTTGAGATAAAGTAGTTCTCTTTTGCAAGCTGGATATTTGGTGAAGGCCAAAGACAAAATACACATCCAATAATGTCAGCACAGCTGGTAGCGCTTCTTATTTCTGGCCTTACCTAGTGTGAGAGTTATTCGAACTTTGAATACATTTGTGTTATTAACACTTTTAGAAATGTCTTCCAAATATATGAGCTGTTTAATTTGATCCCAAATGGGTTTTAGCCATTTCAACCATAAATGATTTTTAAATAGCTTTAAAACACTTCCCACCCCCCTTTTCTTAAAATACAAGGCTTTAGGGAGCCCAGTTTTCATCTGGATTGCCCTGCTGAATTAATAATCTTTCAAGCAACTTTTAGTGATTCACTAGCCTATCAGTGGAGAGTTCCACGATGTCTTATCAGTGGAGAGTTCCACGATGTGACAGGAGGAGTTTAAGATGACAGATGTGAGACATTTCCAAAAAAGCTCAGGAATACTCTATTATGGGGTAGATGGATGTTTTCCTAATTATATTTTAGTACCTTGGGGATAAGATACATTAAAATATTTCTTACCTTATCCCATAAGTGTAAGGAAGAAAATTTGCTTATTTAAGCATTTTTAGAAAATTCTAGACAAAAATATAATCAACTGAATGCTCAAGATAGTTTTGACTGTTTCCCTTTCATAAAATATTATACTTGGTACTAGTGATTGGAATGTGAAATTTGGGTCAGGTTATCTGTGTTGGAGATGGAATAGACTCTCAACAAGTGGCGATCTGGGGAGATTATTTCCCCTCAGAATTGTTGAAAAGTAGGGAATCCTTTTTCTTTCTTTCTTTCCTTTTTATTTTTTCCACATGGCCAGGCACTGGGAATTGAACCTGAGTCTCCAGCATGGCAGGCGAGAAGTCTGCCTGCTGAGCTACCATGGCCTGCCCTCTTTCTTTCTTTTTTTAATCACTTTTAATTATTAAAGAAGCCTAATTCACACTTTCACCCTACTCTTATCTCTGTTTTACTGGCATTTTGAAAATTTTAAATTTGATTTCCAGTTTGACAAGTTGTTTAGCTTCTGGAAGAGGTGGTAGAGGACAGAGAGCTCTTAGGCAGCAAGCGGGTGGAGCCTTCTGGTTAGTCCTTCACGAGGTTCTCCCGGAAGTGCCTGGTGACGTCATTATGCCCTTGGAAGAGTGCATGTAGCTGCTATAAGACATCCCTAGGACGGTGAGAAGGGTGACGCAGTGGAATCGTAGTAAAAATACCACTGGCTACATTCAGAAAACTTTTTGGTCAAATTTTGTTTAACTGTATGCCCAAACTCATTATTCTCGCGAAATAATCTTAAATTAATAGATAGAGACACAGATTTACTGTCTTAAAAGTGAAAGGGCTATCAACAGATGAGTAAAACATGGATTAAAAATAAATAATAAGGGGAACAAATGTTAAAATAAATTTATTAGATTGAAATGCTAGGGATATGGTATGTATGAATTTTTTTCTGAAATAAGTAAATTTTTATTTCATTTTCTGAATTGATGCAAATGTTCTAAGATATGATCATGATGATGAATATACAGCTATGTGATGATATTGTGAGTTATTGATTATATATCAAGCATGGAGTGATGATATGGTACGAATGTTTGCATTTGTATGTTGTTATGTTTAATAAATAAATAAATTAATTAAATTTAAAAAAAAGTCAAAGGGCTTCAGTAATATACAGATAATCACCAAGCTTAAATTTAACCACATCACAGGGAACTGAAATGGATCTTTAATGTTACTGTGATTCTAACTGAGAGGTGTTATCCATCCACTTCGTGTAACTAACAATTCAGGAGATTTGAATTTGTTCCTCATTTCTTTGTGCATTAGTTTCTACACTCTTTCATTTGTTACTTCATCTCTATGTCAGTCATTTTTAAAAGTCTACTCTTTATAGTGTACTATACAAGACAGAAAAAATAAATCAGAACCAGTCTGTGACCTCGTATAGCTCATACAGTTTCTTATCTCCATGAATAAGACCCCTCACTATATATAGAGTACATCTCAAAATGTGTCCATGTGTTTTTCTTCTCATTTTGCGCACCACACCCCAGTTAGAATGAAGGAAAGATAAAATCCCCAGACTCTGGGTAGCCCAAGTTTCCAAGCAAAGAAGAGGATGAGATGTTTAGATGTCTTCATAGATAATTCCTTAATATATGCAACACCAAAAAATATGGAGGATATTTGCAAAAATGCTTGTATTCAAATTTTTCAGAAAAGACAGCTTACAGTTGCAGGTATTGTGAGAATTGATGGCAAATAGAATATGCTGCAATGGACCTCAGAACATTTAGCCCAAATTCTTTGTTGTAGAGATGGGAAATTTAGGATTATTCCTAATACCAGTAAACATGAAACTACAACCCAACTGAGATTGAAAATAAATGTGGAAAAGAGAGAAGAATATGATGAAGATATAGGAAAGCTTAACATTTAGCAGTATGGCTCAGCTCTGCAGAGTTGGATAGTTCAGGAAACATAAGAAGATGGGATTATTCCATTTGCTCAAAGCTTAAGAACAGATGGACAGAAATCAATAATAATGCTTTTCTTTCTTCTGTTTGAGAGACATTTATTGCTTACTGAATATACAGGATTTTCTTAAGAGCTATGTGGAATATATATATATATGTAATAGATAATAATAATATATACGTAATAGATATATAATAATAATATATATGTAATAGTTAAGACCTGACCGTAGGAATACTTACCATTCGAGAGTCAAATGATGCCATGGAAGCATCAGAGATCACAAATAGACATTGCTGGGGAGCATATGTCCCACACATATTATTTGGTGGTCAGAGTGTTTTATGAAACTTTGAATTAGGTGCTTAGAAATTGGAAGATTTTACATAGAAATAAGGGTCTCTTATTACTCTTATAAATACAAAAACCTCATGATGTAACAGCCCCCTTTAATGGGTTCTGTCTTCTCCAGCTCAAGACTCTGAGCTTGTGAACTGCTGCAAGTGTCAATTGAGTCACCTGTCATGCACGCAAGAAACTATTAGGGTAGAAAGAACTAGGCTAGTATTGTTTTTTGCTGTTACAACTACATACAGTGGTAACTCTTTAGTAGCAACATCATTGAATGGAGAATCTACAGACTTCTTTTAATCATAGTCGTCCTAACCGTACTCGTTTGCCTTCTGGTAGAATCATAAAGTGTGACAGGAACTGTTAAGCAAATATGCTTGAAATTTCCAAAGACATCTTTAGATGACTTCTCAGAGCTTTCCATCTGTTAATTTGGTTAGAGCAGGGAAAACATTAGCTTTTGGAAACCGTGAATGTAGGTGGTTCAAAAATTTTGTGCCTTTAAGTCTGACTCTGTTAATATACCCAGTTTGCTTTCATAAATGTGAGGGAAGTTACAGATGATTCTTACATATAATTTATATATTACTTTTCTCTGTGAGAATCACTGGAGGCAGAGCAGTAAAAGAAAAGGTTCATATTCAGAGATTTGACTGGGAAAATCAAATCATTTAAGTATTAGAATTCTATGGGAAATGGTCAGAAAGTGACAGTGAAGTGAGCTCAGTTCCAAACCATTGGCCTTGGTGCCTAGGATGAGGGCTGATATTTACTGTATGTGAACTTTCTTTTATTATTTTTTTCTTTCTGTGTAATATTCCATAGATTCACTCCTGGGCTTGATTAAATTTGACCTTTGCCAGGATTCTTCTTTAGTATCATCAAGGACAGTATTAATTGACCCTTTTCTTCCTTAGTGTTATTTGGAGAAGTCTTCAGATAGAAATGCACTGAGTTGGAGCATCTGGGATATTATTAAGGTAGCCTCCACCCTATAAATGGCTTATCTGATCTGTTTTTCATTTGTTACCAGGACATTTATTTTCATACACATGATAGCAAATGTGATGATTAGGTATACAAGATGATGGATCTGTGAAAGCCTATTTTATCTGTAATGAACAGGTAGAGTGATATTAAAAGAGTTATAGAACCCTTCCTAAGTATGTTCTAGAAGAAAATGTGGTCACAGTTCCATATGGAGTTGTCAGAAAGAGAGAAAGCAGACATGAGCCCAACTCCAAGTCATTGAGATGGGGTTGATGGGATGTGTAACAAAGGAAGGTCAAGGGCTGGGGAGTGGTAAGGCATCTGCCGGTAGAAGCCTCTAGGGACACATCTCAGTATGGACTAACTCTTCAGTTCCCACCTTGCTTTTCTCACTCTGCTTCAGGCCTGTGTCCAGTGGGGAACCGTTGACCAACATTGCTATCCATCCCGTGCTCACAGGAGACAGGGGAAACATTCCATAGCCTCTGCCCTTCCTTCTTTCCCCAAAACAAATGCCCAAACTCTTGCAGGGTTTCTGAGGATCTTTCATCTTTTCTTTTAGTTGATGTCTTATCTTTTTGACTGCTGCTTATTTTCCCTCCTTCAATTGTGGATCAAGGCCCCTGGTCAGAGATTAGTTCCCACATATAATATACCAGGGAGAAGTATTTTCACTTCTGGTTCATTATATCTGGAATGGTAAAAAGCTAGACTTGTTTATTTTTCAGATACTTTTAGTAAGGATGATAGAAGGTTAATCTTCATCCTCTCACACATACCTTCAGTCATTGAGTATCTCCTGTATTCCTAATAGGTACAAGGAACTGAGTTCGGTGTTCTCGGTGATTCTGGGACCAGGGCATGATCTTTCTTTCACAGTCACAGACTCCTTCCTCAAGATGATTTTAAATCTCTTTAATTTTTATGGTATGTACTACTTTCTGGGGTTTATATCCAGAGATTCAAATCCCATCTCCATCACTTTCTTGACCTCTGAGCCCCAGCTTTCTTTATCTCCAGATGGAAATAATAATAGCACCTCCCTTATGAGATTGTTAAATAAAACCATGGCACCCAGGAAACATTTTTTTTTAGAAATATTTGTGATCATTACAATTATTGTCTTACCTCCACCATAAGATGAAAAGTTTCTTTAGGTTATAGACCATCTATGCCTTTGTTCTTTTTTTTTTTTAATCTCCAGAAATGAATTTATTCATTGGATGCTCATATTTGAATGAATGATTAGCACAGCAAGCAAATTTTATTATTTATATTAGCAGTACAACAATTTAAGATAATGGTTTTAAAAAAAAACTCCAAGAAATTTACAGTAATTTGGGAGGTGCATAAATTCTCTGCTTCTTAAACTGTAATGTACAGAAGAATCCCTTGGGAAACTTGTTGAAATGGGGATTCTTATTCAGTAAGTCTGTGCCGAGTCCTGAGATTCTGAATTTTTAACAGGCTCTCAGGTGATGCTGCTATTTCTGATGCTTGATTGTACTTTGAATGGCAAGGCTATACTCAAGCTGCAGGAGGAAAGGGCCTTGACTGTTTTGTTCACTACTGCAGCCCCAGCACATAAAATAAACAGTGCTTGGGACATGCTTGATATTCAAACAGCATTTTTGGAATGAATAAATTTACTTCAAAAAAATAAGTAGTGATACTAGGTAGGTTTTTGCCATGTACTGAGTATAGAGGAATGATGCACTTCCAGGCGAACAAAGTATTACCTGTCCTGGAGGTCTCATGCTGACACAGGAATAGGTAGAATGGAATGATTGATGGAATTTAGAGAAGTGAAGAAGTGGAGGACACACAGGAAAAAGAAACTGAAAGAAAGCAAAAGAAGTGCTTCTCTATGACAGTGGTCTCAAACTCTTTAATCTTGGGATCCCTTTATACACAAAAATAATTGTTGAGAACTTCAAAGATCCTATGTTTATGTGGATTATATCTATCATTATTTACTCTATTGGAAGTGAAAAACTGAGACATTTAAAAATGAGAGTAAGAACCAATTACTATTCACAAGATACCACTTTTGAATGAAAAATAGTTATGTTTTTCCAAAATCAGTAATAGTTTAGTGAGAAGAGTGACATTGTTTTTATATTTTGAAGATCTCTTTAATGTATGGCTTAATTGAAGGCAGCTAGATTCTTGTATCTGCTTTTGCAGTCTGTGTCAATATATTATTTTGGTTAAATTGGATGAAGAAAGTCCTGCTGGCTTCACACAACTATGTAGGTGGAAAAGAAAGGAATATTATAATAACCTTTTCATATAATGGTAGTTATTCTTTTTTGAGATTCTGCTACAACTTGATAAGTGGCAATTTCTTAAAGGTTGGTTACAATGTGGAATCTGAAACCAAAATAATGATTTTTTTGTATTCCGTTATATTAAAATCCATTGGTCTATGGTATATTTTAAATGGGTGCTCGATACATGCATAATTTTATAACATGTATAGGTGATTTGGAAAATATTGGTTCAGTGAGTTATGAAGATTTTCTAAATGTTGACACATTTCACTATATAATATCAAAACATTAGTTTTATTAATATCACCAGCCATCTCATCAGAAAATACTTTAATTATTTGGAAGCTGTCAAGCTCACAGTAATAGATACAGGTTTTTGAAAATTCTGATTTTGTCTTGAAAGCGCACATTTTATCATTGGCAACAAATACTCAAATACTGTCAGTTGTTTTCTTTCAAGTGACAGGATTATTTTGTCAAATTTTTTAGAAGTGTCTTCCCATTACCCAAGGTTGAATAACCATCATTCTTTCAAGTAAAAAGCGTATTCCATGAGAAAAGCAGCTAGTTTAGCTTGCAACTCAGATAGCCATACAAGTGCTTTTTCTTGAAACAACCCCTAATCTTCAGGGTTTGGCCCAAGTGTTTTATTTATACTTACATTTAAAAGGTATATATTTAATCCTTATATTTAAGGATTGAGATTTAATTAAAATTATTATTAACTTTTGCTGCTTCCTCAAGAACGTCTTTAATTGAAACTGGCTTTGTTTTTATTGAGAGTATTTGATATTGAGGAATACTATAACTCCTACTGGAGTTTGTGCCTCTGCCTTGATTTGGGATCAAGTGACAGCTGTTTTACCCACCGTTGTTTTGCTCGTTATCAGCCAGTGTCGTTATAGTGAAAAAGGCTATAAATAACATCTTAGAATTATGAAAATAGTTTTGACCTCAGAGACCCCTGAAATCCCCTTTGGGAACTACTGCTCTGGATATGAAGATCGATGCTTCTAGCAGTTTGGTTGGAGAGAAGAGTCTGCAATGGATAATTGTGAGACAGAAGGTCAGGTAGGTAGGTGAGGCAGTGTTGGAGAGTGCTAATGTTCAGTTGTGAACTTGGCTTCTGTTAGTGAAAAACAGTAGAAAAGAGGGCTGGAGAGCCTGCCATTTGTAAGGTGGTGTTTGAAGAAGGTGTATCAGACATTGGTGGCTAGAATATGGTAGAGGAACAAAGAAGGGAAGCAATCATGAGAGTCTCAAAGTAATATGTTCACAATGATGAGGACTGGACAAGATTAGTAGTTTTAAGAATAGAATGTAGGTGGAGTAAAGGATGAATCTCTAGGATGTAGTGATTGACTGGATATGGATGGTAAGGGAGAGGGTAGAATTAAAGATGTCAGATTTTGAATTTGAAGACTAAGAAAATGCCATTTTTTTCCTGAAATATTGAAGCTTGGTGAAGAAACTAGTTTTTGTGGAAAGATTTTAAATGCATGAATTTGAGACCATGTGGGAATGGCCAGGAGGTGATGTTCTGAAGTTAGAGTTGTAACTTTTAGAAGGGAGGGAGTGTCAGACTCTAAATTTTACCTAGACACTGAAGTCTTATTACATGTCTGGGACTTTTGTATATTATTTTTGGTGTGGGTGGTTGTTTTAGCTGTACTTAGATGTAGAAGAGAGATAGGATAAGGACGAGGTAGGAAAGTGGGCTGCTTAACCATATTGGATAGTGTTAGAGGGCCGCCAAAAAAATAAGGTAATAGTTTGATGGGTTTAACCAGTCTGTTCTTTTCCCCATTTTACGTATTAAACTCAGTGTAGCCTATTTCTAGGCTACTGCCTAGCAATGGCTGAGCTGTTAAATGTAGTGATGATATATCCCATTTCTCTTATTTGTACTTCAAGTAGAGGGGTCATGTGGAAAATCAGGTGCTTTAACAACTACAGGTTGATATTGAGGGTCTCTGCCAGGTAACATACTCAGCAGACTTTATCAGGCAGCATTCATGGCCTTGGTGAAATCACTGTGGTCCAGGGTTTAGCTGACAGGTTCTAAAACCAGGCTCTGAAAGCAGATCCATCTCTCAGGGATGGACTCATTAATCAAGTTCATGAGACTGATACACTGAAGTCAAAATACTAGTTTATTAATTTGTGATTAGAATTCTCTCACTTTGAAGTACTGGAATTCTTGATGCTATATGATCAGTATATATTCTCAATGCCAGTGTCATCACAAGCAGAAATAATTATGACATGCCCTACTTACTCAAATTGCAAGACAAGGCATTTTCTTTCTCTAAACAACCTGCATGGGAAACCTAGGCATAAGCAGAGGTTGCTTGAAAAACTAAAGGGTAGTTGGAAGAATCAAATGTTTAGATGGCATCAGGCTGGGAGAGCCTGATTTGTCCTGTTCTTCTTTCCCTTGGAATGACGTTACCAGGGAATCTAGAATCCTTGAAGTGCATTTTGCTTAAAACTTCTTCTTTGACATTTAATCTATGTTATACTTTTCTGAATTGCCTAGGTTTCTGATTGACACTATTTTTCTTGAGGTATAGTAATATTGTCTTTTAAGTTCAAAGTAAGTGATACTTGAACTTGTTAAGGAACCCCATCCTATGTCATTCTTACTGCATTTCTTGGCTTTGATCCATCTACTGACTCAACTATTACACTTTAACTTATTAATCTTATTTCTTTCATTTACAAGTCTTGAAGGCAGTCTCCATTGCAGGCATTAAGTCACTGTTTCTTACAAGTTTGGCTTGTGGTCTCCCTACCTTGAAGTCTCCTGGGTACTTCTCAGAATGTAGGTACTTGGGCCCCACCTCGGCCCTACAGAAATCAGGTTCTGGAGGTGGATCTTTGAGACCTGCATTTTAATAAGCCCCTCGGGCGATTTTATTGCTCACCAAGTTTGAGGACCATAGCTCTAATTCTGAACAGCATCTGCTTCAGTCAAGACTTCCAGTTACGTTTAAAGTTCTGTTTCCTATTAGAGAGAATGCCAATCTGGCTAAAATTTAACTAGAATTATAATCCTAGTGGAAAACATGTGTAAAACATTGATTTACTTAAAAAAAAAAAGTGTTTTGTTTTATTTTTGGTAAAGCAAGAAGAATTCTTATTAATTGAGTATATATGTTCCAGAAATTAAACCACCAGAAGCTTCATTTCTGGTCTTGGCCCTGAAATGGGGTCTGTGACATGAGCTTTAAAAACAGCATGAAGATTGAATACTTAAAATTCTAGCTCTGTCATTACTAAATGGGCAGTTATAGCAGAGTCATTTAAATTATGCATTTCTTCATCTGTAAAATGGGATTGTATTAGTACCTGCCTCACAGGGTGGCCATGATGATTAGATGAAATAAGACATGTGACACATTTAGCATAGTGCTTGATGAAGAGCTCAGCAAATATTTGATTTTATAAATATTCTTGTATGAAAAATTAGCTCTCCTACTAAAGGAAGAGCACAGAAAGAGAAGTAAAATAGAGACTTTAATTGTGTACATAGACAGAAAATAACTTCAGGTAAGGAGGAAATAGACTAGAATATGATAACAAGGAGACTGCAAATCAAAAACGGATGTGATTTCCATTGAGTCCTGTAGGGTTTGGATTGTATGATATTGCCTTCTGGGATCAACTTCAGTTGAAAGGATGGGGAAGAGGAGTAGGTCCTGAGGATGATGCGGTACCGTGAGTCTAGACATCGGGAGGCCTGGATTCGTTCTTTTTTTACATGGGCAGGCACTGGGAATCAAACCCAGGTCCTCTGGCATGGCAGGCAAGCATTCTTGCCTGCTGAGCCACCATGGCCCACCCCCTGGATTCGTTCTTGGTACTCATACTCACCAGTTTCATGCCAGGATCCTTGCAGAGAGTACCAGCATTTCTGTTCAGTCATCCCGCACTGCCTCATTAAGCAATTTTGCAAGTGACAGTTTGCTCTCTTCCTCGCTACATATTGATGAGGCATCCGAGCATACTGTCCAGGAGATATCTAAAATGTTGTTTACTTAATTAGAAGACAAATCTTCAGTAGCTATTAAAGTGAACCAAAAGGCTGCATTGATAACTAATCAGGTAAGGTATCAGTTTTCATTCTTAAAAAGTTGTGCTGAGTATTATTTGCAAAAACGACTGCAGAAAGTCAACTCTTCTCCCTATGGTATTTTAGCCTTAATCATACTTTTCACTCTGTCGCTTTCGGTATGAATTTTATGGTGTGTGTGTTAATGTATGATATGGAGAGAGAAAATGGTGTTGTAGAGCATTGTCATTGGTAGGATTTTAATAACTTTATAATTTCAGACCATTCTGAGTGCTCTCATAGAAGATTCTTAAGAGGAACCATAGGCCACCTTTTGGACGGGTAAAATCAGTAACATCCTCAGATAAAATACCCCCTCATTTTCTGCAGATGTTATGAGAAACCAAGAAAACTGAGAGATAAACTGAATTAGGGAAGGACAACTCCCTGGGTGATTGTCAAAGCTGTCAGTTTAAAAGTCTCTCTATTTTGGGAGGAGGGGATAAAAAATCTAGATCTTGTCTGTATGTTTTGCTTCTTTTCTCTGATCATTTGCCAAATACAAAGAGACAGACAAAATCACCTCACATTGCACTTGGGGCTAAGAAGCTGGCAGAAATTGCTGCAGTTAGAAGTCAGTATTTTTTTTCTGTGTTCTTTATACGTATTTAAAAAATACACAGGCTCACTTAGTATTTATTACTCTGGCATACTTTAGTTTACCCGAAAATGTTCTGAAAGTTACATTTTTAATCTTAAGGATAGATCAGGTTAATATATATGGGGAGTTTCAAAATGCATGGCATTCTAAGGGGATTTTTATCAATAGTAGGACACAAGCTAAGAAACTTAAAAATCCAAACCCAGTCCAAAATGTCCAGAAGTTCATATAGTCAGCAGAATAAATCCCTTGCCCTACCTACACTATTCAGGCTTTTCTCTGCTTCCCCTTTCTTCCTTGTGCCTTTGCAGAGTATATAAACCCAATTTATACCTTAATGAGCTAAGTTTCAGAGTCTCCACTTTCCTTGCCAGAAGATGAAGAGTAGAGGTCTTATGCAGTTTGGAGTAACCTAATGAAATGTAAGTTTAGAAATGATGGATGTCATTAGGGATAAGATAAATTGCGGTTTAATCTGTGTCACTGTGCCTGTGTGGACCTACTTGGACCTGCCAAGCCTTTCCTGTATGATGGCATATTTGGTCTGGATTCCACTGGGGTGAGCACTTCCCCTGTGAGCTTGCATTGAGTCTGTCAAGAACTTTCTGGAGGTCTGAGAGGTTTAGGATGGTAGGTTTTGGAAATCTTGAACTGTTTGCTGAGTTCTTTTTTGTTTAAAGAGTGGTTATGGCATGAGCACTTCTCATGAGGAAAGGATTGGCTTTGGGTGAATGTTACCATTCTCTTTTTTTGCACTTTTGTAAAAAGTACACATCTTCTCACATTGGACACCTGATACAGCTGAAATGTTGATGCTGAGCAGCAACTAGGCAGAGTCCATGGGTGTTAGGGAGCAACACATGGAAGTTCCATTCCTCACTGTCTCTCCCCCTAGTCGAGGAGACATAGAGTTTAGTTGTACATACCTGGGACCTTGACCAGCAAGCAGCTCTTGTTTCAATTCTTAAAATGGTAAGCTCAAGCATATCTGTGTACCATGGGAAAGCATTATCCCCTGGAAGAATGACCTGATGCATTTTATTAACCGTTTTCTTATGCCTTGTTCACATCATTCTTTCTGCTTATGCACATTAAATGTGCATTTAATAAACATTTACTTTTTGTCTGGAATGTTCTTGGCACATCACCCTCATGAACTCATTGACTTGCTCTTCACTCCCTTGACACCCTGGAGAGCTCATCTTTCAACACTTTCTTTTAGGCTCCCCCTGACTGTTAGGTAGTTTCCTCATCTCTGTACTCTCAACCCCACCCCCAACCCCAAGCGATTTCATCTTTCTCTATTCCCTAGGTTTCAAAGCCCCTTTTTATACTTATGATAGAGTTTCTCATTTGTGTTATACTTGCTGGTTTATCTCCCTCAGTGGAGTCATCTTATACATCTTAGAACAATGCCCGGTACTTTGTAGGTGGTTGGCCAATGTTTGTTGAGTTAAAGGAGTATGGGGATGGTTTTAGGGTTAGGGATAGGATGTTTTTGGCTTAGATATACAGTTCTAGGGGACCCTGATCTATACCCCCTGAGAGTCAAAGACAGAGACCCAGAAGTTTACTCTTTTTGGTCAGGTAATACTTACTATGTATATCTTTCCTTGCTAATTGGGTATATGCCTTCCTTGTTGGCACATTGCTAGATACTTTAGTAGAATCACAATGTTATGATATAACTGGAAAGTATTGCTTTTAGGATATGCTTCTTGGGTGGCATGGGTAGTAAGGTTAAATGCCATGTTTTTTAAAAACACTTTGGGTCAAGAGCCTTTTCTTGGTGGTGAAATTAACTTAGTAGGTCATAACCAGTGTCAAAAGGGGTGTGAGTTTAACTACTATTTTATGAAACATCTGCTACAGTTGAATAAATATGTGTCTGTTGAACAGATCATGATGACAAAAAATGTGTTTCTTGCTCTGGCTGCATTCCATTGGTATTTGGAGTCAAATATTGCTAGGATTCAAATCCCACATTGCTGCTTAGGTGCTCTGTGTCCTTGGGTAAGTTACTAAACCTCTCTGAACCTTAGTTTCCTCGTTTATAAATGGTCTCATATTGCCTTCCTCATTAAATTATTATGATTGAATTAACTGGTAATATATAGAAAGTATATGTGCTCAAACTGTGTGTGTGTGTGTGTGTGTGTGTGTGTGAGTGATGTATTTTCCTTGCACATGGCAGGAATCAACAAATGTTCTGTCTTTCCCCATTTTCTTTTTATGTGGTTTCTTCAAAAATTTAGTGATGCTTATTGGTGATTTCTTTTATTTGGTGTTGACATTGGTCTAAGTTATTATTTTAGAGCCAGCAGAGTGGAACTTGCACTAAAGTACGTTTTATGGCTTCAGATCCTGGTGTCTGCTCTGTTAAATGAGTATTTTATGATGGGCAAGCCACCTAAGTTCTGTAAGTACCTCCCCACACTGCTCCCTTTTCCCCAGCCCAGTCTGTAATTTTTGCTTAAATGATGCCTCCTGAGGTGACCTTAGATCCACATTTCTTTCTATGGAAATCTAGTATTTTCCAAACTGTTTTCATTGTCTAACCTGATATTTGAGTATGCATCCTGCCCATAAGTATATTTATTTATATTATACACATTTGCCAACCTACAATATATTATGGGCATATGTACGATGTATATAAATAGAAATTTAAAGTGGATAAGATAAAAACTAAATATAAATGAAAGATATAATACTTTTTTCTGGAACCCAGTAGATCATCTTGTATCCCTTCCACTTTAGAGGCTGCTGGTATAGCAGGTGGCATAAAGACCTGTGGTGGATAAGTAGATGATGGGTCATAAAAAGAAATGTATGGCTTCAGCCCATTGGTTCTCAATTCTAAATTTTATTATAATCTCCTGTGGAGTTTTAAAAAAATAATCTATGCTTGGATTTTCCTGCTATAAGCTGTGATTTGACTGGCTTGTGATAGGAGTAGTATTTTTTTTTTAAAGCCCTGGTATTGGCATTTTTTTTAAGCACTTGAGACATTTCTTTTGTGCGGTCAAAGCTGAGAATTATTGAATATTTTTCCAGAAATTCACTTTCTTCATTTGTAAAATACTGTTGACAAACCTCAGCTTATGGGAGTGATAATTGCCACCATTTATTGACTGTCTGTTGTGTGTCAGGCTCGCTCTGAGCAGGGGTTCTCATACCCATCTTTTGGATCCTGTCTTTGAAGACATTTTTTTTTTCGTTTCATATGTGTGCTTTCCTTATTTTCTTTTATTTGAAAGTTGTACAGATTAATCCACTGAGAATTTCTTTGAGGCCAGGTTTGAGGCTGTTCCCAAATACCCAGTGATTTTTGTCTTAGTTGCCGTTGAATTAGAAAGTCTGTTTGGTTGATATTTAGTCTATGAATATGGCACCTGTGACACCATTCCCAAGAGCAAACACACTCCTGTCCTGATGAAGCTGTAGTGACACAGTGATCTCCCTGAAGCGCTGCATAGTAACTTAGACCAATATTCAATAGAAGTTTTATAATAGTCTGCATGATGCATGTGTCTCTGTACATCCCTATAAATTATTTGAGTACAGTAGAGAATATATAAGCAAATAAATTAACAAAGTAACTAATTTGAAAAACCACCAATGCCAGATATCTGAGCTGGGTTTGGTAATAATGGGCTTTCTGTACTACTGGAGGGAAATTAAAAACTTGTGTGTTTTATTGATTTCCACTGAACTCATCTAAACATTGTTTTTATAAAAGTTAGGTGGTGATAGAAAGGCCATGCATTCTGTAAGGATACTTCTCCAATGCATAGATTTTGGCTTTGCTTCTGGGAGATATGAATCCTTTCACCTCTGGAAGGCATTTCTCATGCCCACGGTGTCATGCGGCAGCACACAGGCAGTCGGAGAAAGCATCCTGTCTGCTGTGCTGCCTCAGACCCCTGAAACAGGAGGAACAATGCTTCATAGGCTGGCTGCCTCTCTGAGAGTGGAACCAGATAAAGGTCATCCTGCCTGTTAATACTGTATATGTCAGTAAATGAGGCAGAAAAGGGGGCATATTGTCAACCTCCTCTCTCATTTCTAACTGTTGAAAAATCCACTTGCCAGAAAGAGACTTTGGACAGCAGAAGAAAACTCTATTCATTAAATGCAGCAATATTAATTGTATTTGATGGCAGGTTGTTGGGAGGTACTAGGCTTTAATTCATTCACATTTGAATGTGGTGGTATCAAAATAAGGGCTTTCAGCATAACCACAATGGGAATAGCACATTTTGCATTGAGTCTGACTCTGCAGCTGTCGAGATTGTATGTGTGATTTTAATATGGTTTTGAAATTCTTGTATCAGAGTTGGCTTTAAACCAACCTTGGTACACATTCTCTTCCACCATATGAACAGTCTGTTAACATCCAGTATCTCATTCCCTTCTCATGACAGCCTTGGATGTAATTATTCTCATTTTTCAGACAAGGAAACTAAGGTGTGGAGTGATTGATTTTATGTGATGAATTATTATGTTTGAATATAAAATCTGATTTTAATGCAATGAAAGTTTTCATTTTACTTGTTGCTAAAGCAAATACCATGCAATGGGTTGGTTCAAACAATGGGAATTTATTGGCTCATGGTTTTGAGGCTGGAGAAGTCTAGACATCATCAAGGTGATGCTTTCTTCGTGAAGACTGGCATTCTGTTCTTTCACTCCTCTGTCACATGGCAGTGGACATGTGACCTCTGCTGGCCTCTCTCTTCTCTTCCAGGTTCCATTGATCTTCAGCTTCTTCCTTCCTATGGCTTTCTCTCTGTCTGAATATCATTCTGCTTATAAAGGACTCCAGTAACGGGATTAGGACCCCTCCTGACTGAGATAGGTCATACCTTAACTATGTAGCCCCATCAAAATGTCCTACTTACAATGGGTTCTCACCCATAGGAATAGATTAAGTTTAAGAACATGTTTTTCTGGGGTATATACCTCCAGACCACCACAGGAAGACAGAATTTGAGAATTTGAAGGGAATTCTTTTCCCTTCAAGGTAAATTTTTTCTACTCTACTCTCCCTTCTGTTCCATCCTAGAGAGTTGTTCATTCAGCGTAGGCTTAGGATGAATCCATTAGGCTCTTAGAAACATACTTGATGACTCACAGAATCATTCACAGTTTAGAGAGTTCTAGAAACAGGGGCAGTCATGAGAATGGTGGAATTTTTCTACTTGCCAAAGATCTTCAACTTTTTGCATTTTGTGGAACAATTCTGGTCATCAACCAGAAGTATCGTGGGAATTATACCTTAATAAAGAAAGTTAAATACACAGAGACTGTTTTCAAAATCACTCACTCATTTTGTAGGAGAGATGGCTATGTAATTTCAAATACATTTCAAAGTCATTGGATTTAACCTACCATAGCTTTAAAAAAAGTCCTATGAAATATTAAATAAGTCCTCCTTTCTTTTAGAGCACAAATCAATACTAAGGAAAACAGGGCACATTAAAATGCAGAACTGTTTCGGTATAATTTATTAGCAAGTCATCGAAGCTTCCAGCTGATTATTTCATAACTTTAGACGAAGAAATTTTCTGAACTGAGAAAGAAAACATTTTACAATTATGTTGCCAAATTGTAAAGTATCTTTTATTCCTGTCAAATTCCAAACTGATCTTTTAAACTTTCACAAGAAATCAAGGAGCTGAGTTACAAAAAGGGTAAATTATTATTTTTATACATACGCTTGGTATCATATTAAAGTTTGAGCTTTTAAAAAAAACTTTTCAAGTAGATTAAATGGCAAGATGTGAAAAAGTTCAAAGTTTTAATCTAATAATTCTCAAAGGTAGTGTGCAAAAAAGTTTTCTCAGTCATTTTGGCTTGACATGACTTTTGGCTTTACTCTAAATTATTGATTACAGTTTAAAAGGGGAGGAGCTTTCTGATGAGAACAGCACTCTCTCTCTAATAGCCTTTCGCAAAATCAATTTTACCATTCCTACCACATTCCTTCAGAGTATTGAAGGTTAAGAACCTTGGGAAGAATTTTTGTCTCCTAAATTTATCTTTATAATTTTTTATTATTTGTTTTTTTCCCCTCTCCATGTTTATCCAAACAGTTTGGAAGAAAAATATGTTGGAATGATATTTTTTTGTGCTTGAAAGAGGGATGTATGAGAGGTTTTTCTGTTTAGGTGGCTACTTGGTATTCATCGTGGTTGATAGATTAATACTATAGATTTGTGGTCCAAATGCCCTGTTTTTAAATTTTATCTCCTGAATGGAGTAAGTCAGATCATGCATTACTATCTTTCAGCCTCGAGGCAGTTCAATGGAAAATGCAACTTTTCCTTGCTGTCTTGTTCTTGGCTTATTAGGATAAGAGGACATTGATATTATTTCCATGTGGAGCTTCAGAAATGTGGTATCTGGACAAATGTGTATGGAAGAGATTGTTTCATTGTCCTGTCAAACTGTGACTCTACCTGGGCTAATTCTTATTTTATTTTTAAATATTTTTTTTGACAAATCTTCACACGCATACAGACCATACATGGTGTACAATCAGTGGCTCATATATCATCATATAGTTGTATATTCATCACCATGATCATTTTTAGAACATTTGTGTCATCTGGAAAAAATATATTAAAGAAAAAGGGAAAAATCGCACATCCCATACCCCTTATCGCTGCCCCCACCCCCAACTTAGTGGCCACTAGTATTTCAATCTACCCAATATTTCACCCCTTATACCCCCTATTATTTATTTATTTATTATCCATATTCTTTAACTTATCTGTTCATACCCTAGAAAAAAAGGAGCATCAGACACAAGGTTTCACAATCACACTGTGACATTATAAAAGTTATATCATTATACAATCATCTTCAAGAATCAAGGGTACTGGAACACAGCTCAACAGTTTCAGGTGCTTCCCTCCAGCCACTCCAATACACCATAAACTAGAAAAGGATATCCATACAATGCATAAGAATAACCTCCAAGATAACCTCTCAACTCTGAAATATTTCAGCCACTGTAACTTTATTTGGTCTCATTTTTCTCTTCCCCCTTTTGGTCAAGAAGGCTTTCTCAATCCCATGATGCTGGGTCCCAGTTCATCCTGGGAGTTCTGTCCCATGTTGCCAGAGAGATTTACACCCCTGGGTGTCATGTCCCACATAGGTGGGGAGGGCAGTGAGTTCACCTGTCAAGTTGGCTTAGAGGGAGAGAGGCTACATCTGAGCAACAAAAGAGGTTCTCTGGGGTGAGTCTTTGGCGTAATTATAAGTAGGCTTAGCCCATCCTTTGCAGAAATGTTCCATAGGGGTAAACCCCAAGATTGAGAACTCAGCCTATTGATTTGGTTGTCCCCACTGCTTGTGAGAATATCAGAAATTCTCCAAATGGGGAATTTGAATATTTCTCCCTTTCTCCCCTGTCCTCCAAATGGGGACTTTGCAAATGCTTCTTTATCCACTGCCCAAATTACTCTGGAAAATATTGGGGCATCACACTAACCTGGACAAGCCAGTAAGATCTCATACCCTATTCAAGATTCCATGTAATTATTTATGGTGTGCAACTAATATTTGGGCTAATTCTTGTTTAAACATGAAGTCGTTTGCCTTGTTTCAAGTTGGGACCTGGTTTGGAAGCTGTGAAGGAGGATAGGAAACTGCTGAGAAATGTAGCTCAAAAAACCAACGGATGATAAGAGAACAGCTGAGAGTAGATTACATTATCACAGGTAGAGATTGTAAGTAAATTCTCATTATATACAGCATTTCATTGGTTATAATTCTCATTATATACAGCATTTCATTGGTTATATCTTGATTCTTGATTATTTTGGAACTGTATTTTACCTTTCTGTTTTGTTAGGCTGGCAAGGAGGATCACAGAAGAAGCAATTTTGAATTGTTGATGTGGCTTGAAAAAAACTATTTCAAATTAAAGTTCCCAGCTTTCCTGTGGTCGTCATGGAAAAGCTTTTATTTTCTCCTTCATGTCTCCTTCTCTGAGACCATCTATTAAGTTACTCAAGTAGAAAAAGTTTATACTCAAGATAATATAAGTCAGCAAGCTCGTTCCAGCCAAATGCTGTAGTTCAAGGCAAAGTAACTTTTTTACTATAATGAGATACAAACTGGGTCTAAAGACTTGGAGTGAGTGAAATGTAGTGGTACATTTCTCTCACAGTTTGATGTTATCTCCAGAAATAATACTTTAACATTCCAGAATTTACTTATGCTCATCTCTTTACCAAGTCTCACTTAGATTCGAATTCCTTTGTGACATTGTATTTTTATTATTTTAATACTTAGAAACTTAATGTGGTAAAACAGCAACGAATGAAAAAAATATTGCTTTAATTTCAGTGTATCTGGTAAGAACTCTGCCTTTAATAGTGATTAAAATTGCCCTGAGTTTCGTCTTCTCCTTTTTTATGGCTTGCGGGTTAATAAAAGTATTGACTATGAAATTCAACAAAACTAAAGTGGATTTTACAAGATAATGCAATCAATACTAACCCAAGAATACCTGTCTAGTTGCTGATATATCACAATTGACATCGAGCTCAGTGGGCATGCTTAGGTCCTATAGTACTTTATGTAGCCTCCTGAAACATTCTGTCTTTTCTCTAAGAACAGTCTTGCTGTAATGGCCTTGGTGTGTGCCTCGAAGCAGTAATTGAAGATATGGGCAATAAGATTGCCTAGGGGTTGAATCACGGGAGCAGAGAAAGGACCCAGGAATCAGCCCTCAATACCAAAACCCCAGCTAAAGGGGATGATTTAGAGAAGAAGACTGAGGAGTGGTTGGGGAGGTAGTTTGCTGGAAGCCATTTTTTAAGGAGTTGTTAAAACAATGGAGGGCATTGTTCATGGTGTTGAAAGATGCCTAGAGGTGAAGTAAAATGAGGTTTGAAAATGTATTTTCAATATGCTATCATGAGGTCACTAATAACTTGAGGGGAGTAGTTGTGGAGAAGCAATACGAGTCAAATTCAGTTTGGTGTAGGATTAAGAGCAAATGAGAGGTGAGGATTTGGAGAAAGCGAGTGGTGATGATTTGGGTTGTAAAAAGATTCAGACAGTTTTGATGGATAGACTTACAAGTCAGAATCCCCTTCCATACCCATCCTGTCTTCTCCCTTCCCCAGAAATAAAAAAAAAAAAAACCATTGCTATGTTAGCGAAGCCATCCAAACCCTTTTTTGTGTTATGTATGTGTGAGTGTGTAGGGTGGAGGTAAAGGTGGGGAGTGGAATATGTGGTTGTGGATTCTTGGTTTTATCTTATTTAAATGATGCTACATAAATGTTTTTCAATCCGACACACAAATACTTGACATATACTGAGGATATAATGCAAATGCTTGTATGGCCTTTACTCTGTGCCTGGCAATGTTTTAAGAACTTTTCTTATAAACCTTCATTAACCCTATAAGGGAGATGCCATTCATCTGCATTTTAAATATGAGGAAGTTAGGGCCCAAAGAGGTGAAAAAATTTTCCTAAGGTCATCTAGTTAACATGATGAAGCTAGAACTGGGATACAGGAAGTCTAGCTCTAGGTTCTAAGTATAATATTAAGACCTCCATCATTCTGCCGGGTAATACTTTAGAATATAGGTATTTACGTTTATTTCATTATTTCTTAATGATGAACACTCAGGCTGTCCTTTGTTTTTTCCCCGACAAACCAATCTTCTGTGAACATTCTAACATATCTTCATGAATGTGTGCAGGTATTTGTCTAGAATAGACATACAAATAAAAGACACTTTGACAGACACTCATTCCAACAAGGTTTACTACTGTGAATAAGCCATGACCAGCAACTCTTCATGAATCACTGTTTCCCATTTAAAAGTCTCAGTGAAAATGCTAAATACCATATTCATCAACCAGGTACAGTTAAAAAACAAAACTAAGCTAAGGAAATGTATTTTACTATTAATTTTATATCGCCACCCACTCCCCACACCCCAACCAACATGGCTGCTGGGATTGTCGACATTTTTACTGCAAATTATTCTTTGCAAAAAGAAGGGTAAGCAAACACAGAGAATTTCCAGCTTCCTCTGGACAGGCTTTCTCTGCCTCTTTGTTGCTTACTAGCTGTGGTTCTGCCTCGTAAAGTCCCAGGGACCTGGATGGCAGTAGAAGGTCACTTAGCACTCTGCAGTGAACCAAATAACCATTTCAGGCCTGGACTATTTTCACAGAACAAAGTAGAACAAAATGCTCTTGACCAGGGATATCAAGAAACTGCCTCCCTGACTGTACCTAGGGCTCAGCCTTCCCCTGGCCAGACACTCCCTTCTTGGTGAAGTAGTTTGTGTGACCAGTGGCTCTGTACCTTCTTTCCAAATCCCAACACGTACTGGTTTCCATGTTTACTTCACTTCTTCAGCTTGTGTGTGTGTGTGTGTTGGGCGGGGTGGCGGGGGGAGGTGGGTTGCGTGGTCCAGGAATCAAACAAACCCAGGTCTCCCACATGGAAGGTGATCATTCTATCACTGAACCACTCGTGCACCCTCTTCTTCAACTTTTGACTTCCATTTTACCAGATTTAGGTCCTTTACCATCCTTGAAGGTAGAAAGAATGCTCTGAACTCACTCAAAAATAACTGATCCTAGTTACATAAACTTCTGTAAGACAACACAGATGCTAAGGACCCTGAGACTGACCAGCTTCCCAGGAGGTTAGCCCCCTAGAGATTTCATGTATGACTATTACTGCGTGATTACTGTGAAAGGCATCATGTGTCTGCAGTTTATGATTGCTTAGATCGATGAGCCATTGGATCTTAAGCTGCATCCAGGGATGCCTTGTATAGGCAGTTGCACACTGCTGCTCTTTTGCCTGTGACGATGAAGATCAAGTTACAGATCTGTGGCATAGTCTCCCCCAACACACCATATGATTGCTGACCCAGGGCTTTCTTTGGATCTTTTCATCAACCGTGGTACTCATCAGCAGCCTTGCAAGGAAGAATATATATTTTTTCTTACCCCACAAGATATCTTGTAACTCAGAGATCAAAAATTCATAGTAAACAGGAGTCAGGACTTTAGGATTCAGATCTCAGAAACTGTCTATTTTGAAAGCTATTCTGTCCATATCTGAGAGAAATAGTACCTACTGTATTACTTTTCTAAGGCTGCCCTAACAAATGACTACAAACTAGGTGAATTAACAGAAATTTATCCTCACATAGTTGTGCAGGCCAGAAGTTCAAAATCAAGGTGTCAGCATGGTCATGCTGCCCTGAAAGCTCTAGGGATAATCTAGTGGTTCCAGGCGTTCCTTGGTTTGTGGCTGCATAATTCCAGTCTCTGCCTCCGTTTTCAAGGCCTTGTCCTCTAAGTGTCTCTTATAAGGACACTTGTCATTGGGCTTAAGGCCTGACTCAGTAATCAAGGATGACCTCATCTCAATATCTGCAAAGACCCCTTTTCCAAATAAGGTCATGTTCAATGTTTCAGGGGACATTTGTGTGTGTGTTGCAGGGGAGGGGGTTCTATTTAATCTACTACAACCATCTCCTAGAATGGTGAGGAAGGTAATTTCCATGAAATGTTTTCTAGTTCCCTATATTTTTACATTTAAATTACAGAAATGTATATTCCATCCCTTTCTTCAGAAAACATTCTCTCCAAGACATAGGTGGGAGGATAGATTATTGAAAGAATGTTTTTTTAAGTTGTCTTTGCTGTAGTGTCAGTTCTCAAGGAGAGCAAAAGTATAATGGTTAAGAACACAAACTATAGGAATTTGAATCCTGGCACCCCCATTTATTAGCTATATGACCTTAGGCAAACTTCCTAACCTTCCTGTTCCTCAGTTTCCTGGTCTGTGATATGGAAAGTTTGAGAATTAAATGAGTAATATGCATAAAGTGCTTGGAACAGGTCCTGGCTCATGGTAAGTGCTTGTGCTGATTTGAAAGAAAGTATGCCCCCTAAGAAAAGCCATGTTTTAATATAAATCCCATTTCATAAATGTAGAATAATCCCTATTCAATACTGTATGTTTGAAACTGTAATCAGATCATCTCCCTGGATGATGTGATTTAGTCAAGAGTGGTTGTTAAACGGGATTAGGTGATGACATGTCTCCACCCATTTGGGTGGGTCTTGATTGGTTTATTGGAGTCCTATGAAAGAGGGAACGTTTTGGAGAATAAGATATTCAGAGAGAGCAGAGAATGCTGCAGCACCACGAAGCAGAGAGTCCTCCAGCCAGTGATCTTTGGAGATGAACAAGGAAAACGCCTCCCGGGAACCTTCATGAAACGGGAAGCCAGAAGAGAACTAGCAGACGACGCTATATTTGCCATGTGCCCTTCCAGCCAAGAGAGAAGCCCTGTGTTCCCCATGTGCCTTCTCACTTGAGAGAAAAACCCTGAACTTCATTGCCCTTCTTGAACCAAGGTATCTTTCCCTGGATGCCTTTGATTGGACATTTCTATAGACTTGTTTTAATTGGGACATTTTCTCGGCCTTAGACCTGTAAACTAGCAACTCATTAAATTCCCCATTTTAAAAGCCATTCCTTTTCTGTATATATTGCATTCCGGCAGCTAGCAAACTAGCACAGTGCTGAATAAAGGCCAACTGTTATCTTTATTTTGGCAACCCTGAATATAAATAATGTGTGTCTCTAGTCTGCTTCCATAGTTATTCTTCTCAGACAATACAGTGCGTCAGGTGAGAAGGCCATGGCAGAGGGCAATTCCAGTTCCCTAGCATGACAGAGTGGTGGTATAAAGCTCCTAGGTATGTGCCAGGTTCATGTCACCTACTACTTAAATGCCTGTTTCATCTGAACAACTAGAAGGAGTTTTGGAATTTCAATGTGTCATCTCTGGGGAAGAGGAGGGGACATCCCTGATAGCTTGTGTCCTGGTGGGAGTACAGATGGAGAGGAAACTTGGTCACACAGGCTTACTCCAGTCTTTGTGTCTGTTTATTTGGGTTATTAAAGTTTGATCCTAGGAGGAAGGAGATGGTTTAGTTTTTCTTGCCATTGAGTTGATGTCCTGTATATATTTGGGTTTAACTGTTAAAAATTAAGATTTATTTTTAATGTTGATCACAAAGACCAAGACCATATTTTGTTGACTTTTTGTTGCCTAATCTGTGACCAAAGAAATACCCAAATTTGCAGGGAAAATATGAGGTGTTTTTCACTTGTTGAATAAATGGGAATTTTCTAATCTTGTCAAAAAGTTGTTGCTATAACCAGAAAACTGATTAGCATTGTCTGAAGAAGAGGGTGGCTGGGATGCAATCTCAAACAGGTAATTTATCAACTCTGGTTGCCATTCCAGTGATTTTATGTTTGATGAGGGTTGTTGCAGATAGATGTTGTTGGAAATTGTGGGGTATTTTAAGTCAGATTCTCATTTACTGACTGAGCTTTGCACATGATGAGATGCATGGCCCAAAGCATGAATGTTACTGTTGTAGTGGGAAAATCACAAGGGTTGCGATTAAAGCAAGTAGAGGCAGCCTATGCATTATGACATAGCCTCATTGTCCACATGGAGCAGAGCCCATGTGAACAGCCAGAATGGACATTTTATTGTGTGGAGCTGGTAAATTACTGAGGGTGGGAAGACTACAGATTCAACCATGAATTTCCCTTACAAGTAATTTGGTGTCATGTCCAGTTTTACACAAACCATGAAATGCTAGCAAACCACAGATCTTTGTGAATTAGAATTTTTTCCCCTAATGTGTTTACATATTGCTGTCACCACAAAGTCATTTTATCTTTAATGCTTAATTATCTATACTAATGGAGGAGAATATCAGTGTGAAAACGCAGAGTTACTGATTCACTTCTAGCCTGCTGATATTTATCAGTAGGTTTTATACTCTGCAGCCTAGAATTAGTCTTCTTCCTTGCTAGATCACCATAAACAAGCTGCCCTAGCCTCACTTTCCTCATTTGTAACAAGATGGGATTGACCCAGTTAGATTATTGGTCTGCAAATTTAGTGTAAAAAAGACTTCAGTGTATTAAAAATGCACATTCCTTGGGCCCCATCCCATAGAGATTGTGATTCAAGTAGGGTCTCTTATGGGGCCCAGGGATGTCCACAGTTAACAAGCATCCCTAGCGAATCTGACACAGATGGTCCTACTTGGAGAAACTGAACCAAGCATCCCTCTACTCATAAAAAGAGATTTGGAGCTGTAATAGATTTGAGAAAAATTATGAGTTTGGAAAACAGAAGATTGGCCACTTCTACTGTCTTTTATGGTGCTATTTCCAAAGCTACATAATTCGTGCCCATATGCAGCAGTCAAACCATGAGACTGAAAACAGTCTGCTAGATTGACAGGCATCTTTTGCACAAAATAGAGAAGGAATCTGGGCTATAATTGTACTCTTTTTGATGTTGCCCCAGACTTTCTCCTTCCAATTAGTACATGTCTTTGAGATGAATGACCATTCCCCTAATTGGATACTCAGTGGCTCTGCTGTGTTCCCTCATGGATCATCTGTGGGCGTTCCTATTTTCTCTCATGCTCACAGTGGGCTGACTATTGCTTTGTCAGGCTAGGATTGTAGAAGGGTTAATGAATCCAAAATGCTGCAGAAGTAAAAATTATGAGAGGGTAGAGATTTTCTGGAGAAACTAGTGCTGAAATGGGGAAAGAGCACCAGATGTGTGCTCCAGAAAATCTAGACATGTCCTGTATTTGTTTTCTGTTGCTGCATAACAAATTACTACAAATTTTGTAGTTTAAAACAGCAGCCATTTAATTTCTCGCAGTTTTTGTGGATCAGGAGTCCAGGTATGGGTTAGTCTGCTCAGGACCTCACCCGGCTGTAGGGCTGTGGATCTCATCTGAAGCTCGTGGCCCTCTTCCAAGCTCATTGATTGTGGAAAGAATTCATTTCCTTGTCATCCTATTACTGAGACCCCCATTTTTTTGCTAGCTGTAGGCCAGGGACTGCTTTCAGTTCTTAAAATACTGCCCCCAGATCCTTGCCAAGAAACCTCTCCTTTTTTTTTTTCTTTTCCATACAAAGCAGCATTTAATATGGTGTTACCAAAAGTAAATTGAGTATCAGAAAAATAGCATAAACAACACACGTTCATAAAATAATGAAACCATGCTGACAGCAGGGAGTGTAGCAAGGTAAACTATGTACTCATGCACTGGGAATCTTTATTTTAATTTATTTCTCATTCCCAAATTTAAGGAAGAGTAAAAATGGTGATTTCTCTGCAAGATCTAGTGAAATTTTTCTTTAGAATCTGACAAAGTAAAAAACAATTCACTAGCATTCAGTATTATTTCTTTTTGATTATGTTTATCCAATGTATGTATCTGATAAATACTTTTATGTATTCATTATTTATTGTGTACCACCTTCTGTGCTACTTTGTCAAAATAAATGCTTCTAGTAGGCAAGCATTTATATAGTATGACTGCATATTTCCCAATACCTATGCTTGCCTAACATTCAAATGTTACTTGACTTGGAAGCTCCTTCTTTTTGCAGTATGGGAACTTAATTCTTCAAGACCAGGCCAAAGAGTATCTGCTGCCACAGTGTCTCTGTGGAGGATATACCTGATTAAGTCAGGCCCACCCAGGATAATTTCCCTTAACTCAAAATCAACTGATTAGGAACCTTAATGACACCTGCAAAACCCCTTCACCTTATAAGGTAATCTAATCACAGGAGTGATCTTTCATCATCCTCATACGTCCTGCCCAAACTCCAGGGGAAGGCATGTACGCCAGGGGACAGGAACCTTGGGCCCATCTTGGAATTCTGCCTACCACATGCTCAAAGATTCTTTATTGCTTTTTAGACACCAAATCTTGACTTTTAATTACTCAGGCGCTCCATGAGAAATAAAAATATTATAAATAAGGAAATAAAAATATTAATCTTAATCTCCAGGGATCGCGATTGTATGGATTCCAATATGCAACTCTTTTGAGAATGTTATTAAGGAGATAAAGTATCGGCTTTCCTTCCAAAATTTAAAATCACGGAAGGCTGTAAAAACTGAGAGCTTATCTAGTTACCTGCATTCATGTAGATGAAAACACTGAGCCTCAGCAGAAGACTCCCCAAGGTCAGATCAGAGGAAGGCTGGGAGTCTGCCTGTTCCTTCACCAGGACCAGTTTTGCCATTTCTTTTCTGTGTATCTCTTAATTTTTTTTTTTTTAAAGATGAGCTCCAAGCACTCTCACTCACCTGAGCTCAGTGACTTGGATGTACATTTTTCTTTGTTTCCTTTTGTTGTTTTAAATTAGAATGTTCTTCCAAACTGTTTGTGAATTAGTTGCTAAGTGAAATGGGATCTTGAATAAAATGAGCTTTTAGTTGTTTATTTGTATGTGTGTAATTTTATGATGACTCACACAGGCAAGAAACTATAGAACTCTAGGCATGGAGAGGGAATCAGAGAAAGCTTATATGGTCCAACTGTACCCAATCCCTACCCCCCACACCCTTTTCAAAATAAAAGTTTGACATTCAGTAAGTAATTTCCCATGCTTTTTTCCCAAGGGAAATATTCAATGATGCTTGATAGTTTGTTTTTTTATATACCAATTTAAGTTTTAAATGTGATTGAATATTTTCCATTTCCTCTTCTGTAAAGTCTTATCATTGACATTGACAGTGTTTTTCTATAGCGGTTTGTATTCCAAGCTTCCTTTCCAGATCTCCAGCTACTACATGACCTCCAAGGGCTCCAGTCCATGAACCAAAGAATTTAAGGGAATATTTTTATTGATTTTAATGTTAAAGCAAAATGTCTGCCACCTGGTGTCAAATTAAGAATTAGCATCTTGGTTAATTCTCATGTGGAGTGTAACACATTATTTAATGGTTGCAGAAAATTGTACATTTCACATTAAATTGAGATGAGCACTATTCTAAAATTGCTACTAACCTGCTACTGTGAAACTAGGATGTTGGATTTGTATTCAACATTGCTTTTTTTTTCCCTGATCTGAATAATAATTTGGAAGTAAAGTAATTTTAGTAAATTTGTATATAGTGTTAACTCTGTAGCACTGAATTTTAATAGAGGAGAGAAATAAGTGTTTTAGGTGAAACAAAAATAGCCCTCAACATGGTTTTGAGTTTGTATAAATCTTATTACTGCTAATAGTTTTCCTAATAACTTTGGCCAGAAAAAAGGATAAAAATTCATTTTTAAAGAGTCTTTGAGTGACTTAAATTTACTGGCTTGGATTAAATGAGAAATGCACGTATTCTTGAGATTCCCTAGGATAGTCAAACCAAGTCCTGAGTTGAGAAACAAGGAATAAGTGAAGAATTTACTTACTGTTATACACAACACACACAAAACAGAGCTTATATAGAGGAAAGTAGAGCTTCTTCTTTTTACTGCCTTCAGATTCCTTACTTACCGGAATGCTATGTGTACATAGGAGACTTTATGGCATAATGTGTTTACTTCTATTGCAGAAAATGTATGGTGTGCTTCATACACTGCCAAGAGTAGTAAGGTCTTATAAATGCTAGAGGATGAAAATATTTATGAACAGCATGTAGCAGGGACCAGGTATTGTACACAGTTTTGCTAAAAATATGTCTTTGAGGTTAAATTCTAGCATAGGAATCAGACAATAATTAAACATATAATTAGACAAAATTAGTTGTGGTTATTACTCAACATAGAGAAGAATCACAGGGGTGTTTCAGCGGGATGAGAGCGGACTAAAACAGTGATTTCTCCGATAAGGGCAAAAGCCTTTTGAGAAACCAAAAATAGATGTCTCATTGTCCCTGCTCTGAAGCACTTTCACTTGATTTTTTGGAAAGCCTCCAGCCCTCATTCAGAGCCTCTTTACTCTAATTTAGACAAGTTTCTAACATGGTTTCGTGGTTGATGAGTGATTAGATGCAGTGGTTTAGAAGGGAAGCTGGGTGGTGGAAGAAAGAATCAGGAGGAAAAGGAAGCTGACAGAGCTTGGCCCCACAATATCAGCAAGATGATAGCTGGCAGAGGAAAGGCAGGGGCAAAAACCCAGACCAAACCTAAGTGCTCAAAGAATGTGCTAATTTGACAGGAAGTAGGTAGAGGTAAAGAGTTTAAGCACCTCTTATTCATTGTACTTGTATTTGGAGTAATGGCCTTGAGTCACCAAAAAAAGGTAAAATTATGTTTGGGGTATTTTGTTTAATAAGGCAGAGAAATGAGTATTGGTGCACAAATCTCTCAACACTTACATATAAGGTAGTTTTGGCCTCACTAGAATGTGAATTCCTTGAAGACCACAACCATATCTTATTCAGATCTGGATCCTCAGAATTTATGCCAGAGTCCGACCCCAGCCTGTGAGTTGTTCATTAAATATTCTCTGACTGTGTTAGATAGCAGACAGCTATGTCTCTGGACAGATCTTCATGGTGATATTTGAATTAAGTATGCCTAAAACTAAATATATAGGCCAACTCAAAGCACAAAATCCTCCTTACAACACTGTAACAGGAAAGGAGCAGTTAGGCAAAGTTTGCAGAATTTTTCTGTTTTCCTCTATTATTCTGTTCTTTTAGTCTCTCTTACAGGATAATTTTAACTATAATAAAATCAAAAAAATTTTTTAGTGTTTATATATATATATATATCCCATTCATTTACTGATTTGTTGGATCTCTGTTTCAGCACACATTTACTGTACTTTCCTTGTCCTTGGCATGGCTTAGGTCCCGGGGTCCCCAGTGGTGAAGACACCTGCCCTCATACAATTCTGGATGTATATGGTAGCTCTAAATCTGTTAACTGCAGTGCGTTTCTGCATAAATCAGGATCCTGGGGGAAATAGATGATTACTCCATCTATTTGAAAGAAGTTTAATGAGGGGGCTCTATACAGAGGTCTGGGCACAATCAAGAAGAAC
Organism: Tamandua tetradactyla; assembly: GCF_023851605.1. NCBI lineage: Eukaryota > Metazoa > Chordata > Mammalia > Pilosa > Myrmecophagidae > Tamandua > Tamandua tetradactyla. The sequence continues at coordinate 43,123,882 of NC_135345.1, read as the reverse complement.
CTCCAAGGTTAGTGAAGCATTCTGAGGTTGGCAACAACAGGGATGGGTTAGCACGTGAGGGCCTAAGGAGTAAAGTGAAGGGAGGTTCCTGGAACTGTCAAAGAAAACTGCACTAGGCAATGTTAGACAAGCAAAGATGAGTCTATTTGTAACTAATGTGGTAGGGGAGAGAATAGAACTCAACCCTGAGTAAGGCAGGGAGTTGGTTGAATTTTATAGTCAGAATAAAGGCAGTGGAAAATTACTAGTAGGCCGTCTGGTGAAAGAGGGGAGAGGGACAGGGACAAGATTGGTAAATTGGAATAGCTAGTCTCTGATGGTTGTCTTCCTTCCCCTGCAGTCTGAGTTATTTTACTCTGCAGTTGCACAGCTACAAGATCAGTTTCGAAGTAGTCATGGCAGTGGAGAGTGAGGGTAGAGTATGCCCAGAGCAAGGCCAGCAGCTTGTCAGCACAAATTAAAATAATCTTGGTTAGAACCAAGACAAAGCTAGATTTGCAGCTGTAAGGATAGGATAGCAGTGGCCTGACCAAGGCCTAGCCAACCTGTGCCCTGGTGGAGAGGGAGGTGGGGGATTGATATTCTAGATTCTCTGTCCTCCCACTTTCCATCTCCTGCTGGGCCTCCCGCTGTACAAACCTGTCAAAGTTTCCAAGTTTGGGGGTTTCCCAAAACCACCCTTAGGTTTAATAATTTGCCACTCAGGAAAGTACTATACTTATAAATACAGTTTTAGTATGGTAAAAAGATTGTTTTTGTTTATAAAAGCTGCCAAAATACAATATGCCAGAAATGAAATGGCTTTTGAAAAGCGGAATTATATTAAGTTGCATATTTACAGTTCTAAGGCTATGAAAATGTTCAAACTACGGCATCCAGTGAAGATATACCTTGATTCGAGAAAGGCTGATGGGTCCAGAGCACCTCCATGAACTGGGAAGGCATATAGTGTTGTCTGCTAGCTCTCTCTGCCAGCTTCTTCAGTGGCTTCCCCAGGGGCATTTTCTTTCTTCTTCTCCAAGGGTCTCTGGCTGTGTGGGCTCTGTTGGCTCTAAAGCTTTTTCCAAAATGGTTCCCTCTTAAAGGATTCCAGTAAGCAACCCCACCTTGAATGGGTAGCTACACATCTCCATGGAAACTATCTAATCAAAAGTTACCACCCACAATTGGGTGGGTCACATCTCTATGGAAACAATAAGAAAGATGCCACCCAGCAATACCGAATGAGGATTAAAGGAAATGGCTTTTCTGGGGAACATAGCTTCACACTGGCACAAGGATACAAATTAGAACCACTTAGAGGAAGAGATGTATAGGGCAAGGTGTGGGAGGATCTCAGCACAAAGATTCCAATCATCCTTTCTCCTTGGGGTCCTAGATGATATTATCTCCTCCCAGCCATGATGTGTAACAGTTCAGAGTATTGCTGCCTGGTAAGTCCACCCAAGCTTCCCTGTGTAGGATTTTTATTGGGGTTTCATACATAGGCATGATTCATTGAACCATTGTCCCCGGGTCCATAACAACCTCATTAAGATAAACTATCGTGTTGATGGGGGCATCATAAATAAGAAAGATTTATGATGATAAGAAAGAAAATTCCAAGTGTTCAGAGGTTACCTCCCAGGAACCAGAGATGGAGGCCAGACTTCTCTTTGGGCTCAGGCCAAATTCTTCATTTTACATCCCACATCTGGGATAAGGGGTCTGTTTCATTCAAATGTATCTGTTTTCTGTGAGAAGGAAAGAATATGATGTCTAATATACTATTGTACATAGCACTAGTTCTCAATAGATTCCTGTGTTTGCAGAATTAGTCTACCTAGAAATGTTTATGTTGGAGCCTAAGAATCAAGTCTGTGGAATTCATTCAGCAAATTGTTGTTAAGCACCTACTTTTGTGCCAGGTACTGGACAGGCCCTGGGGATAAGCACTGAACAAAACCTACTTTGTCCTTGTTCACATGGAATTTATATTAATAAGGGTTAAAACTCCCATAGGATTCTTTTCTTCTTTTATCATACACAGTGTAACTAGAAATGGCTGACAAGCCATTCTTCCCCTGCGTACTGCAAGCTCCGTGAAGCCAGTATTGGGATCTTTTGTGTTTTCTGCCGTGCCCCAATATGGCACTTAATGAAGGAATGAATGATAGAGTGCCTTATATTACATTGTAGGGGGTTCTGAAAGTTATGGGCGACCTATAATTTATAAAATTGGATGAGTTAAATATATTAGATACTTCTGCTATTTTTAAGAACTTGGATTATTCTTTTGTAAAAGCAATCATGTTAAAACAGAATCTTTAGTGTATCTTTTAAAGTCTGGATTTTTACGTTGGGTAGTTTTGTTGCTTTGCTTGTTTATCTTTGAAAGCACCTTTATTAAATTTCAGAGATTGAACCAATATCTTTTTGTTTTCTTTGGCCACTGTTCTCATGAGCAGGCTCATACGACTGTACACTGAAGTTAAATTACAGCTAACAATTGAATATGGAAAGATTTGTTATGCATTATAGCCTTTTCACATCTAAGTGAGTGGTTTGAATCTAGACCAAGAATTTAGGGAATACCTTTACTAACTTTAATGTTAAGGCAAACTATTTGCCATCTAAAAATCAAAAGGTGTCAAAACAAGCAATTATGTGATAGGCTTTTTTTTCCTGCTCTCAAAGTATTTTCTGGTGTTAAATGAGGGATGAACGCCTTTGGGCCTCCAAGGTACCATTACTAAACAGAAACCAGTGCACCTTTGATGACCATATAAGGGGAAAATTTCTAAGAAAAATATCACAGAATCCATGAGTAGTTGTGTTGTCTAATAGCCTCAAGAGGGGGAGATTTAAGCAGAATGAAAGGCAGTTGACAACATTTTTCCCACAGAAAATTTCTACAATTTTTGCAAAAAGATATATAATGTGATTCTTAGATGTTCTTGCTCCAATTATTGTGTCCTTTATTCAGATAAGTAGAGAAATTAGTTTTACACTTGTCAGTAGTATAAAATGCTTTCTTAGCTTAAAAGTACTTGAGGAAATTACTTGTAAAAATTTAATGAAGAAAACTAAAGAGAAGACAGTTTAGAAAAACCACTGGTCTGTTTCTCAATATGCAGTGTGAATTCCAGGATTAAAAATTTTCCTTCCTCCTATAGTTTGAGTCTTATAAGGAAGAACTGTCTGTGCAAATAGCCCCCATTGTTAGTTTGCACTGCAGTTTATCAGTTGATTGAAACCTGCTGAGCAATATAAAGACATTTCATAGCCTTGATGCAGGAATTATTCTCATAAAAGCAAACTTGTAAGTTCACCTGTGCTAGGAATTTCTAAGGCTACAAGTGTGTATAATGAAAATTGCTTTTCTTCTGATATACAGACTGTAAATAAATGGCACAGGCTGATGGGACTGGGGAGTTATGGAGCCATAGAGAATGAGAAGATGTAGTTATAAATTTGTATTTACTGTCTGTGAGAGAGAAAGCTGTCTAATGCTGGGCAAGGACAGCTCTTGATTTGTGCTAGACTTAGGATGATGGTTTGCCTGAAACTGAGGGGTTTTCTGAGATATAGGCATTTCAATGCTAAAACATCATAAATCCCAAACAAACTGGTATAGCTGGTCACCTTAGCTGGATTGCTGCAGTCATCACAGGACATTTAGCGTCCCTGGCTCATGTCCACCAGGGATGTCCCCTAGTCATTGTGAGACCCTCAGATACATTTATATATTTCCAGATGCCCCAAGGGGTAAGCACTATCACTGGTGAACACTGAGTCTAGCCTATAGTATTTGGTCACTCTGGTCCCACTGGGAAACCATCCCTGAAGTAAATCTGTCTTTGTCTTAGTACAAGCAAAAACCCAAATACAGTTAGTTTAAATGCCTTTTACTGAAAAGGACAGGTGGGGAGTGATGGCAACATCAACAGGAAATCCGACACATGGAAAAACTTAGGAAATCTTTTCTGTTTATAAGTTTTTAGTCAAATTTTCATCCACTTGTGGTTCTTTCTCACAAAGTACTGATCTTACAGAATTTTCAAAATAATTTATATAGTCAAGCCAAGATGTCCAACATTTAGATAATTTGAGGGAGGGTGGAGGAGAGAATGGACCTCCTTAGGAAGGGATAAATCTTCAGATGCTGCCGCTATCCCATCTCGTTGAATCAAGAAACAAGTTCCTAATGAAAGTATCCCTTAGAAGAGCGGAGCAGAAGAAAAATGGGTGACCTCTGACTTAGGCAGGGTTAGGATAGTATCAGTAAGAGTAAGGGAAGGCAATTTTTTTTTTTTTTTCTGGCATGGGCAGGCTCCGGGAATAGAACCTGGGTCTCTGCCATGGCAGGCCAGAATTCTGCAACTGAGCTATCATTGCACTGCCTGGAAGGACATATTTAAAGAACTCCTGACTAATTACAGGGCTGGCACGTAGAATTTAAGTATATATTATTATAAAGAGAGAATGCAGGTGCTGAGCACATTTGTTAATTGATTAAAAAAAGTTCAGCCTAGATTCCAAGTTTAAGGGGATTTTTAAAAGATTATATTGGGTAAAGTTCAGTTGAAGCACATTTCCCTTTAGATTCCAAAATTGATCAATGTATTATTTATTTAACAAGACTGTTTCTCAACCTCCCCCCTTTAAACTTACACTTACTCACAGAGATATAGCAGGAAGTCATGTTGTCATGACAACAGCTATTCGCTGGGCAGAAGGATTCTTTCAAATGACCAGTAACTGGGTTTTTAAACACTGATTTATCTTGATAGTAAAATTAAATGGGAATGTAGAATCTGTAATTCTTTGTCATTTGGGGTCTATATTTTCACTACTATTACTGATAAATAACTTTGAACATGCGTTATGATATATAATTTTTACACAGATATATGTAATTCAGCTCGTTTGTTTTCTCTGTGATCAATGGTAATATTCTCAAATCATATGTAACCTCTGCTCAAAACTTTTGATAGAATTTTGATGCCTGTACAGTAAATTCTAAACTTATGAATGTGGTATGTAGGGCCCTCTGAAAAATGGCTTCTACTGCTTTTAACCTTCTCTTCTCACCAGTAGGCATTGAAGATCCCAAACATATACCATCCTGGACTTTAGGAGCTGAGGACAGTGGGTGACCTGCACTTATACCAAGGAAATCATTGATAAATAATCTGTCTATAAAGGGAGGTAGAGATTAATTTTTAAAATGGATGATTAGGAGAAGTTTTATGGAGGAAGTGACCCTTGACCTGGGCCTTGAAGAATGAATAGATTTAGGTTTGGAGGAGGGTAGACAAGGAGGAGGTCCCGTTCCAGGGGAATGGTGTATGCAAAGGTCACAGGATTGTGGAAATGCACAGCAAACAACAAATATCCAGGTGGCCTGGATTGGAAGGGGCATAAAAGGAACATGATGGCAAAGGACAGGGAAACCATATTGAAGGGGATGTGAGTGTCGTGCCAAGGAAAGCCATTGCTTTGTACACGAAGAAGAGCAGGGAATGATAGATTTTGGGTGTTCTCTGGGAATTACTAGCTAAAGTATGATTAGAGGAAACAGTGTAGTTGGAATAACCAGTTGGGAGCCACTTTCAAATCCAGGAGAGACTCTTAAGAGTTTCAACTGAGGTGGCGCTAAAAGAGAATGAATATGAGAATACCGTATTGTTCTGGATTCAGTTCCTGGAACAGACAGCTTTGTATATTGAATAACATGCACTTAGGAGCATGGGCTTTAGAGTAGGACTCCCTGGCTTGAATATCAGATCCACCAATACTATCTCTGGGACCATGAGTCAGTTATTACCCTCTCTATGCATTGCCAGTAAAATGGGGACAAAATAGCACCGACTGTAAAGGGGTTATTGTAAGGATTACAAGTGCTTTGAGGAATAGTGCCTGGCAGCACAGAGTAAACACTACAGTAAGCCTTAGTGTGGCTGCTGCTGCTGATAATGTTGAAAAGGAAAAGCATTGCTGAGTGTTTGGCACTTTTTCGTAATTTTCTCATGAAAATATTCCTTTCCAAACATCTCCATATGCCCTTTGAGAAACACTGAGCTCCTGTGAATTTGATGCGTGTTTGTTGACCATCCATTGTGCTCAGTGCTGAGAATACAAAAATGAAAGTATAAATGTCTTATCGTAAAGGAACATTAAGGTCTTGAACAGATGCCTGTTAGTCCATACAAAAGAGTGTGGGAGCAGTAGTCTCCATGTAACAAAGGACTGCAATAAAATTAATATGTATGTGCGTTTGCATATATATATATATATATATATATATGTATGTATATAAATACATGCACAGAGAGTGAATTATTAAGTGCATAATATTTTAATTATCAAGCTCATTTTGATTTTAAAGTCACTTCAGAGAAGTAGATGCTTATGTCACATATTTATATTAATAAATTATTTCGAGTTTTTAAAACTATGCCTTAATATTTTAATTAAGTTAAATAAGCTTCAGAATAAGTTATGGTAGAAATTTTCTAGTTTTAAGAACCAGACTTGAATTTCCAAGGAGCATTATTAATTCTAGAGGAGTTTTCCGATGAATATTAATAAGGTTGAGTGCTTCAAAATTGTTGACAATTCTTGACCTAGAATCCTGATATTTAAGCCTGAACCACTTTTATATCCTTTCAGTCAGGAGACCACATTATCAGTGGCTTCTAATTTGAGCTACCAAAAGAACTTTTACAAAAAAGAATCTTTCTTAGGATTGTATGGTAGCCAATGACAAACTCTGGGATCTATCCTGTAACTATTTTTTGAAGAGTGCTTTGAAAATTATTGCTTTTTTATTTCTTTGTTTGGTATGTATGTTATACTGTACAATAAAAAAGGTTAAAAAAAAAAAAAAGATCTTTCTTGAACCACTGGCTCACTGGGAGCTTTTGCTGTCCATCAGAAACATGTGGGCACATACATAATTTTAAATTTTCTAATAGCTACCTTAAGATAAGTAAAAAGAAAGAGGTGGAGTTAATTTTTTTTATTATTAATTAACGGAAGAAAAGAAATTAACCCAACATTTAGAAATCATACCATTCTACATATGCAATCAGTAATTCTTAACATCATCACATAGATGCATGATCATTGTTTCTTAGTACATTTGCATCGGTTTAGAAGAACTATCAACACAACAGAAAAAGATATAGAATGTTAATATAGAGAAAAGAAATGAAAGTAATAATAATAGTAAAAAAAAACATATAGCTCAGATGCAGCTTCATTCAGTGTTTTAACATGATTACTTTACAATTAGGTATTATTGTGCTGTCCATTTTTGAGTTTTTGTATCTAGTCCTGTTGTACAGTCTGTATCCCTTCAGCTCCAATTACCCATTATCTTACCCTGTTTCTAACTCCTGCTGGACTCTGTTACCAATGATATATTCCAAGTTTATTCTCGAATGTCCGTTCACATTAGTGGGACCATACAGTATTTGTCCTTTAGTTTTTGGCTAGACTCACTCAGCATAATGTTCTCTAGGTCCATCCATGTTATTACATGCTTCATAAGTTTATCCTGTCTTAAAGCTGCATAATATTCCATTGTATGTATATACCACAGTTTGTTTAGCCATTCTTCTGTTGATGGACATTTTGGCTGTTTCCATCTCTTTGCAATTGTAAATAACGCTGCTATAAACATTGGTGTGCAAATGTCCGTTTGTGTCTTTGCCCTTAAGTCCTTTGAGTAGATACCCAGCAATGGTATTGCTGGGTCATATGGCAATTCTATATTCAGCTTTTTGAGGAACTGCGAAACTGCCTTCCACAGCGGTTGCACCATTTGACATTCCCACCAACAGTGGATAAGTGTGCCACTTTCTCCACATCCTCTCCAGCACTTGTCATTTTCAGTTTTGTTAATAATGGCCATTCTGGTGGGTGTGAGATGATATCTCATTGTGGTTTTGATTTGCATTTCTCTAATGGCCAGGGACAGTGAGCATCTCTTCATGTGCCTTTTGGCCATTTGTATTTCCTCTTCTGAGAGGTGTCTGTTCAAGTCTTTTTCCCATTTTGTAATTGGGTTGGCTGTCTTTTTGTTGTTGAGTTGAGCAATCTCTTTATGAATTCTGGATACTAGACCTTTATCTGATATGTCATTTCCAAATATTGTCTCCCATTGTGTAGGCTGTCTTTCTACTTTCTTGATGAAGTTCTTTGATGCACAAAAGTGTTTAATTTTGAGGAGTTCCCATTTATTTATTTCCTTCTTCAGTGCTTTTGCTTTAGGTTTAAGGTCCATAAAACCACCTCCAATTGAAAGTTTCATAAGATATCTCCCAACATTTTCCTCTAACTGTTTTATGGTCTTAGACCTAATGTTTAGATCTTTGATCCATTTTGAGTTAACTTTTGTATAGGGTGTGAGATATGGGTCTTCTTTCATTCTTTTGCATATGGATATCCAGTTCTCTAGGCACCATTTATTGAAGAGACTGTTCTGTCCCAGGTGAGTTGGCTTGACTGCCTTATCAAAGATCAAATGTCCATAGATGAGAGGGTCTATATCTGAGCACTCTATTCGATTCCATTGGTCGATATATCTATCTTTATGCCAATACCATGCTGTTTTGACCACTGTGGCTTCATAATATGCCTTAAAGTCAGGCAGCGCGAGACCTCCAGCTTCGTTTTTTTCCTCAAGATGTCTTTAGCAGTTCAGGGCACCCTGCCCTTCCAGATAAATTTGCTTATTGGTTTTTCTATTTCTGAAAAATAAGTTGTTGGGATTTTGATTGGTATTGCATTGAATCTGTAAATCAATTTAGGTAGGATTGACATCTTAACTATATTTAGTCTTCCAATCCATGAACACGGTATGCCCTTCCATCTATTTAGGTCTTCTGTGATTTCTTTTAACAGTTTTTTGTAGTTTTCTTTAGATAGGTTTTTTGTCTCTTTAGTTAAATTTATTCCTAGGTATTTTATTCTTTTAGTTGCAATTGTAAATGGGATTCGTTTCTTGATTTCCCCCTCAGCTTGTTCATTACTAGTGTATAGAAATGCTACAGATTTTTGAATGTTGATCTTGTAACCTGCTACTTTGCTGTACTCATTTATTAGCTCTAGTAGTTTTGTTGTGGATTTTTCCGGGTTTTCGACATATAGTATCATATCGTCTGCAAACAGTGATAGTTTTACTTCTTCCTTTCCAATTTTGATGCCTTGTATTTCTTTTTCTTGTCTAATTGCTCTGGCTAGAACCTCCAACACAATGTTGAATAATAGTGGTGATAGTGGACATCCTTGTCTTGTTCCTGATCTTAGGGGGAAAGTTTTCAATTTTTCCCCATTGAGGATGATATTAGCTGTGGGTTTTTCATATATTCCCTCTCTCATTTTAAGGAAGTTCCCTTGTATTCCTATCTTTTGAAGTGTTTTCAACAGGAAAGGATGTTGAATCTTGTCAAATGCCTTCTCTGCATCAATTGAGATGATCATGTGATTTTTCTGCTTTGATTTGTTGATGTGGTGTATTACATTAATTGATTTTCTTATGTTGAACCATCCTTGCATACCTGGGATGAATCCTACTTGGTCATGATGTATAATTCTTTTAATGTGTTGTTGGATACGATTTGATAGAATTTTATTGAGGATTTTTGCATCTATATTCATTAGAGAGATTGGCCTGTACTTTTCTTTTTTTTGTAATATCTTTGCCTGGTTTTGGTATGAGGGTGATGTTGGCTTCATAGAATGAATTAGGTAGGTTTCCCTCCACTTCGATGTTTTTGAATGTTTGAGGAGAGTTGGTACTAATTCTTTCTGGAATGTTTGATAGAATTCACATGTGAAGCTGTCTGGTCCTGGACTTTTCTTTTTAGGAAGCTTTTGAATGACTAATTCAATTTCTTTACTTGTGATTGGTTTGTTGAGGTCTTCTATTTCTTCTTGAGTCAAAGTTGGTTGTTCATGTCTTTCCAGGAACCTGTCCATTTCATCTAAATTGTTGTATTTATTAGCGTAAAGTTGTTCATAGTATCCTGTTATTACCTCCTTTATTTCTGTGAGGTCAGTAGTTATGTCTCCTCTTCCATTTCTGATCTTATTTATTTGCATCCTCTCTCTTCTTCTTTTTGTCAATCTTGCTAAGGGCCCATCAATCTTGTTGATTTTCTCATAGAACCAACTTCTGACCTTATTGATTTTCTCTATTGTTTTCATGTTTTCAATTTCATTTATTTCTGCTCTAATCTTTGTTATTTCTTTCCTTTTGCTTGCTTTGGGATTAGTTTTCTGTTCTTTCTCCAGTTCTTCCAAGTGGACAGTTAATTCCTGCATTTTTGCCTTTTCTTCTTTTCTGATATAGGCATTTAGGGCAATAAATTTCCCTCTTAGCACTGCCTTTGCTGCATCCCATAAGTTTTGATATGTTGTGTTTTCATTTTCATTTGCCTCGAGGTATTTACTAATTTCTTTTGCAATTTCTTCTTTGACCCACTTGTTGTTTAAGAGTTTGTTGTTGAGCCGCCACGTATTTGTGAATTTTCTGGCACTCTGCCTATTATTGATTTCCAACTTCATTCCTTTATGATCTGAGAAAGTGTTGTGTATGATTTCAATCTTTTAAAATTTGTTAAGACTTGCTTTGTGACCCAGCATATGGTCTATCTTTGAGAATGATCCATGAGCACTTGAGAAAAAGGTGTATCCTGCTGTTGTGGGGTGTAATGTCCTATAAATGTCTGTTAAGTCTAGCTCATTTATAGTAATATTCAGATTCTCTATTTCTTTATTGATCCTCTGTCTAGATGTTCTGTCCATTGATGAGAGTGGTGAATTGAAGTCTCCAACTATTATGGTATATGTGTCTATTTCCCTTTTCAGTGTTTGCAGTGTATTCCTTACGTATTTTGGGGCATTCTGGTTCGGTGTGTAAATATTTATGATTGTTATGTGTTCTTGTTTAATTGTTCCTTTTATTAGTATATAGTGTCCTTCTTTGTCTCTTTTAACTGCTTTACATTTGAAGTCTAATTTGTTGGATATTAGTGTAGCCACTCCTGCTCTTTTCTGGTTGTTATTTGCATGAAATATCTTTTCCCAACCTTTCACTTTCAACCTATTTTTATCTTTGGGTCTAAGATGTGTTTCCTGTAGACAACATATAGAAGGATCCTGTTTTTTAATCCATTCTGCCAGTCTGTGTCTTTTGATTGGGGAATTCAGTCCATTAACATTTAGTGTTATTACTGTTTGGATAATATTTTCCTCTACCATTTTGGCTTTTGTATTATATATATCATATCTGACTTTCCTTCTTTCTACACTCTTCTCCATACCTCTCTCTTCTGTCTTTTTGTATCTGACTCTAGTGCTCCCTTTAGTATTTCTTGCAGAGCTGGTCTCTTGGTCACAAATTCTCTCAGTGACTTTTTGTCTGAGAATGTTTTAATTTCTCCCTCATTTTTGAAGGACAATTTTGCTGGATATAGGAGTCTTGGTTGGCAGTTTTTCTCTTTTAGTAATTTAAATATATCATCCCACTGTCTTCTAGCTTCCATGGTTTCTGCTGAGAAATCTACACAAAGTCTTATTGGGTTTCCCTTGTATGTGATGGATTGTTTTTCTCTTGCTGCTTCAAGATCCTCTTTCTCTTTGACCTCTGACATTCTAACTAGTAAGTGTCTTGGAGAACGCCTATTTGGGTCTAATCTCTTTGGGGTGCGCTGCACTTCTTGGATCTGTAATTTTAGGTCTTTCATAAGAGTTGGGAAATTTTCAGTGATTGTTTCTTCATTAGTTTTTCTCCTCCTTTTCCCTTCTCTTCTCCTTCTGGGACACCCACAACACGTATATTTGTGCGCTTCATATTGCCCTTGAGTTCCCTGATACCCTGTTCAAATTTTTCCATTCTTTTCCCAATAGTTTCTGTTTCTTTTTGGAATTCAGATGTTCCATCCTCCAAATCAGTAATTCTATCTTCTGTCTCTTTAAATGTATCATTGTAGGTATCCATTATTTTTTCCATCTTTTCTACTTTATCCTTCACTTCCATAAGCTCTGTGATTTGTTTTTTCAGTTTTTCTATTTCTTCTTTTTGTTCAGCCCATGTCTTCTTCATGTCCTCCCTCAATTTATTGATTTCGTTTTTGAAGAGGTTTTCCATTTCTGTTCGTATATTCAGCATTAGTTGTCTCAGCTCCTGTATCTCATTTGAACTATTGGTTTGTTCCTTTGACTGGGCCATATGTTCAATTTTCTGAGCATGATCCTTTATCTTCTGGTGGCGTCTGGGCATTTAGTCAGATTTCCCTGGGTGTTGGACCCAACAGGTTGAAAGATTTTTCTGTGAAATCTCTGAGTTCTGTTTTTCTTATCCTGCCCAGTAGGTGGCGCTCGTGGCACACGTTTGTCTGCGGGTCCCACCAGTAAAAGGTGCTGTGGGTCCTTTAACTTTGGAAAACTCTCGCCGTGGGGGATTTTTCGCCAGCCGAAGCGGCTTGAAAGAGTGCCAGCCGGCCCGGGGGTCCGAACGCGGGGAGGGTCGCCGGCCGCCGCAGCCCGGGAGAGAGCCTGTCTGAATTTCCTAGTTGGCCCAGGGCGCCAAGCGTGGCGGGAGGGCGCCAGCCGCCGCAGCCCGAGAGAATGCACCGTTCCCAGCCTGACCGGGGTGTCACGTGTTTGGAAGGGACCCCCCCGGTCACCGTTCTCTGCCGTCTGGGGATTTCCGATCCAATTCTCTCAGTTGGTCCGGGGGCCCTCGCGTGGTGGGGACGTCAGCCGCTGCGGCTTGAGGGGACTGCCTGCCCAATTCTGCCAGCTGGCCTGGGAAGGAAGAAGGGAGGGACTCCGGCCGCTTGCCGCCCCGCCCGGGAAAGCCTGCGCCCCTTGGTGATCTCACCGGAGCTGGTTCTCCCAGACAGTCAGCTGTTCCAGGATGGGGTACGCTGTCTTTTTGATCTCTGTCGTGGCTGTGGGAGCTGTTCTGTATCGTTTCTACTCCCCTAGTAGCTGTTCTGGAGGAGGAAAGGTGAGGGTGGCAAGGCTGTCGAGGACGGTGTTGGAGGAGCCGGTGAAGGCGGAAGAGAGCACGGTGGTGGTTCGTGGAGTTAATTTTAATCATGTATTTTATTTAACCCTATACATCTAAAATATTTACATTTCAACCTATAAATCAATATCAAAACATTTTAAAGATATTTATTAATTTTTTTGTATTAAGTCTTCCAAATCCAGTGTATGATTAACAGCACATCTTATTTTTGACTGACTACATTTCATATGCTTAGTAACCACTCTGGCTAGTAACTATCATGTCAGACAGCCCAGCTCTAGAACTTAAGGCTCCTCAAAGTTTAGGACCACTTCAGTAGCTACGTGAACACTGCCTGCATCTTTGATAATTTTTCTTTATTGTTTTTATTGTTAAGGAAGATATGTAAATGTGGAAAAGTTAGTTTGTTTTGGTCCTTGTTGCAGAGTTGGATTAGTCATATACCCCAGTTCATGACATTTTCATCATTGGCCCATGCAAAGCATTCCTCCTGTTTTGTTTACTTACTCCCTATTTTGTTTGGCGGAGTGTTTGTGTGTGCTAGGTCCAGGAATTGAACCCGGGTCTCCTGCATGGAAGGCAAGCATTTTACCACTGAACCACTCATGTACCCTACTTACTCTCTTTTATCCCCTCACATCACTCCCATTTTCTCCATGCACAGCATCCATTCTGATATGTTTAATGTGTAACTTTTTGTTTGTAGATGTGCTTGCAAATATGCATTGTTGTATGTGTGTGTGTTTAATTTACTTCAAGGATATTGATCTATTCATTTCTTACTTTTTTCACCATACACTGTGTTTTAAGATCTATCCATAATGCTATGTGCATATCTAATCCATTGCTCCTAACTGCTGCGTGGTGCTCCACTCTGTCAATCTAGCACATTTTGCTGCTTCCTTTCTAGAATCATGACTCTCAGATTGCCTCCAATTCCCCAGCACCACAATTAATCCTGAAGGGAACACCCTCACATATATCCTCTAAGGAAACTTTGCAAGAAGGTTATTTGGGATTTATACTTAGTAATGCTAAGTGAGAGAGTAATTTACTTATTTGGTGTGGTTACTTAATTTTTATTGAAGGATATATGGTATACTTTTGCATGGTTTTGTTCACTGAAAATGCAGCATTGCAGTTTGTTGAATCAGATCCTTTTGAGGGGTATGATGAATCAAGTTATGGCTTATTTTTAAGGAGAAGCATAGCAATTCAATCATTGTGTATGTAGAATGTTTCTTAAAAAGACACTGGTAAGCTCTGAAACATGTCAGGCTTTTCCCAGAATGACCAGTTGGAAATGTGAGCGATGTGAAATTATAGCAGAGGTAGATATTAGGAAAACAAAAAATGTAATCATCCTTAAAGAAGAAATCCCTTGGAAAATTTTATACTGAGATACCTTTTACTTTTAAAAGTAACCTAAATGGTTTCTCTACAGGGGATTAAAAAAATAATAAAAAGTTGTGTTTTCTCTCACTCAATTCCTTTCTGCTCCTGGCTCTGTGGTTGCGTACTTCCCACTATAAAATTTTTAAAGGAGAGGTAAATGCTTTCAGTTCATTCATCAAAGCACATCATGTGACAGAGGAGTATACAAAGTTCGTTTCTATGAGGAAGGAAGCACAAGCAGCCATCTAGTATAAAATTCTCCACATAGTTGGTCCCCACTGATAATGCTCATTTGTCTGCAACAAGGAAGAGTTTAATTTTTTTTTTTTTTTTTTTTTACATGGGCAGGCACCGGGAACCGAACCCACGTCCTCTGGCATGGCAGGCAAGCATTCTTGCCTACTGAGCCACTGTGGCCTGCCCAACAAGGAAGACCTTAATACAACATCCTGATTCATTTGCTTCCAATGTTCCTCTCTACTCACTTCTGAGATCTAAAGATGATTTGCGTGTGATGAGCAGAGTCTTCTCCATGGCTAAGTTATAGCCATTTCTTTCGTAGAGAAAGTAATGGGGCAGGTTGTGGAGGGAGGTCTTAGAACACACCAGAATTCAAGAACAAATTGACCCTCGTTTACAAATGGACGCTCATTGCCAGTACATCTAGGAAGAAGGAAATTGAGCTAACCCAGAGCAAAAACACTGTGTGAATCAGTGT
Source organism: Tamandua tetradactyla (assembly GCF_023851605.1). Classification (NCBI taxonomy): domain Eukaryota; kingdom Metazoa; phylum Chordata; class Mammalia; order Pilosa; family Myrmecophagidae; genus Tamandua; species Tamandua tetradactyla. Next base: position 43,108,739 of record NC_135345.1, on the reverse strand, counting down.
TTTTTAGGCTTAGATTTTGAGATGAGGAAAAACAACTATGTCTGTAGCATAATAAATTTGGAATTCTTCCCAGATACCCTGCAGATATGAAACCTAACACTTCAAGAGCATTTTTCTAGTAGAAAAATAATTTTAGTATATTGGTTGAAATTTGAAGCGTAGTGAGTTAGCCAAAACATTTATAGTGAATAAAAATCAGCAAACAGCAACCCTAGTCCCTCTTTGGATGTCACAGCAAAGTAGGACTTGGATTTAGCAGGCTGCTTAATACTCCCCCACGTCCCATTTTCCCTTCTTTTCTTTCCTTTCCCCCTTCCCTTCTTGTCCTCCACTTTCCTATAGCTCTCATTCCTAGAATTAGTATTTAAGCAATCTTTGCAGTTTCAGAGAATGAGATATGAAAAAGAGGACCTACTCTCAAGTGCATTGACTTATCCTCAGAACATTGCATGGCACACCTACTACATATAAGACGTGTTTGTAATACTTTGCTTGATTAAAATAAAGAAAAGGAACATGTCTAGCCTTTGGTTTAAGGAATTTAGATCTGTTTAATTTTAAATTAGTAGTATTAGTTTGAAACCTTTTTTTGAGGTTTTTGTACTAGGGGATCCAGAATTTAAAAACCAGAGAGTTCCATATCCTCATATTTACAGAAAGGAAGTCCTTCTGTGAGCACTAATTTATTGTTTTAGAGTTTTGAGAATAATTATTCCATTTAGAAAGAAAGTCCTAAACTTTGAGCACTGATTTATTGCTTGAGAGTTTTGAGAATAATTATTCCATGTACTTGTCCTTTCCTGGAATTTTGGCTCAATTACCTAATATTTTCTTTATGCTAGTAAAATGACATTTTTTACTTGTGCATCACTGGCAGATGGGATTTAAAAATACCCCCTGCCTCTTTTCTGTCAATAGCCCCAGCATCTTTGGAAAACTCAGGGCTCTGCATATCACTCTTTCATTGCTGGAAAAGAAAACCAAACTCTTCAGCAGGTACACAGGAATTAATTTATTCTGCCATTTTTTCCTCCCCAAGAGAACATTGCTTTTAAATGTGTTTTTGAAATTTTATCTCAGAAAAACATTTTTTTAACTCCTCCTCCCCACCTATAGTCTAAGATCATATTTTACATCAAATATTAATGCTTATCTGTTTCTCTCACAGGCTGAACAAGTTACTTCAGTTCTTCCTATTTTTACGTGTGAATATAAATATTTTTAAGGGATCAAAAATTCGTAGTATGATATCAAAAATTCATGGTATGATAGTGTGATGGTAGCACAATGTTGTGAATGTATTAACACCACTGAATTGTAAACTTGAAAGTGGCTAAAATGATTAATTTTTGGTTATATATATGTTACCAGAATAGAACTGTGTAGCACAAAGAATGAACCCTAATGTAAACCATGCAGTGTAATTAATAATATAACAATAATAATACTTTTTCATTCATCTAACAAAGATACCACACTAAAGCAAAATATAACTAGGAAAAACAGGGAAGGAGTATATGGGAACTCTGTACTTTCTGCATGATTTTTCTTTAGACCTATAACTACTCTAACAAAAAATTAAGGATATATATATGTATATGACATAATGGTTCCGAAACAGAAATATTCTGAGTTTTTCTATAGCCAGTGATAACCAGTTTCCTAACCTGGATAAGTTGACACTATTGTAATCTATGTTTTCACCTGTGAAATGGGGGTTATTCTCTCCTCTATCTGTGTTGCAAGATTTTTGTGAGGATCAAATGAGATTAGATTAGTCACAGCACTATGAAAGTCCTTTAGTGCAGTAAAAGTACATGCTTTTATATCAGAAATGAAATAGGTGCATTTAAACTTTGGGGAGTGTAGTGCTACATGTTCCACATAGATTTCAATATTAGAAAAGGTGACACTCATTTCAGTTTGTTGTTTAAATGTAGTTGGTCCTCAGATACTGTGTCTGTGTCCTAGATTTTCAATCAACATCTTTTATTTTCATATTTCTCAATTTCATTTATTTCTGCTCTGATCATTGTAATTTCCTTCCTTCTGTTTGCTTTGGGGTTAGTTTGCTATTCTTTCTCTAGGTCTTCCAAGTGAACAGTTAATTCCCTGATTTTTACCCCTTATGTTTTTAACATCAGCATTTAATGCAATACATTTCCCTCTCAACTCTGCCTTTGTTTTATCCCATAAATTTTTTTTTATTAATTAAAAAAAATTAACAACAAACAAACCATTAAGATATCATTCCATTCTACATATACTATCAGTAATTCTTAATATCATCACATAGTTGCATATTCATCATTTCTTAGAACATTTGCATCGATTTAGAAAAAGAAATAAAAAGACAACAGAAAAAGAAATAAAATGATAACAGAGAAAAAAATTATACATACCATACCCCTTACCCCTCGCTTTCATTTATCACTAGCATTTCAAACTAAATTTATTTTAACATTTGTTCCCCCTATTATTTATTTGTATTCCATATGTTCTACTTTTCTGTTGATATAGTAGATAAAAGGAGCATCAGACACAAGGTTTTCACATTCACAGAGTCTCATTGTGAAAGCTATGTCACGGTTCAATCATCATCAAGAAACATGGCTACTGGAACACAGTTCTACATTTTCAGGCAGTTCCCTCCAGCCTCTCCGCTACATCTTGAACAACAAGGTGGTATCTACTTAATGCGTAAGAGTAACCTCCAGGATAACCTCTCAACTCTGTTTGGAATCTCTCAGCCATTGACACTTAGTCTCATTTCACTCTTCCCCCTTTGGTCGAGAAGGTTCTCTCAATCCCTTGATGTTAATTCTCAGCTCATTCTAGGGTTTTTCTCAGTCCCTTGATGCTGAGTCTCAGGTCATTCTAGGATCTCTGTCCCACGTTGCCAGGAAGGTCCACACCTCCAGGAGTCATGTCCCACCCAGAGAGGGGGAGGGTGGTGAGACTGCTCGTCATGTTGGCTGGAGAGAGAGGCCACATCTGAGCAACAAAAGAGGCTCTCTTGGGGATGACTCTTAGGCCTAAATTTTAAGTAGACTTGACTTATCTTTTGTGGGGTTAAGTTTCATATGAACAAACCCCAAGACTGGGGGCTCAGCCTATAGCTTTGGTTGTCCACACTGCTTGTGAGAATATCAAGAATTCGACTTGGGGAGGTTGAATTTCTCCCTGCTCTCACCATTCCCCGAAGGGGGCTTGCAAATACTTTTCCACTCACTGATCGAATCACTCTGGGATTTATCGGGGCATCACTCTGGACAAACCAACAAAATCTCATGTCCTACCTGAGATTCCAAGTACTTATGATGTTCAATCAAACTGTCTATATAAGTTATATTAGGAAATACTCTAGTCAAAATCTAAATTTTGTAACAAATAAGCATTTTTTGCTTTAGTCTCACATATAAGGTGACATTTAAAAATATTAATTACCATCTATTTTCAGCACCCTGCAATAATGACATTCCTTTATTGTTCCTCATGCAAAAACATTTAAAAAATTTGTACATTGTACATTTCACTATTGTTATACACTCTAGGCATTCCTAGATTATACCATTTCAATCTTTAACATCTATCTTTCTTTCTGATTTCATTTATGTCCCCAGCCCTCCTCCCTCTATCATTCTTACATGCAGCTTCATTCAGTGTTTTAACATAATTATATTACAGTTAGGTAGTATTGTGGTGTCCATTTCTGAGTTTTTGTATCTAGTCCTGTTGCACAGTCTGTATCCCTTCAGCTCCAATTACCCAATATCTTACCCTATTTCTATCTCCTGATGGTCTCTGTTACCAACGACATATTCCAAGTTTATTCACTAATGTCAGTTCATATCAGTGAGACCGTACAGTATTTGTCCTTTAGTTTTTGGCTAGTCTCACTCAGCATAATGTTCTCAAGGTCCATCCACGTTGTTACATACTTCATAAGTTTATTCTGTCTTAAAGCTACATAATATTCCATTGTATGTATATACCACAGTTTGTTTAGCCACTCATCTGTTAATGGACATTTTGACTGTTTCCATCTCTTTGCAATTGTAAATAATGCTGCTGTAAACATTGGTGTGCAAGTGTCCGCTTGTGTCTTTGCCCTTAAGTCCTCTGAGTAGATATCTAGCAGTGGTATTGCTGGGTCATAATGGCAATTCTATATTCAGCTTTTTGAGGAACCGCCAAACTGCCTTCCACAGCGGTTGCACCATTTTACATTCCCACCAACAGTGAATAAGTGTGCCTCTTATTCACATCCTCTCCAGCACTTGTCATTTTCTGTTTTATTGATAATGGCCATTCTGGTGAGTGTGAGATGATATCTCATTGTGGTTTTGATTTGCATTTCTCTAATGGCCAGGGACAGTGAGCATCTCTTCATGTGCCTTTTGGCCGTTTGTATTTCCTCTTCTGCGACGTGTCTGTTCAAGTGTTTTTCCCATTTTGTAATTGGGTTGGCTGTCTTTTTGTTGTTGAGTTGAACAATCTCTTTATAAATTCCGGATACTAGACCTTTATCTGATATGTCATTTCCAAATATCGTCTCCCATCGTGTAGGCTGTCTTTTTTACTTTCTTGATGAAGTTCTTTGATGCACAAAAGTGTTTAATTTTGAGGAGCTCCCATTTCTTTCTTTCTTTCTTCAGTGCTCTTGCTTTAGGTGTAAGGTCTATAAAACCACCTCCAATTATAAAAGTTATGAGATATCTCCCTGCATTTTACTCTAACTGTTTTATGGTCTTAGACCTAATGTTTAGGTCTTTGATCCATTTTGAGTTAACTTTTGTATAGGGTGTGAGATACGGGTCCTCTTTCATTCTTTTGCGTATGGATATCCAGTTCCCTAGGCACCATTTATTGAAGAGACTGTTCTGTCCCAGGTGAGTTGGCTTGACTGCTTTATCAAAGATCAAATGTCCATAGATGAGAGGGTCTATACTCTATTCGATTCCATTGGTCAATATATCTATCTTTATGCCAGCACCATGCTGTTTTGACCACTGTGGCTTCGTAATATGCCTTAAAGTCAGGCAGTGTGAGACCTCCAGCTTCGTTTTTTTTCCTCAAGATACTTTTAGCAATTCGGGGCACCCTGCCCTTCCAGATAAACTTGCTTATTGTTTTTTCTGTTTCTGAAAAGTAAGTTGTTGGAATTTTGATTGGTATTGCATTGAATCTGTAGATCAATTTAGGTAGAATTGACATCTTAACTATATTTAGTCTTCCAATCCATGAGATGGTATGCCCTTCCATCTATTTAGATCTTCTGTGATTCCTTTTAACAATTTCTTCTAGTTTTCTTTGTATAGGTCTTTTGTCTCTTTAGTTAAATTTATTCCTAAGTATTTTATTCTTTTAGTTGCAGTTGTAAATGGAATTCGTTTCTTGATTTCCCCCTCAGGTTGTTCATTACTAGTGTATAGAAACACCACAGATTTTTGAATGTTGATCTTGTAACTTCCCACTTTGCTGTACTCATTTATTAGCTCTGGTAGTTTTGCTGTGGATTTTTCCGGGTTTTCGACGTATAGTATCATATCGTCTGCAAACAGTGATAGTTTTACTTCTTCCTTTCCAATTTTGATGCCTTGTATTTCTTTTTCTTGTCTAATTGCTCTGGCTAGATCTTCCAACACAATGTTGAATATCCCATAAATTTTGATATGTGTGTTTTCGTTTTCATTTGCCTCGAGATATTTACTGATTTCTCTTGTAATTTCTTCTTTGACCCACTGGTTGTTTAAGAGTGTTTTGTTTAGCCTCCATATATTGGTGAATTTTCTAGCCCTTTGCTTGTTATTGATTTCCAACTTCATTCCATTATGATCTGATAAAATATTTTGTATAATTTCAATCTTTGTAAATTTATTAAGACTTACTTTGTTCCCCAGCATATGGCCTATCCTTGAGAATGATCCATGAGTACTTGCAAAAAATGTGTATCCTGCTTATGTGGGATGTAATGTTTTGTAAATGTCTGTTAAGTTTGGTTCATTTATTGCACTATTCAAAAATCTCTGTTTTCTTATTGATTCTCTGTCTAGATGTTTTGTCCATTGATGAAAGTGGGGAATTGAAGTCTCCAACTGTTATGGTAGAGGTTTCTACTTCTCCCTTCATTGTTGTCAGTGTTTGCCTCGTGTATCTTGTAGCACTCTGGCTCAGTGCATAAATATTTATGATATATCTTTTTGTTGAATTGTTCCTTTTATTAATACTTAGTGTCCTTCTTTGTCTCTTTTAATTGTTTTATATTTGAGGTCTAATTTGCCAGATATTAGTATAGCTACCCCTGCTCTTTTCTGGTTATTGTTTTAATGAAACGTCTTTTCCCAACTTTTCAGTTTCAACCCATTTTTGACCTTGGGTCTAAAGTGAGTCTTCTGTAGAAAGCATACAGATAAGTTCTGTTTTTTAATCCATTCTGCTAATTTCTGTCTTTTGATTGGGGAGTTTAATCCATTAACATTTAATGTTATTACTGTAAAGGCAATACTTTGCTCTAGCATTTTGTCTTTTGGGTTTTATATGTCGCATCTAATTTTTTTTCTCTTTTTACCATTACTGATAGTCTTCATTTCTACATTCTTCTCTAGACCTCTCTCTCCTGCCTTTTCCTATCTGCCTGTAGTGCTCACTTTCATATTCCTTGTAGAGCCATTCTCTTAGTCACAATATTTTAATCTCCTTCTCATTTATGTTGGACAGTTTTGTTGGGTATATAATTCTTGTTTGGCAGTTTTTCTCTTTCAGAATTTTAAATATATCATACCACTGCCTTCTTGCCTCTGTGGTTTCTTCTGAGAAATCCACACATAATTTTATTGAGCTTTCCTTGTATATGGCGGATTGCTTATCTCTCTTGCTGCTTTCAAAATTCTCTCTTTGTCTTTGACATTTGACAGTCTGATTAGTAAGTGTCTTTGGAATATCTATTTGGATCTGTTCTGTTTGGGGTATGCTGTAATTCTTTTATCTGTAATTGCATGTCTTTCATAAGAGTTGGAAAATTTTCAGTTATTATTTCCTCCATTAGTCTTTCTCTTCTTTTCCCTTCTTTTCTCCTCCTGGGACACCCACAACACATATATTCATGTGCTTCATGCTGTCATTCAATTCCCTGAGACCCTGCTCATATATTTCCATTCTTTTCCCTATATTTTCTTTGATGTTTCAGATTTCAGATGTCCAGTCCCCTAGTTCACTAATCCTCTCTTCTGCCTCTTCATATTTATTGTGGTAGGTTTCCATCATTTTTTAGATCTCTTCTGTTGCGCCTTTCATTCTCATAAATTCTGCAGTTTGTTTTTTTCAACCCTTCAAGTTCTTCTTCATATTCTCCCAATGTTTTCTTTATATCCTCCCTCAACTCATTGATTTGATTTTTAATGAGATTTACCATGTCTATTCAAATATCCTGAATTAGTTGTTTCGACTCCTGTATCTCAATTGAAGTGTTAGTTTGTTCCTTTGAGCCGTATCTTTGATTTCCTTAGTATGACTGATTAATTTTTGCTGTTATCTAGGCATTCGATTTCTTAATTAGTTTATTCTGGTGGTTGTTTTCACTCTTTTACCTAGGGTTTTCTTGCTGGATGGCTTTGTTCTCCATTGTCCTTTGATCTTCAGTTCAACTTATTCTAGACCTGTATATAGATTCTGTTTAACTGACCAGAATTTTTCAGTTTTTGTTTTTCTGTTTCTCGTCCTGCTAATATGGGGCCTGTTTTTTTTTTCAGAAGGGTCTCATCAGATCTCATAGACCCCAGATAGATTTTTCCTTACTAGACAGGCCCATGTCTCAGGAGGAGAGAGTAACCTGCCTCAGTTTTCCCTGAGGTGGAGACCCAGCAGGTTGCCAGCCTTTCATATGGATTCTCTAGATTCTGTGCTGTTTCTGTCCTGCCCAGCATGTGGCAGTCTGCCTTTGGCTTCCCACCAGCTTAAAGTGATGTGGTGCCTTTAATTTCAGCAGACTCTCCCTGCCAGGAGTTATTGAGATAGAGGTGAGGTAGTAGGATGACTTTGATTGTTTCTGTTTTACCACCCCTGGGACCAGAATTACTTGAAACAGGGATTCCACAGGGGCTGGGCCTCATCCCCTTTTTCTTGGGGAAGATATGCCTTTTAGGGAATTAACCTCTTTCTCCTGACCAGTTACTTTGTCTCTCAGACAAGCCTTAGTTATGCCCTTTCCTAGGGCAGTGCTGGAACCTGAGAGTGCTTGTAGTACTATCTAATGAGTTTTTAAGAAATTAACAAAAAAAGCAAAAAAGCCTTTTCAGAACTGGACCCCTACTTCTCAAGTATGTCAATAAAGAACTTGAGTTTGTAGGTGGCTCTATGTATTGCCAAACTCTATATGCCCCCTTTTCTTGGGGTTCAGCCCTTTTGCAGTGTTTTGTGCTGGTCCAACTCAAAAAACTTCTGTTTTGTTTTGTTTTGTTTTGTTTTATCCCATCAGCCCCAACCCCTTTCAGCCAGGGCCAGAACTCCTAGTTCCTTTAATTCTTATTGCAGGTTTATCTGTGTTGGGGGCCTGTTTTCTGTAGTCAGAATTTGTTAGTTCCACAGTTGTAGCTTAGTTGATCTACGCCCTTGCTATGTGTAAGGTCTGTTTCCTTTCCTGGGAAACCAGTCTGCTGTACCCATGGGGGAGGGGCACCGGCCTCCACTCTTGAGGAACTTAGAGTTCTGTGTGGGATCTCAGCCTTTCCACCTGGTCCAGACTGGTGTATACTGTTCGTCTGGTCACTGATGTTCTGCCAGCAATTGTTCTGTATTGTTCTTGGCTATTTACTAGCTACTTTTGAGGACAAACTAAATTCCACACTTCCCTATGCCACCGTCTTGTAGAGCTTCAACAAGTTTTAGCTTAGTATTTAACATGAATGGGAAGTCACTTCTTGATATGCCACCATTTAGAATAATACTGACTTGGAAGCCATTCCAATCCCTGGAATGGCTTCCATTCTATGATCAGTGCTGTTGGATGCCAACCTGAGGACTACAGCTTAAAAAGAAAAGCCATACTTAAGACCCTGCTAAAGTAATAGAAAAGAAAATTGGCTCCATTTCATATACCTCCAAATCTATCTACCTTGAGAGAGTATGGTGCTAATTACAAGTCTACCTAATTCTAATTGTATGGAAGCTGAAGAATGATTCATGCCCATGATTGTATTTTGTCTTTTCCTACTGTTCACTCTGAAATAATTAAATCAAGAAGCTGTAAAGTTGACTGATGATGTGGCATCTGCACAGTTTTATCTTTGATTAATATCAACATAATCATAGAACTTCCTAGACCACTGTGTTTAAGGAGAAGGCATTAAATACCCATAACTGAAAGCAAAGATATAGTGCCTAATTTGTTGATCTTCCTACCAAACCTAAATACTCGTACCTGATACAGAATAGGATACATAGCTGCCACTCGTTAGGTAAGTGGTATAGGTGCTGGACAACTGGTAGAAAAAGTAGTAAAATCTGCCTGGAAGTTTTATTTATTTATTTTTTTATGGCTAGTCTCTGGGAATTGAATTCGAATCTCTCGTACAGCAGACGAGAATTCTACCACTGAGCCACCATTGCCCGCCCCTGCCTGGAAATTTTATATAAATAGTTTGTGATCTTTGCTTTTACAGTTATCAACTAGAGCATGCGAGCTTATGCCCATTCTCCATTTGTTATCTTAGACTTTTGGATTTTGGAGATTTGATGGTTTCAAAGCAATTCCCCCCCCCAACACTTCTTAGAAAAACAAAATTTTGGTTATTATTTTTATTGGCAGGAAAATGATACAGAACTCTCTGATCTCATATTTATGTATGTGTACTTAATACATAAATAATTAAACATGTGATAAAGAAAAATTGTTTTACATTTTACTTTTGCAATTATTGTTTATATAACAGTGGATCCTGATGTTGTTGACCCTTGTCTCTTATTGACATTACAACGAAGACAGTCCAAGTTTTAAGATTACTTGCCACAATTCTTTGGGCATGTGACACTCCTCATATTGTCAATGTCTGACACAGGGTCATATAGGAGAGAAGATGATAAATGGCCTTTTAGGCCAATCTTCTTGAACTTATAGGCTGATGGGATCAACTTTGTATTAATTTTTATTATTTGAGTTATGCTTACATTATATGGAATTTGAGTATGTGAATTTTCCCTTTCAAATGGAATAATATGAATTCCACATCCAATAGAGCATTTGAAATTTTAGTTATATTGTTGCATTGTTTAAAAGTTCACATTGTTCCTAATGATGATTGTCATGCACTTTCCATATGTTTCAAGATGTAACCAGTGGTGTTATATGATACTCCAAAAAAAAAATAACTAGATCTATTTATCATTAGTGCTTCACAGATTTCTGCATTGATGTATACCACAAATCAGGATTTTACTCAGTTGAAAATTTAAGGGACTAGTATAGCCAAAATATTCTTTTTTTTATTAATTAAAAAAAATTAACAACAAACAAAAACATTAACGTATCATTCCATTCTACATATATAATCAGCAATTCTCAATATCATCACATAGTTGCATATTCATCATTTCTTAGAACATTTGCATCGATCCAGAAAAACAAAAAGACAACAGAAAAAGAAATAACAGAAAAAAAAAAGATTATACATACCATACCCCCCACCCCTCACCTCCATTCATCCCTAGCATTTCAAACTAAATTCATTTCAACATTTGTTGCCCCTATTATTTATTTTTATTCCGTATGCTGCACTCATCTGTTGATATGGTAGACAAAAGGAGCATCAGACACAAGGCTTTCACAATCACAGAGTCACATTGTGAAAGCTATATCATTGTTCAATCATCATCAAGCCAAAATAATCTTGTAAAAGAAGAACAAAGTTGAAGGACTCACATTTTGTGATTTCGAAACTTTCCATGTAACTTCAGTAATCAAGACAATGTGGCACTGGCATAAAGGTAAGGACATAACATTGAGAAACCAGGGATAAGTCCTTATATTTCCAGCTAATTGATTTTTAAGAGATGATGCAACGACAACCAGATATACACATGCAAAAGAATGAACTTGGTCTCCTACTTCACATTATATGCAAATATTAACTCAAAATGGATCATAGACTTAGCTAAATGTAAGAGTTAAAACCATAAACTCTTATAAGAAAACTTATATATATATATATATCTTTATGACCTTAAATTAGGTTATAGTTTCCTAGATACACACCTAAAACATAAACAGCAAGAGAAAAAATAAATAAATTAGATTTCATCAACATTAAAACTTCTATGCTTCAATTAACCATATTGAGAAATTGAGAAGGCAACCCACAGAATGGGACAGAAATCCTTGCAAATTATAATCTGTTTATGAGGGTCTGTTATATAGATTATACAAATACCTCTTCAACTCAATAATCAAAAGTCAGCAAACCTAATTTTTACATGGGGAAAGTATTTAAATAGACATTTCTCCTAAGAAAATATACAAATGCCAATAAGCATGTGAAATGATGCTCAACATCATTAGTCATGAGGGAAATGCAAACCAAAATCATAATGAGATACCACTTCTTACACTGAAGAAGACATTAAGAATTTGAAATCATCATGCAGTGCCATTGGGAATATAATATTGTGTAGCTGTTTTGATAAACAGTGCAGCAATTCATCAGAATGTTAAAACAGTTCTATATGACCCAGCAATTCCACAGCTAGTGATAATATACCCCCAAATAATAAAAACATAGGTCATTTATGCAAAAACTCTTATATAACAGTCTTATATTCAGTATGCCAATATGGGAACCTCCCAAATATCTAACAGCTAATTAATGGTGAATGAATTGTGATATATCCATACAATGCAATATTCTTTGGCAATAAAATATAATGAAGTACTGGTGTATACTACAGCATGAATGAACCTCAAAAACATTAAGCAGTATACTAAGTGAAAGAAGCCAGTCACAAAGGACCACATTTGTATGATACCATTTGTATGAAATGGCCAGAATAGAAAATTTTATAGGGCAGAAAGTAGATTAATGGTTCCCTACAGCTAGGGGAAAATAGTAGGGCAATGGAGTGGTGGTTAATTTTATGTGTCAACTTGATTAGCAGTTTGATCAAACACTAGTCTAAATGTTGTTTTGAGGGTGTTTTGTACATCTGCAATCAATTGGCTTTAAGTAAAGATCAGCCTCAATAATGTGGCTTTGCCTTATCTAATCCTTAGGAGCAAAATCTGAGGTTTCTCAAAAAAGAAATTCTACTTCCAAGACTACAATATTAACTTTTGTCTGAGTTTCCAGCCTGACAGCCTGCCCACAGATTTTAGACCTGCCATTTCCAACAACTGTAGTAACCAATTCCTCAAAATAAATCTCTTAATATCTATATACACACATACATCCTGTTGGTTCTGTTTCTCTAAAGAACAGTGATGTAGGGAGTAATTGCTGTTGGGTATTGGGTTTCTTTTGGAGGTGATGAAATTATTGTAAAATTAACTTTGAATGTAAAAAAAGTTTGCATTATATAAACTGTATTGAATGTGAATTATATCTCAGTGAAACTGTTACATATATGTATAGTATGAAGAAACTTTTGAAATACCCTCAAACTAGATATTTGTGAAGTTTGTTAACTCTTTAAGGTTTTTTTAAGACTTGAACCTTACTTTAAAATTTTCTGTAATTTCTTAAAGTAAGATATGAGTCTTTACTTAGGTTTTAAGTTTTTATTTTTGAGTCTTGTTTGAAAGATCCTTAAGCCTGAGGCTTCTCAGTAAGGGTTATACATTTTGCTGCATTGCATTTGGTACTACTCTGAAAGGAAATATGCTCTTTGGTTACATTTCATATCATCTGAAGGTTTTAATAACCCCTTTTATAACTAGTAAGAAAATGTGTATTTTTAGAATTAGTACTTTCTCTTGATAGTATACTTAGAACATTCTGTAGCCAGGTTATAAGATTAACTTCACCTTTATATGTATATTTACAAATACAAATTTACCTTTCAGGTAATTTTTCCCCATTTACATTTCATGTCTTTAGCTTTTAAGTTTGTCTGCACAGTCCCCTGACTCTTTTGTTTGGTTTTAATTTTGGTTAACAATTGGAACAGAGAGGTTTAATTTCCTTTTTTATTTTCTACTAATATGAGATCAGTTCCTATCATCATACTTTCATGGAAACATTAGGGTAGAGCAGAAGTAGTCTCCAAAGAAGAATTTTAAAATAATGTATAGACTTGACAAACTATTTTGTTCCAGTTCATTTACACACTTCTTTATTGGTTCAACTACATGACATAAAACAGCCACACTCTGATTAGAGAGATGCTATATACTCAAACCATAGTGTTCTCATATGGTACATTGTTTCTAAATTGACATATACGTGACTGGTGTTATCATCTAGTTTTTGTGATCTAAGTAAAAACTGCCTTTTTAAAAACATATTTGGGAGGCAAACATATTTGGTTCTTTCAAACTTTGAGAAATCATATTCTTTTATGAAGAAAATCACCATGAGTGATGCTATTTCAAATATTTTTTCCAAAGCCACATTTTAAAAAATATCTTTATAGAGAAATCTTCACATACATACAGTTCATCCATAGTATACAATCAGTGGCTCACAATATCATTACATAGTTGTGTATTATCACCATGATCATTTTTAGATCATTTGCATCACTCCAGAAAAGAAAAAAACTCATACATCCATATCTCTTATCCTTCCTTCTTATTGACCCCTAGTATTTCTTTTTTTTTTAGCCTCTTATCCCCTGCCCAGTATTATTTATTTGTTTTTCCTTATTATTTTTTTACTCATCTGTTCATACCCTGGATAAAAGTAGCATCACACAGTCGCATTATAAAAGGTTTTCACAATCACACAGTCGCATTATAAAAGCTAAATAGTTATGCAATTGTCTTCAAGAATCAAGCCCAAAGCCACATTTTAATGAAGTAATTAATAGTAATACTAAATTACTCCCAGGCCATCCCACTCCACCCAAGACCCCATTGCTTATGTTGCCCAGTTTGGCTCTTTTATTCATTACTGTGTTTCCAGCTTCTTGGCCATAGAACTTGGCATTTATAGGAAGCCCCCATACAAAAGAATGAATAAGTGAATGAACGAATAGCAATTTAACATTTTTACTCTGTAGAGCTAGTACTTAGTGCCATCTGAAAAGAATGACCTTTTTCTGTCTTCCTGTGTCAGTAATTCTCAGAAGAGTAGTCAGGAAACCAGCAGTAGTTACCTGTTTACTAAGTGCATACTGTGTGCCCAACTCTTACCGCCTGCCTTCCTAGAAAGCATTGCTACACAACCCTGTGAGGTAGGAGCTGTCATGATGTCTTGAAATGAGGAAGTAGGCTCATTGTCCAAGATCACACAGCTTGTGTGCAGTGTGAGTGCTGACATTCAAACCCAGACTCTTAGTCTAAGTCCAGAGCAGACATGGTCTCCAGTGAGTTTCAATTAGGAAATTTTGAGGTGCTCCAATGCCAAAATACTTGATAAAAATATACAAAGTATGTAGTGTTAAAAAGCCCCAATATAAGGCCATTGAAATAGTTCTTGGAATATTTGCTCAAGAATTTTTTTTTTTTTTTACATGGGTAGGCACCGGGAATTAAACCCAGGTCCTCTGGCATGGCAGGCAAGCATTCTTGCCTGCTGAGCCACCATGTTCCGCCCAGCTCAAGAATTTTTAACAGAAAAATCCTCAGCTACAAATATCTCCCTATTTCAAGGACTTTCAAAAATCATAACATTAACTTTTTAAGAAATACATGGGAAAAACTGTTAGGAAGTTAATACCACCCCCAAACTGTTAGAATTTTATTACAACTGTTAAAATAATACTGCCACAGGAAAACTCAATTTTGTACAGTGTGTAATTTTTCTAAAGCTGTGATAGACATATCAGGGTCTTAATTATACCTTGTAAATAATTATCAAGAAATACAAGAGTCCCTGAAACTTGTTTGGGTGAGCTTTCCTCCCCTTTCCCTGGCAGGTCTGTTGGTCAGGTTCTGGGAGCTTGCAGATTTTGGACACTTTGGGGCTCGTTCCTGTGTTGCCATGGTCAGTTTTTGGCTATTTTTGTCAGTTTCTGTTGCTGAGGACAATCTCATGCCAAGTTCTAGGCACCTTTTCTTTACTGCTTGGAACCCTTAACAAATCTATGATTAACGATCTAAGACCCACAGTCGTGGCATTGTGCTGTTGCCTTCAAAAGTTGGTGATGAACCTCCTGGAGGTAATGAAGAGCCTTGTTTGCTATATTCTGTCAAAGAAATTCTGGATCCAGAAGAAATGAAGGGACTAAATCCTAAAGAAAGAAAAAGAAACAAAAGAGTTGGACTACTGGGTGATCAGGAAGAGAGTTTAAAGTAAATTCAAATAGTTTGGATTGAAGCATCTGGCTCCATCAGGAATAGCATTGTTCAAAAGATTATCTAGCAGCAGCTGCAACCAAGACTTTGAAAGAGAAGACTTTTTTTTTCTTCCCTAAAAACAGATGCATTGTGCAAAATACTCTTCTGATCTTATGGGAGCACCCTGCAAATCATTCTTCTGACTTTCAAAAACACAAACTACATAATGTCTTAGAGTTTTCCTTTGCATAGAGTGTTAACCCTTGGCCTGTGGGACCTTAAACCTTATCATAGACCATTCACCCTGCACAACAGCTGCCTTTCTGTTTCAATAATATAGCAAGCTATTTCCTGCCACGTGTTCTTTGCACGTGCTGTTCCCTCCATCAGGAATATTCTTGTCTGGACTCTTCCCAACTCTGGCTCCTCCTCCTTGTTTATAGAAATGTTGCCTCCTCAGTGACCTTCCCAGGCCATCCCACTACACCCGAGACCCCATTGCTTATACTGCCCAGTTTAGCTCTTTTATTCATTACTGTATTTCTAGCTTTTTTGGCCATAGTACTTGGCATTTATAGGAAGCCCCCATACAAAAGAATGCATAAGTGAATGAACGAATAGAAATTTAACATTTTTTCTCTGTAGAGCTAGTAGTTAGTTCCATCTGAAAAGAATGACCTTTTTCTGTCTTCCTGTGTTAGTAATTCTCAGAAGAGTAGTCAGGAAACCAGCAGCATCAACATCACCTATGAACTGTGAGAAATGGAAATTCTCAGTACCTAATCCATGACCTATTGTGTCAGAAACTGGGGCTGGGGTTCACCTATCTGTGTTCTAACCAACGCCTCCAGGTGATTCTGATGTTGAGAACCACCGTACTAGGCTCAGAGGCTGTTCAGATCACTCCTGTAAGCCAGCCCTAAAGCAATGCTTGCACAAAAAAATATTTGTTTACGATGAATTCGTTTTCCCTCTTCCCCCACTGCCTTTCACTTTGGTGTTGGGCACACAGATGCTGAGGAAGGGAGCAAGTGCCAGTCTGAGAATCTGAGGGAAATCTATGCTCTTCACTGCAGACCTGGTCAAATTTAGAAACCAAGCTTACCCATTCCTCCTTCATAGAGGAGAGGAAATTTCCAGCTGTTGGTAGATGCTAATTTGTTTTCATTTGACCCTTGGGTTTCTGCATGTGAGCCCAGGGGAGAGGATGCTTAGAAGCTGGCTTGTTTCACATACTGGCCACAGAGAGGACTGTGTCCTTGTAAAGCCGGAGTAGAGCCAGGCCTAGCCCAGCGCCCCGAGGTGGTAGAAGGGGCAGGTCACTGCTGCTCACAGATGGACTCCATGTTCCCCGTGCCAAGCATTGCTTTCGGCTCAAGGGGCTTCAAGCACAAGAGAGGCTTTGTGGGACTCTCAGCCTTGCTATTTTTATACTCTTGACTTTCAGGCCCTGCATCCTGTTCCCTCAGAAAGGAATAAAAACACAAACAACAAAGGGCCAGGACCTTCTTGCAAAGAATGCTTATGAGTACTGGCTGGGCTGAGCTGCCCCCTATCAGCACGTGACAGCGCTTACAGCCAGGTGCCTGGATGAAAGAAGCCTGAAGCGCCTAGAAAGCATCATAGGTGTAAGATCCCGTTGAGAGGGAAGGGGGGAGAAAATATAGGAGATCTTAGTCTCTGCAGTGTGCTTCAAAGTGGAATTTGATCCTTAAAGCTTCTACTAGAAGGGCTTTACAGATCCATAGGTTAGGCATTTCCTGGCTATCGTGGTTTTACTGGAAGCAGAGTAGGGAAGAGAAGGCGCACAGAGGAGGACCCTCTGAGAATGGCTGCATTGTAAGTGTGTCTGTGTTAAGGTACCAGATCATGAGGGTGGTTATTCTGTATCACCTGGTCTCCTGTTTTCAAGCTGTAGTCTCGATTGACCTTCCGTCTCCAGTGAATGAGTCACCGTAAGATTATCTTCTTTTAATCTTGTTTGTCAAACCATAATGATCATTAAATCCCATAGATTCTGTAGTGAGCATTTTCCTTTTGATATAATATCTTATTTATTGTGGAAGAGATCTTAATATATTATTATATTGTTAGCTTTGGAGACCTATACTATATAATAATAATTATAGCAATAAGACTAACAAAACAGTCAACATTTATGTAGCAAATATGACTGTTATGTGCCAACCTTTATTGTTTTACACACTACCCCATGAGGTTAGGTCCATTTTACAGATAAGCTTCTGAAGCCCAGAGAGGTCGAATAAGTGGCTGAATAAGATAGGAAGGCCGTTTCCAGAGCTCATACTCTGTTTCCCTTCCAGGCGGCATGATGCCTTGTCTAGAGGCTTTGCTGACTACCCTCATTTCTAATTTCACTGAAGCCACCAAGGTCTTGAATAAATCCTCTGTTTTCCTTGGGTTAACTTTCTGGGTATTGAAAAATACTTTAACTCGGCCAGGTCCCTATTCTGGCATGTCTTCTTTTTTTTAGAATACCTGAAACTTTTTTTTTTTTTTTTTTTTTAAAGAAAGAAAGACAGAGAAGGAAGGAAGGATGGAAGGAAGGAAGGGAGGAAGAAAGGGAAACATCTTTAAACATTTTCTTATTTTTATTATATTTTGTTTGTTTGTTTGTTTTTTACATGGGCTAGGGCCGGGAATCGAACCGAGGTCCTCCGGCATAGCAGGCAAGCACTCTTGCCCGCTGAGCCACCGCGGCCCGCCCAGGAATACCTGAAACTTTTAATCTCAGGATTCCATTTTGTCTACATATTTTTAATTGCTAAACAAACAAATAAAACACACATACACAAAACCACTTGCAGAAACATTCATAAAAGTAAATGTACAGTTTAACAAATAATAAAGTAAATATCTGATATCACCACTCATGTCAAGAAACAAATTATCATCAGCAGTATAGAAGCCTTGACATACCTCTCCCTGATTGTAACCCACTGTCATCCCCTTAATATGGTATTTATTATCCTGATTTTTGTAATAACTGTTTCCCTGCATTTCTATATAGTTTTAAACATCTGTCTGTATCCCTATACAATGTAGTTTAATTCTTGAACTTTATAAAAACAGAAACTTAGTAATGTATTTTCTTATGTCTTCTTTCTTTTGATCACTGTTATGTTTGTGCAGTACATCAATATTGTTATGTAGTGGTATTTAGCTCATTTTCATTGCTGTGTAGTATTTACTGTATGAATATACTACAGTTTATCCATTCTGCTGTACAATGGGTTGCTCTGGGTTGCTCTGGGTTGCTCTGAGTTGTTGGCTAGTTCAGTGATGTTGCTATAAATATGTTACCTGGTGCATACATGTGTTCCTCCATGGCATATGCTAAGCATGGAATTACTGGGTCATAGAGTAGAGATATATTTAACTCTACTACTTGCTACTATTTTTTCCCAAAGTTATTGTTCCAAATTACCCTTCTACATAGCACTGTGTATACCAATTCTCAGTGTTCAACATGCTTGGTAACACTTAGCACTGTCATACTTTTGATTTTTGCCAGTCTGGTGGTTGTATAAGGGTACCTGTGGTGCTGGGACATTTGGGGTATTTTTAAATACTCTTCAGGCTTTCTGTCAATTTCTGCATTGTAACTCTCCCATAAATATTTCCTTAAGTTATTCCCATAGTTGGTCTGAGTTCCAGTTCTAAGTTCGTAACCCTGAAATGAGATCTTTTTGTTTGCTTTATGCCATTCAAACACTGAATCGAGTGTTCTAAGGGTACTGTCACACGGTGATTCACCCAAAGAGAAAAAATGTTCTCTAACGTGGAGAAGATACTGATATTACAGCTGAAATCTGAAAACACCATTTGTGATTTCTCTCAGCAGATTTGTCAATAAGGAGTACATGGTGGACACTCAGTTTGAGAAAACTTGCTGAGAACTTGAAGGGCAGTGAAATTGTCAGTCATCATTTCCCTTCCATACTGTCAGCTTCTTACTTTGTCTTCAGCAAAGCTTCATCATGTACTTTTCAGAGAATCGAAAGAGTTGGAGCTTTCTCCTAATCATCTCATATTTAGAAATTTTCCCAATTTTATAGGTTTGCATCCCTCCCTCATACCTTGTCCCTTGTAGTAACCATCTGAGGGTGGCCATCTTA
The DNA here is from genome assembly GCF_023851605.1 of Tamandua tetradactyla. Classification (NCBI taxonomy): domain Eukaryota; kingdom Metazoa; phylum Chordata; class Mammalia; order Pilosa; family Myrmecophagidae; genus Tamandua; species Tamandua tetradactyla. The sequence goes on along the minus strand of NC_135345.1, from coordinate 43,089,176 downwards.
AGCTATGTAGTGGGTTGAATAGTGTCCCCCAAAAGTCATGTCCACCTCGAATCTCAGAATGTGACCTTATTTGGAAATAGGGTCATTGCAAATCTAATAAATTAGGTTAAGATGTGGTCATACTGGACTAAAAAGTGGTATTAGATTAGAGCTAATTATTCAAGCCAAAAGCTAGCATCCTTAAAAGAAGAGGACACACAGAGGCACACACACAGGGAAGATGGCCATGTGAAGATGGAGAAAGATTAGAGTGATGCAAGAACAAGCCAAAGAGCACCAAGGATTGTCGGCAGAAACCAGAAGCTAGGAACAAAGAGTCTTCCCTAGAGCCTTCGACAGGAGGATGACCGAACAATCTTATGGTAAAAGGATAGTTCGGTCATGTGCCTCCCGAAGATCCCACTTGATCCTCACTACACCGTTGCCTTAGCTATGGTTTCAAAGTTTCTTTTAAGCAAAAAATTTCAAAAACATCTGATGCCTGTTTTCAAGGAAAATCATTTGCACAAAATTAATGTGTAAAACTAATAAAAATGACGCTGCTGTGATTGAAGGGGCCTGGAAAAGCCCGGAATTCCACCTTCCTGCCCTAGCATCTTCTACCCCCATTTAATAACAATTGGAAACCCACTGACTGTTGAACGAGGTCCAAAGTACTTATTTAAGTGTATACATAGCTTATATAGGAAAACATAGCAAATTGGGAATGTGGTGATTAAAACAGAATGAATGCGATGGTGGCTGAGAGGCTTCAGAAGCATTTTTTCCTTCTCTGACTAGTCCATTCATGCATTTTCCTTCCTTCTCTATTTAGCCTTCCATCTTTTCTTCCTCAGATAGCCTGTCTTGGAAAGCCACTGACTTTGGTCTTTGTCCTTGGTCTGACATGATTTCATATTCTGATAATGGTTGTAGCTTTCTTCATACATACTAATACATACCAGCTATAGAGACAGTCAGGGTAAGTGTGTAAATTCAGGCCCTCAAAACTCATAAACCACAGAAACCGTAACTGTCAGCATCTTTGTGTCCTTTCCCTAGAGAGGGACAAGGGAAGCCCCTTGATGGGGTAGAATTTTCCTCAGCTTTATTCCAAAACCTGTCTGTTTTTCCTCTCCTGCCTCACTTGAAATGTTTCAAAGAAATGAAACAACAGCAGATAGCAACCCCTCTACCTCCCAAAAAAGGATAGAAGACAAAGAGTATAAGTACATGTTTGTTTCAAGTTGTTTCTGCAAAATTTCAGTGACTTGAAATTACTTAATCATGCTTAATTTCCTTCAGGGGAAGGGAGAAATTTCTATGATAATTTGAGACAAGTGACAGTTTTGCCTCTGGCGGATTTAAATAAGTAAAATGAATGCTGGGATGTGGGATAACCGCATGAATGACATCTGTGCCCCTGGTCTTTATGACCCTTTTGTTCAGTTTCCTTTTTTTTCTTGGTGGCTGTGACAGCCTCAGTGACACCTGCCCATAGGATGCAGTGACATTTGCACGGAGGAGGGCTCACACATGTTCTCATTTGAATTGCTGCAAAGCGCTCAGCCTCTTCTATATGGCCATGTAGAAATAGGTCTTGTCCTTAGAATAAAGTGATTCTCAGGTTTAGTGCTCATGTTCCTAAAGCTTTCTACTTATCTGTGTTGATAAAACTGCCTGTAATTCCTCCGTTATGTCTCCGTGTCCAGATTTCTTACTCTACTTCCTTTCCCCTCTGCTGTCTTCTTTCAACACTTTAATCCATTTCATATTCAACTCAGAGAAGGCCAAGAATGAGATTTTAAATGCAAGTAGATATTAATAAAGTAATGAAATATTGGTATAGGCCAGGGCTGGCTGAAATTGTCTGGTACGTGTATTTTATTCAGCCCTCACAATGTTTAAAACAGTTATTTTTTTTATGTATTTGAATACCTTGGACAAGTAGATGCTTGTCAGATTGCCACAGTTCCTACCATTCTCTATTGTCTCAAACCCACCCTACTTCACATGTTTACATTACTGGTCTGTGTCTAGGGTGAATTTGTTGAATTCTGAGGCTTTTCCAGTTCACTTTCCTTGGGAATCTCCTGTGGGCAACCCAGAATTCTATAATCTTAAAACAGGCATTGCTACTATATAGGTGTTTGCAGTCAAATAGTGGTTGTTAAAAGTACACAAAATGGGCAGGCCACGGTGTATCAGTGGCAGAGTTCTCGCTTGCCATGCCGGAAACCCGGGTTCAATTCCTGGTACCTTCATTTACAGAAGTTTTCATTTACAGAAAGCAGTTAAAGAAAGTTATAGTTGTATTCATAGCTGGGAATGAAATATGAGGAATGAAAATCTGACTAATTTATAGAGGAATTTGGTAGGTTCTCATGTGGATTTTATTTGGATAATTGCTTGTTGGTGGGTTTGCCTTTGTTTCCCAGGGCTACCATAACAAAGTCCCACAAACTGGGTGGCTTAAAACAGAACAAGTTTATTGTCTCATGGTTCTGGGGGCTAGCAGGCCTAAATCAAGCACGCTGTCAGCAGGGCCACGCTTCCTCTGAAGTCTGTAGGGAAGAATCTGTTCCAGGCGTCTCTCCTGGCTTCAGGCAGTGGCTTGCCAGCAATCTCTGGTGTTCTCTGCCTCAGTTGCCATGACCTTATCCCTTCCTCTGATTGTGCCTCCTGTTTTCTTCTTGAAAGAGTATCGCCTCATTTTAACTTAACTAATTCCATCTGGAATGACTTTTTTTTTCCATATAAGGACTCATTCCAAGATATTAGAGTTAGGACTTCAACCTATCTTTTGGGGTGACACAGTTCAGTCCATAAAATTGCTCTTGAAACTGTAAGATGACTTTGAGGCTGAGGCCTTTATGTTCATATACTCAAATGTCAGCCTTTCTTTCCAGCTCTTTCCTTGTTTCTTTCCTATCACTTCTTTTACTCTGCTTCGTATACTTAGGATGGCTTCAATTCATATTTGGACTATGGACACATTTGCCTATGAGAGTCCCCTGAAAATTGATATTGAAATGGAAAGACTGTAATTTTTTTCCTCTTTTAATAAAACCTCTTTTTTCCCATTTCCCAGCAGATATATGGAGTGATCACTCATTTCGGACCGATCCAGATTTGCCGCCTGGCTGGAAAAGAGTTAACGACATCGCTGGGACCTATTACTGGCACATACCAACAGGGACAACTCAGTGGGAACGCCCTGTGTCTGTCCCAGCAGATCTTCAGGGTTCTAGGAAAGGGTCACTTAGTTCTGTAACGCCATCTCCTACCCCAGAGAACGAGGTAAGATGGAGTGTCTTTTTAATGGCTTAGTAGAGTGGATGTAACTTGTGATTTCTCTTTACACTAGTTGCTTCTGTCCTAACAGGTCATCGAGGTAAGCATTTTGATTATCATGCATGCTGCATTTGAAATCTTAGTAATGCTTCCTTTTAGTAAATGGTGTTGATTTCCCTTTCAAGGATGTTTTCATTTTTTAATGAAACATTCCCATGGTTCCTTGAAACACTGTTCCAGGTACAGAAAGCCAAAGGGGCTGGTTAATGAGAAGTGGTTAAGATTCCTTAGGGTTCACTAAAGCAGTACTTTACTCTGCAGGTATCTTTGCATGGTACTGGCTCCATAAAGTATTTAAATACACACAGAACATCTCTTGGCCTGATGTGTTATAATTACTGCATATCTTATTAGTCTTGGGTTCATTTCATAGCATGGAGAAGATATCTGTAAGAAAATAACCCTTGAAAATCCATAAGTGCTTAATTTCTAAAAAATAAAAAAAAATTAGTTTATTTACCAGAAGTGACATTATTTTGGAAAAAAATATACCAGCATTAATTTCTGCCATCCCTGAGGAAGAAATCTGGATTTCTTTGTTTAAACAAAGAGTTGAGGAATTAAAGAATCCCATTGTGGTATTTATTAATAGAGGGATTTCTGCAGTGAACCGATGTGAATCCTGATAACATGTTCAAGAGAATTACAGTTGTAAAAGGTCACAATTAAGTAATGACTTTTTCTGATAAAAGTAGGTTGATCCCCTAACACCGAGACATCTCTGCCTTTTTCTGACCACAGTCTTTTGTTCTGTAAGCAAGCCCGTTTTCTTTTACTTTGAGGACATAGGGGACATTTGAACTCTATCTGTTCCCACCAAACTTTCTCTATAGATGTGTGACTGTCATTAGCCTGCCTGTCTTTAAAAGTAGATATCTTGTTTCCTAAATCTTTCACTACTTCATTGCTCTTCTGTTGGAAACAGTAAAACCTAAATTCTGGCCACATACCCGTCTCCGAGTAGCTCAAGGCTTTGGCATCTCACTTACCGGCCTGGGTCTTGTGTTCTCCATCTCGAAAGTGATGAATTGGTGTGAATTATATCCTCTTTGGTAGATGAAGAGCTTGGTTTGTTTATTTCAGGTACATACTGCAATACCAGTGAACCACATAGGACATTTTTGTTTATTACTGGGTGATTTTTATAACTGTATAGTGAGGTGTAATATTCATTTATTCATCTTCTGTTAGGTGTGCTGGGGATAATGGTGAACCAGTACAGCCTGATTCTGAAGGAGCGTGCATGAAGTAAAGCCCTCTCATATCCCAGCCTAGTTACGTGGGATTCCTGCTAAAACCAGAGAGTGGTTTCCTAGAAGCTGAGCCAGCCAGAATGAAGCCTCTGCTCTCACTGAGGCAGAGACCTGCTTTTTCTTCCTTATCTGTGTTCTCTTGACATCTTTGTTAGGATCTTTTTCTCATTCCAGAGCTGCATTTCCCTTTGGTACCCTTCTGCTATCTTCACCAGTGGGGAGTGAGTTTCCGATAACCAGAGAATGGCAGATTGGGGGGGATTATTTGGTCCCAGCATCTGTATGTCATAGACAGAAATACTGAGGTACCGTGGCAGCACCAAAGCTTCAGTTTGGGTTTCCTGAATCCTCCTGAATCCTAGACCAGGCTTTTCTTGCTCAGCTCCCCTGGATTTGGGACTTCAGCTTACTTTGTTTCTTCCATTATCCCCCATAGAAGGAGTTTGGGCCAACTTTGGGGCACAATTTCTGTTTGATGAAGTTCAGGTCCTCTGTATGTAGAAGAAATGAAGTCCTTCCTAAAGCCTCTCTGCTAAGTCCAATATGTATGTGTGCTGGGGTCCAAGAAGGACAGCCTAAGGCTCATGTGGCTCTAGTTTTTATTTATTTGGTTGATATGATAGACTTTCATTTCCATGTGTTTTGTAAAAGTCTTGGGAAGAAAGCAATGATCAGGTGGGCAGCTGGCCCTGGTTTAAGTTGTCAAAAAGTGGAGTTCATCTCTAATTCTCGAGTGTCCTTCTGGTGCTCATTTTTACCTCTCTGGACCCACTCCCTACCTCCCACAACATCCCCATCCCCACTGCACAAGACCCCAGCCCAGGTTCAGGTAGTATCTGACTGCTCAGCCTCCTGGCTGCTTTTCATGATTTCTTGTGGTTTTCAGAGTATTTTTGTAAACATCATTTCATTTGACCCACTCAAGACTCTCAGGTCGCAGAGAAGACAGTTATTATGTTCCCCAATTAAGAAGAGAGGTAACTGAGGCTCAATGAGTTGAATAGCAACACAGTTGATGAGTGTTAGACTCTAGATCCTGTGCTTTGTCCCCAGTGCTGTGTGAATTCCCACCTTGCTTTTGTTTCCATTCCTCTTGTCTACTGCTAACCATGCTATCAGGTTGACAAAATCTTATTCCTCCAAGGAACTTCGTCAATGGATGTGTATTTTTAGACATTTCAGAGGAAATGAATGACTCAAATCCAGTTCTTCATTAGACCGATGGAATAGATGTTCTTCAAATCAGCCTTTCAATTGTTGGTTTCACACCGCATAACCTCCGCCAGACCAGTAGATAAGGTCATCTGTAAATCAAAGCACCTAACAGATTTAAAAGGCAATAAATTAAAATTGTAGAGGCAGAGAGGTGAATGGATAGAGAGAAGAAGAGTGGGAGAGTTATGGAAAAGGCCCAACCTACCACATACCCAGCTGAATATGGAAAAAAATTTGCTAACATGGATAACAAGACAGAAGCCCTAAAGATCACTGAGTAGTTAATAGTACAGGCCTATGCTTAATCTCATTAAACCTCACAAAACCTTATGTATCTGGTACTATGGTTGGCATTCTCATATTACATTTGAAGGCACTGAGGCACAAAAAGGTTAAGGGCCTTCGCCAAGAGCACACAGCTAATACATGATAGAACCAAGCTTGACTCTTACCACCGTCTATACCCCAGGTTCCACTGTATATCAAGTGGCTTGGAGTGTCTTGAATCCCTTTCTCTCACCTCAAGGAAAGACTGGGCCACATGCAGAACTTTCTAGACAATAGCTTCTATTGATAACAGTTGTCTCAGGTGCTGATGATTGAGAGTTGATTATGTCTCTAACAACATTTCTTTGACATCTACATAGAATCTATTTCAGCTCACTTGTAAGTATGAGAGAAAGCAGAATATTCAGGAAAGGAAGAAACTTATGATATGTCACGTGGGAGATGCATATTTTATTCAGCTTTTTCCTGAGCTGGTTTTTTTTTTTTTTTTTTTTTTTTTAAAGTCAGATAAATGCCAAATCTGTTGAGTAAGCTTCACGAAAGTTTAGGATGGAAGACTTCCTTACAGTTTGAAAATTTTACATTTCACATTCCAAAGTTCACTTGGGAAGTGTTAAGCTCAGTGGATAATGTTTCCATTGCACACGCCAGCAAGTTTATAAACTGGCCAGGAAGCATTTACTGCCAAAATTGGGCACATGGTGCTCTTCCCCTAAACCATTTATTTGTTCCCAATTACCTCCTAAGTTACTTGGTTGTCAAATTTTAGAGTGAAGAGGAGGGCATGCAAAATATTTTTATGAAGTAATTACTGGCCCATAGCCAAGTTACACTTATAATCTTTTCAGCTGAAGGTGTTTCCTAGTCTTAAGTAGAGAATGCAGAGGAAAAGTTGGGTCTGAAGCTAGGGAAGGCAAAATTGTTTCTCTGAGCTATGATTTCATGTTGATAATAAATCACTGTGTTCTTCCTGCAGTGCCCATGACATCTGTGGATGCCCTGAACAGCTAACTCCCCAGGAGGGACAAAATCCATGTATTCTTTTGGGTTCTATGTAATTTCATACATTATATTGCACTTAGAAATAAAATGACAATTTAAAGGGACCATTCGGTCATCATTTTCCTGAACTTCTTCACCTTTTCTCTCAAGATGGGACTTGGGAATCTACCTTTTTAATAAGCTTTCCAGGTGATTTTATGCTGAGTAAAGGATGAGAGCCTGTGATCTAATGAATCCAATCCCCTGTGTTTAATTACATGTCACTTCCTCTTAAATTCTCTGGCCTCACCCTCACTTCTCCTGGAAAATCTTGCTCTCACCTCTCTGCTTTGAAAGACCTTTAATTCATAGTGTCCTTTTATCATATTATTACTTGTGGTATGTTAGTCTCCCTCAAGGAAGCTCCCTGGGGGTCAGGACCTGTCTCCCTCATCTTTGTGTCCCCAACATCTGGCACAGGCCTGGTATTTGGTACAGTTCATTAAATGTTTGCTGAATGAAGGAGTTAGCCAGCTTCACAAGGAGGAAGCAGTTAGTTGACTTCCCATAGACACCAAGCCAGGACTGGAGCCCCAGGGTCTCCTCACTCCTCCTAGTTTAGTTTCTACATGATATTGCTGCTCACACTGAGACAAATTTAAATCATATGAGCTTTTATCTTTTAGATTGCTGCTGCTTCTTTCTTTTTTTTTTAACTTCTCTGAATTGTATTTACATGATAAATAATAATGCAGTACTCTACTGACACTGCATAGAGAACATTTGAAAAAGAAAGGAATAATATATACACATATATGGAAATAAGAAGGCTCTGCATTTGCCAAGAACATACATATTGAGGTTCAACTCTTGACAAAACAGGATCAAAAGGCATAATTCATAACCGCTTGGTCTAGAGGTTCTCAAATTTTTGTTATTACATAGAGCCTTTATTATTTCTTTCTCCATGGACTCCATGCTTAGGATATATTGGCTATCAAACCCATCAAATACCTTATAGGAAAAGAGAGTAGAGAATAAGGAAACTGCCATCTCCTTGGGGAGCCAGTCTCTGTGCCAAAGGCTAACATTCTTGATTTCTCAATTTTCTCCATGTGATCTGATGGAGGTTTTCTTAGCTGTATTTTATTTGTGAGGGAAATAAAAGGTCATAGAGCAAATGAGAGCAGAGGCAGGATTTGAACCCCAGCTTTCTGGCATGATGCATTAGCTTCAGAACTTTCAAAGCACACACTGAGAGGATGCAATTACAGCTTCCATCAAAGCAGCTGAGGAACGTTCAGGTGCTCTCCTTTCTACCCAGCTCTCAGCAGATTCAAACCTCCACTCTTGCTCTCTAGCCTGTATTGATACTGCTTCATAGAGACTTTCTTAGCACCCTAAAGAAGATCCCCACAGGGAGGCTTCCTCAGTCCCTTGGCCCTCATCCTCAAGCATATACTCTTGTCACTGTCAAAGAAGCAACTCCAATATAAGCCTTTTACCAGCAGAAGGACAAAGCATCATTTTTGTTTGATTTGTGGAATTCCTTTCCAAGACCCCCAAAGAGAAATTTGGGAGAAGAAAGCTGCCAGCAGTCGCAGGCTGTAAGACTGGATTCCCTGAGTGGGTCTACCCTCGCACAGTGTCTGCTCAGTGCGAGGGGTGGCAGAAGGCTCTGTGCTGCAGGCACTGAGTCAGTCCTTATGACCAGCTGGGCCCAAAGAACTAAGGCCCCAGGGACACCCCAGAACTGAATGTGGTCAAGGTCATTAGGGTATTTGGTAGTGCAAAGCTTTCACTGTATTGTCTGAAAGGTTCTTGCTCATGAAAGATGTTCTCTGTCTATCCCTTCTGTCTTTTCCCTGATCACATCCTTGTCTTTCCCTAGACATGTTGTTCCACCTGCCTTTCATCTTTTATTGTTTTTTTCTTTGTTCTCTTCCTTCTTCTTTCTTAACCTCCACCCCCAGACTATGGACTGCAGTGACCACAGACTTTCTGTAGAACCCAAGAATTTCTATTGGATTGTGTGTGTATTTTTTTTAATCATTTGGTTGAAACATTCTATTCTTCTTCATTTAAAAGAGTAGATGAATAACTATATAGTCTATGAAATTTAAAACTAATTGGTTTTATCTTACATTGCCCTTAATTTTAACAAATAAAAATTATGGTCACTTGACAAGTGTGGAAAGTTTCTTATCCTTGATCTAGATGAATATTTTTAAATATAGGAGCCAAAAAAGATCTTTGGCCTACTCATAGAATATATAATGTGAGTTTCCTTTTTCTCTTACTTGTGCTTCCTTTTTAGTTGTACTAAAAGATCTCTTTAGGAGTATGCATGTTATTTTAAGGTTTTTTTGCAGAATCACTGTATAAGGCCTTTGTTTATTTAAATCTATAGAAATTGGTCATTGGAAGTTTGCCACCTAACTTATGTTTCCCTCCCATGAGAGCTTGATTCATATAATCTTAGAACTATGATCGGGTTTTACTTTTCATGGACCCTTACATTAAAAAATAAACACATAAAAATGAAAAACATGTAGACATATAGAGAATCACTTTAAATAAGTGCTAAAATACTTCTTTTAAGAAATACTCTTCTTGGGCAGGCCACAGTGGCTCAGCAGGCAGAATTCTCATCTGCCATGCTGGAGACCTGGGTTTGATTCCCAGTGCCTGCCCATGTGAAAAAAGAAGTACTCTTCCTTTGCGTTCTCTGGTCCCCACAATAGTGATTCTTGGGATAATTTCTGACTTGACATAGTTTTTTCTACATACCCAACTCGTTTTAAAATTTCTCTACAAGAATACAGTTATCGCGAGTCTCCCTAATTTGGCATCTCATGTCATATTCAAAGTTCAATTTACAGTGAAATAAATATTCCAAATGTAAATAATGATGATTTGAGGCCAAATAAGATTTTTTTTTGTTTTAAAAAAATTTTAGCTTAAAATTTAATTTTGTACTTGATTCTCCAAGTACTTCTCATTTAGTACTTAATAATACCCTCTATGGTGGTGTTTCTAAACTTATTTAATTCACTGACACAGGCTCATCTGCAAGTATGAGGAAGGTTGGGGATCTTCTCCTCCCTAGGAAAATGCACATGCACAAAATACTGCACAACCGTGTCAAAATGTTCATGTATCCCATTAGTTAACAGGTCTCTCATGTCATTGATTTTCTCTTCAGTATAAACTGAACAGTGCTTTTGAGGATAGAGTAAGGAGAGAGGTAAGGAATGGGACAGCATTCTTGCCCTTCTATTTAATGAGAGATAATTTTTTAAAGTACATATGGTGGTCTAACATCTTTTTGGTTTTCAAGAAACTGCAGTTGCGCCTGGTCCCCAGAAAGAAGGCAGTAATGACACGAGTTGTGCAATTTTGAGAGCTCATCTAAATTTATGGTGACTACTGTCATTAGACTCTTGCAGCGTCAAATAAAAGCATCTTTCTGCATATGACACATTTGGACTTAGCATCTTCTGCTTTAAGTGGTTTCAAAAATAATATGAAAGCTGTGAACTAAAGTTGCAGAAACTTGAAAAGGGGACAGGGTTGGTATTCCCTTCATATTTTAAAAGAACTTTAATTGAAAAGTTTGCGTTGTTGATTGATTACCCAAGAAAGGAGATTTGCCTAATAAGTCTGTGGAACAAATTTACAAGAATATCCCTGGATTTTATTCATTTCATTTATTTCCCCAAATCTTAAATTGAAAAGTATTTGAATATTCACTCAGCTTAGTAGAAAGGAAGACATTTTCTTGTTGTCTGCATGGATGGAAGGAGTCCTCTTTTGCAAGAGACCTGCAGCAAGGCATTGCCTCATGCTTTGTTCCATAACTATTTTTAGAAAATCATTTCATGATCAAATATTAATTTGTGAATTAATACTCCCTTGTATGGCAAGGGAGTAGAGCTTTTGTGAATTAGAGGAATTTACATTAGGTTGTTTAGAGCTATTTTTGGTTAGGTTCAATTTCAGCAAGATGTGGATGGTAGTCTCTGCTCCTTACTAATCCTCTTTTCCTTCCATTTTCCTTTTTTTAATATATATAATATGTGTTTGTGTGTATGTGTGTAGTAGTAGTAGTTAGGGTTCTCCAGGGATACAGAACCAACAGGAGAAATCTGTGAATATGAGACTCTTTAAAAGTGTCTCATGAAACTGTGGGGGTGCACGAGTCCAAACTCTGCAGGGCAGGCCACAAGCCGGCAACTCTGATGCGGGTCTTCAATGAGTTCCACAGGAGAGGCTACTGAAGTGGAGAGATTCTCTCTTCTGACTACTCCTTTTAAGCCTCTATCTGATTAGATTAAAACATCACTCGTTGCTGAAGACACTCCCCTTAGCTGACCACAGATGTAATCAGCCATAGATGAAATCCACGTGCTGACGATTTAAGTCCACAGCAACAGAACAACTAGGCATCATCACCACCACCTCACCAAGTTGACACCTGAGCCTATCACAGTCTGAAAATAATCTTACCTCGGCGTTTATGCCTTTAGGAATAGGCATTCCAAGATTCCAAACCAGCACATTGATAAGTGTCATACCTAATTCTACCACCAACTCTAGGAAACAATTCTTTTTAGTTAATAGGGGGGAAAAAATCAGGGATGAGGGTGGGGCCTATTAATACAGAATTAGGTATGGTAAGCATTCAATACTGGGAACCATTTTATTTGTTTTTAAGACCACATTTAGAAAATAATTTCACTGTTTCTAATACGTGATGGCTCTTCCTTGTTCGGTCATTTGTTTTGGTAAATTATGAGAGCAACATCTCTTTTCAAATGACAACATAGATTTGGATTAGAATGAGCTAATGAGTTATTGTTAGAGTTAATTCGTTCCCTAACTCCCCTGTGAATACTGATGCTAACAAAAGTGTCTTGTGTTTTGTTTTGTTTTGTTTTGTTTCCCTTTCTGTTCCTTTCTTTCTTTTTTTTAATCAATGTGCTCTTCCCTATGTGAATAATTATATGTCTAGAAACAACCGTGGAGTGATTTTGCTGTTCTCAATGGGGGAAAGATTAATAGTGACATTTGGAAGGCAAGTATATTGTCAGATTTTAGATCATTTAATATTTTTTCCTATTTGCATGGCTGTGGCTGTATATTTTTCTTTTTTGTAAATATCATGCATTCTACAGCAATGGAGTGATTGGGTTTCTTGCTTAGGATGTCCAGCTCATATACACAATGCATTTTTTCTAATGTCTCCCATTGTGTATGACTTCAGGCTGATTGCCTCAGGGTCCCTGTTGTGCTATAAGAACTAGGCGCTTGCAACAAGTCAACATCTAACAACCCTTGCATGCCTTTTTCTACCTGCGCTCATGTATACTCTCTGCCTCTTGCTGGGAGGACTTTTCTCCCCTTTGATATTTAAGGGAATGTAATGGAGCCCTCCCCCCATTCTACATTAACAGGGATCCATTTTCCTTTAGGATTTGCATGCAGCCACAGTTAACCCGGACCCCAGTTTAAAAGAGTTTGAAGGCGCAACACTACGCTATGCATCTTTGAAACTCAGGTAGGGCTTTGGAAGGATCTGTTGTAATGCATGGTTTTGTGGAGCTAGAGTTTGTACTACAATTCTAAGTTGAATTTTCTGTTTTTTTTTTTTTACAGAAATGCCCCACAAGCTGATGATGATGATTCTTGTAGCATCAATAGCGACCCAGAAGCCAAGGTCTGTAAGACACTTGTTTTCGGCAGTGAGGTTATAGTCTTGCATCAAAAGTAATCACCTTGTGTTAACAGTCCATCAGTCCAGAGCCACTTAATAGTGCATCATCCCTTAATCTTCTCTATTTCCAAATCTCCCCCACACTTTAAGGAAAACCATAGATCAAGTTATGTTTGGGAGGATTTCTACAACCATTAAGACTCTGTCTGTATCTCACTACATTGGCTTTTTGCACAGTCACAGTCTAAGAAAGTTAAAAATATTGTTCAAGTGGGTGGTTCTCAGAAGCCTGTGAAGGTAGACCTGGTTCTGCCTGGCAGAGCAACCAGAGGGGCAGTAGAATAGGCAGGTATTCTATCCTTCACGCCTACCTCCTTTAGAGCATCTTCACACTTATGCCAGATGAAACTTCTTTGCCATCCCTATCATAAACATGGGTTGTATAGTTATGTGTTATGAAAGTGAAAGCAAAACTATTTTCATTTTGCTTCTGGACTTCCGTTGGGGTACCAACAGAACCAGGTTCCAGTTGCAGCCAATGCAATTGGACAGGGCCTCCAGGCTGGGGGGTTAATTCTTTGCAGTCACTATCTTGAAATTTGTCTTGAAATTCTTAATAATCTTATCTTTGAATTCGTGTCTTGTGAGTGAAAGGCAGATGGATAATGTAGCATGCACCATGGGTTTGGTCCCTTGGCTCACACATAGTCCTGCCACCACCCCACTTCCCTGGGACAAGTTCTTAACTGCTTCCCTGCCTTCTGGCACCTCAGGCCCTGCCAAGCCTCCTAATCTCTGCCCCTGTCCAGCAACTTCTGCTGCCCTCTGCCTCCTGGGTGTGGGCTTGGAGAGGGTTGGGCCCTGGCACATATGCCCCATGGTGTCTTCGGACAGGGCATGGTAATGGGCATCCCAGCCTAGGCTAACAGTACCACAATGTGTGCAACAGGCAATTCAGGAGCACCAAGCCTCTTGCCTACTCCCAAGGCAGGTACCTAGTATGTCCTGGTGTATTGAGGTTTCAGTACGCTCAAGAGTCACCCATTTGCTCTGGGTCTATGGGAGGAGAGATTCCTGGCATGGTTTCCCCACCTATGGCCAGGGCATAGTGTGTCCATCTGGTAGGAGGCAAGGGGGAAACCTTGAAACCAATGGTCTGCACACATTCACCAAGTCCTAGACCGGACCCTGGGTACCTGTGAGAGTCTGTATCCATTCTGTAAGTATCCCTTTTGCCCACCAGCACAAGACATTAAGTAGCAATTTTAAAAGACCATGGCAGGTCTAGAAAGAGACTGCAGAAGATAGAAGAACTTCATGGTCTAGTAACTTTGACAACAATTTTTCCCCTACTTTCTGAAGACAGTGCCCTGCATTTCTATTTTGACCTGAGCCGTGTAAATTATGTAGCTGGTCCTGGGTACCAACTACCATGGAGTGCCTTTAGTTCTGCCTTGGCTTGGCCTCTTTCCCTCTTTGCCAGCTATGTCCTAGAGAGGGAGGAAATCAGATCCACTTTTTTTCCCCCCTGAAATCCCAGATTGTTTCTACGAAAAAACAGCAAATAGGTGCCTGTAGTAGTGGTTAAGTGGGGAACAGCATGCAGTCTCAAAAGCTAGACTCCTTTGCCAGTGACTGTCATATTACCATTTGGTTTTATAATAATCATGGAGCTCCCAGTGAAATCTCTGCTGTTTTTAATATGCTCAGCTTAATTCTAAGCATGGACTGATAAGGATGGCAGCTGCTTTCAACTTGGGCTGCTGCTAAACATACTGGGCCTTTAAGGATAAATTTTCTGGCTGGGAATGGATGTGGTAAACAGGAAGGCGGGTTGTGAATAATTTGTTTTGCTACCAGGTGTTTTACAAGGGCTGTCCGCGAAGGCTGGAGGAGGAGGCGTGAGCAGCAGCAGTATTTGTCTCCACCACTCAGGACCATGGCATGAAATTGACAAGAGTGGGCAGGGAGGGTGATGCCTGGAATGGAGATAGAATTGGGAACACTAATAGGAATAGTAGTTGAAATATGACCCAAGTCAGTGGGTCAGGCTTTCTCTCTCTTTTCTTTTTCTCCCACTTGTATTACTTACGAAATTCTGTATCCACCACCTGCCATCACCGGTCTCTCTGTTTCAGCACCTTTTATGAATTAGTTCACATTACTGAGGCTCAGCTTTGTCATAACTGACATTGTTCTGCATTTTAAACAAAAGCCCATATATTGTGTATTTATTTATGTCACACTTAGTTCCATAAAATGACTGAAAAGAGAACAGACTGCTTTTTAAAAAGAGAGCTGAAAATACAAGGAAATAATCAATGCATCTGTTTGAGCTATGCCACCGAGTAAAGAAAGATCAAAGTAAGGAGTAGAAAAACTCTGGCTTTTCAGGTCACAGAATTCTACACAGTTACTGATCTCAATCTGCAAATGTCTTTGTACCTCCTGATTATTATTTACACTAAGGATTTTCAGGGTGGATGGCACAAATCCCTACAAGGGTGAATCAGAATACTGAATGGACTTTTGCAAAGTACACGTTCCCAACGATCCTCCCTTATCCTAGAATCTGAAAGTCAGACCTGCTGGAGAAAGCCAGGCTAGGGAGAGTGTGTTGAAAACTACAAGCATGTTGGGAGGGGGGAAATGTTGCAAAATACGGCTTTATATGAATCACAGTGTCCATGAGGCAAAACCATTCTAGTTTCTCAGGCAATGTAAAGTTTTTTTCCGGTGCTTCATTCTAAAATATAGTTATTAATATTTGTTGGGTGAAACTTTTTGCTAGACACTGTTCTAATGGCTTAATTTATATTGACCTTCATCCTCACAAGTATCCTGTGGGCTAAATCTTGTTATCTCCGGATTGCAGGTGCCAAAACCAAGGCATAAAAAGTTAAACTAGGAAGTGCTAGAGACAGGATTTGAACTCGGGTTGTTTGGCTCCAAGTCTTACTAGACTGTCTCCAAAAGAAAATTCTCACTTGGAGGTACATTGAGGGGCCACCTCCAATTGTTGTGGTCAGTGGCCTCAATCTTCCAAATACGTATTTTTTCACGTGGACACTTTATGTATATGTATAGGTATATATATGTAAACTGAATTTGATATTTATAGCATTGCTTATTAGAAGCACAGGGGGGAATACTCAAGCAAAGCTCTTCAGAAGCAGATTGGTAGAGGATTCTGAGAGTGTGGTCCAGGCTGCCAGCTTTCTGGTCTGACTTAAAGCGAGGATAAACTCCGAACTCAAGAAGAGGATTGGAGGGACTATAGTTTTTTTCAGATTGTAACTCATTAGTACATTTTCAACTAGTTTTGTGATAAAAATTGGGCCTGAAATGGGAGGAAGCTTGGGGTGAGCTGAAGGAATCTCCATTTCTGGTGATTGGCACATCCATTTGTTTATGATCTACCATCTAGATGGCAGGTTGACTTCCCTTTGAGGAAATTAAGGAGACTCGCTGTGCTTCTCCTCTGGTTGCATGGCCACCTCACCTCTTAAAGAAAGTAGGTCAAAGGGAGCCGTGCAGACAAGGGCAAAATGTTCTTTCAGAGTGACAACATATTTTAGCATCCAACAGCCCTGAATGAAATGATACATTACACATTTTTAAGAAGACAGTGAGTCTAGAACTGACTTTAAATGAAGCCCCTCTAGGCAGCCAAGAGGAGAGGCACTCTCCCTGAACCTCCTCCTCTCCTGTTCACCCTCATAGTCACTCCTCGCCTGTTCAATGCTGCCCGGGGCCCAGAGCCAGCACCTAACAGGGAAAGACCTACATTTTCCAGATGTTCTGAGTAACTCACTTTAGATAACTGTTCACGCTCTTTCATTCTGCTAAGGACTCATGATCTGAGTGCCCTCAAAATAAGCAGAAAATGTTTTCTTTAAAAAAGAAAACCAAATTAATTTCATGTTCCAGATTTCCTGAGGAATGATTACTAAAAAGGTTATTATAGAAAATGTCTTCCTTACTCCCTACAAACAACTTATGTGCTGAGAGAATAAAAATCATTGTTAGAATATCAGGATGTGGACACTTCCAAATCCTCTCCAGTCACTCTGAATCTGGGCATCGTGAAAATCAGTTATTCACTGAAATCTCTAAGCAACAATAGCAGCATAAAATAACCACATATACAGACTGTCCCCCTAAAGAACAAAATATTTTTATACCCTGTGTTTTTCAAGTTTACAGTATCTTTTATACAGTGCATCTTTCATATAGTTGATAGCAATATGTATATGCCTATGTATAATTCTGGGCTCTTTAGCTATTTATTTGGAAATAATCATAGATTTACAAAAGAATTGTAAAAACTGTGTTCCCATACACCCTCCACCCAGCCTCTCCTAATATTTACATTTTCATAGTCATAGTATAATTATCAAAACTAAAAAATTAACATTGACCCACACTATTAACTAAATTACAGACTTTATTTGAAATTCTCCACTTTTTCCACTAATGTCCTTTTTCTCTTTGGGGATCCAATCAAGGATACTTCATTGTACTTAGTGAGCTCTTTATTTTAAAAACTATTGCTTCATGTACTCCTTTCCACAATTCTCATATTCATCATTCATAATATCATTGCAATATTCCATTTAATTAAGAGCACCATAATCTGCCTGGGCACTGATGGCCATAGGAACAGTTTATAGGACTGCAGATTTCATACAGATCTGTGCCTTTTTTTTTTTTTTTTTTTTTATAATTATTGCTTTGGTGTATGTTCCTAAATGTGGTTTTATCAGGTCAAAGGCTATCAATTTTATGACTTTTGTCACTTACTGCAAAATTGCTTTTCAGAAAGGCTACAGTAGCATATAATTTCACCAGTAGTACACCTCTTTGTCTACATCCCTGTTTACCCCAGGCTTTGCCATCTTAATTTATTCTTCTTGGTTTATTGCATGAGAGCAGCTACCTCCTAGTTTTAAAATTCTCCCTTCTTAAATTGTCATTAATACAGGACATTGCTTATGAAATTCTTCTGTTTCTTTCAGTTCTTGACTGAGCTTTTGCTCTTATTTCACTGTTTTTAAATATAATTTTATTGTGTAATAATCTTGCAGTTGCAAAGATATTTTGGAGAATTCCCATGTACTCTTTACCCAGCTTCCTGCAATGTTAACATGTTATATAACCATCGTGTATTTGTGAAAAACCAAGAAATTAACCTTGGTACTGAGGTTATAAATTATTAACTAAAATACTGACTTTATACAGATTTTACCCATGTTTCTTCTAATTTCCTATTCATTTTCCAGATTCTAATTCAAGATACTACTACGCTTATGCATTTAAAAATTTGAAATTCTTTGCATTATTGTAAACTGAAATATTCTTCCTTGGTTATTTATTTTTCTCTTTGCTATTTTGTGTCACTTTTCCATGTGGAAAATATTTTTTTAATTTTTATATGTTCAAACCTGTCTACCTTTTGTAGAGAATTGTCTCTCTTGCTTCGTGTGTTAAGGAGACAAGTCCTGGCCATATTTGGGAGATCAGGTAGCTTTCACTTCTAAATTCCTTTTATTTTACAATCTATTTCCCATTCTCATACTACGTTAGTATCTGTAAAACTTTCTTTTTCCCATAGCACTTGGCACACTGATGGCCAAAGACTGGATGAAAATGACCAACATTACAATAAGAATAAGTTAACAGTCAAATTGAACAAACCTTAATGTTTTGAAATTATATACCAGTTCCTTTGTGTAACTGCCCAGATTCCTCTAAAGGACATGATCTGCCACCTTATGGACAGTATTAAAAATTACATCTTTAAAGAAATTTACAAAAGCTACATTTTACTTGGAATCACAGAACTGCTTATATACATGAAAAGTGATCTAATGGTAGGAAAGTTCATGTTGTATGTAAGCTTCCACAATTGAAAAGAGAAGGAGAGAGAGACTAAAGAGACAAGTACAACTAAATACTAATCATGATCCTGGACTGGATCTTATGTTGCAAGAGAAAATGCCCAAAAGGATCTTATTGAACATATGGAAAAGATCAGAATATAGACTGTAAGCTTTACATTAATGTTGAATTTCTTGAACTTGATAATTGTACTTAATGTGATTACTTAAGTGAATATCCTTGTTATTATGAAATGTCCATGGAATTATTAAGTATATCAAGGAATATGATGACTACATTGTCACAAACTACACTGAAATGTTTAGAAAATAGACAGATAAGGAAAGAGAAGGGAAAGGGGAAGGGAAGGGCAGAAGTGGGAAAATATTAAAAATCAAGGGATCTGTGTATCTAGGGGGCGATATATTATAGTTCTCTGTGTGAGGTTTGTTTTGGTTTGTTTTTGCAACTGTCCTGTAAGCTTGAAATTATTCCAAAGTAAAAAGTTTATTTTTTTTAAAGAAAGATGATCTAATGGGCCTCTAGTACAGATTTTAAAAAGTGAGTGTCAGAAAATTAGAATAAGTAACTTTCCCACAGTCACATAATTTAGTTTAGTGGCTATGATGGCATTCAAAGCGGGTGTGGGGGGGGGGGCCATTGAGCCTCTATCTATTCTACCCTGCTGGCTTACCCTCAGTGTATAACAAATCACTTCAGGATGTTTGTGCACAGGTCTTTTAAAAACTGTTTTTAAAACACTATTCTTTAGAATACGTAGTAAAAGAACTAGGTAAGGATGATTATTTTGTCACAAGCATTTGATTCTCTGGGTTTCAGCTTCCATATCTGTAAATGAAAGCATCGTCGTCCCTGAGATCACTTCAGGTTCTGAGAAATGTTAAGATTCCAAATTGAAATGTAATAGCCCTGAACTCCAGCATCTGGAGATGAAATAATTCCATCTGATCTATTTTCAAGTCTGGAAAAAGAAAGAAAGGGTACTTTGAACCAGAGCTGGGGGCAGGGAGCTGGCACCCCTTTCCTGAACACACTCCACAGGTGCTCTGCGCTGCACTGGCCACTTCCAGGCAGTTTTCCCAGAACCCTGCAGAAGGCATCATAGTTATTTCCCTCATACTAAAGATAGGAAAACCAAATGCTTTGAGCAGGTTAAATAATTTATTTCATCGCACAGCTAGTAACTGGTGGAACTGGGGCTCAAACTCAGATGCATTTGACTCCAAAGCCCAAGAAATACTAGGCCCAATATCACTTCACAGAGATCCAAAGCCCAGATTCTGGAATTGACTTTATATATTTTTTGCTTTTTGCAGTAGGATGTAGAGATGCCATTTTGCCTTTTTTGTACATTTAAAGTTTGAGTAGTTTATGAACATATGAGAAAATCTAATCTTCAAGCTTCTGTCCAGCAACATCGTATCAAGTCTAGTGCTGACATGTACACCGCATTGATTAGATGCCAAAAGTAAAAGGTTAACCTTGATGAAAGGATTGCTACCTGCATTTTTCAGATTTTGCTACCTGCCAAGCATTTTCCTTCTGACAAAATAGAAACTCTGTTTTAGTTCTAATCTTTTTTATTAAAAAAAGATCTAATTATCAACAATCAGATATGGACTTGAAAAAAAATGAAGAGTGGTCACAGAAACATTCTTTGGGGATTACTCAAAATATATTGCAGAAATATGCCTTCCCAAATTAAAAAGAAAACAACTTTGTGGTAACTGTATATGAGGGCTCAAATCATTGAATGTTAGTAAACAGAATGAGAAATGTTTTTGTGCAAGAAAGATAAGATAATTGAACCTGAGCTATGAAGGAAGTGCAATAGTTTCATGTGGAAAATTTTAAAATGTGTTACATGTATTTTATACTGTTTTTAACTCAGTTATAAAAATGTTTGCAACAAGTTATCCCTCCTTATGTTTTAATAATCCCAATTCTCTTACGGAATTGAAACAAGAGAGTGAATTGAAACAAGGATGTTAGCAGCTTTCTAATTAGTATGATAAATCTGAATTAAAAAGAGAACATCATAGTAAACAAAATAATGTCAGTGTTTCAAAGCAGTTTATGTTTTTAGACCCAAAATGGAAATTCTGAAGAGGCACTAATTCCTCTTTAAAAATAAAAGTATATTTAAAAAAAGAAATAGATCCCCTACGTCTTAGGATAGTTTTGCCTGTACCCCATCCCCGGTATTTTGGGTTGAGGTGGCAGAGATGTTGAAGGTAAGAGTGGGTGAGGAAATTGAAAAATCGTTGCTTAAGGACAGACTCCCCCACCCCCTCCCTTTGACATCCTCACTCTTGCGGTCCAATCCTTTGCATTGTTTTTCAGATTTATTATTCATTTGTTCTGGGGCGGGGCCAAGGTGCTGCAGTCCTTAAAGGCTCTCAGGTGGTGCTGCTACTGCTGCTCTACAAACCTGCTAAAGAAGGCATCGTTTCTGTGTGTCTTCCACGGGAAGTCAACGTAATCTGTCTACATAGTGCCTTCCTGTTCTGTGACAGCAGTTTACAGCCAGCTCTCGGCTGCTTAGGAATTTTTGTCCAGGCACTGGATTTTGTGAAATCTTTGCTTGTCTCCTTACTGTTTTATGACTTGCTCCAGATGGCGAGCAAGGAGAAGGAGATTATACAAATCAGTTAGTAGACTTAATAGAGGAATTTTTTGAAATGAATGGTGAAAGAACCTGAGGTACCAGTATTCAACTGTGAGCTTTGTTTCTTTGTTTTCCTTGGCTCGTAATAGGATAGATATTCATGAAGTAATTATATTAGAGGCTACTGACTGATTAGCACTAATGGATAAACAGGAAGAGGTAGGGAATATCTTTGATCATTCAGAATTATTTTGTGGTCTGTGAAGCAAATTCATTATCATTACTTAGCCTTTATAGGGAATTTTATGTCTGCGTGTAGTTCTTATAACTGATTTTTTTTCATGTGGTACAGGTTTTTTTCTTTAAGAAATCTCGATCTTTGAGAGAAAATCAGATTTTATTTGTGTTGCTGATTCATTCTTTGAGTTAAAAACATTTATTGAATGTTTGATGCTAAAGATGAGGCTATGTGATGTTTGGTTAAGAGCATAGCCTCTGGAGCCAGACTCTCTAGGTTTAGAGCTGGACTCTTACTGGGTGAACTTGGGCAAATTTCTTGGCCTCTCAGTGTCTCAGTTTCCATCTTGTAGAGTGAGGATGAAATGGTACCTACCTCATGTGGCCGATGTAAACATCGAGTTGGTATATTGTATACATCAGATCCACGTCAAATACTTGGAACAGCCCCAATAAGCACTCTATGCATTAGCCATTGTTACTACTGCTACAAAGAACACAGTATGGCCCCTGCCTTCAAGGAGCAGACAACAAACAGGCAAGTTCAGGGCTCTGAGTCTGCTGAGTGGGGAGCTATAGTGGACTGCATGGGGGCTGTGCCAGGCACGTCTCCCCTGCCTGAGTGTAAGGGGTGGCTCACATGTTTTCAGAAGAAGGTGATGCCTAAGCCAGTTGATGGCTTACATTGCAACAAGATTTAGTGACCTGCGCAACCCCCCATTCCTTTAAATTAATACAAATGAAGAAGCTTTAAAAATGATTTTATATGAAACTTGTGTTCATTTCAGGGAGTGCTTTTAGAAACATCTATTAAGACGAGGTCCATCCCTCTCACTTTGCGTCCCCTTCCCCCTCCCTCTCTCATCCTCCAGGGCCACTCGCAGTGGTGATTCTGGGTGTTCCAACATCTTTGCATTGTGGCTGCTTCCAAAAGGCAAGATGCCAACTGAGACAGCGGTTGTGTCTGGAAATGGCATCACATCACTTCTGCCATATTCTATTGGCCAAGGCAATCAAAGACCAGATTCAAGGGTGGAGAAATAAACTCCACCTTTTGATGAGAGAATGGCAAGGTCATACTGCAGGAGAGCATGTGGATGGGAGGCTTTATGGTGGCCATTCTTGGGTTATGATCTCCCACAGATGCCATTCTCATATTTCAGTCATTCAAAGGAAATGGCCTCAGTGAAGAGCAGCTCAATCAGGAAACTAAGGCACAGAGCCAACAATTAACATACCAAGACCCGGCAGAATGAGATTCGACCTTCCATGCATGGCTTTTAGTTTAGCATTCACAAAGGGAAATTAAAGATCGTCACATTCAAGCCTTAGCAGAAGTGGAAAGAGCAAAGAGAGGCAGGGGATCTGCCCAGGAGAACATAGCTGGTCATGGAGGAACAGGACTGGGAGCCAAGTTTACTGACTCCGCGTCCAGGGTAGTTTTCCATTAAGCGGTGTTGACACTCATTGCCTCTGGTACATGTAGCCATTGGCCTCGAATGCTCACTTTGCCTGTAGCCCAGCGGGATAGCTATTGTGTTTCTTCCCTTAATTTGCCAGCACAACCAAGCGTAATGTTGTGTTCCTGTCAGAACCACAGTTTCTTTTCTTTTTCCTTATTAACTTCCGGTGGCTACACTTGCCTGAATGAGTAGTCAGGGAATTGGCAGCCATGTGTGAATTCCTTGAGATGTGAAGGACACTGTTGAAATGAGATGCGTTATTATCCAACTGTTGGCAACTGTGCCCTATGGTGGTGAGATGCCCGCAAAGTCTATACAGGAAAGGTAGACTTCCCTCTTCCCCTGAAGAAATGCCCAGGTGAGGTGATGGGCAGCAGCCATGGGAGAGATAAGCAGGCTGAGAGTGCCAGCAGCAGGTGCACGGACATGGCCCAGCAGGGTTCTGGCAAGGAGTTCTGGGCCACTGTTGATTACAGACCAGAGCAGCCTCAGGCAGAAGAGCAGGAGTGTATTCACCCGGCAGGGTTGGGTCCTTCAGGAACCGCCATGTGGTCAAGACCTGGGGGTCCTGAAGCCAGGGTTTCAAGGCTACCTGGAAAAGAGCCAACAGATATCAGGCCTTATTCTCTTGAGTTTGTTGCCTGAGAGCTTAGTGCCAGATGCCATTTATTGTGGTAGTAATGAGAAGATTTCTTAAATGTGTGCAATAAATAAAAATGATACAAT
This sequence comes from Tamandua tetradactyla, assembly GCF_023851605.1. Classification (NCBI taxonomy): domain Eukaryota; kingdom Metazoa; phylum Chordata; class Mammalia; order Pilosa; family Myrmecophagidae; genus Tamandua; species Tamandua tetradactyla. Next base: position 43,065,455 of record NC_135345.1, on the reverse strand, counting down.
TGAGGATGGTCCTTGCCACAGTCTTGTTAGAATAATTCAGATGCCAAGCCATTTCTAGCTGAACCATACCTCCCCTCACTTATAGAGTTCCTATTTAAAATATAATCAAATATAGGGACCCTATAACTCAGCTTCAGAACTCAGGGTCTCAGCCCTTCCTCTGCTCCTGGCTCTGATGCTTTTAAGGAAATTATTTTAGTAGTCAGATTTCCATATTCTGTCTCTAAACTAACACCTAAACTAAACATTGCCAGCTCTCAACAGTTGTCTGAGACAGATTCATCCACTCAATTAGCATATATTTATTCAACAATTATTACATGCGAGGTGGCATAGATCATTCAACCTGGGGAGGAGAGGCAATATGAAAAAATGGTAATATAAGAATGGCAAAGTGTTTCTGGAATTCAAGAAGGAGGAGATCACTTGTGACTGTACATGGAATTTCAGTGACTTCATGTTGAAGGTAACATTTGAGATTAGTTCACGAAGCAGTAGCACATAAACAATTTCAATTGGCCTTAAGAGACCCTCAAATTAAAGATTGTTTCATTAGGACCATGTTTAGCTGTTGAGCAAGCACACTCCTAAGCCAGATCTCTAGCCAGACATTGCTAAGTTCACCCTACATTATTGGCACAGAGCAGAAATGTGTCCCTTTGGATTCCATTATAGTCTCTTAGCATAATACTTGCTGCCCAGGGAGAGGTGGACAGTTTCCCAGCCAGGGTCCATTTTCTCTACTTGAGTCACATCACCAGTGGTGAGTTTTGGCCAGCAAGTGATGCTTGTCTCTAACGAAGATGGAAAGCTGGCCCAGGTAAATGACACATGGAACCTAGACCCAAGAATATACAACTTCTCATAAAGCCCTACTCCTTAGAGAATGTGGCTTTTTCAGTGTTCTGAATTCAAATGAGATCTATAGCAACCTAGAGTTTATTTGTACAAAGTACTTGGTGTTTTCCTTCCTTAATAAATTAAAATACTATATGGAGCTCATCTTTCCTGCTTCAAATATTCTTTTGCATTTCTGCCACATTTTGGTTGAGATCTCAAAGCAATGGAATGAATAGACACCCAGTGTAGATCTTCATAATTTGGCAGTGAAAGAGGGTGGGCAGAGAAGGAAACAACATCCAGTTCCAACTCTGTGCTGTGCAGTGGGTCATGTGATTCTCAGAACAACGCTGAAACAAGGTGATGCTGTTGTTCCCATTTTACAGATGAGATCATTGAGATTCAGAGAACCTAAGTAACTTTCCTAAAATCACAAAGCTATTACATGGAAGAACTGAGATTTGAACCTGAGTTTTTTCCACTAGTGAAATAATGATGATGATAGTTAACATTCATCACACATTTAGTATCTGAGCACAAATATACAAAATTGATTTGGGGCCGTTATTGAGAAGCTCAATGTTCTGTCTTTTCATCTCTGTGAATGATATTAGCAAGCACTTAACTGCTACCGTGTGCCTTGACTTGTTCCTTTCTCTCATCTGGTTCTCATCCTCTGCGGTAGGTTCTATTATTTTTCCTATTTTTTGTTCAGGAAGCTGAGGCATAGAGTATTAAGTGACTTGCCAAGCTTCCAAAACTGGTGAATGGCAGAGCTGAAATTTGAACCCAGAGCCTGAGCTTTTAACCACTGAGCTATCCTGCCTCTCAAAAAGGCCAGCCTTGCTGTTGGCTTTTTAAGCATGCATTTGGTTTGGCTCTCAGATTCTCTATGGGATTGTTTTGATAGGAGTTCTATACCATTAGTTCAAGTTTGCCTGAGGACATACAACTGTTTTAAAGATTTAGCAGAAAAATAAAATATGGTTTTTCATGTGTTTTGTGTTTCTTTGGTTGAGTATCTCAACAGATGACTACAAGTGAATGAAAAAGGAGGAAAACCCAGCCAGTCTGTTTCCTAATATGGGGTCCAAGTGGGAAGAGTATGGTAAGGGAGTTAGAATATCTGGGTGCTAGCCCCAGTTCTGTTGGGGATGAGCTTTATGAGTAACTCACTTGCCCTCTGTGACCCAGTGGAGGAACCTCACAGTGAGAACCAAATGAGGCATGGGTAGAAACTCTCTGATAACTCTGCAGCCCTATCTAATCCTCAAGTGTGGTTTTGTCCTTTAAAAAATTCTGATGTAATGATTCCAAACAGTCCTGTCAGTTGTTTTGAGTGAACAATTTTTGCTGCTATGTGGATAAAGTAAGCCAGAGTCCGTATGGGATTAGCCATCCCCAACCATACTGTCTCTAAAGCTACTCTCCCTTCCTCCATCTCTGAGCTTGGGAATCATTATTCTAGTAATTGGAGTTTTTTTAAGTATGTCATGGCTTAAATTAAGCTGCATTAATATCTTTTTCTCAGACCTTGGAAGAATTTTAAAATGGGAAAAAATGTCTGATAACATACCTATTGTTAATGAAAGCAGTTTTACATGCCTTGTAAGCTATGTGGGAAGTTTTAATTTCATTTCTAGAAAGTTGGCAGTGATGATATGTATAAAGAATTTCAAAGGGATACAGTATTTATTGCCTCACAAAACATGCCTTGAAACAATTTTTGACAGGTTGCATTTAAGGTGGTTTTGTGTGTAAGAGTGTGTATGTGTGTGTGTGCTTTTTTGTTTAAACAGAACAAATAACTCTCCTCTCTTTCTTTATGCTAGTGAGTATTTTCCATCAATTCAGAATTCCTTGGTGGTTCAGCTGGAGTGGGAATGAGTCACCTGAGTTCAATAACATAAGACTTCCTTTCCTAAAGCCCCAGACTAAAGCCCAGTTTGATCTCAGTCTCCAGTCATGGTTGAAAAACGTGTTTTAGTCACCAGGGACTTTATGCTAGTTGTAAAACAAACAAACAAACCTCACTCCAACATTCCATATAAATATTAATTGAAATTAAAGTTGCTCCCATCTTATAAAAAAATGTGGGAGGCTGTGGGCCAGGGTGGCTCAGCAGGCAGAGTTCTCGCCTGCCATGCGGAGACCTGGGTTCGATTCCTGGTGCCTGCCCATGCGAAAAAAGAAAAAATGTGAGAGGTTGTTTGCATGCTCCTTGCCTTGCCCTACTACTTCTCCCCTGCTTTTTTTTTTGTATGCTGTATGGCAGGGTCACATTTCATTATTTTTCCATGTGAGTATCCCATTATTGCAGTACCATTTGTTGAATTTTTGTTTGTTCGTATTTTGTTTGTTTTGCTTGTTTGTTTGCTTTTTGGAAAGTGCATGGATCAGGATTGGAATCCAGGTCTCCCACATGACAGGTGAGAATTCTACCACTGAACTACCCTTGTACCCCCTCCCCCACTTTTGCATTTATTTTCAAAATATTATGGACTGCCAGAATTGGTGGCTGCAGTAGACTCTGGCCCACTGCCTTAACAGCATTAAAACGCTTCTACTGTGGAAGAGAGAGACTTGATAAATAATGTAACACCTGTAAAACATTTTCCAAAAGTCTTTTTTTTTTCCCTACACTTATTAAAAAGTCCACATGAAGAAAAAAGGTGGCACAGAGATGAAGGGATTCCTCCAAGCATATTTTGACCCAGCATTACATGTGGAACACCTGCGTGCTCTTCTAGTCTTCTTTTGGGGCCTCTCTCTTTGAAAAATGTAAAGCTTACAGAAATTAGCAGGGGCTGGCACTCAGTAACTATGTATTAGCCAGGGTGTGATGTTCTATGCTAGTTGGTGAGTTTCCCTTTCCAGAATAAGCTATGTGGAATTAAGATGATGAGGTTTGGCCAACACTGGGGCACCTCATGTTGTTAATCAGCGAAAATACCCTAAAGATATAAAAAATAACTATTTGGACCTCTCATGTTCAAGTGTGAACTGCAGTAATTGCCTTCCAGATGTAGATTGTTCTCAAAGCAGTTTGGAAAATGGGATGGCCAAGGCGCTAATGCATTGTCATGAAACTTCAAGTTTCACAGAGGTTGCATTTTACATACAGAATCACACTTATGAACAGAATAAACGTAGTGACCCTCAGGTCCAATCATTTGTGTTAAAACTGGAAGACCATAGTACAGTTACCTGATGATTCTGTTTTTAAAGCTTTCCCTAGGCATAAAGAGTCCATAGTCCCCTGGGTAGATGATTCCTTGTTTCAATATGTTTTCCTTAAGAATTTCACTGTAATAGCTCTCCAAATTCTCCTTAATAACCTAGGTAGAAGGAAAACTATTGGCTGCCATTTTCCCCACAGTCATTTAGTTGCTTTCACCCTTTTCATTCTTCTTGCGGAAAAATGATCCCTACTCTCACCGTCATTTTTTTTTATAAATTCACAGCATCCATGTCACTTTAAATATTGTGGGTGATTTTTTTCTGGACCCTCTGTCTTCTCATTAGAAGAAAAACTTAACAGATATTTAGTGGTAATTATATGCTTGGCGTGTGGCTAGGCATTGTGGGGGATGTGAAAAGACATGCACATGGGGTCTCTAACTCCAAATGACTTGTGTGTGGGGGATACCAGTCGAGGTAGTAGACAGAAACCCCACAGCTCACCCAGACCTGCTGCTCACAGATCATGCGACTTTGGGCAAGTCACTTTCCCTTGATGGACCTCATCTCTTAATCTTTGAGTTCAGCCCAAGGTTCAGAAGCTAGTTGGGGAGCTGGGATTAACTCAAAGAACAGTGAAACATTACCAGATGACCTACTGAATATATGTAGTTGAGACTTCAGAAAAAGAGGGAGATGAATTTGGAAATGAAGCTTCTCCTGGTACTTAGGCCAGTAATTTCTGCCAAGGCCTCAGATCAGTAGACCCAAGCCAGGTCCATTCATGGACAGTCCCAGTTGTCCCCCATGAGCTACAGGCCCTACAGCAGAAACTGCTTTAATTTATACCTGTTTGGGAGCCCTTGCCTTTCTAGAGATCCTGCAAAGGTCTGTAGCGTGGCCAAGACGAGGAATATGGTGCTGCTGCTGGGTATACAGAATAATACTAAGTTCATCTTCCTTCCTTCTGATCCATCCCCGTCCTTAATTCCTCACCCACAGCTTCTCTTCTCCACCTCCTACCTGCAAGTCCTTGTCAAGTCTTTCCTCAGTTAACTATGTATCTTGAGATGCATCAGTAACACCTTATTATGAGAAGAATGGTTACCACAAGGCTCTGTGACAGGATGGAATCTACAGAGCTACTTCTCTTGAAATTCTGGAAATCCATCACTTTGCAACAATATCTGGTTTCCTCCTTCTCCTTGGTTATTTTGTGTGATCACCAGGGTTGGTTAAGCATGCCTGCTCTTAGAATAGTTTTAATTTCTGGAGCTTCTGGACTTCTTCAAAGTTCCCTCCGTCCAACTTTACTTGAGTCAACACACATAGGACAAACAAAATTGTACTTGAGAACCAGAGATATTACCTATTTGGAACAAAAATCAACCACGTAAGTCTACACGGGCCTAAGCTGTTTTATTGAAATGGAAGCTCATGTTCTTGCATTTGGAAAACCACATCTTAGCTAATTCAGGCTAAGAGCTGCCAATTTGTGTGAAGAACTAAATGGAAAGCCACTGTCTTAGGAATTTGACACATATTTATAAAATAGGCTTGCTCGTGGCAGCATCTGCTTTTGGGCTTCTTGTGAGAAGGCTTCATTCTGGTCTGTGTCTGTCTGCAGCTATGTCCCTCGATACCTTCTTGCCTTGGGTTAGGTTTTTAGCCTTCATTCTTATCTGTTGCTGAAAACATTTTCCCTTTTAATATTGTCAGCTCTGTGTACCTACATGCCTACTGTCAAAAAAAACCTCTATCTCATTTAAAGTGATTTTAAAAAAAAACAACTATTCAAAGTTCTTCTTTCTTCTTGAATTACCATAAATGTCTTAGAAAGTGTTTTATTCTATTCATATTTATATCATCTTTGCATTACATGGTAAACGCCAGCTAGTCAGGACCATTTCAGTAAGTTTTTGGTAGTTACTGTGGGTACTGTTTTAAAGATAGCCTTTCACTCTCGTGAGGCTCCATTGGGCCTGAGCCATCACACTCAAGGCAGAAACTCATTCTTCTTAGTGGCAACTCTTGGGTAATGCTCGGGGGACTTAGGTTTACTCATTTGTGAAATGAGGTGATCGAATTCAGTAGTCCCCAGAGCCCTTGTGTGCTGGGTGTCTGTGCTGTGTTTAAGTGACTTTCCCATGTGAGTGCAATGTAGAATTCTAGGAGTTAGGTCCTTGAACTAAAACATTGCAAATGCTCTCTTTAGGGTTGGTAACAGTGGTGCTTTTAATTGATGTCTTTGTAGGTCTTTGCATTTTATAAGCTCAGTGAATTTATTTCAAACACTTTGTAGAAAGTTGCAGACTTTTCATTTCTTAGTAAGTTGTGCCATAAAATCATTCTTATAAATCAAGAGTAAAAAATAAAAATTAGCTCTGATGACAATCATTATAGGTCACTTTACCAAGTACCAGGTCCTGTTTTAAACCTGACTTTATACATATTAACTCTAATCCTCACATCACTAATGGGTCAGAAGAGACAAAATCCCTGCTTTCATGTGATTGGCATTCAAGGATAGGGGGCAGAGAAAGAAACAGCAAAACACAGTAGAACATATATGGTTTATTAGGTTAAAATACTTGCTATGGAGAAAAATAAAGGCAGGAAGAAAGGCAGGTGGTGCTGGGAGGGGGGTGCAGTTTTAAATAGTTGGGAAAGACCTCCTGAGAAGGTATTATTGAGCAGGAGGTGCTAAGAGGGAACCAGGTGCAAGTACCTGAGGTGAGCATGTGTCTGATGGCTGGAGCTGAGTGAATGGCTGAAGTACACAGGAGTAGGATAAAACGTCTGAGAGATTTTCCAGTTAGAAACACCCTGAGAGATCTTTTAGCCCAAATATCACTTCTTCCTCCTTCCTTACTTCCACTGATCCATTTGTCAGTTAAGAAAAACGAGGTCGAGGTAGATCAGGTGATATCCTGAACGCCACCGGTTAGTGGCAGCTCCAGGACAAAGAACGCAAGGTTTCGTGGTTCCTAGTCCTGCCTGCAGCCTACTGTACCAAGTACCAGAAAGCTTAAGAGTAATGAGCCATCACTGCCACCACTCTGTTCCTGCTCAGAGATGGACAGATATTTGCACTTGAGCTGTTCAGAAAGGACATTATTCAAAACCCAAATGGCATCAGTCTTAGTGGAGACGTCTCCTAGGGAACATTATAAGGTGTATTTGTTTCCTAAGCTGCTGTAACCAAGTACCACAAACTGCATGGCTTAAAACAACAGAAATTTTCTCTCACAGTTCTGGAGGACAGAATTCTGAACTCAAGATGCTGGCAGGGCCATGCTCTCTGGAGCCTCTGGGAAGCAATCCATCCTGGCCTCTTCTTAGCTTCTGGCAGTTACCAGCAGCCCTTGGTGCATTCCTTGGCACATTCCTTGGCTTGTGGCAGCATGATTCAGTCTCTACATCTGTCTTCAGATACCCATCTTCCCTCTGTGTTTCTAACTCGATGTCTCTTCTCCTTTTCTTATAAGAACACCAGTCATATTGGATTAAGGGTCACCCTACTCCAGTATGACCTCAGCTTAATTTAGTGAATTAGCTCTGCAATGATTCTGTCTCCAAATAAGGTCACACAATGAGGTACCAAGAGTTAGGACTTCAACATATCTTTTGGGGAAATGCAGTTCAGCCTATAACAGAGGAGCAGATAGATTCTGAATTCCTTCTGAAACTGCCTATACAGCATGTTTATGGCAGACTGTTAAGAATAATATTCATGTTTATTCCAGTATTACATTTTCCATTTAAGACTTGTTCTAATTGCATTTGGACTAAGTAACTTCCTGGTCTGCTCACAGTGTCCCAGCTCTGTTCATTATCATCTTCTCCAAGCTCCCAGTCTTCAGTCCCAATGTTATATTCTGTCTCCTGAATTCAGGCCTTCTCTGCTCCTTTCTTTAGAGCAGCATCTCCCCTATAGCTCACATGTTCTTCTTGCTTTTCCCAGCAAAGTGAAATATCCCAGTTTACATTCAGAGCTTGGGTGTTCATTACGGTTTTACTCTATGCTTACACTGCAAATAACATTTCTTAGCGTTGCAGAAGCAGAAATATAAACCGTAGTATAAATCAGCCATGTGGACTTTAGAATTTGCCTCTCAATCTTTTCCAAGACTCCTGCAGGGGAAAACTAAAATACCACTCACACTTTCAGGGAGTAAGAATGGTTTCCCAGTAGTGAAGACATCTGCTACTTATCTGCAAGAATAGAAGTGGGATTTTGCCAGCCTTGCTTCTTGGCTTGGACTTCCATGGGCTCTTGCTCAAATTCTGAGAGTGGGTTGTGGATTCAATGCTTGCTGCCACAAACTCAGCTTTAGTTGGCATTCAGGTGTTGCTGGTAGCAGATTTAGTTAAGCTTCCTATTATGTAACTTGTTCTCTGTCCCATCAGGACAGGTTCCTGTGGTCACTGTCAGCTCATGGTTCGCAGAGATACTTCATGGTGACTTTGGGCTGTCCCTCTGAGCCTTGGGCTGCAGCAGGTTGGAGCTCTCTGGGAGGGACCATGATTGGGAGTTTGGCTGATGGGGCTGGTGTTAACAGGTGCCTTACGTTGGAGATATCAAAGGTCAGGTTTAAAGAATACCTTTACCACCTTCCCACTCTACCCCTTCATTAAAACATCACCACTTTAGATTATATAATAAATGATTTTTTGTATAAGCTTTTGAATATCTGAAGTCATCAAAAATGTTATTGATGTCTTTACTTGGCCTGTATTGCTGGGTTGAATGCAAGAATAGTCCAAATTACACTTTCAGAAGGCTCAGTGGGTCTGCTCAGTGTCCAGAGAATCCTGTCTGATGGGTGGGCCCTTGTAGCATGAGCATTTTGGTGGTGAGGAAACACAGAGGGAGGGTGAGTGCTGAGCCATATGGGGTCTCAAGGAGACTTTTGAATTGAGTGTTCTGTTCATAGAATAACCAATGTAGAGCAAAGGCTGATAGAATCAAGACTAGGATTAGGAGCCCCCTCTGTTTTCCACAGCTGTGTCGCATTGCTGAACTTTGCTGAGCTAGTTTCCTTTTCTGTAAAAGCAAGACAATAAGCCACCCCGAGGATTAAACCCATCCTCAGATCAAATGGTGGCTCTGGTACTTATTTACAGCATGAACTTGAGCCAGTCACTTTAGTTCTCTGAACCTCAGTTTCCCTGTCTATAAAATGAAAAATAAAATACCTACTTAGGGTTGTCATGAGGACTGGATCAATTAACATATAAGACATGAAGCATTAGGAAGGTGATCTATAAGTGTGGATGAGTTTGAGGATTTGCAGGTTGATCAAGGAAAAGACAGGACTACAAGGTGGCAGGCAGTAGTACACAATAGGTTTTATTCAGGAGGCACCTGGATAAGATTATTTGAGTGGGGAAGTCCCTCCCAGCAGGAAAATTTCCAGACATAGTGGCAGGAAGCCACACCCAGAAGGGAATAGGACAAGGGAATTCCTGGGGGAGAGGGGACTTTCCTATGTAGGTGCTGTCACTCAGCGGCAGGGGTGGGGAGTCTTTTGGTCAGAGAGCTCTATAGGGCAGCAGTGGTTTGGGGGGGGCGTGTTATGGTTATAGGGGTTGTCATACCGATGATTTGCAGATGTTAGGTGCAGTTTTGCAAAGGATACAAAGTAGATAGGCTCTTAATGGCTAAAATTATGCTTTTCTAGGCTGTATTTAAAGCAATTGGATTTGTAAAAATTTTGAGTTTGAAACCAGTGGGCTTACAGGCTAATGGCTCTACCCTACTGTGAAGATGTAAACTACACAGGGGCCATCCTTGACCCATTTATATAACAAAATGTCAGTGCCCTCCTTGTCTTCCCTTCCAAGTCCAGACTTTTATTTTTGCATATGAAATACTCAGTCCTTGTTAAGCACCCAGTGAATGGTCATTGCTAGTAGGATAGTGATGATTGTTTGTGAAGATAGATGTCTTATATGATATGCTTGCAAGTTGATGCTTAAATGTGCACACATGCATATTTTGTTGAGTGGCATTCTGAAAACCCTGGACTAAGTCTCTTGGTTGAACCCACCTCTGTTTACCTTTTTCCACTGATAAAAATAGGTCACACGCAATACCAGCCTGGTTCCTAGGCAGGAAATGGCTAATACAATTAACTGTTTACAAACTATATCACAACCCAAGGCCCTGTCTTTGGCATGAGCACACAATCTTCTGGAATAACTGAATGGGTTTCTAGAGGATTCCTGCCATTAAGAAGTTTGAAGCAGCTGCTCTGTTCCTATCTTTGCTCATAAGCCTGCCATGTGCTGGTGATTAAAAATTAGATTCCCTCCAGGCAGCAAATCCTCTCATTAGCCAAGTCATGCACCCGGTCAGGGTGATATTTGCTTTTCTATCTGTAAATTAATAAATTGACATTCTGGTTTTTATTTTTAAATCTATATAAATAGCTCATGATGCAATGATGATTCAGCCATCTCAGCAGATTAGCAAGAGTCACCATGGACCAGGCATTGTGAACGATTTGTCATTACCACAGAGAAGCAGCTTTTCTTTCATAGCAGAAAGCCTTTTGTACAAGGGAAATTGTAAATGGACCCCAGTATGTAAAAAACCATCAGAGTAGTACTGTTTGGCTGAGGAGGCCCAGAGACCCTCAGCCCCACACTTGGCTGGCTCTTGGCCCCTTCTGCAGCTTGTCCCTGGGCCTAACAAGCCTAGATCTCTCCAGAACAGAATGTGAAAAGCAGTGCTTTGGCCCAAAGGGAGGAGAGAAGAGGCCGTTGGTTGCAGTTGTATTTCCTTTGCCTCCTTTGAGATGTCCCACCTCCTGGGATGTGATACCAGATGCTTGACAAGAACAGTGATGGTGCCCCCTGGCGGGACATGTGTGCAAGACTCAGATTGAGGAAATGGTTTCTTAGTGCCCAAAAGGACAAGTTCTGTGGTGTCCGCACCTCAACAGGTCTTGATAACACCTTTCAGAAGTCTCAAGGCCAGCCTGAAGCTCTCAGTCTAGACCTGGGGCTTTGAAGTACTCATTCCCTATTCAGAGGACACTTTCTTCTCCTCCATGCACCCCTGGCCTTGAGTTCGCTGTAGAATGGGGCCGGTTCCTCTGTGATCAGAGTCGGGTCTAGCTGTGGGTACCTCAGAGTGTGGGGGTATGCTGGTCAGATGAGGGGAGCTAGGTCCTTTTGGAGATTCCTGGGTGTAGAGGGGCATGTGCCTGCCTCACTCTCTTCTTTGGGAAAACCAGCTTTGTGCCTCTCAGAGGAGGCAGCACTGCATGTGACAGGAGTTTGTACATAAACTACTTGGGTTGGAATGCCTGTCTGCCTCACCATTTGCCAACTGATGACTTTAAGTTTATAGCGCCACCCTGATCCTTATCTGTAAAATGGGAATAATATCTACTTGATGCTGTCATATGGGTTAGATAAGATAGCAAAAGAATCTGGCTGAATGCCTTATACATGAATATAAAATATTTATGCACATGCATATATATATACATACAAGTGTATGTTATATCCATATACATACACTTGTTCTTAATCAATGCACCTATATAACTTTCCTGTCTGCCCCCTCAGTCTTCCCCTTACTCCTGCCACCCACCTTCACCACCACATTCCCAAGCATGAGGATTAAGTATGACTCAACAACCAGAGTTAGGTTGTTGTTTTTTTTTAATGTTTTATGAAGCCTTAGGAAATTTACCAATGTCCCTTTAGGAGTCTGTTTACACTCCTCAAAAATAGGGGAAGTAGGATATCTCTTTCATTTGGTTGTGAGGATTAAATTCGAGAACTCATAATAAAGCACCTGTAACAAAGTAGGAGCTCAATAAATGTAAATCCCCTCCTTCCTTTCTAACTCTGAAATCCCCTCATCCAAATACTAATGAGAATGTTGGTTTTAAGATGATGGTGAATACCTAGGAAGTATGTTTAAAACATGTGTGGACATCATGATTTCAGTGCGGCACAGAGGTGTGTGTCTTAAATTAAAGGCGACCAGCCAGGCTCTCCAGTGCTGTGGCACCACCCCACTCCCCAGTGTCTCCTCGGGCCACTGTCCTGGGTGAATCCCATTTTTTCTACCCTCTTCTGCCAGATGTGGAGTCAGGAAGGAGCCCAGGCTGCTGCTGCCAAGTTGGACAGTCCTATCTTTACTGAATAGATCCCTCAGTGAGGAGGAATAAAGAAGGTATTTATTCCCCTGAATACAAGTGAGGAAGCAAAGATTCCCCAGTGAGAGTTAAATATTTAAAGTAGACACAGATTCACATTTCAGTTCACTCCAGTGTGACCGCCCCATGCATTCTCTTCAGCACATCAGTGTTTCAGACCCCGGTTTTTATAAATCTCCAAATGATTGCTTTTCTCAACATTGTATAGTAGAGTCTACATGCACTTTTTATATAGTAAAGGGATGAGTTTAGGAGGAGTCATGGCAGGGCATGAGCTGACTTGGGAATGGCCAGAGAGGGGAGGAATAAAGACCCAACTGCTTGGAAAGAATCCCTACATTTTCATTTAAGGATTTAACATCAGCAAAGCTTTATCTCAACGTGCCGGGCTCCACGTTGTGCATGAGGGAGGAAGGAAAGCACAACTTTTCAAGGGCACTGAACCTTTCCCCTTCTTTGTATTAGCTCTGCTCAGCTGTAACTGAGCATGCCTGAGGCATTTTTCAAACACTGGGAAAGTGGTTAGTAGTCCTGCTCCCTGACTTTGTAGGCTTCCAGAGCATTTACTAGGCACAGAGCCCAGGGCTATGCACTGTGGGGAGAGACAGTGGTGACCCAGGTTGGGAACCACCCTCCGTGACGGACCAGCCAGTCATGGGATGAGCAAACAGGGAAGGAGATGAATATTGTAGGAAAGGCTTCAGTGATAAATTAGTCTCTAGTGCCTGATGCATTATAAGCATTATGTAAAAATTCTTTTTTGTTGTTGATTTACAAAAAAATCATACCAAAAATACAGAGTTCTCACGTACTTCCCTAATATTAGCCATTGTTCTGTCTGGCCTCTTTATAGAAGGTCCCATCCGATGTTAACATAGGGCATACTTTTCCAGTAGGATTGTTTTGCTCTAAAAAAATAAATAGGAGGAAAGTTAAGTAAATGGAACGGGCCAGGGCCCCCAGGGGCCAGTCATTTTGTTTCTACCTGAGTGCTCACAAGTCGCAGGCAGTCTTGGGTGGTGAGGGGAATAGGAGAAACAGATGAGAGTTCCTCGGGCTCAGGGAAGAAAGGCTCTCTGGGGTCTCACTGGCTACTGAGGTCATTGTCATACTGAATAATTAATCAGGCTTGATTCCTCCCTTTAACCTGATGGAGAACAACTAGGGCAAGCTCCACTCCGGAGAATCCCCAGACACTGCTCTGGCAGAACCCACTGAGATGCTGGCTTTGGAAGGCATTTCAACTTTTCAAAGAAAAGCATTGACAAATAGGCCTAATCTTACTTAAAGCTGGTTACTTAATGACAACGATCTATGTTCCTACGGGTAAGCACCGCAAATACCGATTTACTAGAGACGTCCTCTGTTAGGAGGCAGTGTCTGAGGAAGACATTTTGAACCTTGAAAAGCCTACGCATTTTTAGAACAGACTGTGAAAGTCATTTTAGGTCACAGCCCTTTGCTTACTGACTTGCATTATTTCTCAGCAGAACCTGAGTAGTCAAAAGTCTCTTGCCTTTGGGCAGAAATTCGGTCCAGTGTTCAGTCTCTAATGCTGCTAGTAATTGTCAGAAATAAAAAGGGCCCAGGGACTGTTCTTAACTCTTGATTATTTTCCTTTGTTTCCATTACAGAACAGAAACTGTCAAATGTAATGAATGTATACTAAAATGCTGCATTATTCTGACCACCAATATGAAATAAAAAGGATTGTTATCACAGTTCACATATGGGCCATATGGCTGTTACGAAGGACCTTCTGCCTAGGCACATAAAACGAGAGTATGTGGGTCTTTTTCCACCTGATTTCAAGGGCTGGGATTTAAAAGGTCTCTGTGGGACAGCTCTCCAGGTGACTCAGGTAGCAGCTGGAATTGCAGTGCTCTTGGGATTTGGGTAAGATAGGTGTGAATCCCAGTCATGTGTTCTAAGGAAGACCATATATCCTCTGAAAAACTCCATCAATTTCTGGGGTTTATTTTTCTCTTGATTTGAATTCTTGTTCTCCTTACTGAGCTTTTTCTCCATCAAGCATCACCCCAGGGGAGGGGTACACTCCTTTTCCTTCAATTTCTCTTGACAATGCCATCCATCTCCTTGTAATAGGCCTTGCTGGAGCATCAAGGATAATATTGAGGGAATTACATTGCATCAAAAAAAATAGTAAATTGTCTTTTAAACTAGGTATCAGACCTCCCTCTTCCTCAGGCACACTTGCCAGCTCAACCCCAGTTCTGCCTCATGTTGTACAGCCTTTCTCACTCCACCATATTTCCCTTTTATACCCCTCTCTTCTGTCCACCCTTAAATTCCTGATCATTTCTTATGTAGTGCCAGTTAAACATTTTCCTCATCCCCCTTCTCAGAAAAGAACTCTGATGCCAACTACTAAGCTCTTTCTTACCCCATTTACATGCACCTTGATTGATGTCTTGGGAAATGAATCCTCTGGTGCCCACCCTCAGAATTTTGTTGAAATACTTTATATTCTCACACCTACCTCCCCTCAGATCCTGTGACCTCCACTACCACCACTCAACCCCCTACCCCCACCCCCAGCTCCCCAGATACTCGAGGTGCGCCCTTAATGATGCTCAACCATTAGTTGGAAAAACAAAACAGGATTCACAAAGCTGCCTGCAGGTCGATTATCAAGAGTATTTGCCTTTAATGACGCATTTGGCAGATCAAATACCTTGAAAAAATAGCAGCTATGTTTTGCTGGCCACCATCTTTGGCCAGGCTGTGAGCATGATGCTTGTCATGAACTATCCCGTTTAATCCTCCCCTATGAGGGCCATGCTATTATCTGTCCTGTGACAGATGAGGAAACTGAGGCTCCCTGTGCTTATGCAACTTGTCTCAGAGCTGGGATTTGTTCCCAGGTCAGTGAATTGAAAATGTGGGCTCAAAACTGCTCTGCTCTCTGCTTCCCATACAGCTGTACCTTACTTGTGTTGGATCATGTATGGACATTTGTTATTGTAGCCAAATGAATATGCTCTGCTGGTATTTCAAAATACTGCTCAAGGAAGAACTTTTGGTCTGTTTGGTTCGTTAATAGATCTCCAGTACCTAGAACAGTACCTGACACATAGGTGGGTATCAGTAAATATTTGTTGAATGAACCCATCCTATAAGGCTTAGCTCAAATACCACCTGCTTCAAGAATCTATCCTTAACTCCCTCTCTCTGAATTAAAAAAAAAAAAAAAAAACTTATGAGTCCCCAACACATGCTTATGCCCCTGTGTACCCTTATTTCATGTCTCTTTGTTATAGATTACCACCACATGTCTGCTCCTATATAAGCTTCTAGACAGTAGGGACTGTGTTGGACTCATCTCTGTAAATGTTTATTGATTTAATATAACAAAAATATTAAATCAATATTGTTTTGTGCTGCAGGGTAATTAGGCTTACATGGTAAATAGTTCTTATAAATGGGTATTAATTAGGATTACATTTGTAGTGCTGGACCAAATTCTAGCTTTTCTCTTGTTCTAGTTTGCTAACTGCTGGAATGCAATATACCAGAAATGGAATGGCTTTTAAAAAGGGGAATTTAATAAGTTGTAAGTTTACAGTTCTAAGGCCGAGAAAATGTCCCAATTAAAGCAAGTCTATAGAAATGTCCAATCTAAGGCATCCAGGGAAAGATACCTTGGTTCAAGAAGGCCGATGAAGTTCAGGGTTTCTCTCTCAAGTTAGAAGGCACATGGCAAGGGCAGGCCACAGTGCCTCAGCAGGCAGAGTTTTCACCTGCCATGCCAGAGACCCGGGTTTGATTCCTGGGGCCTGTCCATGCAAAAAAAAAAGAACACAGTCAGGGTCTCTCTCTCTCATCTGGAGAGGCACATGGCAAACTCCTCGTCATCTGCTAGCTTTCTCTCCTGGCTTCTGTTTCATGAAACTCCCTGGAATGTATTTCCTTCTTCATCTCCAAAGGTTTCTGACTAGTGGACCCTCTGCTTCTCACGGCGATGTCATTCTGCAGTGTTCTGTCATCCTTCCCTCTTCTCTCTGAACCTCTTTTTTATAGAATTCCAGTAAAGTAATCAAGACCCACCTAGAATGGGGGGGGGGCATGTCTCCTCCTAATCCAGCTTAACAACCACTGTCACATCTCCAGGGAGATGATTTAATTAAAGTTTTGAATATAACTGCTGAATAGGGATTAGAAGAAACCATTGCTCTCATAAGATTGTTTAGGATTAAAACATTGCTTTTTTTAGGGTGCATAAAACCTTTCAAACCAGCACATCTTGATACATTTTTTTTGACTCATTCATATCTTTAGTTTTGTGTTGCTATCAGTTCTGGTTTCATTTTCATTTCCATCAGCATCCCTCAACATTTACAGATTCTAACCCTGCTCTGGGCATTGAAGGTGCTGCCTTATGGATGTTACCTCATTTAACCACCATCTTCTTGGTACTTTATGCTGAGGCTGGCACACCTGGCTAGATGCAAGACCCGATATTGTTACTCCTCAATAGCTCCGTTTCCCTGGGTCAGGATCACCTTATATCTTGGGTTATGAACACACATCTTGTTTGCAATTTTTATTTATCATTCCTGTTTGTGTTTTCCCTGCTGATGGTAGAGCTTCACTAAAGGCACATCTTGAGTGGTCTCTGCTGGTCTCTCCCCTTTCATTGTCCCCACTTCATGGTCCAGAGAGGAGGCCCCCAGTTTTCTGCCAGCCTGCTGTCATCTTGCTTACCCCTGTTAAGTTAGGGGAAAGAAAAAGTGGAGACCTAGAAATTCAGGTGGGACAGGGAAAACTTAAAGCTTACTGGGGGAACCAAGAATGAAATGATGGAGCCTTTAGGAGTCAGTGAGAAGAGAAGGTGAGCATTTGCTCAGGGCCTGCAATGTGCCAGTGACTTTAGCGTCTTCATTTCCTAGCAGCTCTGTGAGTCTAGTGTTATCATTTTTCGAGTAAACTTGGATTCGTGGAGGCCTAGCACCCACTGGGATCCAAACTCAGGGCCATCTCACATAGAAGCCAAGGCTGTGTGCTACATTCTATCCCTTGACAAATGTTTTTGGAAGAAGTTGTCTTCCAAAATATATAGGGCTCAGAAATACAAGTTGCACACAGGATGTGTTCCCTGTCCACGATATGTGTCTTAATGCCAATGTGGGAGAAGAGAGGACAGATGGGAGAGAAGGAAGCCTCAGGGTGCAAACTGTGGCCACTGACACACTTAGATGGCTATAATAACTAACAACAATGAGAGAAACACCCATTAAGTCTAACTTAAATCCCATCACCCTCACAGCAGTTGATAGGTTATTGTGTCATAGATGTGTTTATTATCCACAGTTTACAGATGGGAAACAGAGAAACATTACGTTACTTGTGCAGAATCACAAAAAATAAATGCCAGTCCTGGGACTAGACTTCAGATTTTCCTTCCAGGACCGCTCTTTAGAACATCATGACTTTGGGTAAGGAAAAGGGTCATTTGTCTACAGCAGTGGTTCTCAAAGTGTGGTCCCCAGGTGAGCAATATCAGCAATACCTGGAAACTTGTTAGAAAAGCAAATTCTTGGGCTCTTCTAAGACCTACTGAATCAGAAACTCTGAGGATGGGACCTCGGCATCTGTGTTACAACAAAGCCCTGCAGGTGGTATGTTTGTCCTGTTCTACAGCTCATGGTACATGTCTCCCGCATGCTAGCTTTGACTGAAATCTGTTTATGTATATATACAGGAATCTTTAAAATCCACAAATAGAAACTTGAAATATATCTATTGATGATGATCATAGTAAAAATAAAATACTCCTTGTTACTATGTGTTGGGCACTTTGCTAAGCATGTTAGATGCTGTTCTAGTTTGTTAGCTGCCAGAATGCAGTACGTCAGAAATGGAATGGCTTTTTAAAGGGGAATTTAGCAAGTTGTTAGTTTATAGTTCTAAGGCTGTGAAATTGTCCAAATTAAAATAAGTCTATAGAAGTGTCCAATCTAAGGCTCCCAGGGAGATACCTTGGTTTGAGAAGGCCGATGATGTTCAGCATTTCTCTCTCAGCTGGAAGGGCACATGGTGAATATGGCAGCATCTGCTAGCTTTCTCTCCAGGCCTCTTGTTTCATGAAGCTCTCCAGGAGGTGCTTTCCTTCTTCATTTCCAAAGATCGCTGGCTGGTAGACTTGGTGGTTCCCTCATTCTTCTGTAGTGGTTCTGCGGCTCTCTCCTTTCTCAAAAGGAACTCTCTCCAAAATCGCTCCTCTTTTATAGGATGCCAGTAAACTAATCAACATCCACATAGAATGGGTGGAGACACGTCTCCATCTAATCAAGTTTAATACCCACAATTGTTGAGTCACCTCTCCATGGAGATAACCTAATCAACTTTCCAACCTACGTGTGCTGAATAAGGATTAGAAGAAACTGTTGCTCCCACAAGATTGATTAGAATTAAACATGGCTTTTCTAGGGTGCAAAAATCCTTTCAAACCAGCACAGATGCATTATCTCATTTAGTTCTCACAGTACTATGAAGTATAGTTACTATTAGTATTCCCATTTTACAGATGAGGAAACTGAGGTTAGAGACCTGAAGTGACTTGCCCAAGGTCACTAAATAGTAGGTGTCAAATTTGCTATAGAATCCTGATCTGATTAGTCCATCCATAGTTGAACCATTACTCTTTTTTTTTTTTTGACCCTTTAGTTAAGAACTATTGAAGACTGAGCATGAATCAAAGTGTAAATGCTGATTTTTTGTTTTGTTTTGTTTTCAAATTTTAAAAATGTATTTTAAAAGGCAAATGGTTTGATGAAATACGTAGGGCACTTCCTGTACTCTGAAACAAGTGTTTATTCCCAGAGCTGAGTGCACATGCCCTCATTATTTCCCCAAATTTAAGGCAAACTAGTGGGTGGTTGTAGACCTTCCTGGCCTCAGAGGGGCAGTAGCAGACAGTGCAGGCTGCTATTAGCTGCCCAGGCCTTTGGAAGGAAACCCAGCTGGCTCCCTGGTGGAGCTCTGTGTTCCCTTTACACTGATTTCCTTTATCTTTGGCCATATAGAATGGTGGTAAAGCTTCACAGATCAGAAACTAAATTAAAACAATAATGGTATATTTCCTGAAAAAATTATTTTAAAATAAATTCACTACCAAAATATAGCCAGGGCTTTTCTTTTTAGTCAATACTGTGGTAAGTTGGGTGACACATATTTCTTAGCCAAGACAGATACTCTTAAGTTTTACTAAGTTTGTTGTTATGATTGAAATGCATGTATTCTTAGAAGAAAAAAAAAACCAACAGTATTCTTTCTTACCTTTTCTGTACTGAATACATTGTTTTGATTATTCATAGATCCTAGGATTTTTTAGTAGAAATCTGGAAATAGTGGGAAACATGCTCCTGCCTTTTAGTTCTAAGAGTTTATGATTATCACACAGCACTACTGGTGGCTAAGGATTCACCCCCTCAGCAGGATCCCAAGATGCTCTCCTGACAGCTGCTTCCATTGATCTTGAAGACCATTTCCATTTGGGCATATCTCAAGTACTCCATCTCAGTTTCTGTGCCAGAGGTGAATTCACAACAGTTTTGACTAGGGTAATCATGTAATTTAGTGACTAAACCAGGAAATGTTGAGAGTAAAAGGGGCTGCTCTTAATAAGTTCACCAGAACAATAACCGCAAACCAGAAGTGTCTTAAGGAAATTGGAACATGTTATCACCCTAATTATGAATCTTTTGCTCCTTTTGTTCCTTTTAAAGACTCTAGTTAAGATGTACATAGCACTATATTCATTTGCTCATTCATTCAACAAGCATTTACTGAGCATTTAGCATATAGCATTTACTGTATGCATTTACTATATGCTAAATGCTCTCTGTCTGTGTTGTATTGTGTTCTCCTTAAGACAAAATTCTGAGATAACTATTATTCCCAGTTTTAAAAATGAGGGGGAAAATGGAGTTTCATAGATTACTTACCAAAGATCACAGTACAATATTTGAGACTAAGACTGGAATTCAGACTATCCCTAGTCTTCAGCCATCAGTGCTCAAAACTGCATTGCCATCGCTAACTATCTCTTGAGCCTTCGTATGGGCCTAGTTCCATAGACACTGTCTCTCCAGTAAAATCTCCTAGGCAGTAGAGCAGAGTGGTTAAGTGTGGGAGCCCACGAGCCAGGCTGCCTGGGTTTGAATAGGTCCACCACTTACTGGCTCTGTTTCATTTAGTTTCTTCATCTGTAAAATGTGTACAGTATGTAATTTTAATATCAATCTCAAAGGGTTAGAGTGAGGATTCTATAAGTTAATGCCTTTGAGTACTGGAGCATTACCTTATTCCTGTATCAGATGAAGCAACTATGCTGTGTCCATTTTCTGCTATTAAAATAGGTTGGGAAAATATATATATTCTCCAAATGAAGAGACCTTTAGTTTATTTTTTAACTTGGGGGCAGTCACTGAAGGTAACAAGGTTGAGATGCCAGGCAGGAGGGTAGGTTGCAACATTGTGATTTTACTGCTTTGGGGGCACTGTTGGAAGCCAGTAAGGGAAAGGAGGTAAGTGATCTACACAGTGGCTCTGTGGAGGAATGGCCGGGACGGTTCTTATGGACCAAGGCTCGTGAAGTTATGGATTTTAATAAAACGACAAAGATGCGTGGTGGTGTGCAATTGTCACATAGCTGACACACTCACCTTAGAATCATGGCTCAGCCTGTGGGCTAAAGAAACAGAATTACAGAAACATAGGCTTCGCTGATGATGAGACAGGCAGCCCAGAACTGGTCACTAACCAGCCTAGGGGGCATCTTCTTCCCCCTGAGGAGTTGCTCTGCAGCGTATACAACTGTGCAGATGAAATGTCTCCCAGGACAGGGCACCCAGTAGCTTTAGTAGTTGTCGCCAGGACTTTCTTCTTCTTCTTTTTAATCTGTTTGTAAGAGGCGCCATATGCACCATCAGCATAAAGCTCTGCTCTCATTGGTTGCTCTGCCTTCCACTGTAGACTGTGAGGATCCCTGTATTTGCTATTTGCTACAGTGGATTGCCTTTGTCTTTGGCATTTTGATGGCTTTTGCCACTGAGACTATATAATTAGCAATAATGAAGGAGGACCCAGGTTGGTCAAGAGGGCTGGAATAAACTGAATGTGATCAGTTTAGGGCAGCTTGCTACGTTTTTCCATTTTAATATGAAATTCACTTTTTGAGCTTCCTGAGTTCTCTTATAGCTGGTCTGGTGGCTCAGGGAAAGTGTGGCTCCTTGTCTGCTGCTCCTCCCAGCACAGCACCCTGGCAGTTGGTGGCAAACCTGGTGCTGCAGCCAAAGCACCTTCACATGGACCACAGTTTTTTTTTTTCTTTATACCTCTCTGGATCTTTTTACTTGTTATGATAAGCATATACTTCTTAAATTAAAGAAAAAAAATTGCATAACACCTCTGAAAATAAAAATAAGCGGTATGATTTCAAATAAAACAGGTCTAAATAATAAAAGAATACACAGTTTTATGCTTTAAGGTATTCCACAAGGCTACTGTTCAGCAGTCATTTCAGGATGTGGTGCTAATAATGAATGCAAGGGGAACTGAGACCTATTTGTTACCACGAAACATATTTTCTTCCACTTCCCTCTCTTTCTGGGTATTAGAGAAATCATTTTGCTTCATTGTTATAAGACATAAATGCCTAATATCTCTTTAATTTATTCTCTCTCCTTTCTCATGCTAAGTGCTTGCAGTAACAGATCTTATGGCTTATGTTTCTTACTCTAAAAACCTGCCTTGTATTGGTAACAGGAGGCTCAAAAAACTTTATACACTTTAGCCCTGTAATTCTACTTTTACTAATCTATTCTAAGGAAATAGTCTGACACAAAAAGAAGGTTAGGCTCAAGAAGACATTTGCTGCATTTTTTTTAAAATAATTAAAAGTAGTCATAACTTATAATCACCACTCTGGACTTAATGTGTCTGCTCTAAAAGCTTAATTATAAGCTTAATCTAATTCAACCTATCTGTATAGCTCATTTGAACAACTGAAACACAGAGACCACAGAATAAGAAAGAGATCCTTTAATTCTATATAGATTATTGTAAGGCCTGGAAACTCCTAGAGTATATTAACCAGATAATCAAAAAGTTTTGGCAAAATCCCCTGAGGGAGGGGAGAAAGAATATGGAACTATTAAACCTTACCATTAGAGAATCCCCTGATACTGTGTTAAACTTTAGGGACACCCAAATCAATAGGCCATGCCCTCGATCATGAGGCTTATTCTTGTGAATCTTATGTAGGTAGCGGAGGAGCTTAGACTACCTATAGGCATGCCTACGAGTTACTTCTGGAGGACCTCTTTTGTTGCTCAGATATGGCCTCAGTCTCTCTAAGCCCAACTCTGCAAGTGAAAACATTGCCCTCCCCCCTAAATGGGACATGACATCCAGGGGTGAAAGTCTCCCTGGCAGTGTGGGAGAGGACTCCCAGGGATGAATCCAGACCTGGCATCATGGGATCAAAAATTACATCCTGACCAAATGTAGTAAAAGAAGTGTAATTAATGAAGTATCAGTGGTAGAGAGAGTTCAAATAGAATCAAGAGGCTACTCTGGAGGCTGCTCTTACGCAAGCTTCAGTTAGACCTTGCTACCTATCATAACCTGCCAACCCCAACCAGGACCATTCCAGCCTATCCTAAAGAATATTTAGGGCAATTTATAAGATTCCACAGGGGTTCTAGGTACTAGAGTAACTTGCCAGAAGCCTACAGTCTCCAGATGGGTCCCTGGTCCAGGTAAGTCCTGACACCTAGCCCAGCCTCTCCAGAACATCAGATAGTTCCATCTTCCTACCCCATATTAGTGACAGAGCCTTCCAATATCAAAAATTTAGAATTGCCATAGCACGAAGAACCCCAGTGAGAGGTATGGAAAGATCAAAGGTGATGGTGGAATTACACACAGAAGATAGGACTTAACAAATGAATATGAATGCTGAATCATTAAATTTTTATCTCTTTGGTCTCCAGTATTTTAGAGAAGCTAGAAGTAAAAACCTAAAATTATGAAATTGTAACCCAAGTTAAAGTCTGAAATATATTCTACAATTAATTGTTGTGCTGTGCTTGGAAATTTATAGCTTTTTTGTATATATGTTATTGTTCATAAAAAAAGAAGGAAAAGAAGCCCATTGTGATGATAAAAAAGTGTTTAAGCCCTCTAGCCTCCTATAATGTGGAGCAGCTAGAAGGAGAAATATGAGAGGATCATATCGTAGCCCATGACAAACTCTGGGATCTATCCTGTAACCACTTTTTGAAGAGTGCTTTGAAAACTATTGCTTTTTTATTTCTTTGTTTTGTACATATGTTATACTATACAATAAAAAGAGTTTTTTAAAATAAAGTAGTCATAACTTAATCTTCCCACATTAAAAGATTGTTAACTGAATTCAATGATGAAACATTATTCAGCAATTAAAGACTCATTAAGAACATCTTGTAATTGCCTAAGGATTTTAGTGTAAATTGATATAGCTTGACCTGTGACTAATGAGTCATTTTATATTCTCTGATGTTTTCTAGTGTTTTGCTGTACGCTCTCTGGGATGGGTAGAAATGGCAGAGGAAGACCTCGCTCCTGGGAAAAGTAGTGTTGCTGTTAATAACTGCATCAGGCAACTTTCTTACTGCAAAAACGACATCCGAGATACAGTTGGCATTTGGGGAGAGGTAAGTGATAGGTGTAAATAAATGGCAGGCTTCTTTACATGCCAGTTGTGTTTTATGAAACCTCAGCCCTCCATGAGATGTGGTACTGAGAGGCTCTGAAGGTATTTATTGGGTGCATTTTCCCATAAAGGCGGGTAGTGTGGCCATGTTGCGCCCATGTAATTTATTTGTCAGTATCACCAGATCTGGGGCCCTGTTGAGATAACAGCTTCTTAACCTGATATCCCCAAATCCCTAGAGAATCCATGGATGGAATTTAAGTCCCCCAAAACCCCCTAAGCTTGCATGCAAAATTGGACCTACCAGTCATAAGGGCAGTGCTTGGGGAAGAAGGCCCATAGCATTATATTTTCAAAGGGAAATATGATCACCTTCTATCTCCCAACACATATTGCAAAAAAAATTACCCCTACTCTAAATATTGGCAGATTATCCCCTTATAAAACTCTCTTATTTATTCACAGTCTGAAAATCAACATTATATAGGAGTTGCAGTGTTGATACCTAAATAGTCTTTCTCATATTCAACAGAGAAATTCCATTTTCAAATGTTAGCTGAGATAATTTCATAAAGGAAAGTGATAATTTTTATACAAATTTGGTATTGTTTACTTATGTCAGATGGGGAAAGCATGGGAAAGAAAGGAGGAAGAATTTTCTCATTTCCAAGAAAAGCCCTTTGTATTTTTAGAGTTTGACTTTACCTTCCTCTCACTGCAATACTCACCATCCTTTACCCAAATACCAAAGCTTATCCTTTCCCTGCAAATTAAATTATCCACCTGTCTCTTCTCTCCTTCAGTCAATATGCTATTTCTCCAAAGGGACGAATCTCTGCTAGGATTTAGAAGGAAGATTTGTGTAATTTATACTAATGTGTGAGTGACTGAGGGATACCACCAAATATCTGCCTTTTTAGAAGAGCTTGCTAAGACTGTAAAGGAA